>NW_023425404.1:165135264-167535264 GCF_014108245.1 Pipistrellus kuhlii | reverse complement strand
CTCCTGTTCGACATAGTACTGGAAGTGCTAGCCATAGTGATCAGATAAGAAGAAGAAATAAAAGGCATCCAAATTGGAAAAGAAGTAAAATTGTCATTAATCACAGATGACACAATACTGTACATAGAAAATCCTAAAGACTCCATCAAAAAACTACTAGATTCAATAAATGAATACAGCAATGTAGCAGAATACAAAATTAACACACAGAAATCTACTTTTTTATACACTAATAATGAACTCACAAAATGAGAAACAAAAAAAACAATCTAGCCAAAACCGGTTTGGCTCAGTGGATAGAGCGTTGGCCTGCAAACTGAAAGGTCCCCAGTTCATTCTGGTCAAGGGCATGTACCTTGGTTGTGGGCACATTCCCCGTTGGGGATGTGCAAGAGGCAGCCAATCGATGATTCTCTCTCATAGATGTTTCTAACTATCCCTTTCTCTTCCTCTCTGTAAAAAAATCAATAAAATATATATATATATTTTAAATGTAGAAGCTATGGCCGAAACCGGTTTGGCTCAGTGATAGAGCATTGGTCTAGGTCCCAGGTTCAATTCCGGTCAGGGGCATGTACATTAGTTGTGGGCACATTCCCGTTAGGGGGTGTGCAAGAGGCAGCTGGTCGATGTTTCTCTCTCATTGACGTTTCTAGCTCTCTATCTCTCTCCCTTCCTCTCTGTAAAAAATCAATAAAATATATTTTTTAAAAATAAAATAATGAAAACAATCCCATTTACCATTGCAACAAAAAAAAAGTTAAGATACCTAGAAATAAATTTAACCAAGAGGTAAAGGATCTGTACTCGGAAAATTACAGGATGCTGAAAAAAGAGATAGAGGAAGATTTAAACAAATGGAAGAGTATACCATGTTCAACATCATTAAAATGTCCATCCTATCCAAAGCAATATAGAGATTCAATGCAATCCCCATTAAAGTACCAACAATATACTTTACAGACCTGGAACAAACGCTCCAAAAATTCATCTGGAATAAAAAAAGACCCCAAATAACTGCAGCAATCTTAAGAAAGAAGAACAAAGTTAGACGGGTCACAATACCAGATATCAAGTTATACTATTGTAAAAGTCACTGTTCTTAAAACTGCCTGGTACTGGCATAAGAACAGCCATATAGACCAATGGTACAGAACAGAGAACCCAGAAATTGACCCAAACCATATGCTCAATTAATACTTAGCAAAGGAGGCAAGAAAATCTAATATACTCAAGAAAGTCTCTTCAATAAATGATGTTGAGAAAATTGGACAGATACATGCAAAAAAATTAAACTAGACCAACTTACACCATACACAAAAATAAACTCAAAATGGATAAAAGAACCATAAAAATCCTAAAAGAAGCCATAGGCAGCAAAATAGCAGACATTTGCCAATGTTATCTCTGATAAAGGTTTAACCTCCAAAATTATAGGGAACTCATACAATTTAACAAAAGGAAAATAAACAATCCAATCAAAAAAATGGGCAAAGGACCTAAATAGACACTTTTCAAAAGAAAATATACAGAAGGCTGAGAGACAAATGAAAACATGCTCAAAGTCACTAATCATTCAAGAGATACAAATCAAAACAACAATGAGGTAGCATCTCATACCTGTCAGAATAGTCAACATCAACAAATCAACAAGCAAGTGCTGGAGAGGATGTGGAGAAAAGTAACCCTCATGCACTGTTGATGGGTATGCAGACTGGTGCAGCCACTGTGGAGAACAGTATGGAATTTCCTCAAAAAATTAAACATGGAACTCCCATTTGACCCAGTAATCCCACTTCTAGGAATATATCCCAAGAAATCAGAAACACCAACCAGAAAGAATATACACACCCCTATGTTCATAGCAACACAATTTACAACAGCTAAGCTTTTGAAACAGCCTAAGTGCCATCAGCAGATGAGTGGATTAGAAAATTGTGGTACATCTATACAATGGAATACTACGCTGGGGTAAAAAAGAAGGAACGTTTAACATTTGCAACAATATGGATGGAACTGGACAGCATTACGCTAAGCAAAATAAGCCAGTCGAAGAAATAAAAATATCACATAATCTCACTTATTTGTGTAATATAATGAACAACATAAACTGATGAACAAAAATAGAACCAGAGTTATAGAAGCATCAAACAGTCTGTCCCAACCTATGAGGGAAGGTGAGGGGTGAGGGGGTAAGAGATCAACCAAAGGACTTGTATGCATGCATAGGAGCAAAACCAATGGGACATAAATGGGAGGGGTGGGGTGAGAGCATGTGCTGGGGTGTGGGCGGCAGGGGAGAGGTCAATGAGGGAAAAAGGAGAATAATGTAACACTTTAAACAATAAAGAATTTAAATTTTTTTAAAAAGCAAGCACATCAGTAGACTGGTGCCAGTCACACAGTAAGCCCTCAGGAAGTGTTAACCAGTTGGGATAGTTCACAGAGAAAACCTGAGGATGCCCTGATCTCACCTCTCAACATGAGATTGTGTCAGCCACTCAACCCTGAAGAAGCAAACTACACGGGACATCTGAAGTCTCTCTGATGGTGGTCTCGGCCTCATTCCTTCCCTGTGAGCCTCACCTCCCTGTCTAGGTCCTGGTGTCAAAGCAAAATCCCAATCCCCAGGCTCCTCTCCAAACCTTCATATAGTTCAGGGGCCCCTCCTCATCCTCTTCCGGGACCAGGAATTGCACTCAGTTTCCCCACAGATCGGCCCTTGTCCCAAGCTGGGACAGGAGAGAATAGGACAAAATAACCTGATGACCTCTTGAGTCAGGAGTTGACATGGAGCCAGGGTGACTGTGGATCTGCGCCTTTTTTAGAACAAAAACACTTTCCAGTGTTGTCTTTGCAGTGCAATGCAAGGTCAATATTGGTTAGGAGATATGAACTCTGACCCTGGGATGTCCCCCCCTGCATCAGAAGTTAAGATTAGCAAACCAAGGTGACAAGGCCCTTCCCTGTGGGAAGGGAGGCCCCGTGGTCCCAGCCTGCAGGCTGGACTCTCAGCACAGCCACCAGGTGTGGGGTGTTAGAATTCTCAGGTGTGCATTAGGTAGAAGAGACAACAGCTTGGGAGTGGTGAAACACACAAACTGCTACACAAACTCTGCCATTAAGTTTCTGTCTTCAGTACCTATATTTCCCAATTTTAATCTTTCTACAAGTTCCCTAAGTGCAAAGGGGAAAAGGAGCCCCTTTTTCATATTTCCATTCTCAAAGTTTGCCCACCACTGGATTAGAGCATTGTCCCAATACACCAAGATTGTGGGTTCAATCCAGGGTCAAGACACATTTAAGAATCAACCAATGAATGCATAAATGAATGGAACAACAAGTCAATGTTCCTCTCTCTCTCTCTCTCTCTCTCTCTCTCTCTCTCTCTCTCTCTCTATATATATATATATATATATATATATATATATGTATATTTGTATATGTATATCTTTTTTCCTCTCAAAGTCAATTAAAAAGCAAGCATACATTTATTATCTCACAGTTTCAATGTGTCAGAAATCCAGACTTCACTGGCCTCTCTATTTCAGGAGCTATCACAAAATGTCAATCAAGGTGTTGATCAAAGACAACTCCAGGTTCAATTGGACTAGTACCATCTTCAAGTTCACTCAGTGGTGTTGGTAGAATTCAGTTCCTTGTGCGCTATTGGTCCGAGGTTTGCTGTCAGTTCCTTGACAGGCAGCCTTCTCCATCGGAGCAGGCATAAAAGAAGAATAAAAAATACCAGTAAGATGAAACTCACAGAAGGAAACCAAAATGTCCCCCCCAAATATGGCCCTTTGATATAAAAATTATTTTGAACTGAAGGCAATTTAGAACAAATACTAGAAAACCCCTCTGCCCTCCCTGTATTTGCCTAAAAGTAAGACTAGTTAGTAAAGGTATCCCTCTTTTCCTTTCAGGAAGGACAAAAGTTTATCAGTTCATACTTGTATCACTTGGAGATGGCTCCTCCATAAGACACTTTACTAACTAGTCTTACTCTTCCATTAGTTTCCTACATATTTACCTTCCTACGCTTGGAAGGCTAAAATGACTTTTGTCCTATCATTCCTCTACAAATTTATAGCTCTTCCTGGAAGGTACTATATAGACCACAGTTATAAGCCACCTTTTTAAAAAATATATATTTTATTGATTTTTAGAGAGAAAATAAGGGAAAGGGAGAGAAAGAAACATCAATGTGAGAGCTAACATCAATTGGCTGCCCCCCTGCACTCGGCCTACTGAAATCAAATTTTTGGATTGGAACCCAAATTCTTAGTCCACCAGAATCGAAGAATAAATCCACAAACAGAAGATGGTATGGCAAAGGTGGAAATTTACTAAAGAACAAGTACAGACTCCCACGTGGGGAGGCGGAATGGGTCCCACGGAGTTCCTTTTCCCTATGGCTTATAAAGGCTGCAGATCCTGGTGCCTTGCTATCCCCTCTGATTGGTCACTTTTCCCTTACACTGGTTACTATAGTAACTGCTAGGCTCAAAGGTTGAACCTCACACAGGACAGGTGAGGTTCTCCCTCCTTCCTTATTGATTTCCTATTCCCTTTGGGCTTTCTTCTTCTTCTGGATGAAGGGCTTCTTCCTCTTTATTTTGTAAACATAGACCTTTTGCTGTTCCCAGCTTCCTCATTCTATGGAAATGTACCTTTCACAGCTTTTCAGCTTCCCTATTCCAGGGAAATATACCTTCTGCTGCTCTGCAGTCCTGTGTTCCTCCATTAATTTTGTCCCCTTAATTTCCAAAATTTCTAAAATTTCCTAAAACCTGTCTTTTTCACCCCAAAAAATTCCTGTTTCACTACCAGGGATCAAGCTTACAACCTAGGCATGTTTGTGCCTTTGACTGGAATTGAACTGGAAACCTTTTGGTGCATGGGACAACACCAACCAACTGAACCACTTCAGCCAGGGCCTAAGCCGTGTCTTTGACTTACTCTTTTCCTGAGTCCTTCCCATGTACACATAAGATATTGACATTAATATCTCGGTTTGTTTTTCTTTTGTTAACCTGTGCCTTTATTACAGAGGCTTCTGCTGAGAATTTAGAAGCAAAAGGGTTTTTTTCCTCTCCTACAGTAACCTCGTGAGAGAAGTTTCAATCCATCACTCTTGCCATATTCTGTTCCTTAGAAGTGAGTCATTAAGGAGAAAAGTCCAAGGGTCACTAGGAGCCATGTGAGAACTGTCTGCCGCGCTTATAAACCGTGATCCTCAGACACTTGAGCAGCCATTTCAGCCTTGCACAGAATGGCAAAAAGTTGAATTGGCTGATGTGCCTGTTGTTCCCCACGGAGACAGAATAAGGGACAATCTGCCTTCTTATTTTAGCTCTCATGCGATAAATAAGTGTCCTTTCCAAGATCTATTTAGTTGCACATTGTCCACATTTTTGTGTGTTTTTGCTGGTGATTTTTCTGTTTATGCCCCCCCCCAAAAAAAATACAAACAAATAAACAAAAAAAACACACACACATACACATCAAGTGCTAAGTATTGCCTATTGTTCCTACATGAAAAAAGATTGTACCAAAACCGGTTTGGCTCAGTGGATAGAGTGTCTGCCTGCAGACTGAAAGGTCCCAGGTTGGATTCCGGTCAAGGGCATGTACCTTGGTTGCGGGCACATCCCCAGTAGCGGGTGTGCAAGAGGCAGCTGATTGATGATGTTTCTAACTCTCTATCCCTCTCATCGATTTTTCTAACTCTCTATCCCTCTCTCTTCCTCTCTGTAAAAAAATCAATAAAATATATATATATATTTTTTTTTTTTTTAAAGAAAAGAAAAAAGACTGTGATGAACCTTAAGGAGAAAATACATGTGCTAGATGAGCTTCATTTGGGTATGAGTTATAGCATTGTTGGACATAAATTCAATGTTAATCAATCCACAATATATCTATAATAATAAAAAGGTGATATACTAATTACACTGGACAGCCGAATGACCTTCCAGACGAAGCTGGGGCTGAGGGCTAGGCAGGCAGTCCTGCAAGGGCCAAGCCCCTTACACAAATTTTGTGCATCAGGCCTCTCGTCTATAAATAATAAAAGCATAATATGCTAATTAGACTAGACATCCTTCTGGACCACCTTCCGGATAAAGCCAGGTGGGTGCCAGAAGGAAGCAAGTGCCAGAGGGAAGCCTATGTCCTGGTGCCAGAAGGAAGTGAGTGCCAGAGGGAAGCCTATGTCCTGGTGCCAGAAGGAAGTGAGTGCCAGAGGGAAGCTGGTGCCAGCAGCCGGGGGAAGGAAGGCCTACTCTTGCACAGATTTCATGCATCGGGCCTCTAGTATTAAATAAGATCTCAGAATTCTGATATGTAGAGTATGTCTGTTATTAACCTATACCGTCTGTCACCTTCAAACCCATTAAAAATTACTTTCCAAGTACCTTGTGTCCTATTTGCCAGTGGTTTTGAAAACTCCATGCTGAGCTTTGTGATGTGAGGATAGAATTCTTCAAATTACATGGCATCTTTGTCAGCTGGCTGCTGTTCGGTTCTGCAACAGGGGACACTAGAGGAGACTTGAAGGCAGGAGGAGGAAGCTGGAACTTTGGCCAGCAATGCCTCTTTGCCCTGGCAGGGCCAACAGCAGATGCCCAGAGCCTCCAGATTCTTTTCCAGGCTCCCTAAGCCGCCCCCTAAGCTACTCCCATTGAGTCTCCTCGCTGCCATAGTAGCTCTCCTGGAGTAAGGTAGCTGCTACTGCAGGCATTACCTCGGAGTCACCACCTTGCCCCTTTGCTTTTCAGTCCTTTACTGTCTGAATCACTAATTTAATTTCCAAATAAAATTCTCTCTGTAGAATTACCTACTATGGTTTCTATGTTCCTGGACCTTAACTGATATATAGAAATTCTTTAACTTTTTATTTTGAAATGATTTTAATCTTCTAAGAACAGTACAGAGAAATTTTGGATACCTTTTATACCCTTAACTCAAATCCATCCTTTGTTTTTCATTGAGGTGAAATTCACATAATATAAAATTAACCATTTTTAAAGTGAGTAATTAGTGTCAATAGTACATTCACAATGAATCCATCAAATTTTGACATTTTGCCACATTTGCTTTATAATTCACTATATATATGTATACATATTTATGCACTAGAGGCCCAGTGCACAAAATTCATGGCGGTTGGGGGATGTCCCTCAGCCCAGCCTGCACTTTCTCCAATCTAGGACCCCTCTCACAATCCAGGACTGCTGGTTCCTAACTGCTCGACTGCCTGCCTGCCTGCCTGATTGCCCCTAACCGCTTCTGCCTGCCAGCCTAATCACCTCTAACCACTCTCCTGCCAGCCTGATTGATGCCTAACTGCTCCCCTGCTGGCCAGATTGCCCCTAATTGCCCTCCCCTTGCCAGCCTGGTCACCCCCAACTGCCCTCCCCTGCTAGCCTGGTCACCCCCAACTGCCCTCTCTTTTCAGGCCTAGTCCCTCCCCACTGCCCTCTCCTGATGGCCTGATCGCCCACAACTGCCCTCCCCTGCCAACCATCTTGTGGCAGCCATCTTGTGTCCACATGGGGGCAGCCATCTTGTGTATTGAGAGACAGTCAATTTGCATATTACCTCTTCATTATATAGGATGTATAATTATGCATGCTTATTTTTTGTCAACCATTTGAGAGTAAGTTGCATGCACATTCCTTTACTCTTACTATAATTACGTGTACTTCTGAAGAACAATATGTCAGATAGAGCCATCGGTACATTACATTTATCTAATCTACAATCCATAATTTGATTTTGTGAATTGTCCCAATAATATCCTTTGTAATATTAATTTTCCTATTAGTGCAAAACCCAGTCCAGGAAGACATACTGAATGCAAATGTTATGTCTGTTTAGTCTCTTTTAATGGGGAACAGTCCGCTTTTCATAACATTGACATTTTTAAAAAATATATTTTATTGAGCTCTCTCGGGTCCTCATTTCCAAGATGACCAAGAAAAGAAGGAATAACGGTTGTGCCAAAGAAGCCCGAGGCCATGTGCAGCCTATTCGTTGCACCAACTGCGCCCGGTGCGTACCCAAGGACAAGGCCATTAAGAAGTTTGTCATTTGAAACATAGTGGAGGCTGCAGCCGTCAGGGACATCTCCGAAGCTAGTGTCTTCAATGCCTGGGCTTCCAAAGCTGTATGTGAAGCTGCACTACTGTGTGCAAGGTAGTCAGGAATTGGTCTCGTGAAGCCCGAAAGGACTGAACACCCCCACCCTGATTTAGGCCTGCACCACGACCTCCACCAAAGCCCATGTAAGGGACTAAGTCTTTAAAGAGTGAAGAAAAGTTCTCTGGGGGAAAATAAATGGAAGTTGTATTTCAATATATATATATATATATATATATATATATATATATATATATATATATATTATATATATATATATATCTTATATATATATATATATTATTGATTTTTTACAGAGAGGAAGAGAGAGGGATAGAGAGTTCGAAACATCGATGAAAGAGAATCATTGATCAGTTGCCTCTTGCACACCCCGCACTGGGGATGTGCCCGCAACCAAGGTACATGCCCTTGACCAGAATCGAACCTGGGACCCTTCAATCCACAGGCCGACGCTCTATCGACTGAGCCAAACCGGTTTTGGCAATATTGACATTTTTTAAATAGTACAGGCCAGTTATTAGAATTTGGATTTCTCCTTGATTAGAATCTGGTTTTATGTTCCTATAAGAGATTTGTGTCCTTTTCAGGGTACCACAAGATGTCTTGTCTGTCTCTGATTGGTGATGCTGATTTTGATCATCCCCTCAAGGTGTCTTCTGGTTTCTTCTATGTATACTCTTTTGCTCCTTGCAACTCATAAGCAATCTGTGGAGAGACACTCTGAGACCATAAAACTATCTAGAAATTTCATAATATCTACCTTCTGTACAGTTTGCAGTTTGGTCTTGAATCTTCTCCTAGATTTTTCTTTGATTCAATGTTATTGTAAAGAGAGCTTTAAAATGTCCAGGTGTTAAGGTGAGACATATAACTCCACAATTTTTGTTATTTACTATTTCATCAAAGGAAAAACAAATCATATTATTTAAAAAAAAACTATTGTTATGGGTTATGCTTATTTTGTTATAGCTTAATTATCAATCTTTTCAATTAAAATTTACCCTTTGAAATGTTTTATGTAGTTCTAAACACAATTGATACAAACAGCATACAGTGAGGTCTCCATCTTACCAGCTACTCAGTTCTTTGAAGTATCAATGTTACAAATTTCTCTGTGTTCTTCTAGAGATAGTTTTTATACATAAAGCAAAAACATATACATCCTAGCCCTACCCCCATACAAGTAGACTTTTGTCTATACTTTCCACACTGTTCTGCACTTGGCTTTTTGGTTTATCAATATATCATAGAGGTCATTAAATATCAATACATTAAATAGTAGCTCCCTAATTCATTCTGTTGAGTGAATGGTATTCCATTGCACACATGTTGTGTGATTTATTCAACTAGACATTTGTTGACATTTAGATTGTTTTCATTCTTTTTTGCCTTTTTATAAACTATGGTGCAGATCAGAACAACCATTTCATATATCAGTGCATATGTACGTATGTTTATCATAGAAATTCCTGGATGTGACATTTCTGAGTCAAAAAGTTTGTGATTTTGTGCTATAATTTTGATAAATGTTGCCCATGTGTCCTTCATCGAAGTTCCAGAGGGACTATACCAATTCATCAGGAATGCATTTTAGCACAAATGTCCCTTATCTCCTCGCACCATATGCAATGACATGAGAAAGGAAATTTGAAAATAGTAAGCAAGAAGATTCTAAAGGAGTGGCTTTTCCAAAAATGGTATATTTAATATTGCAAAATATAATTCTTAGATTTAAAAAACATACCTTTAGATGAGGCTGGAGTTTTAGTTTAATTCTTTTTTTTTTTAATATATTTTCTTGATTTTTTTTTTTTTTTTTTTTTACAGGAGGAAGGGAGAGAGATAGAAAGTTAGAAACATCGATGAGAGAGAAACATCAATCAGCTGCCTCCTGCACATCCCCTACCGGGGATGTGCTCACAACCAAGGTACATACCCTTGACTGGAATCGAACCCAGGACCTTTCAGTCCACAGGCTGACACTCTATCCACTGAGCCAAACCGGTTTCGGCTTTAGTTTAATACTTGTACTTACAAAGACTGTTGTCTCTCCCATTCTGAAGTTGTGCTATTTGGTTTGATTTTTTACTTCACTGATGCACATATTTCCAACTAAGTACAAACTCAGGAAAATAGCAAATAGTCCAGCTGTTGTACAGACATAAACCCGGGCAGTGGGGAAGAGGAAAAGGGTGGCTTCTCCTGCAGGTTTTTACTGTTCTTGAGGTACTTTTCTTGCCCAAATAAGAAGGAAAATTATTTTCCAGTCTTAAATTGAGTGCCAAAATTATTCTTGGAATTGTCCCCTTAATCTGTCAGTTTCGTTTTTTTCCCATGGAGGCGTGATAGAGATGACCAAACCTTCCCCGTCGGAATCAGGGTTGGAACTTGATTGCTCCCACGGACAGCTGGTTTGGGAAAATCCCTTGCAAGGGGCTAGAAACATCAGTGAGTCGGTGCTGGGATCTGAGAGTCTAAGGGTACATGTGACTTCAGTCTTTGTACAGTGCTGTTGGCTAACAGAGGCACAAAGGGATTAATTATCTCCAAGGATTTCTCAGGAACAAGAAGACTGAGTAATCAAATTCCAAGGAACTAAACTCCTCAGCGTTGGTCTCCAGCCTTTTCACTCTCTTTCCCAGTCTGGTCTAGTCATGAGTATGGGCTTTGGAGCACTTCAGTTCTCACACAGGCTTTTTGTCCCTCGCTGGCTCAGGATGGCAGAAATATTAACCTCCCAGATTGGGGTGGTGAACACACAATACAATATACAGATGATACATTAGAGATGTGTACACCGGAAACCTATATAATTTTACTAACCAATGTCATCCCAATAATTTTTTTTTTTTAAGTTGCCCTGGCCAGGTCACTCAGTTGGTTAGAGCATTCCCAATAGGCCAAAGTTGTAGGTTCCATCCCTGGTCAGAGTACATACAAGAATCAACCAATGAGCCAAAACCGGCTCAGTGGATAGAGTGTCGGCCTGCGGACTGAAAGGTCGTGGGTTCGGTTCCAGTCAAGGGCATGTACCTTGGTTGCGGGCACATCCCCAATGGGGGATGTGCAAGAGGCCGATGATTTTCTCTCATCAATGTTTCTAACTCTCTATCCCTCTCTGTAAAAAATCAATAAAATATATTTTTTTAAAAAGAATCAACCGACGAATGCATAAATAAATGGAGTAACAAATCAGCATTTCTCTCTCCTCCCCCTTCTCTTTCTAAAAATCAATAAATACATATTTTTTTAAGTTAGCCTCTCAAAGGCAAAGGGTCCTCACCAATAAAACTGTGGGTCAAAACAAACAAGCATTCTACCTTCTTTGTGGTGTTAATGTGAGGATTAAGGGAAGTCAAGTGTATGGGCATAGTGCCTAACACCGTCTTGACAAATAAGCCTCAGTAAGTGTTAGTTATTTTCCTATTATTCTCTTTCTACCCGTTTGATCAATGCCTAAAACTCATTCTTCTAGAGCTTATAGTCCTGACCACTATTAAATTAGGGGGGGGAAATCACTTACAGTAAGGCAATCTCAGTGGAAACACCAGGCTTAGTCTAAATTAGAATTCATATATTTAAAAAATATCCATTCCTTTCTAGGTGGTAAGGTTCCAAAGTCTCAAAAATATATTTGGCAGTGTTGACAGCCACATTATTAATAGAAAATCCATAGCCCTAACCGGTTTGGCTCAGTGGGTAGAGCATCGACCTGCGGACTGAAGGGTCCCAGGTTCAATTCTGGTCAAGGACATGTACCTTAGTTGTGGGCACATCCCCAGTAGGATGTGTGCAGGAGGCAGCTGATCGATGTTTCTCTCTCATTGATGCTTCTAACGCTCTATCCCTCTCCCTTCCTCTCTGAAAACAAATCAATACAATATACAATATTTAAAATAAATAAATAAAAGAAAATCCACATCTTTGAGGGTAACTCTGGCAGGTGTAATCAAGTCAAAACTATAGCTCATATTGAAATATTACACAAACTTACAAAGCCATTTAGATGCAAGTGGAGTTTTTACAACAATCAAATCGAATTTCCTCCTTTCTTTCCTCTCCCGGAGCTTATAAAAGGCATCTCTCAAGAACAGGAAATGGTTTCTTGGCTCGTTTGCCTCAGTGGTTAGAGCGTCAGCCTGTGGACCAAAGAATCTCTGGTTTGATTCCCAGCCAAGGGCACGTACCTCTATTGCAGGCTTTATCCTGGGCCCTGGTCAGGGTGCGAGTGGTAGGTAACCAATAGATGTATCTCTCTCACTGCAATGTTTCTCTCACTCTTTTCTCTCCTCTTCCCCTCTCTAAAAAGCAATGGAAAATACCATATATCCTCACTGAGGATTTTTTTAAAAAGGAAGAATAGGAAATGGTTTTAGAAAAAATTACAACTAAACTACAGAACAACCATCATTCAACACTGCCTGAAATCTAGCTAAACAAAAGTCTTACAACGAAGTGTTACCAGAGAAATTAGGGGGTCATATTTCTCATCTTGGAATACTGCTGAAATAAGCATTTTCAGAAGCCCCCCTGGGAGAATGAGATGGTAAAAGACTTTATTTTCCAGGGTGCAAGTCCCATGCTCCTAACCCAGTCCTGACAAAGGTGCAGCAGCGGTTCCAGCAGAGCCAAAAGTACAGCCAATGACCAGACTTCCCTCCATGCAGCCAGGTCCAGCCCAGCATCGGGTTAACTAAAGTCCATTAGTCCGTTGTGTGGCGTCTGCACGGCTGTGAGCCACACGGGAAAATGCAAGGGAGCATGTCCCCTGCAGCAGCGTCCCAAGAGGGTCGAGAGAGAAGGGAGCGAACTTCCTTTGTTCAGAAGTTTAAATATTCAGGTTTCCTGCCTTTGCAGTGGCCACACTTATTCTGGCCAATTACCTGTTCCCGGGTGTGGTTGACAGACAGGTAAGCGCTTTCCCACATCACTCAGACCTTGCTGGGCATGCGCCCAAACTGCCTTTGTCCAGCCCCTTCCCCATCAATCAGTGGGGAACAGACTTGGAGAGTGTTAAATTAGCAAAGCTGTAAATAGCATGCCTATATTATCTGGTCTTCTCTTTATTCCTTTCCTATTAAATAATAACAGGGTTATTAGAATGGTATCATAAGGATATACTAGTATAGAAGCCACATCGAGACTGCATTTTCAGCCATTTGTCTGTCTTTGGATCCACCAGCTTCTAAAGGTGCCACAGTCTGCTCAGCTGGTCCTGTGTGCCAGTGCAGATGCTCCCAGGCTTCCAGAACCTTCCAAGAGCAGCAAGAAGCATTTCTCTAGGCAATGTGTTTAAATGTGAGCCCAGTTAGCCACCAGGAGACCTTTTTGGTAGTTATCTTCTTTCTCATAGGTCTACATCTCTGGCCCATTGCTAAAGTCAGTGAGAATGTTAATTTTGTGCATAATTCCACAGGGAAGTACTTAAAATGAACAAAGATGATTTTCATGAAAGTGCTCATATTTTATTTTTTAATCCTGGATAATTTTAACATATCATCTGACTGGCAAGTCACCTATAATAAAATATAAACTGAAAATAGGGGGGAAAAAAAAAAAAGTAAGGAATGATTTTATTGTAGAGTAGAGGCCTGGTGCTCAAAATTCATGCACTCGGGAGGGGGGTCCCCCTACCCTGCCTACATAGTTCAGGACCCCTTGGGGGATGTCCCTGTAGGGACCAGGCCTAAGCCAGCAGTCGGACATCCCTCTTGCAGTCCAGGATCTCTCGCTCCTTATTTGCTTGCTACTCCTTACCAGTTGACTGCCTGCTCCTTATCACTTAGCTGGCTGCTCCTTAGCACTGCCACAAAACAATGCCTCTCCTGCCACCTCTGCTGAGCTCACCAGCCTTGAGCCTAATTTCCTGCTGAGCTGCGCTCCCCCTGTAGAAGTGCACTGACAACCAGGGGGCAGCTCCTGCATTGAGCATCTGCCACCTGGTGGTCAGTGCACATCATAGCAACCAGTCATTCTGGTCATTCCTCCATGACAGTTGCTTAAGCTCTGGCCTCCCTTTGTGGGAGACAACCCAGCTGATCAGGGGAAGGCACCAGCCCCATCACCCCGCTGCTGCAGCCACTGCCAGTTACCACAGCCACCAAGGTGTTTTCATCAACACGGACCTTGGTCCCTTCACCATGAAAAAATGACAACTTTCTTTAGGCATTTTCAAGATGTGTCTTTCATAGGATATGATCTTTCTTTCTTTCTTTTTTTCTTTCTTCCTTCCTTCCTTCCTTCCTTCCTTCCTTCCTTCCTTCCTTCCTTCCTTTCTTTTTTTCTTTCTTTCTTTCCTTTCTTCTCACCTGAGGATATGTTTCCATTGATTTTTAGAGAGTGTGGAACAGAAAGGGAAAGACAGAGAGAAACATCAACGTGAGAGGAACACTTTGATTGGTTGCCTTTTGCATGAGCCCTACCTGACCTGGGCCCCAGCCAGGGAGAAACCTGCAACTTAAGTACATGCCCTTAATCAGAATCTAACCCGGACCTGTGGTTGGCAAACCTAGACATTATCCACTGAGCCAAACCGCCTAGGGCAGGATATGATATTTCTTATCCCCTACAGCAGTGGACCTTCGTTTTTTGTTTTTTTTTTCTCCAGGTGTGTGGTGGAAAAGCCCTAGATCACCTTTTTTGGATTCTTATACCCAAGTTACTAAGAATATTACCAGTGGCATACAGGGAGCTTAGCCAATGAGCAGTCAGAAAAGGTGTTTCCTCTCTAGTTCACACCTATCTCCTCCAATCTCCGCTCCACCCCTGCCAAGGCCTAAAGCCTCTAGCTCTGGGCAGGGGACCCCCAGCTGGCTCTGAATCGCCCGGCTCTGCCAGCGGCCAAGGCCAGCAAGGGCAGGCGGAAAGTTTGGCTTCCTCCATTGCTGGGGAATCCCAAGCCTCCCTCCTGCTCTCTATGGCCACTGCCATCTTGGTTGGGTTTATTTGCATATTTGCTCCTGATTGGCTGGTGGGCATGACTTGTAGGTGTGGCTTAAAATGCTGGTATAGATGTAGCGGAGGTATAATCAATTTACATGTTACTCTTTTATTAGATAGGAAAGACTTTGGAAATTCTCTGAAACTTAATGGTTTCCAGATTTTATAAATACAAATATACAGTAGTAAATTATTTTACTCTAAACTCTTTATTTATAGGTATCTGACAGGGACCAAATTATTTAACCACAATAGCAGAGATTGGCTAGCCTTTCATCAAACCTCTTTTCTCCTCCTTTTAGGCTTGCAACGAGGCTATATTTATCAACCTGCCACTTAGGTATGCCAAGAGGAATGTAGTCAAAAGTGATATGTGCCATTTCCAGGCCTGGCCTATTAAAACTCCCATTCATCCCCCTATGTGCCCTTGAACCCTTCCAGCTGACAGGAAGGAAGAGGACTCCCAGGGAAACCTTGGGAGCCACATTTTTATATGGAAGGAGCCTTGATCTCCTAACTACCTGATGAGAGTAGTTAGGAGAATTGCCCAACCAGGAACATCAACATTAGACTGCTTTGAGAGTGAAGTAAGCTTTTTTTTTTTTTAATTAAGGTACTAAGATTTGGGGTGGTTTATTTCTTATAATAGCTAGTATTACCAATACAGTCTTAAACACAAAATGCATCTCAAAGACCTCAAGTATATTTATACAATTCCCCTTCTTCCTCTTCCTCTTCCTTTCTTCCTCTCTCCCTCCCTTTGTTCCTCTCACTGTCCCTCCTTTTCTCCCTTCTCCACTTCCTCCCTTCTTTCCTTCCCTCCCTTCTTCCTTCTCCAATACTAAATAATGCATTCCTTCTAGGCATACTCTAGGCACTGGGGATACTGGATGAACAAAACAGACACATCTTTGGGGGCAACAGCCAATAAGCCTGGAAACAATATTGTTTCAAGCACTGATAATTACTTAGAAGAAAACAAAAAAAGAATAAATGAAGTCAGAGAGTGACAAGGAGGATCTTTTAGACAGGGTGATTAGAAAAGGGCTTTCTAGGGAGGTGGCCTTTTACCAGATATCTGAATGATAGAAAGAAGTTAATCATAACAAAGATCTGAAAAGTCAAAGATCTCTTAACAACAATTTCCCTAGAAGCAATGATCTGTAAAAGAAAAACAAAGCTAACAACAGTACAAAGACAAAAAATGAAATGACTCAACTGATGAGTCAAAGAGAGAGATGAAACTCAAACCAGATGTATGTATTCCTAACCTGACTTTGCTCTTGTCAGAAATCCATAGCCTCATTAGTAAGCTCTTCCACTTTTGGCTGACTAGTTCCATACTTCTCAGTCCTTCAATCTGAAGTTTTCCCATGCATTCAGGCAATATAGTAATATGCCAGGTTCTCTCCTTAGACACCTATAAACACTATCTAAATGAAAATAATGTAGGAACTCCAGCAAGTTAATTAAAATATTTTTTAATATATTTTATTGATTTTTTACAGAAAGGAAGAGAGAGGGGCAGAGAGCTAGAAACATTAATGAGAGAGAATCATCGATCAGCTGCCTCTTGCAGCAAGTTATTTAACCTCTCCTGTCCTTAATTTCCAAATTGGAGACAGTTCTAGGAACTAAGTTACTGCATAGGTTTGTTCTGATGACACATGCCATTGTACACATAAAATGCTGGTATAGAGTAGGTGCTAAAGAAACATTTCATTGAGGTGAAATTAACCTGCACACCATTCAGAGTCCAAGTCTATCAGATATCCAACCAAGTCTATGTTCCTAATAAAAACAAGGTATTCCTGCTTCTTTAGGATCACATTTCAATTAAATACTGATTTGAAGGGGAAGTATAGTCTTCCCATAACTTTGTATGCATGGCAATTGGCTTTGAGTGAGGGATGCTCACTCATGAGCAGCTGACCTGAACTACCCACCTGGTTGTCTGGGCCAGGACCACCCTGGGCCATGTCCTGTACCACTCCACTGGGCACCATGCACATAGAATTGTGAGTCATAATCCCTTTGTGAGTTTGGAAATCAATCTGTGTGGCATGGCCAGCCTCTTTTCAAATTTTTTATTGAAGTACAACCTAAAAGCAGAAAAATGCACACCTCAAAAATGTACAGCTCAATATATTTTTACAGGATGAACCAGCCTGACATGAAGAAACAGAGCATTGTTAGTATTTGTTAACGTAAAAAAACCATTGAAACCTGTAAGGAATTTTTTTATTTGAGCCAAAATGTCAACATATGCTAGGAAGCAGAATCTCAACAAATCCGGAGAATGGCGCATTACATTTGTATTTATACATTGCAATCAAAGGAGGGACATAGGTGGGTTACATGAAATTCATTGGTGATAGATTAAGGAGGTAGGATAAAACAAAGTGGGGTGGTGGTGAGGGGGGAACCCCTGGATTGGATAAAAAGTAAAATGATGGACACATACTTAGGTGGGTGCAGGAACAATGAACATGATAATGAAGGAATTTGTGGTATCAGTCCTGGAGCCCACCACATTTGGTTGTGCCCCAAGGACTCCAGAAAAAGGGAAGTTACAAGTTACCCAGGCATTTCAAGGTTATGTTATCATAGATGCAAAAAAACAGATAGGCTCAGTTAAGGTAAAGGTTGACCTTGTCAGTGAAGATACGGGCGTAGGATGTAACTGCCCACCATAGCTGCTTTTAGTTAAAGTTTGATTTCAGACCATCCTTTGTGGTTCCTTTAGGTCTCTGAGTTTGCAAGACCGCCATGCAGGCCTCCCCTGAGCTTGTCAGGTCAGCATGTGGCCCCTTTCGTCCACACATTTCAGAAACCTTCCTCAGGTGCCCTCCCAATTGCTGCCTCCCACCAAAGCCAACCACTAGCCTGATTTCTAGCACTGGAGATAAGTTTTGTCCTTTGAGAATCTATTTACATAAAGTCGTATGGTGTGCATTCTTTCATATTTGCCTCTTTTGCTCAGTATTATATTTGTGAAGTTCACCGTGTTGTTGTGTGTATCAGTAGTTCTCACTGCCATTGACTATTCCATTGGATGAATATGCTGCTATTTATCTATTGTACTATCGGTGAACATTGTGTTGTTTTCAGGTTTGAGCCATTACAGAGCGTGGTCTAAAAGAACAGTCATGTCCTCGTGCTCACAGATTTTATGAGTCAGGAATTTGGAAAAGGCACTGTGGAGATGGCTTATCTCTACTCTGACGAGGTCTGAGGTCTGGGGCCCTGGCCCTGGCTGAAAAGACTCCATGATGGGAGGGGGTGGGGGTGGGGATGGGGGAGTTCATTGATGGTGACGTCAGCACATATCTGACACCTGAGCTGAGAGCACTCTAAGACTAAATACTGCCAATTGGGTCACCTATATGTGGACCCTCTGGGAGTGTGGCTTCTTCCCAGCATGGTGGCCTCAGGACAGTTGCCTTCTTGCGTGGTGGCTCAAAGCTGCAAGCATGAGTGTCCCCAAAAATGAGGTAGAAGCTACATGGCTTTTTCTGATATAGGAGAGAAATAAATATATTTTCCCTCTACCCACTTTACGTTCATTGGTTGGGCTCTGCAAATCAGACTGACAAAAAACCCACGAAAGAGAAAAACATGCAGCATTATTTACAATAGACAAGACATGGAAGCAACCTAGGTATCTATTGATAGATGAAAAGATAAAGAAGATATGAGATATATGGAATATATATTAGACTGAATGGAATATATTCGCTGATTAAAAAAGACTGAAATCTTGCCATTTATGACAACATTGATGGACTTAGTGGGTATTATGCTAAGTGAATTAGGTCCGACAGAGAAAGACAAATACTGTATGATTTCACTTATATGTGGAATCTTAAAAAAAAAAAAAGAAAGAAAAAAACAAAATGGAAACAGACTCATAGATACAGAGAACAAACTGATGATTGTCAGAGGAGAGGGGAATGGGTAGATGGGTGAAAAAAGTGAAGGGGAATAAGAGGTACAAAATTCCAGTTGTTATTAAATAAAGAAATCATGGGAATGAAAATATACAGCACAGGGAATATAGTCAATAATATAGTCACTTTTATGGTGACGGATAATTACTAGACTTACCATGATAATCACATTGTAGGGTATATAAATATAGAATCACTGTGTTGTACACCTAAAATGTAACATGATATTGTATCCTAACCATACGTTAATAAAATAAAACTTAAAAAGAGAAAAGCCAGCCAAAACCGGTTTGGCTCAGTGGATAGAGCGTCGGCCTGCGGACTGAAAGGTCCCGGGTTCGATTCCGGTCACGGGCATGTACCTTGGTTGAGGGCACATCTCCAGTGGGGGTGTGCAAGAGGCAGCTGGTCGATGATTCTCTCTCATCGGTGTTTCTAACTCTCTGTCCCTCTCTCTTCCTCTCTGTAAGAAATCAATAAAATATATATATTAAAAAAAAAAAGAGAGAAAAGCCAACAAGTTTATTAGCACACACACATGGGGAACACTCTGTGATGAGTAACTCAAGGGGTTATTAGGACTTGGGCTTCTTATTAACATCTTAACAAAAGAACTATAAATTCTTAGAGAGTGACAAGGCAAATAAAACGGACTTCAAGTGTTAGGAAGGCAAACTGTGGGAAGGTAAATATATGGGAGAACTAGTGGGAGGTAAGGGCCAGTTTTAGCAGGGTTTGCTATGGTGCCATCTCCGGCTGATAAGGTCTGGAGTTGTCTCTACTGATTTACTGCCCTTCTTCTTGGAAGGACAGAGGGAGGACAGCTTTACAAATTTATGTCCTGCATTTAGCCAAGTGGAGAGAAGACAGAGAGCTTTTATTATGGCTTCCTTTTTCTCAAATGCCTTCAGCTCAAAAGAATCATAATATCCAAGTGGCTTACTTTGGGATGACATATGCTGCAACCCTCCATTGGCTTGACTTTGAAAGTCACACAGCATCACTTCCACAGTTTTATTTAGTACAAGTTTTATTTGGCCACATGCTTGCCTACGTTTGAAGGGGGGACACACACAGCCTACCTCTCCTAGTGAGGACTCCCTACATTACATTAAAGGTACGTGTATCAGAAAAAAGAGACTGTTGCCCTAACTGGTTCGATTCTGGTCAAGGGCATGTACCTTGGTTGTGGGCACATCCCCAGTAGGGGGCATGCAGGAGGCAGCTGATTGATGTTTCTCTCTCATCGATGTTTTTAACTCTCTATCCCTCTCCCTTCTCTGTAAAAAATCAATTAAAAAAAAATACACACACACACACACACACACACACACACACACACACACACCATATTTTCCGGCATATAAGAAGACCCCCTAATTTTACAGTTAAAACATAGGCCTAAAACTATGTTTTAACTGTAAAATTAGGGGGTCATCTTATATGCCGGAAAATACGGTGTGTGTGTGTGTGTGTGTGTGTGTGTGTGTGTGTATCTGTGTGTGTGTATGTGTGTATATATATATATATATATATATATATATATATTTTTTTTTTTTTTTTTTTTTTTTTAAGAAAAGAGAGATCTTTGCAGAAAAGAGAGATTGTGCGTGGAAAAACACAATCTGCCCAACTGCTATGACCATTCTTAGACATTTATTGTGACATATGTACATTTACGTTGGGATGTACCGTGGAGTACTGTATATGTATGTGAAGTGTATATGTATGTGAAGCTTCAGTAGGCAATGCTACATTGTTTGTTTGTTTGTTTGTTTGTTTGTTTGTTTTTAGTTTGTGCCAATTTATAATCCTGACAAAAATTGTATGAAAGTTCCATTTTCTCTATATCCTTACCAACAATTAGCATTAGTTTTTCTCATTTTAGCCATTTGGCTAGGTATACAGTGGTATTGCATTGTGGTTTACATTTGCATTGTCCTGATGACTATTGAAGTTGAGAATCTTTTCATATGTTTATTGGCTATTTGAGTATCTTTTTTTGTGGAGTACCTGTTCTCTACTGGACAAACAGGAAGGGTTGACCAACCTACTCTTTAAAAAAAAAAAAAAAAAAAATATATATATATATATATATATATATATATATATATATATATATATAATTGATTTTTTAATAGAGAGGAAGAGAGGGATAGAGAGTTAGAAACATTGATGAGAGAGAAACATCCATCTGTTGCCTCTTGCACACCCCCTACTGGGGATGTGCCTGCAACCAAGGTACGGTGCATGCCCTTGACCGGAATAGACCTGGGACCTTTCAGTCCGAAGACCAATGCTCTATCCACTGAGCCAAACTGGTTTCAGCGATCAACCTACTCTTGCCACAGTTTGGGATGCTGCAGATGAGACACCTTCAGAATACGCTGTGGAATCAATTAAAGCCTCAGCTAGGTTGCAAGAGCTTCACAGTTCAACTTCTTCTGCTCAATCCCGTAGTTCTTTCACAGGTGCTGATCCGAGGCCTAAAGCCCTCCCCAGTAACCAAGCAGCATGCAATTCTCTTTCCAAAACACAAAGTACTCTATGTCTGTAGTAAGTCCTAATTATAAAATGCCTTTTTTTGCTGGGTGTCAATCCACTGGTAGAGTAGATATAATTTTTGCCCACGCAGTACTCTCTTCCATTAGTGACAGCATCCTGCTTCTTCTTCTTTTTTTCTTTTTTTTTTAATATTTGGAGATTTAAATATATTTTTATTGATTTTGTACAGAGAGGAAGGGAGAGAGATAGAGAGTTAGAAACAACGATGAGAGAGAAACATCAACCAGCTGCCTCCTGCACACCCCCTACTGGGGATGTGCCCGCAACCAAGGTACATGCCCTTGACCGGAATCGAACCTGGGACCCTTCAGTCCCCAAGCCGACGCTCTATCCATTGAGCCAAACCGGTCTTGGCTGCTTCTTTTTTTTTTTTAATTTTTAATTTAATTTTATTGATTATGGTCTCACATAATTGTCCTTATTCCCCCATTCCCATCCCAAACACCTCCCTAGATATGCCCCTCCCCAACCCCCATTGTCCATGGTCACTGGCTAGGCCCTTATGTATGCACACAAGTCCTTTGGTTTATCTCTTCCCCCCTTACCCTCATCCTCCCTTACTTTCCCTCTGAGGTTTGAGAGTCTGGTCACTGCTTCTCTTTCTCTGAGTCTGTTTGTGTTGTTCATTATTTCCTCTAGATGTGTTAGACATCCTGCTTCTTTTGGGAAATGTAACACTCCTCCAACTCAGATCAGAGATTCAATTTAAGTTCCTCCAATTTAAGTTCCCTATCCTCTGCCAACTTCCAATAATCATCACAGGAATAGACCTGTGACTCAAACAGACCAATTAGAATCCTTTCCTAGAATTTTTCTATTCATCATTAGAGAGAAGAAAAAAAAAAGAAGAAAAAAAAGATCTGTTCAAAGGCTCCCTATCCAGAGAAGTCAAGCTTTCCTGCCACTCCCAGTTTACATGCATTCAGTACAAAAACATCACTGAACTCTTGCTACTATTATACTTATAGATGCCACTATACTAGCACTGAGCCTCAAAGATAGAATGGTGTGCCACCTAGACCTTTAAGTGCGTTAGTGTTGTAGTGGGAAAAGCAGACCCATAGATACACAGTTACAATATGAAAGGGCAGGTGTAATGATAGAGATGTCAGAGGGCCCCTAAGAGGGGAAGTGTGTGTCAGGAGACTCCAGGAGGGTTTCAGCAGAATATGCATCAGTTTTCCAGGTGTGCTCTTTCAGGAATGTGGTCTCTACAGATTAGTCAGCACCAGGGCAGGGAGCCATTAGTCATTGCAGGTGGTCCTGGTGTTGCCCATCAGGTTTAGCTGCTTTTCTGGGCCCGAAGCTGAAATAGAACTGAGACTTAGATATTATCTGTAGGGAGGTGACCTCTGTATCTGGCTGTAAATTTCTCAGTTTGTTCAGCTATCTGTCTCAGTTTCCCTATTCCACTTATCTTGGCTTACCAGCCTGTCCCATAAGTGGATCCTTTAGCCACATTAAGCCTTCAGATGAGACTGCAGCCCCAGCTGACATCCTGACTGCAACTTCCTGAGACTTCCAAGCCAGAAGCACCTAGCTAAGGTGCTCCCAAATTCCTGAAATTGTTTCAGCTAGTTAGTGTTTATGATTGCTTTAAGCCACTCTGTTTTGACATATTGCAGAAATAGAGAACTAATACCAAGGATTTGTCTTCCTCCTGACTCCTGAGGTAAATATTAAGAAACCACCTGGCTGGTGTGGCTCAGTGGTTGAATGTCGACCTATGAACCAGGAGGTCACAATTCGGTTCCTGGTCAGGGCACATGCCCAGGTTGTAGACTCGATTCCCATCTAGGGCATGCAGGAGGCAGCCTACCAATGATTCTCAACATTTATATTTCTATCACTCTCTCCCTTGCTCTCTGAAATATGTATAATGGACTATAGCCTAGGTTTTTTGGTAAGTCATTTATTTGAATAAGAAATACATAAATAAATAAAAACTCACTGTAAAAGAGTCAAACAATAGAGAAATACAGAGATCAAACAAGAAAATTCCCTCACATGAATTCTCTACCCTCCTCTGTCCCACATCAACTGTCCTTGGAGGAGGTATTGACATTTTTGTGTACACTCTTTTAGCTCCTTCTCTGAGGCATAAGTGCCTATTGGCTGCTTTCTTTATCATTTCTTCAGCACCTTATGAATTTCTCTAGCATTTATTTCATTCCATTTTATATTAATGCTTTGCTGTTTTCTTCAGGGACAGCTTCATGGGTTTGCAGTCTGAGCAGTCACATGGGGCCCTGAAATTAGAAGGAGCCTTTGCTTGATTTAATGCTCTGTTGTCACTGTCTTGAAATTCTTTTTTTGTTTAATGTACTTTTATGGATTTCAGAGAGGAAGGGAGAGGGAGAAAGAAACTGAAACAATGATGAGAATCATTGATTGGCTGCCTCCTGCATACCCCCTACTGGGGATCTAGCCTGCAACCTGGGCATGTCCCCTTGACAGGACTCGTACACAGGACCCTTCAGCCCGCAGGCCGATGCTCTATCCACTGAGCCAAACTAGTTGGGGCTGTCTTGAAATTCTTAAAGACATTTTAACAAAGAACTTCACATTTTCATTTGTCCTGGGACTGGTTTTCAGATTTATCTTCCACACGATTATAAAGATAGGGGTCCATGGCCGCGATCCTGTGGTGATCATCCTGGATTTCCCCGAGTACCTTGAGAATGTCCACATGTAACAGTAAACATTTGTGAAAATGAAGAGTAAGTTTCTTATCTCTGAAGGGCCCTTTTCATTTTTTTTTTTTTTTTTTAGTCATGCACAGATATCTTTAATGATGATCAACAAACACAGAATAATCCAGAATTCTTCTTCTTATGCTTGAGCCTCACTCTCTCTCTGATTTTTTGCATGCTACTCTGAGCTTCCTTTGTTCCATGGAAGGAGCACAGGAAGAAAAAGGTCTTTGTTTTTCCTTTAGAGAGATCTAGAATCACATTCTCAAGGAGCAACAACTTCTGCCTCTTGCGGCCTGTAAGTCCCATGTTTCAACAATATCTGTACTCAGAGGAGGACTGTAAGCCAAGCATAAAGAAGAAATTCATGTTTTCAGGCAAGCAGTCAGTAGGCGCAAGTGAATATACAATGGAATCTATCACTGTGATTCTTAATATTTTGTCTTCTGCCCATAGTTCAGCCGGTGACATTCTGCTCGTTTCAGGTGTTCAATGTTCAGTGTTCAGTTTCTGTCAGGGGAAGATTGCCATGACTTCTTGAAAAGAACACATTAGATTTCAGTTTGTTCTAATGAATGATATGGGATTTTTGGACTGAAACACACAGTGTTCCCCTGGGCAGGATCCTGGCTTCCCCAGGCTCTTTGTCTGACTCAAAGAATGAAATCACGGACAGAAGATGGTAGAAATTTATTTAAAAAAACGAGCACAGTCTCCCACATGAAGAGGAGGAAAGAGTCCCTCCGAATCATTTTTTCCCAGGTTTATAAGGGCTGCAGTTTTTGTGTCTCAATGTCCCCTCTTATTGGCCACTATTCCCCTTTGGTTTGGTCACCAAAGCAACTCCTGAGCTCAAAAGGTCAAACCTCAGGTGGGACATGTGTGGCTCTCCTCTCTTATTGTTTTACTAATTCTCCTTCTCTGAATGAGGGGCTTCCTTCCCTTTATTTTGTAAATGTGTCTTTTGCTACTTCCAGCTCCCTTGTCTTGTGGAAATGTAACTTCTGCCTCCACCAAGTCCCTTGTCTTATGGAAAGGTAACTTTTTGCAGGTTGGTAGCCTGTGTTTTTTCTATGGACCCCTTTGATTTTTTTTTTTTAATACGTTTTTATTGATTTCAGAGAGGGAGAGAGAGATGGAAATATCAGCGATGAGAGAGAATCACTGATTGGCTGCCTCCTGCATGCCCCTCCTGGAGACTGAGCCCACAACCCAGGCATGTGCCCTTGACCAGAATCAAACCGGGAACCCTTCAGTCCATAGGCCGATGCTCTATCCATTGAGCCAAACCAGCTAGGGCTGGACACCTTTAATTTTTAAAAAAATATATATTTTATTGATTTTTTACAGAGAGGAAGAGAGAGAGATAGAGGGTTAGAAACATCGATGAGAGAGAATCATCCATCAGCTGCCTCTTGCACACCCCCTATTGGGATGCGCCCACAACCAAGGTACATGCCCTTGACCGGAATCGAACCTGGGACCTTTTAGTCGGCAGGCTGACACTCTATCCACTGAGCCAAACCGGTTTCAGCAAGAACACCTTTAATTTTTAAAAACCTGCCATTTCACTCCTAAAAATTCCTAGTTCATTAACTTTTTAGAACAGCTTTTTAAAATCAAATTTTCTACTTTTAGAGTTTGGATGGTGGTGGAGGGAGTGAGCAAAAAAGAAAAAAAAAAAGAAGAAAAAGAACTCATGGATATAGACAACAATGTGGTGATTTCAAGGGTGGAAGAGGATAGGTGGAAGTGGAAGAGGGCAAAGAACGGATAAATGGTGATAGAAAAAATAAAATTTATTTTTTTTTAAATGTCCTACCAAAATCGGTTTGGCTCAGTGGATGGAGCAACGGCCTATGGACTGAAAGGTCCTGGGTTCGATTCCAGTCAAGGGCATATACTTTGGTTGCAGGCACATCCCCAGTAGGGTGTGTGCAAGAGGCAGCTGATCTATGATTCTCTCTCATCGATGCGTCTAACTCTCTATCCCTCTCTGTAAAAAATCAATAAAATATGTATTTAAAGATAGTTTACCATTTTTTAAGCTTTACCCACCAAATATTTTTTTAAAAAATTCCCCTTTTTATATTGTTTCTTAATTTTTTTTTTATTTTTTTTTTTTTTTTTTTTGCTTTTAAGAGTAAATCTTCACTTGGTTGGCATGTGGATCAGTGGTTGAGCATCATCCTATAGAGTCGACCAAGAAGTCATGATTTGATTCCTGGTCAGGACACATACCCAGGTTGCTGGCTCGATCCCCAGTGTGGGGCATGCAGAAGGCAGCCAATCAATTATCTTCTCTCATCATTGATGTTTCTATCTCTCTTTCTTTCTTCCTCTTTAAAATCAATAAAAATATATATATTTTTAAAGAGTATATCTTGCAGAAACCGGTTTGGCTCAGTGGTAGAGCATCGGTCTGCAGACTGAAAGGTCCCAGGTTCAAGTCCGGTCAGGGGCATGTATTATACATTGGTTGCGGGCACATCCCCGGTAGGGGGTGGGCAAGAGGCAGCTGGTTGATGTTTCTCTCTCATCGACGTTTCTAGCTCTCTATCTCTCTCCCTTCCTCTCTGTAAAAAATCAATAAAATATATTTTTTTAAAAAGAATAAAGAGTATATCTTCTTCAGTTATTTCATTTATTTTTATACCTTTAAATATATATATATTTTACTGATTTTTTCAGAGAAGAAAGGAAAGGGATAGGGAGCTAGAAACATTGATGAGAGAGAAACATCTATCAGCTGCCTCCTGCACACCCCCTACTGGGAATGTGCCCACAACCAAGATACGTGCTCTTGACTGGAATCAAATCTGGTACCCTTCAGTCTGCAGGCTGATGCTCTATTCACTGAGCCAAACCGGTTTTGGCGTATTTTTTATACCTATTTTTTTGTTTTCCTGTCTTTCGTGGGGATTCTTCTATGGTTATTTTAAATGGTATAAACCATAAGTTCAGAATAGAAAAAATTTAATAAAAAAGTAGATGTATCTTAGCATTTAAAGTAAAATATTTTCATTATTCATTAAACAAATATCTATGAACTTCCTACTAGATACAGGCATTTTTTCAGACAGGGGGAACACAGTAAACAAGTTCTCTGCCTTCTGGAGCTTGCATTAAGATGGGAGAACAGCCCTAGCTGGCTTGGCTCAGTGGATAGAGTATTGGCCTGCAGACTGAAGAATCTCGGGTTTGATTCCAGCCAAGGGCACATGAGTGGGTTGTGGGTCTAATCCTCCGTAAGGGGTGTGCAGGAGGCAGCTGATCTGTGGTTCTCTCTCATCATTGATGCTTCTATCTCTTTCCCTGCCTCCCTTCTTCTCTAAAATCAATAAAAATATATATTTTTTAAAAAGATGGGAGGATGTAACAATCAACAGAAATAAGGAGAGGGTGATTAAGTAATAGAATATTTCATCTTAGCTAGTTATATGTATGATGAAGAAAAAATACAAATTTGGATACTTTTTTGTTAAAGCTTTAAAAAACATTTTTTTTCTTGATTTCAGAGAGAAAAGGAGAGGGAGAGAGATAGAAACATCAATGATGAGAGAGAATCATTGATCGGCTGCCTCCTGCACTCTTCCTACTGGGGATTGAACCCACAACCCAGGCTTATGCCCTCGACCAGAATGGAACCTGCAACCCTTCAGTCCCCAGGCCAACAGCCTATCCATGGAGCCAAGCCGGCTAGGGCAAGGCTTTATTTTTTTATAAATAGTGAAACATTCCTTTGTAAGTGAATCTTCAGTGAAAAATGCGCTGAGTGTGTGTGGGAAAGAAAGACTAGCCTGGATATTTATTGATATGAAAAGATCTTTAGATTACATTATTAAATGAAAAATGGGAGTTGCAAAACAATAAGGTATGGGGACCTCAATTTTAGGAATATGTAGGCCTATTATACCAAAAAAAGAAAGTTGAGAAATAGATAACACTAAAACAAAATGAGACCATTTGAATTTGGGATCTATTTTCCAATATCAAGAGGGGGAAAAAAGGGTGGGGGGTAAGGGGACTCACTTAATTCTCTGAGACCATCAAAACATCAGCTTTATCAGATTTTATGGTTAACTGGGAGAGGAATTTTTCCTGATGGCCTGGAGCCAACACTGACAAACATAATTGACAGGGTGATAATTAACGCGAGATCTCTGGTTTGCTTTAATGTGCTTGCTGCCCTGCCTGCTTCTGTGGTCAGAATTTCATACTACCTGCAGCAACGCTTTGCACATAGTAGAGACTACATAATCATTTGCTGTGAGCTGGCAGGAAGGAATGTATGAGCTTACTGTGAAATGGAAAACAGATGTGACCACTTTGGAAATGTAATCAAACAGCTTTTGAGGTACTGGGAAGGCGCGTGTTTGCAAACCAGGAAACACCCAACCCCAGGAAGCAGATGCTGGTAGGCTGTTGGTCAAAACATCTTTTTCATAGAAAGCTCTAGGCTCTCTTTCTCTCTCTCTCTCTCTCTTTTTTTTTTTTTTTTTTTTTCTTTTTTACTTCGGTGACTTTTAAAATTTTTCTAATCTGTCTAGGGAATTTATTTCTAAAATGACATTCTGAGCCACTGCCTCCATTCACAGCAAGCTGGGTTTTGCGATAATTGCCTTTGATGTCTGTTCTGTGGCCTTTCTTCCTCCCCTAACCTCTGTCGCTGTCAATTACCCTGGGAGGCCGCCCACACAATGGAGACTATTGCCTCAGTAACAGCTGTATCAGCACGACGGCTGAAGCCTGCACAGAGAGCTCAGCCTGCTTCCAAGGGTTTGCTCACACTAAAACAGACGATTTTCCTTTCGACGGGGTATGCCCAGGGTCACGTGGTTTTGAGCAGCAGTTACATCTCAGAGCTCCACTGGATCCTAAGCTGCCTGTACTGTAGGCAAATTGATTCTTTTTTTTTTTTAAATTGATTTCAGAGATGATGGGAGAGGGAGAGAAAGATAGAAACATCAAAGATGAGAGAGAATCATTGACCAGCTGCCTCCTGCACACACCATAATGGCGATGGAGCCTGCAAACCGGGCATATGCCCCAACTGGGAATTGAACTGTGACCTCTTGGTTCATAGGTCTACGCTCAGTGACTGAGCCACGCCTGCCAGAATCGAACCCAGGACCCTTCAGTCCGCAGGCTGATGCTCTATCCACTGAGCCAAACCTGTTTCGGCTCAAATTGATTCTTAATAGTTCGAGGTTGCAGCTGACAAATTCAGAGGACAGGTAGAAAGAGGAGGAGATCTTGGCTATGACGATGGCACTGCCCTAGAGGTTGTCTTCCATAAACCATTTCTACCTCCCACACCTAGAAACCTTTCCTTATAGGATTAGGGTATTTTAGGCAGTGCCAGAAAAAAACTTTTAGTGAGTAAAAGTTATGGACTGTACAGATCCATTTAATCGTATCTCCTTTAAGAGGTATTATCAGTCGCACTTTACTGATGAGAAAAATGAGGCTTCCTTAGGGTCTAATCTCTGATCTCTTGACTCAAGGAGCTTTGAGGGAGGGGTGGGGGGGATGGGACTCAAGATTACTGGCTTATTTGGGGCAGAATGCTCAGTAAATGGCATCAGGACTTTGCTTCATAGGGATGGGCCTAACATAGTCTAATCCAACATATGAGTTGAATTAGGTTGGAGGAAAATGCTCACATTTAATGCATCCTGATTCGGGGGAAATAACTGAAATTTGAAGACTATTGGAAGTATTATACCTCATTATGAACGTCTTACCAGTTTAACAGGTGTCCTGATTCCCAGCCCATCTCACCTCGATGGTTAGCAAGGACCAGAGGCGCCTTTTTCAGACCCTCGCTCTCCAGGTTTTCCCTGTTGGCCGTTTCCCAGTAAGGTACATTAAAGATGCCAGCCATACTGGATAAAGTCATACTTTGGGTTTCCACTGCCTTCCAGAATCATTACATTTCAGATATGACAAAACAGTGAAAGTTATGCCCATCGTCATGAACTCAATGTCTTTCTGAGCCCAGTCTTAACAATCTTTAAAATCAACATGTTGTTGGCCCTGGTTGAGTAGCTCAGTTGGTTAGAGCATCTTCTTAATACCCCAAGATTGCAGGTTCAATCCCTGGTCAGGACACGTACAAGTACCAACCAATGCATGAATAAGCAAGTAAAGCAAGAAATCAATGTTTTTCTATCTCTGTCTAAAAATCAATACATAAAAATAAATAAAATTAACAAATTGTTTCCAACAAATGATATTCAAGTCAAATGTCCTTTCAAACCTGACTGTAGGTAGAAGTGGTTTTAAAATTTCTATGTAGCCAAGAAGTTCACAGAGAGTAAAAGGTAGTTTCTCATTTAAAAAAAAAAAAATTTTAATGTGGGCTAGTGGAAGAACATATTGTCATAGAGAATAATAAATTGTCTACAAACTATGTAAGACGTGTTCTTTACAAATAGAAAAAAAATTTTAATGACTATAATTGATTCTGGAAGGAAAAAATATATATGGCAAGAGAAGTCATTTAACCTCTTCTATTGGACCTATGTCATTGGACATGACTTTGTCCCAGGCCAAGTCTAAAATACTGTGTCCTTTCCATGGTCTTTCTTTAAATCAAACTTATCACCATGAGATTCCAGCTGTATGAGAAAAGTTGAACACTTAAAAGGAGCTGAGCCCTAGTTGGTTTGGGGACTAACGGGTCCTGGGTTCAATTCCAGTCAAGGACACGTGCCCAGGTTTCAGGCTAGATCCTCAGTAGGGGACAAGCAGGAAACAGCAGAGTAATGATTCTCTCTCACTGTTGATGTTTCTATCTCTCTCTCCCTCTCCCTTCCTCTCGGAAATAAATAAATAAATAAATATAAAAAGGAAATATTTTTTTAAAAGGGAGCTGAAACTTTGTAGCAAGTCACTTGAGTAGGTATAATAAATGTCACAATTGGGTCTCAAAAGAACTGTTGGCCCAGAAAGAAGCTCACTACAGACTGATTCATTTGCCTCTCAGCATAACCATTATTGCTTGTCTCATTTTAGATTCTTGTAAGTATATTTCCAGTAGGACATGATCTCACTCATCTAGGGGAAATGGTGAACAACATAGACTGATGAACAAGAACAGACCCAGAGATAAGGAGCCATGGGTCAGAGTGTTGGACCTCAAAGGGAGGGTGGGGATAAAAGGGAGAGATCAACCAAAGGACTTATGTGCACACATATGAGCCTAACCAGCGGTCAAGGACAATAGGGGGGTGGAGGCATGGGTGGGGAGGTTGGGGGATTGGAATGAGGGGTTGAGGACAACTATGTGATACCTTAACAATAAAGAAATTTAAAAAATAAAAATAAATGTCAAAATTTTATTTTGAATTTGTAAATATACTTTTGGAAACCATTTATTTACATGGTAGGTTTAGTTTTAATATGTCCTATTTCTTTGCAAAAATTTCTTGGGCCCCAAAAGTCTCCCTAAGCTCCTTTCAGTGCTTCTTAAATTTTAATGTGCATGGGGAGCTTGTCAAAATGCCACTTCAGACTCAGTAGATCTGGGTTGGGCCTCAGAATCTGCATTTTTCACAACATCTCAGGTGATGACAATGTGCTGGTTCATAGACTAAATGAAGCAATACTGTGTTTTTAAAATATTTTTTAAAAATATATTTTTATTGATTTCAGAGAGGAACGGAGAGGGAGAGAGAGAAAGATAGGAACATCAATGATGAGAGAGAATCATTAACCGGCTGCCTCCTGCATGCCTTACACCAGGGATTGAGCCTGCAACTCAGGCATGAGCCCTGACAGGGAATCGAACTCTGAGCTCCTGGTTCCTACTGAGCCATGCCGGCTGGGCCATAAAGCAAGAATTTAGACCATAGAATTCTGAACACTCACTGGAACCAGGTCTCAAAAGCAGGAACCAAATAGGTTAATAAAGGTAGACTTTTCATAAGAGGTCATTTAAGAATGAAAGATATATTAATATTAGGTCTAGTAATAATTAATGTCGTTTTCTAATACTTTTTAAAATCAAATTTATTTAAACAATACAACAAAATTTAATCAACAATATAGTTGCCGTTGTTTTCTACTACTTGTGCCCAACGCTCAGGAAGCATTTTAATCCCTCTGTTGTAAAATTCTTGTGATTTTGATGCAAAAAATTCGGTCAATGCATTTTTGAGGCATTCTTCATTATTAAATTTTTTTCCAAGATGAAAGTTTTGCAAAGAACGAAACAAATGGTAATCAGAAGGGGCAATATCAGGAGAATATGCAGGTTGAGGGAGAACTTCCCATTCCAACTGGCGCAGTTTTTCAGCAGTGATTCTTGCAGTATGCGGTGGTGCGTTATTGTGGTGAAGAATTACGCCCTTCAGATTAATCAGCACGGGTTCTTTTTCTCTTAAAGCTTGGGCTAACCTTTCCAATTGGGCACTATACACTGCACTTGTAATGGTTTGGGTAGATGGTAAAAGTTCATAATGAAGAATTCCTTTAAAATTTCACCAAACACACAACATCACTTTTTTCGCATGCAAGTCAGGTTTTGGCATGGCCTGCGGAGCCTCATTTTTGTCCAACCATTGAGGCCGCCTTTTCAAATTAACATACAGCACCCATTTTTCATCTCCGGTAACAATTTGCTCTAAAAACGGCAAACGGTTTTGACGAGAGAGGAGCGAACTGCAAATCGTGACTCTTTGATTATGGTTGTTGTCGGTCAACTCATGAGGAACCCATTTTCCAAACTTTTGGACTTTGCCAAGTGCACGCAATTGATTGGAAATTGTTTTTTGGGAACAATTTAAAGTTGTTGCAAGCTCTTGTTGGGTAATTTGAGGATTTTGCACCAAAAGAGCTTGAAGAGCTTCTTGATCAAAATTGGACACACGACCTCGACCACTCTTGTCATCTAACGAAAAATTTCCCTCGCGAAATTTCTCAAACCAACGCTGGCATTTTCTGGCGCTAACTGCATCTTGACCAAGAGCAGTACAGATGTTTTTTGCAGCCTCACTTGCTTTTCTTCCTAATTGGAACTCATAAAGCATGCAGTGCCGAATATGCTCTTCATCCGCCATCTTCTTAGCCCTAGTTTTGCAACAAAAACCAAACCAAACACAAACTTTTTCAAGCAAAACTTGTTAATTGCACTTCACACGTTCTGTAGATACCACGTGTTTGAAGGTTATGTCAATACAAGTCAACGCCAAGCAAGATTTTAAACGAATGTTTTAAAACGACATTAATTATTACTAGACCCGATAGAAACTATCCCTAAAACTGGACTTTTTGAGGCCTTTACGATGGAGAAACATTGACAGGTTTTAAATAAAAAGGGATTTGGTCAAATTGGCTTATTATCACTCCTTTCCTACTAAGTAAGCACTAAACTTTGGTCCCAGAGTAGATATGAACAATACACAAGCCACCACTGGAGAAAGTAGCTACCCTGTTTCCCCGAAAATAATACTGTGTCTTATATTAATTTTTGCTCCCAAAGATGCCCTAGGTCTTATTTTCAGGGGATGTCTTATTTTTCCATGAAGAAGAATACAGTACACATTTATTGTTAAATGAAAATAAAGGAAATTTATTATCTGTATACGGTATGGTAGTACGGTAGTTGTCAACACAAACCAGAAACTGTGAATCCTACAGTATCAAGAATTTACTCATTTATTCAATGACAATCATGTCATCATCTTCTGGAACATCATTATAATAATCCAATTCCTGAATTTCCTGGTGAATTTCTTGCTACTCCATTTTTTTCAAAATCAGTGGACCAAATCTCTCATGTTTAGACTGGGGGGGGGGGCTTATTTTGGGGGAGATGCCTTATATTTCACTCAGAAGGAAACCTATAAGTAGGTCTTATTTTCGGAGGATGTCTTATTTTCGGGGAAACAAGGTAGATAAGAGAACAACAAAGCCTAGACAAGTCCTGATCTCTCCATCTCCCTCCTGCCCTTGCTGTCCTTAAGTGCAAGTTAACATCAAGAAATTCCATCGAGCAGAAGATAGGAGGTACAGTTTTTGCTCAAAATATAGATGATCTCAAAGCTGCAAACTCCCAGGCCTTTACAGTTTTGCAGAATTCAAGAAAAATTCTTTAAGGATGCTTTCCGGCTTCCATAACAAAATGCAACATCTGTTCTCTGATTCTTTCTGAACTTTGGCTTCTTTGTAAAATGTAGTATATCCTCACAGGTCATCATGAGAAAAAAAAAAATCATGGAGTCCAGATACAGATCAAGTCACCTCAATAGGGATTTCTCCTGGGCCTTTACTAGGCCAAGCAACTCCTCTGGGTTCTCATCATCTATATTCATGCTTCAATCATGACACTTAATACCTTGTATTTATGTCTCTTTAATAATTTTCTTTTTAAATTTTTTATTTATTTCCCTGACAGGTTTGGCTCAATGGATAGAATGTTGGCCTATGGACTGAAGAATCCCAGGTTCGATTCTGGTCAAGGGCATGTACCTTGGTTGCAGGCACATCCTCAGTAGGGGGTGTGGAGGAGGCAGCTGATCAATGTTTCTAAATCCCTATCCTTCTCCCTTCCTCTCTGTAAAAAATAAATAGAATATATTTTAAATTTTTTTAATTTATTTATTGGCTTTAGAGAGAGAAAAAGAGACACCTCAGTTTGTTGTTCCACTTAGTATTTATGCATTGACTGGTTGATTCTTGTAGTTGCCCTGACTGGGGATCATATCTGCAACCTTGATATACTGGATGATGCTCTAACCAACTAAGCTACCTGGTCAGGGCAATAATTTTCTTACTTAAACTAACTCCTTGGAAATGATAATAATAAAGGTAACATTTAGTGAGCACTTGCTCTGTGCCAGGCATTTTCTGTAAGACTTTTTATCTCTATAGTAGTCTATGAATTAGGCGCTATTGTCTCTAATCATTTTACAGATGAAGAAACTGAGACTCGGAATTGTAGTAAGTGCCTAAGTGAGAAACTGTCACAGCCTAAGGAGACATGATGGCTAAATGTAATGTGGTTAGGATTCTGGAACAGAAAAAGGACAATAGGTAAAAACTAAAGAAATCTCAGTGGACTATTCACTATGAACTTCAATTCATAAAGATATATAATAATTAATGAACCCATAATGGTTCATTAACTGTAACAAATGTGCATTTTAATATAAAATGTTAATAATAGAGAAAACTATGTTTTGGGGGAAGAGGTCTATATGAATTCTGTCCTATCTATTCAATTTTTCTGTAAATCTAAGAATGTTCTTAAAAAAATAAAGTCTAGAAACAATTTTAAATGCTTTCACTGTAAAAAAAAAAAAACCACAAAAGTTATTTGCTATAAACACTGAGAAAGCAAAACACACACACACACACAAAAAAAAAACAAAAAAAAAAACAGGATGTTTGTCGTTAGAGTCTATAAAACTCCCAAGAAAAGGCTCTCCTGAAGAAATCAGACACAAGATGAAACTTAGAACTTGAAAAGGAGTTGGCCAAGAAAAGAGAAAGTCAGGATCCTTCTAGGCAAAGGTCACAGGGAATTCTAAAAATGTGAGAAAATTAAAAACAAGTTCTGTGTGGCTACAAGAGCCCTAGGCAATTGCCTCAGATAAGCCTTGGATTCCCATAGCAAGTTAAGGATTTTTAAGATTATTTATAAAGCCAAAGGAGAACCATTCATTCAATAATCAATATTATCAGCTACTAGTGTATTAGGGGAAGCTCTGCTAAGCACTGGTCCTAAGACAATGAACAACACAATAAAATCTCTGCCCTCAGGAAGCCCCGTGACTGGAAAGGGTAGGAGAGGGTTGAGAGAAGATGGAGGGGAAGGATTGAGCCCTGAAGGGCCTTACTCAGCAATAGAGGTTTTGAGGCAAGGCATGGCTTGACCTTTGGCATTATTTATAAAACCTCACTTAGGCTATAAGCTATTCCCCCACCTCAGCCAAAGTGAGCTTTGCAAACATAATCTCAGAGCTGGTTATTGGGCCATAAACTCTCCATTGTTTCTCCTTGCACAGCAATGGAAATCCAAACACCTAAAACACTTAAAGTAAATTAAGCACTAAAGAAATTTTAGCAAAACATGTCCAGCTGGAAAGAAACTATGTCTGATTTGTTATTCAAACAGATTTCTACCGACTGTGTTAAAGTGTGAATAAAAAGAATTCCTCTCCAGACTAAACCAGGCATCTCCAAGGTCACTCTGAAGTGATCTGCTTATGCAGACCAATGTTCTTTAGTTTATCTATTCTACCAATCTCTTAGATCCATTTAGTGACAACCCTCCTAAAAAAAAAAAAAAAAAAAAAAAAAAAAGCTTTTATTGTATTCCTGAAATTCCTGAAGTTGCATACCACAGTACACCAAACATACCAGTTTGCGAAACATCTTAATATCTTCCATACTGACTTTTTTTTATACACCAAGATTTGGCCAGGTTTATGCTTGAGCAAATTTTGCTATAATATTTATAGGAAACACAACCCAGTGAAGATGTTAAGTACATGTATGTCATTTGATTAATATTCTGTAAGATTTTAGTTTTGAGATTGTGTATTTCTGTACTGGCTACTGCTTTCTTTTTTAATGAATTGTCTTCTTTTATTTATTGGTTTTTAAATTTTTTAATTTTCATTTTTTTAGAGAAAGAGAGACATTAATTTGTTATTCCACTTACGTATGCATTCATTGGTTGATTTTGTATGTGCCCTAGTTGGGGATTGAACCTGGAACTTTGGCATATTGGGATGACACTCTAATTAACTGAGCATCCAGCCAGGGCTTTTTGTATCTTCTTACAACTTTGTTTCTGATTAGTTATAAATTACACACACACACACACACACACACACACACACACACACACTATCACAAATTCTAATTTTATTAAACATATAATTATTTAGTATTTAAATTCATATATATAGAAATTAATAAAATAGAAGTAAATTGTAGAACTACCATAAAAAATAATAATAGTCAATGATAGCACTAAAACTCTCTTTGGGTGTGAATGACCCATTTCATTTTGACTTTTTTTTTTTTTAATATATTTTATTGATTTTTGTACAGAGAAGAAGGGAGAGAGATAGTTAGAAACATCAATGAGAGAGAGTCATCGATCAGCTGCCTCTTGCACACCCCCTACTGGGGATATGCCCACAACCAAGGTACATGCCCTTGACCGGAATCAAATCCCGGGCCCTTCAGTCCCCAAGCAGACTATCCATTGAGCCAAACCGGTCCCGGCTCATTTTGACTTTTAATTCAAGATGACTTTATACTTGCTGGCATTAAAAGTGATTATTCTGCCGGGACCGGTTTGGCTCAGTGGATAGAGCGTTGGCCTGCGGACTGAAAGGTCCCGGGTTCAATTCCGGGCAAGGGCATGTACCTTGGTTGCGGGCACATCCCCAGTAGGGGGTGTGCAAGAGGCAGCTGATCGATGACTCTCTCTTATCAATGTTTCTAACTTTCTATCCCTCTCTCTTCATCTCTGTGAAAAATCAATAAAATATATTTAAAAAAAAAAAAAAAAAAAGTGATTATTCTAACCCTAGCTGGTTTGGCTCAGTGGACAGAGCATTGGCCTTCGGATTGAAGGATCCTGTGTTTTATTCCGTTCGAGGGCATATCCCTCGGTTTCAGGCTCTGCATGAGGGATGCAACCAATTGATGTGTCTTTCTCACATCAGTTTTCTCTGTCTCTCTCTCTCTCTTCCATTCTCTTTAAAAATCAATGGGAAAAAATATTTTTGGGTGAGAATTAAAAACAAACAAAAACTGTAAGCAAATAAATGTATTTTTTTTAAAGTAAGTATTCTAAAAAAAAAAGTTTTTATTGAATGTCAACTATAATTTGAAAAAAAGTTATGCTGTCATTTCACAGTTTAAATAAAGAAAAAGTCTACCTCCTTCATTATAATTCCCACTCCCCTCTTTGCAAAACAAAGAGCTTGCCCAGATCATACCTATTTACTAACCCACCTTAGGACCAACAACTGCTCTGCTCACAACCCGTTCTATGAGTGGGAAAACATGGTGACTCCTGACCACAGGTCAAGTTAGTCTGGGGCAGTGGTCGGCAAACTCATTAGTCAACAGAGCCAGTACAACGATTGAAATTTCTTTTGAGAGCCAAATTTTTTATTTTTAAAAATATATATATTTTATTGATTTTTTACAGAGAGGAAGGGAGAGGGATAGAGAGTTAGAAACATCGATGAGAGAGAAACATTGGTCAACTGCCTCCGGCATACCCCCTATTGGGGATGTGCCTGCAACCAAGGTACATGCCCTTGACTGGAATCGGACCTGGAACCTTTGAGTCTGCAGGCCGATGCTCTATCCACTGAGCCAAACTGGTTAGGTCAAGAGCCAAATTTTTTAAAAGTAAACTTCTTCTAAAGCCACTTCTTCAAAATAGACTTGCCCAGGCCATGGTATTTTGTGGAAGAGCCACACTCAAGGGACCAAAGAGCCACAGTTTGACGACCACGGGTATGGGGCAAAACAAGTGGGAATGTCAGCATCTGAACATTCCTAAAAGGTCACTGAGCTGGTTCCTTACTGCACCCTCCCCACAGGCACAGCTCTATCAGAGGCTCATTGAATGGATTTCCTCCACAAAGCCACTCTCTTCTCCAGTAGACACCGGCTTAGGGGCCCTTTAGTGGATCCCATTGGCTGTTCTCCCATCCTAGCATTTCTAGAAATGCATTGTCCCGTTTCCCTTACTTTTCAGTCTGTTCTCCCCACTAAACTGTGACCTTTTTTTTTTTTTTTTTTTTTTTTTTTTTTTTAATCTCTAAGGCCTAGCAAGGAACTTGTTGCTTGTCCACAAATATTTATTTGAATGCCTATTTTGTGTCAGGCACTGTGCTAAGATGTTGGAATTACAATGATGACCAAGGTAGAGGAAAAAAGATACTATGGAATTTATAGTTTGGTAAGGGAGATCAGTTGTTACATAAATATATAAGTAATGAATTCATTAAAATAGTGTTTGGGGCCATTGCATCCAAACACCAGGTGCTAACAGAGCACATACAGGCTTAGTAGGACTGGATCTGGTGAAGGATGTGATCTTTAAGTGGATTCCTGAAGAGTGAGAACAAGTTGCCGAGCAGAGTTGGTCTGTGTTGGGAAGGGGACGGGTGCCGAATTGGAATAAGGCACTGGGGGAGCCTGACACTGGAAATGGCCATTTTGGTGCAGTTGGTGAAAGAAGGGCCTCAGCCCGTAGGCGCCTCCTGATAGGCCTGGCAAAGCAGCTTGAACACTGCCCAGAAAGTTGGATTTGTAAAGCCACTCGAAGAAGAATGGAATGTAGAGGAACAGGAAAGGACAACAGGAGATTAAAACAGGAGATAACGGGATCTTGTTGAGTGTAAGTTGACTGAGTGACTAAACTTTAGAATCTAAGTTTGGAATATCAGACCTGGAAGTCCCCAGAAATTCCATCTAGGTTTTATATCTCAGTTAACAAGGAAATTGAGTCCCAGGTGGCACTATAAATTATTCAATGCTACATAGCTTAGTCATGGCAAGACTAGGACTACAAACCAGTTGTGACTTCTGTCTCTTTCCACCATTTCTCATTGACCATTTTATGTGAAGCAGGTTTTTTAATTTTTAAAAAGTCATGCTTTACCCCTTGCCGATGTGGCTCAGTTGATTGAGCGTCTTCCTGTGTAGCAAAAAGTTGACCAGTTTGATTCATTGTCAGGGTACATGCTCAAGTTTTTATCGGCCTTTTTTAGGATATTGTTGAATAACTTTATAACTGTAGTTTTGAACTCAATGTCCAATCTTTTCTTTTCCTCCATTTCCTTCATTTGTGTCCTTCCTCTTGTCTGCATTTTAGTTGTTTCCCTGATTTGATGGAATGGTTTTGTGTGCTAGGTGTTCTGGTAGAGCCCAGTAGCACAGCCTTCTTAGTTACCTGCGGTGGACAGTCTTGGTGTAGCCCTTTGTGGGCTGTGTGTGCAGTCTTGTTGTTAAGCTTTGTTTATTGTTGGTATCACTGGGAAGAGTTGATCTCCAAGCCAATTGGCTGTGAGGATCAGCAGTGTCTCAGCTAGGAGGGTTTCCGTACTCTGCTTGAATGGGGCGGGGTCTCAGGGTGGCGCAGACAATCTTTGGTTCCCTGTCAGTCTTGCTTTAGAAAAGTCCTGTTCATGGTGAGTTTCGGAAGATTGGTTGCAGGAGCACGCACCTCTTTGGTAAAGGCGCAGACAAGCTTTGGATTCTGGCCAGTCTCTCCTTAGAGAAAGCCAGCCTCTGGGAGAGCTTCTGTGCTCAGCTTGGATGGGGAGGAGTCTCGGGTTGGTGCAGACAAGCTTTGTTTTCCCTTCGGCTCCTCCCCAAGTCCCACAGTAATGGCCCCTGGCTTCACACACCTCAGAGAGATCTCTGCCCACTGCCTGACAGTCTGGCCTTTCCCTGTCTGGGGCCGTCCATCAGAGCAATAGGGTGATTCTGTTTTCCTCTCGAACAAGAAAGCCAGCCTCGCGTTAGCTGTCCGCCCTCTCCACGCCGGAAGTAAGCCAGTAGTGAACTCAGCCCCCCGGCCCACTCTGCAGACCAGGAGTACTCCAGCAGAAATTTCGGTTCGGCCCTCCCTCTCCACACACCAGGAGTAAGCCAGCACCTTTTCTCACGCACAGTTCTCCATACCTTCACAGTTCCTGAGGTTCAGCGTGCCTTCTCTTTCCTTCCAAGATGGCAGAGCCTCCTCTCAGCTAGCCGTCCAGTGCTTCAGGGCAATGCCTCCCCTGCTTCCCAGTTCTAAATTAAATTCAAATTTGTTGTGGTAGGCTGCATTCGGGTGACTACCCTATGCCACCATCTTGGTTTCTCTCCAGCCTTCTATATCTTTCTATTATTGAGACAATAATCGGTTTCTGGAAGATCACTTCCCTCCTCTTCTGTTTTCTTGAAACATCAAGGCCTAATGTGAAATAAGAAACTTAGAAGAGAGTCCTTGCTGGTGTGGCTCAGATGGTTGAGCATCATCTGTGCCCCGAGGAGAGATCAGAAGCTCAATTCCTGGTCAGGACGTGTACCCACATTTCCTATTTGATCTCTGTTTGGTGTGCATATGAGAGGAAGAAATAGGGGGCAACTGATCTGCTTTTCTCTCACATTGATGCTTCTCTCTCCTCCTCTCCCTTCCTCTCTCTCTAGAAAATCAATTTAACACACACACACACACACACACACACACAGGAACTTAGAAAGTAAAGAACTGACATTCACTGAGCATTCAGTATGTGCCAGGTACTCTTCTAGGTGTTCTCCATCTGTGATCTCATTTTGTCCTCACATTAGCCCTGTTAAAACGGCATTATTATTCTGAATCACCAGATTAAGAAAGGCAGGCTGAGCGAGGTTCAAGAATTTGCCTGAGGTCTCATTCTAAGTGGCAAAGCCAGGATTTCCACCCGGGCCTGTCTGACTCAGCTTATACTTTCTCCCCAGTTATCTCTTTACTTCTCAGACATATATTGTTTTTACTGCAATTATAGAAGGTGAGGCTGAGGTTTCAGGGCAGGAGCCTGTTTATATAGAACCTCACAAGGAAAAATAACATCCTAGAGCAGTAAGGATCAGATGGAAATATACTGCAAGCCACATATGTAATCTAAAATTTTCTAGCAGCTGCAACTGAACATAGTAAAAAGAAACAAGTGAAATTGGTTCTTTAAACTTTTCTATTTAAAGTATTTTTAGATTCACAGGAAGTTGCAAAAATAGCACAGGGGTATTCTGTGTTCCCCCTTTCACATTCCTTCAATGAGAATATCTTATATAATTATAATGTCAAAGTAAGGAAATTGACATTGATATAATCCACAAACCTTATTCTGATTTAATTAGATTTACATGCATACAAAACTGTTCCATTACAAGAAAGATCTCTTTTGTGATACCCCATTATACTCACAAGCCACCACCCTGCATCTCATTCTTTTTTTTTAATATATTTTATTGATTTTTTAGAGAGGAATGGGAGAGGGATAGAGAGCTAGAAACATCAATGAGAGAAACATCGATCCGCTGCCTCCTGCACAACCTCTACTGGAGATGTGCCTGCAACCAAGGTACATGACCTTGACCAGAATCAAACCTGGGACCCTTCAGTCTGAAAGTTCAACCCTCTATCCACTGTACCAAACCAGTGGCTCATTCTTTCTTAAAAATATGTTTTTATTGATTTTTAGAGAGAGAGAAGGGAGAGTGATAGAGAGAAACATCAATGATGAGAGAGAAACATCAATTGACTGCCTCCTCCATGCCCTCTCCTAGCTATTGAACCTGCAACCCAGGCATGTGCCCTGACTAGGAATCCAACTGGATTCTGTGGTTCCGGGTCAATGCTCAACCACTGAGCTACACCAGGCCAGCTCACTCTTTTTTTGTAATTGAATTTATTAGGATGACATTGGGTGATAAGATTATATAGGTTTCAGGTTGTGTGTTCACCACCCCAAGTCAGGTCTTCATCTATCACCATTTAACCTCCCTTGATCCTCTTCTTCCTCCCCACAACCTTTCCCTCTGGAACAGCATAGATGGATCTAATGAGTATTATGCTAAGTGAAATGAACCAGGCAGAGAAAGACAGATACCACATGATTTTGCTTAAATGTGGAATCTAATGAACAAAATAAACTAACAAACAAAATAGAAGCAGACTCATAGGTACAGAGAACAGACTCACAGCAATAGGCTATGGAAGGAAAGACACCATACTGTTATCTATGAAGTTTGTTTGTTTGTTTGTTTTGCTTTGATTAATCCCTTCGCTTTTTTCAGCCTGCCCTCCAACCCCCTTAGTTAGACGGACAAGAGCCGAGCAAGGACGGTGGGCCAGGTACAGAAGAAGGTCACCAGGGCGGACAGCTCTGCGTGTCTGGCAAAGGACAATTGTAGGGTCCGACCCAGCCCCCAGGGTGTCTTTCCTCCCATAGCCTATTGCTGTCAGTCTGTTCTCTGTACCTACGAGTCTGCTTCTATTTTGTTTGTTAGTTTATTTTGTTCATTAGTTTCCGCATTTAAGCAAAATCATGTGGTATCTGTCTTTCTCTGACTGGCTCATTTCACTTAGCATAATACTCATTAGATCCATCTATGCTGTTGCAAAAGGTAAGATTTCCTTCTTGATTTATGGCCTCGGAGTACTCCATTGTGTAAATATACCACAGGTTTTTTATCCACCCATCTACTGATGAACACTAGGGCTGCTTCCCAGTATTGGCTATTGTCAATAATGCTGCAATGAACACAGGAATGCATATATTCTTTTTTTTTTTTAATCAATCTTTATTGTTCATATTATTACAAAGGTTCCTCATTTCTTCCCCCCTCCACCAGGTTCCCACCCCACCTTCTGCCCTTTCCCCACTCCCCATTGTCCTCATCCAGAGGTGCACAGTTTATGTTCAGTCTCTTCCCGCTTCCACCACTCCCCTTTTCCCCGAGAATTATCTGTCCACTCCCCTCCCGTATCTCTGATTCTATTATATTCAACAGTTAATATTGTTCATCAGGTTTTTAAATTTCCTTGTGTGTTTTTTTAATTAATAAACTTTTATATTTTTAAGAATAAATTTTAAAATCTAAACCTTGTTTTTTTTCTGCCCTGGGAACTGAGAAGCAAACTTGTTTACATGTAAACTTGTCATTAGGCTATCAAAAGGCGTAGCCATTCAAATGTAAATGGACACATTGTTTAAAGATAACTGCTGGCTGGAATTGGATTACCTGTTCTAGGTGGGAAAGGCTTGTCCTCCCCTTTCTCCATTGAAATTAAGGTATTAGCTTTAAAACCTCTTTTTGGCAAGAGACCTTAAACTTTCAGAACTTTAGATTTTTCAGGTAGAAAATCAATTACTTAGTATTTTCTCAAATCAGTAATACCTCCACATGCCCAAGGATACACTTACATGCCCAAGGATACACTTCACACAAAAGACACATCCAAATAGATCAACCAACCTCATCCAGACCCCACACAAGGCACTCAGAAATCAACACCCCAGGGCTATAATAACTCAACACATCCAGATCTAAGCCTTCATCACTTGATTCAGCAGACCCTCAAGTTCCCCCAAGTTTCCAGCCATGTCTGAGAAGCAAACCTGGGGCATGGGCAGGCGAGGAGCGAGCTGTTCTGGGCCCGGCTGCTTCGGGCCTGGCCTCTGTTGCTCTGGTCTACTCCACAACCAGCTGCTCCAGGTCTGGCCACTGCCGCTCTGGGCCTGGATGCTGCTGCTCTGGGCCTGGATGCTCCCCACCTGGCTGGGCTGCTCCGGGCCCGGCTGCTTCAGGCCTGGCCGCTCCCGGCCTGGCTGCTCCGGGCCTGGCTGCTGCTGCTCTGGGCCTGGCTGCTCCCAACCCAGCTGCTCTGGGCCCACCTGCTCTGAGTCTGGCTGCTCTGGGCCTGGCCGCCCTGGGCTTGGCCGCCTCTGCCCCAGGCCTGGCTGCTCCAGGCCTGGCTGCTGCTGCTCTGGTTCTGGCTGCTGCTGCTCTGGGGTCTGGCTGCTGCTGCTCCAGGCCCGGCTGCCACTGCCCTGAGCCTGGCCACTCTTGGCCTGGCCGCCACAGTTGCAACATTCTGTCTTTTTTTTAAAACACATTTATGTTACAATGTTGGCTGCTGAGTTGAGTTCTGTCTTAATTTTCGATTTTTCACGATTTTTTTTGTATTCTTTCTTAAGTAATTTTACTCTCTTTTGCTATAACTTGATTTCTTCACATTGAAAACTTCTTCGGTTTCTTCCTCCTGGTCCTGGAAGCTCAGCAGGTTGGCCTGCCGTGCCCCTTTGTCCTCCGCGGCCTCCTGTGCGGCTTCAGCCTGTTGCCGGGGTCGGCGCCGCCCAGGAAGCAGCCCCCAGCCTCAGCTCCATGGCCCACGATCAGCGGTTGAGGGCACAGCAGCACCTCCCTGCGCGCCCCCCCCCTCGCCGGGGCCCTGTCGCCTGGCTCCTTGATGGTGCCCAGCTTGCTGGTGCCCGGCAGCAGCTCCCACTCCTCATTGTGTTCTTCCCAGGCTGGAGCTTTTGTCTCCTTCCTGCTAGGGCAGTCTAGCATCAGAGTCAACAGACCATCCTCTGCGCGCAATGTGCGTGACTCCGGGGGCTCTGCTTTTCGCAGCTCCCCTGGGATTCCGCCTCACAGCCCCGTCTCCCTCTGTTTGAGCCTGGATCCCCAGGGTCTGGCCTAGAACTTGGGTTCAGCGCTGTTGATTCTGGGGTTCAGCAGAGTCTGGGGCTTTTATTTCCTTCCTGCTAGGGAACACCAGCAAGGTATTCAGCCTCCCCCTCCTCTCCGGCTCCGTCTTCTCCGTGCGCGCGCAGCATGTCTCCGTACCTTAGGCTTTTACAGCTCCTCTGATTTTCCTTCTGGTTTTCTCTTTCCTTCTTGTAGAATTTTCAGTCAGTAGACTTTCTGTAACTCTGGGCAATGTCCATTTTATATTTTAGTTGTATTTTATTGAAATTGTTGTGTGCGGCTGCGGTTAGGTGTTTACCTGTGCAGGCAGATAGGCGAGTGGTTGGGAGCCAACAGTCCAGGATTGTGAGAGGGATGTCCCACATCCCTCTAGGGGTCCCAAATTGGAGAGGGTGCAGGCTGGGCTGAGGGACACACACACACACACACACACACACACACACACAAATTTTATGCACCAGCCTCTAATATGTATACTGAGTGGCCAGATTATTATGTGTTCAGAGATCATAATAATATGGCCACTCTGTATTTGGGCCTTAGGCACCTGACTCTCCATTTCCCTATGTTTTGATACAAGCCACACCTAGCTTTTTTTTTTTTAATTTTTTTTTTTATTTGATACATCAGCACAGCCAGCACCTGCATTGCCTTGCCCCACTCCCACATTTTATCTCTTTACTCTGTCCTTTGCCATTGTCCTTCTTCCCAAATTTTTCCTTCATATGGTGTATAGACCATAAAAGGTCACAAATGAAAAAGATCTTGGGGTCCAAGCTTTTATTTTAGAGATGAAAGGAGAGAGGTCGGCAAGCAGTTGACTTGTCCAGGTTTGTACAACTAGTGAGGGCACAGCTAGAAGTAGAATCCGGAGGCTCAGGTTTCTAAACAGCCTGGTGCTCATTCCACATCTCTCAGACTCTTCAGTCTTTTCTCTTCTTTTCTCTGGCCCCAGCAGCCCTGCTTCCTGAAAATATATTTCAAAATAAAAATTTAATTTAAAAATAAAACACTGAAGACCTAGCACTGACCTATCTACAAAGCTCAACAAAGAGAAAAGGGTCTTGTTTCAAAAGACAGCTTCTAGCACCCTTTCTCTTTTGCTAATGAAAGGCAAAATGCTTCCAGTCTGGTCGCATAGTGCATAAGAAGTATATTCTCTCCCATGTCTTTCTCACTTGACTGTAAGAACCTGGAGATAAGGGTTATCAACATGATCATAATTCTGACACAATCACAAAATCAAACATCTGACAAAGCGTATCAACCTAGCCCAAGCTAAAACCAGGCACTGGTTATATCAGTAAATGTTTCTTGGATGAGTGAACATGTACATTTTTCTTATTTGTCTTCAAATTATCACTTCACATACTAGAATGGCTAAAAGTAAAACAGTTGACAATATAAAGTGCTGATAAGGATGCTGAGCTGGCCGGGGTGGCTCAGTAGTAACTGAGCTTTGACCTATGGACTATGAGGTCGTGGTTCAATTTTTGGTCAGGCCATATGCCCAGGTTGCAGGCTCAATCCCCAGTGTGTGGTGTATAGGTGGTAGATGATCAATCATTCTCTCTCATCATTGATGTTTCCTTTCTCTTCCTCTCCCTCCTCTCTGAAATCAATGAAAATATATTTTTTAAAAAGATGCTGAGCAAATGGAACTCTCATAAGTTACTGGTACAACCACTTTGGAAAACAGTCTTGCAATTCCTTTTCTCTCTCTCTAATTAGCCTAATTTTTTACAAAAAAAAATTATTTTTCACCCATTAGATTTAGAGAAGAAGGGGGAGAGAAAGAGAAACATCATTGATCTATTTTTTCCACTCATTCATGCACTCATTGGTTGCTGCTTGTATGTGTCCTGACCAGGGATTGAACCCACAACCCCAGCCCATCCAGATGATGCTCCAACCAACTGAGCCACCCCACCTAGGGTCTTTCAGTTTCTTATAGAGACGCTTAGCATATAATCTAAGCATCCCATTCCTAGATCTTAACCTAAGAGAATTAAAACTATATGACACACAAAGACCCTGCAGGGAAGTGTTCAAAAACTAGGATCAACCCAAAAGTCCAACTGGTTGAATGAATAAACAAATTTTAATATGTCCACACAATAGAATAACAGTGTCAGGGAATTAAAACTTTCCCTGAACTCTCTTAGTTTAAGTGATTGGGTCCTGGGAATCAAGATGACAAAAGACAGATTAGCAAAAGATAAAATTTCGGCACCATATTTTTGTTAAGGTATATAGATGTTACACACACACACACACACACACACACACACACACTGTCTCAAAGGGGAAGTTAGAATTTGGGGTCATATAACGACTTGATAAGGTCAGTGGAGAAGGGCACATGTTAAAACAAAGAACTTGTTTTTTATTAGTTTTGTGTTTATTTGTTTTTATTATATTTTTATTGATTTCAGAGAGGAAGGGAGGGGGAAAGATAGAAACATCTTGATGAGAGAAAATCATTGATCAGCTTCCTCCTGTATACCCCCTACTGGGGATCAAGCCCGCAACCCAAGCATGTGCGCTTGACTGGAATCAAACCTGGGACCCTTCAGTCCGCAGGCTGACACTCTATCCACTAAGCCAAACCAGCTGAGACAAACAAAAAACTTCAGAAGTGAAGGGAAAAGGAGAAAGAACATTTATGGAAAAACAATGACGGGAAAGATAACTGTGCCTCAGGAGAATAGATAGGAGATATAATAGTTTTGTGACAAAGTCTGGTTAGATGTAGTGTGAAGACTTCTCATCTCATGATAGGAGTGAGTCATCCCTGCTTGGAAAAGGGATTTATGACAATTGGTTTCCTTTTAGTTCTTTTGGGTGGTTTTGCTTTTAGGAAGATAAGAGCTTTCAGGAACTCAGATGCCTTCTACTGAAAAATAATAAGAGGTATTTTGGACCCTTCCAGTTACAATAAAAAGGAACTAGCTACTAATACATGCAACTATAATGAATCTCAAAAGCATTATGCTAAGTGAAAGAAGTCAGATACAAAAGGTCACTTACCTTTTAATTCCACCTATATAACATTTTGTGAAAGGAAAGTTATAGAAACACAAAACAGATCATCAGTTGCCAGAGGCTGGCAGTGAGGGAAGGAAACTGACTACAAAAGGGCACAAGGGAATTTGGGGGGTGATGTTAGTGAGCTATATCTTGGCTACAGTATAGCTATTCTATAAACTTCTCAACATTCATAGAAATCAACAATTTAGCCGTAGCTGGTTTGGCTCAGTGGATAGAGCGTTGGCCTGTGGCCTAAGGGGCCCGGTTTGATTCCAGTCAAGGGCACGTGCCTCTGTTGCAGGTTCCCTGGCCCTGGTTGGGGTGAGTGCAGGAGGCAGTCAATCTATATGTCTCTTTCACATTGATCATTGATATTTATCTCTGTCTCTCCCTCTCCTCCCACTCTCCTAAAAATCAATGGGAAAGTATCCTTGGTTGAGGATTAACAAAAAGAAAAAAAGAAGTAAACAACCTAAAGGGTAAATTTGATTGAATTGAGAGTTGTAAGTCTGACTTTAAAATGATAACTGTAGACAATAGAAAGTAGTTTGTGTGTGTGTTGTGTGTGGTAAGTCTTCAAAATCTACGATAAAATGTTATATCTGAAAATGATGATTCTTCTCCTGATAGTCTACCGATTTACACTAAAAAGTCACTTAAAGCTGTTTTATTTAGCAGATATTTATTAAGCACCTTCTTTGTTAAAGGTACAGGGTTGTGTAGGGTGGGAGACAGATAAAGATGTATAAAATGGGTTTTGACCTTGACTAGTTTATAATCTAGTGGCAGGAGGGGGCGAGGGGAGGGGGAGGGGGGGGAGAAATACCCTACTTAATAAAAGCACAGGCAGTGCTTTTTAGAATTTGGAGGGGAAATTGCTTCCAGCTAGGCACAGTTTCAAAGAGGAGGTGGAGTATGTCTTCCAGGAAATTAAGCAGCCCGTGCGCACAATTTACAAGGAAAGATTTCAAAGTCTAGACACCAGTTACCTTAAGGTTATTCCTAGTGTGTCATTTGGGAAGGGAAACTCGTCCTTGGCTGAGAGATAAAGAGGCAGGAGGAGGGATGCAGGAAAGAAAGTCGGATAAGCCAGGAAGGCAAACCAGCTGGAGTTGGAGCAAATGGGACTGAAGATGAAGTGCATGGCACAGTCAAGGACAGACACCCTTACAATACGGGCTCGGCTTGCCCTAAGAGACCGTAAATAAGCAGTGATGAATTTCCTCAGAAACAAAACCAGAGCACTGCAATCTCTTCACCATGGTGGTTGTCACACAATCTAACTTTAGCCAAGTCAAGCATATTGAATTGGATGAAGATAAAAATCTAAATTCCTATGCTGTGCTCAGAAGAAAGCATGCGTTCCATAAGAAGCTAGTCTGCACGTAATCTGGAAACAAGGAAAACGAAGGGGGTGGAGGAGTGTCTGCCCAGAGAGGACTGAAGCACTGAATCTGACAGACAGAAATGCATTCTCTAGGTTTCAGACAAGGATAGTTTACTCGGATTTTCCGTGGCTTAGAATAGATGTCTAGATGAGTTTACCTCCCCTGACTGTGGACAGAAGAGCGTCCAGACCTGTAGAGAATTCTTAGGAGCTTATTTGAGCCAAAACTGACAGTGACTGCCTGGAAGTAAGATCGCAAATGCTTCCAAGAAGAATAGTTTTGCAGTTTATTTTATTTTATGTATTTGAAATGAAGGAGGTTAAGGAAGGTTACCAGGGATGAGAGAAAGTAAGGCAGGGATTGAGTTACAGAGTAGTAATCAGAATTAGGTACTCTCTTGAGGATGGTCACGCCTTAGCCTTCGAGAGGTATTACTTGTGGCATTTCAAAGGTGTGTTAACCTAGATGCCCAAGAACAATGGGCAGGGCTTGCTTAAGAACCTTTTACTAAAGAAGTCATAGGCCCGAGGCATAGCTACACTCCATGACCTGTCCAGGAATTTATGATTTATTGCAGCAACTTTTTTGGCCACATGACATTAAGCCCATGCTCACAAAGCAACTTAATAGTTAATAATATACACCGCTTCCCCACGCTTTGATTTAAACCACAATTAAGTAATTTATTACCCTAGTCAGTGTGGTTCAGTGGATAGAACGTTGGCCCGAGGACCAAAAGGTCTCGGGTTCAATTTTGGTCAAGGGCACATAGTACCTCAGTTGCAGGCTCCATCCCCTACCCTGGTCAGACCCCGTGCAGGAAGCAACCAATCGATGTGTCTCTCTCACACCTATGTTTCCCTTTCTCTGCCTCTCCCCCTCCTTTCCACTCTCTCTAAAAATCAATGGAAAAATATCCATTGTGAGGATTAACAACAACATCAACAACAAAAAGTAATTTATCAACTGGTATTTTAACTTTTTCATCTCCTACTATTTCCTCCCTCCCACATCTCCTACACTCTTTCCTCCTTCTCTCACCCTCACTCACAGGGCTCCACCCACACACTCCAGGTATAGTTTGATCTCAAGGATTTTGTTGATGTAATTAAATTAAGGATCTTGAAATTAGATTATCTCGGTGTATCCCAAGTTTATTCATAAGATTCACAGAGGACAAGTTAAGGTGAAGACTGAAGTAGAGATTGGAGTGATATGGCCACAAGCCAAAGAGCTGGCAACAATTGGAAGCTGGAAGAGAGAGACATGGAATGGCTCTTTCCCTAGAGCAGTGTTTTTCAACCTTTTTTGGGCAAAGGCACACTTGTTTCATGAAAAAAATCACGAGGCACACCACCATTAGAAAATGTTAAAAAATTTAACTCTGTGCCTATATTGACTATATATAAAGTAATTCTCTTGAATAGGAATCAAATAAACACAAAGAAAGTATTTTATAATTACTTTATTATGAAATATTAAGTAAACAAAATAGTGAAAAATTATAAAATTCTTGTCTTGTCTGCACCTACGGCACACCAGGCAACATCTGTGCCGCAGAACAGCGGTTGAAAAAATGCTGCCCTAGAGGTTATTCAAAGGAAGACTGGCCCTCTGACACCTGATTTTAGACTCCTAGGCTCCAGAACTATGAGATAACACATTTCTGTTGTTTTAAGCTATTCAGTTTGTGGTCATTGGTTAAGCAGCCTTAGGAAACTAAAATACTGCATAATTACATCTATGTATCATCTCAAACAGACATAATTGTAGATATAAAGAATAGATTAGATGGAGTCAAGTTGTTAAGAATGAGATATAGCCGAAACCGGTTTGGCTCAGTGGTAGAGTGTCGGTCTGCGGACTGAAAGGTCCCAGGTTCGATTCCGGGCAAGGGCATGTACATTGGTTACAGGCACATCCCCGGTAGGGGGTATGCAAGAGGCAGCTGGTCGATGTTTCTCTCTCATTGACGTTTCTAGTTCTCTATCTCTCTCCCTTCCTCTCTGTAAAAAATCAATAAAATATATTAAAAAAAAAGAAAAAAAAGAATGAGATATAGCATAGTGACCCAGAGATTCCACTTCTGGGAATATATCTGAAGAAACCTGAAATACGAATTTAAAAGAATATATGGAGAGAAGATTTAAAAGAATATATGGAGAGCCTGCAAGATGGCTGCACAGGACACTTGTTTATCAACTACCAAGTTATAGGCATTGGAGGTAAAGATCAATTTCTCTGCACTTCTGGAGCTTGAGTTCTAGTAAGGGAAGATAAATATTAAATAAGGTAAATAAAATACATAACGTATTAGTGATAAATGCAAAACAAACCAGGGAAGGAAAGAAAGATTAGATATAAAGATGTGTGTGTGTGTGTGTGTGTGTGTGTGTGTGTGTGTGTGTGTATTTAGAGAGGTACTGGATAGTCTGAGAAAAGGAACAGCAAGCACAAGACACCTGAGTTGGGAGAGTAGTCAGGGTTCAAGGAGGCCCTTAGTGCTGAAAAAGAATAAGAATAAGGGGAGAGTAGTTCAAAATACGGCCTGGGCTCTGGGAGAAGGCAGAAAGGAGCCCAGCTCATTCTGAAGCTCCCTTGTTCACCTTCTTCTTCTCAACACTACCTTCATGGCTGAATAAGACACAGTGTGTTCCAGTTATCAGAACCCAGAACAAAAGGTCAGGAGCCAACTGGCAGCAAGGGTAGTTGCTGCTGCATTAAATAGACCTAGACTGGCCCTTAAATCCTTCTGTCTTCAGACATTATCTTGAAGCCAGTGCCTCAAGGCTTACTGACGGATCTCCAGGTAGGGCAAAAGAGAACTACCAAGAGAAGAAGAAGAAGGAGGAGGAGGAAGAGGAGGAGGAGAAAGAGGAGGAGGAGGAGGGAAGAGGAGGAAGGAAGGGGGAGAGAGGGAGGAGGGGGAGGAGGAGGGGGGAAAGAGAGCTATAGAAAAGAAACTAGAGAGGCCAGGTTTAGTGAACTTTTAATATATACGATTGTACTAGGAAATAACTGCACATGATTTGAAATTTCAAATAGAATAAAAAGCACCATAGATTTCTAAGTTCTTGAGAATTTTAGACATCACTAGTTCAAGCTCTGCATCCTACAGAGAAAACTCAAAAGAAGTTATTTCTCAAAGCAACACGGGGAAGGAGAAAGAGGTCTCTAGCTTACATGGCCAGTGCAATTTCTATTCTATCACAACGTTTTTACCCTCATGGTAAGCTTCAGAGAAAGCGAAATTATTTCAGTTGTGTTTTCAGTTCACTATTGACTAAATGAGAAATAGAAATCGAGCTCAGCGGAATTTCAGGGCCACAGTTCCATCACTGCAGGGTCAGTTCCATTGGCAGGAAATTCCTGAAGGTGTGGGCAGAGACAGGTTCTCCTGGAAATGTAGAGAGAATGGGAGAAAGGCCCTGTACATTGGTCCTTGACAGATGTGGAACTGAAATCTTTCAACATCAGGATGAAGACGTTGTACCTTAATTTTGAATCTAATAAACCTTTCAGATATCATATTTAACACAGAATTGAACTTCAATGTAACATTAGTGCAGTTCAGTCAGATTAAGTTCTTTTTTTTTTAAGTGTAAAGTTTTTTTTTTTTTTAATATATATTTTATTGATTTTTCACAGAGGAAGGGAGAGGGTTAGAGAGCTGGAAACATCGATGAGAGACATACATTGACCAGCTGCCTCCTGCACAACCCCCACTGGGGATGTGCCCATAACCAATGTATATGCCCTTGACCGGAATTGAACCTCGAACCCTTGAGTCCGCAGACCGACGCTCTCTCCACTGAGCCAAACAGGTTTTAGCTAAGTGTAAAGTTTTTAAATTATGTGTAGCACTGACAGAATTATTTTAAGTTAATAAATTTTTATTTAAGGAATTTCGCATGTAATTCCTCCCACTGCCTTAGTTCCTCCTGAGTTTGAGTATTAATCCCTTTAAAAAAATTTTTTTTTTTACTCAACCAACAGTTGTCATGTTAATCAGTTGGGCTTCTTTGACCTCTACTTAAATATGGACATACTTTAAAAATTTCCCACCTAGCCCTAGCTGGTTTGGTTCAGTGGATAGAGCACTGGCCCGCAGACTGAAGATTCCTGGGTTTGATTCTGGTCAAAGGCACATGCCTGGGTTGCAGGCTCAATCCCAGTGGCAGGATATGCAGGAGGCAGCCGATCAATGATTATTTCTTATCATTGACTAGAGGCCCAGTGTACAAAATTTGTGCACTCGCGGGGGTAGGGTACCTCAGCCTGGCTTGTGCCCTCTCGCAGTCTGGGAACCCTCAGGGGATGTCTGACTGACGGAGTGGGCCCAAGACTGCAGTTGGACAACCTCAGTGCTGCTGCAGAGGTGGGAGAGGCTCCTGCCAGCCCCACCGCCTCGCTCATCAGCCTTGAGCCCGGCTTCTGGAAGAGTGGAGCTCCCCCTGTGGGAGTGCACTGACCATCAGTGGCAGCTCCTTCATTGAGCATCTGGCCCCTGGTGGTCAGTGCACGTCATAGTGACTGGTAGTTCTGCAGTTCATCAATTTGCATATTAGCTTTTTATTATATAGGATGTTTCTATCTCTCTCCCTCTCCCTTCATCTATGTAATCAATAAAAATATATTAAGCTGAGCCAAAACCAGTTTGGCTCAGTGGATAGAGTATTGGCCTTTGGACTGAAAGGTCCCAGGTTTGATTCCGGTCAAGGGCATATACCTTGGTTTTGGGCACATCCTCGGGGGAGGGAGGGGGGGAGAGTGTGTGTGTGTGTGTGTGTGTGTGTGTGTAGGAGGCAGCTAATCAATGTTTCTATCTCATTGATGTTTTTAACTCTCTATCCCTCTTCCTTCCTCTCTTTAAAAACTCAATAAAATATATTAAAAAATACATATATATTAAAAAACAATTCCCCACCTATAATCATTGAGACCAAGTTTCTTCTAGGAATGTAGTTTAGGGTTAGAGTTAGGGTCAGAGTAGATAGAGCAGCCTGGTTTTCAATTTCAAACACCCTTTGAACATCAATAAGTTCACTCCTAAACTATCATACTCTAGAATAGTACAGATTTTTGGGATATACTAATACCTAAGATTAAAAAAAATTGACTATTAGTCTTTTCATAGTTTTAGCAGCTGTCTTTTTTCTTCCCACAGATCTAACAAATAGTTTTGTGCATGCATAAAGAAAACAAAATATTTCTCTATGGTATGTTTCCAATGGTGCAGGTCTACAGAAAATAAGCTTTTTTCCAAATAAAAATTAAAAAATGGTTAGGAATAAGAAGCACATGAAATTAAAAAAACTACATTTTACCAAATTTAAACAATAAATCTCTTGAGAATAATATTATTTAGAACATATATAATTAAAATTTAAAAAGTGATGAATTAAATATGTAGGAAATAATCCGTATTCTCAAAATAAGAAAACCAAAACTCATTCATATTTTTAAAGTATTTATCATACAGAAGATCTTAAATTTTGGATGCAGCGAGTAAAATACAGCCTCCTGCAAAAACAATTAAGAATTCAAGTTCTCCCGAGGAAATTTTCTATTGATTTGTAACCTGGCCTTGAATTTGACCTTGGTGTTCATGTCATAATAATTTGGGTCACCCTGAATATGCCATCTTTTGAACAAGGGCCTCTGCTAATTTTAAATGAACCCAGCTGCCAATTTGCATTCTTCTATTTGTATCACCGTAATTCACAATTAATAAAACATTTCCAGTAAGTAGTAAGAAGAAATGAAGGACATTTCTAGTAAGTTTAAAAATACATGTTTCATTTTTATCTTTTTGGACATAAAAAGGAAAAGAAAACAGTTTATGTCATTGAGAGCTTTGATAGAGGCCATGCAACCTCAAACTAGACAAGAGAGAAAGAGAGAGAGAGAGAGAACAGAAATTTAAAAAGAATAAATGTAGAAAAGTTTAGGCCTAAATTATTATTTTTTTGGCTCTTTCTCTTTTTTGCTCTTGTACTTTCTGTGTTTCCCTCCTTTTCTCTTTGATCAATGAAAATTAATACTTATCAAGTTTGATTCATGGGGAGGGCTTGTATTTCACAGTAAGTAGTAATCAAAACCTTTGGGTGTTGCACACCTTAAGGCCTACATTCCATCTTGCATCTGACGCTGAATTTGTCAATAATATATTGTCAGATACAGGAAATTTAGGAGTCTGGGAGTTCTTTCATCAGAGAAATAGTGAAGGAACTTAAAAGGAAAGAAACTGGGGAAACCAGGGTAGAGTTAGGAAAGTCCTAATAGATGGGTTTTCGTGCTTGCTGTTGTTTTGTTTTGTGTGTGTGTGTGTGTGTGTGTGTGTGTATAGAATGTTTCTTCACCTACTTTCACTTGTTGAAATTCTCCAAGGCCAGATTAGAAAACCTACTACTAGATCCTTTTAGTTAGGAACCACCTTCCTACTCTGAATCCCTATTTAGCACTTGCTGCTACCTCTATTATAATACTATTGGCAGTCCAATTTATCTGCCAGTAGAGAAGATTACTCAGGGCCTTGAATGCCACCCTAGGTGGTTTATGGGAGCCATTAGGCTTCTGAGCGCAGGCATGGTTTAAAGCAGGGGTGTCGAACTCAATCAGAGAAGGGGCCAAAATCTAAAATCCAGCCTAAATCGCGGGCCGAATGGTTTACTGAACAGTCATAAACTGTCATTGTGATGGAAACGCAGCGGAGTGCAGTGATGACAGCGCGGTGCGGGCCACATTGCAAGGCCTGGTGGGACAGATTTGGCCCGCGGGCCTTGTGTTTGACACATGTGGTTTAAAGTATCAAAGACAGACTAAGAAGGCAGTTCTGGTGTAAACTGAAGGAAAGGGGTGCATAAACCTCCCTCCCACAGTTCTGTGTGCCAGGCATGATGCATGGTCACTCCACAAAACGTGGGAAGCCAGGCTCCTTTCTGACCCATGGTCACCAGGCAGCCTCCACGTCCTCCTCACCCTTCCTTACCCTCTGTAATCTGAGGGCAACATCTGCACTGAAGTCGTGCTCTGAAGGCTCCGCAATGACCTCCTACATCTACGGATTTGTCCGCTCATTAACTCATCTTGTTTGGAGTCTCTCTCTCTTCTCACAACTCAAGAACTGACTACATTTTTTCCCCCTCGTGTACTGTTCAAAACGTAGAATGCATTTTTTACTGTGGAAGCTTAAAAAGCCGAGTTTAATTAGTCAAGTGGCTATGGGTGGAGCCTTGGAAGAGATTAGGAAGGGTCTTTTCGAGCGCTTTAAGACTTGAAAGGCGAGTGACAATAGTTCTCAAGGGTCTGGGTTAAGCCTGCAGATTTCTCTTTGAACAGCTCCATTCTCCAGCGTGCACGCCCGGGCTGGGGGCTGACTTCCCCGTTGTTTCTGTAAGAAGAGATCCAGGAGAGCTGGGCTTGCTTTTTATTTACTTTTCCCCCTTCTTTTTTGACCTAAGGGCCGAGCAGTGAGGGTCCCGGGGCGGATGAGGTGGGGTTGCCCCGCTAGGCTCACCCCATCCCCAGCCCCGCTCAGGCCCAGCACTCCCGGCCAAGGGGCGGGGCGCGCCCAGCGGCCACGCGCGCGGGCGGCGAGGGGGCGTGTCCGGCGGGCGGGCGCGCGCGGGCGGCGGAGGGAGCGTGTCCGGTGGCGGAGTGGGCGTGTCCGGAGACGGAGTGGGCGTGTCCGGCGGGCGCGCGCGGGCGGCGAGGGGGCGTGTCCCGCGGGCGGCGGCGGCGGCGGCGGCGGCGCGGGCCGGGTGCGCGGCGCAGCCTCCTGTGCTGGAATGTGCGGCTCCCGCGAGCTTGCGGCGCAGCAGCAGCAGCAGCAGCAGCAGAGCGAGCGCCGCCGAGGCCCCGGACCCCAGACCTCGGCGGCGGCGGCCGGGACAGCAGGGCGAGGAGAGCCCGCGGCCTGAGCGCTCCGCAGCCTCCCCCACCCCCCACTCTCGGGCCTTCGCGGGCCCCGACGCCCAACTTTTCCACCCTCCCTCCCTCCCCCCCTTCCTCCCCCGAAACTCCTGCAACAAAGAAAAGTAGTCGGAGAAGGATCGGCGACGCCAGGTCCGCAGCCCCTCCTGGCCGAGGAAGGCCGGTAAGCGCGGCGCGGGGCCGGGGGGCTCGGGGCGGGTGAGGGAGGGCCGGCCGGCCGGGCGGCGGCGGGAGGGGGAGGGCGCGGAAGGACGCGGAGCGAGGCGCTGTCCAGGGCTGATTTGCAGATACTGTGGCTCCGGCGGCGAACGGGGGCGGGCGGCGGGGCGAGATCGGATTACACCGGCGCGGGCCCCGGGGGGCTGGGCCGGGGGGCGTCCGGGGGGGAGCGGCGCGGCACCGGGACCCCCTCCCCACCCCGCCGCGGCCGCCGCTGCCCCCGCGCGGCCCGGGCGCCTGCGGAGTCGGGTGCGGAGGCCGCGGGCGCGGCGCTGCCTGGGGCCCCGGTCCTGAAACTTCCTCCTCGCCCTCCCGCCGCCCCCAGGGCCCGCCGCAGCCCCTCGCCGCCCGCCGCCCGCCGCCCCCTCCCTGCGCGGCCTCTCCCTCTCGCCGGAAGGCGCCGTGGAGCGCTGCGGGGCGGGTTGAGTCAGCCCGGGGCCCGGGCGGCGCCGCCAATGGGGCTGGACAGCGATTTCTGCGCTCGGGCCGTTTCCCCGCCGCCGCGCTCCGCGCCGGGCCGCCTGGCCTCCCGGGGCGGCGGGGCCGGGGCGCGCGTCCTCCCGCGGGGCGCCGCGGCCGAGTGAGTCCGCAAACTTCCGGGGGGCGGCGGGCGGGCGCGTGGCGGGGGGGGGCCCCCGGCGCTCGGGGCCGGCGCCGCGGAGCGTCTGGGCCCTCGAGGGGCGGAGGGCTCGCCCCGGAGCCGGGAGAGGAGAGGAGAGGAGCGGAGCGGAGACGCGGGCGACGCGGTAACTTTCCTCTTCCCTTTCCTCTCCCCAAACGCGGGTCCGAGGGCCGGGGAGGGGGCTGCCCTGGGGGAGACGGGTCTTGGCCCCACGGCGCCCCGTGTTGGTCCCCCCTTCCCTTTTTTGAGGGGAAGGAGAGGGGGGCCCAGAAAAGGCTTCGGGACGGGGGCTGGGGCCAGCTCCCGCCAGCGAGTGTGCAAACGTGTGCCGCGAGCGGGGCGAGCCGAGAGGAAGCGAGAGTTTGCAGGAGCCGCTTTGTGTTGGGTATTTGGAGAAAATGGCCGAATGCCGATTTCAGCCGGGACGCCGCCGCCGGGCCGCGCTGCTGGCGGCGGCGGCAGCGCAGGAATCCGTGCCGCACGCCGGGGTCCGGGGCTCCGCCGGGACGGCCTTCCTGGCCAGCGTTGGGGTTTCTTTAGGGGGGTGGGAGTTAGGGTTTTGGGGGGACTGTTAGGAAAGCCGATGTTTGGGTAAATGCCGATGTTTGGAAGCCTTGGGACTGGAAGGAAGCCTTTGCCCTCGGTTTGTGTTCTGTGATGGCATTCGAGTCCCAACTTTTGCGGGGACGTTAGAACTCAGCCCCGTTCGCGTTCATTACGCTTCGGGTGAAACGGATTACTTCTTTTTTTGTTTGTTTGTTTGTATTTTGGGGTTAAACTTTTTTCGTTCTTGCCACTTTTTTTTTTTTTTTTTTTTTTTTGTCTAATGTGCAAGAGAAGACCTACTTTGAGCCTATAGAGTGCCTTGGGAATGGGACCTGGTTTGAGACGAGTTAAAAGGCCCTGCTGCCTGTTTTCAAGAAGGTGATCTTGTAATGGCTTCCACTAGGCAAGTAGGCCAGGGCGAACACAATGCAAGAAAGTTGCTGGTGGTCGAGCTGGGTTGTAGGATGATTTTAAGGAGGTGGTTTGGAAGATTATTTTTCATTTGTGAAGTTTTGAGTACACCAGACTTACTTTTTTCGCAGGGAAAATAGGGTCCGTAATTTTTTCCCCCTCCCCTCAAACAGGTCAAATCAGCAAGAAAGTAAGAAACAAAGTAGTACTTTTACTCCTCTGGAGTTAGTTGAGGGAATGTAAGTTTCAGTTCAGTTGACCCGTGTATTACAGGCTTCTACTTGCTAGCCATATTTGCCTGGCTTTTGGATTTCTCTCTTTTCTGATCAGACCATTAAATGTTGAAGGCGGATTTGGGAGGCTAGTTTTTACTATTCACCTATTGAATTTAGAAGTAAGTTTAATTAACATTAAAAACGAAAGCTTCCGTTTTGTTTGTTTTTTGCACCAGAAAAAAAAAAAGTGCTTGCCAGTGGTAGACCTAGTACTTGGTGGACCTAATTATGTCACAGATTTGATAAAGTTTTTCAGAGGGGTAATAGACAATATTTTTTCGGTTATGCAGTAAAGAATTTGAAATTAACAAAAAGATTTTAAAGGCTTCTTTCTAGTAAGTTGATGGAATTCATTGAGTTTAGAGATTATATTGGAAATGTATTTTTTAAAAGATATGGCGAATTATGGTAACGTTTTGGTTTTAGACCAGTAAAAGTTGTGTTTAAACGGGTGCTTTTGTGTTTTGTCTTGTTTCTAATTCAGAATACAGTCATGGCCACCCAGGTAATGGGGCAGTCTTCTGGAGGAGGAGGGCTGTTCAACGGCAGTGGCAACATGGGCATGGCCTTGCCTAACGATATGTATGACTTGCATGACCTCTCCAAAGCGGAATTGGCTGCTCCTCAGCTCATCATGTTGGCAAATGTGGCCTTAACCGGGGAAGTCAGTGGCAGCTGCTGCGATTACCTCGTTGGCGAAGAGAGGCAGATGGCAGAGTTGGTGCCTGTTGGGGATAACAACTTCTCAGATAGTGATGGAGAAGGACTTGAGGAGTCTCCTGAAGTCAAAGGTGGACACAGTGGTCTGGAAAACATGGAACTGGAAAGTTTGGAACTCAGTGTTGCAGAACCACAGCCTGTGTTTGAGGTCCCAGCTGCCCCAGAAGTTTACAGCTCAAATAAAGAGCTTCCTCCCGAGACACCTGGAGCAGAGGACAAAGGCAAGACCTTGAAGACCAAACCCTTTCGCTGTAAGCCATGCCAATATGAAGCGGAATCTGAAGAACAGTTTGTGCATCACATCAGAGTTCACAGTGCCAAGAAGTTTTTTGTGGAAGAAAGTGCAGAGAAGCAAGCAAAAGCCAGGGAGCCTGGCTCTTCCACTGCTGAAGAGGGAGATTTCTCCAAAGGCCCCATTCGCTGTGACCGCTGTGGCTACAATACCAATCGATACGATCACTATACTGCTCACTTGAAACACCACACTAGAGCTGGTGATAATGAGCGAGTCTACAAGTGCATCATCTGCACATATACCACAGTAAGCGAGTATCACTGGAGAAAACACCTAAGAAACCATTTTCCAAGGAAAGTGTACACATGTAAAAAATGCAACTATTTTTCAGACAGAAAAAACAATTATGTTCAGCATGTTCGAACGCATACAGGTAAGAGGACCTTTGTAGGCCATACTTCAACTCACCTCCGATAGTTAATTGAGTGGGTAATTAACAATAATACTAAAAAAGGGTGGGTGGGTGGGTGGGACTAGGTTCAAACCCTGATTGGATTATTTGCTGTCTTTGTGACCTTTGAACATGTTATTTATTCCCTGTGCCTCAGTTTCTTCATGGAGGTAACTATACTATAGAATTAAGGGATCTAGTGAGGAACACAAATCAAGTACTGACTGTTATATGGAAGAACATTCAAGAGAAATTTTATCAATGTTCTTTCTAAAATACGTACTCTTAACAATTTGGGATAGACCATTTAGCCAGATGAGACTACTATTTTTGTTAGAAGATGTATTTAGTTGGGAGTGAATACATCTAGATGCATACAGTAGTTTTCCAAAGGAATTTTAGGACTTTGATAAAAAAAAGAAAAAAGAAAAAAAAGGGCTGAAACTGGTTTGGCTCAGTGTTTAGAGCATCGGCCTGCGGACTGAAAGGTCCCGGGTTCGATTCTGGTCGGGGGCATGTGCCTTGGTTGCTGGCACATCCTCGGTGGGGGGTGTACAAGAGGCAGCTGATCCATGTTTCTCTCTCATCGATGTTTCTAGCTTTCTGTCCCTCCTCCTCTCTGTAAAAACTCAATAAAATATATTTAAAAAAGAAAAGGAAAAAAGTAACCCTTGCATAATCACATTTATCAGAGCCTCAAACTATTTAAAACATTTGACTTGGGGTATTGAGCTCCTAAATGGAACAACTTGTCCCCAAAACACAGAAATGTGAGAAGTTTTTAAAGCATTGGTAGCATTATCACTCAAATTATTTTCTTAAGAAAGCAACCACATGTGGAAAATGTAACTATTTTTCAAATAAAAAGTAATGTTCAACTTATTTGAACTCACAGGTAAGAGGACCTTTCTAATTTATAAGTAAGTGCCTTCTTTCAAAAAAAGTGGGACAATCTTAAAAATATGAGCAATTGCAAATATCTCAAAATAAAGAGAATGCTACACTGCACCAACATATACCCATCATCTATACCCAACAATTAAAAATATTTTGTCACATTTTGCAATTCATTTAAAAAAACAACAACAACAGCTTTTTGAGATATACTCTACTGCCACACAATTCATCCATTTAAAGTTATGGCTCCGTGGTTTTAATATATTCACAGTGCTGGAGAGAATTATGCCAGGTGAAGTTAGCCAGTCAGAGAAAGGCAAGTACCATATCATTTCACTTAATATGTGGAATCTAATAAACAAAATAGAAAACAGACACCATGATAATTACCAGATGGGAAGGATAGTAGGGGAAGAAGTGTGGCAAGCATCAATGCCACAAAGTAACAGTACAAGAAGGGCAAGGATTCTCTGAATGCGCAGGGAAAGCAGCGTATGACAGGAAGTAGAGTGGCTATGGTGGGCAGACTAAGCCGATTTTCTGAAAAAGGTTAAAACTATAATGAAGATTGTGCTGAGGTTTGAATGTATTGAGCCCAACTGCAGATCTCAGAATGCTGGCTATTAAGAGATGCAAGCATTTTGAATTGGGAGGAGAAAAGAAGAGAAAGGGTCAAGTGATCCAGTTCTAAGCTTCATATTTTGTTTTATTATATGACAATAAAATCTTGATATGTTCACTTCAAAAAAAAAAAGGTATGGGGATGAATGGTAATGAAAGGAGACTTGACAGAGGGTGGTGAACATAATACATTATACAGTTGGTATATTAGACCTGGAACCTATATAATTTTATTAGCCAATGTCACCCCAATAAGTTCAATTAAAAAACGTATTCGCAGTGTTTTGCAGCCATCACCACTATCAATTTTAGGACATCTTCAACCAAAAAGAAACTTTCAGTAGTCACTTCCCATTTTTCTTCAGTACCTCTTAATTGTTGGCTTTCTCACGTGTTTTTTTTTTTTTTTTTTTTTTTTTTTTTTTTTTAATATATTTTATTGATTTTTTACAGAGAGGAAGGGAGAGGAACAGAAAGTCAGAAACATCTATGAGAGAGAAACATCGACCAGCTGCCTTCTGCACACCCCCCACCAAGGATGTGCCCGCAACCAATGTACATGCCTTTGACCGAATTGAACCCAGGACCCTTCATTCCGTAGTCAGACGCTCTATCCACTGAGCCAAACCGGTTTCAGCTCACGTTTTTCAAATAGATGTAACTATAGGTAGTTAATTTTAAAAAACATTTTTATTGATTTCATAGAGGAAAGAAGAGGGAAACTTCCGTTAATGAGAATTACTGATTGGATGCCTCCTGCACGCCCTCTACTGGGGATTGAGCCTGTAACTCGGCTTGTGCCCTGAGGGGAAGTGAACCCTACCTGACTTACTGGTTCATAGGTTAATGCTCAACCATTGTGGCCAGGCTAGTAGTTATTTTAATTTATATTACATTTTCCTGGTAAGGGTTGTTACATTTGAGGTCTGATTATAGGTCTGAACAATCTAGTACTGTACTCTTGGGTCATAAATGAAAAGGGACTATTGGGATGCTGTTTGGTTGTAGGAGTTGTCTCTGTAGAACTGAATTCCACAAGTAAAAGTGGGACACTGGGGAGGTAAATTGATGTTGCATTGCGTGAGTGGTAGATTTTAAACTTGGAGATGAAATTCCATTGAAGGAAAGAAGCCTGCACAAGATTTCTTTTTTTTTTTTTTTTTTTTAATATATTTTATTGATTTTGTACAGAGAGGAAGGGAGAGGGATAGAGAGCTAGAAACATCGATGAGAGAGAGTCATCAATCAGCTGCCTCTTGCACACCCCCTACTGGAGATATGCCCGCAACCAAGGTACATGCCCTTGACCGGAATCGAACCCGGGACCCTTCAGTCCCCAAGCCGACGCTCTATCCATTGAGCCAAACCGGTCTCGGCTGCAGCAAGATTTCTAAGCCCCAGAAGATTGCTTTTGCATTTAAAGTTTTAAAATCTGGTCAAGTAGCCCAGCCCGTGTTGCTCAGTGGTTGAGCATTGACCTATGAACCAGGAGGTCATGGTTTGGTTCCTGTTCAAGGCACATACCTGGGTTGCTGGCTCGATCTGGGGTAGGGGGGAGTGTGTGGAAAGGACATGCAGGAGGCAGCCGATCAATGATTCTCTCTCATTGGTCTTTTTTTTTTTAATTTAATATATTTTATTGATTTTTTTTTTTTTTTTTTTTTTTTTTTTTTTTTTTTTTTTTTTACTGAGAGGAAGGGTGATGGTTAGAGAGTTAGAAACATTGATGAGAGAGAAACATTGATCAGCTGCCTCCTGCACACTCCCCCATGGGAATGTGCCCGCAACCAACGTACATGCCCTTGACCGGAATTGAATGTGGGACCCCTCAGTCCGCAGACCAACACTATCCACTTAAGTCAAACCAGTTTCGGCTCTCCACATGAATTTGAGGTTGATATTTTCACAATAAGATTATACTTTACATAGCTGACACTAGTTGTGTGGATTTCACATTTTATTGTTAAACCGATTTGGTCTTTATATTTTCTAAAAAGATTTTTCCATCCTATTACCTTGTGATTTTTATTTTATTAAATTTTTTGGAAAATTTTTATTTGAGCCCAAACTGATGACAAAGACTAGGAAGCAAGATCTCCAGGGCTTCCTACCTTGTGATTAAAAAAAAAAACAAAAAACCCCCCCACACAATTTGGTGGTATATAAATGGAAGGTACATAATTTGTTTATGTAAATTCTGAGAGTATCTCTGCTGTTAAATGCATGGCTCTAAAAATTGTACTTATGAAAAAATAAATTTAGTGCTGAACAGTAGAGATAAGGAATGACAGCAGAATCACATTTCTAATTTTTCATAATGTAGCTGACAGTAGCCTAGTTTTCAGAGTAAGTGGGTTTCTTATTTTATTGAGTAATAAATGCTGGGTACTTTATTCTATTCTATGCTAATCTTCAGAACAATCCATTAGTGAAACGGGTTTGCCAGACATTAGCCTTTGATTACTTACTGAGAGGAAACTTATTGTTTAAAAGCTTGAAGTGCTGGGCCCAAGGTCACAAGAGATTCAAAATCCCAATCTCTCTCTCTCTCTCTCTCTCTCTCTCTCTCTCTCTCTCTCTCTTTTTAATTTCTTTATTGATTTCAGAGAGGAAGGGAGGAGAGAGAGAGAAACATCAATGATGAGAGAATCGTTGATCGGCTGCCTTCTGCACGCCCCCTACTGGGGATCAAGCCCGAAACCCAGGCATGTGCCCTTGGCCAGAATCGAACCTGGGGACCCTTAAGTCTGCAGGCCGATGCTCTATCCACTGAGCCATGTTGGCTAGGGCAATCCCAGTATTTTTATAGGTAATTAGTATAGTAGGGGCTGAGGATTGTTTTCATTAGAGTAAAAAGATTTTTAATTTTGTGGCTTAGGTATTTAACCAGTTCACAAATTGTACTTTATTTTTTATTTTATATTTTTATTTTTATTTTTATTTTTATTTTTTATAGAGAGAAAGGAAGGAAGAGAGAGATTAATTTGTTTCACCCATTTATGCATTCATTGTGCCCTGACTGGGATCAAACCAGCAACCTTGATATATCTGGACAACACTATAACCAACTAAGTTACCTGGTCAGGGTCACAAATTCTACTTTAAAAGATGACATTTTTGCCTGTATGTGTGACTGAGAAATCATTGTTTTGTAGATTGTGCCTATAGTATATAGAATTGCCCAGATAGAATCAATCTATTTTGTTATAAAGAATTTAAAAGAAAATTATCCTTTATTGACTCTTCATGTTAATCTACAGTAGTATTTAATTTTTATTTCGTTAACTTTTAGAATAACAGCTTGATAGAATTTACATATCATACAATTCACTATGGATGGGCCAGTTCTGGACATTTCATATATAAGGTATCCTCAAAAAATGTACACCCACTGAATGATTGCCACATAAATTCTTATGGGCACAAAATGTTTTTTTAAAAAAATTTAAATTCTTTATTGTTTAAAGTATTACATATGTCTCCTTGGGTGCACAACATTATTCATCAGTTAATGGGTGTTTGGATTGTTTCCATTTTCTGGCTATTATGAAAGATGCTACTATGAATATTTCTCGAACAAATTTTTGAGTGGACAAAAGTTTTCTTTTTTTTTTTTTTTTTTAATTTATCTATCTATGAAATTGCTGTGCCAAATGGATAACTATTGTTTACTCATTTGAGGAACTGCCAATTATTTTCTGAAGTGGCTGCATTAATTTTACAATCCCAGTAATGTATAAGGGTTCCAATTTCTCCACATCCTAGCCAATATTTATTAACATCTGCCATTTTGATTGTAGGCAACCAAGTGGGTGTGAAATCTCGATCTTATTTTGATTTTCATTTCCCTCATGGCTGATGATATTGTGCATTTTTCCATTTTCTTATTGGCCATTTGTGGATCTTGGATCTTCTGTAAAGAACTACTTTTAATATTTTAAAAAACTATCTTAAAATTCTTTCAGATAAATTCTTTCAGTCATTTAAATCTACGCTATGAGTTATTTACAGCTAATCTATAGCTACCAGTCAGTTACAGTTGAACAGTTACATTTACATTTCTCACTTATCACCACATTCTTCATTTTTGTTCTGTTCCTTAATTTTATTAGACACGTATTGCTATATCTTACTATGTAGACAGAAAGTAATAACTGATATTTATTGAGGGCTTTATATGTGCCAAAACACAGTGTTAAGTACACTGCATGTATTAAATTCTCACAATCCTAAGAAGTAAGGGTACTGTTACTTTTCTAGTTGCAGAAACTTCCTCAAGGTCATAATTATTATTTTATGGCCAAAGAGTAGATGAAACAAATTTTCAAACTTAAAAAAAATGTTGTGGTTGACAACCCACACTCAAAAACAGACACATTTCCTGTCTTTGTGTCTTAAATTCTTCAGTAGTAAATCACTGGCCTCTCATCTTCACTTGTTCTGTCCCTATGGCTTTATGAATAAACTTTGTTTTAACACTGCATTTCATAACAGCTGAATCTACCACTGGAAATTTTTAGCTAAACACAACAAAATCCCTGCTCAAAAGCATTCTTGCTTTAAACTATAACAATTTCAAATGGTAGATTTATCCTTTTTTTTTTTTTTTTTTTAAATTGATTTCAGAGAGGAAGGGAGAGGGAGGGAGAGAGAGAAACATCAATGATTAGAGAGAATCATTGGGATCGAGCCTGAAACCTGGGCATATTTCCTGACTGGGAATCGAACCTTGACCTGGTTCAAAGGTTGATGCTCAACCACTGAGCCACACTTGCTGGGCTAGATTTATCATTTTTACAAAGATTTTTAAAAAGCTAACCTTTAGCTGTTTTGGCTCAGTGGTGGATAGAGTGTTGGCCTGTGGGCTGAAAGGTCTGGGTTCAATTCCCTTCAGGGGCACATGCCTGGCTTGTGAACTTGATTCCCAGTAAGGGTCATGCAGAAGGTTTCTTCTCTTTCATCATTGATGTTCCTGTCTCTCTCCCAATCCCTTCCTCACTGAAGCCAATAAAAAAAAAACATTTTTAAAAAGTTAGCTAAAACAAAAAGAAAAAAGTTACCCAAGCCATAGCATAAAAATATTTGGGTAGATTTACTTTAAGGATAATTCTAAATAAAAAAAAAAATGCTCCTTGATGCCTTATCAAGAGAATTTCTCAGTAGTTAACATTTAATATAGTCTGGCCAGGTAGCTTCAGTTGGTTACCCAGCCTGTTAGGGCACAAAAGAGAATCAACACAATGAATGCATACAAAAATGGAACAACAAATTGCTCTCTCTCCCCTTCCTTTCTCTAAAAAAATCAACAACTTTAATGTAATAATATGTAGTATTTCTGTGAAAATTAAAAGTGCTTTAGAATTCAGAAAGCCAGTGAGTGTCAGCAAAGTTGAAGTGATGTAGTTATGTAAACCTTATATGAAATAACTTACTTTTTAAAAAAATATATTTTTATTGATTTTTTTATAGAGAGGAAGACAGAGGGATAGAGAGTTAGAAACATTGATGAGAGAGAATCATCAATCAGCTGCCTCTTGCACACCCCCTACTGGGGATGCGCCCACAACCAAGGTATAATACATGCCCCTGACCAGAATCGAACCCGGGACCCTTCAGTCCGCAGGCCGACGCTCTATCCACTGAGCCAAACCGGTTTCGGCATGAAATAACTTACATTTTTAATATATTTACATAAATTGACTATGTGCCAGGAATAGGAAAATAATTTTTGTTAGAAAATACACAGTATTGGTTATTATATATATTAGTGAGAATTATGCTTGCCTTATTTTATCATATTAAAAACACTAATTATATTTTTGCAGGAGAGCGCCCATATAAATGTGAACTTTGCCCTTACTCAAGTTCTCAGAAGACTCATCTAACTAGACATATGCGTACTCATTCAGGTTGGTAAGAAATGGGAACTTTTCTATCATTTATAGTAAACTACCATTATAAGGAAGTACTAGACCTGGAACTGGGTAATTATTTATGATTACATTTTTAAAATATAATTTAGAAACTAGTTAAAAATCAGTATTCTACTCCTGTGGAGTTGTATTTAAAGAGGAAATTCTTAGTGAGTCCATAGATGGAACTCCTATAAATGTAAATGTATGTGCACTTTTCTGGGAGGAGAGTCTTTAATTTTCATTAGCTCTTCAATAAGTTCAGTGACACACAAGTTGAACTGATATCGTAGACCATGGCTGGTTAGTGCTATTTGAACACTCCTACTTTCTCATATTTTTTCTTCAACACAGTATGACACCAAATTTCATAGTGTGTGGTTGCCAGGGTCTAGGGATTCCTTCTGAGCCTCTCAGGTCTTGAGTTTGGATTTGTTCTATTTTGAAAGTTGATAAGGCTTTTCTGAGGACTTATCAGAAAAGCCTACCTTTAAAGAATTATACATAACCTGAGATATTACAAAAGCCTACCTTTAAAGAATTATACATAACCTGAGATATTAACTTATTAGCCTATAATAGATCAAGTTCAGACAGTAACAAGTAGGAGATTCTTGTACTACAGTACAAGATCAAGATCACCAACCAGAATTGGACCCGATTATCAAGCTGGCCGAGTTAAAAGTATTAGCATAGGTGGTCTTGTGATTGGTAGTCATTTCATTTTGGCCATGATTGACCCTTGGTGAACTGCCATGTCTCTTCAGATTTAGAATATACGTATATGTACCCCTGTGGGCAAACTATGCTAAGTACAATTTTGTTGTTTACAAACATCTATGTAGACCAAGCATGTCAAACTCAAAGGCTAACATGGGCTAAATAAGTTTTAAGTTTTTGTGGGCTGCAAGAAAACAAAAGCTTCAATTTTCATAGAAACGTAGGTTTATTTTGATGGACACATACTGAATACAAAAGGCTGAAATAAATGAGTAATCATTAACAAAACAATAGAACATATAAGTAAAAATTAATATTTTTTCTTGAACATTAACCAGATACTGAATAACTGCACAAATTAAAAAGCGTAATGCAAATAACCTGTTTTTCTTGTTTTCTGAAAGCAAAATATTTTCTGTTGTGCACACCAAATAAGACTAATGATGGCAAACAGCTGCTAAAATATTTGCTGCTAGTATTAGTGGAGAGAAATGCTGCACTTGTGTGTAAGTCATGTAAGGGATATGAATGCAACATTATTATAGTAGATAGTTATTAGCAACATTGTAGTTTGTTATTGATAATTATGTATAACAGGATATTGTAAAAGTTAAGTTACAAAATTTTTTAAAAAATGTTTTTTACATACTGTTATATTGGCTGGACCACAAAAATATTCGTTGTGGGCCGTGAGTTTGACATGGTTAATGTAGATCTACCACCCTTAAGTTAACGGTTACTATAAATCTATGTGTCCAATTGGGTAGCCACGAGCTGCATGTGGTTATTGAGCTTGTGAAATGTGGTTGATTTGAATTGAGTTGTATAAAATTCAAACAGTATGGAGAAAATGCAAATACTCTTTTTAAAATATTGATTACGTGTTGACATAATATTGAATATATTAGGTTAAAAAGTAAATTCATTTTTACGTTTGTAATGTGACTACTAGAAAATTTAAAATTAAATATGTTGCTCACATTTAAAATATTTATATATATGTTTTTATTGATTTTAGACAGGAAGGGAGAGGGAGAGAGAAACATCAGTTATGAGAATCATTGATTGGCTACCTCTTACAAGCCCCACACTGGGGATCAAGCTGCAGCTTGTGCCCTGTCTGGGACTTGAACCATAACTTCCACTCATAGGTCAACACTCAACCACTGAGCCAAGCTGGTGCTTGCTTGCATTTTATTGTTATTGAATATAGCTGTCTTATGTCAGTGATAAGACTGATTATAGCACAGATTCTGATTTGTGTAATTATGAAGGGGTCACATAGTATGCTTGCTAGCCTTTCTTGACCCTCTATGCTTGTCATGTTAATATATTCTTTATGCCTTCTAAATTCCCAAAGCTATCGAGATGGATCACTTAACCAGAACCTGGCTATGTTACTTTGCAGCATTTCCTGGTTTCTTTCTTTTTCTTTTTTTTCTTTTTTAAAAAATATATTTTATTGTTTTTTTTACAGAGATGATAGGAGAGAGAGGGATAGTTAGAAACATCGATGAGAGAGAAACATCGATCAGCTGCCTCCTGCACACCCCCCACTGGGGATGTGCCCACAACCAAGGTACATGCCCTTGACCGGAATCGAACCCGGGGCCTCTTAGTCCGGTTTCGGCTGGTTTTGTTTTTTGAGGGTAACTTGGATGATATCTCAAGCTTTGTTGAGGCTTAATAGACATATGTCCTATTGGTAGACAGTATGCTCTACCCCTTAAATAAAACATTTAAGAGTTAATTTATATAACTATCCTACCTATATAATAAAACCCTAATATCCAAATTGACCGAACAGTGGAACGACCAATCGCTATGACATTCACTGACTACCAGGGGGAGGACACTCAATGCAGGACCTGCTCCCTGGTGGTCAGTGTGCTCCCACAGGGGAGCACTGCTCAACCAGAAGCCAGGCTCACAGCAGAGGTGGCAGGAGCCTCTCCTGCCTCCGTTGTAGGCGGATAGTAAGGAGCAAGGGGTCCCAGACTGCAAGAGGGATGTCTGACTGCTGGCTTAGGCCTGATCCTCCCGTGGACATCCCCCAAGGGGTTGTAGGCTGTAAGAGGGCACAGGCCAGGCTATTTCCATTTTACAAATGTGGAAACTAAGGCATTGAAGAAATGTGGCTATTTTTCTTGTAGGATGCCTGCCTTCTGGATTTGTCCTTATTTGATTTTTCATGGTGTCATTTAGTTTTTTCTCTTTCCCTGTGCCTTATATCATTTATAAGCCAGAAATTAAATGTAAATTCATGATGTAAAGTCATATATCTGGTTGACCCGTACTATTAGAATGACAAAGTGTTTGTATCTTCATTGAAATAGTTTTGTCATTGTATAAGTATCTATGGTGTTTTAAGAATTTTGCCTGAACAATTTTGAGTGTGCTAACTTGCTTTTGGATTTTCTTTCTATGTGTTTTTTTTAATTGTTTATTTTTAAGTTTTTTTTTTTTTTTTTTTTAATATTTTTATTGAATTCAGAGAGGGAGAGGGAACGAGAGAGAGAAACATCAATGATGAGAGAATCATTGATTGGCTGCCTCCTGCTTGTCCCCTACTAGAGATTGAGCCTGCAACCTGGGCATATACCCTGAATAGAAATTGAACCTTCACTTCCTGGTTATAGGTTTATGCTCAACCACTGTGCCACACTGGCCAGGCTTCTTTGCTGTTCTTCCTGAACTATTCTTTAAAGCAAACAAACAACTATACCATACTTCATCTTTTAAAAATATGTTTTTATTGATTTTGAGATTGGGAGAGGGAGATAAACATTAATTGGCTGTCTCCTGCATGCCTCCTACTGGGGATTGAATCCAAAACCTGGGCATGTGTGGACTGGGATTCAAACCAGCAATCTTTTGGTGCATGGGATGGTCAGCTGACTGAGCCACACCAACCAGGACTGGATTATTCTCGATAAGAACATGTATAACTTAATAAAAAATTCTTTCCCCCTTTGAATTTGCCATACACCTATAAATTAATTTGGGAAGAATACAATAGGTAATCTTATACATTTATAAAGGTGAAAAACGGGTAAATACAGATGGGGCAAAAGTAGGTTTACAGTTGTTTTGTGGAAAATAATCTCTATTATAAAAATCCTTTGGCCCTGACACCATCACAGTGTCATAACCAAAGACTGGTCACCAGAGGCTACATGCACAGCAAGGTGCACGTGGGTGGGTGGGACTTGACTCTGGGTCCTGCATCCATCCATCCTGGTTGCGGCGAGAGTCAGTCTGGGTCTGGTTCTCATGCGATATGGCACACTGGGCTCTGGTCCTGTATCATAAAAGTCTAATATGCAAATTGACCCAACAGCAGAATGACCCGTTGCTATGATGTGCACTGACCACTAGGGGGCAGACACTCAACATAGGAGCTGCCCCCTGGTGGTCAGTGTGATCCCACAGGGGGAGTGCCACACAGCCAGAAGCTAGGCTCATGGCTGGTGAGTGCAGCAGCGATGGCAGGAGCCTGACTCCTCCGTGGCAGCGGCAGTGCTAGGGAGCAGCGAGCTGAATGATAAGGAGTAACGAGCAGACGGTAGGTAAGGAGCGAGGGGTCCTGTACTGCGAGAGGGTGTAGGCCAGGCTGAGGGGCCGCTGTGCTCCCCCTCCCCCAACTCACCCCCAGTGTATGAATTTTGTGCACCAGACCTCTAGTAAGATAATAAATAATAAATACTGTGTTTTGTGAACTCACAACTGTAAACCTACTTTTGCTCCACCTTATATTACTAGAATTAGAAAAGGGAGTTAAGTTAAAGACTTGGTACAGGGCAAGGGGTTTTATATTAAGCTATAAAATTGGGTGAATAGGTTTCTAATACAAGCAGGATTTTATTACAATAGAAAGAAATTGGAGCAAGTAAATTATGCTGCCCTCAAATTTTAAACAGATTTCTACATCTTCCCATACCTTAACTAATGCTTGCTGTGTAAATACCCTCATTCACTAGGGTTTTCAAAATGGGGTTGTTTTCCTATAATTATCACAGATGTTTATACAGAGGTAGGGTTTATGTGGATAGGCAAGATATGATGATTCCACCCTTCCCCCTAATACTAAAAATTTAACCAGTTACTACAGGTAATGTATATAGGGTGCCTGGCTAACTCCCCATGCTAAGTGTTTATATGGCTAAATTATCTAAATATTAGATTAAGTGTATACCTGAAACCCATATAATTTTATTAACCATCAAGTCACAACAGTAAATTCAAATAAAATTTTGAAAAAGAAAAGAATATTTTATAGATGAGGAAATGAGCCTTTAGAGAGTTTTCAATACCATACTCAAGATCTCACAGAAGCCCATATTTGATCACCTAGATATTCTTACTCCAAAACAGTTCTTAACTATTAGGTCACCTATGTTTGCCTATTCTTGTCTGTATATGTAAAATAAATGCTTGTCTCCATTGAGGTGATTCACTGGAGAGAGAACAAGATACGGCCAAGCACTATGGAGTAATGTAGCATTTTGTAAAAACCTGTTTACAAATTTGTTAGTGAACTAACATGGAAGAGTTGTCCAATTAGCTACATGTCAAATCTGATGTACTTGGATACGTATTTATTTCTGTGATCAAGTGTTTTATCATCAGACATTTTCTAATCATGTAAAGCATGCCATCTACATCTACATTGTTTTACTTAATGTCTGAATAGCTTTGCTTCATGAAAATATTAAGATGTTATATGAATTTGAGAATGTTTGAGAGATGAATTTTTATAAATGTCAATTTCCGTTTTTCTACTATGCATTCCATTGGACCAGTGGGGTATGGATACCACTTGGTAATATTTGCTAATGTGTGATCTAGATGGGTATGTATTCAGGTAGAATATGTTACTCTTATGCCTTTAATTTGGGGTTACGGGTTGTTGTGGTTCTGTGATGTACCTGTGATTATTACTTTGTTTGCTTTTTTTTTTTTTACATACCATATCTATTTGTATGCTCCTTCAAATTTACCTAGTTTTTTTTGGCCGTTTTTAAAAAAGGTGGGTAAAAACCAAGGAAAGATTTCTAACGAGGCTGTATTTTTGCTTTTAAATAGCATCTTTGGCATTGGGAAAATTTGCTGAATGAGGTTTGACTCAGCTTTTGCCTTGATGAATAAAAGGGTTAAATTTAAAGGGGCAAAAGGCCATTTGCTTCCTGAGGCTAACACAGTGTTGTTGTTTTTTTAAATATATTTTATTGATTTTTTACAGAGAGGAATTGAGAGGGATAGAGAGCTAGAAACATCCATGAGAGAGAGACATCTATCAGCTGCCTCCTGCATACCCCCCACTGGGGATGTGCCTGCAACCAGAGTACATGCCCTTGACCAGAATCAATCCAGGACCTCTTAGTCTCCAGGCTGACACTCTATCCACTGAGCCAAACCAGTTTCAGCTAACACAGTGTTTAAAATTTGTATCAAAGGTCTGGGAGTGTAGCTTAGAGTATAAGTTATTTCTTTGAAGTCTCAAGACTTATCTTTAAAATATCTGAATTTTATATTCCACTCCATTAGACTTTTTTTTAACTAAACATAAAACATTTGAAGTTATTTTCTTTAAGAGTCCTTGCTCCAAAATTGAGAGCTGAGCTTGGCCAGTAATTGTTGTGTATTAACAAATATCTGCTCTTTAATAGTTGTCGAGAGCCCTACGTTAATGAAATTTTTAGGTGATGATGGCTGACTGTGAGATAACTATTTCTTCGTTTAGTTTCACAATCAATGTCAAGGGATGGAGAAAATATACAAATAAATATGGTAAATGTAAAGTGCATGAAATAGTCTTTTCAACATATAGTTTTTGTGGGTTTTTTTTTGTTAACATAATCCAATTCCTTATATTTTAATGATCTTGAATTCATTTCTTAATATGTCTTCAACGTCTCGTTTACTTTTAGGTGAGAAACCATTTAAATGTGATCAGTGCAGTTATGTGGCCTCTAATCAACATGAAGTAACTCGCCATGCAAGACAAGTTCACAATGGGCCTAAACCGCTTAACTGCCCACACTGTGACTATAAAACAGCAGATAGAAGTAACTTCAAAAAACACGTGGAGCTACATGTTAATCCACGGCAATTCAATTGTCCGGTATGTGATTATGCAGCTTCCAAGAAGTGTAATCTGCAGTATCATTTCAAATCTAAGCATCCCACTTGTCCTAATAAAACAATGGATGTTTCAAAAGTGAAACTAAAGAAAACCAAAAAACGAGAAGCTGACTTGCCTGATAACAGTAATACCAATGAAAAAACAGAAACAGAGCCGATAAAAGTAAAGGGAGATGTAGCAGGAAAGAAAAATGAGAAGTCTGTAAAAGTGGAGAAAAAAGATAATGCTTCAAAAGAGAAAAAGTCTAGTAATGCTTCAATCCAGGTGACTACCAGAACTCGGAAATCGGCGATGGAAGCTAGAGAGATGGATGTGCATTCAAGAACCAATTCAGAAAAAAACTGTAAAACCAAGAAAGGCAAAAGGAAGATGGAAGCTGAAGCCCATTCCTTACAAGATCCTGTTAATGATAAGGAACCTGTGACAAAAAAGAAGAAGAAGACAGAAAGCAAACCCAAAAATAGTCAGGAAGTACCAAAGTGTGAGAACAGAGTGGAGGAGAATAAAAAACAGAATACTTGTGTGAAAAAAAGTACGAAGAAGAAAACTCTGAAAAATAAGTCAAGTAGAAAAAGCAACAAGCCTGCTCAGAAGGAGACTGTTCAGAGGGGGCCTGCTCAGACAGAGCCGCTGCCACCCATGGAGCCGTCTCAGGTGGGGCCTGTTCAGACAGAGCCGCCTCCCGCACAGCCCGCTCCCATGGAGGTTCCGATGGAGGCGCCGCCTGCCCTGGAGCCTCCTCCTGCCGTGGAGCCGCCGCCTCTTACAGAGCCTCCAGTTCCCAAAAAGTCTCCTCGAAAAGATAATAAAAAGGAAAAGTCTAACGTGCAGAGTGAAATGGCAAGGAAGGAGCAAGTCCTTATTGAAGTTGGCTTGGTGCCTGTTAAAGAGAGCCAACTTCTAAAGGAAAGTGCAAGTGCACAGGATTTCTTACCACCGTTGCCAAAGGAAAACCTAAAAGAAGAGGAGTCAAAAGACCAAAAATTACTCACCGAATGTGAAGGAAGTCAAGAAGCCCCCCTTCAAAAAGTAGAAGCAAAAGAGGCAAGTAAGAGTCTAGCAGTTGTCAAGGAATCTGTCACTATTTCATCCTCAGAACAAAACTTGAATAAGCTAGAGGGTGAAACTTCAGATGGTAAACATCAGACTGACACTAGGCTTTGTGAAAGCGATATGGATACAGATGAGAACACAACGGAGAATCTCCCTGGGAAAGACTCAGCAGTTGAAGAATCAGTTTCACCACTGCTTCCTCTGCCAACAGAAAAACCAGAAGCAGTGTCCAAAACTGCTGTAGCATCACCTCCTGTTACCATGGCAGTGAATGAGTCTCAGGAAATGGATGAAGATGAAGGTATTCATAGTCATGATGGAAGTGACCTAAGTGATAACATGTCGGAGGGTAGTGACGATTCTGGATTAAATGGGGCCCGGCCAGTTCCACAAGAAGCTAATAGGAAAAATGCAAAGGAAGCCTCTACAGTCAAGGTGGCAGAGGGAGATTTTGTTTGCATCTTCTGTGACCGTTCTTTTAGAAAAGAAAAAGATTACAGCAAGCACCTCAATCGCCATTTGGTTAATGTATACTTCCTTGAAAAAGCAGCTAAAGGGCAGGAGTAATTAAACTTTGGAAAAGGCTTCAATTCTTAGTTTGTGAGGTCCTATCACATTTTATATACCTTTAAACTAGTAGACAACGATTTAATTTTAAAATTGCTTTAATTGGTGTCCAATGTTGATTTTAAGTGGCACTCTTTTTCTTATGACTCTACCTATTGTATCCATTTTAGCAAATCCAAGGGAGTTAGTGTACTAAACCAGCAGACACCTAAATCTGTTAGCTTACACATTTAATTGAAACTAGAAGGCCAAGGTGGCATAGCATTTTATTGCTTTGTCTATTATAACTTGTCAGTTTCCCTCTAATGTCTGTCTTCCTATTTCAGTTTAGTTTATTCTTAGTTTCTTCTGTAGCTCTATAAAAATTGGCATGCTTAAATAGCAAATTACTTGAAGAATTTGCCTGCTTTATATACAGTTAGCACTTTAAAAAATTTTTTAGAGATGAGAAGAGACATTCAAATTGAAGAAAAATTCTCCAAGCAATGGACATTGTTTCAGTCCAGGTATTTACTCCTGAGTTTTGATCAATATTTCTTATTTGTGTATGTTAATCGTCATAAAAACAATGATTTTGGTGTTTCTTTTATTTTTAATTTTGGTGCTTTAATGGCTTAAGATATTGCACATTGTGTTTTTTTTTTAACCTATGCAGTTAAATTTCTTCCTAGTAGTAAAGTAGCATTTGTGTTGAACAGTAACACTTTATACATATATATGCATGTTTATTTTGTCCTCTTTGGAGGGATGCTTTTAGTTTTGTTTGCAAAAGGGCAGTTTTTCTTTTGCTGCAGTTATCTTTTTTGCAGAATATTATTAGTGTGTGCAAGTTGGTGAGCAAATGAAACATACAGGTTCAAGTCATTGATTTTCACATCTTATATCTATACTAGATCTGTATTTCCTATAAGTTATTTATTTTAAATGGATGTAGTAAATTCACAGCTCTCAACTTGACCTTTGCAATAAATGAACCACTAGAATATATTGATGGATTTCTCTCTCAAATACCAACCATAAGTAAAATTTATTGGCCTATTTTAGTATACTACTACTTAAATGTACAGTGTTAAGTCATATTTTTGAGGAAAACCTTCTTTCATAGATGGTTGGTATCCTATGGCTACTCAGATGGGTAAAGAATTGTGACATTTGGGAATTATAAACAGAGACATAACATCTTCAAATTATACAGAATATCAGTTGTGAGATTACAAAGCCATAATAATTATACAAAAAACTTAGATGAGAAAAAGTTAGTATGAGTGCTGATAGACCAGCCACAACTTCCTATGAATACAATGAAAAAGGCTGGTGAACCTTAATTACAGTCCAAATTTAAAAATCACACTATCTCAGGGATCTCCACAAACATGAGTGGGTTTCCTGGCTGTCACTGTGACAGCCTCTTTGTACAGGTGAGGCCTCAAATGAATTGCAGCTATCTTGGTGTTCCTACTCTTTGTAGGAAAAAATGTGTACTCCCAAATTTATTTTGTTTTGATAGGTTCTTTGGCCAGTCGCCAAAGAATATGAAAGAATCCAACAGGATTTTTTTTGTCGATAGTAGTTATTCATTGCAGTAAAAATAAACTATGATCCCAATAGAGAATCTTAAACAATTCTGATCTTCCATTTCCTGTTCTGAAATAACCATTTTATATTTCATTTATTTTCTTCTCTCTGGTGATCTCTTTGAGGTGTAGGTTGCAGAGTGTGGTAGTGCAACATGAAAAAAAGATTAGGAAAAGCGTTGATGAAGTGTGGGTGGAAAACTTGTTAAAAATCTAAGAGTGAAGTTTGAGTTAAAAGATATTTGAACTTTGAATTGACTGGGAGGCCAAAGATTCAAAGAAGATGATTCTCTCAAGACAATAGGAGTAAATTGTGTGTTAATAGTGTGTTTTGTGTGCATGAATGGAAATTTGTAAATGATGTTGAATTCTAGGTGAATTCTTGGCTCCGACAATCATTGTCAACAGAAGATCAAGCTGCAAATATTTATGTTTTAAAATTTAAATTATAAAGCTAGTTTAATCTTTCTAACAACTAGTTTTGATGTTCATGGGTACATTTTATGTAAGTTACCTTTTACATTATATATGAAAAGATTCATGTTAAGTACAGATTGGAGATTAGGAATCAATTTGGGGGAGAGGTTTTTGTAGATTCTTCTGTACTAAAGAAAAACATTTGACTTCTTGGGGATTGACTTATTTTCTTATCTAGTTTTAAAGATGAGAATGCTAAACAAAAATATGAAGGAATTTAAAACCCCTTATTGTTAAATTGATCCGTGAAAACATTGTTATTAGAAATTGAGTTGGGCTTCTCAAGCCTTTCTTCCAGAAAACAAGAACTTGATTGTCAGGCCTATATTAGGTTCTGAACCCTAATGCCATGTATTTGTGCTTATTAAAAATTGTTTTAGTGAAAAACATATTAATAATACGAACTTCTGGTCTAGTTGGGAGTTCTTCCATTTGTAAAATGTGATATTTGCATGAAACCGAATCTTTGTGTTTTCTCCTCCACTGGATAGAATTTAAGCTAGACTTCCCTTTTGATAAAGGAAAAAAAAAAAAATGAACAAGTTATTTGTAAATTGATGTCTAGTGACTAGAGATAAACTTGAAATACTAGAATACATTATAAGCCTAATCCTAGGTAGTCTTATGAAAATGTATCTCTTAACTATCTTTTGAATCTATTGTTTTCAATATATTTTAAGTTATATATTTTTTCCTCTTTTTCAGAGCTGCTTCTTTCAGGCGCTTTTTTATTTTATTTTATTAAAGTATAATTTACAAGGGGCAACATTTTTTTTTTTTTTTTTTTTTTTAACAAGGTTTCTTATAACTATGGCAGGATGTTTTCACTAGTCTTCCAAGGAGGGTCATTTTATTTTTTAGAGTCACTTCTAAAGTCCTGTGGTCTTTAACTTAGGGACTATTTTTTATATGAATGCTAATATTTAAACCCAAGTAGACCTCATTACATGTCACCCTATGAATGTTGACAATGGAAGGGACTACCTTGTCTGTAGTGTATCAGTTCTGGACTGAAAAGCTGGGAAAGGAATATAATTTTCTTTTTTGCATAAGTCAGAAAAATAGCTAGTGTGTGGAGTTTCCTTCTTGACCTCAGCAGATAAACAGCTAATAGTGTTAGTTCAGATTCAGGAAATTATCTGAATCCTGGTTTGTGTAGATTTATAATCTACATGCAATATTAACTAAATCAAATACCTTTTCAGTTTCACATGTATACATAGACTTTCCCCACTCTTTTTAGCATCCATTAGTTAGATATTGAACTTTGTAAACTGGCATTGAAAAATTGCAACACTGTTTTTGTTGTACCAATTTTATAAACTTACAGTGCAATACGTGTTATTTTTTCAGACAAACCAAAGGTTAATTTCTCAAGGTTCTTGCTGCCTGCTTTTGCAGCTTTGGAGGATCTTTTATATACATTTGTAATAGATGAAAAATAAAACTGCAAATCTTTTTCTCTTTCTTTTTTTTTTATGTTTAAACTATGTACCAAGTTTTTGGTCGAAATCATGTAAAATAAGTTAAACTTAAATTGCATTCTATTAACCAATATGAGTGTATTTCTGTAAGCATAGTTATGTTGAAATAAAGTTTTAAAAAGCATGTTATGCCTTTGTTTATTATTGGTACATCAGGTATCAAGGAATCCAGATTTATTGTGCTGAAATTGCAAATGTATTAATAATTTTCTAAATTATATTTTCCAGACAACCCATATTATCTAAAAAGGTCATAGTCAATCTTTATTGCTTGGGGTAACAATCTAGTGGATGGTAGTTCAAAGCATATTTTCCTGTCTCTGGTTTCTGGAAGGTGGAGGTTGTGAGAAACAATGAGAGGACAATTCATAGAAGGTTTTATGTAGTGATAAGTGTCCTGGTGCATGAATTCATGCATATTGGAAGAAAATTCATTAGAAGTATTTTAATATCACTATTCCCATCTTGCTAATGAAAAGAAAATAGGATTCTACTGAGTCTCCTATCTCTACCTACTCCAGGACTTTGATGAGGATCAAATGAGATGAGGCACGGGAAAACACTTCACAGACATTTGGTTAAATTGCAAAATGTTTGCACCTGGCTATAAAGAAGGTCAGGTTCTTGAGCTGAACAAACTAGGATACCAGTCACTAGGGAGAGAAAGCTGGGTGTTGCTAGGTAACGTCATTATCTGGCGCCCACAGCAACTGTAGGCTGGGCTGTGGGCCACATTTTGTGCCATGGGGTCTTGGCAGCATTGGCTGCAATTTTGGTGGGTTGTTGCTCGAAGGTGATGGCAAGGCCTGTGTCCCACTTGGGTAAACTGGGACTTTTAAAACCATTGGATGTGGGAAAAATTGTTGAAAAACGTGACGATCTGGTCCCCTTACACTTGCGGGGAGCCAAGTTTTGGTCCATGGTGCCATTTATTTTAAAATGGCCAAAGCCCATCATGGCTGCTCTTAGGCTGAACATCTGCCCCCGGTGGTCAGTGCATATCATAGGCACTGGTCAGATGGATGGACACTTAGCCTTTTATATATAGAGATTCCTCCCCAACCACAGGTCATTTTAAGAGTGCACTGCTTCTGCTGAAACCAGTTTGGCTCAGTGGATAGAGCATCGGTCTGTGGACTGAATGGTCCCAGTTTCGATTCCGGTCAAGGGCATGTACATTGGTTACGGGCACATCCCTGGTGGGGGGTGTGCAAGAAACAACTGGTCGATGTTTCTCATCAACGTTTCTAGCTCTATCTCTCTCCCTTACTCTCTGTAAAAAATCAATAAAATATATATTTTTTTAAAAATGTGTCTAAACTTATAAAAAATAAAAAAAAAAAATGCACTGCCGAAACTGGTTTGGCTCAGTGGATAGTCAGCCTGCGGCCTGAAAGGTCCCAGGTTCGATTCCGGTCAAGGGCATGTACTTTGGTTGTGGGCACAGCCCCAGTTAGGGGGTGTGCAAGAGGCAGCTGATTGATGTTTCTCATCGATGTTTCTAACTATCCCTCTCTTTTCCTCTCTGTAAAAAAAATCAAAATATATTTTTTAAAAAGAACAAAAGTGCACTGCCTCTTCTCAGTGACGGGACTGGTATTAGTAAATTTTGACTTAAAAATAGGAAAGGATGCATTGAAAGGAAGGTAATTGAGATATGCTGTGTTCATAGAGTGCCATGACACTATTTTTGCTGTATTTAATGGAACTTGGAGAAGAAAATGAAACTCAATAGAAAGTGATAGACCATTTTGTTAGGAGGATTTTGCTGCTTTTGTTAATGGGGAAACACAATGGAGCTTATGTTTTTGTGAAGTTGAGAGAAGAGGAAGTTGAACCTCGCTGGCTATGCAAAACAAAGCTACTGGATTTGCATTCTGTCCTGATGCAGTGAGAGACCTGGAATATCCTGAGTCAGAATGGCTATTTTATTTTATTTTTTATTTATTTATTTTTAAAAATATATATTGATTTTTTACGGAGAGAAAGGGAGAGAGATAGCTAGAAACGTCGATGAGAGAGAATCATCGACCAGCTGCCTCTTGCACACCCCCTACCAGGGATGTGCCCGCAACCAATGTACATGCCCTTGACCAGAATCGAACCTGGGACCCTTCAGTCCGCAGACGGACACTCTACCACTGAGCCAAACCGGTTTCGGCAGCATGGCTATTTTATATTTGAATTGATGAGAGTTATTCACTCTCTTCTCCCTCCTGTAAGATTCTTTAATACCTAAGCAACAAAGCAAAATTAGTTTCTAAACATTTATTGACATAGTAGAATCAATGACAAAGAGCTTGGAAGTTTCTGTTTGATCAAGGGTATATGGGGAATTTATCTTAAATATAGAAATGTTATAACTGATTTGGTTTGTTTTCAAGGAATCAATGCTTTTAACCCCTTGCTGCTACTTTCCTAGAGGCTAACCCCTGGGATGTTTACATGTGACATTCATTCTCACTTTTTTCTCCCTATGTCTCAGGGTTTGACCCTAGTATAATATTAGGTCTAGTAATAACTAATGTCGTTTTCTAATACCTTTTTTAAATCGAATTTATTTAAACAATACAACAAAATTTAATCAACAATATAGTTGCCGTTGTTTTCTATTACTTGTGCCCAACGCTCAGGAAGCATTTTAATCCCTCTGTTGTAAAATTCTTGTGATTTTGATGCAAAAAATTCGGTCAATGCATTTTTGAGGCATTCTTCATTATTAAATTTTTTTCCAAGAAGAAAGTTTTGCAAAGAATGAAACAAATGGTAATCGGAAGGGGCAATATCAGGAGACTTTGCAGGCTGAGGGAGAACTTCCCATTCCAACTGGCGCAGTTTTTCAGCAGTGATTTTTTTTTTTTTTAAATATATTTTTATTGATTTTGTACAGAGAGGAAGGGAGAGAGATAGAGAGTTAGAAACATCGATGAGAGAGAGTCATCCATCAGCTGCCTCTTGCACACCCCCTACTGGGGATGTGCCCGCAACCAAGGTACATGCCCTTGACCGGAATCGAACCTGGGACCCTTCAGTCCCCAAGCCGACGCTCTATCCATTGAGCCAAACCGGTCTTGGCTCAGCAGTGATTCTTGCAGTATGCGGTCGTGCGTTATCGTGGTGAAGAATTACGCCCTTCCGATTAATCAGCGCGGGTTCTTTTTCTCTTAAAGCTTGGGCTAACCTTTCCAATTGGGCACTATACACTGCACTTGTAATGGTTTGGTTAGATGGTAAAAGTTCATAATGAAGAATTCCTTTAAAATTTCACCAAACACACATCACTTTTTTCGCATGCAAGTCAGGTTTTGGCGTGGGCTGCGGAGCCTCATTTTTGTCTAACCATTGAGGCCGCCTTTTCAAATTAACATACAGCACCCATTGTTCTTCTCCGGTAACAATTTGCTCTAAAAATGGCAAACGGTTTTGACGAGAGAGGAGCGAACTGCAAATTGTGACTCTTTGATTACGGTTGTTGTCGGTCAACTCATGAGGAACCCATTTTCCAAACTTTTGGACTTTGCCAAGTGCACGCAATTGATTGGAAATTGTTTTTTGTGAACAATTTAAAGTTGTCGCAAGCTCTTGTTGGGTAATTTGAGGATTTTGCACCAAAAGAGCTTGAAGAACTTCTTGATCAAAATTGGACACACGGCCTCGACCACTCTTGTCATCTAACGAAAAATTTCCCTCGCGAAATTTCTCAAACCAATGCTGGCATTTTCTGGCGCTAACTGCATCTTGATCAAGAGCAGCACAGATGTTTTTTGCAGCCTCACTTGCTTTTCTTCCTAATTGGAACTCGTAAAGCATGCAGTGCCGAATATGCTCTTCATCCGCCATCTTCTTAGCCCTAGTTTTGCAACAAAAACCAAACCAAACACAAACTTTTTCAAGCAAAACTTGTTAATTGCACTTCACACGTTCTGTAGATACCACGTGTTTGAAGGTTATGTCAATACAAGTCAACGCCAAGCAAGATTTTAAACGAATGTTTTAAAACAACATTAATTATTACTAGACCCGATGTATTGAATATAAAATGCTTACTCTATTTGAGCATGATCAAGTTGTATAATTAAAAAAAAAAAGTTGTATAATTCATCTGGTTGTCCTGCATGTCTTGCAAAAGAGTGGGCTTTTAATGTTAAAGTAGTATATGGGCTTTTGTGTCTGTTATGATATCCTTTAGAGTCAGTATGTGCACTGTTGTTTTGTTTTTTTCCAAGCACCTAAAACAGTATTGGTCCTTAGTAGGGCAAATACTTGTTAATTGCATAGGCCAAGAATTCTGTGTAAGATGTATATCTTTGTTTCAATGAATAAATATAGTAGTGGTAATTTTACTGTATTTTTAAAAATATATATCTAATTGATTTTTTCACAGAGAGGAAGGGAGAGGGATAGAGAGTTAGAAACATCAATGAGAGAGAAACATCAATCCCCCAATGGGGATGTGCCCGCAATCAAGGTACATGCCCTTGACCGGAATCGAACCTATGACCATTGAGTCTGCAGGCTGACGCTCTATCCACTGAGCCAAACCAGTTTCGGCAATTTTACTGTATTTTTAAATTTCTGGTAATGCAGATATCCCTTGGTTCATAGATTAGGGTATTTTTTCTGGATGTCTTAACATTGACAAGGCGAGAAGGGTTAACCCAAATAGCAGAAAATAGCAAAAATTTTAAGAAAGAGACTTGAATAAACTTTATTTTGAGGCGGTTCAAGCTTATAGAGAAGCTGAAAGAATGGTCCCCTTAAAGTCTTGTGAACCCACTTGGATTCACCATTCTCATTTACTTTCTATATGTATTACCGAACCATCAGAAATTATTGCAAGCATACCCCTTCCTCTTTGAATATATCAGGTTGTATCTCCTAAAGATATGGGCATTTTCTTGCACAAATCAAATTCAGGGCTTCTAAGATTGGTGTATCATTTTAAAAAATATATATTTTATTGATTTTTCACAGGGAGAGGGATAGACAGAAATATCGATGAGAGAGATACATCGACCAGCTGCCTCCTGCATACCCCCCACCCGGGATGTGCCCGCAACCAATGTACATGCCCTTGACCGGAACCCTTGAGTCTGCAGACCGACGCTCTATCCACTGAGCCAAACCGGTTTCAGCTAAGATTGGTGTATCATTTAATATACAGTCTGTTCGAGTTGTGCCAAATGACTTAATACTAAACAATTTTCCTGTTCCTAATCACCCATTGCATTCAGTTGTCATATCTTTCCAGTTTTCTTTAATTTGGAGCAATTCCTATTTTGTTCTTAATGACAGGAGTTTGAAGAGTACATGCCTGATGTTTAAAGAATGTTCCTTAATTTGGATTATTCTGATTGGTCCCTCATGCTTTTAGTTATGCATTTTGTCACAAATACTAACCTTGGTTCATTGATTACATAGAAGGCACAAGATGTCAGTTTATCCCATTGTTGGTTGTGTTAATTTCTATTTGTTTAAGGTGTCCCCCGGATTTCTGCACTGCAGTTATTTTTTCCCTTTAAAATTAATATTCTGTGGAAGAATATGTTGGAACTCTTATTCCTCAACAAAGCAAATGATCTTAATTTTTTTTTTTTAATCCTTACTAGATAATATTGTTTCCATTGATTTTTAGAGGGAGGGAGGGAGAGATTGGTTCCCTCCCACAAGTACCCCTACCAGGGCTGGGATGCAAATTTGCAACTTAAGATATGTACCCTTAACCAGGAGTCAAACCTTTGACCCTTTGTTGCACAGGCCTAAGCTCTGACCAGATGACCAGGGCAAACACAGTGCTTTTTGCCTGGCTCTTGTGCCTTCCAGATAAGCTGGTATTCTGATTGTTCCCTTCGCCCTGGAGACTCAAGTTCTTTTCATGTGTATCCTAACAATCATTTCACTTTTCCCCAAGTTAGCCAGTTGGGGGAAAGGGGATACCCTTTCCAACTCCCTAAATAAGACTTCTTACAGTCTGTTAATATACTAAAGAATTCTTTCTTATGACCAAATACTTTGGAATGCTGGCACATTAAATTTCTCTCTGCTTAAGTCATAGCAGTACTATAACATTTTTTAAAACTGCAAATGGATATTTATTAGTGGTCAAGATCTCCCCACCAGAAGAGGAAATTTTAGAGAACAATAACCTACTTCTTTTGATTTTGAAATATCACACCTTTTTCTAATTTTTTTTAAAATCACAATGTATACACTTCTACATTTTCATAAAATTCAAATAAAATCCATCTTGACTAGCTTTCTTCCTCTTCCTCTCAGTTTTTTACCTCTTACTCATTAGCTTCTTTAGAGTTCACTACTGTTGATGGTTTACTGGTAACTGTTTACCTCCATGTGTATGCATGTTGAAATGCATGATTTTTATGCTTTTTAGATAAATAAGGTTTTGATATCCTGCAATTTGTAAAATTTTTAATTTGAAGGTCATTCTTTATCTACTGCATAATTTCTATATTTAGGGATGTATTATGGTTTAGTCACTTTAATTCAGGCGTCTTCAAACTATGGCCCGCGGGCCACATGCGGCCCGCAGAGGAGTCTGATCCGGCCCGCCAGGTTTTTTGGGCAGTGAGCGCAGCCGAGGTGTTATAGTAGGAATTAGTAGTTCATATAGTCCGGCCCTCCAGCTCTCTGAGGGACTGTGATCTGGCCCCCACTTTAAAAAGTTTGAGGACCCCTGCTTTTCTGACATCCTTATTGCCAAAATTTGTTGACAATCTGGAAGTATTTGTGGAGTGGTTCAGAGGACCCATAATTCCTTAAAGTAAACCTTACAAGTTAGTTTACGCTTGTGTTATTAAGATAGAACTTGCAGATTTGCCAGTAGTAGTCAAGTCTTAGACTCTGTTTTATTTTATTTTTTATCACACAGAAGATGTATAATTTGGAATATTTAATTTAGTGTTGTTTAAAATAACAGTGAATATGCCGAAATTGGTTTTGGCTCAGTGGTAGAGCGTCGGTCTGCGGACTGAAAGGTCCCAGGTTCGATTCCGGTCAAGGGCATGTACATTGGTTGCGGGCACATCCCCGGTTGGGGGGTGTGCAGGAGGCATCTGGTCGATGATTCTCTCTCATCGACGTTTCTAACTTTCTCTCCCTCTCCCTTCCTCTCTGTAAAAACCAATAAAATATATTTAAAAAAAGTAAAAGAAAACTATGGTACATCTACACAACAGAATACTGTGCTGCTATAAAATAACAGTGAATAACATGTCCAGTAGCTAACGTTCACCATAGGTTTAGTAGGGGAATAGCACCTCGGCACTTAACATTACTGGGCTGAATGAATTACACACACACACACACACACACAATTTTTTATTACTGATTTTCAGAGGAAGAGAGGGAGAGAGAGATTATATCAATGATGAGAAATGGCTGCCTCCTGCACACCCTCTACTGGGGATGGAGCCCACAACCCAGGCACCTACCCTGACTAGGAATCAAACTGTGATCTCCTGGTTCATGGGTCCGATCAATGCTCAACCACTGAGCCACAACAGCTGAGCCCTCATAAATGGTGTAGTAGATCACAGTTTGATACAAAGTAGAGGCTCCTACGTGAGCATAAGCTACAACCTCACCTGGAATTCAGCCATGTCTAGTGGACCAGTGTGGGGAAATCCAATGCACGAAAGAACAAAGATTTTTCTGACAAGATACAGCTTACCTTAAAATACTGAGAATAAGGCAAGTTAACTCAGGAGAAAGCATGGGTCCTTGGAGTTAGAAGTAGCAGAGGTAACTATGGTGATTGCTGTACCTGGAATCCTGAGAGGCAAGGGCCGTAATGGTCAGAAGCAGTGTTAGAAGCACCGAGAACCTCTTTTGTAGGGACACTAGTGAACATGATAATCCTCCTGGTCAGTAATGACAGTAGATATGGGAGGCGACATTGCATGTGGCTGCTCTGTGCCCTGTGCACATAAGTGGGAAATTCCATTAAAGGGAACTATTTGGGAGGAAGAAAGTGGCTCATTTCATGAAGAGTAGGCAGACCTTAGTCATGAGTCAGGTGAGTCATCTGGGGATTCCCAGTATTGGGGAACATTTTGTATGAGACTGGAGAGCCTGCATTAACGTTACGAGTAATCCTAGATGTTCTAATTACATTATGTGAACTTAGACCCCTTAACATCCCGAAAAATAGGTTATCACTCCCACCTTGCTTCCTAAAGACCAGCTGCTTGATGTCACACAAGTAGGAAGTGGCAGGCCTGCTGTCACTGACAGATTAAGTGAAGAATATAATGTGGGGAAATGGATGCTAAAATAAAAGGAAGGACAGGATGGTTGGTCTAAGAGATTTCAGCCTAATCTGTTTTTAATTAACAAGGTTGATTATGTTAACATGATACAGAGGGCTCTCTTTAAATAACCTTCCCTCTGTAAATAGTCTTCCCTTGCCCTAACTGGTTTGGCTTAGGAGATGGAGCATCAGCCTTTGGACTGAAGGGTCCCGGGTTCCATTCTGGTAAAGGGCACATATCGGTTGCAGGCTCATGGCCCTGGTTGGGGCACACAGGAGGCAACCAATTGGTATTTCTCTCTCACATTCGTGTTTCTCTCCGTCTCTCCCTCTCCCTTCCATTCTCTCTAACAATCAATGGAAAAAATAGCCTCAAGTAAGGATTTAAAAAAAAAAAAATAGTCTTCCCTCGATCACAACATCTAACCAGTTAATATTTAATAAAGACCTTAAGAAGCTTACCAGCAGTAATATTACACCATTTTCAAATAAAAGTAAACTAGAGTAAATCAGCTGTGCCTTGATTCTGTTTATGACTACAACTGAATATAAGCTGGCGTTTTTAAACAACAAGCTATATTAATTATGAAGTAACTGTTTGAAAATGTTAAGAACTGGATTTACCTGAAAATGCCCTTGGTTCTGAGTCTGCTGTATTGGCATTGTCTCTTCTGATCAATTTGATTAGAGTATCAGTTGAGTTGCAGACACAAGAGGTTTATGTGTCTGTCTCCCAGAATTGATAGGTCGTGGTGGAGACATACCTAATTGAACAGGATATCCATTCTAGACAGCAGCATAGGTGAGAGCAACAACAGCCTTGACATGGTTGTGTGTCTGCTTGGAATCCACCAGACAGACTGATTCCCTTTCTCCCTCCACCTGCGCCCCCTCTCAACTCTCCCCCCCCATCCCCCCAACACACACACACACACACACACACACACACACACACACACACACCTCCTCCTGTAAACTGCACTAACACTGGCTGGAGTGCTGGCTGATAAGCAGATGGCTTATTGGCAAGCAGCCCAAGCAGATAGAGGCAGAGGATAGACTTATGTCAGGACTTTGGTGAAAGCCAGAAGGACCCCTTGTGGAGGTAGGTCCCCTGGATTTGCTCATATAAATGGGAATGTGCTTTACAGTAGAGCCTGAAAAATCAGTATATCCCCAGATCCCAAATTCTGCAAGAACATTTGGTCACTTTCACTAAATGTCAACTAAGTAGTTTTTACAAAGTTAACAACTCTATAAAAATATGAAATTCATATATATTTGAAAATCTGTCATGTTACACCTTTTTACCTCATTTTTTTCCTTCACTCTCCTTCCATTTTGATTTCACATTAAGTTGGTGAGGACAATTCAGTTTCTTTTTGGGTTTCAATCTTTTTTTTGTTTTTCACTTCCAAACCATGTCACCATCCCTCTTCCTTGGCTGTGGAGACAGGAAAAAAATATCTAGGGCCTCAGCTTGGATTCTTCCTGAAACTCCCATCCTTTTGTCCTTATAGAGTAAACTTTTTAAATTAAATTTATTGATTTTAGAGCAAGAGAGAGAGAAACATCAATTTTGTTGTTTCACTTATTTATTCATTGGTTGATTCTTGTATAATTCCTGATGGGGGATTGAACCTACAACTTTGGCATATCTGGTTAATGATCTTAACCAACTTCATACCTGGCCAGGGCACTTTTCTCCCCTCCTCTTCTCTTTAAATTTATCAAAGTAAGAATTTTGCAGCCTCTTCCTTCTTTCCTGTCTCATAGCTGCTCTGCATCTGATTCCTGAGGTAAATTTAAATTAGCATCATATTTCTTTTTTATTTTTAATTATGATTTTATTAAATTCAGAGAAGAAGGGAAAGAGAGAGATAGAAACATCAATGATGAGAGAAAATCATTAATCCGCTGCCTCCTGCACGCTCCCTACTGGAGATTGAGCCTGCAATTCAGGCATGTGCCCTTGACCTGAATCGAACCTGTCCACTGAGCCAAACCAGCTAGGGCTACTTATCTTTTCAGTCACCTTGTGAACAAGCCTGAACTAGCCTATTTGAGGACGAGACCCTAAATAGAGTAATGGAAAGAGGCCCGGCTGTTACAGCCATCCCAGCTAAAACTGCTGACATGGAGTGAGGGCTGCAAATGCATGTCTTCAAAGAGCAGAACCACCAAGCTACCAGCAAGCCCAGATTACACTGCCAAACTAAAGAATGGGAACAAATAAATGCTTGCTTCACATCACCAAGTTTTGGAGTGGGTTGTTCCTCAGCAAAAGATACGGATGCAAGCTTAATTATGCCCTCAATCTAGTTAATAAAAAGCATTTCCAAGTAAACTAGCAACTGCACCTAGAAGTGACCTACACCATGCCAAAAAGAGTTAATGGGTAAATGGAACTGTTAAGCATTATTTTCTTTTATTGATCAGTTTCATTCAAGTTCCTATGCTAAAAACTTTCAGCACATTTCTCAGAATTAGCTTTCTATGATAGCTTTACTCTGTGAAAAAAAATTTTTTTCTTTAGTGTTCCAATAAAATAATAAAATAATACTTTATCTGGCGTTTTAAAGGAGAGTAGTCTCCATTTCTCTAATTTTCACCCTATTGAGTATTTAACCATAGAGTTTAAAGTCAAAGACAGGAAAAAAAAAAAAAAAAAAGATACATCTTTTTAGGCCAGATGTGAAATGCTGAGGAAAACTGGAGATAATAGAAAGCTTTTCTTGGGCAACCAGGATCCTCTTTCAGTGAAAGTCTGATGTGACAAGGAACAGGAAAGAGCAGGAGAGCTACACAAGTAGGAGAGACAAGGCCATTTAAACAAGGTTTTTGAAGCTATTTAATTTGCCAGCACCAGTTCTTCTAATTCTATGTGACCAGGAGGGCCAGGATTAAAAATCAGTTTATTTTCTCTGATAGTCTAATGGTATAATACTTTAGATGTTTCCATTCCAAATTTCCTGTATCTTATAATTTTTTTTTTCTTTTTATAAAGTTTCCACTGAGCCAAACCTGTTAAGGGCAGTGGTCAGCAAACTCATTAGTCAACAGAGCCAAATATTAACAATACAACGATTGAAATTTCTTTTGAGAGCCAAATTTTTTAAACTTAAACTTCTAACGCCATTTTTTCAAAATATACTCGCCCAGGCTGTGGTATTTTGTGGAAGAGCCACACTCAAGGGGCCAAAGAGCCACATGTGGCTTGTGAGCCAGTTTGCTGACCACTGGGTTAGGGCTTATAATTTTTTTTTTTTTTAAAAGAAGGACAATACATCTTTTCCCTTGTTTTTTTTTTTTTAAAATATATTTTATTGATTTTTCACAGAGAGGAAGGGAGAGGGATAGAGAGTTAGAAACATTGATGAGAGATAAACATCAACCAGCTGCTTCTTGCACACCCTTCACTGGGGATGTGCCCGCAACCAAGGTACATGCCCTTGCCCGGAATCGAACCCGGGACCCTTCAGTCTGCAGGCCGACACTCTATCCACTGAGCCAAACCAGTTTTGGCTTTTCCCTTGTTTTTAAAAATATTTTCATTGATTTCAGAGAGGAAGAGAGAAACAATGATGAGAGGGTATTATTGGTTGATTGCCTCCTGGATGGGCCTCCCACTGGGGTTAAGCCCATAACCCAGGCATGTGCCCTTGACTGGAATCGAACCTAGGACCCTTCAGTTCACAGGCTGACACTCCATCCACTGAGCCAAACCAGCTAGTGCTACAATTTTATTTTGCAACAATTTTCTTTTTCTTTTTCTTTTTTTTTTTTTTTAAAGACAAATTTATGTCACAGAGGTAGTCATGATCAAATGGGATAATGTGGAAAACATCTCATATTTAGTACATGTTCAGTAATTAATAACAGTTTCCTTTTTTTAAAACTATATTTTCATTGATTTCAGAGAGGAAGGAAGAGGGAAATACAGAAACATCAATGATGAATCACTGATTGCATGTACACCCCTACTGGGTATTGAGTCCACAACCTGGGCATGTGCCCTTGACCAGAATCGAACCTGGACCCTTCAGTCCGCAGGTTGACGCTCTATCCACTGAGCCAAACCATGTAGAACAGGGCTATAATTTTCTTAATCAGAATTGTAGGTCAGGATCTCCACTCATGCTGTGATCTGTCCGTGGTACTTGGCAAACTCACTAGCAAATGTGAAAAGATTCCCAGACAGCCATGAAAGTACAGTCAATTTAAAGCTATCTGAGGTGGGAAAGCAGTGTGGAAATCACACTGAGACATTTGTTTAGGTTTGGGTAGCCCTGGTAAAGTAAGACTGCAAGGATATAGCAAAACACACACACCTTCCCAACTCTGTAATTTTTAGGGTGGAATTGTATATGGTAGGATTCGAAGGAAGCTAAAAAGACAATTAAATGGAAAAAGACAAGTGGCAGTTACAGTTGACAAGAAAATTGTGTCATTACATTTTTGAAAATATTTTTTTATTGATTTCAGAGAGGAAGGGAGAGGGAGAGATAGAATGATGAGAATCATTGATTGGTTGCCTCCTGCATGCCCCACACTGGGGTTCAATCCCACAGCCCTGGTGTGTGTCCTGACCGGGAATTGAATCATGACCTTCTGGTTCATAGGTTGACACTCAAACACTAAGCCATGCTGGCTGGGCTCATTACTTTTGAAGGTCTTCAAAGTGAGCTACCTTTCTTTTTTTGAGATAACATGTTTCCCTCCTGAGGTTGAAAAGTTCTGGCCTTTAGACTTGTGATGGGTTCAGAGAGGAAGTACTGTACAGTGGTTAAAAACATGGGTGGGGGCTGACGGGCTTGTTCTGTATTCTGATTATTAAATGAACCTATACAGATATTAAAACCCATAGGACTATATATCAAAAGGAAAACAAGCCAATTTTACTGTATAATTTAAAAAACCCACATGGATGCTGGTTTAAATCAATCACTTATTAGTTGTGTAACCTGGGGCAACTTATTTGTGTCTCGTGTGCTCATCTGTAAATGCAGGTAATAATACATCCTGCATGGGGTTGTAAAGATTCAGTTAATGTATGTAAAGCACTTTGAATAGTTCTTAGCTCAACACAAGAGCTAGCTACTATCCTATATAATAAAAGTCTAATATGCTAAGTGTCCGGTAGACCAGTCGGCTGTTCAACCAATCAAAGCATAATATGCAAAGGATATGCTAAGGCTGCTCAACTGCTTGCTATGACATGCACTGACCACCAGGGAGAAGATGGTCTGATGGGTAAGTTAGCTTGCTGCTGGGGTCCACTGATCAGGACTGAGCGAGATGGGCCAAACACGCTCTGGAGCCCTCATGTGGTCCCTCCCTGGCTGGCCAACCTCATGTGTCTCTTCCGGCCCTGATGAGATTTCTCGGCCTGGCCTGCATCCTCTCGGAATCCAGGGTCTATTGGGGGATGTCAGAGAGCTGCTTTTGGCCCAATCCCACAGGACAGGCAGATGGGCCTCACTGGTGCACGAATTCATGCACCAGGCCTCTAGTTACTATATAAAAGAATAATAAAATATGTGGGCTATCATGATTATTGAAACTATGAGTAGCCTGAAATATAACTATCATGAAGTACTACTGCCTTTATGCAAGAAAGGAAGAAACCCTAGAAAAGTGTAATTGAAATCTGTTCTGTTGCTATTGTCCAAGGAAGACATAATCTAACCAATCAATCAATCAAATTCCCTCATTCTCCTAATTCATTTATTCATGTATTCATTGAATGCCCATTTTCTACGGACATTCTGAAAAGAAACTATTTGGCAGGCTTTCACTGATAGTGTGTTCTTTAGCACATGTGTGTGTCTTTTTTGTGTGGCCTTAGTTTTCTCAAATTTACTTCAGCTACTGGCCAAAGGTACTGACAATGTCTGTTAGTAAGCATCATACCTATTGCATCTACCAATGAAATATTAAGACCCAATACATTCTTCCACTAGATTGATTCTGAGAATTATTTGGGAAGTAAAAGGAAGCTTTTGAAAAGAAGAAATTGCCCTAACCGGTTGACTCAGTGGATAAAGTGTCAGCCTGTGAACTCAAGGGTCCCGGGTTCGATTCCGGTCAAGGGCATGTGCCTTGGTTGCGGGCACATCCCCAGTGGGGGGTATGCATGAGGCAGCTGATTGATGTTTCTCTCTCATCGATGTTTCTAACTCTCTATCCCTCTACCTTTCTTAAAAAATCAATAAAAAATATTTTTTTAAAAAGCAGAATCAGGAGGTTCAAGCAATGGTTGTGTGTTTTTTTTTGTGTGTGAATATATATATATATATATATATATATATATATATATATATATATATTTTTTTTTTTTTTTTTTTTTTTTTACAGAGAGGAAGGGAGAGGGATAGAGAGCTAGCAACATCAATGAGAGAGAAACATCCATCAGCTGCCTCCTGCACACCCCCCACAGGGGATGTGCCAGCAACCAAGGTACATGCCCTTGACCGGAATTGAACCTGGGACCCTTCAGTCTGCAGGCCGAAGCTCTGTCCACTGAGCCAAACCGGTTTCAGCACAATGGTTGTTTCAAGGATGATCTAGATAAACTCAGAAATATTCATATCATGAAACTCCTTTACTACATATATTTTCAAAGAGAAAATAAGGATGCTCTTTGACATGAAGGGAAACCATGAGGCATCATTCCTAAAAAGATGTTTAAGTATTAGTCTTGAACCATTTCCTACTCACTACAGGGCATCGGTGGGGCAGACATGACAGAGAGACACTAAGAGCAGGCAGAGGTGCTGTCTATTGGAGTCACATGAGTCTGAAGTCTTGTTTTTAATGTTTAAGCATTACTCTTTGACAGTTGAGAGAAAACAATCCCCCAGGGAGAAGGAAAGCAGCCAAGACAAAATGGAACAGTCTGAGAAAGAATGGAAATGATTCTATGGCTCCAGGAGGCAGAGCCAAGTGGGAGGGGAGCCAGGGTAAGTGCTCAGAGGCTGTCTACGAAACAGCTCTCCCAGCACCGGTGACCACTCAGTGAGGCAGTAACAACGCTGCCACGGCTGGCACAGCTGAAGCTCCAAGTTAGTCATCTGCAGAAAACTAATCTTGATCTCCATTTTGAAGACGTGTCTGAATGATCAAAAAACACAAGCGCACAAGCTTGCATGTGTACTCCACTTCTTGGTGGCCATGGGAAGTGAGTGTCGAAAGGAACAAACAAATTTAGACTCTGGGGAAATACACAGTAAAGCTTTAAAGATCAGTACGGCTTGCCATTTATGGTGATTAAAAATACAAAATGAGTTAAACTTAATTTTGTCTCAGTGACCTAAAAGAATACTGCTGCTTTAAAGGGGGGAAAGGAGGTGTAACTTTAAAAAATAAAACTGACTTGAGCCATGCCGCGGTGGCTCCGTGGGTGAGTGTAGAACTATGAACCAGAACCAGGAAATCACGGTTCGATTCCCAATCAGGGCATATGCCTGGGTTGGGGGCTCAATCTTCAGTGTGGGACGTGCAGGAGGCAGCCCATCAGTGATTCTCATCATTGGTGTTTCTATTTCTCTCTCTCCCTTTCCCTCACCCTCTGAAATCAATAAAAATGTATTAAAACAAAAAAACTTCTGAGTTTAATATTACATTGGAGTAAAAAAGCTCTTTAGTGGCACATACTTTGTCTCTTTAGGTGTCACGAATACAAAGAGGTGACATATTGAACACCACAGGGCTGCAGAGCCAAGTAAATGACCTAATAGAAACTTGCTTTTTAGTCACTCAGAACAACCTATTCTGTGGAAGTGAGGGGGCTGTCCTGACAGCGTCAATGATTACTGATTCAAGGGAAGTCTTGATACTCCTACTAAGGGATTAAGAAGTATCAGTAAACAGACTAAAGCTAAGAAACCAGTATAATAACAGAATTTTCTTAAAAGCACAATCCACTGTGTAAAAGCACAATCCACTGTGTAACTGTGATCTGGGCTGCGTTAGGCTGGCAGGATATGAAGTAAATTAATGCCAGATCCCAGCAGAAGTCCTTGACCGTCTAGGCATGGTGTTTTTTGTGTGAGGTTTCAGAACCACCCATTTCCTGCCTTTTGACTGAGAATCATAAAAGGTTCAGACTGAGAAAAATCTGCCATTTCCTCACTTTATAGGTGAGACAATAACTAGGGATACAAACTTATTTAGTAGTGTTTGAAACTCCTAGCAAAGCACCTTGGAACACTTTAATATATGCCTCAGTCAGACTTTCTGAAACAAAAGCATTGAGTTTTAGAGGCAAAAGACCTGAGAATATGTTAATGTTTACAAATGGAATCTTTGGCCAGCTGGTGGGCTAATGGTCGTGCATGGACCCATGAACTAGGTCATGGTTTCATTCTCATGCCTGGGTTGCAGGCTTGATCCCCAGTAGGGGGCATGCGGGAGGCTCTTGATCAATGATTCTTATCATTAATGTTTCTAACCCTGTCTCCTCCCATTCTCTCTCTGAAATAGAACAAACAAAAAAAAACCAACAAAAACCCTCACAAAACTTTAAAAGCCTAGACAGAAGAAGAGAGAAATGTTTTACTTTTTGAAATATATACTTAGAAGTTATCAATGATAGCATCAGTTTTTAGGTTCTGTATTTCTCTGTAAATGCCAATTTTACAATATTTCCTTCATTTTACCTAAAGAGTCAGGCCTAAGCTTCAAACTATGAACAGTAGAAAGGAATATAATGCTATAATTGAACTTTTAAAATTCAATTTTACATTCTGTCCATAATGAAAAACTAGAGCCCTGACCAGTTTGGCTCAGTGGACAGAGCATCTGCCTGCGGACTGAAAGGTCCCAGGTTTGATTCCGGTCAAAGGCATGTACCTTGGTTGCAGGCACATTTCCAGTAGGGGGTGTGCAGGAGGCAGCTGATCGATGTTTCTAAGTCTCTATCCTTCTCCCTTCCTCTCTGTAAAAAATTAAAAAATCAATAAAATGTATTAAAACAAACAAAAATAATGTTCTCTGTCGATGTGTATCCTCTAGCCCCCTTTTCTCTAAGGCAGCGGTTCTCAATCTTTCTAATGCCGCAACCCTTTAATTCAGTTCCTCATGTTGTGGTGACCCCCACCCATAAAATTATTTTCGTTGTTACTTCAGCAGCGACCCACAGGTTGAGAACCGCTAGCAGGGTCACCTAAGACCATTGGAAAACACAGATATTTACATTACGATTCATTAACAGTAGCAAAATTAGTTATGAAGTAGCAACAAAAATAATTTTATGGTTGGGGGGTCACCATAACATGAGGAACTTTATTAAGGATCGAAGATTTTGAAAGGTTCAGAGAGAAGGGGGCTAGAGGATACACATCGAAAGAGAACATTGTGCTAAATCTGAGTCAACAGGAAATTCATGGATCTGACCGCAATTCAAGCCAATGTATCCCACTAGCATTTATCTCAACTCTGGGATCTGGGACATGACTCGCCAATTGTTCATTGTATTTAGCTAGGAATAATAAAAAGGCATAAACTTCTGATTAATGTAATATTATACAGTATATACAAATGTTAAAATAGTTAAATTCTCTGACAGTTGTAGAATAGACTATGGTTACTAGAAAGTCACAACTTGAATCCTTCTGTACTAAGATTTTTCAGACACTTTTAAGTCATGTAAGGTAAACCTCTGCTTGCTCTCGTGTCCATTCTCCTCTTAGGTAATAAAAATGGTCCCTATTTCCCCCTACATCTTCCGGCTTTCTTGTGGGTGGGTTTATGGCAATGTGACTGTTGATCCACCAATGGTCTATGTGAAACGAAGGATGCAACTGCCGGGTTTTGCCTGCTTCTGTTAAGCAGGGGAGCTGCCGGCTCTTCATCTCTGTTCCTCTTCCCTCTCCCTGGAAAAGGATGGCCACTTGAACAAGCACCAGAGACCTAGAGATGGGAGCCATGTAGTGTCTCACCAACTGGATCCTTGGATGACTACAAGGTACAGAGCCACCGACTCACTTGTATCTTATTTTGGAGAAATGGATTCTCTGCCACTTTTTCATATGCCAATTGCTAAGTGGTTCTCTCATTCAGATTCCAAATAAGAAATGACATCTGGTCTCAATAAAAAAAACAATAGTGAGAGAAACTTGAATGTAGCAGAACTCCTTTTTAGGCATATTTGGGTCACACATGCATACATACACCCTACAAAAAACACAAATAGGCATAGTTCTGAGTAGTTAAAAAGGATGGGCGCACAGGGCAGCTTTATTATAGCTATATAGTTAATATCAGCATGAGCAAGGTCAACTTCATATTTTCATGTTTTTCTTCTTCTGCAGATTGCACACAAGAGAAGGAAGCTTCTTGGTTTTATAGGCCACAGTTCCTTTGATGCGATCTCCTTTGATGTTAACGATATGTGGCAGGAGAGGTGGCCGGACCGTCAACACTGTTCCTTGAGGTGTATAGGCTCGGAGATGTAGTCTGTCTTTAAATTGAGGCGTTACTGCAACCCAACCTATGCAGGCACGCAGCAGAACACAATATGGTGTTAGCAACTCTCTCCCCTTGCCCCCACTGTCACAATCATGCAGTTGGGTTTCCCACATTTGGAGAAATCACAGGGGTCAGCACATCTGGAGTGCAATGGATAAGCCTCGCCCTGGGAAGACCACCTTTCATGATCATGGTATCTCCCTTGCCAGGTATATTAGTTATCTTATCGAAAACACTAAACTAAAGCTTAAAATGGAGCCTGGAAGAGGCTACCGTTCTTCCTTTCTTTTCTTTTATAAAAAAATATATTTTACTGATTTTTTACAGAGGAAGAGAGAGGGATAGAGAGAGAGAAACATCAATGAGAGAGAAACATCAATCAGCTGTCTCCTGTACATCCCCCACTGGGGATGTGCCCGCAACCAAGGTACATGCCCTTGACTGGAATTGAACCTGGGACCTTTCAGTCCGCAGACCGATGCTCTATTCACTGAGCCAAACTGGTTTCAGCAAGGCTACTGTTCTTTCACTCTGCATTTTAAAAAAGCATCCCATGCATTTGTGAAAGGTACAAATTTATTTTCAGAGAAGGTTGCATTTTATGAATTATCTAGCATGTATATCTTTTTTTTTATTTTTAACTTATTATTTTTTTAAATATATATTTTGTTGATTTTTTTACAGAGAGGAAGGAAGAGGAATAGAGTTAGAAACATCGATCAGCTGCCTCTTGCACACTCCCTACTGGGGATGCGCCCGCAACCAAGGTACATGCCCTTGACCGGAATCGAACCTGGGATCCTTCAGTCCGTAGGCCGATGCTCTATCCAATGAGCCAACCCAGTTTTGGCTAGCATGTATATCTTAAAATACTCACCTTATGTTAAGATACATTTCCTCAAAAATACAAAAAGGCTACTTCATTCATATTAAAAAAAAAAGTGCTTGGTGCCCTGGCCAGTATGGCTCAATTGGTTGGGCATCGTTCTGTGCACCAAAAGGTTGCCAATTTGATTCTGGGTCAGAGCAGATGCCTGGGTTTGGACAGATCCCCAGTAGGGGGCATGCAGGAAGCAGCTCATCCATGTTTCTCTTTCACATTAATGTTTCTTCCTCTTTCTCTCTCTCCCTCTCTAAAATCAATACAAACATTAAAAAAAAAAAAAAAAAAAAAAGTGCCTGGTATAAAATTACCTGCAGAGGAAAACTTGATGTCAGCCACTGCTTCCGAATTCTCAAGTCCTTCTTTTAATGTGATGTCTTCAGCAACAAGAGGAGGAAATTCTGCCATTCGCTCTTTTCCACCCATTGGAACCTTTCATTGAGATAAAATGAAGATGTTTGGAAGTACAAATTAAATTCCCTATAGCGCTAATATAAAGTAAAGCACTGACAAAGGTAATTTTGTACATGATCAAGAATAAAATCCTTTTAAACATTAATGGTTGAAAAAGCCCCAAATCACTTCTAGTTAAATGAAAAGCACAGGAAGCCTATAGTTCCCAGTGTCAAGGGTCACATGTGGATGGTGACTCCTGATAGCAAGATCTGCTTTATTAGTTTACACTATTTTTACAGCCCCCTATACAACTCTACAAAGAGTAATGTTGGGAAATTAAGGCAACATCATTCCAAATACTTTAGCGCTTAAGAGTCCTGTCTGCCCACAAAGATTAACCCCTGCCTCATGACAAGTCAAGATTACACATATAAAGATTCAGTGTCTATGCTTACAGATGTTTCCATAATTTGGAATTGACTGGATAGTAATCTATTTATATAAAAGCCTAAGTGACCAGACAACTTGCAGACTGTCCGGTACCTATGACACACACTGACCACCAGGGGGCAGATGCTCAACGCACGAGTGGAAACCACAGGCATGGAAACATGGAACAGACTGATGAATCTCAGAGGAAAGTGGGGAGGTGAGAGGGCAGGAAGAGATTAACCAAAGATCTTATGTGCATACTAGAGGCCTGGTGATCCCTTGGCCTGGCCTGGGGGGATAGGGCCAAAACTGGCATGGTGCATGGATTCTTGTACCAGTGGGGTCCCTTGGCCTGGCCTGCAGGGATTGGGCTGAAACCAGCTCTCTGACATCCCCTCAGGAGTCCCGGATTGTGAGAAGGCACAGGCCAGACAGAGGGACCCCACCGGTGCACGAATCCATGTACCGGGCCTCTAGTTTATTAATAGATGTCTCTGTGTTTAGCAGTAGGGACACAAAGATAGATGTTAGAGTATAGTCTCATGCCCCAAGGAAATCAGAAGGTGAAAATAATAAGTAATCTAAGTGCAAAGTAAGAAATGTGATGAGAGGCATAGTTTATGTATCATGATTGTGGAGGCAGTACTGACATTTTGGACCAGGTAATTCTGTGTTGTGAGGGGCTGTCTTGTGCACTGCAGAATGTTTAACATCATCCTTGGTCTCTACCCACTTGATGCCAGTAGCACCCCCCAGTTGTGAGAAAATCTGTAACTTCTCTTCACTCAGCATCATCCAATACAACTTTCTGCAATGATGTGACTACTGAGCAGTTGAAAAGTGGCTAGTGCAACTGAAGAACTAAATTTTAACATTTATTTAATTTTAACTAATTAATTTAAATGTAAATAGCCACATGTGGCTACCATATTGAACAGTATTGTCGGGAAAACACAGCTCAGTAGTTATTCTAGGATCAGTCCAACATCCCTTTTCTTTTCTTTTTTAAAAATTTTTAAAAAATATATTTTATTGATTTTTTACAGTGAGGAAGGGAGATAGAGAGCTAAAAACGTTGATGAGAGAGAAACATCGACCAGCTGCCTCTTGCACACCCCCTACCCGGGATGTGCCCGCAACCAATGTACATGCCCTTGACCGGAATCGAACCTGGGACCTTTCAGTCCGCAGACCGACGCTCTACCACTGAGCCAAACCGGTTTCAGCCCAACATCCCTTTTCTTAAAGGGTGCACGTCACTTCCTAGCCAAATCCTCAAGGCGAACAAGGTGAGGGGAGAGCTTGCTGACTGTATAACAAAGATGGTTCTAACAAAGGCTTTCTTAGCAGAGCTGTGGGACTATCGCGGTGCATGCTAACCTAACCATGCCATCAGCAGAGTGTGTCGCCTTACCTTGAGTAATGTGTCACCTGCGTGCTTCTGATATATAGCATCTGCCTTCTCCAAGCAGGTAATGTGCACAGGAAGGAAGTTGGAAGCAACTACTGTAAACCATGCTGACTGATTTCCCTTAAGAAAGAAAGAAGTTATTTTACACAATGAAAAACTTACAAAACCAGCAAAAGGCACAATTAAAAACAACAAGAACACAGCTCCCTTATAAGCATATTAATGTAATAAAACTATATTAATGCCTAAGAATAAGGGTACAATATGGCAGAAGCTGTGCATTTCAACAATTGATGTAAAACTATAATTCCTTCTCATAGGCTTATTGATAATTGTTTAAAGAAATGGTAATTTTATTTTTAAAATACATTTTTTTTTAATTTTTTTACAGAGAGGAAGGGAGAGGGAGAGAGAGTTAGAAACATCGATGAGAGAAAAACATTAATCAGCTGCCTCCTGCACACCCCCTACTGGTACATACCTTTGAATGGAATTGAACCTGAGACCTTTGAGCCCGCAGGCCAACGCTCTATTCACTGAGCCAAATCAGTTAGGGCAATGATAATTCCATTAAAAACAAAGGGAAATATTGTCTGCTTCAACTGTCACTGTTTAAAAAATTAACTTTCTATGAGCTTCAAAGAAATATATAAGGGTTTTAAGTGTGTAAAGATAAATTTCCAATAAATTATGAACAAACACCAAACCCAAGAAATGTACTAAAGCAATGGCCTGGAAATTGCAAAATGTGTTGTTGAACATATCCATGTTTCACTTTCCTTGTTCGGGGAGCAGTTCTATAGATACTCTAAAATCCCCAGAATGATGCGATATAAATGAACTCCAAACAAAACCATATGTAAAAGCATACATAACATGGGATATAAAGAAGTATGTACTTTATTTAATGCATATTAACCCTGTACTTAAAGGTTTGACCAATGATTTCCCCGTGAAACAATACCACAGGATAGGGCCAGTATCTTTTCTTAATGCTAAGCTGTATGGGGCCTGAGCATCCTATTGAAGATATAGTTTTAAGCCCAACTACTATATTTCCCCCCCATTGATTTTACCAAGTTTTTAGAATGGGTATTTAAAAAAAAAAGAGAGAATAGTATATCAATGCCCCACATAGTTATGATCAGCATTTTGTCAATCTTGTTCATAAATCTGCTTCCTTAAAATAAATCTGAAAACTGTCACACTTTTTAAAATTGATTTCAGAGAGGGAGGGAGAGAGATAGGAACATCAGTGATGAAAGAGAATCATTGATTAGCTGCCTCCTGTATGCCCCACACTGGGGACCAAGCCTGCCACCCAGGCATGTGCCCTGACCAGGAATCCAACTATGACTGCCAGATTCATAGGTCAACACTCGACCACTGAGCCACACCAGCTGGGCACTAAGCAACTTTTTAATGATACAGACTTCCCTTACCTGCAGAAAGTCTATGCGTCCTAAGGCACCCAAAAATAGAACCATTCCAGGTTTAAGCACAAAAGTTCGTGGAATAATGGAGTGTGTTGGCAAGACAATATTCACTTCTTTTTCTGTTAGAAGTTTTAAAATCTGTGAATTAAAGGGCAGATATATTGGAAGAATTACTTTTATAAAGATATATGATTTACCTAAGAGATAAACAGTGATGAAAGAAAATATTCCAGACTTCACAATAAACCAAAGTATATTATAATTTGCTGCACATTACTCGTTTCACTACTTTATCTTGAGTAACGACAAAATAAATTTATGAGATTTTCTTTCTTATGTCAGCAGAATCCCCCTAATGTCAAAACTGGCACGAACTCAAAACAATGATGATTCAATTCTAAAATAGAATTCCAAGGCTTATAGGGAGCAGTAGTTTTTAGCCAAAGGTAAGGTAATAAGTTATCTTATGTCCTAGTGGCAAGTATGTACAAGTTAAATGCAAAATGGTCACAGCATTTTAGGAGCAGGTTAAGAGCTTAAACAAGCTCTTCCTAAATTCTGGTCTTTGCCAAAGCTGGTTTGGCTCAATGGTAGAGCGTCGGTCTGCGGACTGAAAGGTCCCAGGTTCAATTCCGGTCAATGTCATGTACATTGGTTGCGGGCACATCCCCAGTAGGGAGTGTGCAAGAGGCAGCTGGTCGATGTTTCTCTCTCATCGATGTTTCTAGCTCTCTATCTCTCTCCCTTCCTCTCTGTAAAAAATCAATAAAAATATATTTAAAAAAAATTCTGGTCTTTAGTTTCCTTATTTCCCCCAAATATTCAGAAAGTTATGAATCCTCTGGCTTCTAAGGATGAAGAGTTCCAAACAGACTAGAGAAAATAGAAAAGGAAAGCCAGGAAGTACAATATTCCGGAACCAAAATTTGATTTAACAAGAAAAAGAATAGGGAAGGTAAAAAAAAAAAGGGAAAAAAGAAAACTTTTGTGAACTTGCTTAAAGAAATAGAAAGTATGGGCTACCATCCTGGCTAGGTGGCTCAGTTGGTTGAAGCGTCCTCCTATAAGTACAAAGTGGTGTGTTCGATTCTAGGGCATATACCTAGGTTGTAGGGTTCAATTTTCCGTTAGGGCATGTGTGAGAGAGAAGCAACCAATGGATATTTCTCTCATCCTTCCTCTCTCTAAAAAATTTTTTTTTAAAAAGTGATACCTAGAGAGGCTCACAAGAAAATACATAAGATGACTGCAATTAGTTTTCCCCAGCATTTGTGTTTGAAAAGCATATTAAAAGCCACTTGCAGCCCAGCTGGCATGGCTCAGTGGTTGAGCATTGAAATTTGAACCGGGAGATCTTGGTTCAATTTCTAGTCAGAGCTCATATCTGGGTTGTGGGTTCGATCCCCAGTAGGCGGTATGCAAGAGGCCTCCAATCAATGATACTTTCTTATCATTGATGTCTCTCTCTCTCCTTTCTTCTCTCAACTAAAAAAAACTACCTGCAGTAAAGAAACCTTTAAATTCTTTTTAGACCCTAAGACTTTCATTTCACCACAGAATTTCTTGGTTCGGTTTGGGAAACTGATTTAAGGCATCAAATAAATTAATCAAACAAAGTGACACTAGAAGCAAAGTACCTTAAACACCTTAAAGACCCTTTATATCTCAACACTTAAGTGTCTGATTCTGCTGGGCTAGAATATTTAGCAAATTCTTGCCTTTCTGACTATTTGACAAGTGAGTATGACTAAAGTAACTGCTATTCTTTTTTTATTTTATTTTAAAAAAATATATATTTTATTGATTTTCTTCCAGAGAGGAAGAGAGAGGAATAGAGAGTTAGAAACATTGATGAGAGAGAATCATCGATCAGCTGCCTCTTGCACACCCCCTACTGGGGATGTGCCCGCAACCCAGGTACATGCCCTTGATCGGAATCGAACCCACTACCTTTCAGTCTGCAGACCGACGCTCTACCACTGAGCCAAACCGGTTTCGGCAGTAACTGCTATTCTTGACCTGATTCTAAAAGGGAAACATGAGTTGAAGTTAAAGTGATAATACAATTCTGAGAATGAAACTCTTAAGTAATCCTGATGAGGCAAAGGAAGGAAAAGTACCTAAGAAACCAATGTTGTTTCACAGGGAGATACAGAGATTACAGAGATAATTAGGTGAATTAGATTTTGGTCAGTAACCAGATTCAAAGGAAGGTGATTAATACATCTGCAGTAAGGCTGTATCCTGGATGTACACTCGAGTCAACAAATGGACGATGATCATTCATGATATCAAAACTGTAAATAAATAAAAAGTGAGACTTAAAAAGTATGTAGAATATAGGTTGAATTTAATGATAGGATCAAAGCTGCTCAGGAGATACTGCAATTGGATTAAAAAGATGTACAAGGGGCCCTAGCCAGTTTGCCTCAATGGACAAAGCATTGGCCTGCAGACCAAAGGATCCTGGGTTTGATTACAGTCAAGGGAAAGTACCCTGGTTGCAGGCTCTTCCCTGGCCCGGGCCCTGGTCAGCATGTGCAGGAAGCAACCAATCGATGTGTTTCTCTCACATCCATAGCTCTCTGTCTTTCACTTTTTTTTTTTTTAAATATATTTTATTGATTTTTCACAGAGAGGAAGAGAGAGGGATAGAGAGAAACATCGATGAGAGAGAATCATCGATCAGCTGCCTCTTGCACACCCCTACTGGGGATGCGCCCGCAACCAAGGTACATGCCCTTGACCGGAATCGATCCTGAGACCTTTCAGTCCCCAGGCCTACGCTCTATCCACTGAGCCAAACCGGTCCCGGCTTTCACTTTCTTTAAAAAAAAAAAAAAAAGAAAGAAAAAAGAAAAAAGAAAAAAAAATCTATGGGAAAAAAATGTACAAGGGGAAGACAGGTAGAATTAATCCTGTTCTAAATTATGCTGAAATGAGAGCACTCATACAAAAAATTCCATTATTTTTATTTTTAAAATCCTCACTGGAGAGATTTATTGACTAGAGAGAGAGGAAGCGGGACAGAGAGAGAGAAAATACAGATGGGTTGCCTCCCATATGCACCCTGATCAGGAATAGAACCTGCAACCTTTTTGGTGTATGGGACGATGCTCCAACCAACTGAGCCACCCGGCCAGGGAAAGAGAAATCCCATTCTTAGAGTCATACTTTTAACAACAATCACAAATTAGAAAACATTCTTAAACGGGCCTGGTTAATGACCAGCTATCTCTCAGAGAGAAAATGTAGAAAATAAGGACAAATAACCTGGATTATGTCAGCATAGAAAATATTCAATGTTTGTTGGATGAACTAATGAAAGAACATAGGGAGGAAGAGATAGGACGTTATACTTTAAAATATTTCAAAGTTTTGAGGAACAACGGGTACAAGTTATAGGAAGACTGTTCAGATCAATACAAAGAGAAGGTCAAAATCACACAGGTTACCCTGGGAGGCAAGATGACATTGTTTCAGCTGATGAGGAGTCACTCCTTACTTCAGTTCAAGCTTGGTGCCCTCTGATGGATATGCTATAGAGGTACTTCAAGCATGAAATAGGTGGCTGGACTGTAGTAATATTTATAATTTCTTCCAACCTCAAAATCTAAGATTCTATAAATGTCTCCCTAACTAAGGTAACAAGCACAGAAACACAAGTAGGGTGTCAGTAGCAAAGCCCAACAAATTAAATATAGAACTTGATGGCATATAGTTTCATCCCTGAACCATTTCCATGAATGAATCAAAACTGAGTCTATCATGAAAATATATCTCCTTTTTTTGTGTTCTACCAATTAAGACAGTACTCATGCAACTGAAAGTTAATGTTCTTACAGTTCAAGTGCCTAACAGTTGAAGAGTGGATAAAAAAGCTGTGGTACATTTACACTATGGCATACTACGTAGCTGTAAAAAAGAAGGAACTCTTACCCTTTGTGACAGCATGGATGGACCTAGAGATTATATTATGATAAGCAAAATAAGCCATTTAGAGGAAGATAAATATCACCTGATCTCTCTTATACGTAGAATCAAAAGAACAAGATAGGACTAGAGGCATAAATAAATAGAATAGACTGACAGATCACAGAGGGGAGGATGGGAAGAGAGCAATCAAAGAATATATATGCATATATGTATAACCCATGGACACATACAATAATGTGGTGAAGGCCTGATGGGAAGGGGGGGTGGGCCAGGGTGGAGGGAGGAGGAAATGGGGGACATCTGTAATAGTCAACAATAAGAGAAAGAAAAGAAAATTAATGTTTTCAAAACACATCAAATACATACACAATTTTCCTTTGTAATTCCGGGGGTGTCATAAAACCAGTGGGCATCTTTCACATCTTCTGGGGTCAGTTCTACTTTTTTGGTGGAATTATCTGCAACCCTAACAGGTTCATTTCCCATGTCATAGGCAAGTGAATCAGCATCAAACTCAAAGTCAGCTTCATTCTTTTGTTTTTCTGAATATAAGAATGCAGCTTCATTCTTTTGTTTTTCTGAATATAAGAATGTTCTTCCAACTCTTCCTAGAATAAATTATATTGAAATAATTATTACTCCTTTAAAACCTTTGACTCCAGAGAGATAATTAAAAAAAATTTTTTTTTTATTGATTATGATATCACATAATTGTCCTCATCCCCCCATTCCCATCCCAAACCCCTCCCCACATATGCCCCCAACCCCCTGTTGACCATGGCCACTGGCTAGGCCCATATGCATGCACACAAGTTCTTTGGTTGATCTCTTCCCCTTACCCCCACCCTCCCCTACCAGACAGATAATTCTTATGTTTGCATCAAACAAGTTACTTAAACTATGAGGTATGAAAGTAAGACTACAATGATATATAGCTTTGGTTAAAAAAAAAAAAAAAAAAAAAAAAAAAGGCAGTGGGAGTTGGTGGGGGGTGGAGACATAGAAGCATTGACATAGAAGCATTGAACAGACTGTCCAATGGGACGGCCGGGAAGCGGGAGATAAGAGATCAACCAAAGCACTTGTATGCATGCATATAAGCATAACCCATGGACACAGACAGTAGGAGTGGGGTGGGGAGGGGTGAGGGCATGTGTGAGGGGGTGGGAATGGCTGGGGAGAGCTCAATGGGGGAAAAAGGAGATATATGTAATACTACACAATAAGAATAAAAATTAAAAAAAAAAAAAAAAAGTCAGGGGCCCTAGCCGGTTTGGCTCACTGGATAGAGCTTCAGCCTGTGGACCAAAGGGTCCCAGGCCGGATTCCAGTCAAAGGCACTTGTCAGGGCTCATGCAGGAGGCCACTAATTACAGGCTCCTCCCTGGCCTGGTCCCTGGTTAGGGCTCATGCAGGAGGCAACCAACTGATGTGTTTCTCTCACATCAGTGTTTCTCTCTGTCTTTCCCTCTCTCTTCTACTTTCCCTAAAACTCAATGGAAACATCTCCTAGAGTGAGGATTAATAACAACAACAAAGGCAGCTGGAGTCACACTCTTGCATTGATCAAGTATGTTCCTGGCTGTGTACATCGGGCATGAGGGAAATTACTGTAAATCAAACTGTTTTTAGTAACTGAACGTTGAAAAGAGATACCAGGAAAAGGGAGCATCTAATTTACTGCTGCTGCACGGAGTCAACAAGTGTGCTGGTCTGCAGGGAGGGGCCGTATCTCAGTGGAAGTGGAAATGCTTTTTCTGCTGTATTTCAGGTTGCTCAACAAAGAATTTTCGCATAGACCACACGAGAGTTTCTTGTAGGAGATGCTTACCTACTACATAAGCATGCTTTTTTAAGCGATTAAGTTGGTTTTTTTCTAGCTGACTAAGATCTTCTTCAGCTTCAGTTGCATATCTTTTCAGCCTTTTCCTCCTTTCAAACATTCTGTAAGGAGTTGGGTTGCAAATAGGAAACTTCAGAAGGTTTAGTGTAGTACCTGAAATACCAAAACGTATCTTTTAATAAACTTGCACAAGGGAATATGGGGCAGAAAAGTAACATTTCTGAGGAGCTACACACTGAATTGGGTACTGTGATTTATTTCACTTAACTTCATGACAAAATTATTCTTATTTTTTAGATAAGGAAATAGGCTCAGAGACTGGCTTACAGGCTCAACCAGGATGTGAATCCAAAATCTGCAGATCTGATTTTTCATTTTCACAAACTACCACCCTACATAAAAGCACTGATTTCGAAGGAAAAATGAGGCAGTTTTGTCAATCTTAAATACAAACAGGGTCAGAAAAGGACTCATTTTGTAATTACAGGAGTTTCTTAAAACCATAAATTCGAGCCCTATCCAGTTTGGGTCAGTGGATAGAGCATCGGTCCATGGACTGAAAGGTTCCAGGTTCAATTCCAGTCATGGGCATGTACCACAGGTGCAGGCTCAATCCCAAGTCCCAAGTCTGGGCTCATGCCAGAGGCAACCAATCAATGTTTCACAATGACGACTCTCTCTCCCTCCTCCCTTCCACTCTCTTAAAAAAAAAAAAAAGAAAAATCAGTGGAAAAATATCCTCAGGTGAGGATGGACAAAACAAACACACCACAAAATGGACATTTCTTTCAACAAAGCCACACATCATCTTACTGCATTAGTTGAGTTATTCAAAGGTTAAAGGTATAGAGTAAGTATACTGATTTATAACACGAATAAACTCAAGACAGTGGAGGTAAGTGTAGAAAGTCAAAGGACCTCCATGCAACCATCCAGAGTAAAGCTCCAAGGGAAACCTCAGAGAGAGCAGGAACTTCGTTGCCTCGTTTATCTCCAGGGCCTAGAACAGTGATGGAACATACAAGATCTCCATAAATATTTCTATTAGAAAATGACTGGCCAAAACCAGTTTGGCTCAGTGGACAGAGCATCCGGCTGCAGACTGAAGGGTCCCAGGTTCGATTCTGGTCAAGGGCACATCTCCAGTAGGGCGTGTGCAGGAGGCAGCTGATCGATGTTTCTCTCTCATTGATGTTTCTAATTCTCTATCCCTCTCCCTTCCTCTCTGTAAAAAAATCAATAAAATATATTTAAAAAAAAAGAAAAGAAAGAAAATAACTGCAACTACTACGTTTCCTGGCACTATGCTGACCCAGAAGAGAGGAGTTGTTAGAGGAGGGAGAGAATTATTAAAGGGAAGGCTACCGACGGTTCCTGGTGGACTTGAAGCATCTCGGAAAAAGAGTGGGATCTTGGCCCAATGCCAATCTCTAGGCATTTAGGGGGCGGACCTCCGAGAGAGAGCTCACCCGGCCAGGAGGAGATGGTGGCTCGGTCGATGGCCTCGGCGCCCTTGGCGATGCAGTAATCCGACTCCAGGAGCGTGTTGAAGAGGGTAGACTTGCCGGCGTTGGTGGCGCCCACCAGGTAGACGTCGCCGCGGTAGCGCCAGGAGCGCTGCAGGGCGGAGATGAACTCCTCCACTCCGTACCCGGTCTTGGCGCTGATGAGCCGCACGTCCCGGACCACAGGACCGGCCTGGGCCGGAGGACTCGAGTTCTCTTCCCCGCCCGGCGGCCCGCCCCTGCCGGGGGCCCGCTGCAGCCCGGCGCGGGCACAGTCGTCCCACAGCCGCTCCCGCAGCCGCTGCAGGTAGCCGGGGGCGTCCTGGGGCAGCAGGTCCACCTTGTTGCCCAGCACGATCAGCTGCTTGGGGCCGACCAGCGCGGGCAGGTCGGGCAGCAGGGCGTCGGGCAGATCGAGCAAGTCCACCATGTAGAGCACCAGGGCGGGCCCGGGCTGCCGCAGCGCCGTGCTCACCAGCTCCAGGTACTGCTCGCGGCTCACCTGCAGGCGCAGCGCGCGCCGGTGGTGCACCAGCAGCCAGCAGCGCTGGCACACGGTGCGCGCCAGCCCGGCCGCCTGCGCCCTCGCGCTGAGGAACTTCTCGCTGGGCAGGTAGCCAGGCACGTCCGGGTCCTGGCAGTGCAGCTCCGCCCCGCAGCCGGAGCAGCTCAGGCCGCTGGACGGCACGGTCGGGTCCGGGTGCCCTACGACCGGGTGCACCCGGAGCCTGGCGCGTAGCTTCTGCTGCCGCCGCTCCTCCCGCCGCTGCAGCTTCTGTCGTTCCTCCTCTTCCTGCCGCTGCCGCAGCTCCCGCAGCTGTCCTTCCACGGTCGGAGCGGCCTCGGGCTCCGGCTCCAGGACGTATTCGGGGAACAGAAAGTCCTCCTCCATCTCCATGTCATCCCTTCCTTCGTAACCCGCAGTCGCCGTCGGGCCCCGAGGAAGCCCGTGTCGCAGGCCCGATGCGTGCTGGAAGGAGGTGGGGGCCGCGCATCTCCTCTCGAGGAACGGCTCCCGGAGGCCATGGCGCGTTACCGTGGGAGCAGGTCCCTGAAGGAAGGGCCTGAGCAGTCTGCGGGCGAAGCGTGCAGGCAGCATGGGGAACCTGGCCCCCGAGCCAAGGGGCGGGGCCAAGGGCGCGCACGCGCACTGAGGCCCGAGATGCGCGCGCATCCATCCTCAGGCAAGCCCGGGACTACCGAACGCGGTCATTGGTCAGCCGCCACACCTCAGCTCCGCCTCCTGCCCCTCATCCAATCAGGGCTCAGGGGCTTGAGAGCCCGCCTAAAGCTGCGACCAAGATACCAGGGCCTGGATTGTGCTCCTGGGGCTAAGTAGGCTCGTGAAGATTTTGTCACTTTCAGGCTTCTTCAGCGCGCCACCGGTGGCGCAACCCGCCCATAGTCACGTTTCAAAAAAAGCATTGATTTTTGGCTTTAAAAGTGCAAGAACTAGAGCATTAAATGCTGCGGATTTTCGGCGCAATTTAAAAATTTTAATTAAATATTGGATTTTCCCCCCCCAGATGTCATTACTGGTGACACAATATTGAAAAACAAACAAAACCGTCATTGGCTGGAACCTATTCGCAAGGCCGTAGTTGAGGTTCCCGCTATCACGTGTAGGAGGCGTAGTCCCACAATCTGCGCCTGCGCATTTCTAACCGTTACCAAGCTAACCCACAGTACGCCCATGCGCGCGAACATTCCGTAGGCTTTGTAGGTGGCCTTCGGCGGAAGACGCAGAGTGTTCTGGGAACGCCGGATGCGGAAATCACTTTGTCTCACGCTCCGGGCGCCGGTGGTAGCTGCGTGCGTTTTTGTCTAATTTCCAGAGCTAGCACTTCGGGGACGGTTTGCCACCATGTATGACGCAGACGAGGGTAGGTGACCGCGGAGACCCATCTAAGGGGGACATGTGGGGGGACTGGACGAATTGAGGATTTGCGGACTTTCCCCAAGCAGCCGGCCATACAGGTGTCCCCAGTGTTGTTTCCCATTTACCCCAGGACCAGAGCGGGAGGGCGCAGGGAATGTAGCGTTAATGTTCCCGGTCGGGGCGACACTTGTGTTTTCACTGCTTGCTTCTTGGTGAATCATGTACATACTATTTTCTCGTATTGAAATAGCGTGCACAACCATACAGTCAAAGTCCGTTTTGACTTTGAAGTAAAAGGCTCTTTTTAAAATTTCCCTTAAAGCCAGAGTTAATGGATTAATTGGAGAGTTGAATTTTTGAGCGTCAACCTGTGCCAGACAACCTGTGCTGGGGCTGGCATTGTGTGTAGGGCGGGAGTGGGAGTAGGAGTAGGGGAGGGAGGTTTAGTTTGGCATTCTTTCATGCTGTCATATGTTTAAATAATTTTTCTTAAAAGATGGCCTTCTATCTCAGTAAAACTTCTATCTCAGTAGAAAAGAAATCCAGAAAAGAGTTTTTAGCTTTATTTTTTTGAGAAGGTAATATATTCTTGTGTCTCAGAAGCCAAAAAATATAAAAGTGTCAGGTCTCTTTCTTGTCCATCACCTTCCTGTATGAACCTCCTTCATGGCAGGTAGCCACTGTCCCTCGATTATTTTTTTTTTTAATTTCTTTACTAAATATATTTTATTGATTTTTTTACAGAGAGGAAAGGAGAGAGAGAGAGAAAGAAACATCAGTGATTAGAAGTGATTAGAGAGGCTCATTGATTGGGTGCTTCCTGCCTGTCCCATACTAGGCATCTAGCCTGCAACTGGGCATATGCCCTTAACCGGAATTGAGCCCAGGACCCTTCAGTCTGCAGGGCGACACTATAACCACTGAGCCAAACTGGCTAGGACTAGATACCTTTTTCTTACCCCTCTCCCCATGTGTAGGGATCAGTAATTCTATTCTATTTAAGAAGAGCTTATTAAATGACTTTATTTTAGATATGTATTCAATTTTGAATTCAAAAGTTAGAATATTAAAAAAATAGCTGAAACTTTGGTTGTGGGCACATCCCCTGTGGGGTGTGTGCAAGAGGCAGCTGATCGATGACTCTCTCTCATGACTCTCTCTCATTGGTGTTTCTAACTCTCAATCCCTCTCTCTTCCTCTCTGTAAAAAATCAATAAAATGTATTAAAAAATACAGTACACTTATTATTTAACATAAGAAGATGAGAGATATGTTAGACTTGATCAGTGCACACTGATTTTTCCAAGTGCCCTATTCAAATTATAATTGCCCCAACATTTGGCTGCCTAAAAGTTAATATGTTATGGATTGAAGTGGTCAGGAATTTGGGTAGAGCATAGTAGGAATGACTTGTCAGCTCCATGTCAGTAGTTCACCTGGGAAGATTCAAAGGCTAGGGCTGGATGATCTGGAGTGTTTACTCTTGTGTCTGGCACTTAGCTTGGAAAGACTCAAGGACTTGAATTGCTGACTGGAGCATCTATAAGTAGCTCTCCATATGACTTAGGCTTATTCACAGTACACAGTTTTCGAGTACTAGGACTTAATGGCAATTGAGGGCTCCAGAGGAAAGTGTTTCAACAAACAAGGTGGAACAACACTGTCTTTCTGACCTAGTTTCTAAAGTCACATAACATCGCTTTTGCTGCAGTGTTTTAGTTTTCAGAGAGTGAAAAAACCTGCCCAGATTCAAAGGAAGGAAACACAGCTGGTGTGGCTTGGTGGTTGAGTGTTGACCTATGAACTAGGAGGTCATTGTTCAATTCCCGATTGGGGCACATGCTCAGATTGTCAGCTTGTTAGATACCCAGTAGGAGATGTGCATGGGGTGGCTGATAAGTGATTTTCTCACATTGATGGTTACTATCTTTTCCTTTCTTTCCCTTCCTCTCGAAATCAATAAAAAAAAACAATCATATATATAAAGGGAAGGAAATATAGACCCCTATATCTTGTAAAAAAAACTTGTGAAATGTGATTGTGGCCATCTTTGGAAAATACAGTTCATGTAATTGACCACCTTACCTTAAGGTATTGCCCAACTATTGGAACTGTTTTCTGTCTCTATACCTTAATCTTTGACCCCAGTCCGAGGACTGTGAGCTTGCTCCTAGTCACCTACATAGATTCTATTAATGAATTGAATAAGATGAGAAACTTACAGATTCACACACTTATGCTGAACCTTTGTAATGAGGCCTCTTTGTGAGTGAATACCTGTGTGTTGTACACCTATGTGTACATAGATATTTACCCGTGTGTGTTATATCATTACAATTTAATTAATGTAATAGAAATTTTAGAAGAGTGAGGTAGAAGGATTGCTTTCTTAAATGTGTTTTTTATTGATGTTAGAGAGGAAGGGAGAGAGAGAAACATCAGAGATGAGAGAGAATCATTGATTGGTTGCCTCCTCTGTGCCCCACACTGGGAATTGAGCCCACAATTTGGATATATGCCCTGACTGGGAATGAAACCATAACCTCCTGGTTCATAGGTCAACACTCAACCACTGAACCACATTGGACAAAAGTATTGCTCTTTATTTAGCAGATTGTTACCTTTGGAGCATGATATTAATTAGTAGGGTGAGACTATGATTACTGTCTTTGTATAACAAGTTTGTGGAAACAAGACTTATACATACATGTTAATTTTTATTCCAGATATGCAATATGATGAGGATGATGATGAAATCACCCCAGATTTGTGGCAAGAAGCATGCTGGATTGTAATCAGGTAATTTAAGGCTAGACTGAATAAGCTTAAAAGGTACTATAACCTATAAAGGGATTTCCTGCTTATTCACTTATTGAAAACTAGATGTTCTGTATCAATGTGCTACATGAGAGCCAGTTTCTTTCTTTCTTTCTTTTAAAAAAAATATATTTTATTGATTTCTTTACAGAGGAAGGGGGAGGGATAGAGAGTTAGAAACATTGATGAGAGAGAAACATCGACCAGCTGCCTCTTGCACACCCCCCACTGGGGATGTGCCCGCAACCAAGGTACATGCCCTTGACTGGAATCAAACCCTGGACTCTTCAGTCCGAAGGCTGACGCTCTATCCACTGAGCCAAACCTGTTTCGGCCATGCCCCATCATTTAATCTTCATTCATTTGCTGAGTATTTTCACTTGAATGACTATCATATCATCTTTAACATATTCAAAATAGAACTAATAATCTTTAACCTGAAATTGAAATGCTTAATACATCCCATATTTTAGTCATTAATATCTTCTCTCTTATTCAAATTAGAGTTCTTATTTTTGTCTTTGGCTGGATTTTTTTTTTTATTCAATAGTTTTTGTCCTGGCATTTTTTCCAAGAAATATTTCCAAGAGTTTGGATGAAATTTATCTATAAAGGACATTTGTAAATTTTTTTTTTTTTTTACATTTGTAAATTAGTGCTCTCTTACTTTTTATTATCATTCTTATGTTTGCTTTCCTCTTTTAATCTTGATGGTTGAAAGTATTACATAGGTCTTCTTTTCTTCCCATTAACCTCTTCCAGCCCTCTCCCATCCTCCCCTTATGTTGTGCTTTAGTTATTTTACTCATATGTATAAGTCTTGTTTCCACAAACTTAAGTTATACAAAGACAGTATTCATAGTCTCACCCCTTTTTTGGATACTTCATAGTATCTTGTGTAGAGATGGGCATATAGTGGTTGGTATTTAATAACTGTTCGTTGAATTTAATATAATAAAAATGGGAAAATATATTAGAAAACATCACTCACTGTTTTGTAACTAATTATGAACTCAAATATTTTCCTAGTTCCTATTTTGACGAGAAAGGCTTGGTCAGACAACAGCTGGATTCTTTTGATGAGTTTATTCAGATGTCTGTTCAAAGAATTGTGGAAGATGCTCCACCTATAGACCTACAAGCTGAAGCCCAGCATGCTAGTGGAGAAGTTGAAGAACCGGTAAGATAATTATTCTAATAAAGTAACATAAGTAAAGGAAGACTGTTGACATGAAATTTCACTTCTCTCACCTGCCTTAAAGGCTAAAAAAAGTTAGTTGGTGTTTTTAGCAGAGTACTTATAGCATCTTCAATCAGCTCCTGATTTATTCTTATAACTGGAGAGAGGCATTTTTGCAAGTATAGTTGACACTTGAACAACATGGATTTGAACTTTATGTGCCGATGAAATACATGTGTTTCTTTCATTCTTGTACACAAACAATGTAAACTTATAGTATTGATAAATGCAGTGCAGTACTCTAACTGTATTTTCTCTTAACATTTTCTTTTTCTTAGCTTATTTTATTGTAAGAATATTGTGTTTTTGGTAATGTTTCTAGTCAACAGTAGGCTATTAGTAGTTAAGTTTTGGGGAGTCAAAAGTTATAAGCGTATTTTTAACTGCATGGAGTGGGATGTGGGTGTACAAGGGTCAACTAGAATCCAAAAGCCCAATCTTATAAAACCCCTTTATCGGATAATAGGTATTTGATAGTTGGGAAAAGGAAATTTAGAAATAAGATGAAGCAAGCCAGAAATAGTCATATTTCTTCAGAAAAAAACACTTTTTTTTCCTTTCACAATGTAAGGAATCAAAGAAAAATTATTTGAAGGACTTTTTTTCTTGATTATTTGTTGAATGGAATGCATTATAACAGTATAAGAAATTATAAAGGAAAATCACTTAAACATATTAGCTATTTTATTTTTTCGAAGTTCCTTAGTCTTTGTTGAAACAATGCATGTTTTTAGCATTGTTAAAATCATAGCGAAGATATAATTTTAATACTTTGGATTTACATGAATGATTGTAAGGAAGTATATAATCTAAAATAATGACTAGTTTTTCAGTGGTAGAGAGTCAGTGTGAAAGGCCTCGAGATACAGGTAAAACTGAGAAAGTGAGACAGGGAAAGCCTCAGATACAGAGGTACACTGAGGGAGAGGTTATTATTTTTAGTCTTTTTCTCTAGTTAGCTCCTAGGAGCTGATACATTATTCTCATTCTAGTTGGAGATGCTATAAAGATCTGCTGTTAAGAACAAAAATAATAGGCTCTTCAGGTAGTGTGCTGGAAAAATAAGCATAAAATGCTTTTTTTATACTTAAGACATCTTTATTTTTAAAATATATTTTATTGATTTCAGAGAGGAAGGGAGAGGGAGAGAGAGATAAAAACATCAAAGATGAGAGAGAGTCATTGATTAGCTGCCTCCTACACGCCCCATACCAGGGATTAAGCCCATAACCCAACCCAGGTATGTGCCCTGACTAGGATTCGAACTTCGACCTCCTGGTTCATAGGTCGACGCTCAACTACTGAACCACCCTGGCCAGGCCATTTTTTCTTTATTGTCTTTGCAAAACAAGAGAGAGAACAATGTAATTTAGCATATTAAAGTGTTAGTACTGTAAATACTGTTGGAGGAAAAGATCTCTGAAGCTGGGGTATCAGAACTTGGTGGAAAAAATGGAGAGACTTAAGCTGACCATGAAGGGCAGGGTAGAATTTAACTTAGTAGAGAAAAGATACGTAGGCATTTCAGCAAGAAAATGCTTGCTATATTTGGTTTGAATATAGTATGGGGACCACCACAGTCAGTGTATAATTTTTTTGTTTGTTTGATCTGTTTTTTGATAGGTATTAGTGGAAAATAAGATGGAACCAGATGGTCCCAGGCTTTGGATATCTTTGGGTGACATGGGGCATTGTTGAAATATTGTCAAGTGAAGTGAATATAGCATTATTTTAGGAAGATTACTTTGGAAATGGTAGGAAGAGATTGGAAGCAGGTAAAAATCTTGGAATAGCCTAGGTTTAAAATAATAATGGCCTATATTAGGGAAATGGTGGAAATAAGGATACAGATACAGAGGTGCACTGAGGGAGAGGTTCTCAGAGAAGGAGAAGATGGATGGCTTTCCTTTGGTTCATTATCATCACTGGTTCTCTGCCCTTTACCTACTCCATTTTGGGAAACTTGAATGTCAATAATTTACCTTCAGTAGTTTGGTTAGTCCCACCTTCCCCTTCTCTGAGATTTGATTTAGAGAGAAACTTATTATCCATTTATTTCTGGAAGTTCTCCTGGATCTTGCTTTATTGGGGAGCAATTATATCTTTAATTGAAAAAAAATTTTTTCTGCCGAGACCGGTTTGGCTCAATGGATAGAGCGTCGGCTTGGGGACTGAAGGGTCCCGGGTTCGATTCCGGTCAAGGGCATGTACCTTGGTTGCGGGCATATCTCCAGTAGGGGGTGTGCAAGAGGCAGCTGATTGATGACTCTCTCTCATCGATGTTTCTAGCTCTCTATCCCTCTCCCTTCCTCTCTGTAAAAAATCAATAAAATATATTAAAAAAAATTTTTTTTTCTGCTGTGGACTGAGCTACAGTCAACTAGAGTTGGTAGTTCTGGTCCTTCACATAGAATAATTAGAATTTTTTTGAAGTTTAATTTTAGAATTAAATTAGGTGCATTCTTTTTTCTGGTGTTCTGTTCATTAGAGGACAGCTCTAATTGTATGAATTTACCTTTTCTTTGTTTTCTGGTAACTTTGTACTTCTGACGCTAAGGACAGGGCACATGAGACTATATATATATTTTAATACAAATACTTTTTCGTTGTTTTATAAAAACTTAGAGCACATGATATGTCCATAGTCTTCATTTACTTATGATACATTAAGTCTTGTTTTGTTTTCTGCCTTAAGAATGTGATTAAGTATAAAATGTGACATCTTTGGAATATGAATGTTGACTTTAGAGAGTCCCTGTATTAGAACAGTGGGTTAATTTTGCCAGTTTCTGGAGCCTTTTCTACTAAAAATGTTAATTGAAAAAGAATCATTAAAACTTTTATGGAAAAAAATTATTTATCCTCTGTGATTTCTTTGGTTTTATTTCAGCCAAGATATTTGCTGAAGTTTGAACAGATTTATCTCTCCAAGCCTACCCACTGGGAAAGAGATGGTGCCCCTTCACCAATGATGCCAAATGAGGCCAGATTACGAAATCTCACGTAAGATTGTTTTTCCAGCAACTGGTAGTGAAATACAATTCAGAAAATGTAATTTTTAACTAGTTGAGAGTTTTAGCAAATAACCACTATTACTAAATTGTGTTCTACTTTTATTTTTGAAGGTATTCTGCTCCACTTTATGTTGATATAACAAAAACAGTCATTAAAGAAGGTGAAGAACAACTTCAGACTCAGCATCAGAAAACTTTTATAGGAAAAATTCCAATTATGTTGCGTTCAACTTATTGCCTATTGAATGGCTTAACAGATCGTGACCTTTGTGAGTTAAATGAATGCCCCTTGGATCCTGGTGGCTATTTCATTATTAATGGATCAGAAAAGGTATTGTATTAATTTTAAAAAAATTGACTTTAGAGAGAGAGAGAGAGAGAGAGAGAGAGAGGCAGTGAGGGAGGGTGGGAAGGAGTGAAAAAGAAACATCGATTTGTTGTTCCAACAAATTCATTGGATGATTCTTGTATGTGTCCTGACTGAGCAGGATCGAATCTGCAACCTTGGTGTGTTGGGATGATGCTCCAACGAATTGAGCTATCCGGCCAGGGTTAGTTGCATTATTTAAAAAATTTTTACAGAATGGTGATTAAAATTTGAAAGTTGAAATTAAAGAGTAAACTTATATACATAATAATCTGGAAATGGTAGTTGAAATATTTAGTGTGGGTGTCAGTTAAACTTATTTATTTTATTTAAAAATATATTTTAATTGATTTCAGAGAGAGAGGAAAGGAGAGGGAAAGACAGAAACATCAACGGTGAGAGAATAATTGATTGGCTTTTTCCTGCACACGCCCTACTCGGGATTGAACCCACAAACGGGGCATGTACCCTGACCAGGAATCAAACCCTGACTTCCTGGTTCATGAGTTGACTTCTTGGCCGGGCAAACAAAAATTTTATTTAGCTGTATTATATAATATGTCCTATATGGTCTGTTTGGGCTTACACATTTCTATGAAGCATTTATACAAAATGGAATTTGTAAAATTTAAGAATTGATGTTTCAGTGAGCCTATATAATTAAATTAAGATACTATTTCACTCTCCTTTCTATTTCAAGGACCTTGTGGGTTTTATGGCTATAACTTTTGTTATTGTCTATGTAGGTTCTAATTGCTCAAGAAAAAATGGCAACGAACACAGTCTATGTGTTTGCCAAAAAGGATTCTAAATATGCCTACACAGGAGAGTGTAGATCATGCCTGGAGAATTCTTCCCGACCCACCAGTACTATCTGGGTTAGCATGCTGGCAAGAGGAGGACAGGTATGGACTGGGATATGATGTTTGAGTTAATTCCTTTTTGTAGTTTCTCAGATTGCATTCTTAGAAAGTTTTTCTTGAACATATCATCAGTGTTACATGATAGACATTGTATTATTTACTTATTGCTCTTTAAGATTACTCCAATAGCAACCAACATATATAATTTTGTAGTTTCTGTAAGTGCAGACTCGGTGGTGTGGCTTAGCTGGAACATCTCTCACGAGGCTGCAATCATTGTGTTTTCCTGGACTGCAGTCATCTTAAGGGGTAATCCTGTGGTTGGTGGCAGCATTCAGTTCACCATGGGCTTTTGAACTGAGAGTCTCAGTCCTTGTTGGCATTTGGTTGGAAGCCTGTCTCAGTTTCTTGCCACATGGGTTCTCTCTATGCAGCAACTGACAACATGGCAGCTTGCTTCATCAGAGAGAGTAATCGAGAAGAGCCATATAGTGTACAAACAAGGTGGAAATCAGTCTTTTATAAAATAATCTTGGAAGCAATATCCTTTTTTTGTTGGATGCAAGTCAGTATCCTCAGCCTCGTACTCAATGGGAGGGGATTGCACAGGCAATAATAGTAGTAGGCTGGGATCGTCAGGGACTATCTCAGAAGCTGCCTATCATAGGCATGTTACTTAATGTAATCTAATAATAGGTAACATTTCTTGAATATTTGCTATGTCATTTATGTTATTCAGATTGCTTTATTTAATCTTTATAACTATCTTGGAAAGTAGTTGTACTAGTAATTACCTCTAATTTTATGTACATTTAAAAATATATTTTTATTGATTTCAGAGAGGAACGGAGAGGGAGAGAGAAATAGAACATCAAGGATGAGAGAGAACCATTGATTGGCTGTCTCCTACATGCCCCCTATGGGGGATGAGCCCCAACCCGGGCACGTAACCTTTACTGAAATCGAACTTGGGGTGTAACCTTTACTGAAATCGAACTTGGGGTCCTTCAGTCCGAAGGCCGACGCTTTATTCACTAAGCCAAACTGGCTGGGACTCATGTGTATTTTTTAATAAATTCTTATTTTTTTTATTGTCTAAAGTTTTACATATGTCTCCTTTTTCCCCCAATTTACAACCTCCCTCTGCCCCCCAGCCATTCCCACTCTAGGCAAGCCCCCAGCACCCCAGTGTCTGTGTCCATTGGTTATGTTAATATGCAATGTGCATTTTTTATTAAACTTTGTTTTTAATAAGTCATACATGCATGTTCAAATAGTTCAAGAATCACAAGAAAGGATATACTATAAAAAGTATATCAAAAGTCTTTGACTCCCAGATCTCTTCCTCATACGTAGCTGCCTTTGATAATTTTTTATGAATCAGTTCAGAAACAGTATTAATGCAAAAAATACAAGTGGGAGCATACCACATACACTTTGCTGTTATCTTACAAAGATAAACAACTTGAAGATTAGAGAGTTTTAACTGCCTGAAGTTAAATAGAATGTGTTAATTGAAAATGTTTTTATTAAATGGTGGTGGAATGGGGCCCCCAAAAGACCCCCAAGTGGTTGTGATATGCATTTATTTGCGAGAAGCATTGGCCTTGGTTGTGGAGGACAAAGATAAATGCAACGTGTTAGAGAGGATGTCATGTCAGCTATGGGTAAAATAAACTAATTAGAGGCAGAGAAAGGAAAATCATCTGGATTTAGTGACAGGTTTGCTATAGTATGAGGATGGATTACTTATTATTTCTCTCCTGAGGTTCTGGATAGAATAACTTTCAAGAATTTATTTATTTTTTTAAATTGATTTATTTATTTTTAAAATCAATCTTTATTGTTCATATTGTTACAAAGGTTCCTCATTTCTTCCCCCCTCCACCAGGTTCCCACCCCACCCTCCACCCCCTCCCCAACCCCCGTTGTCCTCATCCATAGGTGCAGTTTATGTTCAGTCTCTTCCTCCCTCCCTTTCCCCGATAGTAAATCCCTTTTCAGATAGTAAATCAGTTACTTAGCATTTTCTCATATTAATACCACCACATGCCCAATGATACATTTCACACAAAAGACATTTCCACATAGGTCAACCAGCCTCATCCAGGCCCCACCCAAGGCACTCACAGATCAACACCCCAGCGCTACACTAACTCAACACATCCAGATCTAAGCCTTCATCACTTGATTCAGCAGACCCTCAAGTTCCCACAAAAGTTTCCAGCCATGTCTGAGAGGCAGCTGTGGGGCAGGGGCAGGCGAGGAGCGAGCTGTTCTGGGCCTGGCTGCTCCGGGTCTGGCCTCTGTTGCTCTGGTTCATTCCACAACCAGCTGCTCCGGGTCTGGTCTCCGCCGCTCCGGACCTAGTTGCTATGGACCTGGCTGCTGCTGCTCCGGGCCTGGCCGCACCCGACCCGGCTGCTCTGGGCCTGGCCACTCCCAGCCTGGCAGCCGCTGCTTCGGGCCTGGCCACTCCCAGCCTGGCAGCTGCTACTCCGGGCCTGGTCGCACCAGACCTGGCTGTTCCAGGCCTGGCTGCTCCCAGCCTGGCAGCCGCTGCTCCGGGCCTGGCCGCACCAGACCCGGCTGCTCCGGGCCTGGCAGCTCCCAGCCTGGCAGCTGCTGCTCCAGGCCTGGCCGCACCAGACCCAGCTGCTCCGGGCCTGGCCGCTCCCATCCTGGCAGCCGCTGCTCCGGGCCTGGCCGCACCAGACCCGGCTGCTCTGGGCCTGGCCGCTCCCAGCCTGGCAGCCGCTGCTCCGGGCCTGGCCACTCCCAGCCTGGCAGCTGCTACTCCGGGCCTGGCCGCACCAGACCTGGCTGCTCCAGGCCTGGCTGCTCCCAGCCTGGCAGCCGCTGCTCCGGGCCTGGCCGCACCAGACCCGGCTGCTCCGGGCCTGGCAGCTCCCAGCCTGGCAGCTGCTGCTCCAGGCCTGGCCGCACCAGACCCAGCTGCTCCGGGCCTGGCCGCTCCCATCCTGGCAGCTGCTGCTCCAGGCCTGGCCGCACCAGACCCAGCTGCTCCGGGCCTGGCCGCTCCCATCCTGGCAGCCGCTGCTCCGGGCCTGGCCGCACCAGACCCGGCTGCTCTGGGCCTGGCCACTCCCAGCCTGGCAGCCGCTGCTCCGGGCCTGGCCGCACCAGACCCGGCTGCTCCGGGCCTCGCCGCTCCCAGCCTGGCAGCCGCTGCTCCGGGCCTGGCCGTACCAGACCTGGCTGGTCCGGGCCTGGCCGCTCCCAGCCTGGCAGCCGCTGCTCCGGGCCTGGCCGCACCAGACCCGGCTGCTCTGGGCCCGACTGCCCCGGGCCCGGCCGCTCCGAGTTTGGCCGCTCCCAGCCTGGATGCTCTGGGCTTGGCTACTGCTGTTCTGGACCTGGCTGCTCCCAACCCGGCTGCTCTGGGCCCGGCTTCTTCGGGCCCTGCCACTCCGGGTCTGGGTGTTCCTGGACTGGCCTCCCTGGGCTTGGTTGCCTCCACCTCAGGCCTGGCTGCCACTGCCCCAGGTCTGGCTGCTCCAGTGCTGGCTGCTGTTGTTCTGGTTCTGGCTGCTGCTGCTCTGGGGCCTGGCCGTTGCTGCTCCGGGCCCGGTTGCCATTGCTTTGTGCCTGGGCACTCTCGGCCTGGCCGCTGCTGTTCCAACATTCTGTCCTTTTTTTTTTTTTTTTTTTTTTTTTAACGCATTTATGTTGCAATGTTGGCTGGTGAGTTGAGTTCTGACTTAGTCTTTGAATTTTCAAGATCATCTTTGTATTCTTTCTTAAGTAATTTTACTATCTTTTGCTCTCACTTGATTTCTTCACATTGAGAACTTTGGTTTCTTCCTCCTTGTCCTGGGAGCTCAGCAGGTTGGCCTGTGGCACCCCTTTGTTCTCCGCAGGCTCCCGCGCTGCTCCAGCCTGTTGCCGGGGTCGGTGCCGCCCAGGAAGCAGCCCCCGGCCTTGGCTCCATTGCCCGCGCTCAGAGGTTGATGGCTCAGGGGCACCCCCCCCTGGGGGCCCCGTTGCCTGGCTCCCTGCTGGCTCCTGGCTGGCTGGTGTCCGGCAGGGGCTCCTGCTCCTCGTCACGTTCCTCCAGTCTGGAGCTTTTTTTTTTCTCCTTCCCGCTAGGGGAGTCCAGGATCAGAGTTAAGAGACTGTCCTCTGCGCGCAGTGCGCGCGACTCTGGGGGCTCCGCTTTTCGCCACTCCCCTGGGATTCCACCTCACTGCCCCGCCTCCCCCTGCCCGAGCCTGGGTCCCCAGGGTCTGGTCCAGGACTGGGGTTCAGAGCAGTCTGGACTGAGGCTCAGTGCCGCCGGAGGCTTTGTTTCTTCACGCTAGGGTAATCCAGCATCAAAGTCAACATTCAGTCCGACTCCAGGGGCCCTGCTTTTCGCTGCTCGCTTGGGATTCTGCTTCACAGCCCCATCTCCCCGGCCGGAGCCTGGGTCCCCAGGGTCTGGCTCATAACTGGGGGTCAGCGCTGCTGGTTCGGGGGTTTAGCCCAGGCTGGGGGTTTTATTTCCTTCCTGCCTGGCAACGCCAGGCTGCACCCAGCCCTCTCCTCCTCTCCGGCTGCGAACTCTCCGCGTGCGTGTGCGTGCGAGCACACAGCATGTCTCTGTACCTTAGGCTTTTTTTCAGCTCCTCTGATTTTCCTTCTGGTTTTCTCTTTCCTTCTTGTTGTAGAATTTTCAGTCAGTCGACTACCTGTAGCTCTGGGCGATGTCCACTCTACATTTTAGTTGTATTCCATTGAAATTGTTGTGTGCTGCTGCTGTTAGGTGTCTACCCGAGCAGCCATCTTGGATCCTCCTCCTCTCAAGAATTTATTTTTATAGAGACTTTATTGAGTTCATTTTTAGACAAAATTTTTTTTTGGTTTGGGGTGCATCTTGTAGGCATTATTTCTTAGTGTTTGAAAGAAATCTATAATGAAACAAATAATGGACTAAATAGAATAATTGATAGAATCAGCCAAATGGTAGTTGGAGATATGAGGGATGAGGTTACAGGAAAAAGATCAAGATGAAGATTTAGGTATCATTTATGAAAAATGGTTAACTGGACACCCATGAGATGGGATGAGGTTTCTAAGGAAGGAGGCCTGAAGTAGGAGGAGGAAGACAACAGAAACTGTTATTAGAGGGATATGATAATGTAGGGTTTTGAGGCCAAGGGAGGGTTGAATTTGATATTGAAGGAAAGTAATGTGATTAAAATTGAGAAGCCACATCGTTGTATACCAGTGTAGAATAGTAACTTTTATTTCATTACTGTGTGTGTGTATGTGTGTGCAATTAAAGTGAGAAAGAAATTGGAAAAAATGAAAGCTTGTGAAAGAAGCTGTTTGTTTATTCACCCAAGAAAATATCACACAGACCAGCTCTGAGCTAATACTTCTTTCTTATTCTGTGCTTAGCTTTTTCAACATTTGTCTGTCCATATCTTTCTCTCTCCTTCTCTTTTTTTCATATTCTCTCCTTTTGAGCCCTTCTCTATTTCTTCCAAATATGTTTTATTTTTGTTTCCTTGGTGGATGGAGAGGGTGAGGGGTCAATGTTCATGTTCTTTTGCAGCCAAAAGCCATTTCCAGATACAGTATTGGGTAATTCTGAGAAAATCTTGGCAGGCAGACAGTAGAGAATGGAATTTTTTTCAGGTCTAAATGACCAGCCTGTCCATAAAATTAGTAAATCTGTTGTAGTGGCTTTGAAAAGCAGCCATTAGAGTATAAGAAGCATGCTTCTTTTGAAATCCATAAGTGATGAGCATATATGTAAAATGGTTCTCCTGATACTTTTCTATGGCTGGGATCTCTGTACACTCATACTCTAATGTTATTTTTTCCAGGGTGCAAAAAAGAGTGCTATTGGTCAGCGCATTGTGGCAACTCTACCATATATCAAGCAAGAAGTTCCCATTATTATTGTGTTCAGAGCATTAGGTTTTGTGTCTGACAGAGATATTTTAGAGCATATTATTTATGATTTTGAAGATCCAGAGATGATGGAAATGGTAATGTATAAGCAAAATATATTCATAATGTTTTATAAGAGGTTTAAAGTTACTGACTGTTGCTAATCTTTTTTTTAAAAATATATTTTATTGATTTTTTTATAGAGAGAAAGAGAGGGATAGAGAGCCAGAAACATCGATGAGAGAGAAATATTGACCAGCTGCCTCTTGCACACCCCCCACTGGGGATGTGCCCGCAACCAATGTACATGCCTTTGACCGGAATCGAACCTGGGACCCCTCAGTCCGCAGGCCGACGCTCTATCCACTGAGCCAAACCACTGAGCCAAACCGGTTTCGGCACGTCCCACTTTTTAACAATTTGTCCCGAGTCTTTCCAAAAATCGGGACTTTTTTAAACTGCTGCGGGACGCCAGACAAATTGTTAAAAAGCAGGACTGTCCCACCAAAGGCAGTCTGGTCACTTTAGTGAAATTGGAACTTTAGAATGTTAGAAAAAGAGTGGAATTTAGAAATTATTTTATCTAGCTTCTTTGTAGATGAGGAAACTTATTACATGGCTGCTCAGATTGCAGAGGTATGGAATGCAGGGCTCCATAGCAATGTGTCTTTAAAATATTATCTTACAAAAAAACTGAGTGTTTTTATTTATAGGATAAAAACTTCTTAAACCAACTTTTTGTTGTTGTTTTTAAAACATATTTTTATTGATTTCAGAGAGAAAGGGAAGAGAGATAGAGAGATAGAAACATTGATGAAAGAGAAACATCATCAATTGGCTCTGACCCCATGTCCCCTACTGGGGATTAGTAAGCCCCCAACCCAGGCATGTGCCCTGACCAGGAATCAAATTGGTTTTCTTTTTGGTTTATGGGTCCACAATCAACCACTGAACCATACTGGCTGGGCCCTCATAAAATAAGGTTTAAAACCAATCTGGTCCATTTATTCTTAGGTTAGTGAATTTTGATTTGACTATTAAACTTCTCTAAATTGATTTTAGATATTTGGAAGGAGCTTGTTTTGCCATTACTTATTAAAATGTAAATAATAAACACTATTCTTTTTATAATGGAATTATTTATATTTTTCTGGAAAGTGCTGATCAATGGATTTTGTTAGAGATCTCTAGATATCTGAAGTGTCTTCAAGGTCGATAAGATTTTTTTATTCCTTAATTTTCTAAAAATATTTGTATAATCAATTTGGTTCATCGGGATAGTTAACATCTTATAAATTGATGTGAATTTTAAAGTAACTTATTTAAATTATCTGATAGGTTAAACCTTCTCTTGATGAAGCTTTTGTCATCCAAGAACAAAATGTTGCACTAAATTTCATTGGCTCAAGAGGGGCAAAGCCTGGTGTCACTAAAGAGAAAAGAATTAAATATGCAAAAGAAGTCTTACAGAAAGAAATGCTCCCTCACGTTGGTGTCAGTGATTTTTGTGAGACCAAAAAAGCTTATTTCTTGGGGTATGTTAACTTCCATTGTTTTAAGTTCTTTGCAAAATATATATCTGAGATAAAAATTTTCTTAAAGCCCAGAATGTCAAACATGATGTTTGCAATATATAATTTTTTTTAAAATCCCAAAACCATGTGTTTTCTCACCTTTTTTTTTTTTTTTTTTTTTTGTTAAAGGTATATGGTGCATAGGTTACTTCTAGCAGCTTTGGGTAGAAGAGAATTAGATGACAGAGATCACTATGGAAACAAAAGACTGGATCTTGCTGGACCACTACTTGCATTCTTATTTAGAGGGTAAGGAAAAACATTATTAAAAGTAGAGAGATTTCACTTTAGATTGACATTGTACATTGAAGGGCTGAATTATCTTGGCATTCATATTGGGTGCATATGAAGTTAACTATGTTCTCTTTGCCACTTGCCCAGATTTAATTTTGCTTCATATCTAAGAATTTCAAGTTTGTGAGGACAATTTATTATAGTCCTTACATTTTCTCTATTCCTCTGGTAGTTTTGCAAGACATTTGAAAAAGCCGGATTACTGCTTTAATTTTTGGAGGTTGATATTAGAACTTTCGTTATTTCTGTTTTATATTTTATAAAAACACAAAGGCTGCAGGGAACTCTATCAAAATATTAGCAGTGGTTTTCTCACAGTATTAGAGTCATATGTGATTTCTATTTTATTTTAAATGTTTTTATACTTGCCATAATGAACATATATTTTTATAATTAGAAACAAGTTTTTTTAAAAATAAAATATGTAGGCAGTTTAATAAAAAGATGTTAGCAATGTTTTATACATGTTCTGTTATTTACAATTTGCAGATAAGTATTTTTCAAATTTATTTTTGTTATCATCCCACTAAAGAACCTCTTGACACTTTCCCCTCCATTTGCTCTACCCATATATTTTTATGTTCTGTATGTGCATCTATGCTTTATACATAAAAGGAGTAATAACTCTTCTGTCTCTCTAATCCAACCACTTCTTGTCCCCTTATGGGCAATATTGTCCCTGTTGAAAATGTATGCTGTAGACCTTCACATGTTTAAAACAGTACCATTTTATTTGGCAGCATGTTTAAGAATTTACTTAAAGAAGTACGGATCTATGCACAGAAATTTATTGATCGAGGAAAGGATTTTAACTTGGAGTTGGCAATTAAAACAAGGATTATATCTGATGGCCTAAAATACTCCTTAGCTACTGGAAACTGGGGTGACCAAAAGAAAGCTCACCAAGCCAGAGCTGGAGTATCTCAGGTAAAGATGCCGACTGTGATTACAGGCCTGATTGCAAAATGTTATGGGACTAACAGATTCTTTCATTCGTTAAATATGGGTTATTTTGCTTCCCCCCTCCCCGCTTGGTCAGATGTAGAACATTGGAGACTTTTGAATTATGAAAATGAAATTTTTCTTTTTTAAAATACTTTATTGTTAAAAGTTATTACGTATGTCCCCCTTTTTCCCCATTGACCCCTTCTAGCCCACCCCTACTCCCCCTGAAATTTTTCTTAAATTAGCTACTATTATTACTAATAGAGACTTAGAGTTTTGGCATGCATCAAAATAGTTAATAATATAGAATAGCCATTTGGAAGGTGAGATAGTTCATGTTAGTGAAATTTTTATGTCTTAAAAGCTTTATATTAGAAGTTGACTGAGGAAAATAAAACACTGATTTCTTTGTCGGCTGGTCCTTTGTACAGGGACTGCAGTAGCTACTCTTAGATGGAATAATAGGGAATGTTTCACAAGGCACTTTAGTTTTTTCTATTTATTTTTCATAGAAGATTGAAAATCTACATGCATATGTCTAGCTTTATGGAACTTTTTCTTTTGGATCTTGGCCTCTGCCTTTCTTTCTTTCTTTTTTTTCTTTTTTTTTTTTTTTTACTAACCTGTATCACCTGGTTAATTTGGCATTCAGACATCAACTTCAAATGCTTGATTCCTAGAAACCCAGAGGCTCTGAGAAATAGCAAAGTTAAGTTTCTAGTTCCTTTTAACTTAGCAAGGATTTATTGAGTATACTTGGTGTTTGTGATGCTAGATTCACAAACATGAATGAGATACTGTTCTAGCTTTCAGAGGAGACAGATTCATCTGTATACAGCCTACTAGGCTGTGGGCTGCATTATGATAAATGCCATGTTGCCAGTTCAGTTCAGTGGATGGTTATTGGAACTTTTGATGAGCCAGTCACTGTGTAACACACTTGAGTTGCACACATGAATAAAACATGATCCCTGATCTGCAGTAATTTGCCATCTGTACTCATAGATAGATGTAAACATAGTTGCAACATGGTATAGTAAGTATTATAATGAAGGATGTGCACAATCTACTGTGGGAATGCTGCAGAAAAGCACTTTATGCAGCTTGAGAGGGTGAAAAGTCTTTAGCAAGTAACACCTAGCTGAATCTTGAAGGGTAATTGGGAAATAGTCCAAGCCTGGGAGGAGTGGAGAACCAGTGGTTCACAGGAAACTTGGAGAAAATTTCTTGATATCCTGAACAAAGGGATGGAGAAAGGAGCGAGTGAATGTAGGAAAATCTCCTTATTGGATTTAGAGGTCTCAGGATGGATTAGAGATGTCTGCTATAGTCAAAGGAATGTGATTGGATAGCATTTAACACTCACTGAGTGCATGATGTATGCCAAGTGCTGTTTATGTACTGGGATGCAACAGAGAATAAAATAAAAAATCCCCACCCTTGTGGAACTAATGACCTAGTGGTTAGAGACAGACCATAAAGAAAACATGTGGTATGTTAGAACTATATGTTAAATATTTACCATTCCTGTTTAAGTTATGGGAGTTATGGGGGTGAACAAGATTATCCAGGGAAAGATGGAGAAAGGAGGGATGGGCTCCATTTGAAGCTCAGTGGATTATCTGTAAAAATATGACTTTGCCTCATTCTAGTATTTGCCAAAAAATGTGATAGTTTTACAGAAATGCCCAAACATTAAAAGATTTGCCATTGTGTTGTATAGGTATTAAACCGTCTGACATTTGCATCTACTCTTTCTCACCTGCGTCGTTTAAATTCTCCAATCGGTAGAGATGGCAAGCTGGCAAAACCAAGACAGTTGCATAATACCTTGTGGGGAATGGTGTGTCCTGCTGAGACTCCAGAGGTAATGCATTAAAATTTATGTTCAGAACAAAGAGTCTGCCAATAATTATATAGGATAGAATTATTTTTCAGAGTGAGTTTTTATGTAATCATGTAGTGTGGTTTAGAACTAAGATAATTTTGTTCTTAGAAAGTAGAAGTAAATCCTGAAATCAAATTGAAGGAAAAGTGTCTATGGAAAATCGTTTTGGTATTTACGCTGAAGCAGTGTGGCTAATACTCTGCTTGTCATTTTAAGGGCCATGCTGTAGGACTTGTGAAGAATTTAGCCCTGATGGCTTATATTTCAGTTGGATCTCAACCTTCTCCAATTCTGGAATTTTTAGAAGAATGGAGTATGGAAAATTTGGAAGAAATTTCTCCTGCAGCTATTGCTGAGTGTGTATGATGTAATTTTTAAAAGAGCTATTATTAATCTTTGGTTATAGCGTAATATAGAGTTACTAAATGCAAACTTCTTTTGGTTTTGTATTTTAGTGCAACCAAGATTTTTGTTAATGGCTGCTGGGTTGGAATACATAAAGATCCTGAACAACTTATGAACACTCTAAGGAAATTGCGGCGTCAAATGGACATCATTGTGTCTGAAGTAAGAGTCTTTCATTAAGAGGACAGACAGAAACTCCCGGATTGGAGAGGGCAGGGCGCAGGTCGGGCTGAGGGACCCCCTCTCCCCCCACCCCCGTGCACGAATCTTGTCATATTTAGGTGGATATTGAAATGTTTTGGGATAAGGATGGATTAAAAAAAAATCATTAAAATATAGTATGTACTTTTTCTCCAAAATAGGACTTATGCTTTTAGTGTACTGTATTAGGGATATGGCTCAGACTTTTGATTCTCTCAAATCTACCCTTGGGGTCTGTTTAGGTGAAAGTGGACTTGAAAGGAAACTACAATACACTTAAGCCAATAGTTGGCCATCGTTTTACCCAGCAAAGCAGAGAAGAGAGTTTTGTGGCTCCAGACTTTCCTCTAGAAGGCAGACACCCTAGGTTTTGACCCAGGCACCAGGCATTTTCACAGCTTGAAGGCAGGAAGAGCATGTTTCATTTGAGGGCAGGCAGGGCTAAGAGAAAGCCTAAGAAACAAAATTGGCTGTATTTTTATGATTGAGAACTTGGTTACCGCCATGTTTTTCTGCTAAGAGCCTCCTTTAGATGTTCTGTAGTCTCTGAGGTAAAGTTAAATTCCTCATGCTTTTTTAGGCCTTTTTACTTTCAATGGACCCATACCTTAAACCTTGAATATTTCTGCTCCCTGTCCCCCAATGGCTCCTCAAAAACAGGCTGAAGAGAGAAAGGTTGCTTATTTTTTCAGGTAAATCTCACTTATTCTGTAAAACATATGTTAACATCATCTCCTTCAGGATACATTACCTGATCTCCCAGTTTGACTTAGATCAAGACATACATTTTCTATAAAGGCCAGATATTAAATATTTCAGGCTTTGTTTACTATACAGTGTCTTTGTGTATTCAACCCTACTGTTGTAGTGAAAAGCAGTCACAGACAAAATGGGAATGAATAAAACTTTATTTACAAAAGCAGATGGCAGGTGAGGGCAGATTTGACCTGTAGGCTGTTTTCTGACCCCAACATTAAGATATCTGACTCACACACTATGCTATTAACTCAGAGACAGGAAATATGTCTTACTGTGACTGTTATTTTCCACTTTGAGCATGGTGCCTGACATATAGTAGATTTTTTTTTTTTCTCCAGAGAGGAAGGGAGAGGGTGAGAGAGACAGAAATATCAATGGTGAGAGAATTATTGATTGGTTGCCTCCTGCACACCCCTTACTGGGGTTTAAGCCCGAAACCCTTGCACATGACCTTGAACGGAATTGAACCCGGGACCCTTCAGTCCACAGGCTGATGCTTTATCCATTGAGCCAAACCAGCTAGGGCATATAGTAGATCTTGAAAGTTTGTTGAACATTGTAAATGGACCTGTGTAGGCACCTTAGAAGTTGTCTGGTACTTTTTCTTTTCTTTCACATTTTCTGATAACCAGAAGTTCCGATTTTACCCATTTCTAACTTGAATCATCTATTGGGCTTGTTCGGCTTTCCTGTCAGTAGTCCTCTGTATACCTATAAAAGAACACCTGTTTCCTTTGGAATGTAAGATACTGTTTGGCCTTTGGGAGGACACACTCACTTTATGTCCTCCTGGTAAGTTAATAGAGCTATATTCTTCTAGGAATTCTCTAAGGATTCAAGGCAGTGCATTGAAAGCAAGGTCTTTTCTGGGACTTGAGAATGCCACTCATCATGTTTTGGTCATAGACACAATGTTTCTCCTCAGATTGTTTTCTAAGGACAGGAAGTGGGTTAAGAACTTGGAACATTTTCTTTTTATTGGCTTTGACTCTAGTTTTGAGGAACTTGATGTTTTTGATAAAGCTTTTATTATTTTTACTATTGTTTTAAACCGAGTAATCCAGATCTTTTCCTTTCTTAAACAGACCCAATCTTTTCTTTAATAAAAGTATCCAGATGTGATTTCACTTTTTAAAAGTACTTTTGTGGAGAAATAATAGCAATCTGTGTTTCCATTTTTCAACTCATTGGCAATTTATTTCATGGTTGACTTCAAGATTACTACTATATATTAGATTTAGGCAATTCACTTGAAAATCTCTTTTCCTTTTGACTTATTTTTAAATAAATGTATGTGTACTTCAAGTTCTGCATTGCTTTTAATAATTATGTTCTTCATTGATAATTTTTTATATTGTCTGGGAATGTATTTTTAGCATTATTCAGTAGAAATATAATTTGAGGTACATATTCATTTAAAATTTTTTTAGTTGCCATATTATAAAGTAAAAAACAAATGAAAATAATTTAAATAATATGTTGTTTGACCAGGTACATCTAAAACATTAAAATTTCAACATATATTCAAAATGAATATTAATGAAAATTTTTACTTTTTTTTCTGGTATTACCTTTGAAATGCAGTGTATAGTTTATACTTATAGCCTATCTCATTTCCCATTGGTCACATTTCAGGTGCTCAGTAGTCACATGTGGCTAGCAATTGACTACTGCGTTGGATGGCTAGACTGTAAGCCATTTGTCTAATAGGTGACTGGGAGGAGTCAAGCTTATTCCTGGGAAAGTATTGTCAAGGCAGAGTGATACAGGGCTGGTTATTGAAAGGTTACAGAGTGAAGTATATGTGATTATCAAAGAAGCAAAATAAAAAATTGTCATTTATTAGTGTTTGTGATACCTGAAAGTTTTTTTTTCTTTCTCTGAAACAGTGTTTTGTTTTACTTTATCTTGCATGACATTATTACCAGATGGTGTTGTTCAGGTCTATAATTACCAAGGTTAGACATTTGTCCTTTATAAAATTTTAAATTATACCTAACCTTTTAATGTATTAAACAATGGATATCTGTTAAGATTTGTCTATTTTATTTGACAAGTGGGTACTTCAGGAATTTATTAGGAGCTTTATTGTATTTTTAGCTAAGCCTTAATGATAAAGAATATAACAGTCCATTTGATTTTTGTCTTTTTACATCTAGGTTTCAATGATCAGAGATATTCGAGAGAGGGAGATTCGGATCTACACAGACGCAGGTCGTATTTGTAGACCACTTCTGATTGTGGAAAAACAAAAGCTTCTGTTGAAGAAGAGACATATTGATCAATTGAAAGAAAGAGAATATAACAACTACAGGTAAGTACATGCAGTGAGAAAAAAGTTGAGATACAATTCACATACAATAAATGTGAATGATTTTCAAGTATATAGTTCATGGTTTTTAGTATATCACAAGATTGTGCAACCATCACCGCTATCTAATTCCAGAATATTTTCATTGACCCAAAAAGAAACTATTCATGAGCAGTGATATTTAAAAATATACATATTTTTTATTGATTTCAGAGAGGGAGAGGGAAAGAGAGATAGAAACATCAATGATGAGAGTGAACCATTGATCAGCTGCCTCCTGCACACCCCACACTGGGGATTGAGTTCAAAACCTGGGCATGTACCCTGACCAGGAATTGAATCCTGACCTTCTGGTTCATAGACTCCTAACACTCAACCACTGAGCCATGCCAGCTGGGCGAGTGATGTATCCTCTCTATCTATATATATATAAAGCCAGTGAATCGTAAAGCCAGAATGACCAGTCGCTATGACACCCACTGTGGCCAGCAAATCAGCCTAACCAGAGGGTGGGGCTGGTGGCCAACCTCCCACTGCCCCTCCCCTTGGCTGGCTTGGCCCACTATGATAGGCCTGCACTGCAGCCCTTTCCCCTGACTGGCCCTGCCCCTTTTTGCACCCCTCACCCCAACAGGGGGCAGTGCCAGCCGGATAACCTCTCACAGCCCCTCCCCCAAGTTGGTCCCGCCCCTGATTGCCCCACCCCAACGGGATGGGGCTGGCTGGCCAACCTCCTATAGCTTCTTCCTCCCACCCCCCACCTGGCCCCACCCCAGATCTGCCCCCATGTCCTGATCAAGGCAAGGCCGGCTGGCCAACCACCCATGGCCCCTCCCCTAGGCTGCGGTCCCCTGATGGGCACCCCTAACCCCAATTTAGGGCGGGGCACGCCAGCCAATTACTCATAGTCCCTCCCTCCAGCCAGCCCAGTCCTGATGGGCCTATTTGGGACTAGGCCAGCCAGACCCCACCTGTGCATGAATTCATGCACTGGGCCTCTAGTTCTAGTAATAAGAAACCACAATCTCTTCTATACTTTTGGGATACTCTTTATTAGGTAGAATGCCTAGTTAAAAGAGTTCAGGAATTAAGAGAATTCTTTTTTAGTTGGCAGGATCTTGTGGCCAGTGGGGTAGTGGAATATATTGATACTCTAGAAGAAGAAACAGTGATGCTGGCAATGACTCCAGATGATTTACAAGAGAAAGAAGTAGCTTATTGCTCCACATATACACACTGTGAGATTCACCCATCAATGATTCTTGGTGTCTGTGCATCTATTATTCCATTTCCTGATCATAACCAGGTTGGTAGCCATTTTTAACTTCTTATTTGTGAGGAATTGGGGGTAGTAGAATAAAAGTTAGAGATTAGTCTGTAGTTTTACTTTTTTTCCCATTTTTTTTTTATTGATTATGATATCACATAATTGTCCTCATTCCTCCATTCCCATCCCAAACCCCTCCTCACATATGCCCCCACCCCCTTGTTGTCTATGGCCACTGGCTAGGCCCTTATGCATGCACACAAGTCCTTTGGTTGTAGTCTGTAGTTTTTAAAGAAAAGCCTTTTAATGAAAGGCTGTGAACTCCTATAGAATTAGCATTTAACATGCTTGTTCTTGTGTTTCACTGTTAGAAGCCATAATTACCTGTTCCAAAGGGTTATCACTTACTTACCTTTCAGAAACCCCCCCCAGAAACTTTACCAGTTCTTCTGATTTATGTCATTACCTGTAGAGTATATTCTTTTAGGAATACTTACATTTTTATTGACTCTGCTGTTCATTTCTATCTTTAGTCCCCTAGAAACACATATCAGTCTGCTATGGGTAAGCAGGCCATGGGTGTTTATATCACCAACTTTCACGTCCGCATGGATACATTGGCCCATGTTCTCTATTATCCTCAAAAACCGCTTGTGACTACACGCTCTATGGAATATCTACGATTTAGAGAGCTGCCAGCAGGTTTGTTCATTATGTACATTTTTTTAAGGCCCTGTCATGCTTAAGGCACTTTTCTGGGTGCTTGGGAAGGTTAATAAGATGCATACGACATAGTCTCTTTTTCCACGGAATTTATGATGTGATTGGAAGCATGAACATAAATAAAAATGTATTTACATCAAAAGTGTTATAATGGGGGTACAGAGTCCTTTGGTAGCACAGAGGAAGGGAATGTGTTTTCTTATTGAAAATCTAGAGCCAATTTCATGGGGAAGGTAGCATTTTAGACTAAAGTTGATAAAAGGATATTTGAATTTGAGAGAAGGTTTCAGCAGGGCCTAGATCCAGGAACACCTGAGGTATGGGAACAGTCAGTAGTCACATCCTTGTAATATGACGAAAGTATAAGTGCATGTGAGGAAAGCTTGGTCTCACTGTGGAGGAGAGCAGGTTGAATTTCATTTTGAGAATGAAGACCCTTTTGAGCAAGGAAGTAATACAATTAGAACTATATTTTAGGAATATCATGTGGCATTCATCTGAGGAGTAGATCAGAGTCAGATACAATATTAGCACAGAGATAATTTAGAGTTTTTGGCCTCTAAGTGAGAAATGGTAAGGTCCTAAAGAAATGAACAAGACTAAGGGGTGATACAGGTTAGAATACACTTGATAGGACTTGTTGACGGATTGGATGTAGAACAATGAAGAGATGGTTCCTGGCTTGGGTGAGCAAGGAGAGAGAGGTACTACCGTGTTTCCTCGAAAATAAGACATCCTCCAAAAATAAGACCTAGCGCATGGGAAGATAAGACAACCCCTGAAAATAAGTCCTAGCGCAACTTTGGGAGAAAAAATTAATATAAGACACTGCCTTATTTTCGGGGATACAGGGTATTAATAAAATTGGCGCAGATCAGAAGAAGGAAGAAGTTTTAGAGGTAAGATAAATTCAGTTTTTGACATGTTGATTTTGAGTTGCTACCAGAGTATCTAAGAAATGACCTTCCAATAGTGAGTTGCAAACATGGTTTTGAAGAAAGTCAGATCTAGAGCTGTTAAGTTTTTGATCTATTAATGGTAAGTATAGATTACTATGAAACTGCTGAGGTTAAATTCAGAATTAGAATACAGCTAGAGACAGAACTTTAGGCACCAGGAAAGGAAATCGGGAGAGGGGTTTTGAGACATAGCTGATAAAAGAGGAGAATCAGGAGTTTGCCAGAGGAGATTTCTCAAGAAGACTGGACTACAGGCAAAAGGGTGCTGAGAAGGCATGTGTTGAATATCTAAGGAGACAGCATAGTTTGGCACAATTGTCTTGATGGTATTATTAATAGAATTTTGTCTTTGGGGGTAATCTTTATTTAATAAAGTGTACCTTGTAAGTAGTGACTTTTAATTAACTACAATAAAGGATCTAGCATTTTAATAACAGATTCTCACAGGTTAGTATTTTTAAAGTCCTCCACAAGGGGTTACTCTTGTCTAGAAAAACAAAATGATAGGTTTTCTACAATACACTCATATCCTTGGGCTTACAGTGCTGTGTTTTCTTCAACATTTAGATACTAGTTTCTTTATATCTAGAGAAGAAGAGAAATATAACTAAAGGGTTGGATTTGAAATAAAATGTTCCTTTGGTACTGAGATGAAGTGTTGAGGGCATGGCTGGTAGGAACTATATGCCTTTTAGTTCTGTTATTATTTCATGCCTTAATCATGTTATCTATTTTAAAAGCTTTTATTTTGAGATAATTTCAAACTTAAAGAAAAGTTGTAAGATTAGTACAATTAGCCCTAACCGGTTTGGCTCAGTGGATAGAGCGTCGGCCTGTGGACTCAAGGATCCCAGGTTCGATTCCGGTCAAGGGCATGTATGTACCTTGGTTGTGGGCATATCCCCAGTGGGGAGTGTGCAGAATGCAGCTGATCAATGTTTCTCTCTCATTGATATTTCTAACTCTCTATCCCTCTCCCTTCCTCTCTGTAAAAAATCAATAAAATATATTTAAAGAAAAGATAGTACAAATAGCTCCTATATACTCTTCATCCAGATCTCCTACTTCACATTTTACCACATTTGCCTTATTCTTTCCCTTTCCCTCTCTGAACTATTTGAAAATAAGTTGTAGACACGAAGCCACATCACTCTTTAATTCTTCTGTGTATGTTTCTTAAAACAAGGATGACTCCATACTGCAGTCTTAAAAATCAGGTGGTTAACATTGATACCCCTCTAGTCTGCAGTGCCTAATGCAAATGTTGCCAGTTGTGCTCTTAATGTCTTGATTGGGTCTAGGATCTAATTTAGAACTGTGCGTTGCAACAGTTGCATGTCTCAGTTCCTTAGTCTTTCCTTGTCTCATGACCTTGATGTCTGTGAAGAGTTCAGGCAAATTACTTCGTACATTATCTCTCACATTGGGTTTGACTGTTTTCCCTCATAATTATATCAAGGTTATGAATTTTTGGCAGAATTAGCATGGGAGTGATGCTGTATTCTCAGTGCATCAAAGAAGGTCCTATAGTGATTTTAACTTTTATCATGTAGTCAAGATGGTATGTGTCAGGTTTCTCCATTTTTCATTAAATAAAGTATTTTATACTTTTAGTAAGTAATAAGTCTTTTGTGAGGATACACTTTGAGGCAATGTAAATATCCTATTTCTTGTCCAACTTTCAGCAATTAGCTTACCATGATGATTGCTGCCAAATGGCAATTTTCTAATTCCATCACTTCTCCCATTTGGAGGCTGAAATTGTTCCAGATTTTCCAGTGGAAGCTTCTTCAAGATAACTCCTCATTATTCTTTAAGTACTTCCTTACATTTTTCCTCAGCTGTGCTTTCCTCAGCTATTTCTCCTTTTAGCGAGGATAGTATGTAGAAACCAGAATTTGGGTGTGAGGTATGCTACATGTTATTAGAATGTCATACAGGTTCTCTCAGCTGACAGAACTAGGAAAAAATATATATACATATGCCCCATACACACCCTATTTTCTACTTTTTAAAAAAAATGTTTTTATTGATTTCAGAGAGAGGAAGGGGGGGTGGGGGGAGAGGGATAGAAACATCAGTGATGAGAGAGAATCATCAATCGACTGCCTCCTATATGCCCGCTACTGAGGATCAAGCCTGTAACGCTGATATGTGCCCTGAGTGTGAATTGAGCCATGACCTCCTGGGTCATAGGTCGATGCCCAACCACTGAGTCATGCTGGCTGGGCCTTTTCTCATTTTTATATCTCTACTTGCTGGGGTTCTTGTTCCAGCATTAAGAAGGGTTCAGCAATCTGAAGAAAGGCTGTGTGTAACTGAAGTAAGAGTCCAGAGACAAAAGATAATTTTAAAAGGCATTGAGGGTAAGAGGAGCTTTAATTATAGGAGCTAAGTTCTCCTTGTCTCAGGACCCCTTGCTTTTTATTAGCACAATTTGTCCTAAGGCAAGATGGAGCTATATACTTCAAAGGCCAGGATTTCCATATAGATTGGGGAATAGCCTATGGCTGTTTAGGTGTTTGGACAGTAGGAGACAATAGCATGTAGATTAATATGCCCTGAGCTGTCTGGCAGCAAACAATCATCTATTCAAATCTTTTTCAGTTTGGGGAAATGCCTTTAGCCATTCCAACAGGCATAACATATGTGACTCAGCCCTTGTTGAGTCCCCAAGTTTCATCAATTTTTTGATGAAATTCTTGCAATTATGACATGCTGGAACTGGCTTCTGGCATCTTCCAGAGGCCTGGTGCACGACATTTGTGCACAGGCGGAGGAGGGCGGAGGGTCCCTCAGCCCAGTCCGTGCCCTTTCACGGTTCGTGAGCCATTGGTTGGACTACAGGGGGCAGACACTCAATGCAGGTACTGCTGTGGAGAAAAGAGAGACTCCTGCCACCGCTGCTGTGCTTGCCAGCCATGGGAGTGCATTGACCACCAGGGAGCAGCTCCTCCATTGAGTGTCTGCCCCATGGTGGTCAGTGCGTGTCATAGCGACCAGTGGTTCTGCAGTTTGGTCGATTTGCATATTACCCTTTTATTATATAGGATGTGTCAAAGAGTCATGAGTTCACACTAGTATCTCCCATCTCAATCCAACACCATAGTGTTTATTTTAGACTGCATTCTCCAACAGTGACAAGCCTGGCTCCTATTGTCTTAAGTGTATATACTTCTTTGCTCAGTGTACTGATGGATCCAGTCTCCTGACCATCCTGGGTCAATTATTGGATCTGGCCCCTGCCTAATACACCAGCTGGCAGTGGCTAAATTTTGAGCCCTAACCAATGGGAATAGACCAATCTGTTTATTATAAGGAATGTCTTTTTAAAAAAGTATATTTTTAAATTGATTTCAGAGGGAGAGAGAGATAGAAACATCAATGACGAGAGAATCATTGATTTGTTGCCGCCTGCATGCCCCCTACTGGGGACTGAGCCCACAACTTTAGGCATGTGCCCTTGACTGGAATTGAACCCGGGACCGTTTAGTCTACAGGCTGATGCTGTATCCACTAAGCAAAACCAGCTAGGGAGGAATGTCTTTTTGATTAGTATCATTTTTATTCCTGTAGAGTACTGTTATCTTGATTTATATCTTCTGGGAGCAGAGATTTTTGTGACAAGTTCACCTTGACTTACAGTGGGTCGGGACTTAGAGCTGAGGCTTGAAGTGGGTGAGAACAAAGTGGCAGGAAGTATTTGAACTTGGCTGGCAGGTGGGTTGCAATCCCAGATTTCAAATGTTTATAGTCCTTGAGCTGACAGATATTTTTAACAAAGTTATTAATATTTATTGAGCATTCAGTTTGGGTGAAACACCATGTAGGGTGCTTTCACACATGTTATTTCTAAGCATCATAAAATCTTTGTGATGTTTCTTCACCTGCAAAATGAAAAGGATAATAGTACCGACATTATAGAGCTTTGGGATGATTTAATGGTTAAATCCACTTGGAACTCGTAGCTTAGTGCCTAGCAATAGGGGAGGAATAAATGTTAGTGGATTAGTAATAGTAGTGGTTATGTCATCTCTGTTTTATAAATGGAGATGGGATCAGAAAGGTTATTTGCTTACAGGTACATTACTTAAATATATAAATACAGAATTTAAACTGGCCTATTTTTGTCCCTTTTAACCAGTTGTGGCCTTGACTTGAACCCCATCCTTCCCCCATCTTTCTTTCTTATGCTCTTTCTTCTTCACTACATTGCTTCCCGATTTGGGACTTTTAAGGGAAGAAAAATTATTGGATACATAATTCAGAAGCTCACTGTTTTTAGCTAAACTTAGCTGATCTCTCATACCTGCCTGAATACCACGGATAAAGGTTGTAGGATGGAGGATGTTGCCCCCTCGGCTGTTGTGATGTGGCCTATGCAGGAGTCTGGGGATTGTCACACAAGAGGCAGGAAAGCCTCACAAGGGCAAGACAGTTGAGCGCCTACAGGCTGCGTACCTGGAGGAGAGTGGCCGTGGAAGTGCTCCATGGAAACGTGGGGACGTGCTGGGGACGTCTTCCCAGGCCCTTTTCACAAGTGCCACATATCTCCTAGGATCACATCATTTCTACCCAGGCCCCGACATTTCTGAAAGTTCGCAGTTCTTTTTAGGAACCCTCGCCTCCAGAATCCTACATTATGCTCTTGACGGTGTGAAACTTAAAATTATTCTAGCTCTCCCAAAGAATGCATACAAAAGGATGACGACTAATGTGGATGTTATTAAATAGTTCTTAGAGGAGGAAATAATTTAGATTTCCAGAGGAGTTTTTATTGAAATTCTGAGAAGTGACTGTTTGACTTTTCTGATCTCTTCTTGACTGCCTGCTACTGGGAGCTTTATCTCTGGCCTTTACCGAGAAAGGCTCAGCTTCCCTGACACTGCCCTTCTCTTGGAGAATTTCACTCCCCGCTTCCTCCCTGAGCAGAGGATTCTATGTTTTTCTGCTCCCAGTGTAAATACACCAAGCTATTGCTCTCAGAATGATAAATGTACTCTTGTTTCAATGATCCTTTTTCCTTAGAGAGCGGACAGAATTATATTCAGCCCAGTATTTAGTGTTATCTGTTAAATGGGTTTGCGATCATAAATTTGTACAAGGTTAAGCCGGATGGGTGAGTAGCGGGTGAGTGGAGAGAGGTTTTGCCTTTCTGTTGGGTTTAGCCTTATTAAGCTTCAGCTGTGGTTGTGATGTGTATGTGCAGACCCAGTGATCTGATCAGAGCTGATCTTTCAAGTAAAGTTTGAAATCTAAGCTTTTGTGTGAATTTACTTTCTAAAGTGTTAGGAAGGAATTGAGGTTTAAAACTAACTGGAATCAGCTACCTTGGGCCAGTGTGCTTAAAACAGCTGGTAGAAAGCTTTCTATGGCAGAGCAGCCCTTAGCATATATCTCTTTCTCCAAACCTGTTTCTAGTTTGGGTTGGGAATTAGACTTGGAGGAGTGTGTCTAAAGTGTCCCAGACCCAGCCAGGACCGGTTTGGCTCAATGGATAGAGCGTCGGCTTGGGGACTGAAGGAACCCGGGTTCGATTCCAGTCAAGGGCATGTACCTTGGTTGCGGGCATATCCCCAGTGGGGGGTGTGCAAGAGGCAACTGATCAATGACTGTCTCTCATCGATGTTTCTAACTCTCTATCTCTATCCCTTCCTCTCTGTACAAAATCAATAAAATATATTTAAAAAAAAAAATAAATAAAGTGTTCCAGACCCAGACCAGCAGCACTGCCACCCCTTTACTGCACTCCACTGGTTTAAACTTACATTCCTGCTGTACACTTAAAGGAGTAAAGGAATGGTATGTCTTTCTATGAAGGGTAGGTTGTTTGAGAATTGAATTTAGCTTTAAGGAAACAAATATATAAGATTTATTATTTCAGAATTCAGATAAGCAGAACATCTGGTCATCCAGATTTTGGGTTCTTTATATTCATAGTTTTTATTCCATATTTGAAATATTTAAGTCACAATATTATGTTAACTACTAGAGGCCCAAAGCATGAAAATTCATGCAAGAGTAGGCCTTCCCCTGGCACCAGCTTCACTCCGGCACCTGGGACCCGGGCTTCCCTCCTCTGGCCACTAGCAGGCACCCAGGACCCGGGCTGCTTCCCTCCTCCAGCTGCTGGCAGACACCCGGGACCTGGGCCGGCTTTCCTCTGGCCCCGGCTTTGTCAGGAAGGACGTCTGGAATGACATCTGTAAGAGGTCCGGACTAATTAGTATATTACCCTTTTATTATAGCTTTAGAGTGTATTTTCATTTTTGGAAAATCTCATGATTCACAAATATGTGGATTATATTAATTGAAACCCCACTCACATTGAATAATCATTTCTTTTATTATAATCTAGTGTGTTTTCAACTTTTTTCCTTCTTGACTACTTGATCAAAAGTAGTCTTGGCAGCAGCAACTAAGAGTAAGATTGTGGTGGCTAAGATACAGTGCCATTTTTTTGGTGGTGTAGGGAGAGGATCTAGAGTCAGAGTAACACTGGAAAGAAGTAGTACCAGGTTCAAGCCTAAAACCAGAAATCATCTTATTGCTTTTTAACTTGGATCACAAATAAATTACTTAGTGCTTTTTTTTTTTTTTTTTTTTTTTTTTTTTTTTTTTTTTTTTTTTTTTTTTTTAATATATTTTATTGGTTTTTTACAGAGAGGAATGGAGATAGAGAGCCAGAAACGTCGATGAGAGAGAAACATCGACCAGCTGCCTCCTGCACACCCGCTACTGGGGATGTGCCCGCAACCAATGTACATGCCCTTGACCGGAATCGAACCTGGGACCTTTCAGTCCGCAGACGGACGCTCTACCACAGAGTCAAACCGGTTTCGGCTAATTAATGCTTTCTGATAATGAGAATAATAACAGTACCTTGTTTATGGCATAGGATTACTGTGAGAATCATGAAACTTGGTTTGGGGAGTTACTTTATAAATCAGAGGTAACCTGTATGTATAATCACTAATTATCAGAAAGGATACATTGGGAATGACCGCTCTTAGGGTTTGCTTGTGTTAAATGTTAAGCCATCAGACAGATTGCTATTCTAGGAGGGGATGTATTGAGTAAAAGAGAGGGGCAATTTTTTTTTGTTTCCCAGATGATGCTTTAATGAATGTTCTTCAATGCACCACAGGTATCAACTCAATTGTGGCCATTGCATCATACACTGGATATAATCAAGAAGACTCTGTTATCATGAATCGTTCAGCTGTAGACCGAGGCTTTTTCAGGTCAGCTATTTATAAAAGTTGCCAAACACATATACAGTCGAAATACTAATATTTTAATTTAAAAAAAATTCTCTAAACATAGGTTTGACTTTTATATGTTCAAACTTTTTGGTGATTTTGAAGGTCAGCTGGAAGAAATTTTGATCTGACAGCAGATACATTTTTCTGTTAAGAGACCTAATCTTTTGCCTCAATTCATGAAGCTTAGTGGCAGTCTGGCAGGCACATGCTGTAGTGTGGATGCCTGTGTAGAGTTTTGTGTGTGAAATTAATTCCTTACCCAGAAAGCAGATGGCTTGGTTGATGGTCATGCTTCCTGCATCTCAGGATTTTCAGATGCTAATATTTTGATCCCACCCCCACCCCTTTTATAAGCAAATAACATGTTTGCATTTAGATATAATCGAAACGTCTAAGAAGTAAAAATAAACCTATAATCTTAGGACCATAAATAACTGTTAAAATTATTATGTGGTTTTTTTTTTTTTTTTTTTTCCCCATCTTCTTTTCTATTATGCTGTTATTTTATTAACAAGCAATTCAAATCCACGGCATATGAAGATTGGTTAAAAAACTGGGAATTTAGAAGAAGATGGGTTTTTTCTTTCTGTGTGGTTTCAGAGAGCACTAGGACCAGAGGGTGGAAATTATAGCTTAATATGTCACATTTGACTACTGGAACAGATTCTGGGTGACCATCTCTGGAGGTCCTATGGAAGGGTTCTTATTTTGGGTAGGAGGTTGGACTCAGTGACATTAGATCCTTCCTGTTCTCACATATAATTCCAGCTGTGTTCAGGTTATGGGTCAAGTGCTACATGTATGACCCATGTGACAGCATTTAGGACTTCACTATGACCTTTAATATAGTTAAATAACTCTCGCCCTCGATTCATGATTTAGATTATTTTCCAAAAATCAATTAAATAAAAATTGTTGGTTATATTCTAAGTCCTACCATTAGAGGAAAATAGAAGTTACCTTCAGAACTGTGTGTTTTTTAGATCTGTTTTCTATCGATCATACAAAGAACAGGAATCCCAAAAAGGATTTGACCAAGAAGAAGTTTTTGAGAAGCCTACACGTGAAACATGCCAGGGTAAGTGATATTGGCATTTAAATTATGGAATTCCAAGTTAACTTAGCATGGTTTTCCTAATTCTTGTTACTCTCCCCCTCCCCCCTTAACTTTGTGCCGTGTGGGAGTATGTTTTTATGTCATTCTTAGAACTCATTTAAAAAAAATTTTTAAAATTATTATCTGTGTACACATTTTAACATTGCCGCCCCGACCCCCGACCCCCTTCCCCCCACTCATATTTAAGAAAATATGTGTGTTTGCCAAAATATTTTGTTCCTAGGAGTGGGCTTGGTACAAGTTCTTCTATCCTGGTAGATCCTGCTTTGAGGAGGGTATTTGGAAATCAGAGAGGTTGTGTGATATCATGGGACACACCTCAGCTTCATTTTCACTTGCACTGTGTGTCCTGTCCTTTAGTTTATGTATTGCATGGGAACCCACTCCTTTCTTCACATTGTGGTGTGACCATATTTGTCTAGTCACAGTATTTGTATACATTTAACAAATAAATGAGAGGATACCTAGCTTTTTTTCTTTCCCCCCCAAAAAACTCCTTTTCTAGTTGTTGTTATTTTCATGGACATCTAAAAATATGTATATGGTATTATGGATAGAATGTCCTAGGGAAATCGGATGTCTTTGCTTCAATTTTGACTTCTAATAATAGTATTGCATGAAGTACAGTGGGTTTTGTTTCCCTAAGCATCTTCCTATTATTCTGTTTCCTGGGATGGTTCTATGCAATAGTGAATTGGTGTCCTGATTTACATAAGATAACATTGAAAATTTCTGTGGGAAGATGTGTGTAGAGGCCATAGATATTTTCTCATGTAATATAGAGGTCAGAAGATGGCAACACACTTTCCAAAGTCACCCAGCAGGTGGAGAATTTGATTTTCCAGTGCTTAGTCTAGTGCTTTTTAGAGTTCAGAATTGTTTATAATATTTGGAACTAGCAGACCCTGTGCACAAATTCATGTACAAGTGGGGTCCCTCTGCCTGGCCTGCAGGATTGGGCTGAAACCAGCTCTCCAACATCCCCAAGGGGTCCCTAATTGCGTGAGGGTGCAGGCCAGGCTGAGAGATCACATTGGTGCATGATTAGAGCCAGGGAGGGATACGGGAGGGCTCTGGGGCGTGTCTGGCCTGCCTCGTTCAGTCCCAATCAGCCAGATCCCAGCAGCAAGCTAACCTACTGGTTGGAGTGTCTGTCTCGTGGTGGTCCGTGCACGTCATAGCGAGTAGTTGTTCGGTTGTTCCGCTGTTCGGTCTATTTGCATATTTGCCTTTCATTATATAGGATGGTCATGGTATGTTAGAGATTCCTGTTAACTTCTCAGACTTAGAATTGATTTATGTATTTGGTTTTTAATCTTTGTGGAGAGGATTATGTGACATTTTAAATACTTTTCTATGTGGTAGTACCATTCTAGAAATGCCATGTCTGTTTCTTTTTAGGTATGAGGCATGCCATATATGACAAGCTGGATGATGATGGTCTGATAGCTCCCGGGGTCCGTGTATCGGGAGATGATGTTATTATAGGCAAAACAGTCACCCTGCCTGAAAATGAAGATGAACTGGAGAGCACTAACAGACGCTATACGAAGAGAGACTGTAGCACTTTTCTCAGGACTAGTGAGACAGGCATTGTGGACCAGGTCATGGTAACTCTCAACCAGGAAGGATATAAATTTTGTAAAATAAGGGTGAGTATAGCTTTGTCATATTGCTATTTATGGAAAATAAACCAAATTGATTTAACTAACCTATGTTTATATGAATTCAGGTACGCTCTGTTAGAATTCCACAGATTGGAGACAAATTTGCCAGTCGACATGGTCAAAAGGGTACTTGCGGTATTCAGTATAGACAAGAGGTAGGTATTTTTTTTTATCTGCCTCACTCTTTTTTTTTTTAAATAAATTTTTATTGTTCATATTATTACAAATGTTCCTTTCTCCCCCTTCTCACCCCACCCTCTGCCCTTTCCCCACCCCCCATTGTCCTCATCCATAGGTGCACAGTTTATGTTCAGTCTCTTCCCACATCCCCCTCTCCCCTTTTCCCCAAGAATAAACAGTTCACTCCCCTTCCATACCTCTGATTCTATTATATTCAACAGTTCCTCAGATTTTTTTTTTTTAGTTTCCTTGGTTTTTAGATTCACTTGTTGATAGTTACGTATTTGTTGTTCATAATTTTTATCTTTATTTACTTTCTCTTCTGAAAGAACCCCCTTCAGCAATTCATATAATTCTGGTTTGGTGGTGATGAACTCCTTTAGCTTTTTTTTTTATTAGTGAAACTCTTTATCTGACCTTCGAATCTGAGTGATAGCTTTGCTGGATAGATTATCTTTGGCTGTAGGTTCTTGCTATTCATCACCTTGAATATTTCTTGCCATTCCCGTCTGGCCTGCATGGTTTCTGTTGAGAAATCAGCTGACAATCGTATAGGTGCTCCTTTATAGGTAACTACCTTCTTTGCTCTTGCTTCTTTGTCTTTTGCTCTTGGAATCTTAATTATGATTTGTCTTGGTGTGGTCCTCTTTGGATTCCTTTTGTTTGGAGTTCTGTGCACTTCTTGGACTTGTAAGTCTAATTCTTTCACCAGGTGGGGAAAGTTTTCTGTCACTATTTCTTTCAGTATGTTTTCGATATCTTGCTCTCTCTCATCTTCTGGGACCCCCATAATTCTGATGTTGGTTCGCTTGAAGTTGTCCCAGAGGTTTCTTACATTATCTTCAACTTTCTGGATTCTCTGGCCTTCTTGCGTCTGCGGAGGAGTGTCTTCTGGCTCTTTATGTTCCAAATCTTTGACTTGATTCTTGCGATCTTCCATTCTGTTTTTAGGACTCCTTAAAATATTTTTTATTTCAGACAATGTATTCTTTATTTCTTGTTGATCTCTTATTATTTCTAGTTGATCCCTTTTCATATCCTCATAGGTCTTGTTTATTTTATCGGCCTTTTCTAGGAGATTCTTGAACAACCTTATAAGTGTGGTTTTGAACTCTATATCCAGTCGCTTTTTGTCCTCCATTTCTTTCGTTTGTGATCTATTTGGTTTAGGCGTTTTCGCAGGCAGCTTTCCTGATGGGGCGGGGTTTCAGGGTGGAGCCTACAGCCTTGGCTTCCGTCAACCCCGCCCTATGCTACTCCTGAGACTCAGGGTCCTTCAGTACTTGTTGCAAGCGCCTCTGAGAGAAAGGTGCCCTCGATTTTCGCCTGCTGCCAAACTGTCTATGCTCTCCCCCAATGAGTCCGGTATTGGGGTTCAGTTCAGTTGGTATTGGGATTGGAGGTGGCGTTCAGAGCAGTCTGGAGCCCCTGTCTCCTTCCCGTCAGGGCAATCCCGCGGCACAGCCAGCCGGCCCTTCTCTGCGCGCAGTGTGCGCGCCTCCGGGACCTCCTTTCACCGCTTCCCCGGAGTCCCGCCTTACAGCCCGGCTCCCTATGGATGAGCCTGGGTCCCGGGGGTCTGGCCTAGAATTGGGGTTCAGAGCAGTTGGAGCTGGGCCCAGCACAGTCGGAGCTTTTCTCTCCTTCCCGCTTGGGACCACCAGCCAGGCACTCGGCCTCCCTCCTCTCCGGCTCTGTCCTCTCCGCGCGTGCGCCACGTGTCTCCGTACCTTGGGCTTTTACAGCTCCTCCGCGCTTCCTTCTGGTTTTCTCCTTGCTTCTTGTAGAATTTCCAGTCAGTCGACTTGCCTGTAGTTCTGGGTAATGTCCATTTTATATTTTAGTTGTATTTTGTTGAAATTGTTGTGTGCGGCTGCGGCTAGTTGCCTACCCGAGCAGCCATCTTGTATCTGCCTCACTCTTAACCCAGAGTTTTGTTGAACATTTTATAAATCAAATGATTTAACATAAGAGTCCATAGGTGATAAAGGCTTGACTTTTAATTTTAGTGTTGAATAAATATACGAGCATACTGTATTGAACAGAATTTAGGACACAGAAAAGTTCAGATAAGAGGGATCAGTTCTTATTCCATAGCTAAGAGATTTAAGTTTAAGTTTTTTTTTTTTTTAAATTCATTTATAGGATATGCCTTTCACCTGCGAAGGAATCACCCCTGATATCATCATAAATCCCCATGCCATCCCCTCTCGTATGACAATTGGTCACTTGATTGAATGTCTTCAAGGGAAGGTAAGAGGTTTTCTTTAACAATATGGGTTCCAAACGATGTTCTTTCCAAAATTATCATAGGTGATTTCTCTTATATTTGACTCAAGATACTTTGGAAAAAGCTAATGTGGCATAATCACAACCAGTCACAAATTGTTTATGATTAATTATGCCTTTTTTCTTTTTGCAAAAATTTGCAGTTATGGCTAAGTCAGAATTTTTATAATATTTACTATATCAAAGCAATATATATATACACATAGATATATCTTGGTTACCCTTTTTACTGGTTCTTTTCTATAGATAAGAGTTAACTCATTGGTGGTTAGTTTGTTGAGAACTTAAATTTATAGCTATATTATTAGCTGTGTTTGCACTTTTCAGTAGAGGTTTTTCTATTTTTTAAGTATCTTGTTAGGGTAGAATGGCTGCAGCCTAACAAGTAGAGGACTTGGTTTTAGGGCATTAAAATGTATTTTCCTTGAGACATAGGAAGTGTTTAGGAGTCTCTCTCTTTTTTTTTTTTTTTTTTTAACTGTTCTCATGGATGGCTTCCTATTTGAAGAGTTATAATTGAGTTTTTATTTTTTAGGTAAATTAATTATAAACACTGTGTTAATAAAATGAACCTACTATATTATATTATAGCTTTCCATAACAGATTTTTTTAAAGTTCAGAATGATTTTTTTAATGAACATATTTTTGATACAGCTTTCTAAGGGAAAATTGAAGGAAACAGCCTCTTAAAGATTACTTTTTTTGGTAAAGGTTTCAGCTAACAAGGGTGAAATTGGTGATGCCACTCCATTTAATGATGCCGTTAATGTGCAGAAGATTTCTAACCTTTTGTCTGATTATGGCTACCATCTCAGAGGAAATGAGGTATGTTGGTGCTTATGTATTTTTTAGTATGTGTGTAGTTTCATTATTTTTTTTAAAACATATTTTTATTGATTTCAGAGAGGAAGGGAGAGGAGAGAGAGAGAGAAACATCAGTGATGAAAGAGAATCATTGATCGGCTGCCTCCTGCATGCCCCTTACTGGGAATCAATCCTGCAACCCTGGCATAAAACCGTGACCTCCGGGTTCATAGGTTGACACTCAACCAGTGAGCCACATTGGCCAGGCCCTTATTTTGTATGCTTACATTTTATTCCATTGAATGGCTGTATCAATGTAGTTTCATTTTTAAAGAATTTAAACCTTTTATTAAACTTCAAATATGTGTACACATTATAAATGTAGAGCTTGTGAACATACCCATGTGACTGGCCTCCACATCCTGAAAATTAAATGACCAGAACACTTTTATGCATAGATGCCCCCTCTTGTGTCTCCCTCCAGTAACTAGCTTCCCCCCTCCACTCTATTGACATCTAACAGTATAGATTATTTTTTCTGTTTTGATTTTTATATAGATGGAATCATACAGTATATGTCCATATATTCTTTGAACTTGTTCAATATTTTTAAGTTTATGCTTCAAAATCTGTTTCAGGTCTTGTACAATGGATTCACTGGTAGAAAAATCACATCACAAATTTTCATTGGCCCCACTTATTACCAGCGTTTGAAGCATATGGTGGATGATAAGATTCATTCTCGTGCTAGGGGGCCTATTCAGATCCTTAACAGACAGCCCATGGAGGGTAGATCCCGGTAAGAGAACTGCATCATTATCAGTGACGTAGTTCACATAGTAAAGGCAAGATAAATGTTTGTTTCTTTCCCTTTGTTTATCAGTTAATGAGTTGGTTATCTAGCATCCTTCAAAGTTGACCAGTGATTTGTTTTTTGGTAATAACATTAGAAACTCAACTGATTTCATGTTTTTGTGTATTAAGAATACTAAGGAAGCTATCACCATCCATCCACCAGTGTGGTGATCTGAACAATTTGTATTTCACCCCCATGCTGGGAAAACCTTCCATTCACTCGTTCTTTCCACTCCTTTTGCCACCAGCAGTTTATTATTTCAGGCTTGATTGCCTGGAGACTCATTCATTGAAAAGCTACTTTATTGAGATCAAATTTTGTTACTCATTTTTGAGTACAGAGTTGAATTCTAGTAAGTTAAATGATAGCATAATGAGACTCAATTCTGAATTTCATTGTATTTTATGAGGAAAATTGTATTTATAAAAGGCTAATATGGCCGAAACCGGTTTGGCTCAGTGGATAGAGCGTCGTCCTGCGGACTGAAAGGTCCTGGGTTCGATTCCGGTCAAGGGCATGTGCCTTGGTTGCGGGCACATCCCCAGTGGGGGGTGTGCAAGAGGCAGCTGATCGATGTCTCTCTCATCAATGTTTCTGGCTCTCTATCCCTCTCCCTTCTTCTCTGTAAAAAATCAATAAAATATATTAAAAAAAGAAAAAAGAAAAAAAAAAGAAAGGTTAATATGCAAAGTGCCCCCTGGGGAGTTCGACCAGGAGAATGGGAGCTCATTCGCTTGCTATGATGTGTGCTGACCACTAGAGGGCAGTGCAGACCATGGCGGGGTGCTGAGGGAGTAGAGGAAGGAGGAAGTGGGGGGAAACAGTGTTGGGGAGGCGTTCAGGTTGTGAGGGAAGGAGGTGGAGAGGCAGGGAACCTGATCGCCAGCCATGCCTAGGGATGGTACCTGTGCACAAATTTTATAGTAGAAAATAATACAAAATAATCTTTTTCTCTTAACAGGGATGGTGGCCTGCGTTTTGGAGAAATGGAACGAGACTGTCAGATTGCCCATGGGGCAGCCCAGTTTTTAAGGGAAAGACTGTTTGAGGCATCAGATCCATATCAGGTTCATGTTTGCAATCTTTGTGGAATAATGGCGATTGCTAACACCAGGACCCATACGTATGAATGCAGGGGCTGTCGGAATAAAACCCAGGTGCGTATAGACTTTCTGGCCAGTTGTTAACTGTTTAGGATATAACCATGTTGGGCTAATTACGCAAGCAGATTTAGTGTGATGGGACAGATTGGCATTTTCACAATTTTGAATAGCATGCCTCTGTAAGATTCCTAGTTTTAAATGAGAAAAAAATTTGTCTTTTCTAAAAATCAGTTTAAACTTTACTGTGTTAAAATCGCTAAACTGTTCATTTTTTCAGAAAAGGCCTGTACAAGAACTTTTTAAAAGTGGGTTTTTAAAAAGCCTTTTATTTAAGGAGGGTGCTTATGTCTGGCAGAAAGGGTCAAATACCAAAGCCTATTAGGAGAAAGAATCACCTTGGGCCAAGTTAGTAGAATAAGTTTTATCAACCTCCTCATTTACTCATCATCTTCAGCACCAAGTCTTTACCTTTTTCTGGGGTAGGGAAGTAGGCTCATTTCAGTATAACTTTGCTAATTACTTTTTTTCTCTTTCTTTCAGATTTCTTTGGTGCGAATGCCTTATGCATGCAAACTGTTGTTTCAGGAGCTTATGTCTATGAGTATTGCACCTCGAATGATGAGTGTTTAGCTCTTTCAAAAGATTCTCAAAAAGACCCTTATAAATGCCTTTTGTGTCTTATTTTTATGATACGGCTTTTAAAAATAACAAATATGTGTTCCATTGTGAGAAAAAGCATTTTATTTGTTTTGTTTGATGATATGCATGCTTTTCTTCTGTAAATAGGTAATAAATTTTTGTAGATAGTCTTGATGTGTTATCTTTATGTAAAGTCGGTGAATATAACTAAGGTGTTAGTGGACTGGATGAAAAGAAACTGGTTATTAGGCAAGAACAGGGTAGTAGTTATCCATGACTACATTTAGCTATGTAGACTAATATATTCTTCAGGTTTATAGCTTGGCACTTTCACCTGTTTAAAAAAAAAGAAAAAAAAGTTACATATATATATACATATAACACATATCTAATTTTTAGGTAGCTTAGTGTTTCCAAATAAATGATATTAAAATGTGGGGGATAAAGAATATGTAACTGTATAGATGACAGGTGGTGGAGTGCTCTTTAGAATTTGAGCTATACGGTTTTAAATGTGGGAAGACAATTTTGTTGTATTGGTCTAGGTGTAAGAGTTGGACGTTTTTATATTGATTTCAGAATGGAAGTGAGGGGGGGAGAGAGAGGTAGAAACATCAATGATGAGATAGAATCATTGATCGGCTGCTTCCTGTACACCCCCTACTGGGGATTGAGCCTGCAACCCAGTCATGTGCCCTTGACAGGAATCAAACCCCAGACCCTCCAGTCCGCAGGCCGATGCTCTGTTCACTGAGCCCAACCAGCCAGGGCGAGAGATGGACTTTATAGAATTGGCAGAGCACATTTCACAAACCAGCAAGTTGAAATCCAGAGAGGCTAAGGACCTTTCCTTTGTTATCCTGCTGTCTGTCATTCACAATGTAAAGTGGAATAGTTAGGGGCAGAGCTGAGACTCAAACACGACTCTTAGCTCTTATCTGTTTCATCTCCTGGTTTTACACATCTTGGCCAAAGAGAATCTGATCAAACATCTTTACTTATATTTCTTCTTTTCATACCACAGATAGAGTGATCCACACAGATGAATGGTTTGACAAATGCTGATGATTTTTTTTCTTATTTTTGGCTTAAGGAACAGCCAATCCAGACAGCAGTCTAATAGAACTGTATACATGTAAAGTAGTATCATTCTGATATTACTAGGATGGGTGCTTAAGAGGAAGCTTTGACACGAGAGTGGATAGAAGCAGAACAGATTTGGGTACTTGCCAGTATACTCTCCTCTCTGGCTTTTTAAAATAATGAGCTCAAAGGGAAGGACCCACAATCATTTCCTTTTAAATGGGAATTTAATATAATAGTCAGAACACCAAGGAAAAATGCCATGTGGATAGTCATGGGGAATGGAAGCCATCCCAGTCAAGTTTAAGTTTTTGTCTCATGTATAAGCTGAAAGCATCTGAGTCTACTGTAATAACAGCATTCCATCACCGGCCCGGATGTACTTCTGGAGCTGTGTGCTCTAATTTGATTATACACTTAATGCCCTTGTGGATTCCTGACATTACAGAATCTCATTAAGGGCTGTTGGATACTTTCTAACTTGGTTCTGTTCTTCATTAAGCAAAAGCACTAGTCCTTAAGTGGCCTTGAGGTTAGTACCTACCTTTATTCACTGGTATTTCATGTAAGCTGTCGACCACTGTAATTTTTGCTGATGCTGAAGCTTGTCCTTGGGAGTTGGATGCATGGCACTCATATTCTCCAGCATCTTCCTTACTGAGTGGAGATAGCTGTGGATGGGAAAGAACCTTCAGTGCCTCTGTGCTAGTCCTTTATCTCTAGTGGTCTCAATGGAGTCGTTTTATTTCCCAAGATGACTAGGGAATTCACAGCAAAGATACTGCTAGAAATAGTGCTAGTCCCATCCTAGGAGAATTACACAACTACTGGATTTGGTCTGCTGGGGAGATGCTGAGGAAATGCTACTGATAACTTTTGGTCACGTTGCAGAGGTTAACAACTGGAGGGGTGCACAGGGCAGTTGGAGGAAGACCTTGATAGGGTGGGTGTATGATCTTGGTACTACACAGTATCTACAACTATCAAAGGTTTAGTAAAATAAGTATTAATCAGTAATTGATTAAAGTACTTAATGCATGGGTCAGGTCTGTGAGAGTCTAATTCCAACAACGAGAGCCTTGCCAGCTCCTGCTACTCACCAGCACCCAGCCCGTTACTTCATGCTTTTCTGGGCCGCCTCGTGTCTGAATGGCCAGGTTGTCCCGGTCACCAGGCAAGAGTTCTGTCCTGTGAAATCTGTTATCGTCCTTTTTTACCTGCAAAAAAGAGAAATAGTCTGCATCCTCTGCCCTGAATCATCCACTTGGAAGTGGCCACATTTCTATAATGGCACAGGGACTACATCAGACCTTTTGGCTGGATTAAAATGAGCACTTTTCATATTACCTTTTTCTGAGCAGGTACATAAAATACAGATCCCCATTTCTTCCTGTCCGTTTCCCTCCCTATATTTTAAATTGTATAACCTTTATGTATTAATGTATTTTTCTGCATGCTTGGGGAATATACAATACATCATACTCCTGCCACTGGACACCATCGTTCACCCATGCCCTTATAAGTCCTGCTTCTCTGTGCTGGGCCTTTTCTTGTTTGCCAAGACGTGTTTGAGCCGAAACTGGTTTGGCTCAGTGGATAGGGCTTCAGCCTGCAGACTGAAGGGCCGCAGGTTCAATTTCAGTCAAGGGCATGTGCCTTGTTGCGGGCACATCCCTAGTAGGGGGTGTGCAAGAGGCAGCTGATCCATGATTCTCATCGATGTTTCTAACTCTCTATTCCTCTCTCTTCCTCTCTGTAAAAAATTAATATATTAAAAAATATATATATATATATAATATATAATATTAAAAAAAAAAAACACAGACGTGTTTGAATGGCAGTGGTATTACAATAGGTAGGTTTGGTGCTTGGGATCTTTTGCAGGAGCCCAGGTGTCAGGGGTTCTTTTTGCAACAGTCTCATCAGTGAAAAACAGTAGGTTGAGTTAAATACAGAACCAAAAGATTGAGGGTTCGGTTCCCAGACAGGGCACATACCTACGTTTCAGGTTAACATCATAAGATAACTACTGATCAGGAAACCACAGACCACGCATCAGGCTGTGACCACCACGGAAGTGTTGCTTCACCTGGTGTCTGGAGAGAGGCGTGTCCTGTTAGTTCAGGTGTTGCTGAGAGTCCGTGAGCATGAAAGACATGCCACCTCTGAACCTCCGTGTTCTCCTGCTCACACCCCCAAACCAGTTCTGTGCTTAGAGTGGAGTGGGACATGGGAATGCATAGAAAGCCTGTATTCTCAGCAGTTTGGTTATTATACAAGGACAGTGGGGAGAAAACAAAAGTCCTGTTCAATTGTTTAAGTCATGACTTTTAAAGTGAATTGACATGGCTCAAAGTAAGAAATACATTTTGCATTGTGATGTGGAACATACAAAAGGAAGGTTTTAGGACATGATGCCTTTACTAAACATGATGCCTTAAGATATTTTCTGCCCTTTATTTTTAAGAAAATGCTGGCTGTGATTCCTACATTACACTCAGAACTCGCTGGTGGTTCATGACCAGCAGGTTGAAACAGCTGCTTTATGCCACCCATGTGGCAAATTACACGCTGAAGACAGAGGGAAATCAGCAGAGCCTAGCAGCTGCGTTTTTGCTTGTTTCTGGCAAGTTTGTAGAAAATTATTTTTTCCTGTCCCCCAACCCCCGTTCCCCCCAGTTGACAAGCCCTAAGGAAGCCCATGGGATCTGCCCCACACAATCCGGGAAGCTTAAAGGAAAAGATTCCCTGGGCAGATGTATTCCCCTGGTATGTGTCCGTTAGCTGGGGAGGGGCAGAGAAAGGGCTGGAGAAATTATTTTGCCCGATTTGTCAATAGGTCACACGCCTTGGGTCACCCTGGCTTCCACTGTATAATCCCTCGAGCGCTGCAGAGCTTTGTATGGACATTCTTAGGAAATATTGTTCCTCTGCCCCCCCCCCCCCCCCAAACAAACCAGTAGCCGCCTAACAAGCAAGGAGGAACAGCAGCAGCTTTCGCCATGAAGGCCAGAAGGTACATGCCCATCAGCTGCATTTTTGCTCTTCATTGCTTCCCACTCCTCTTTAAAAAAAATAACTTATTGAGGTGAAATAAATTTCACTGCTTCCTTTAACAAATTCCAGCTGCAAAAGATAGTTGTAATGCAGCTGGTGCTGTCTCTGCCCACCCCCAGGCATTTTCCGGAAAAAAAAGCTCACTTCATTCCCACCAGAGGGTCCGATGGGGGCGGTGCAGCCTTCTGGCCACATGGGGGCGTCAGAGGTTGGCCAGTGACCCAATGTGAATCAAGGCCCTCCAGGGGGAATTGTACAATGCAGTAGAAGGGAACAAATTTTCCTCTGGGACCACGAAGCCGTGATCATGTGCACTTGGCGCTCCAGTGACAGTATTGCTCCCAGTGTGGAGGAAGCAGAGAATAAAACCAGAACATTGGGAGCAGAGTCCAGAGCCAAGAGGCTGGGCTCACTGTACCTGGATCCAGCTGCCCTTGAAGTTGGAGTCACCACCCACTCAACCTCCTCCCACCCACCGCCTTATTTTTGCCTAGACTAGTTTGAAATGAGTTCTACAACTTGCAACAAAAAGAGTTCTGGTGCCAAAATCTCTCCCAGAGTTCCAGAAACTGCTCCTCTGGTCAGACACCGAGCAAACAAAATCACCGAGGTACCATCATTCATCTTAGAACTTGCTGGAGAAGTAAACCTGCTACAAATAAGTGTCTGGTTACCCTTTTATACAGAAATAGATTTCCTTTTTGTTTGCACTAGTCTGATGAAATTTACTTAACAGGATTTTTGTGGGGGAGGGGGTTGCTAAAAACAAGTCAAAATACACAAATAGGGAAATATAAAATACTGTGCAGTGCAATTGTTAAGTATTTGACCTTCTACAGACATGCTAAGAATATGTTGTCCTTCAAATCAGAAGATAGTTACACAAAATAATACCACCTGAAGGGAAACATTTCCAGGAATAGTAACTAATAAGCAGTTCCAACGACATATCTGACAAACCAAGTGATCTTACCTGCCTTTATATAATCTTTTCAAGAATTATAATATAAGCTACTTTCATGACACAGTGGAGGAAACAGAGGCTTAGGACAGTGACTCTCAAACTAGGTAATTTTTCCCCCTGGGGGGAATTTGGCAATGTCTGGAGACCTGTTTGTCACAACTGAGGGGGTGGGTGCTACTGGCATATAATGGGCAGAGACCAGGGATACTGCTAACCACCTTACAAGGCACCGGGCAGCCCCCACAGCACAGAATTATCTGTCTCAAAATATCAACAGTGCCTGAGGCTAAGAAACCCTGACTTAGAACTCAGCTGACCTGGCTAAGGAAATCACCCTCCAAGGAGCACCGCCCCCATGCACGCACATGCTGACATGCATACTGAAGCACAGGCATGCTCACACATGCACACACATGCACACCTAGGGTGAGTTTGGGCGTCCAGCATTATAGTTTCCCGGTTCCCTTGGCTCCCTGCTCCAGCACTGCTAACAAAAGCAAGAGCAGGGGCTATTTGGAGGTCAGTAAAAATGTTGGTTTGAGCCCAGGGACGTTTCTAGAAGATTGCCATGGTTTCATGGAGGAGCAGCAGGCAATGGAACCAGCTGAGGGTTTTAGGTTAGTACCGTCCTTATGCAGTGAGAGGAGCAGGCCAGTCCAGGGTGTGTTCTTAAAGTCTGTGTCACTGACCTTGTTCCAGATGAGCACAGGGGTTGGGATTCCGATGACCTCACAGCTCAAGTACACCTTGGCACCAGTGACATTCCAGATGTTCTTGGGGGGAGTCACAATGGAAGGACCTACAAGAGAGGGCACAAAGCCAAATGAAATTTTAAACAACCTTCAGCGTCAGCATGCTAGGAGATCAACACTTGATTATGTTCATGACGCTTTCCCCTCTGCAAATGATCTGAAGCACATTTCAAAGACCAGGCCGGCAAACCTTGGCCACCAGCATGACTGTAAGCGATGGTTTGAGAATGTGCACATCCAGACGAACACAAAAATAACTAGGAAGAAAATTCTATTGTTCATAAGATTTTCTACTCTCAAATCATGCTTAAATGAACTTACCAGCTGTTTTGCATTACTGGGTCTTTCCAGTTAATACAGTGAAAATTTAGTTCCAAAATGTTCCATGTTTTTCTTTCTTGTTTACCAGTATTTTTTTGGGGGGGGAGGGGAGGAAAGGGGGGCGGCAACATAGACAATGTACGAAGATATTTGAAAATGTGCTGAGTACCCGGAGAAGATGGTAGGTGGTCCCTGCCTTATGAAGCTTGGGGTCTGAGTCAGTGGTGATAAGGCAGGGATGGTAACTCTCATCAAAGAGATTAATATGAGGTGCTGTGTACCCTGGGAGAAACTTCTGAACGGTAGTGGCCCAAGTGTTAAGGAAGAAGGTGGAAGGAGGAGGCAGTGGGTGAAAGGGAAGCGGTGACAGAGCTATTGTGTGGGACCAGGGCCCCCACGGAGAGGAGTCTTTCTAGGATTCTCAGGTTCCAGGTCACTGGCAGCGGGCATTGGCAAGTGGGGGCACCTGTGGAAAGCATTGTCTGATTTGAGTCCTGGGTGTGGGACCACCCAGGGAGAGCCCAGAGTGACACCTCTTATCCCCTCGGTCCTGGCACACGCCCCTCCCCTCGGCCTTCTCTATCATATCCCTGCCAGTAAGAAGGTCCTTAGCACCAACATCAATGTATGCACCCTTTTTGTGATAGAAGAAGTCTTGGGGTTGGCAAACTCTGGCCTGTGGGCCAAATTTATCCTGTTACTTGTTTCTACATGGCTTGTGAGTGGTCTTTACAGCTTTACGTGGTTGGGGAAAAAAAAAGAAAAAAAGAATCCTATATAATAAAAGCATAATATGCAAATTAACCAAACAGCCAAAGAGCGGAACAACTATCTGGACGACCATGTGGGACCACACTATGACACCCACTGGTACCAGGTCAGCCAAGATGGGCGTGATGCGATTGGTTGGGGGCCTGGCCATCACCGCATGATCTCCCCAAAGAGGAAGGCCCAGACCACCAACCAGCGGGCTGCAGTGGGTAGGCGAGGCCTCTCTGCGCGGGAAGCCTGAGTCCCGGGTGCCAAAGGGAAGATGGTGCCAGCAGTCAGGGGAAGGAAAGCCTACTCTTGCACAAATTTCATGCACTGGGCTTTCATAATGTGAAAAAGTTAAGAAATTCACAGTTCATTGTCCATAATATCAAATGTTACTGGGCCCTGGCCCGTTTGGTTCAGTGGATAGAGCATTGACCTGCAGACTGAAGGGTCCCATGTTCGATTCTGATCAAGGACACATTGCAGGCTCAATCCCCAGTTGGGGGCATGCAGCAGGCAGCCAACCAATAATTCTCTCTCATCACTGATGTTTCTATCTCTCTCTTTCCCTTGCTCTAAAAATATATTTTTAAAAATGTTATTGGAATACAGCCATGCTCAGAGTGGAGCATTTGTGGCAAAGACTGTTTGGCCTAAAGTATTTACCATTTGGCTCTACACAGAAGACGTGCAATCCCTGCTTTAATCAACTGAGAGGCGACCAAACCTAGATAAGACATTACTGGAAAGTCTCAGGACTTCAATGTGTTACGCGTTACCCAGAGCAGATGCACATAAACTCTGTGGATGATTTCTGGTTCAGCTCTGAAATGCAACACCTTTCAATTTAAATTTATTTTTCATTGATTTTAGAAAGAGAAGAAGGTGTGTGTGTGTATGTAGAAACAAGATTTATTGTTCCCCTTATTCATGCAGTCATTGATAGGTTCTCATATGTGCCCTGAGGGGGTTCGAACCCACAACCTTGGCACATTAGGACCACGTTCTAATCAACTGAGCTCTCTGCCAGGGTGAAATGCAATGCTTTGGAAGCCAACGGACACTGAAAGATCTGGCCTCCCTGCTCTTTTCTTACTGAGGTGCCAGCTCCGCAACGTCTGCAGGAGAGACAGGCACACCTATTTTTATCAGGTGGGACTTGGAATTTTCCTTCTAACTCTGAATGCCAGGTTTCAGGCCCCCAGTGCCCCAGAGAGACCAGGGACAGTCCACAGAGGAGGGAGCGGAGTTGGGGGCCTGGGCTCCCAGTCAGACAGCCACCACTCCGGCACCAAACCTATCAGGCTCAGTGCACTTCTCAAGTGAATGAGTTAAGAATCCCCTCAGAAAGCCATGCCGGTGTGGCTCAATGGTTGAGCATCATCCAATGAACCAGGAGGTCAGGGTTTGGTTCCCCGTCAGGGCATATGTCCGGATTGCAGGCTCAGTCCCCAGTGTGAGGTGCAGGAGGCAGCCAATCAATGATTCTCTCTCAGCACCGATGTTTCTATCTCTCTGCCCCTCTCCCTTCCTCTCTGAAATCAATTAAAAAAAAAAAAAAGAATTCACTCTGAACCTCAGCTCTCTGTCGCCTTGTGTCTTGCAGCCGAATGTCTAACCGCAGGGTCAGCGGGCCTCAGAGTCCTTAGGCCTGGAAAGTTTTCTGGCATCATCAGCGTTCAAGGGACACGAAGTCTCCCCTTTTGCAGCAGGCTATTTCCAGCACACCATTAATTTCTCGAAACAGAAAGGAAATGCTCCCAGCATGTAAGATTTTCCCCACTCATCTGAAGTATTAGAAGCTGATATTTTTTGTTAGCAATCCCTGGGGCATTTTTTTTTTTCCTCCCGCCTCCTCTTTGCAAGAATGTGCAAAACAATCAGAATTTTGAAAGCCCAAAATATATTCCATGCTTCCTTCTCTCCGCACCATAGGCCTAAAGAGGAAGCCTCTATGCTGGCCCGGGGGTTTTGGCTTTTCTGTTGCAAATGTGGATGTGGTAGCCCGGTGAAGCTGTGTTTATGTGTGTTTCTGGCTCTGTCTCCGATGCTTCCTCGTCTGAGGGCACCAACACAGGACCCTGCAAAGCTCTGGGCCGGGCCTCACCACACCCCAGGCTTCCTCCCGGGCCCTGGGACGGCAAGGCCTGGACACCAGAGGACCGGATCTGCTGGACTTTGAACTATTATACTTTCGCTCACCTCTCTGAGGGCCCCCATGTGGCTTTGTCCTCTTTTCCACACGAGGATTTAGCAGGATGACATCAAAGCTCAGGGGATCTCAAGGGACTGTTCCGAGAAGGGATTTGGAGGGCTTGGAACAAAGCTGCCTTTCACGAATCAGAGCCACACGAGGATTGTAAGGCGTCTTCACTGGGAGGTCTCAGCCTCACAGCAAAGCCCTGAGTTTAACCTGCATGTCTCCCTCCAGTCAGGCAGTTAGTCACCTGTCTCGGTCCAGTCAGAGAGGGCGCAGGGAAGCTTTCCTGCCTGATTTCCCGCCAGGGCATGCTATGGATTCTTCTCAGGGCATAAAATTAAAAACTAAGATAGTCTTTGTTTTAATGTAGTCCAATTTCTCATGTTTCTCTCTCTTCCGCCCCCCTCCCTCCCCACCCAAGTTTTTTCACTTATGGTTTGTGTCCGGTTAAAGAAATTTTTGCCTAGCCCAAGTCCGGAGAGATCTCCTGTTTTCTCCTATAACTTTATGGTTTCACCTTTCGCTTTAGGTTTGTGACCCATCTTGAATTAATTTTTGTGTGTGCTATGAAGCGGAGGTCTAGGTTCATGCACTTCCCCCAAAGGACATCCACTTGCCTTAGCATCATTTGCTGCAAAGACCATCCTTTTCCTATTCTATGTAATAAAAGTTTAATATGCAAATTGACCCTAATGGCGGAACGACCAGTCACTATGATGTGCACCGACCACCAGGGGGCAGATGCTCAATGCAGGAGCTGCCCCCTGGTGGTCAGTGCGCTCTCACAGGGGCAGTTCTGCTCAGCCACAAGCAGGGCTGACAGCTGCAAGCTCAGTGGCAATGGCAGGAGCCTCTCTTTCCTCCTCAGCAGCACTAAGGGATGTCTGACTGCTGCTTAGACCCAATCCCCTGGGGAGTGAGTCTGAGATGGCAGGTGGACATCCCCCAAAGGATCCTGGGCTGTGAGAGGGCACAGGCTGGGCTGAGGGATCTCCCCCCCTCCCGAGTGCACAAATTTTCATGCACTGGGCCTCTAGTTGAATTATAATCGTGCCTTTGTAGTAAATCTGTTAACCATACATGAGTGAGTCTACTTCTGGAGTCTCCATTCTGTTCCACTGGTCTTGTGTCTATCCTTACACCAACAATCATAGTATAAATTTAGAATGAATAGTATTAAAACTGAAGCACTGAATAGAGGGGATCCATTATATTCACCTCCTTCTAATCTCTCCCTTATTTCAGGAATCCGAACATTTAAGGAGGAGCAAGAAGTATTTTAAAATATTTAAACTCAGGGATAGGTTTTTCTTCTTCTTTTTTTTTTTAAAGAATAGTTTATTGATTTTCTTTCTTTTTTTTTTTTTTAGAGAGAGAGAGAGAGGAAGGAAGAAGAGAGGAACATCGATGTGAGAGTGCAATGTTGATAGGCTGCCTCCTGCATGCCCCTACTGAGATCCAGCCCGAAACCAGGGCATGTGCCCTGACCAGGAGTTGAACCAATAACCTCTTGGTGGATCAGACAATACCCAACCAACTGAGCCACACCAGCCAGGGCAAACCCACAAATACTTTCAATGAGAGCCATCACCAGGGATTCAAGATTAGGACAAATTATACTATGGCTTCCTCCTCTCTCCCAACCTCTGGAATACATATAACACTTTAGGTTAATGGGCTGAGTCAATATTCGGTCCATTCTAAAGTCATAAATGAGTCTGTCAATTCTGCTACCAGGCTCTCCCTAGAATTCTATAAAACTTCTAAGTAACAAAAGTCTGTATTGCCCAGCCCTGTGGCTCAGAGGTTGAGTGGTTGAGCATTGACCCAAAGGTTCTGTTCTACCGCAAGAGAGTGCTCAGCAAAAATGACTCTTTACCAAATGACTCCTACTTCTTTCCACTCTGCCTTCTTTCCAAGAATGCCAAACCAGGTCCAGAATTTATTTCTGTTTGTAAGAATAAAGGAACTTTCAGTTCCTGAGCTCATTTTCAGGCAGAAAGCTCAAAATCAATCCTGGAGGTCAGGCCAAGGATAATAATAAACACTACCATCTAAGCCATGCTCTGTGTTATGGCTTCTACTTAAAACAAGTCTCAACATATGTACATGTACAGGAACAAACAGCAGACTAGGCTCCACTATTTATTTATTTATTCTTACCCTTGTTCTGATAAAGACCTTAGGCTGCTCGCATACACTTGTGTCTAGCAAACATCCTGTACATAGAATTAAATGACTGCCCACTACCTCCCTGCTCCCCTTTCCCACCCTGGGGAACTCTAGGCAGCAACCAAGCCATGTGCAGTGCCGCCTGATGTCTGGTGTGAGAATGTCTATTCCAAAGCTTTCTCCACCTCAAACCACCCATATCTTTCTTTCTGTCTCAGATGACTGTACCCAAACTAAGTTACTCCATTTTCTTACATTTTAAGACTCAGCTCTTATTCAATCTCTTTTGATTTTCTCAACTCTTTAATTTCATGTAGCAATCCCTTATTATTCTAAAAAATATAATTCTTGTCTAGTTTCCTTAGATGGTGTCTTTTTTTTTTTTTTTTTTAATCATTTCTTGAAAGAAAAGAGGAAGAAGAAAGAAGGAAGGGAGGAGATGAAAGAGGAGGAGAAAGAAAGAAACAAAATGAGAAAAGCCAGATCCTAAATAAAGATGTAGCAAGGAAGAATAATGTTTCAAATTTGGAAGAAAATCAAAATTTATTTTAATTTAAAAGTACCTAGAAGGAGTTAGGTGTCTCTTGCACAATCTCCACCTATCTGCATCCCACTCCTCAGGCCCTTCAAGTTGAGTTCTGGATAAATGATCCAGAGACTAGCAGAGGACTTTTGGAATATTTGATTATAACCCAGAAATAACTACAATCTGAGAAATCACTAAAGCTATAAAAAAGGAAGAATTAGAGATAGATTTTAAAAATTAAATTTATAGGGGTGACATTGGTTAATATGGATGGATTTAAATCTGGAATATTTTGACTTGGTTCTCAAGAACTTAAAAAGGGCAGTTATCACAAAACACACAAATGCCATGAGGAGAAGACCCTGAAATGGAATTAATTTTGAACTTGACCAGCAATTCATTAATTTATGGTTTTACATAAAATTGTAATAAAGAAAACAGAGTGAAAACTTATCATCCTATCAAAACATGGGGGTAATGTAAAAGAAGTATGTGAACCATTTCCTAGCCTCCTACAGAGCATAAAACACTCTCCAGACATGACCTAAGATGTCCTTACTATGTTTCTATTAAAAACACACAAAAAAACACAAAGCACTCTTGGGGACAGAAAACTTGGCTCTGGAATCTTGTCTGCCAATTATAGCCAAGTGACCTTGAACCAGCCACTTACCTATTTTTACAGAAGAGGAAACCAGAGCAGGTCTGAAAATCTCTCTGGGCTTGGAAGTGAATGTCCCTATCATGAATATGTTTGAGAGCACAGTCACAGGGCACCTTCCACGTCCATGAAGTGCTGAGATTCTAAGGTTGTACCACCTGGCTTTGGGGCTCTCGTCCCCTGTAAACCAGCCCAATGTTCCTCCTTATCTCCCAAATGTAGGTACTATGGTAACCAAACTGTAACCAGATTCCTGATCCACGGAAACTATAAGATAATGTTTATTTTTAAAGTCACTATGATTGGGACAATTTGTTACACAGCAATGAAAACTAATACATGGGCAAGTCACCTATTTTTGCACTTTGGTTGAAGGTGAAAGGAATTTTAGAGACAGAACAGGCAGGTTTAGGAAATAAAGACGGTCCATGGGGGAGGAATGCATATGTGAAGGACAGAGGCGTCTCTGGTCTGAGCAATTAGAGCAAGTACTAGTACGTGACTCACAACGAAGTTCTTTCTTTCTCCCAGTGATGGAAAGAAAAAAGAGCTTATCAAGGTGTCAGCTGGCCGAGACCGGTTTGGCTCAATGGATAGAGCATTGGCTTGGGGACTGAGAGGTCCCGGGTTTGATTCCAGTCAAGGGCATGTACCTTGGTTGCAGGCATATCCCCAGTAGGGGGTGTGCAAGAGGCAGCTGATTGATGACTCTCTCATCGATGTTTCTATCTCTCTATCTCTCTCCCTTCCTCTCTGTACAAAATCAATAAAATATATTAAAAAACAAAAACAAAAACAAAAAGCAAAACAAAACAAAAAGGTGTCAGCTGTTACTTAGCCAATTGCTTTTTATCTGAAAGAGCTACATAGGAGCTGTTAGGAGAAGTCACGTTTTGAGGTTGAATATACTCCATCGAGCTTGGGAAATAATGAAAAGTTGAATTCTCTTTAATAGTCAGTTTTTGTCTAATTTTGTTGTTGTATTCAACCACATAATGGTTTTTGCTTTGTCTCCTTCGTTTCCCCCATCATCTCTTCTACTTCCTTTCCTACTTCCACAAATCCACTTTCTTTCCTACTTCTCACTTCAACCCAAACTCATGCTCTGATCCTGGCAATCATGCTCACCTACCATTACCTTCTCATTACCACTCTGTGTATGATGATGTCCTTGCTTACTGGGTTGTCCTCCCTGCTTTCATCTATTATCCATGCCCTATTCTTGACTTGAAGCTCTAAGCCTCATCTCCTGTTGACATTTTGAACAGCTCCATTTCCCACTTAGTTCTCCTCTGCGATCCTGCTGGGTTCAGAGTTAGTGCCACACAACTTGGAGCATCTTTGTTCTTTAATGCGTTCCCCAGCTGGGCTAAGGATGCCAGTGTCCTGATGCAGCCAGACTGAAGCCAGGAAATCTGGAATCAGATGTCCTTCATGTTTATTGGGAGGACGGACAGCCAAGAGTGTATGCAGTGGGAAAGGGCATCAGTAAATCAAGAGTAATGTAACATTACTAGGGGCCCAGTGCATGGATTCATGCACATTGAAAGGAAATTAATTAGAAGGTGGCTGGTTGGGTGGGACTGGGCTAGATGGGCTGGACACACCCTGGAACCAACCCCTTTCCTCCTCCGCATTCCCTCCTTGCCCGGGTGCAACTGGGGTGGTGCTGGGCTTGAAGGGCACCTGCAGAGTGAGTGGGGTCCCTCCAGCCGGTGGGGTCCCTTGTCCTGTCCTGTGGGGATTGGGCCAAAACCAGCTCTCTGACATCCCCCGAGGGTCCCGGAGTGCCAGAGGGCACTCTATAAAGTTGCTGTCGCTAGGCAGCTCCTTCATTGAGTGTCTGCCCCCTGGTGATCATTGCATGGCATAGCTACTTGCTGATTGTTTGGTTGCTTAGGCATATATATATATATATATATATATATATATATATATATATATATGAGGCCTGATGCATGAAGATTTGTACAAGAATGGGCCTTCCTTCCCCTGGCTGCCGGCACCACCTTCACTCCAGCCGGAGCTGCCTTTTTGCCTTTGCTCTGGCCCGGAGCTGCGTTTCTGCCTTCCCACACCGCCCAGAGGCCTGGAGCTACTGGGGGGTGCAGAACGCCTGCTTCCCATCCAGTCCCCGGCCGTTTGGCATCTGCATATGCAAATTAACTCATAATCTTTGTTGGGTTAATTTGCATACTCACTGCTGATTGGCTGATGGGCACTGAAAATATAGCCACTATCCTGAAAATGCACCAGAGTTCACAATGCCAAGGTATTTAGCCAAAGTGGGGTTATAGCCACCCCCCCCCCTTTTTTTTTTTTTTTTTTATCAGCTGGAAGATCATTCATTGTGATTTTTTAAATCCTCCACTTGACTTTCTCTTGTTGTAAGCAATGATTCTTGGCCACCCACCAACCAATCAGTGTATGGTCAGGGGATGAGAATTAATTTAAATATATAGTAGTCAAGTGAATCCTAATGAGTAGATCTGCTAGGGAGAAAAGATAATCTGTCATCCTCACATATGCTGACTTCTGCTATTTGCATTAGAGATCTCCCTGAGTATGTATTAATATGGCTAAGGCAGCAGAGTACAAAGACTTCCGTAAGTTACGGTAGGCTTGTAAACCACACCCATCTGGACTCTCAATATGCCGATTATGTGTGTTCACACCAAAAAAGGAGCATTTAGGAAAGAGCCGAGATACCACATATGGAGGTAAGAGTCCACTCAACTTGGCAAAAACCCGCAGATCGAGTTCTGATAACACATCGAAGGGAAAAGCACCAAACAACAGAACAAAGTGGGAAAAGAATAGTAGGAAAGCCCCAGGGCCAAGACGGGGGAGAAGATGAGACGCGTGCAGACTTCCTGATGTTAAATTAGGGGAAGCAGTAACGGGATGGCTAATAAAAGAGCAGAGCACTTGCCAAGGCAGGTCCTTCTGGGAGCTTCCGGTGATGTGGCAGCTGGACCTCGGGATGGAAACCCAGCTCACCGTCTCGAGGATGTCAGCCGAGGACAGCAAGAGCAGGAGGAAAAAAAGGACTAAACCCGCAGCAGCAGAGTTTAGGTTTAATTTCAGGGCATTAGTTTAAGGAGACGTTACCTAGTCATGGTAGCTACTGTTCGTCATTTACGCTTTGGCAGGAGTGAAAAACCAATAGTTTATCATGATGGGGCCTTGCCAAACACTGGCAGGGAAAGGTGTAATAATTGCTTCCTCTTTTCCAAATATAACCTATTTTGGTGGGGATGGGGGAGGTTCAGCACATGTAGATTGAGAATAAGATGCTGGGGAGGGATTCTGGTCTGCAGTGAGTTTGGAAGCAGGGATTCTGCACTACCACATCTGAGTTATGTAACATTGTACAAGTTATTCAACTTCTCAGTTTATTCATCTGTGAAATGGGGCAGGAACACCGAAGTCTTTAGACGATCAGGAAGATTAAACATGATACAGCCATCAGCACAGTCCCTGGCCTGGGGTACATGCTCAGCAAGTATTAGCTATTGTTTTTATTTCAAAGTAAATTCCTTATGACTGGCGCTGAGACAAATTGCTCATCCAGGGAATGGAGGCCACACATCCCTTGAGCCAGGGGTGGCTGGGAAGAGGAGACGGCATCTGGGCAGGCCCTGCAGCTCGGAAGCAGGCCTCTGCCCAGGAAGGTTTCCCCTGGAGACAGCAGGGGTGCAGGGACAGGAAAGCACCACCCTGCCGGAGGAACAGCGAGGGAGCCCACCAGTCTGGCTCGGGCGGAGCGCTGCGTCAGGGACAGAAGCTGGGATTCCAGCGTCTCTGACTGCTGGAGAGACATGACTCACGTGGCAACTCCAGAGGCCTCTGCAGCAGGACTGAGACAGGGTGGGATCAGGAGCCCGAGTCAAGTTCGCAGCAGTGGGACAGAGAGGGAAGAGGCCGGCTGGAGGGGCTGCTCAGGAAGAGCTACCACGACCTGGGAACGGATAGGCTGTGGGGACGGCGGGAATGAGGCCACCGCGGTGGGCCGAGGTGAGAGGAGGCTGCCACCCCATGGACAGGAGCAGGGATGCCAGGCTGAGGGATTGGAGAAGGGGGGAAGGATGGATCTGGGCTTAGATTGGCTGCATTTGAGATACCTCCTGAGCAACCCCATGGAGAAAGGGGAGAGGGTATGGATGGGGCAGTGGTGCTAAGGAAAACCTTTCAGCCCTGGGTAGGCAGGTGGGTTCTTTTGTGTGGAAGGAAGACAGCTTTGACGCTTCTTCCCCCCAGCAGCTTCTCTAGAGGGAATCCCATCAGCTTGCTGGTAACCCCTGGTCCATCCTCCCCCTCCCCACCCCCACCCAGGAGAGGCAGAAGTAGACAGCTAAGGCATTGCTTAGCCGCCAGCCGCTTATTTACAGGGGCAGCCCATCTGAAAGCAGACTTCCCAATAGGATACCAGCCTGGAGATGGCCTACACGGACTCTGTAAAGACATTCCCGACCCGTCGTTGTCTCTGGGTTAACGAGACACCCCACGTTGGCTCCCGTCTCTGATGCTGAGCATCCTCCTGGAGTGGACGGGCTATTTTTCCATATAACAGACCCCCCAGCACTCAGACGTCTGTCCAGGATGATTGTGAACCGTGCCGTGCCTCAACATTACTGCCCTGCATTTGGACATGTCACGGAGCCTGAACAGAAAGCTGATGCTTCACAATTTGTTGCTTGCAAACCAATCCCTTATGGGACCCTGTTTTCTTATTCCTTTGCTCTCCCGTGAATGGGTCTAGCACAAGAAAGAGTAGGATACTGACCAAGGGTCTGACACCAGGGCGTGGTCCCCACCCCCATGTGACCTGGTTGTCTAGGACCGTGGTTGGCAAACTGCGGCTCTCGAGCCACATGCGGCTCTTTGGCCCCTTGAGTGTGGCTCTTCCACAAAATACCACGGCCTGGGCCAGTCTATTTGGAAGAAGTGGCACTAGAAGAAGTTTAAGTTTAAAAAATGTGGCTCTCCAAAGAAATGTCAATCGTTGCACTGTTGATATTTGGCTCTGTTGACTAATGAGTTTGCTGACCACCGGTCTAGGGCCACCCGTGGAGGGGGCCTGCGATAGGCAAGATAAATCGATGGAGGGTTTAGGTTAAGTTCAGACGCCTGAGGTGGAGCCATCTCTGGGCTAGCCACATGGGGGATGAGCTCAGCGGGCTGTGCCAGCCACCCTGCCAAGGGATGAGCTCATTGACTCAGCAGCACTGCCATGGGTGCCAAACTGCCATCCTAAACCAGACTGGCTGACGTCCACACCAGTCAGCCCCGCCGGCTGGATTTTTATTTGGTTTGTGCACAATGGAAGCACCGGCGTTCCCGGGAGCACCTTTATGAAGGGAAACGCCCTGGCTGTATGAGTGTATCTTGTTCACGGCACCACAGTCTTGGAAATGCTTTTCACCGCATCTCACGGGCTAGGACACACCTTAAATTCAACGAATTACAACCGAGGGCCACCTCTTCCTGTCCCACAAGCTCTGGTTTGAGTGGGGAAGTGACCCCAGGAGGGACGTCCTGCTACCTCATTCTGGGATTCCTAGAAGCCTGGACAGTGAGTTCCCGGAACACTTATCTTTGAGATCCTGCCCGCCTCCCCCTGCGCACACCCGGTGCGGCCTGTCAGGCGTCAGGAAGTGTTTCCCCCGTGGGCTGTGAGGGGAAGTCTTCCGGAGCCTGGAGCCCTGTGGCCTCAGTCTGGGTCCGGGGGCCTTGTCCTATCACCAGGGCTGCCGTCTGTGGGGTCCCAAAGAAACAGATGTTCTTGAACCCGCCGCCGGGGGGAAGGATGTGAGGGACTCCCACATGGCCTTCAACTCCAGGAGGGTTGGCCTCACTAAACCTAGTGCCTAGAACAGTGGTCAGCAAACCTGTTAGCCAAAAGAGTCGATATCCAAAGTACAACGCTTGAAATTTCTTTTGAGTCAAATTTTTAAAACTTAACCCTTTTTTTCTTTTAAATATCTAGTTGTCTGTATATTTTTTTATACATTTTATTGATTTTTTTTTTTACAGAGAGGAAGAGAGAGATAGAGAGTTAGAAACAATGATGAGAAAGAATCATCGATCAGCTGATCCCTACTGGGGATGTGCCCGCAACCCAGGTACATGCTGCCTTTGACCGGAATCGAACCTGGGACCTTTCAGTGTGCAGGCCGACGCTCTATCCACTGAGCCAAACCGGTTTCGGTTAAACTTAACCTTCTTCTAACGCCACTTATTCAAAATAGACTCGTCAGGCCGTGGTGTTTTGTAGAAGAACCACCCTCAAGGGGCCAAAGAGCTGCATGTGGCTCTCGAGCTGCAGTTTGCCGATCACGGGCCTAGAACATCTTGGAAAGCTGAGGAAGGCCGAGGCCTGGACTCCCAGGAGGCCTCCCTCGGGGGGCTTCTGCTCTTCCTCGTCCAGTGGGCAGCCCGGGTACCCGGGTACCAGAGAGCTTCCCGCCTGGGTCTTTGGTGGAAGATCAATGGTCTTCCCCTCCCTGAGAGCTGGGTGACATTCAGGTCCACTCTCTGACCAAGGAAGGGCTTTGACTGTAAGATAAGGTGACCAGACGTCCCGCTTTGGGCGGAACAGTCCCGATTTTTAACAATTTGTCCCGCGGCGTTTTAAAAAAGTCCAGATTTTTTCCAAAAATCTGGACTTTTTTAAAATGCCACGGGACAGGGACAAATTGTTAAAAATCAGGACTGTCCCGCCAAAATCGGGACATCTGGTCCTTACTGTAGGAGTCCTAGCAGATCCTCAGGCCAGGCCGAGGGCCCCAGAACAGCCTGTGGAAACTGGCCGCATGGCACTGGGTCCCGGTTAGACTGGGAGCTTCCAGAGATGGCAGGTCTGTTCGGTCTCGTTATGCATGTTGGAAAAGACCTTGCCGAGGGGTGCCAGCAGGAACAGCAGGCACCAGACACTCCGAGCCAAACAGGCGAGCTCCCCACCTGGAAAGCAGCTCCCCGGAGGAGCCTGTCTGGCAGTGCTTGCCAGTCCTGGCTGCGCTCTGGGCTTCCAGCCTCTACCCAGTGCCTGGGCCCGGGCTGCGCTCCCAGTTTCTCGTTGGGCTGGGTGTGGCGTCTGGCACTGGCATTGTTTAAAAACTCCTTGGGAGGAACCGCTTAATTAAAACAGAGCAGGAGCTGGATGAGGAGGAAGGCGGGAGAGTGGAGAGTAAAGGGAGGAGAAGAGGAGAGATCTGAAGACATAATGTTCCCAAGTGTTTTTAGCGAGAGTCTAGATGCGCGGGAGACACAAGCAGTGAAGGAGAAGAGGGAAAAGGCCCGGGAACTGGGGTGAAGAGTGATGGGTACAGAGGCCTGATGACAAGAACAGCTCTGTTATTGTTACTATCGTTGCTTTAAGCCTCGTGGGGGGAACAGTGAGTCTTCACAGGCCTCCTGTGCTCTTTTCCCTTTTCCTAAAAATAAAGCCTTTGGGTCACATCCTCAGCCCCGCCCCTGTCCCTCTCCTGCCTTCCCAGTTCCTTCGTCAATGGTAGCAGTGGGCAGAGATGGGGCTGTCTCCGGAGTCTGTGCGTTTCAGTTAAAATCCGACTAAATCAGGACCCTTTCCTTCGCCTCTTCTGGTGTCAGATCGCCTGTGTGTTAAGGACCAGGAGCAGGAGGAGCAGGAGGAAACACTAGGGATCTGTGTGTGAGGACACGGCCCCCGGGAGGCGGGAGGCTGGAGCAGAGCTGGGCTCACTGTGCTTGCGCCTGGCATTTCTGCTGGGTGATGTGATTGCCCGAGGGCCCCCGCCTCCTTTTCACTTCTCTCTTGGTTACTGTTGCCTCCTTGGCCCACAACCCCAGACACGAATCAGCCCAGCCGACATATAACAGCTCCCCTGTTCTCTCCCAGTGTTTTTCCCTCTTTCCCCTGTGCCCTCCAGCTATTTTCTGTGCTCCTTTGTGATGTCCACAGACTGGAGAGCTCTCAGCTGTTTACCCCAAGTCTCATCCTTTGTTTATCTCTGCTTTGCTGGGTGTTCTCAGATTTCCTCCCGGCTCCCTAGGAGGACTGGACATTTCTTTTCTCCTGTTCTGTGTTCACTCATGCTGTCCCTCAGGCACAAACAGAACTCCTCCTCACCCCGTCGCTATCTGTGTCCTGGGCGCTTATGACGCCTGGGACTGTGCCCTCGTGTTGGGCACCAGTGTGAACATCCCACTCGTTCTGGCATAATGACAGAGCTTCTTCTTTTAAAAAAATGTATTTTATTGATTTTTTTTTTTTTTTTTTTTTTTTTTTTTTTTTTTTTTTTTTACAGAGAGGAAGAGAGAGGGATAGAGAGTTAGAAACATCGATGAGAGAAAATCATCGATCAGCTGCCTCTTGCACACCCCCTTCTGGGGATGTGCCTGCAATCAAGGTACATGCCCTTGACAGAAATCAAACCTGGGACCTTTCAGTCCGCAGGCTGATGCTCTATCCACTGAGCCAAACCGATTTTGGCTACAGAGCTTCTTTCTATATCTGAGAGGAAAACTCACACCAGACAAGATGCTGGCTGGGGGTGCAGGGAGCCATCCAGGAAAAGAGCGAGGTGGTTCAATGAGGCTCAAATGGGAAGGCGTGACTCTCTGATCACAGGGGAGGAGGCCCTGTCTAGTGGGGACTGGGGGACTCTGAATAAGGATTTTGTATTTTTCACTAGTGAGGTAAGTCCCACTGGCTCTTATCCGGTTGGGGACAACCTGGCGTCCAGCCTGCTGGGGGTGAGCTCTGAGACATGAGAAAGCCACACCCACAGACGGGGGGGGGGTGTTGGGGTTGGGGGGGGGTTGGAGTTGGGGGGGGTGGAGGGTTGGCGGGGGGGGGGGGGGGGGGGGGGGGTAGCTGCCTTAGAATAGAGGCCCCGAGCCTGGGCTTGCTCTTTGCTGCTCGTGCTGGGATTACAGGACCAGACATTTTCACTTTGGCACTTAGGTTGTTTTTAGGCAGTGATTACTTTTCTGTAATTATGGCGCTTTTTTTTTTGGTGTCCCTTGGGTTGCTAATTCCTTTTACAATGCAAGAAGCAGCCAGGAAAGGGGTTTTTCTGGTCGAGTGGGTTTGAAAGGTGAGGATGTAGCATCTTTGCAAGAACTGGGAGCAGCTATGTGCAAGGTCTCCCCAGGGGAGCCCCAGGGAGAAAACCCGGGCCCCTTGGAGAACCTCTCCCTCCCTCCGCAGGCCCTCCTGCCAGGCAGCCATCAGCCCCAGCCCTGGAGAGTCTCTTCCTTTGTTTAAGCAACGGGAAAGGGAAGAATTCCTCACAGAGCAGCTGGGCTCTCTGAAGAGGTGCCAACACCTCTTCAGAGCAGCCATGCATAAAAGTAGGAAACTCGTTCTTTATAGAACTTGGAAAGAGAATGTCCTCCATCTTCCTGAAGTTGACACGGAAGCCGCAGTGTGTGCCTCCTCAGTCCTTTGGAAACATTTTCAGGGACTCTCTGTAGCAAACGTGTGACTCCTTTGGGAAGCCAGGGGCTTTGGAGATGATGCTTTTGACAAGGGGGGATACTGCTCTGCTTGTGAACTAGGGAGGAAAGATCCAGGTTTGTGTGTCCTTGGGAAAGGATCACGGTCTCTGGGCCGGTAAATCAGTTATATTGACACACAAAGAGAAGGAAACGTCCAGGTAACTCAGATAGGAAAAATAAAAACAAGACCCCTGGGGCAAGAATGATGTTGGCTAAACACGCAACCTGTCTCCAGTCCCGCCCACACATCCATGGGAGATGGGTCTGCATGAAAACTGAGGGTCATGATCTCTGGAGCTGAGAGAGATGAATCCCATTCACAGACAGTTCTAAGCAATTTTTTAAAATGAGAAAGCAGCATTTTTACCTGCACAATAATAATGAATAACAAGTCCACAAATGGTCCATAATGTCAGCACTAGATAGCTTTCCCAATGTCATGTAACATGCTCAGAAGATGATTAAAAAAATGGGCTGGAACATATTGATCACCAGGTGTAACATTGGGCTGGCCAGACATTTAATTCCTAATAACTAGGGGATGTCAAGAGAAAAATGTCATCCATTCATCACTAATTTTAATGTCTATCTCTTAGTTAGACTAACTTCCACTATTGCCCAGCTGAATTTATTTTTTAATGGAAAGGCTCTATTGGAAATGGTATAAAAGTTGAGAAAGATCCACAGGGATACTAAGTAAATAAAATTTCAGCATTGCATGGCATTGAACAGATAAAACATGGAGCAGACTAATTTATATATATTTTTAAATCCTCACCTGAGTGTATTTTTCCATTGATTTTTAAAGAGAGTAGGAAGAGGAGGGAAAGACTAAGAGAAAAATCAATGTGAGAGAGGCACATCAACTGGTTGCCTCCTGCATGGGCCCTGGCCAGGGACGAGGCTGGAGAGGATCCTGCAACTGAGGTACATGCCCATGGCTGAAATCAAACCTCAGACCCTTTAGTCCATAGGCTGATGCTCTTTCCACTGAGCCAAACCAGCTAGGCCACAAATTGGAGCAAGTTAATTCACTCGGGTCCTCCCTGAACTGAGTGCTGTGCTGGGTGATGTGAGGGATGGAAAGATGTGGTTGGACTCCTTACCTGATACAGGTTTACAATCCAGGAAGTATAGACAAATATACAAGTACATAAACAATTATAATATACTAGAGGCCCAGTGCATGAATTCAGTCATGGATGGGATCCCTTGGCCTGGTTGGTGATTGGGGTTGATGTGGGGGGAGGGAGGGAGGAGAGGGCTGGCAGCCGGCTGGGGAAAGGGACCACCGGAGGTTGGCCTATCAGTGGGCCAGGGGAGGGACTGTGGGAGGTTGGCCAGCCATGGGAGGTTGGCTGTGGGAGCACACTGACCACTAGGGGGCAGCTCCTGCATTGAGCATCTGCCCCCAGGTGGTCAGTGCACCTCATAGCAACTGGTTCACTGGTTATTTGGTTGCTTAGGCATACATATATATATATATATATATATATATATATATATATATATATATATATATATATATATATATCCTAGCCAGTTTGGCTCAGTGGATAGAGCCATTGGCCCATGGACTGAAGGGTCCCAGGTTTGATTCTGGTCAAGGGCACGTACCTCGGTTGCAGGCTCAATCCCCAGCCCTGGTCAGGGCACGTGCAAGAGGCAACCAATGTGTCTCTCTCACATTGATGTTTCTCTCTCTCTCTCTGTCTCTCTCCCTTCCTTCCACTCTATAAAAATCCATGGAAATATATCCTCGGGTGAGGATTAACAACAAAAACAAAACATAAACAATTATAACATAGATATATTATGACTGATAAATATAAACATAAAAATATTTTGACTGAGTAGGTCAGAACTGAACCATGGGAGAGAAAAGGGCTTTCCAAAGTTAAAGATGGTGGGTGAGGCAGGTAAAGATATTCCAGGCAAGGGGATCAGCATGCTCAAACGTGAGATGCCACCTGGGATGTTCCTTATAGGAAAAATAATAATAGTTAATATTGGTATTGGCCTTTACACCCCACAAAGAGTTCTTATGTCCATTACTTCATTTTTATTTTCCCAACAATCTCGTGAGCTAAGGTAGTTATTTTACAGACAAAGGAACTGAAGTTCAGTGAGGTTAAGTATCTTGTACAAACTAACCTAGACTGGGAGTGGAGTGGCCAGGACATGAATCTAGGTCTTCAGAATCCAAACTCAGAGGTTTCTCTGGGCTACTGAGGTGCCTCTTTACATAACCAGCTGAAGCATTCTGTCTTGTTTTGTTTTGTTGGAGGGAGAGGTATTTCAAGCAAAGGAAAAGAACTCTGGAGAACTGGAGGCCAGCTAGATTGCAGAAGTTTTCAATATCAAGCCAATGAGATTAGTTATGTCTATCGGTTATTATTATGAAAGGAAAACCAAGAGAATAAAAACATTAGCATGTTTTGGAGAACATGTTACACAATTGCTGGGAACATCAAATAGAGGTCATGGCTCACCATTCACACTCTGGGCCTGAAAAGTTTCAGAGGTGTTATCTCACTGGCTCTGGGTAATTTGGACTTGCAACTCCAAATAGGTGAGCATTATCCTCCTTATGAATAATGCTGGGACAGTGCTTGTCCTACTATGACTATATGGGTAGAGTCCTACCCACATCTTAGAAGAATAAAGACAATCTGCAAACTCCAGCCCTTTTTTATTGGGTTTTAATGGTTCCAGTGAATGTTTAATGTGAAAATCAGTGTTTGAAAATATGCTTCATGTTTTTTCTTGCAAATGACTAAGATGATGCCATACTCTTAGAAAGTACCTTATATAGGCAGGAATCCTGTGAGAACTTTAAAAGTCAATGTTAACGCTGAGTAAACATTCCCGGGTAGAGCCAAGTTATCTTTATATTAGTGAAAATGTTTCCTCTCTGAGATTAGATATGGTTTAGATCTGTATCTTCATCTGGAGGAAAATAAATTCAGAACTGCCAGAAAAGAAATAAGAGTCCTAAAGGAATGTATTTACTAAACTATAAAACCCAGAATAAATAAGACCTGGCCCTGAGTATCTTCCCAGCCTGGTTGCTTGTTGCATCCCTCCTGAACTTGAGCTCCAGCCGTAAGGAACTTCTTGTGTCCCTCAAATGTGTCCTGCTCTTTCTAGATCCTAGTCTTTGCATGTGCCATTCCTATTTCTAGGATATCCCCCCATTTACCATACCCCCCCCCCCCCCCACTTTTGCCTGGTTAACTCCTAGATATCCTTTGTCTTGGTTTGGTTACCTTTTCGTTTGGCAAACCTCCTTTGACAAACCTTTCTCCATCACTTTCTATTCTTCATCCCTTTGTTGAGCCCTTTCCCCCTAATATAGAATGGTGGCTTCCTTCCTGCTTCTATAGTTCTCTGCACTTATCCTTATTACAGCATTTCCACAAGGCACCATCATTGTGTCTGCAGAGCCCACTAGACTGAGGGCTTAATGCTGGTAAGGACCAGTCTATTTATTCTTTCTACTTCTCTGTGTGCCAATGGCTAACACTGAGTGGACGGTTAACAAACTGCTGAGCAGCTGAGAGACGAACGCTATTTATCAACATATACACCAGGTTCAAGGTTTTTATGTGAAGGTTCAAATAGTAAGAGCTTGGGAACCATTCCAAGAAACTGTCTTTCTTTGCTGTTGATCATTAAAGACTTTGGGGTCTAGCTAGCTATAACTACAGTTAATCCTTGAACAACGTGGGGTTTGGGGTGCTGACCTCTGCACAGTTGAAAATCCACATATAACTACAGTCAGCACTCCGTATATGCAGAGTTGACTGTTGAACAAAATTGGCTTGAACTGTGTGGGCCAATTGACCTACACAGGTCAATTGAAAAAAATTTCATGTACAATGGAATCGCGCAGTTCAAACCTATGTTGTTCAAGGGTCAACTGCAATTTTATCCCACAGTTTGCACAAGGGCATATTTTAGCATTTAGGAAAGGTTGAAGTACAGAGATTTTGATTAACTGTGGCCTATTTAAAAATTGGAACTCAGCTGTTCCTAAGTACAAAGAGGTCAATGTTCAGGTATGTCCTTCTTATGTCCCCGATTCAGCTACTCAACAGGAACAGTAAAATGTCCAAAGGTGCTGATTCTGTACTTCTACACTTATACTAACATAGATCAGATGTTAAAAACCTATAAAGAAATAGCTATCCCATTAAACAATGTAGATACAATCCACAAGGAGACAAAAGATAAGGATGGAACTCTATAGCAAAATGCCCCCTTATTAGTCAATTTACAAGGTTTAAAAATGGGCGGTATGCCCTAGCCGGTTTGGCTCAGTGGATAGAGCTTTGGTGGTCAAGGGCACATGCCCAGGTTGCGGGCTCAATCCCCAGTAGAGGGCGTGCAGGAGGCAGCCAGTCACTGATTCTCTCTCATCATTGATGTTTCTATTTCTCTCTCTCTCTCTCTTTCCCTTCCTCTCTGAAATCAATATATTTTTTAAAAAATTAGGGGTCATTGGTCATACTTATTTATTTATTTTTTTTCTTTCTCTTTTAAAAATATATATATTTTATTATTGATTATGGTATCACATAATTGTCCTCACCCCCCCATTCCCATCCCAAAACACCTCCCCACATATGCCCCAACCCGCTGTTGTCCATGGCCACTGGTTAGGCTTATATGCATGCACACAAGTCCTTTGGTTGATTTCTCCTCCTTACCCCAACCCTCCTCTACCTTCCCTCTGAGGTTTGAGAGTCTGATCGCTGCTTCTCTTTCTCTGGGTATGTTTTTCTTCATCAGTTTATATTGCTCATTAACTGGTCAGACTTTTAGTGGGAGAAATTACAGCTAAGCTTTGGGCAACTAAAAAGTACAAAAGTGCAATTCTGTGTTACCAAGCAACAATAGTACATTGGAAAAATTGGATTTAAACGAAAACTGGCTTCAGATCAGTCCCATTTGTGCAAAGATGTTAAAACCATTTATAAGGGTCAATTGAAAATCTGTTTGCAGACACGAAAGAAGACTTGCTGATTTCACATGCAGAGGAAACACTCCCCCAAGGGACAGGCCCTTCCTAGTGGGATGGGTGAAAGGACCGTATAGAGATTCTTCTCTCTTAGTATGTAACCTCTCCCAGTTAAAATACTTTCATATTCCTAGATTATCACATAGCCAGTGAACTTTTAAAGAAGAACCCTAATATCTACGTTGTCCAAATTCTCATTTTATAGATGAGGCTTGTGGGGATTAAACATTTTGATGAAGCTCCTTCCTGGATGTTGGCCGAAAAAGAACTGAAAGTGTTTGAATTCATCTCCTTGTGCTTTATAAATAACACAGAAACAACTATTATCTCTTCCCCATCAGCTGGCTACCACTTAAACAGTGTGAAACGGAGAGATTAGCAAGGCACCGAGCAGAGCCAGTAGGCACCCACAGCTCCGTTTCCCAGGCAGAGGGGCAGCAGGCAGCACAGTTGTGGGACTATTTCCAATTTGCATGAATGGAACATGGACAAATAAGATAAGGCCAGCTCCAGGAAAGCAATTCCCCCAGTTCCCCGGAGCCTTGGATTTGGAAAACTGTAGCCTGCTCTGGAATTCAAGACCATCATTGGGTAGAACTCCCCATGTGACCTCGGCCCACGCATGGAGGCTTGTCAAGGTCCCAGGTGCTGGCTCGCCCACGGGCTGTGGCTGAGACAGAAAAATAAAGAAAAAAAAAAATCCTCCCCAAAACACACACATAAGCAAGAACCGTCTTCCTGTGTCCTCTGCCAAGAGAGCTGGAGCCAAAGAGATGAGTTTGCAACTCTGATTCATCCATCAAGACAAATAAGCTCGTCTATGGAGGTTAGGAGGCCAATTTAGGAAGTAAACACAAGCTCAGCTTTGGGAAAAACACAGAAGCCATCCCTGGAATCTAACCCGACAGTGAGAAAAGGGCTCACTCTGAAGGCGTGGAGCTCTGAAAATGCCAACAGATGAACCGCTTCAAAGAAGCAACTCCAGAGGCAAAGAGCACCAAGACGTGAGTGAGCCTTCCTCCCCCTGCACAGATGCATGGAATCAGAGCTGAGGAGCACTGCTGGTGGAGGAGGGGCCTCATGGCATCCTAATGGCAGCAAATGGAAGCCCGAGGGGTGAATAGCACTTCCTCTCTCCAGGAGTGGGCTGGTTTGGAGCATCCACTTTAGTTCCATGAGCAACACTGCCTTTACCTGCACCTCTTCTCTGCTCCAGATAGCTAGTTGTTCCCCTCATTCTTTAAAAAAAAAATATTTTTTAAATTATTTTTTTACAGAGGAAGAGAGGGATAGAGTTAGAAACATCGATGAGAGAGAATCATCGATCGGCTGCCTCTTATACACCCTCCACCAGGGATGTGCCTGCAACCAGGATATATGCCCTTGACTGGAATCAAATCTGGGACCTTTCAGTCTGCAGGCTGACGCTCTATCCGCTGAGCCAAACCAATTTCGGCTCCCCTTGTTCTTACCCAACTCCTACCCCAGCCCCCAGCAACCACAGGTGTGAGCTTGAGCCCACATTCTCTTTGTCTCCCAGCATTACTAGGGTATCTGGTCCAGATCCCTTCTGCTGCACGCGTCTCCCATACCCTTACTAAATCCTTCTTATGGAGAGCCCGATTCTGCTCCCCTTGCGTGTGGGCGGGACCTAGTCACTCACTTCTAACGAACAAAATATGGTAGACATGACAATGTGTGACTCCTGGGACTAGGTCTTTAAAGGCATTGCAGCTTCCTTCTTGCTTTTTCTGGGACCTGTTGCCATGGGAGAAGCCAGCTTCCATGTTGTCAGGATGCACAGGCAGTGCAACCCATAGGCCTGGGTGATGAGGAACTGAATCCTCCCACCTGTAGTCATAGGAACGAGCCCATGTGGAGACAGATCCTGCAGTCCCAGCCAAGCTTGCAGATGTCAGTTCGCGAGATCAGCTGGACAACACTGTGCATATAGATAATAATACTGTACTGTACCCTTTTTTTAAAATAATTTTTTAAAAAAATATATTTTATTGATTTTTTACAGAGAGGAAGGGAGAGAGATAGAGAGCTAGAAACGTCGATGAGAGAGAAACATCGACCAGTTGCCTCTTGCACTCCCCCTACCTGGGATGTGCCCGCAACCAATGTATTATACATGCCCTTGACCGGAATCGAACCTGGGACCTTTCAGTCCGCAGACCAATGCTCTACCACTGAGCCAAACCGGCTTCGGCTGTACTGTACCCTTAAAAACCCAAGAGGAGACATTTCATGTTAGGGTTTTTAACTACAAGGAAAAGAAACAGTGAGATCAAAATGACCTTTCAAGAATTCCAAGATTCACAGCAATGATTCATTTTTTTGGCAATTTTCCAGAACTGAGTGCCATACTGATTCAAAACACCTCAAAAGAAAAAATACAAACCCTTATTTTCACATTAAAACAAAAATGTTGCTCCCTTCTTCCCGGAGGATTGGCTGGGCAAGAAGGGAAATAGGAGGGCAGATAACCAAACATAAAAATAGAGGTTGTAATTCCAAGAAGTCTGGGAATCACTGATCTAGATTTGAGGTTTCAAAAGAAATGGGCTTAAGGAAAACACCTGGTCATTTGAAAAGACAAATTCCAATCAAAGAACTGACATCACCAGTTTTCTCTCTAATTGTTCTCACAATACCCAAGGAAAAGAGGAGAGGGCAAGATGGAAAACTCAGATAAGCAATGAGCTAATGCACAGATAAGAGGTGTATACATTACATCAGCAAAGGCAGAGACAAATAAAGTAGACTGACATCTATTCATTAATATGTGACTGGGTCAAAAATGAAGAGCATATAGATGGCAAGTTTTTGTTATCTCCCCCAAAATTAGGGAAAAAAAATTATCAAAAGAGGGGAAAGGGCACATGGAGGGTTCTTTTTATGGTGCATATACTTAATTATCATTGCCATATAGAAAACTTGGAATGGGCTGAAACCGGTTTGGCTCAGTGGTAGAGCGTCGGTCTGCGGACTGAAAGGTCCCGGGTTCGATTCCGGTCAAGGGCATGTACCTTGGTTGCGGGCACATCCCCAGTAGGGGGTGTGCAAGAGACAGCTGATTGATGATTCTCTCTCATCGATGTTTCTAACTCTCTATCCCTCTCTCTTCCTCTCTGTAAAAAATCAATAAAATATATTTAAAAAAACAAAACAAAACAAAACAAAAACTAGGAATGGGATTGGTAAAAGGCATGTGGAGATGTGAAAGGAAACTGGATATTATCAGGACATGGAGAAAGGGTCAAGTTCTCATAAAATTTAGAACATACATTAATGCTCTCAAAGTTGATTGACAGTTGAAGTTTGCTTTCTCTTTAGTTATTCCTCTGTCTGCTACTTTTTTTTTTTTTTTTTTTTTTTTTTTTTTTTTACATTAAAAGCTAATTCTGCGAAGCTTTTCAATGACCATGCTTGGGTGCAGGCCCCTTTGGAAGGACATGAGAGAAAAACCAAAGCTCTAAAGAAGTCTTTCTGGTTGAAACCGGTTTGGCTCAGTGGATAGAGAGTTGGCCTGTGGACTGAAGAGTCCCGGATTCGATTCTGGTCAAGGGCATGTACCTTGGTTGTGGGCACATCCCCAGTGGGGGGAGTGCAGGAGGCAGCTGAATTGATGTTTCTAAATCTCTATCCCTCTCCTTCTCCATTCCTGTAAAAAATCAATAATATATATAAAAGAAGTCTTTCTGGCCAAGACTAGAGCACTGTTCTGAGCCCCTTTCTTGTCCAGACATTAGTGGGGGTCCAAGGTAGGTGACTGAATTCTGGGCTGCCTCCCCCAGACCTACGGTTCTCAGGCCTTCCTCTAAGTGAGCTTCCAGGAGTCAGGATGTTGTTTCAAGACAGAATATTTCCCTCAAGACACATTGACTTGCCCAGGAAGGAAACAAACTGGTATGTAGGTTGGGATGCCCACCAGAGTCTCTTGGGCCACCTATGGGGCTGGAGCGGGCAGAAGAGAAGAATGAAGATAGAAAATGAACAGAGAGAAGTTAAGCAGGAACCACCAGCTCCCAATCAGCGAGCTTTCTATCTCTCTAGGTTGCTTATGGTTCCTTCCCAACAAAACACACACAGAAGCTCCTCCAGCAAGAGCCTCTCGGCACCAGGAATTCTCTCTTGATTTCCTACGGGATCCAGAAGTGAGTCTTTCTCTCTTTCTTCTAGAAGACCTGCTAGAGCGAGACATTTCTCCATCAAAATGTTGATCAGTCTCACAATACATTGTTGTCCTATTAAGAAACTCATTTCAGCCCAGCCGGCATGGTTCAGGGGTTGAGCGTTGACCTATGAACCAGGAGTTCATGGTTCAATTTCAGTCAGGGCACATGCCCTGATTGTGGGCTCAATGATCCTGCAGAAGGCAACCAATCATCACTGATCTCTCTCTCTCTCTCTCTCTCTCTCTCTCTCTCCTTTCCTCTCTGAAATCAATTCAGATATATTAAAAAAAAAATTCGTTTTATAAAGAGATAAAGAGGAGGCTGGTTTACATAAAAATGAAAACCAAAGACATACCCATTTCAAGTTTGACAGATTTTTCTTGCTTTGTTCCCTGCCTCCAACCCCCCAAAGTCTGATTGACTTGTTATATTAACACAAGTTCTATTTATGCATTTTCATTGTGGACAACAAATTAAAAAAAGCACATTTCCCACTGAAAGGAAATCACATTTTAAAAAAATCCCTTTAGGGACAGGAAAAAGTGCAAACCATTTAAAAAGATTAATTTGTGGGAGGACGAGGTCAGCCCCAAATCACTCCCTTCCATTACGCTCTGGCTCAGCGAGGCGGATGCCCCAGGCCACATTTATAATGAGGGAAGGCTTTCTGTCTCTGCAGGCCTGAACCTCTCTGAGGCCATAAGCATGCTCAAATCAGAACATGCAAAAATGTAAAACCAAAAGCTTAAATAAGAACAGCCTTGTTTTTCTCATCTGGATGCCCAAGACAATGCAAGCCAGCTCACAAATCGGGTAGAGGGGTAACAGGCAACGAACATGGGGGGCCTCGGCGCACATTTTTATTTGATTAAGACTAATTCACCCCAAAAAACAAACGTGATCCATCTTGTAGATCAGTGTTGAATGGCACATTGCGCCCATTTCAATGTACTAAGTAATTTATTGAAATAAAATGGCTATTTAAAAAGGCCAGTTTATCTGTATCCGGGCTCTCCCCACCTGTCCATTTTTTACTGTGCCCTGTTTCTTCTGCTCTGAACACACCTGGTCCGCCATGTTAAGGAAGTCCCTCTGGTCCACGTGCATATGGCGGTAGTGAAACCTGGCTGGGAGAATGATGGAAACTGGTACAAGGTGCAGCATGAGTAAATTCTGGCCAAAAGTGATGGCCATCAATGAGCAACTCTAGGTCCTACTGAAGGCACTGTTTTGTTTTTTTTCTTTATTGGTTAAGGTATCACATATTTGTCCTCAACTTTCCCATTCCAATCCCCCACCCCTCCCCACTCATGCCCCCATGAAGGCACTGTTTTAAAAAATATATATTTTCATTGAGTTTTAGAGAGAGAAAGAGAAATAGAAACATTGATGAGGGAGAAAAATCAACATGGATTGGTTGCCTCCTGCACGTGCCCTGCCAGGGGTCGAGCCCGAAACCCGGGCATGTGCCCTGATGGGGAATCAAACCAGCGACCTCTCGGTGCATGGGTCCAAGCTCACCCACTAGCCGCACTGGGCGGGCTAAAGGCCTGTATCTGCGTATGAAACACTAGCAGAGAATTTAAAGAATGCCCCCCTGCTACAGCCTTTGGGAAGCCTCTTCTAGCCAAGCACTACATTCCATGCCGTCACTGAGAACATGTCTCAGCAAATCAGGGGACTTCTGCGTGCCTAAGGAGGGCGGATCAGTCAGGAGGAGGTCCATCTGGGACTCTCACATCTAGCATGCCTATTTCCTTTCTCCATCTGTGCTGGGGAAGGGGGCAGGGGGGAGAAAGAAAAGCTTGCTTTTGGTCTGGCATTGTACTCAACTCTGGACCACTCAGGCTTTAGCTAAGCAATCCCAGATCTTCAGCACTGGCAAGTTCCCGCACACACAAGGTGAGATGCCGCTCTCTGCTTCCCCCTGGATGGTCACTGAGTGGACAGGGTCCTAATGGCATATGCTGGGTCCTCAGGTCTCATCCACAGTCCCAGGCTCCGCCCAGCAGAGGGGCCAGGCCTCGGTCAGCATCTCACACGTCTAAGGAAGCCACGTTGATATTGTGCCGTACGTGGCGTGGAGGATATCAGGGTACTCAGGAAGGGAGGTCCACAATGGCTTTCAAAATGTTGGGTCTGCTTAGGAGGGCTTGAAGAGCTTTTCTCGGAGTATTGGGAACCCTGGATGGGGAAAGGGAGGTGGATATAAAGAATGCCCCAGAACTGCCCAAGATTACTAGGATCCCCAGATCATGAGGGTCTCCAGACTTGGATGGGCCTTTTATGTGGCCGATAAACTTCCACGGCTACTCAGTAACTGGCCAAGCCATAAGTCAGCCCAGTACAACACCACCGTCACCACCCCCACCCCCAACTTCCCTACCATTCCTGGCCGTTTATGGGGAGCTCTCTAAAGTGTGCTTTATACTCAACCATCAGCACAGCCACCATGACCCCTATGGCGCCGAGGTGAGGATGGGGGCGGGGGAAGGGGTGAGGGAGGACTTGGTAACCTGCCTGAGGCCAGGGGCTCACACAGCTGCTCTCCTGGTGTGAGTACGCAGGTCCCAAGACTGCCTGGCCCACTTCCTCTTTGGAAAATGCCTCTCTAACCCAGAACATAACCAGCCTATTGTTTCCCTTCCTCCTCCTCTTCCTCTCTCCTATTGCCTCTGAAGGGAGAAAAGGGGAAAGTGAGCCATCACTGGCACCTGGGCTCCGCCTGCCATTCAGCGAGTCTGAAAGCACTACAGGCTTCACTCAGGTGTCCCATGACATGAGGGGCCTGAGTTTACTCTCCAGCCTTCCTCACTTCGGGGGCTAGGTCACCCTTGCAAAGTTCTCCATCCCTCTTCCTTTACCTCTTGAAGTTGAAGGAAGGCTCCTCTTCCACAGTACCACTTCTGTTCTGTTCTATTCTATTTATGGCTTCTAACACTGGGCCCTCTATTTCTTTTTAATCCTCACCCAAGAATATGCTTTTTCATTGATTTGAGAGAGAGAGGAAAGGTGAGGGGGAGAGAGAAACATTGATGTGAGAAAGAAGCACTGATCGACTGCATCCCATAGTCATCCCAACTGGGGATTGAATTTGCAACCCAGGTATGTGCCCTGACTGAGAATCGAACACATCACCTTTTGATGTATGAGACGACACTCCTACCAATTGAGCCACACCAGCCAGGGCCTGAGCCCTCTTTTTCCAAACACCTTTTCAGATGGCTTGCTTCTTTTAAGTACTTCAATTTAAGAAGGACTAAATAATAATAATAATAATAATAATAATAATAATAAGTCATCAGCACCCAGTTACTGTCACGTTTTAGGGACTTAAACATTCCTTCATTTGCTATAATCTGTGTTAAAATAATACGGTATTATACTTTGAATGCACTAGAAGCCCTCAGGCCACATTTTTTTGTATAAGATATTAAACCTGGTTGAAACCCAACAAGAAACAGTCTCATGTGGAGAAATCTATGCCTATTGGACCCTTGACTGACCACATTTCAAAGCCTAGAGCTTTGCTAAAAGGCATCTTTCATAAAAAATAAGCAATCCTGTTCCTCAGCGCCTTCTCTGCACACCATAGCTTTGAAGGAATTTGATCGTTTGCAAATTCAAAATTGAAGATTAAAAACCCACAACTAAGACTCGAGTCCATTTATTCGCGGTAAAGTGAATGCAGCTTTGAAAAGTCTTTCCTCGTTAGGATCATTTCCATGTACTCTGTAACCTGGGGTGAGGCTGCTCAACTGGTCTCTTGTCCACGAATGGAGATCCATTTTCTAATATGAGCTCTGTCTTCAAAGGACTCAGGAGACACCAAAGAATAAGAGTAATTTTAGGAGATCCAAGATGGCTGCGCCCAGGTGAACACCTAGCTGCAGCCGCACACAACAATTTCAATAAAATACAACTAAAATATAAAACGGACATTGCCCAGAACTACAGGAAGGTTGACTGACTGGAAATTCTACAGCGAGAAGCAAGGAGAAAACCAGAAGGAGGCGCGGAGGAGCTGAAAAAGCCCAAGGTACGGAGACGCGCGGAGAGGACGGACCTGAGAGGAGGGAGGCCGAGTGCCTGGCGGGCGTTCCCCAGCGGAAAGGAGATAAAACTCCGACTGTGCTGGGCCCCGGACTGCTCTGGACCCCAGTTCTAGGCCAGACCCCAGGGACTCAGGCTCAGCCATAGGGAGCCGGGCTGTAAGGCGAAACCCCGGGGAGAGGCGGAAGGAGGTCCCGGAGGCACGCACACTGAGCGCAGAGAAGGGATGGTCGGCTGTGCCGCGGGATTGCCCTGACGGGAAGGAGACTGGGGCTCCAGACTGCTGTGAACGCCACCTCCAACTCCACTTCCAACTGAACTGAACCCCAATACCGGACTCATTGTGGGAGAGCATAGACTGTTTGGCAGCAGGCGAAAATCGAGGGCACCTCTCTCTCAGAGGCGCCGGCAGCAGCGAGCACTGAAGGACCCGCATAGGGCGGGGCTGACAGAAGCCAAAGCTGCAGGCTCCACCCTGAAACCCCGCCCCATCTGTAACTGCGAAATGAGACAACAAAATAGATCACAAACGAAAGAATTGGAGGACAAAAAGCGTCTGGATATAGAGTTCAAATCTACGCTTATAAGGTTTTTCAAGAATTTCCTAGAAAAGATGGATAAGACCTATGAGGATATGAAAAGAGATCAACTAGAATTAATAAGGAGTCAACAAGAAATGATAAGGGATCAACAAGAAATAAAGAATACATTGTCTGAAATAAAAAATATTTTACAGAGTCCTAAAAACAGGAGGGATGATCGCAAGAATCAAGTCAAAGATTTGGAACATAAAGAGCCAGAAGACACTCCTCCACAGAAGCTAGAAGGCAAGAGAATCCAGAAAATTGAAGATAATGTAAGAAACCTCTGGGACAACTTCAAGCGAACCAACATCAGAATTATGGGGGTCCCAGAAGATGAGAGAGAGCAAGATATCGAAAACATACTGAAAGAAATAGTGACAGAAAACTTCCCCCACCTGGTAAAAGAATTAGACTTACAAGTCCAGGAAGCGTACAGAACTCCAAACAAAAGGAATCCAAAGAGGACCACACCAAGACACATCATTATTAAAATTCCAAGAGCAAAAGACAAAGAGAGAATATTAAAAGAAGCAAGAGCAAAGAAGGTAGTAACCTATAAAGGAACACCTATACGATTGTCAGCTGACTTCTCAACAGAAACCATGCAGGCCAGAAGGGAATGGCAAGAAATATTCAAGGTGATGAATAGCAAGAACCTACAGCCAAAGATAATCTACCCAGCAAAGCTATCACTCAGAATCGAAGGCCAGATAAAGAGCTTCACTAATAAAAAAAAGCTAAAGGAGTTCATCACCGCCAAACCAGAATTATATGAATTGCTGAAGGGAGTTCTTTCAGAAGAGAAAGTAAACAAAGATAAAAATTATGAACAACAAATACGTAACTATCAACAAGTGAATCTAAAAACCAAGGAAATTTAAAAAATCTGATGAACAATATTAACTGTTGAATATAATAGAATCAGAGGTATGGAAGGGGAGTGAACTGATGATTCTTGGGGAAAAGGGGAGAGGGGGGAGTGGGAAGAGACTGAACATAAACTGTGCACCTATGGATGAGAACAATGGGGAGAGGGGAAAGGGCAGAGGGTGGGGTGGGAACCTGGTGGAGGAGAGCAATGGTGGGGGGGGGGGAGGAACATTTGTAATATGAACAATAAAAACTTATTTAAAAAAAAAAAAAAAGAGTAATTTTAATATAGTTACTTTCCAAGAGTATTTCATTGTTGTCTTCATCAGGGATATTTTTATTTTGCCAGGTTGAGAGTGTCTCTTCCCCCTCCCGGCCCCTGCAGGAATGATCAAAGCTTCCCCATCCACAGAGGAATGTCCATTCCTCTGAGCTGGGAGGTTTCCGAACTAATGAGGTAGAACACTGTCAGACATCTGGTGGCCAAGTCATGTATTAAAGGGCCTTTCGAATGAGATCTCTGCGAGGTAACCATAAAACAATAAAAAGCACACAGCTTCAGCGAAGCAAAGAACGTTAAAAAAATAACAAAATGCCTTTAAGGGAGAGAAGAGTTCAACACAGCGGTTAAAAAGCTAAAGAGAATTTGACACGTGGAAAAATGAAGTCCAATAATCTCACCTCTGAGAAAAAGGGTGGACACAAAGCAGAGCAGTATGGCCGTTAGATCATCAAGGATTGGACTTTAAATAGCTCTCTTTCTACGCCCCCGTGTCCCTCTGTAACACGAATGTCCCTGTTTTGAAAAGAAGGACCATCTCTTCACTCCTAGAACTCGTACCTGAGAACTTAGGAAGAGTCTACAAAAATCTTGAATACCAAGCTTCCCCATTCACAGAGGCTCTCTTGGCCAGAACCCATATAATGAGACATCCTCACTTAGAATACAAGCAGCAGCAAGGACATGAACCCTCAGCCAGGGAGCACTCTGCAACAGGTTTTGGAAGCTCTTCCTTTTGCTGGCTCATCATGGCCTCCAGTTATCTATCTGTGGAGCCCACCAGGACATTCCAGAGGCGGACGCTGGAGGCCAGCCCGCTGGATCTGTACTGGTGTGCGCCCACGGCCACTGTGTGCTGTACTGATCCGAGCTGCCATGTAACCTTGGGCCCCATTCAAGGGATTAAGAGTAGCACTGACCCTTCAGAGTAGGGGTGTCGAACTCAATCAGAGAAGGGGCCAAAATCTAAAATCCAGCCTAAATCTCCGGCCGAATGGTTTACTGAACAGTCATAAACTGTCACTGTGATGGAAACGCAGCGGAGTGCAGTGATGACAGCGCGGTGCAGGCCACATTGCAAGGCCTGGCGGGACGGATTTGGCCCGCGGGCCTTGTGTTTGACACATGTGCTTCAGAGGATGGGATGGGGTCTGAAAACCAACACAGACGGTATGTGGGTGTGTAGCCAAAGCAGAGAAGCCTGAGGTGGGGAAGGAAGTACCTGTTAAGTATCTTTTTGCCCTGACTGGTTTGGGTCAGTGGCTACAGCATTGGCCTGTGGACCAAAAGGTCCCAGGTTCAATTCCCGTCAAGGGCATGTACCTTGGTGAAAACTGAGGCACAGAATGGTTGAGTATTTTGCCTAAAGTCACAAAGCTAAAAAATGGGATAGCTGAGATTCATTCAAACTAGGCATTCATTACCACTATTCCATATCACCTTATTGCTAACCAAAAATTCTGCCTTGACCAATCAATTAACCAACATACTTGTTTCAGTTGATGGAAAAGTGGTAATAGATCCAGTGTTTGCTTTCAATCTCCTCAGTCTTCAACATAGTTCTTCTAGCTTGAAATTCATTCCTAATTACCGATTTTCCTCTCTATTCCCTCAAAACACCGTTACTCTTCATGGATCAGTGATAGAAATATGCATTTCTCATTCACCTGTGGGCTTAGAGGTTTTTTTTTTTTTTAAAGGCTCTACCACATTCCTCTGACCTTTGCTTATGATACAGACTGGCTGTGTGGAGGGCTGGCTAATCCAGAGCTTACGGAGCCCTGAGCTGTCAGGCATTTCAGAAATGCACTTGTATGATGACCAGGAGATTTCTCTAACAATGGAAAGTTACCAGCAGAGCTGTAGGGCTCTAGGCAACCAGCTTCACCACCTCCCCGCCAGCCTGCGGGCTGGGCAGAGCTGGCTCCCGCACACAGGGGCCTCCGTCCTCCTGTCTCCACTCACTGCCTCCTGCAACAGCTGCTCATTTCTCCTTGTCCCGAACATTGTTCTCCGGCCCCCGTGATCAATGCCTTCTATAGAAGGTGAGAAAAATGACCTTGCCACCCCTGCAAGTGGCCATCGTTCATTCCGTCTACAAGAGAAGCACAGAGCTACTTGGTTCCACCAGCTCAGTGTATTCCTCTTCACTGTCTCCTTGCTGAATACCATCACTTCTTCAAGCAAGGTACGACACTGCCTTGCAATTTACTTTTATTTTTAAAACAAAAACAAGTTGCAGGTGATTCACGGCGTCTTGTGTTGCCAAAATTCGCATCCCACTGTACTTCATTAGTAAAAGCCTCTTCTTCCCCACCCTCCAACACTGCTCGATGAGATGCAAATAAAAACCATTTCAGTTTTCCGCCTGAATGACTATGAAAAAAGGAAAAGAGCAGTGCCTTGCTTATCTCTGTGTTACACATTAACACAGTCCTCCTCTGCAGAGGTTCTCCAGGGTGAGCACACTTTAAAAAGTCAAATAATTGACAGAATAATAACTCTGGCACTCCAAGGTCAATGCAGACGCTGGGATGGAGCCTTCAGTTGAATGTGCTACCAAAGCTGCAGTCCTCAGGAATGGAATAGAAAATGTAGTGCAAAGGGAAAGGGAGGCCCCGACTTCTCCACTAAGATGTGATTGAGAAGAATAGAGCTCAAATGAAAGAAAGCTAGCAAGTCAAATTACCTCCTGTCCTGCAATCTCTGCCCCACTGATACATTCCCTCCCCCACTGATATTTCATAGTGCTTCACGCCATTACTCTTACGATATTCGTCTCATTACTAATAACTATTAATCATAAAAATTACTACTACCTTTACCATCACCACTAATACTACCGCTGCTCCTACCATTCTTGAGCTTATTATATGCCCAGCACAGTACAGGCTATTTCTAATGTTACTTCAGATAATTCTCACAAGAATCCAATGAGGTGGTTATGCTCATATTAACCCCATTTAACAGATGAGAAATCAGAGGTTCTGAAAGGTTTATGAACTTGCATAGATTCCCAGAGCTTATCAGTAGGCGGGCCAAGATTCTATGGTAGGTTAAACGCCAGAGCTTTCATCCTGACTATGACTCCCATTTTTCTAAGTCATGGCCCATTGATAGGACTCTTTCCATCCCCATGAATGAATGAATGAATGACTACATGGACAAACAAACCAACAAACAAGTGAACGTGTTTTTGAACACTAGCTTTTAAAAATAAAATATGCTCTCTCAGAAAAGTGAAAAATCTCTAAAGCCGAGTATGGGAATACTTATGATTTCACAAGGTGATCATCTCTTTGCCTGCTTAAAATTCAAAGGGGAAGAAGTGGCAGAAATGCATTCTGTCTTGAGCGCTCCTGGCCACAGGGATAATGGCTGACATAACAGACAGGCAAAACAATCTTGATTTTTGGATACATGAAGGGTTTTATTAAAGTTAACATCAATGTCTTTCCTTCCAAGACATTTATATTTTTTAATTTTTATTAGAATTGCTTAAAGAGAATGCCAGTCGGTCTTACCCATCCTCACCCATCCCCCCATTCCCCACCACACACACCCTTCCAGGAAACATGAGGAGACAAACCAAAGGACCCATGGGAAAGAAAGTAGGCAAAGACATTAATTGGATCAATACTACCAATGAAAGCGCTTCGTGTCTCAGAAACCATGCTGCTTTCCTTTCCCTTGCCAAGGGGCATCCATGTTGGCTCTCTGCTCTTGGCTCTCCCTCCTCCCCATCCTGGCCCAGTGCTCTCGGAATTCCTTGGGTAGGATGAGAATGCTGAGAGGTGCCATCCGCTCCCCCTCACCTTTCCTCCCCTGGAAGTCAACACCCATTTCCCCTCCAGAGCTTCCCCCCTTTGTCAGCACAGGAAGCGAGAATCCCAACGTAGGTGCCTCAAGTGGGCCTGAGTGGACACCTTCGGGAGCTTTCCCGGCCTCGGTGTGGGAACCAAGAGACTGGCCCCAGCATCCAGCTTCATTTTAAACATGCTTGGTAATTACTTTGGAATTTCCCGTTCTTCACAGATCCTATCCCTCTTTCTGTGGCTCGCACCCAGCGGAGTGGTACAAGTATGAGAGCCTGTCAGGGAATTAAAAATGGCTGTTGCTGACATACTTAAGAATTATGAAAGGAGGAAGCTGATGTTTGGATTTATTATCCTCCATCTCCTCCCACTCACACCCTAGACCACATAGCTTCCCCCCTCAGAAAGGAAAACATTCTTTACTTCTGTTTAAATGTTTATCAGAAGTTGTCTGGACTTGCAGCGTCTCTGAAGTCACATTTTTCTTAGTCACATCCTTCTTGGTGTGTGGTGTGACCCCCATATCAGACGGAGGAATGCTGGACCTTGTACAGAAATCATTTGGTGTGGGAAGCACCCACTGCTCCCCAGGGATTTTCACTTGCTCAACACAAGCAGATGCTGAGCAAAGAACCCGAGCTTCTCCATGGCTTCAGTTTTGAATAAGTATATACATTAAAAAAAATCCCTCTTGGTTCCTAGTCTTTGGGGGGGGGGGGGCGGCTTGATTTTAAAAGGAAGCCCCAGCATGGAGCCTGGAACCAGAGAGCGGAGAGTGGAGGTTCTGTCCTCGGCACAAAATGAGGAGCTGTTCAGGGTTTTATCCTGGCCCTGAAACACTAATAATTTGCCTTCCTGGGCCTTCTACAAAAATAAGGTAGTTTATACTTCAGACGTTATGGAAGGGGAATGCATCTAACAGGCCTCGTATCAGTAAGTAAAAGACCTGTGTGAAGGAACTAGAACAGTGGTCAGCAAACTCATTAGTCAACAGAGCCAACTATCAACAGCACAGCGATTAAAATTTCCTTTGAGAGCCAAATTTTTTAACCTTAAACTTCTTCTAACGCCAATTCTTCAAAATAGACTCTCCCAGGGCCATGGTTATTTTGTGGAAGAGCCACACTCAAGGGGCCAAAGAGCCACACGTGACTCATGAGCCGCGGTTTGCCGACCACTGGACTAGGGCAACAGAAAGTGCACTGTGGTCTGAGAGAGGGAAGTGGGTTTTGGCACTGGTTCTCAACCATAGGCAGGTCCCACGTTCTACTTGGTTCTCAGTTTTTTTCCTTCTTTAAAAGGGGAAGGCTGAAGCCGTCACATAGGAGGTCCTTTTGAGGCCAAGGATCATTTCTGATTCTTTGTCACTAATGTCTGAAGTGGAGGAAATGGGTGTAAGCTTCAGCCCAAAGGATATCAGTCACAATAAGAAAGACTTTCCTGAGAGTAAACCTAAGTTTACTAGGTACAAAGGATACTCTGGAATTTTTCCTTCTGGACCAGAGTGGGTCCCCACCTGTGTTCTGAGAGAAAGGTATGCATCTAACAGGCCTTGTATCAGTAAGTAAAAGACCTGTGTCAAGGACAGGAAGTAAAAGGCCTGTGTGAAGGAATGTAAATTAAAAAAAGAAAATGTGATACATATATAAAATAAGGTATTATTCAGCCATAAAAAAGGAGAAAGTCTCACCTTTTGCAACAATATGGATGGACCTTGAAGGTATTACATTAAATGAAATAAGTCCGAAAGAGAAAGGCAAACGTTGTAGATTCCACCTATATATGAAATCTAAATCAATCAAACAAAAAAACAAACTCAAGGATATATAGAACAGATTGGTGGTTGCCGGAGGTGGGGGTGGGAGGGGTGAGAGAGGGCCAAATGGGTGAAGGGTGTCAAAGGGTACAAAATTCCAGTTATAAATAAATAAGTCATGGGGACGTATTGGACACCTGATGACCAGTTAATAATATAGTATTATCTATTTGGTAAGAGAGTAAATCTTAAAAGTTTTCATCACAAGAAAAATAATTTGTAACCGGGTAGTGAAGGATGTTAATTAAACTTACTGTGGTGATCATTTCGCAATATATAAAAATATCAAATCATTATATTGTATATCTGAAATGAATATAATATTATATGCCAATTATCTACACTAATAAAAGAGAAACATGCAAATTGACAAACCCATGGCCATGCCCACCAACCAATCAGGAGCAAGTGTGCAAATTAATCCAACAAAGATGCCAGTTTATTTGCATCCACAGGCTCGGAGTGAAGACTGAAGACAGGTAGAAGGAAGCCAAGCTCTGCAGAAGGGAGCGAAGTGCTGGAGAAGGGATCAAAGCAATGGAGAAGGGAGGGAGCGAGGCAGCGAGCAAAGCAGCAAGCAAGGCAGAGGAGAAGGGAGCGAGGCAGCAGAGAAGGGCCGCAGGAAGCCCTATTTTTGCAGGAATCTTCCTACAATGGGCCTCTACTATCTTAATAAAACTTCAATAAAATGATTACATGCCTTGTTATGCAATATGATTAAGCTATTATAAAAACTGTTGGTGTTGGAAGGAATCTTAGAGCCATATAGTCCAGCTTTCAAACTAGATACAAAATTCTTCTCTCCAACAGCTATGGGTCCTGCTTGAATACTCCCAGAAACCCTCACCAAATCTCCCAAATCCATTGTTGAATCACTGTTATTGTTATAAAGTTTTCCCTTAGATGAACTAAAAATCAGCCTTCCTGAAACTTCTACCATTGATTATAGTTCCATCCTCCATCATGAAATAAATTGTTTTTCCATCTGATGTTAAAAAAAAGTATTTGCTCATTGTAATAATTCAAACAATATACAAGGATATAAAGAGGCAGTAAATTGTCCTCTTTAATCTCACGATAATCTTAAACCCCAAATGACCTATATTAACTGTTTATACATTTTCATTTTTAAAAAAATATGCTTTTTATTGATTTCAGAGAAAGGAAGGGAAAGAGTGAGAAACATCAATGATGAGAATCATTGATCAGCTGCCTCCTGCACGCCCCCTACTGGGGATTGAGCTCACAATGGGGACACGTGCCCTGACCAGGAATCAAACCGTGGGACCTCATGGTCCATGGGTTGACACGCAACCACTGCACCACTTGGCAGGGTTATACTTCTTCATTTTATTTTTTAATTAAAAATTTCATACCAATTATCCTACAAATTGCCTTGTTGGTGAACAATCACTATATCATATATTGATCTTATTAGATCAATACATGTAAATAAAATTCATTCTTTCAAAAACTATAAAATATTACATAATTTGGACATACCTTTTAAAAGAATATTCAGATGTTTCATTTCTTTTCTATATACAAACTATGATATAATAAATATTTTATACCTATTTACTTATGCATTAGTGCTTTTGTTTCTATAGGATAGGTTCACATTTCTGGGTCAAAGGGTATGAGAATGTTTAATTTTAAATAGACACTCCTAGTATCTAGTAAATAGATACTCCTGCTACCAAAAAGATTGTTAGGAATTCTTGGACATGTCACTAGTGTGTGAGGGTACTCATTTCCTTGTACATTTCCCAGCAGCAGGAGTTAGAAATTTTGAAAAATGAGGTCACACTAAAGGGGGAAACACTTTATGTCACTGTTGTTCTAATAGCACTATTGGGACTACTGAGGTTGAGCAATTCTTCACATGTTTATTGGCCATTTGTAGTTGCTGTGTGTGTGTGTGTTTGTGTGTGTCTGTGTGTGTGTCTCTGTGTGTGTGTGTGGTTGCTCTTCTTTTAATTTTCTATTTGTAACTTCTACTCATTTTCCTCTTGGGTTAGCTATCAATTTATATAAACTCTTGTTTTTTTTTTTGTTTTTTTTTAAATAGATATTTACTCTTTATCATATATTTTGCAAATAATTCTCCAGACATCACTGCCTTTCAGTTTTGTCTATGGCCATCTGTTTATGGTATTGGCTGCCATAAGGCATGTCGGCTTGATGAGAGCAGTGACAATAGCTGTTTAGTACACTGCTGTATCCTATCCTGGGTATCCAGAACAGTGCCTGGCACAGAGTATCTTCTCAATAAAAATAATGAATAAACGAATGAGTGAATACATCAGCTTAAAATTTTTCATGTAGCTAAGTCTGTTAATCTTTTCCTTTATGGTTTCTGGGTTATCAGAATAGTTCTATTTTATTTAGTTTTACTTTTTTTGCAATTAGTCCTTTAATCAATCTTTAATTTCTTTTATTTTTTAATCCTCACTGGAGGATATGTTTGTCACTGAATCTAGAGAAAGAGAGAAAGAGGGAGGGAGAGAGAAACATTAAGAGAGAAACATTGATCAGTTGCCTCCTACACATGCCCCAACCTGAGACAGAACCCGCAACTGAGGCATCTGCCCTGACAGGGAATGGAGCCTTGATCTCTTGGTTCCGAGGTTGATGCTCAACCCCTGAACCACACCAGCCCAATTAGAAATTTATCTTTACTTAGACCTGAGGATGAAGTGAAGCTTCTTTTTAATACAATTAGTGAAAATCAAAGTATGTTTGTTTTCTAAGCATTTTATAGCACTTATGTGTATACAAATAATATAAAAATTTTTTTGTATTGTTTGAATTAATTTCAAATGATCCCTTTTCACATAGTAAAGCAAACATGAAGGAACCCTCAAATCTGTTGGCTATCATTTCTGTTAAAGAAACAGTTAAGGAGTGAAATATAAATTCTTTCAAAAATGGTTTCTGTGAAGATCTTTGATATATTTTAGAAAGGACTTCTTCCCTCTTCCCACGAAATTTTGGAAATAGCATATTTTGCTACAAAGCTTGTTTCATCCCCCCCCCTCCTTCAGCCATATTTTATTTTAATTTTTATTGATTTCAGAGGGGAATGGAGAGGAAGAGAGAGATAGAAACATCAATGATGAGAATCATTGATGGACCACTCCCTATTGGGGATAGAGTCTGAAATCTGGACATGTGCCCTGACCAGGAATTAAATCATGACCATAGGTTGGTGCCCAACCACTGAACAACACTGGCCAGGCCATGATCTCTTTTATCATCTGGTTTTCAAAAGTGATTGATTACTATTCTGATGCGGTCTGTGGATTCTATGATACTAAACTTCTAGTCATCCTTTAAAATTGCCTTCAGCAACCATTTCTGAAATGTAACTAAAAACAGAAACTGCTGCCCATGGCAGACACTGTGGCTAGGCTGACTCTGCCCTAACCTCCACCCTCTTTCTTCTCAGTCTTTCTTGCTGCTGGGGTAGCTCAGTGACCATTCCTGGCCAGCGAGATTAGGCAGACGTTTGCCGAGAGGTGAGCTTCTGAGAAACTTTCGCTCACCTGATAAAATGGGCCGCGTGATTGGCACGATCCCTTTCGCTGTTCCTCTAACCACTTAGAATTAGGATTCAGTCCCACCCTGGTGGCTCAGTGGTTGAGTGTCAACCTAAGAAACAGGAGGTCACAGTTTGATTCCTGGTCAGGGCTTATACCCGGGGTGCAGGCTCCATCCCCAGTGTGGGGTGTGCAGGAGGCAGCAGACCAATGATTCTCTCTCATCATTGATCTCTCTCTCTCTCTCTCTCTCTCTCTCTCTCTCTCTCTCTCTCTCTCTCTCCCCTACCTCCCTGAAATCAATAAAGATATATTAAAAAAAAAAAAGGAAAAAAAATAGGACTCAATAATAGGAGGGGCACCTCCCTTCTTTTGATCATTAAGTTTGGGTTCCCAACAGCACTGTTGAGTGATTAATTATAGCAGCAGTCTACTTCTGGACTCCTTGTTCTGCAAATACAGTTGGCCCTCCATATCTGTGGGTTCCACATTTGCAGATTCAATGTATCATGATTGCAAGTGTTTTTTATAAAAATGTTAATGTTGCTGATGTGTATCATGTACTTAAGCTTAAATGGTTGCTTCTGTATAGAATATGCACATACGTTTCCCCCCTTTGTCATTACTCCCCAAACAATAAAATATAACAACTATTTGCATAGCATTTATATTGCATTAGGTATTGTAAATAATCTAGGAATGATTTAAAGTATACAGAAAGATGTGCATAAGTTATATGCAAATGCTACCCTGTTTAATTTAAGGGGGTCCTGGCATCGATGCCCCTCAGATACCGAGGGGTGTCTCTAAGCCCCTCTTACCTCTTTTGGGGTGAACCACTGTAGCCAGATTATATCACCTGCAGCCAAACACATTCCTTCCTGGCTGCCTTTTGGGTGATCATTCTTTTCTCTCCTTCCCCAAAATTCAACCATCCCCTTACACGCTGAAGGAACCAGTATGGAACAGCACTCTCGCCTCAGGCACAGACATACTTAAAACAACTTACAAACTAAAATATAATCCAAATTACCTACAGAATCAATGACGTGACTAATGCAGAATATTGCTGAGAAGTGTTCCTTCACCTCTTTGTCTACAAATTTCCCAGAGTCTAAGACAAATGCCATGCTTCCATGAGAAACTCACCATTTCCTGCTTTCTTTGGCAGTGTCCACAGCTAGGCTTTCTGGTCCTTATCAAACACCCTGTTGGTTTCAAGGACTTTTCAGTGGGTCACATGTTCATTCCACAGAGATGAAACACGCACAGGAAAAAATCAAATCTCCCTCAAACTCAAGTTTACTCAAATCATTTTAACTTGTCTTTCATAAAGGTTTCTTTACACTCTTTTTAAAAAATATATATTTTATTGATTTTTTTACAGAGAGGAAGGGAGAGGGATAGAGAGCTAGAAACATCAATGAGAGAGAAACATTGACCACTGCCTCCTGCACACCCCCTACTGGGGATGACCCCGCAACCAATGCACATGCCCTTGACTGGAATCAAATCTGGGACCCTTCAGTCCATAGTCCGATGCTCTATCCACTGAGCCAAACTGGTTTCGGCTCTTTTTACACTCTTCAATTATGTTTTATTTTTAGAAAAGATATGTACAAGCAGCAATTGATCTGATTTACCTTTTCTAATGTATTTTGCATTTTACTCAGGAAATGTAGGTCACCTTGGTTATTTTACTGAGTGAAGTTAACAGGTCCAGGCTGTGTGTGCACTTTGGGAGTTGGACTTAATCTGTAATTAAGCAAGTGAATCATGGGCACTTGGAGAATGATTTTATCATGCTACACTAGACAACTGCCATTGCCCAAAGCTGGAATTTAAGTTATGTTAATTTACTAAAGCAACATCTTCAGATTCTCTGGATATTTTTCTTCAAACACACCTATACCATTTAGCAAAACAAGCACAAGCATGTGCCTACCCACACATTCATTACAATCAGAGTAAATGGAGATGGTGAAAATGTAGTATATTAACAATAGAGGAAATTTAATGAAGGAGACACAGATTTAGAAATGAAGACAAAATCCACTGACTAAAAATTGGAACGAGGCATCTCATGTTTAACGGCCTCTAAAACTCAATATTAGCGTCTTGTGGCTTTAATTGTGAGCACACATGCGTGAGCACCTATGTACACGGCAGTTCATCCCAAATCCCTGCTCCAGCTTCCCTGGGTTTCCATGAATTAGGGCACAAAAATGCACTGAATCCTGGTTGCTGATTATATAATGCAGGGATAACACTTATAACACAGCATTTTTGTGAGGATTAAAATGGCAATCTATGTATGAAAGTCTGTGAAGATTTTTATAAACCATACTGTGCTATGTTAATTTAAGGCATGGTTGCATTCCTGTCTTCTGGTCAGATATGGGAAAAATTCTGCCAGAAAAATCACCTGTGGCTTCTTTGCTTTTCTAAATATACTAGAAGCTCAGTGCACAAAATTCATGCATGGGGTGGGGAAGAGGGGGAGGGCCCTCAGTTCAGCCTGCATCCTCTTGCAATCTAGGACCGCTGGCTCCTAACTGCTTGCCTACCTGCCTGATCACCCCTAACGGCTCCCCTGCCAGCCTGATTGCCCATAACCACCTCTGCTTCGGCCCCTGAACCCAGGACTGTGGGCGGCTTCACCCGGGCCCGGCTTTGTCAGGAAGGATGTTCAGAAGGTCGTCCAGAAGACGTCCAGTCTAATTAGCATATTGCCCTTTTATAAGTATAGATCCTCAGCACTGTCTAGTTACTTTGTTACTGGGAATAACTGCCTAACCAAGAACTATTATTGCTGAATATGCTGGAAATGAAAGATCTGAGCAAAACAGAAACAAAGCCAATCTCTTTAAGGACCCAAGGACACGTGCAGGAAAAGGTTGTGAGCAGATTCTCCTCCAGTTGTAATAAGTGGAGCAGGCCAGAGGCACTCCCTGAGACCTGGAGGGTAGCAGTGCATCTCACACGCTCAGATGAAACAAGTGGCGGAGCCACGGTGTCAGCAATATGCACGGAGATGCTGAGGATCAATGGTGTATTTGACTGTAGTCAGATCCAGTTGGAGAGGTCATTATTTTCTTCTGTGAAGAAATGCTAAAGAAAAAACCTCCAAATTGCACAAATTCTTTACTGTTCACATCTCACGTAAGTGGCTGCCATTACAACGGATGCTTTCAAGCTACTCTAGCAGGGATGCACATGTTTTTTATCAGCCCCAATAAAATGGTGTATAAAGGCATATTCTCCATTTCCCTATTCTTTTTGAAATATTTCAATGGACTCTAACAAAAGGAAAGCATAATACCCTGTTTCCCCGAAAATAAGATAGTGTCTTTTATTAATTTTTTCTCCCAAAGTTGCGCTAGGTCTTATTTTCAGGGGATGTCTTATCTTTCAATGCGCTAGGTCTTATTTTTGGAGGATGTCTTATTTTCGGGGAAACACGGGTAGCAAACACATAGCCTTTTTGTTCTTGCTGGAAGAGTTGTGGCTGATCTGGACCACTCCCGATGGCTGGCGATCTTGCATGCAGACTAGGCAATTGGCAGAGCTCTTGTTTTTTTTTGGCTAGTTATTAAAAATTTTATAAATAGGAACTGAGGTGAAAACACTACTCTCAATGGTCTCTATGCCATTGTGGAAGGATAGTTGCAAGTATAATCCAAGTCTGAAGATAATTAAGAAGTAATTTTGACTGCATATTGGAATGCTTTGCTTTGGCTTTTTTATGTTTTGGAGAAAATGTGTCTAACTTATTTAGAAGAGGCTAATTTTTAAACTGGAATCACCAATGGCTACATGTATAAACTTAAAAATAAACGTTCATAGCTTTGAATCAGTAATTCCAATTTGGGATCTATTCCAAAGAAATAATGCAGAAGAAATAAGATCTTAATGCTCAAAGATATGAATTCAAAGGTTATTTGTGACAGAGGAAAACTAGAGTAAATCATGGCCCATTCAAATCAATATGTAGCATTATAAATATTATTTTAAATTATTTTAAACACATAGAAAATATTTATAAATTAAAAACAAGAAGATCAAAAAGATATAAGTATCACTACCAATTATATGTGCCTAAAAAACACTAGATTAAAATACAGTAAAATATGGAGGGGGTACAATAAAAATATTAATGATTGTCCTTGATTTCAATGATTTCTACAAATTTCAATGGCAATTATCTTTTTCTCCAATAACAAAAAGGTCTTTATTGAAAAGGAAGTTAAATTAGTTCATATTCCCACAATACACAAAAACTGCATGGCAGCTGAAATTAATTAACAAGGATTTGTAAGTCTAGAATTACAAACCCACTGTGGTTTGTCCAAACAGCTAAACATCTGACAATGGATCACTAATTGCAAAATAGTATCCTCATGGTCTCAACAGGTCATTGTGCCATTAAAAATTTTGCTTTTACGCATTTTCTGGGAACTAGGAAGAGCAAAGTAAATTTACTGCATATTTTCTCCTTAGTGTTTGCTGAGTTAAACACAATCTTTATTGTTTATGTTCCATATTCTATCTTTAGTTCAATTCTGAGCAAACAAAAACAAAATTCACTCATCTCCACTCCAGACTGTCACTTTGGGCAAAGTAATAACCAATTCATTTATGTACCACATTCTAGTCATAGTTACATTATTTATAAGCTCATATAGTCTATAATTAAATGATAATGTATTGATAGGCCACAAATGTAAATGTACCGTTGTTCATTTCTCCCTTCCAGTAAAAAATTCACAGGAAATATATGCTTCAATGACTGAAAACAGTTGAGGAGTGTACATATGTGTACACTCTTTGCTTGGATGCATTTTAAAAATATGTTTTTATTGATTTTAGAGAAAGGGGAAGGGAGAGGGGTAGAGAGATAGATACATCGATGAGAGAGAAACATTGATCAGCTACCTCTGCACGCCCATGACTAGGGATGGAGCCTGTAACCCGGGCATGTGCCCTGACCAGAAATCGAACCAGTGACCTTCTGGTGCATGCTCAACCACTGAACCACCCCAGCTGGGCTTAAATGCATTTTTATCAACTTGACTTACTGGGGCTCTTTTACTTTAATCTAATTGATTCTTTTGCCTTCACACACTCCAGAAACCACCAGATGGACCACATGTTTGCAGGCTCCTTAGAGAAGGGGCATTATCTGTTTCATCACTGTCAGATCTCCTTATGGCACCTAACACAGCATTTACAAAAAGTGACCATTTGACATGAGTGACAGGGAATCATCACAATTTTCCACTTCTAATGATAATGAGAATCCAGCTAACCTTTGTTTCCTGAGCTACGTGATGGGTATAGACTTGGAGGAGCCTGGACAGAGTCTAATTGCTGAGCTTAAACCTGGAGAGAGGTGAGAGGCCTGGCTGTGGGCTTGGTGTGAGGGAAAGGCTACCAGGAGACTCTAGCTGGTGGGAAGACTGGAGAGAGAAGTGGGAGGGGCCTTCCTGCTGCTCCTATGAAAGATTAGAAAAATCTATACTTTTCACCAATGCGTGTGGATTGGGAGCCCTGGTAGCAGGTGGGTACAGGGCAAAACAGAGGCTCCTCATAGAGACAGTCAACCCAGGGATAGTACATGCGTTTATTGATTTGGGTCATAAATCCAAAAATTATCTACTAAGCACCCACTCTGTGCCCGGAACTGTGTTAAATGCTTTGGGATGTCCAAAGGAAGCATAACTCATACATGCTCTCCGTCCTGAGAAATCCTGGTAGTTCCCTAGTACTTGTGACAGATCTGACCATTTCCAATACAGTCACTCTTCATGATTCACCGATTCATATTTGCAAATCCACCTACTGCTAAAATTTGTTTGTAACCTCCCAAATAAAACCATTCTTGGACATGCAGAAAGTGGCAAAAAAAAGTCTCAGGTCCTAGCTTGGGGGTGGCTGGGGATGGCGCGGTGAGACAATGCACTACCTTCTTATTTCAGCTTTCATACTGTAAATAACCATCCCTTTCACTGTCCACTTAATACCACTTTTTTTTTTTTTTCATTTATGTGATTTTGGTTGGCGATCTTGCTGTTTAAAATGATCCCCAAGTGCAGTGGGAAGTGCTGTCTAGGATTCTTAAGGGGGAAAAAGGCTATAATGTGTCCTAGAGAACATATGTGTGTTAGATCATCTTTATTTGGGCATGAGTTAGAGGCTATTGGCTTTGATTCTCCTCTGTACTCGCTAATTGCTCTGTATTCTCTAATCCAGTGTTTGCAAGACTTTATAGAGCATAACTACCTTGAATAATGTGAATGGATTGTATTTGTGCCTTCCTCTATTGCTGTTTAACTAAAGGGGGAAGTAGGCTTGCAGTAACCTTTATTAAATACCGATTGTGGGTCAAACACTGTGCTAAGCATTTAAAATACAGTAACTCATTGTAGTGATGTGAAAACTGAAGCCCAGAGAAGTTAAGTAAATTTCTCAAGGTCACACAGCCAGTGGTAGAATACCATTCTCAGTGGCTGGGAAATGATTAGGGGGAGGTGGTAACTTTGAGTGGAACATTTGTTCTCAGTCTCAGAGTTTTTGTGATAGCGGAAAGTAAGTATAAGGGTTCATGGGAGAAGATGCAAAGTAACAAGAAATTCTCTAGGATGGGGGACCTATAAGCTGGTCAGAGCCATCTTTCCTTATCAGAGATCACAGAGTAGGTAATGAGAGAGAGAGAGAGAGAGAGAGAGAGAGAGAGAGAGAGAGAGAGAGAGAGAGAGAGAGAGAGAGAGAGAGAAAGAGAGAGAGAGACAGGGAGGAAGGGGAACCTTCCACCAGGTTCCCCTTTCCAACAGCACACACTGTAATCCACTCTTAATTACTCATTCACTTACTCAACAAGTATGTATTGAGTACCTACTACATCCCAAGGACTGTTTAGACAGGGGGATCAACAGTGAACAAAAAAAATAAAAAACACTGGGTGTGTGGAGCTTACATTCTATTATAGTAACATAAATGAAAGATTATATTGTTGTGGCTTTAGATGAATACTTTCTTAAAGTATTGTAGTACTCGAACTTTTAGTAACACTCATAATTCTGATAGATGCAGAAATATTACTAGGATTAGGATCCTAAGACATCTGTAAACACTTCATCCTAAAGTAGCATAAAAAAAAAGAAGATGCTGAAACCAGTTTGGCTTGGTGGATAGAGTATCGGTCTGCGGACTGAGAGCTCCCAGGTTCGATTCCGGTCAGGGGCATGTACATTGGTTGTGGGCACATCCCTGGTAGGGGGTGTGCAGGAGGCAGCTGGTCGATGTTTCTCTCTCATCGGTGTTTCTCTCTCATCGATGTTTCTAGCTCTTTGTCCCGCTCCTTCCTCTCTGTAAAAAATTAATAAAATATATATTTTTTTAAAAAGAAGAAGAGACAGCCCTAGCCAGAGTTTCTCAGTGGTTAGAATGTTGGCCGTGCACAAAAGGGCTGAGGGTTCAATTCCCTGTCAAGGGCATGTACCTGGGTTGCAGATTTGACCCCCAGCCCCAGTTGGGGCGTATGCAGGAGGCAACCAATATATACATCTCTCTCACATTAATGTTTCTCGCCCCCCTCCCTTCCACTCTCTAAAAATCAATGAGAAAAATATTCTTGGGTGAGGATTAACACACACACACACACACACACACACACACCCCAAACAGAAGGGACAACCATCTCCTGGATGATGTGGACTGAGCGGGCTGCCTCTCAGGGGTGGCATGCCATGTTTGGGGGCAATGCCAGAGGCGGCTCTGAGTCTGGGGGTGGCGCTGGAGGAGCTGGCTGAGTAGAGCTCACCATTTCTAGAGTTGCTGGCCAAGCCTTGTAACTGAGAAAGGGTTGGGGTGGAAAAGAAAACCACATTTGTGCTCAGTTAGGAAAAAGGGGATGAGAGGCATGAGAGGCCAGGCAGGCAATGAGAGACCAGGCGGAGCGGGTGAAAAGCAGGAGGCCTCAAATGAGGCAGAGAACTGGTAACATGTCCACAGCACAACGGGGCCCCGGACAGCCTGCTCCTGCCCTGGCAGTTATCTGCTAGTGAACCAAAGGCTCCGCGGTGCGACAGAGCCTGCTGGGAGCTTCTGCCTTCTGCCCTGCAGCTCTGATCTGCGACACTTCTGAGCGGAGAGGGGCCTCTGGAATCTTGATCTGGGTCCCAGCCTGCCCTCTCCAGCTGCGCTGAGCACCTCTAATTCACAGCCTCACTGCACGGAGCCCCTCCGCCAGCCTTCTCTAACTCAGAGCGGCACTGTTGCCTAAGCATTTCATTTTCTTTCTTTTCTTTTTTTTAAAGCGTTTCATTTTTTTTTTTATCACGCGCTCTATGGCTTCCTGAGGTTGGGGGCGGGGCAAGGTTGCAGAGTAGTAGCTGCAGCTGCTCTGGAAATTCACGTTTGGGTTTCTGCTCTCTGAGCAGAGTTCTGAAAACTCCCACGGAGAAGGAGCAGGCTTTGCATCCTGCAGAATTTGTCAGGCTACCCTGACAAATTCCTAAAGCCTCGTTTCTGTGTGGTCTCTTTCAAAACCTTCTCAGTGTTCCAGGAGATCTATTTCTTGATAAAATTTTCTCCCTTGCTTGGGGTCAGGCCAGAGGAGAGCAGAGCAGATGTGAGAGCTAAAGCTTTCCCAAATCCAGCCACTTGACCGCTGGCCCATTAATCTGCCGTGATGTAAATGAGTGTCTTTGAGCCTTTCTCCACTCAGGGGAAGAGACAGCCTCCCCCCAAAGCTGGTTCTTCAAGAAGAACAACAAGAAAGAGCAGGAGGATGGGGAGGCGGCTGCCTTTCTGCCTGAGAATATGAAAATGCTCTCTCCCCTTCCCCCACCCTCAGAAAGTCCAGATGGGTTATACTTGAGTTCTCAAATCCCTACCTGGATTTCCCTTCCCCTGGAAGTTGTCACCTAACAACACATATGCTTCAGTCCCTAAAAATGCAGATTCCCTCCCAAGAGTGGCCCAATAGTGAACCTCAGCTTAGGTGTGGAGTAAATATTATCCCGGCTGGGAAAATGGATGGTAGCGTGGTGCTTAGGACAGGGCTCTGTCAGCACGGTGAAAATGAGCACTTGAGCACGTTGACAGTTATCTGAGTGATTTTCCTCCCCCTTTACCTTACTCGGAGTCACCTGAAAGGCCTGGCAAATGACCAAACACCACACATAAATGTTATGCCCCAAGAAGTGTTGCTTGGGAAAATATCCATGCCTGCTGCCCCCAACATACTGGCCCTTCAAGGGCCTGTTGGTTGTGGATGAGGGGACTGGCTCTCGTAGTTCCAATCTGGCCCTGGAGGGATGGATGCTACATGGATCAGGGATCTGTCCAAAGAGACATTCATTCCTTTAAGAAATACCATCTTTCCCAGAATGGAATATGACAAAGTGTACCACATTATCACAAAAGCCAATTAAACTATGACATAAACTTTGTTATCATATTGAATTTCACTTTGTGTTAATTGAAAGAGCTCTTTTAGAGCTATTTAGTCAGGAATGCATCGTACACCCCCCTTGTCAATTCATCAAAAAGAAAATATAAGCAGGATAAATTCATTAGGATCTTTCTAAAACTTTTCACATCCAAGAGTTTGACTCTTGTGAATCACTTTTGTTTTATTTATTTATATTTATTTTATTGATTTTTTACAGAGAGGAAGGGAGAGGGATAGAGAGTCAGAAACATCGATGAGAGAGAAACATCAATCAGCTGCCTCCTGCACACCCCCCACTGGAGACGTGCCCGCAACCAAGGTACATGCCCTTGACCGGAATTGAACCTGGGATCTTTCAGTCCGCAGGCCGACGCTCTATCCACCAAGCCAAACCAGTTTCGGCTCACTTTTGTTTTAAACTGTTAATTTTGTTAATCATCACTGGAGGATAATTTTCCATTGGATTTCAGAGGGAGTGGTAGGGAGGGGGAGAAGCAGAGAGAGAACATCGATGTGAGAGAGACACATTGATTGGTTGCCCCCCACATGCACTCCCGACCAGGGCCAGGGATCCAGCTGGTAACCCATGTACATGCTCTCGACCGGAATCATAACTGGGACCCTTCAGTCCACAGGCTAATGCTCTATCCACTGAGCCAAACTGGCTAGGGCTAAACTGTTTATTTTGGAACAGTTTTAGGGTTATAGAAGAGAAAGATAGTGCAGAGAGCCAGTACTGCTGGTCTACCTGCCATACTTTGAATAGCAAGGCTGTAGCTCAAGACCTACATTTACGTACCAGCACTGCTATTTACCTGGCTGTGTGATGGGTGGCCTGTGGTTTTCTTATTTGGAAGCTGGGACAGTAATTCCCCTTACTTCCCCAAAGTGTAACAAACAAGGAAACGTCCGAAGAAGCCCCCAGCAAACTGTAAAGTACTACAAACCTCAGTTATCATGATCACCATCTACAAGGTACTACCTGGAGTTCTTGCCCCAAAGTAGTCTCCAATCCAGTCAGTAAGAGTCTTCGCATTTATTTTAATTGTAAAACAACATCTTATTCTCAGCAACTGTCTTCACATCTGTTTAATAATGTGACCTTTGGCCCTAACTCGTTTGATTCAGTGGATAGAGCATCGACCTGCATATTGAAAGGTCCCAGGTTCTATTCCGGTCAAGGGCATGTACCTTGGTTGCGGGCACATTCCCAGTAGGGGGTGTGCAGGAGGCAGCTGATCGATGTTTCTCTCTCATCGAGGTTTCTGATTCTCTATTCCTCTCCCTTCCTCTCTGTAAAAAAGTCAATAAAATATATTTAAAAAAATTAATGTGACCTTTGCAAAAACCTTGTGAAGCAGACTAAACTACCTTCACTTATAATACATATTATCCTTAAGTTTGGAGGGTGTTGCTTTTTCATAGGGGTAAACTCTACTTTGAACATGTTTGCTTGTCCACAGCCTTGTCAACACTCCTACTGTAAATAAGAAACTTCATGCCAAATGAATGGGGCCTTGTCAAAATGAGGTTACTAGATCTGGCTTACCTGGTCTGAACCTTTCTTACTTTTCAGACACAAAACTTCTTTGCAACCCTGGCCTGCTTTTGGGCCCAGCGGGTCTCAGGGCAGCACCTCTCTCTGAGAACCCACTGCGTGGTGGAGGCATTCAGGGGGCACGTTTATTGCTAGCTCCAGCTATTTCTAACTAACTCCACCATACCTTTTGCCATTGATTCAACTATTTAACACATCAATTTTAGGTAAAAAATAAACATTCCCCCCTCCACATTATCAACCACGGCTTTCTCCACCTGACCTCACTTTATCTTTGAGGCCATGTGGGGTGGGGTCCTCTCGGAGTGATGGTCTTAATCAACTTGGAAACCCTCTAGAAAGCTTGGGAAAGCTTTCCTGTGACATTTCTAGCCCTTATCACCCTCCTACCCCCTCATAAAAAGGCTCCACGGGGAAATTTTAAAAATTGCCTAAAATAAGCACTTAGCAAATTGATCTACTTCTAAGTCTTTTTCCATCTCTAAGCTGTAAAGGTGCCACTCCTGGGTTTAAATTACAAAAAAAGTTATACACATACATTCTCTGGCCTAAAAGTCTTTCTTACACCAATTCAGGGTTTCCTTTTTTTTTTTTTTTTTTTTTTTTAATATATTTTGTTGATTTTTTACAGAGAGGAAGGGAGAGAGACAGAGAGCTAGAAACGTTTATGAGAGAGAAACATCGACCAACTGCCTCTTGCACACCCCCCACCGGGGATGTGCCTGCAACCAACGTATATGCCCCTGACCAGAATCGAATCTGGGACCTTTCAGTTGGCAGATCGACGCTCTAGTGCTGAGTCAAACCGGTTTCGGCCAGGGTTTCCTTTTTAACAGTTGCTAAGAATAAGATGCTATTTGTCTTACAATGAAAAACACTGTACAGATGAGGTCAGATCAGTTGCAGGCTATTTCGAGGTTGAAGGAAGCATCCTAATCTTATACACTGTGGGGGAGGAATTTAGAACGCGGGAAGGCCGGGCCTGGCCTTGGGATCTACCCAAGGAAGTTCTGTCACTAAACTATTCGAAAGAGACTTATAAGGCAGTTTCTTCAAGAAGGCAAGTCTACAGTCAACCGGAGGGCAGGCTCTGTGGACAAGATGCAAATTATATTTAAGGGTGATAATAAACACTTGCTCAGCTTAACCATTCCATCTAATGTCTAGAGCGTAAAAGATCTTGAAGGTCCTCACGTCCTCTCCCAGCTTCCCCTCCTCACTTAGGTTACCCCTCAGCTCTCCCACAGAACATCTCAGAACAAAATTCTCCTGGCTCCCATATGAGCAAATAACGGTATTCAACAGTTTTTACCTACCAGTTCTCCCTGGTGTGTAATCTAACTGTGCTTTGTGGGGTGGACCCTGGGAAAGAACATACCTACCAAGAAGGGCTCCCAATGGTTTGACGGGGCTCACATTTAAAACACCGCCTAGCAGCTGTTTCTGCACAGGGGCCTTTCACAAAACGGCACTTCAGGAGAAGCCTGCACGAAGCTACCGGCCTCTGCTCTGAACTGCCTGCCTGTGCTGTATTCCTGCCACTGGAGCCAGCTCTTATGGAATTCCTGGAAACCTATTACAACCAAGAGGACCGAGATTTTCCCCATCCAATTGGAGCTGCACAGGTATATCCCCCCATTAGCATCTCCACCAACCAATCGGGGCAGCTCCATTCTGACCAATCAGGACAGTGCCCTTTGGACTAATCAAATGGGGAGGATTTGGAGTTCTTATTTGCATGAGGATGGACCAATCAGGAACCAGGGATAGTCTAGATAAGCAGGTTCCCCCAGGGAACTTTTCCTTTCCACCCAAAGGCTGAAGATGGCATTTCTCCAGCTGGAGTTGAAACACCAAAGATATCTTCCCGTAGCAAAGGAGCAGCGTGAGGCAGATGGGCGCAGGTGAGCAGACCAGAGCCGCCTAGCCGAAGAGGGGCCTCACTCCCTCCAGGGCCACCTCCCTCCAAGGCTTCTTAGAGCTATAACATGATTGAGTTATTCCACAGCCGTGCTGTCTCCCAGTTGAGCTGCCTGCACTGAATAAAGTTTCCTTCTTCACCACATTCCAAATTGGGGATTGCTATGGGCATTGAATTGGCACCAATGACCCTTGATTGAGAGTGGCCATTTAATTCCAGGCCTTTGAATTCCGTCTCCTGAAGAATTGTAGAAAAGTAGGTCAAGCACCTTCCATTGAATAACTAATTCCCAAACCATGACGAAACATAAACTTGTTCTTTGGATTATTTTCCTTGAAAAGAATCCCAAGTCCTTTAAGGTCCCTCAAGCCTGCCTATTTCCTTTTCCAGAGAAAATATAACAAATATTTAACAAAAATGTTAATATCCCTAATAATTCAAAATAAATATGGAAAGTACAAATAATGCACGCACAGGAAAAAAAAATGGCAAGGCATAAACAGGCAATTCACAGAAGAAATACAACATGCTCAATCTCAGGAAATTGCAAACTAAACAGGAGATACTGCTTTTTAGCTCGACAAGAATTAAAGAGATTGATAATCCCCATGTTGGCAAGAGTATAGAAAAAAGGATACTCCATATACTCCATATACTCCATATCAGTTCCTGGTAAGAAGGATTAGAGAACAAAGTTTTCAAACTTTTCTTAAAATGCAGGGATTAGTGGTAAGAAAGAACCGGTGATTCACTCAGCATTCTAGAAGTTTCTGTGTTTAACAAGGGCAACTGAGGCTAGAAGAAAAAACTTGAAAGCATTTCTATGGGGTTAGGGTAGATGCTTCGGGATATGGCTTTTTCTGTTTCTGATCTGAAAGTAGAGAGAGGGAGGAACGGGGCTTATGGGGGAAAAGCCTCTTGACATGAAATGAGCAAGTTGGCTGTAATGTGGGAGCTGGGCTGGCTAATGAGAGAGTGATGCCAGGGCACATTGTGAGGGGTCATCTAATAAGGAAAAAGCACAGTTCAGACTTTTCCAGTAATGAACAGCTTGCCGTGGCAGGTTAGGACCCGGGGCTCACCAATGCTTCGAAGGCCTGAAACAGAAAGTGAAGGTCCTGTGTCGGAGGAGGAGTGAGGCGTCTCTTGCTGGGATGACTGTAACAGCTTCCTAATGAGAATCCCTGATGGCGGTCTTGCCCCTTCCAATCCATCCTCCTAAGGGCGGTCACAGAGGTTTTTTTAAAAGCACAAATCCCATTACGTCACTCCATGGCCCACTGCTCTCGTGACGGTGTCTAGACTCCCCAACGGGCCACAAGGCCCTCGGTCACTATGCCCTGTTAAGTGTCCGGCGGCCCCTCTCTGTGGGACAGCCCCATGGAACCATGTGCTGTGCTTTCTGTGCTCTTCCTTCTAGCTCACTCGACACGTCATGCTAGCTCTTCTCCAGCCAATTCCTTCTCACCCCTGTCTCAATCAGGACAGCACCACTCTTCGAGGAGGTTTTTCCTGGCTCTTCATAAACCCAGGCGAAGGATCCCCCTGGGGGCTCTCTGTGTGTCTGTGTGGTGTGACAGAGGTAGTTTTACAAAGTATTGCACTGACTTACATTGCCCCACTCCCCAGCCCTTTGCCACAAGATAAGCCAGACCAGTGGTCGGCAAACTCATTAGTCAACAGAGCCAAATATCAACAGTACAACAATTGAAATTTCTTTTGAGAGCCAATTTTTTAAAACTTAAACTTCTTCTAATGCCACTTCTTCAAAATAGACTTGCCCAGGCCGTGGTACAGTATTTTGTGGAAGAGCCACACTCAAGAGGCCAAAGAGCTGCATGTGGCTCGAGAGGCGCATGTGGCTCGAGAGCCACAGTTTGCCGACCACGGAGCCAGACCATTAAAATTTCATTTAAAATTGGAACACTCAGCCAAAACTGGTTTGGCTCAGTGGATAGAGCGTCGGCCTGCTGACTGAAAGGTCTCAGGTTCAATTCGGGTCAAGGGCATGTACCTTGACTGCGGGCACATCCCCAGTAGGGGTTGTGCAAGAGAGAATCATCATTCTCTCTCATTGATGTTTCTAACTCTCTATCCCTCTCTCTTCCTCTCTGTAAAAAAAATCAATAAAATATATTAAAAAATAAAACTGGAACACTCTGTATCAACTTTATTTTTTGCTATTTATTTATTTATTTATTTATTTATCTTTTCCTTCTGTATCAGCTTTCAATGACGTTCTACCATTCTGACACCAGTTGCTCATGTATTTTCTCTCACATCCCCAAGCAATTCTCCAGCACCAGCTGGGTGTCCTACAATTCTGACACTGTCTACCTTGGGATAGCATCAGATCACACTGGTTAAGGGATCAGTCCAACAAGCCTTCCCCCTTCACACCTCCTCACACACTTTTTTTTTTTTTTAAGATGACTTCTGACTTACGTTTATTTTCTTTTTTTTTTCAGATAAAAATTTTTAAATTAAATTATTATCTGTGTACATATCTTACCATTCCCTCCTCCCATTCATACCCTTCTTTCCCAGAGTTTTGTGTCCATTGGTTGTACTTGTATGCATGTATACAAGTCCTTCGGTTGATCTATTATCTCCCCCAGATCTCCTTACCCTCCCCACTGTAATTTGACAGTCTGCTTGTTGCTTTACTGTCTCTATATCTATCTTTTGGTTCATCAGTTTATAATGTTCTTTATTATCCATAAATGAGTGAGGTCACGTGGTGTTTCTCTTTCATTGACTGGCTTATTTCACTCATCATGATGTTCTCCAGTTCCATCCAGGTTGCTGCAAATGATGAGAATTCCTTCTTTTTTATGGCAGCATAGTATTCCATTGTGTAGATGTACCATGGTTTTTTGATCCAATCATCTGCTGATGGGCACGTAGGCTGTTTCCAAATTCTAGCTATTGTAGATTGTGCTGCTATAAACATAGGGGTGCATATATCCTTTCTGATTGGTGTTTCTAGTTTCTTGGGATATATTCCTAGGAGTGGAATTACTGGGTCAAATGGGCTCACACACTTCTTATGTCAATCACAAGTCCATGCTGTCATCTGTGCTTCTGACTGACTGGCTACAGATTGGAGGCACCAACAACTCCCTCCCGGGGTTCCATTAATTTGTTAGAGTGGCTTACAGGACTCAGAAGCATTTTACGGACTTACTAGGTTACCAGCTTTTATAAAAGGATGTAACTCAGGAGCAGCCAGATGGAGGAGATGCAGAGGGAAAGGTGTGAAGAAAGGAGCTCCCATGGGCACTGTGTGAGCCACTCTCCCAGCACCTCCGTATGTTCACCAGCCCAGAAGCTCTCCAAACCCATCCTTTTGTGTTGCTTTAAAAAAAAAAAATTTTTTTTTATTGATTTTAGAGAAGAAGGGAGAGGGATAGAAACATCAATGATGAGAGAGTCATTGATCAGCTGCCTCATGCACACTGGGTGTGTAGCCCACAACCTAGCCATATGCCCTGACCGGGGAATTGAACCGTGACCTTCTGGTTCACAGGTCGATGCTCAGCCACTGAGCCACGCCTGCTGGGCCCTTTTGGGTTTTAATGGAGGCTTCATTACATAGACATGATTGATTAAGTCAACCCAATCACTCAATCATTGGAGACTGAGATCAATCTTCAGCTCCTCTTCCTCCCAGAAGGTTGAAGGGGTAGGATTGAAAGTTCCAACCCACTAATCACATGGCTGGCTCCACTGGCAATCAACCCCTATCCTTAGGGGCTTTCTGAAAGTCACCTCCCTAGTTTAAAAAAAAGACACCTTGCCTAAACCGGGTTGGCTCTGTGGATAGAGTGTTGGTCTGTGGACTGAAGGGTCCCGGGTTTGATTCCGGTCAAGGGCATGTACCTTGGTTGTGGGCACATTCCCAGTGGAGATGTGCAGAAGGTAGCTGATTGATGTCTCTCTTATCGATGTTTCTAGCTCTCTATCCCTCTCCCTTCCTCTCTGTGAAAAATCAGTAAAGTATATTAAAAAAAAGAAAGAAAGAAAGAAAGAAAGAAAGAAAGAGACACCTTGTTACTCTTAGCACTTAGAAAATTCCAAAGGTTTGAGTAGCTACATGAGATGAAGATCTAATATATATATATACATACATATATATATATATATATATATATATATATATATATATATATATTTCTTATTATAAATCACAATATCACAAATTCATGGAAAAAAACAGTAATAGAAAACAGGTATTTAAATAACATGTTATTAACATAAAAATGAGCATACAACGATATTCAAAAAGAATGAATGTTTAAAGTCCATTAAAATGAGTTTCTGAAAAGAAAAATAGTCACTGAAGCTTTTCCCATTTAGACCTAATTCTAACCAGCAAGGGGATGGGGAAATGTTGAGATTTGGGTGTGTGGGAGGGGTGAAAATCTAATGTTAAGAGTTCAGGATAGCAGAGGATGGGAAGATGAATCAGTGTCAGATGTATTCCCTGGCCTAGACTTCGTAAAGGCAGAAGATACAGGGAAAGAGAGAGCAGACAGCCCGGAGAGTCCATTGCCTGCATTTCCAAAAGGGAAGGCACTTTCTTAAGAGATTCCCTTGTTTAATCAACAAATATTTATGAAGTGTCCAACTATTAGCCAGTGGGAGCTTCTCTGTTAGGAGGCTCCCAGCCTGTGCAGAAGACAGACATTCAGAGCGTACTTCAGAGGCTGCGGGAGGCGCTGTACTAACGAGCAGAGCTGTCGTCACCTCTGCCTCTTTGCTGAAGTCCCCACATGGGTCCGTTGCATGGCTTGGCCCACCCCACTTACTGCTGCTCCTCCACCTCTGGTTTCTATCCTACTTCCCTGTTGCACATTCTTCACAGCACATATGACTATGATATTATCTGTTTACTTATTTCTGTGTAAAGCTTACAGTAATTGCCATCAGAGAGGGGTCAATCCTGCCTCTCTTCTTATTCTAGGCTGAGATTAGAACAGTACCTGGAAAATTCATTCATTCACTCACTCACTCATTCATTCATTCATTCAACATATATCTAGAGCACATGTGTCAAACACAAGGCCCGCGGGCCAAATCCGTCCCGCCAGACCTTGCAATGTGGCCCGCACCGCGCTGTCATCACTGAACTCCGCTGCGTTTCCATCACAATGACAGTTTATGACTGTTCAGTAAACCATTCGGCCCGCGATTTAGGCTGGATTTTAGATTTTGGCCCCTTCTCTGATTGAGTTCGACACCCCTAATCTAGAGTATCTACTAGTACCAGGCACTGATCCAGGCCCTTGGGGATAGATGAGGGAGCAAAAATTCCCTTCCTTCATGGAGTTTACTTGAAGGTTGAATGATGACAACAATGAATATTCATTAGGTTATTTCTATGAATAGTCTTCAAAATATTGACTCTTCACAACTCTATGAGAGAGGGCTGATGATAGTCCTTACATTATAGGTGAGGAAACATAGGCCCAGAGAGGTCAAGTAACTTGTTCAAGGCTAAGGAAGTGGCAGAGTTAAGATACACACCCAGGGAGCCTGGTTCCAGAGCTCAGCATCTTAACTGTTCCGCTAGAATAGCTCTTGTTTACATGTACACAGTAAGTGTGCAATAAATGTTGTTGAAAAAATGGCTGGAAGAGACAAAGGACAAGGACATCCCTGGGAGGTGGGAGAATCAAGGAGCTTCACAGAGAAAGTGACACCTACTGATCCTTGAAAATTAAGAGTTCAAAGTGAGGGTGGAAAGTGAGGGTGAGAGTGTGGGTATGACTGCCAACAGCAGCAAAGAGCAAGCCTTGTGGCTGGACTATAAAAGAGTTGGGAAGAAGAGGCCAAAATAACAGGGTAGAGTTATTGTGCAGAGCCTCATATTCCCTGCTAGGTAATTTGAACTTGGTCTTAAAGGTATAATAAGGCAGACCTTTAAGAATGAATTCTGATTTCACAAGTGAAAATTAATTCTGAGGGGGGAAAAGAGAAGATGGGATTCAAAGGGACAAAGGGGGTTGAAATGGCATTACCCAGGGGCTCAGATTGATAGGGCCATGAACAGGAAGTAACCAAGAACTGGAATAAAGGCAATCCGTGTTCTCTGCCAACATGAGATCTTATTATATATCTCAGCTTCTCTATATTAACGTTTTATTAAACTGATCTCTCTCTTCCAATTATTCATGACTTCAGGGACCTTGATAAGATCTAATGGCAGTAAATTCATGATGACAGGTCTAAGATGTGCTATTATAAGCTCATTACCTTTCAAACAAATTTTCAGAAGATGGCTTTGCCTCTTATCACAGAGGTACAGCAAACAAGCAGACGAAGTTCCTCTACAGAAGGAGGGTAAATGGTGATCTCATAAAATAAGGGAAGATTTGGGAGTGTCTCCAGGGCTCCAGTGAAAGTGCTCAGGGAAGTGAGTTTGCAACTTGTATGAATACTTTCTTAGTCAGCAAGGCCAGTTCTGTTTTGTCTGGCTGGTGTTGCTCAGTGGTTGAGTGTCAACCTATGAACCAGGAGGTCACGGTTTGAGTCTAGGTCCAGGCCACATGCCTGGGTTTTGGGCTTGATCTCCAGCAGGGGGTTTGCAAGAGGCAGCTGATCAATAATTATCTCTCATCATTGATGTTTCTATCTCTCTCTCCCTCTCTCTTCTTCTCTGAAATAAAAATATATATATATTTTTAAAAAAGGACCAATTCAGTTTTATGTATTCCTTGTTCCATAGCACCTAGCACAGTGCTGCCACACGAGCTAGAATGGATATTACTTAAACAATCACTAAGCTAACTTTCTTTTTTCTAAATTTTTATATATATTTTATTGATTTTTTTACAAAAATAGAGAGAAACAGATGAGAAACTTCGATCAGCTGCCTCCTGCACGCCCCCTACTGGGAATGTGCCTGCAACCAAGGTACATACCCCTGACAGGAATCAAACCTGTGACTCTTCAGTCCCCAGGCCAACTCTCTATCCACTAAGCCAAATCGGTTAGGGCCAAGCTAACTTTCTTTAGCTAACCTTCTACTCCGATCAGGGGGGAAAATTCCCCTTATGGTGTTTAAGAAAATTTTAACACATGGAATAAACTCTTAAGCTATGGACATTTCTCTTTCATGATAGGACTTTGATCCAAAGGAGCAAACGACTGTTTCTGTTGGAAAAGGATGGGTTGTGACTTTCTAAGTTTCAGTGATAATAAAACAAGTACCAGTAAGTTACACAATTTAAGGCTTTTCATAGTGAACTCTGAAATTGGTGACATACGACCTCTTAGCACATGGACTTCTGGGAAAAGCTCTAAAAAGGAATCATTTGGAAAGTTTGGGGAAAGTCTGAGCTGTGAAAGAAGCAACTGCTTCTGTCCTTTCAAGAGAATGGCCGCACTCCCACATCCCAGGAGAAGGTCGCTAGGTTGGATTTCTAACCTTTTTTTTTTTGAAACTGCCCATGGAAAATGTTATTTCAGGCATTAGAGTTAAAATCTCTGTGTGTTTTTTCCCCCAAGCCTGAACTCTAGTTATTTTCCACTTTCATTTATGGCAAGATTGGACTTGTGTGAAATAAAATAAACCATTAAACATAACCTCAAAGCCATTCCTGCTGAACAGTGCATCCTGGGGACATATAACACAAAAAAGGGAATAAGAAAGAAAAACAAAATGGTCATAAGAGTCATGGCAAAACTACATCATACAGATATCCTTCAAAGAGTCTGTATTTTTTTCTCTCCCAGAAATAATTTGCTACATTGCTGTTTCAGAATCTGTCATTTCCAGTAAGTGAATTATTTTCTCAATATTAAAGAAACCACGAAATCTTGGCTTTATAGTTCTGACGATCTAGCCATCTAAAGGCGGGACAAACAACTTCTCTCTGAAAGCCCTTACTTCGCATTTCGTCGTCGAAAAACTTCTTTCCCCCAATTTCTTGACTTCACTTCCATCTATATCCCCAGGCCAAGAAAAAGATGATGATAACATGACATGCTTTGTTTCACCAAAGAATGAGGGCACTGCTTTTGCGAATTGACTTGCCAGCTGTTAGCATCCGTTGGGTGAGTTTTTGGGATGGGAAGCGGGAGTCTGAAATATCGCTAAATCACACACACCACACACCACACACACACACACACACACACACACACACACACACACACTGGCCTTGCAAGTCCCCACTTTCTCGGTGCACGCAGCAAACGCTAAAACTAAGACCTCTAAAATAAGAATAGAGGAGGCGTCTCCCTTCTTTGCTGGCATCCCCGCGGCTGCCAGTTCCTTTCATCGCATCCGATCCCTGGGATGCCCACGGTAGGCATCTGACCCCTGAGATGCCCACGGGAGGCATCTGACCCCTGGGATGCCCACGGGAGTTATCTGACCCCTGAGATGCCCACGGGAGGCATCTGACCCCTGGGCTGCCCACGGGAGGCGGTGCGGGAACCTGCGCGGGCGCATCGGCGGCCGCCGCCCTGTCGGGTCTGAGCCGCCAGGGGGAGCCCGTCCTACAGCCGCGCGGGCCCGGGGGCGGGGTCGGAGGGGAAAGCGCCGGTGCCCACCTTGCTCGCAGGTGCCCTTGCTGACCTGGGTGACGGCCTTCTCCCCGCGGCTCTCGGCCCTCAGGCTGGCGGCGCGCAGCTGGCACGCGGTGGGGTAGGTGTTGCCGTCGCTGCCGCACACCGGGTAGCGGTTCTTGCACAGGCACACGCCGCTCACGCCCGGGCCCCCGGCTGCTGCCCCGGCTTTACCCTTCCGCCTCTTGCGGCTCTTCACGCACTCCATGCCGGGCGCGCAGAACCCCCTGCCCGCGCCGCCGCCCCCGCACGGCTCGCCCTCGCCGCGCGCGCACATGGGGCAGCAGCCGCACGCGTCGCGGGTCTCGCCCAGCGGGCAGCCCCGCGGGGGCAGCGGCGGGCAGGAGGCCGGCGCGCAGGGGCCGCAGGCGTCCGAAGAGGAGGAAGAGGAGAGGGGCAGCAGCAGGAGCAGCAGCCCGGCGGCTCCCAGGAGCAGGGCGCGTGCGGGCGGCGGTGCCATGGCGGTGGCGGGAGCGCGAGTGAGCCGGGCCCCGCGGGCCGGCGCCTTAAACGCGGGGCCCCGCCCGCGCCGCCCGCAGGAGCCACACCCCGGGGCGGGAGAGCCGGCGCCCCGCCCGGGCCGACCGGGGCCTCCGCGCTCCTGCCCGCGGGGCGGCGCTGGGCTCCGGGCTCGGTTCCCCCATGGCCTCTTGCCCCGCAGGCTGCGCCCCAGCCTCTCATACTCACCCACTGCACCCTCATATCTTTCTCTCTCTCTCTCTCTCTCTCTCTCTCTCTCTCTCTCTCTCTCTCTCTCTCTCAACATTTTATTGATTTTTTACAGAGAGGAAGAGAGAGGGATAGAGAGCTAGAAACATCGATGAGAGAGAAACATCGACCAGCTGCCTCCTGCACCGGGGATGTGCCCACAACCCAGGTACATGCCTTTGACGGGAATCGAACCCGGGACTCTTCAGTCCGCAGGCCAACGCTCTATCCATTGAGCCAAACTGGTTCCGGCTGCACCCTTGTTTTTCCTAGCCAGATGTTTGTACTTCTTTCTTAACTACAAGAAGTTTGAACGGAACCAGTGTTCAATGTATGTACTTCTAAGTGGGTCCCGGAGACCTGGGTACTGATTGCCCCGCGGTTTGGGAAGCTCTTCCAAGCACAATGGGTTTTACAACCCCACAGGGGGATTGTGAGTCCCCAGGCCCCGCCCCCCATGTGGTTTTGGGGGCTAAAAGGGACAGATCGTTGTCAATCATTACTCTTTTGGGAACCTTGTAACTGCCTCCTCCACCTCTGTTGTCTTATGCCAAGTCAGGTTGTAAGTGTGAGTACTGGACTCCGTCCAGGAGCGCGCTGTGCCATTGTTTTTCAAGCCTACTGAATGGCAGTGGATCTCCCATCAGACTCTCCGGAGAACTGAGCGGAGGTGCCACTGAGAACCTTTTCCCCCAGCAACTCGGTGCGGCTTCTTACGGAAGCAGCGGACAATTCCTCCTTCATCTTTCTGTAAAACTCAACTCCAAAGCCTCTCTTTCCAAGAATATTGGTCCTTCAAACTCCTCCTTCAAAATCCAGACATCTAAGTTGCTCCTATTTTTTTTTTAATTGAACATGAAACACTGCAGTGTACGTGATTCTGCATGTCATGGTTTAGTTATTTTTTCCCCCTCTTAGCATAAATACCAGGATTTATAGGCATTTGAGCCAACCCAAAGGGTGTGGTTTACAATGACATCAGCAATACATACATGTCACTCTCACCAGAGTCTTCCTAGGATTAGTATTGTAAATGTTTTTGAAAATTAACTAATCACAACATTGAGGGAATAGAAAAACCAAGCACCTTCCTATTCATAAAACCTGGTACTTCTTTTTTGGCCTTTCCTTAACATGCTCTTAAAAAAATGGTACTTTTAAAAAATGTTCATATGTTGACATTTGTTTAAAAAACAATGAAAAGTCTTCAGAGCAGGATTTTCCTAAGTATTGTTGCCTTTGTCCCAAGGAAGAGATACAATTTACAGCCTCAAGTTGAAACAAATACAGAGTGTACTCTTGGTATTTCCTATTCTACTCTATTTCAATTTTATTAATTTGCTGGTCAAAGTTCACGAAGGACCTACTATGATGATCTGTCATAGTGTTAGGTTCCCCAGAAGCCAAGTGCTAGACAAAGATCCCAGGGCAAGTAGCTTACCTGAGAGGCCAGGTCAGGATACACCATTGAGAAGTAGGTGTGAGCAGAAAGGGAAGAAGATGCTTATCAATGGGCTTCCAGACAAGACCTCAAGCTCTACAAATTCTGTGTGTGTGTGTGTGTGTGTGTGTGTGTGTGTGAGGGAGCACAGGGGTACTGACAGCACCACTAATAGCTGCTCCCTCAGTGTTTTTAAAGGCTGCATGGGAACCAGCAGTAAGAACACAGGCAGGTGGTGGGACAGTAGAGAAGGGACCTGGGCTGTGTGATACTGGAAGCGTTGAGAGAACGCTAGGAAGAGAACACCTTCCTTCCAAGAAAGAAGACATTGTCACCCACTCATCTTCAGCGAGATGAAGAGCCTGGATATGGAGACAGGATATGTCCTCTGTAAATATAATTTTACTTCTTCCTGTTTAATCTGGATGGCCTTTATTTCTTTTTTCACCTAATGGCAAGAAAAAGGTTAGAATCTCCAGTATAATGTGGAATAGAAGTGTCAAGAGTGGGTATCCTCGTTTTCTTCCTGATTATAGAGGGAAAGCTTTTAGTCTTGCACCATTAAGTATGACTAGAGGCCTGGTGCATGTGCACTGGGTGGGAGGCGGGGGTTGGTGTCCCTCAGCCTCTCCTGCGCCCAGGACCCCACAGGGGATGTCTGTCTGCCCACTTAGGCCCCACCCCCCCAGGGATGGGCCTCTTGCTCCTTACTGCCTGCCTGTAGTGGAGGTGGGAGAGGCTCCCGCCACTACCGCTGCACTTGCCAGCCATGAGTCCCACTTCTGGCTAAGTGGCGCTCCCCATGTAGGAGTGCGTTGACCATCAGGGGAAAGCTCCTGAATTGAGCATCTGCCCCCCTGGTGGTCAGTGCATGTTATAGCGCCATTTGGTTGATATGCATATTAGCCTTTTATTATATAGGATATTATCTGTGGGTTTTAAAAATATATATTGTATATTTTATTGATATTTTACAGAGAGGAAGGGAGAGAGATAGAGAGCTAGAAATGTTGATGAGAGAGAAACATCGACCAGCTGCCTCCTGCACACCCCCTATAAGGGATGTGCCCGCAACCAAGGTACATGCCCTTGACCAGAATCGAACCCGGGACCTTTCAGTCCGCAGACGGACGCTCTACCACTGAGCCAAACCGGTTTCGGCAATCTGTGGGTTCTTTATAGATGATCTTATAAGATGGAGGAAATGCTTTTCTAGCCCCAGTTAGTAAAGTGCTTTTATCATGAAGAGGTGTTGAATTTTTTCAAATGCCTTTTTTGCATCTATTGAGATGCTGTATTTTATTATGTTGATATAATATATTACATTGATTGACTTTTGAATGTTAAACCAAATTTGTATTTCTGGGATAAATCATACTTGGTCATAGTATATAATTTTCCCCCCCATATGTTTCTGAGTTTGATTTACTAATATTATGTTGAGGGCTTTTCATCTATATTCAAGGAGATATTGGACATCCTTATTGTGACATCGTTGGTTTTGATGTCAGGGTAATAGTGGCCTCACAGAATGTGTTAGGAAGTGTTCCCTCACTTTCTCTGTGTGTATTTTTTTGTGAATAATTGGTATTAATTCTTCTTTAAATGCTTAGTAGACTTCACTAGTGAAGCCATTTGGGCCTGGGCTTTTCTTCATGGGAAGAGTTCTGTTTACTACTTCAATCATTTTATTTGCTACTAGAGGCCTGGTGCACAAATTCATGCATGGGTGGGGTCTCTCAGATGGCTGGTAACGGACCCCAGCTTGTGCCCCCAGCCTTGCAGCCCTGCAGCTCTGCTTGGCACCCTGCCATGGCCTGGTGCCGCCCCCTCACCTGCTCCACCTTCTCTCCTGTGAGATGATTGATTGGGGCTGCTCCCCAACCTCCTCCTGGCCCAGCCCCCTCAGAGTCTGGGAGTTGGGTCACTGGTTGACATCTGTGGGGTGGTCACCAGGGTGATCAGAACCTTGCTTATACCCACCTTGACCTAGTGCTGCCTGCTCACCTGATCCACCATCCCACTGCTGTCCTGCTCTTGTCGGGGCCCATCGGGGCCAGCAGTGCCTCCACTGCTGCCCGCTGCCAGAGCGTCGCCAACACCCACAATGTTCTGAGCTGCCCCCTGGTGATCAGTGCATGTCATAGTGAGTGGTCAAACTCCCTGTCAAACTCTTGGTCAAACAATTTGCATATTAGGCTTTTATTATATAGGATAGATCTGTATTAGTTTGCTGGGAATGACAAAATACTAACATCCCACTGGGTTACTTACATAATATTTTTATTTTCTCATAGTTCTGAAGGCTGGAAGTCCAAGGTCAAGATGCCAGCAGGCTTGGTTTCCTCTGAGGGCCATAAAGGCCAGATCTCTCCTCAGTTCAGACAAGGTGCAACCACAAAATACCTCTCTCTCTCTCACTAAATAAGACTGCTACTTTACCAATCTAGCTTTCTACTGCTTGAGTCAGCCTTTACTACAGATAAGATTTAGTGAGATAATAATAGAATTATCCCCATCCAGCGTGAGTTCCTGCTTCATTCGAACTTCCCCCAAATTACTCAAAGCCCAAACCCCATAATAGGTTCTTTCCTCTCACTGAGGCACCCCACAGTTCCTTATGGAGTCCATTCCCTCTTGGTACGATGAGTAATACACCCAATTTATTTGACTACAGGTATGTTCCTGGAGGTCTTTGCTTGAAGGGCAATGACACATGAGAGATCGGCTATCAGCTTCTTCTCTTCTATACCACTTCATCTCAACATTCCCCGCTCCAACTCATAATACACTCCAAAACCCTTTGCTGACAAGTACCCTTCTTAGTGGGACATCTCCAAGACTTCTGAGGCCAGAAAATTTCAAAGGCATCTGTGGAAAACGTATGGCTTCATGCAACCTGCCCCTCTGTGTCTCTCTGAGTCCGGCCTCCCCAGCAGATGTCTAACTGGGGAAGGGAATGTATGTCTCCCTTTATCAGGGTTTTTCATGCAGACATTTCAAGTATGTTGATTTCTCCCTGTTCACTTGGCTATTTGACTGGGGTGGGAGAATGGGCCTGGGCAAGCCCATGCATCCCTAACCCTAACCTAACCCTAACCCTAACCCTAACCCTAACCCTAACCCTAACCCTAACCAAGTCTAACCCTAACCCTAACCCTAACCCGGGTGCGTAGTGTGCCGGATGGGATTGATTGTGGCAGGGCCATTGAACTCTGAGAAACACTCTGTTCCAGTGCTTGGTGGCTCTTTTAGAATGTGGCAACTCATAGTACCTGTAGTTTTGGGTTGTGTATCCTAGTGCCATTTCCCAGCAAAGGAAAAATTGTTCTATTCAAAAGTTGTTATGGTAGTTACCATTAAAAAATATATTTTTTATTGATTTAAGAGAGAAAGGGAGAGGGGGGGGGGGAGAGAGAGAGAGAGAGAGAGAGAGAGAGAGAGAGAGAATGAATCATCAATCAGCTGCCTCTTGCAAGCACCCCACTGGGGGTTGACCCACAACCTGTGCATGTGCCCTGACTGGGAATTGAAGCGTGTCCTCTTGGTTCATAGGTCGATGTTCAACCACTCAGCCATGTGGCTAGGCAGTAGTTATCATGTTTATCATCAATTCATTTTTCCTCCTTTCCTTCTTCCTTCATCATCATCAGCCAGTAGATTGCCAGATGGTGGCGTGGTGTGTGGATGATCACCCAAGCTCAGATAAACAGCACGTGGAAAGGAATGAAGCCAGTGCAAATCATTTGGGCACATTCTAGCAACCGAAAAAAGTCCAGCACAGGTGAAGTAAAGTGTGTTTGGGGAGAAATGAGTCTAGAGAGAGGGCAGATGCCAGAGGACCAAGGCCCAGGACTTTGGACTGGAGCTTATAGGTGACAGTGAGCAGGATGCAGGAGAGAGGCCAGAGCTGGCTGGCAATGTAGGAAGGTCAGTCAGTACAGAAGAGAGGAATGGATTCTAACAGGGTCAGGTTTGACAAAGGAATGTAACTTCCACAAGGTCTTTTGTGAGTTAGGAACCTCCCCCCGCCCCCACCTCAACTGGGCAGATGCAGCAGAGAGTGCAAGGCTCACAAGCAGATGGTGCTCCGCCTCACTCACTGCCTGGGCTGGGTGCCCTGGTGCAATGGGCAAACTGCACCATCTTGTAGGGAAGCCCGACCCGGTGCCAGCGTTGTGTCTGGTCCAGAATTAGCACTCAATTCAGAATTTAAAATAGTGAATGGATGAAAGGGAAGATCAGTTGGGTAGCTACTTCCCTTCGTTATTGCCAACTACGGCTACCATCCAGGTGGGAATCAATGAGAAGTTGTGGTCATGGGAATGGGCCATATTACTTATTGTCCATCGTGAACACTTGTGGGACAACAGACATAAATATAGGTTGTCCTGGACAATAGGGATACAGGGTCACCCTACAAAAAAGGTGAGGAATGGATGAGAGATCTATTAATGTAATTAATGTAATTAATTAATTAATTTTTATTGTTTAAGGTATTACATATGTCTCCTTTTTTTCTGATTGACCCACCAGGACCAGCTGAGAGATCTTTAAGAAATAAAATATATGAGCCTTGGAAAGTCTCTGAGAAGAGATCAAGAAAAACCTGGACAGTTTTTGCATGGGAGACTGGGGAAAAACTGAGGTTAATGCAGGTTTGTGTTGGGGGAAGGTGACAAGTTGGATTTTGGACATGCTAATTTCTCTTACAAAATCAGGTCTGCCCCATTTGGAAGGGAAGAGGGCTCCTTAGTGATCATAGCGCATTGTTGTAGAGACATGGCTGGCCATTTGTCTTAGAGTAAACCCTTGATGTTTATTCTCTTGATATATGTGAAGTCCCTCAATGATACAGTCCCACTGTTTAATAAAGGACAGAAATGGGTTTCTTAACAGCATTCTGTATCTGATCTTTTAAAAGAGTTATGGCCATGCAAGGAAATAGCTAATGATAGAACTGAGACGGCATTAAGAGACTATAAAATTCAATATTTAGGGACATAGGACTTGAAGGACTGTCTGGGGGTCACTTAAAGCTAGGTGGCGCTGGAGCGCACGGAGATACTGAAGAACTCTTAGGGATCATCAGGGAAGGTGATCTCTCTTGTATTCTGCCATGTTATTCAACAGCCTTTCACGATTCCAGAAGGTCACTGAATAATAAGCCAACTTCCAAACATATACAGTGGCAATTTAAATTTAGATTTAGACTCTTATCCTCACTATGCCACACATATCATGCATGCCAGGTTGTTAAACCTCTAGAAGCTTCATTTCCTGGCTTTAAAAAAAAACATCATTTCACTTTAACTTTGAATTAACACAGACTTTTACATTTATATTCTCCTATAAACTAAACTAGAGAGCACTGCTTTTTGTGACCATAAATGGAAAGAGATCTCTGGGCTATTCCATAATTAGGCCTCATCCTTTTCTGTTATGGGGGAAATGATATGATCATTTGGTGGTAAATGATGCAGGGCCCCCATATTAATCTTCCAGTTGCCTGATTGCATAGTTCACCTTGGCAAAGGAGACAAATAAAAAAGAAAACGTTTCTCCGCATTGTTATCAGGGGCCTGGGAGAAGAAACTAGGATGCATCAGTCATTTTCAGGGAATAAGTTGTCATAAACTTAACTGAGTATAAAACTTAGTGCTAGTTTGTGAGTGTGTTTATCCTGAGAGTGTTGAATCCTTCCCATCGGAACAGATCATCAGTTGAGATGTTAGGTGTTGAGTAACAGACTGATGCTTTTTGTTTAAAACAGCTTACTAGGGGATTAGAATAGCAATTATTCCTTTCACTGATGCTAAACACTTTAAAAAAAAATTGATTTCATGGTCTGGTGCGGCCAGGCCCGGAGCAGCAGCTGCCAAGTCCAGAGCAACTAGGTCGGGAACGGCAGTGACCAGACCTGGAGCAGCTGGTTGTGGAACGAACCAGAGCAACAGAGGCCAGGCCCGGAGCAGCCAGGCCCGGAACAGCTCACTCCTCGCCTGCCCCTGCCCCACGGCTGCCTCTCAGACATGGCTGGAAACTTTTGTGGGAACTTGAGGATCTGCTGAATCAAGTGATGAAGGCTTAGATCTGGATGTGTTGAGTTAGTATAGTGCTGGGGTGTTGATCTGTGAGTGCCTTGGGTGGGGCCTGGATGAGGCTGGTTGACCTATTTGGAAATGTCTTTTGTGTGAAGTGTATCATTGGGCATGTGGAGGTATTATTGATATGAGAAAATGCTAAGTAACTGATTTACTATCTGAAAAGGGATTTACTATCGGGGAAAGGGAGGGAGAAAGAGACTGAACATAAACTGTGCACCTATGGATGAGGACAATGGGGGATGGGGAGGAGGTGGAGGGTGGGGTGGGAACCTGGTGGAGGGGGGAAGAAATGAGGAACCTTTGTAATAATATGAACAATAAAGATTGAAAAAAAATAAAAATAAAAAAAATTGATTTCAGAGAGGAAGTTAGAGGAAGAGATACAAATATCAATGATGAGAGAGAATCACTGATCGGCTGACTCCTGCAACCACCCTTCCCTTCCCCCTCGGGGATTGAGCCTGCAACATGGGCATGTGCTCAGACCAGGAACAGAACCCTGACCTCCTGGTTCATAGGTCCATACTGAACCACTGAGCCACATCAGCTGGGATAAACATTTACCTTTTATTATTATTATTTATTAAAAATTTCAGAGAGGAAGAGAGAGATAGAAACATTAATAATGAGAGAGAATCATTGATCAATAACTGCCTCTTGTAAACCTGCTGCTGGGGATTGAGCCTGCAACCCAGGCATGTGCCCTCGACTAGAATCAAACCTGGGACCCTTTAGTCCGCAGGCCGATGCTCTATCCACTGAGCAAAACCAGTTAGGGCAAACACTTATTTTTTTATTTTTTAAATAAGTCTTTATTGTTCAGATAATTACAATTGTTCCCCTCCCCCCCCCCCCCATATCTCCCCTTCACCTGGTTTCCACCCCACCCTCTTCCCTTTCCACCCCCATCCCTCCACTGTCTTCATCCATAGGTGTATGATTTTTGTCCAGTCTCTTCCTGCCCCCCTTTCGCCTGATAATTATCAATCCACTCCCTTTCTTTGTCCCTGATTCTATTATATTCACCAGTTTATTCTGTTCCTCATGTTTTTAATTCACTTGATTTTTAGATTCACTTGTTGATATATATGTATTTGTTGATCATAATTTTTTTCTTTACTTTTTTCCTCTTCTTAAAGAATACCTTCCAGCATTTCATATAATACCGGTTTGGTGGTGATGAACTCCTTTAGCTCTTTCTTTCTTTCTGTGAAGCTCTTTATCTGCCCTTCAATTCTGAATGATAACTTTGCTGGGTAGAGTAATCTTGGTTGTAGGTTCTTGCTGTTCATCACTTTGAATATTTCTTGCCACTCCCGTCTGGCCTGCATGGATTCTGTTGAGAAATCAGCTGATAATCGTATGGGTGCTCCTTTATAGGTAACTAACTGTTTTTCTCTTGCTGCTTATAAGATTCTCTCTTTGTCTTTTGCCCTTGGCATTTTAATTATGATGTATCTTGGTGTGGTCCTCTTTGGATTCCTTTTGTTTGGGGTTCTGTGCGCTTCCTGGGCTTGTATGTCTATTTCTTTCACCAGGTGGGGGAAGTTTTCAGTTATTATTTCTTCAAATAGATTTTCAGTATCTTGCTCTCTCTCTTCTTCTGGGACCCCCATAATTCTGAGGTTGGTTTGCTTGAAATTGTCCAGAGGCTCCTTACACGATCTTCAACTTTCTGGATTCTCTTCTTTTCTTGCTTCTCTTTTTTTTTTTTGCTTCTCAAAGAGGAGTGTCCTTTGCCTCTTTGAATTCCAAATCTTTGACTTGATTCTTGAGTTCCTCTAGTCTGCTGTTGGGTCTCTGTATGATATTTTTTATTTCAGGCAGTGTATGTTTAATTTCTAGTTGATTCTTTTTTCATATCCTCAAGGGTCTCATTAACTTTATTGGCCTTTCCTAGAAAATTCTTGAAAAACCTATAACCATGGTTCTAAACTCTATATCCAGTTTTTTGTTCTCCATTTCTTTCATTTGGGATCTATCTCCTTGTCTCCCCATTTTCGCTGCTTCCCTGAGTTGGTAAGGTGGCTTTGTGTGTTTGGTGTCTTATCTGGGCTGATGGGTCAGCTTTCCCAGTTACCTGAGGTAGACACTCTTGGTGCTCCCCCTGGCACCTTCATAATTCTGATATTGGTACACTTGAAGTTGTCCCAGAGATTCCTTACACTATCTTCATATTTTTGGATTCTTTTTTCTTTCCTTTTTTTTTTTTTTCCCCTGGTTGGGTGTTTTTTGCTTCTTTGTATTTCAAATCTTTGACTTGGTTCTTGCGACCCTCTAGTCTGCTGTTGGATCTCTGTATATTATTTTTTATTTCAGTCAGTGTATGCTTAATTTCTAGTTGATCCTTTTTTATATCCTTGAGGGTATCGCTAAATTTATCAACCTTTTCTATAAAATTCTTGAAAAACCATATAACCATGGTTTTGAACTCTAGATCCATTTATTTCATTTGTGATCTGTTACTTTGTTTCCGCATTTTGGCTACTTCCCTGAGTTGATAGAGTGGCTTTGTGTGCTAGGTGTTCTATAGGACCCAATGGCTCAGCCTCCCCAGTTACCTGAGGTGGACACTATTGGTGCACCTTTTTGTGGACTGTGTGTACAGCCTTGTTGTAGTTAAGTCTTGATTGTTGTTGGTATCACTGGGAGGATTTGACCTCTAGGCCAATTGGCTGTGAGGATCAGCTGTGTCTATGCTGGGAGAACTTCTCTACTGGAGACACCCTTATGAGACAAGACTTGCAAAAGCCTCTGTGCTTAGCTTGGATGGGGGGAAGTCTCAGGGCAGAGCAGACAGCAATGGCTTCCTATCAGCTCTGCCCTTAAGAGGCCCTTGGTTCTCAGTGTCATTTGGTAATCACTGCAAGCAGTTCTGAGAAAAAGCTGCCCTCGAGTTTCACCTGCTGCCAGACAGTCCAGTTTCTCCCCAGATGAGTCAGGGTCCCCAGAATCTCACCGGGAACTGAAGTTGAGAGCTGTCAGGAGCTTTCGTCTCCCTCCTGATTGAGAATTCCTGCTGTGTACTCAGTTGCCAGCCCTCTCCACATAAGTGCCTTCTGCAACTCCTCTGAGTCTCAGTGTGCTTTTCGTTTTCCTTTTAGTTGTAGAATTTCCACTCAGCCAGCCTTCCTGTGATTCTGGATGTTTTGTCTTTTAGTTGTAGTTTTGAAATTGTTATGCAATGCAGCAGTTTAGGTGTTTACCTATACTGCCATCTTAGTTTTTCCAAACATTTACTTTTTAAATGACATGATTGTTGGTTTATTTACTCCTGAAATGGCTTCATTTACTCCTGAATAGGGTATCAGCCTCTTAGGTGAATAACAAACGAATTCCAATATTGTTATAATCTATAGCTATCGAGCCTCCAATCCAAATTCCTTAATGCCAAGCTGCATCCCTCATTAGAGCCTTCTCATGGCATTCATATTTAATAGAAATGCTTGCTTTTTAAGAGAAACAAATGATGTGCCAGAACAGAGGTAATGCTGGAAAAATTTAAGTCCCCCTTCTTTTTTTGATTCTTGTTGAGTCAAGATTTGAGTATATTGTTATACCTTATTTAGAAGCAACATTTTTTAAAGTTTTCTCTAAGGTTCAAAGGTGAAATTTTGGTCCTCCTGTTACTTGACCTTGCGTCCTGGGAGCCCATGAGATGCCCTGGTGGTTGGCTTGAAAATTAGGGTCTTCAGGGGCAGGGGAGGTGATTCTCTTCCTGCAGAAAACGTAAGTTGGAATGAGATAGTCAAGAGAGGGGAGAGAGGATACACTTGCAAGAGAAAGGAACTAGTGTTCCCTTGGCCCACAGTGATATCTCCCATAGTTCTGTGTGTCATCTGTCCCAGGTTTCAGGAATTCATGGGACAGGCTAGCACATGGCCGGGGAGCCTAGTGGAGGCTTGAACAGTTTTCAGGGTGGGAAATAGAACCAATTGGGGCGAGCTGTTAGGTGTGCAGCAGGAGTGTTAGGAGGGGCTTTGGTTTGACAATGATGCCTGTGTGGGAAATCGTCCACCTCCTTAGCCATGGCAATGAGGTGATACACATTCATAAGTCCAGGAAGTTGGCTTAATGGGGAAAGTGATGCTTCAAGTGCCTCTCAGAAACCATCTTGTTAAATCACATCATTCTTTTTTTTTTTTTTTAATATATTTTATTGAATTTGTACAGAGAGGAAGGGAGAGAGATAGAAAGCTAGAAACATCGATGAGAGAGAGTCATCGATCAGCTGCCTCTTGCACACCCCCTACTGGGGATATACCCGCAACCAAGGTACATGCCCTTGACCGGAATTGAACCCGAGTCCCTTCAGTTCCCAAGCCGACGCTCTATCCATTGAGCCAAACCGGTCTCGGCAATCACATCATTCTTAATGTAATTCTGTACCAATAGCATTTTCAAGAGACTCATTGGGGACTGAATAAAAGTTATTACCAAGTATAATGGCACCAAACCCCAATTAGAACATAGAGAATTCTTTTTTTAAAATTGAATTTATTGGGGTGATATTGATTAATACAATTATATAGGTTTCAGATATACAGTTCTACAATACATCATCTGCATATTATATTGTGTTTACTATCCAAATCAAGTTCCTTCCATCGGCATCAATCCCCTTTTACACATTTCTACCTCACCCCACCCTTCCTTCCTTTTTTCAATCGCTATACGTTGTCTATGTCCATGAATCTTTTTTTTTCTTTTTTTTAAAATATATATATTTTATTGATTTTTTACAGAGAGGAAGGGAGAGAGATAGTTAGAAACGTCAATGAGAGAGAAACATCGACCAGCTGCCTCCTGCACACCCCCACAACCAATGTACATGCCCTTGACCGGAATCGAACCTGGGACCTTTCAGTCCGCAGATCAACGCTCTACCGCTGAGCCAAACCGGTTTCAGCAGAATCTTTTTTTTTTCTTAATCCCTTCACCCATCTCACCCAACCCTTAATCCCCTCCCCTTTGATAGCTGTCAGTCTCTTTTCTATATCTATGAGTCTGTCTTCACTTTATTTTGTTCAATTCCACATATAAGTAACTGGCTTATTTCACTTAGCATAATGCTCTCCAGGTCCATACATACTGTGGTAGAAGATAAGATTTCCTTCTTTTTTATAGTTGAGTAGTATTAATTGTGTAAACATACCGTGGCTTTTGTATCCTCTCATCTACTGATGGGCACTTGAGTGGCTTCCAAATATTGGCTATTGTAAATATGCTGCAATGAATATAGGAGGGCATATATTATTTTGAATTAATGTTCCAGGTTTCTTCAGATATATTTCCAGTTAAATTTTTAGTTTTTTGAGGAAACTCCAACTGTTTTCCACAGTGGCTGCACAAAATCTGCATTCCCACCAGCAGTGCATAAGGGTTTCCTTTTCTCTACATCCTAGCCAACACTTGTTTGTTGATTTATTGATGATAGTCATTCTGACAGGTGTGAGGTGATATCTCATTGTAGTTTTAATTTTCACTTCTCTAATATTAGTGACATTGCGCATCTTTTCACATTTTTATTGGCCATCTGTGAGTCCTCTTTGGGGAGTGTCTGTTCAGAACCTTTGCCCATTTTTAAACTGGATTGCGGGTTTTTTTTTTATTATTATTTTTTTAATATACCGGTATATACATTTAGGATATTAAACCCTTATCAGATGTATTGAGAACATAGAGAATTCTTAATCTTGGCCTCTTGAGGCCACTCTGGTTAGTTGGGGGTTATATGGAAAAAAATGCTATTGATTTACCATCCAGTTTGATAAGAAGAATGATGGACTTTTTACCGTTTTCTTTATAAACCACTTTAAAACCTGTACTACAGCTGCATCCTCAACTTCTCCCGTTTGACCTAAATACTCTGGTTCCCTGGATGTGCCATCCTCTCTTCATGTTATTTATTTTTTGAAAATTCGTAAATGTTATTTATTCTCTTTGGAATCCTCTGGAGAATTTACCTTATTCCCAAGACTCTGTTTCCTCCGTCTGGGGTGCTTTGCCTCCTTTGCCCATTTCCCTTCTGGAAGTTGTCTTTCTTCTGAACCACAGCCAAGTCTGGACTTCTGCAGTTGTTGTCAGGTGTGGATAGAAAAGGGGCCATAGCTTAACCCTGACAAGCTCAAGGGAGTCCTGCAAGGCAGGGCTACAAACTCAGAGACCTAAAGTAATGACATAGGATGGTCTGAACATAAAAATTTCTAAGTAAAAGTGGATCATGGTGGGTAGTCATATCCTAGGCCTGTAGCTTTCTTGCAAAGGTCAATGTTTTTCTTAAAGAGCCCGTCTAATCTTTTCCTGACCACTCACAACACACCTACCACACCAGAACACAAGATCACAGAACCCCTCACTGTTATCTTGTTCCCAGAATATCATCTCTATGTGCTGTAAATGCTAATTGTTAGCTATCCTGTATCCACCAATATAAAGGAGGTTTGGGTCTCTCCATTTTACTCTTTATCCAATCTCAGAGATTAGCTTTCTCCCACCCTTTTCATCTACCACCAATGGATTTCAGGTTTGCTTCCTTTCATGTTTCCTCCTTAGATTCTAATATATAAAATAAGCTGTAAAACTGCCATTCTCTGGAGCATTTTGTCAATCCATGGAGATTCTACTTTCCAACAATTGTCAGTTTGGCTCAAATAAACTCACAAAAAGTCTCTACAGATTTGGACATTTCCTATGTCAACACAGGCCTAACTAATGCTCGCCTGGCCATGTAGACCTCTGTGTGCTGTCTACTCCAGAATTCCAGTTCCTTCTTACTGGACCTTTCTGCGTTGGCTGTTCACATGGCCTACTCTGGTTAGCCTGTGTCCTATTCTCCACACGCATGTCCATACCCCAGGCATGTTCTTCCACAGCTTCTGTAGCTGCATTTGCCTACAAGAGCTTCCTTCTTCCTAGACTTTCCCAGTTTGTCTATCCTGCCCTGCTCTGCCTTTGTCAAATCCTTTCTCTTTCCCTGGAGGTTTTTAGGGTAGGAGGAAAAATAAACTATGACTGGGCTCATGTGGAATTTGGCTGTCGGAATCTTGTTCTTCTCTTCTTTTTGGGTCTATTTTTAAAACATTGAGGGCTCTGAGGAAGCAAACCCTTCTTAAAAGGCCAAGGCACTCATCTCTGACCCCAGAGCATTCTTGCTCCTCCTCTAGCTCAGACATTGTTGTCTGTAACCCTCAGGTCTGGAGGATGAACCCCTCTAACCCTCAGGTGGGGGGGAGAGGCCCATCCTGGATGCATTTTCCATCTTAGAGTTACTAACCACCAGATTGTGCAATCTCAGGAAAATGACTAGCTTTAAAAAGTGATTTACTGTTTTTTCCCCCCAGTTTTTTAGTATTTATTATATATATATGTATATATATGTGTGTGTATATATATATATATATATATATATAGATATATATATAATTTTTAAAAGTAAGGATGGAGCAGAAAAGTGGGGGTTGGTATACAAAACGTGAAATTCTTCATAGGTAAATTTTCACTTTTTTTTAATCTTAAAAAAAAAAAGGTGATTTACTATTGTTGTATCTCTAGTATGGAGCCCAATGGGTGAATGTATGCATGCATGAGTAAATAAATGGGTGAGTGAATGAATGAGTGAGAGAGTGAATGAATGAATACGTTATTTCCTACCAGTTAGCTCTCTGTTGCCTAAGACATCTTAGTTGCCATATAATTTTCAGATTTTTTTTTTGTGTGTGGGAAGGGGGAACCTGTTTCTTCTCTTATTCCAGTTTCCAGCCTAACTGTATTACCTTGAGTAAGTAACCTCTCTGTGCCTCAATTTTATGATCTTTATTTTGATCTTTAATTTGAGAGTAGTACCTGCCTCACAAAGTTGTAGGGGCCTTAAGTGATCTAATGTACATAGAGTACTTGGAGCAGAGCTTGGGACATAATTAACCCTCATAAATGTTATTCTATATAATAAAAAGGTAATATGCAAATTGACCATCACTCCAACACACAAGATGGCCACACCATGTGGTCAAAGATGGCTGCCCCCATGTGGTCACAAAATGGCTGCCATAAGATGGCCAGTAGGAGAGGGCAGTTGGGGGCGATCAGGCCTGCAGGGAGGGCAGTTGAGGGTGACCAGGCTGGCGGAGGAGGGCAGTTGTGGGTGATCAGGCCATCAGGGGAGGGAAGTTGGGGATGACTGGGCCAGCAGAGGAGGGTAGTTGGAGGTGACCAGGCCTGCAGGGGAGGACAGTTAGGGGTGACCAGGCTGGCAGGGGAAGGCAGTTGGGGGTAATTGGGCTGGCGGGAGCAGGTAGGCATTGATCAGACTGGCAGGGGAGTGGTTAGAGAGTGATCAGGCTGGCAGGTAGAGGCAGTAATCAAAGTGTGGCCTGCGAAGGGCGGGCAGGCAGGCAGGCAGGTGAGTGGTTGGGAGCCAGCAGTCCTGGATTGTGAGAGGGATGTCTGATTGCCCATTTAGGCTTGATCCAGGGCAGTTAGACATACCTCGAGGGGTCCCAGATAGGAAGGGTGCAGGTTAGGCTGAGGGACACTCCCCCACTCCATGCACAAATTTTATGCACCAGGCCTCTAGTTATTTAATAATTGTGTGTGCTTTCTTTGGTGTTTTCACAGAACTACTAAACCAATGATATTTGACACAATTGATTAATAGAATAAAATAGATCACTTGTTGGATATTCCCCTCTCACTAAGTTAGAGGGAAATTATGTAAATACAGCTTTATTTTCCTTTTCCTTTGCTCCCCTGTTTGATTCCTCCCATGTTTTTTGGAGAGACTCGGGGTATTGAAGAGGGTGGATGGTGGCCCTTAGGATTAAATATCTTCGCAGGCCACACTTTGATTATGAGAGATACCTGATGTTTGCCCTAAGTTTGAAAATCTTCCAATAGTTTTACAAGGCCATTTTTTTTTAAACCATGCAAACACATAAATGTGAAATGGTGACTGGTACAAAACAGAAACTCGTTTGCATATGGCTGGTCTTTCTAGCTCAACTTGCAAAGACGTCCAAGCTGGATTTCTGAGCTGTGGGCTGATGGGAAAATCTCAGGGAGAACAGCACTTCTTGAAAAGCATGGCCTCCTCTGGTCCCATGGAAGCTTCAGTTTCACAGTTGCTGCTTTAGGACCTACCGAGATTTGGGAATTCTCTTTCCTCATTCTTTAAAAATAATCAATAAGGCAGAGGTTCCAAAGCATCAAAGGGTTTTTCTATTACTCCTTCATTCTCTGTCTCAAAGAATGGTAAATGACACATGAATATACCCCATACTGGTTTCAGGCCCCTGCTAGTGAGATACCTTTCCCTCAAAAGGCTGAGCAGTTCTAGTCCTTCACTTGAAAAGAAGTTTTTATTGATTTCAAAGAGGAAGAGAGAGGTAAAGAGCGATAGAAATATCAATGATAAGAGAGAATCATCAATGGACTGCTTCCTGCACTTCCCCTACTGGGGATTGAGCCCCAAATCTGGGTGTGTGTCCCAATGGGGAATCAAACTGTGACTTCCTGGTTCATGGGTTGACACTCAACTACTGACCTACATCAGCCTGGCTAGTCCTTCACTTTTAAGAGCAAAGTGGACACAGAGGGTCCTGCTGATGATCTGGAGATGAGTCAAAGGGGATGGGACTGTTTTATTCCCTTTTACTATCTCCCGTGTTGCAGAAGAGATGGTCAGTGCTAATATCTAGTCTGAATAGAATCATTACACTTGAAGCAGGTTCATGGTTAATTCTGCCTGTGCTCCAAAGTAGCAACACTGAACAGCAAACTGGCCAATTTTGTGGAGAGAGGTGTCTCCCAGGAATCTCACAAGTATTACCTATTCTACCAGTTGCAGTGTTTGTTTTTCTGGACAAGGTTTGTTCATATCTCAATGTAACTTGCTTAATAGTCATAGTTCTCAATTCTATTTTTTTTTCCTTCCCAAGAGAAGAAATATTATTAATTTCATGTTGAGGGCTGGTCTTAAGAATTTGATCAAGCAGAACCTTGATAAGGAAAGCCAATAGATGCTTTGGAAATGTCCCACCATTCTGGACTTAATGATGGAGGAAATGATGGTGAATTTCGTTTTCTATTGCTGCTTCACAAATGAACACACGTTTAGCAGCTTGCAGGGTTGAACGGGTTCTCTGCTTAGGCTGAAATGAAAGTGTGGGATGGATTGGGTTCTTATCTCAAGGGTGTGGGGGAAGAATCCACTTCTAAGATCATCCATGTTGTTGGCAGAATTTACTTGCTGTGATTGTAGGACTGAAGTCCCCTCCTTCTTGCTGGCTGGTGGCCGGACGGCTCTCTGGCCTTTGCCTGTGGCCCTCTCTCTCCATCTTCAAAGACAGCAAATCCTTTAAGCATCTCAGAGGTCTCTGACTGCCTCGTCTGCTCCAATCAGAGAATGCTCTTTGCCTTTGAAGAGTTCATTGGATTAGACTTGGCTCACCTGGATAGTCTCCCTTTGAGTATCTCAAAGTTAGTTGATCAGTGAGAATTTAATTATATCTGAAAAATCTTTTCTTACTACCTAATGTAGCTTAATTATGGACATGATATCTTATCATATTTAGGGTAGGAAGTCTTGGGTGGTCAGTTTAGAATTCTGCGAATTATAATTGTCAAATATTGTCTTCTGAAATTAATTATTCACTGCAGCCAAGCTCTGTCACTCCCTTTCTTGCTTTTGTGAGCCTGTGTCCCTCACAGTTTGTTGCCTAAGTTCTATATCTTCATCCAGTGGTTGGCAAACTGCAGCTGTGAGCCACATGCGGCTCTTTGGCCCCTTGAGTGTGGCTCTTCCCCAAAATACCACGTACCCTAATTAAGTTAATAACAATGTACCTACCTATATTGTTTAAGTTTAAAAAAATCTGGCTCTCAAAAGAAATTTCAATCGTTGTACTGTTGATATTTGTCTCCGTTGACTAATGAGTTTGCAGACCAATGTCTTAATCAATGGACCTTTTCATGTGTTTCAAAGTGGGAGAGGGGTTCCAGTCTTCCAGGGCACTGATTCCTATGTTGGCTTTGGACTTTGAGGTTTGGTGTCCCAAGCACCCATCTCTGCTTGGACTACACAAAGGAGAGTTGAGAAGCAAACAGCAGCCGACAGGACTCTGGCCAGCCTGCAAACCTGTGTGTTTTAATGTTCCAAGCAAATAAGAAATTGCTGTTGTATTCACAGACCAACAATTATCTCATTAAATAACTTCTCAGACCTTGATTTAGCCATTAGGAATGATGTTTTGATAAAGAACATCTGGTGTTGTTTTCAATGAATATTATACCACTAAACCTTGATTAAAAACTGATTTAAAAACTTAATAGCCTCCTTCTTTAGAAGATGGCTAAGTGCAAAAAGAAAAATGTCACTTATTTAAATTGTTTTTCATCCCTCCTGTGTTGCTCTGTTTGAACCGGATTCTCATTAATGACTATTTAAAACCCACACAATTTTGGATACAGTAAATCTTAATAAATAAGATTACCATACCAATACTGCTGTTCTCATTCTTTTACTATCGATACCTCATTTTATTTTTATGCTTTAATTAAATTGAGCATACTTTATGTCTCAGTTTGCTTTAAAACAACTGCAGTGCATATAATTGACACTATTTCATCCTTGTTAGAAAGTGCTGAGTTGAATTAAACACACCAGTTCCATTTCCTTTTACATTTAATTTGTGTAAAAGGCAGAAATAATATCAACTGTATTTCTCTTCCAAGTTACCCTGATAGGTGAAAATAGCTAACCACCTAGTAATTACTAATAAACACTGAAATGAAATCTTTATCATTGGCATAATTCATATCTATATAAGAATAGATATTTAGTGGTTAAAGAAATTTTACTTAGTAATTTTTCCAAACGGTATGTAACAAATAATAAACATGTTGTTGCTATTCCACGTACTACATATAAAGCATATATCTTCAAGCACATATTTTAATATATTTTTACTTAAATTGTCATGTTTAGACTAAGTATTTTGGGTGGAGAAATGATACTATGCCATATTTCTATGGAGCAGACCTCTGCAAACTTTTTGGTAAAGGGCCACACAACAAATATTTTCCACTGTCCAGGCTTTATATGATCTTGAAACTATACAATTCTACTGTTGTAGCATAAAAGCAGCCATAAATGATAAGTAAACAAACGAATGTGTCTGTGTTCCAATAAAACTTTATTTACAAAACCAGGTAGTGAGCAGGATTTGATTGTGGGCCATAGTTTGATGACCCCTGCTGTCAAGGATAGTGACCAAACACTGGCTAATGTTGACAGCTGAGAAAAAACCCCCAATAGGTCAGTGCATGAAAAAGGGTCCTGATTAGTTTGCTTTTGTTATCATAGGTTATTTTTTGTTTGTCTTGCAAGGGTTTGTCTAAATTTAATCTGTTGATTCCCATGTTGGAATTCCTCCCCACATTTTTATTTTCAAGTAGGAACATGGGCTCATTAGTATTTTCACAAGCATAAGTCAACAAATAATTACCCTGACGAAAATGTACTATTTTCTCTCCTTTAATGTTTTTATGGATTTTTTTTAGAGAGAGAAGAAGAAAGAGGGAGAGAGAGAGAAATACCGATTGAGCCCACAACCAGGGCATATGCCCTAACCAAACCTGTGGCCTCTCGGTGCATTGGATGACACTCAACATGTGAGCTACAGTGTCCAGGGCAATAACATGTTTATCTTTCACAGAGTTCATAGGCTTTCAGTTTTATACAGGTGTATTTTTTTTTTATTTCATTTCAGTTTGGGGTGGAAAGAATGTTAAGCACAGTGAAAAAGCCAGGAAGTGTTTCTTTAATGGAACTTGGAAAATGGATATTATGATTTTGCTAATAAAAAACAGGAAAATGTGAGGGCACAGGGCAAAGGCAGCCATCTGTTATTTAAGAAGAGTGGCCTCAGGAAAAACAGCCCTGCTGACTCCATGATTCTGGACTTCAGCCGCCAGAACTGTGAGAAAATAAATTTCTATTGTTTAAGCCAGAATAACACAACAAAACAAAAAAACAGGAAAGTTATTTCTCCTTGTCTTTTGCATGATGATCTCCCCCCCCCCCCTCAGATACAAATGTGCCTGAAAAATGTGATAGGTGCCTGGCCAGAACATGTGATGTTCCCGCAGTGCCTTTTCACACACGGCTTTTTTTGAGTAGGCACAGCATTCCTACTCAAGTTGCTTTGTGGCAGGATAGCTGCCTCTGGTCTGAAGTTGCTGACACGAGTGGTACTTATTAAGGGCCTTTTCCCTCAATGAGAAGTCAGAGTCTGGGTGATGTTAATATTCAGAGAGGCATCCATCCATCCCGCCATGCAGCTTTCTTCTATGACTAGGCTCAGGTGGCCCAGGCAGAAACAAAGCAGTTCTTTTCCTCATAGCATGATTGTTTTGTCATGTAGGCAACATAGCCTGTGTGTAGAAACCATAGAGTACTAAGTATCATTCTGCAACAGCTTGTGGAGAGAGGCATTAATAATACTTATGCCTGGCCGATGTAGCAGAGCGGTTGTGCTTCGACCTATGAAGCAGTAGGTCACGGTTCAATTCTCAATCAGGGCAAATGCCTGAGTTTCGGGCTCAATCTCCAGGGTGGGGCATGCAGGAGGCAGCCGATTAATGATTCTCTCTCATCATTGATGTTTCTATCTCTCCCTCTCTCTCATTTCTTCTCTGAAATCAATAAAAAATATTTTAAAAAATAATACTTATATCTACCATTTCATTGAGGGCCTATTGTGTTCCAGTAATGTCTACCATGTTTTATCTAATCCTCATAATAACCATATGAGGTAGGAACTGTTGGCACCATTTTATTTGCATGGAAATGGAAACTCAGGGAGCCCCAGGGACTTACAGAAGCTGGTGAGGCTGGTAAAGGGTGGGGTGGGGCCTCGTGCTGAGCCCACTTTAAAACCAAATCCCCTGTCTTTCTCTTAGGAGATGGGTTTTGGTATAGCTCAAGGCCAGTGGTTCTCAATGGCCACGTTCCGACTCAGAGCAACTAAGTCACCATCTCTAGAGTGGGCTCTGGGTGTGGATACTTTTCAAAAGCACCCCAGTGACATTAACCTACCAGTGATAACCAGTGATCTCAAGGGTAAAATCTGGAGAGAGCCTGCATTTGGGTAAAGACTGGGCTTATCTTATATAACCCACAAAACGTACCCTGTGACCCTCGCTGCCTCCTTCCGCGTCATGTGGTGCTGCCTCGTCACTCTCCAAAGCCCACCTTCGGGAGCCCGTGCCCTCCGGGTGCACACACTCATGGTGGCCTCCTGCGCTGGCATGGGTGCCGCCCTTCAGCCCCATCTTTCTGTGCATGAGGCTGTAGGCTGTGTTTATGTGGCATTTTGTATCAGAGTCTTAACCTTTCTCTTAGAAAGAAGCCGGGAGTAGGTCCCTAGCGGTGGTTGCAGCAAGGTGATTCCTGGGTTTGGGGAAAGGAGTGACTAATCCCCAGTGGCAGGATCTGGGAGAGGTGAAGCCTGAGAATTCGGAAGTGAGGCTATCACATCCACACACTGACAGAGGGTGTGGGCTTAGTTGGGGGGAACCTTTCAGGGCAGAGAGGGATCAGCTTGAGGCAAGATCTAACTACACCCAAAGGCCCCACCTCCCAATAACATCGCAGAGGGGTTTGGTTTCAACATGTGAATTCGGGGGGGGAGGGGGGGGCACAAACATTTGGTCCATCGTAATGATAAAGGCAATGGAAGAGATAAAACAGGGTCATCTGACACAGTGTAATTGGGGGAGCCAGATATCAAATAGGAGGGTCGGGGAAGGTCTTTCCAAGAAGATGACAGAGCCAGAGCCTGCTCAGCCTGGGGGCCATGGCAAACAAGGAGGAAAGTAGTTGCGGGAAGAGGAGGGGGAGATGGGTGGGGGTGGGAGAGGGGCAGTGAGGAAACTGGAGGTGGGAGGGGCTGTGTGGTCTTAGAGATTTAGGGAGCCAGGGGTGATTTCTGGGGGTTTCTGGTTCCTTTGAGCCCTGGAGCTATTCCCGCTATTTCCTCCCTTGCCTCTTGCATTTCTTCTTTCTTCAAGAATTCTCTCTCTCTCTCTCTGTAACAGAGATAAAGTGAGGATCTTCTGAATGGCAGGCTGCAGGTTTGGACTTGGTTTTGTCTCCGGAAGAGCTTTTGAGCAGCTACAGCAAGTTCACATCCTGGTGTCAGGGTAAACATTGCTTTTTTCAAGGATGGAAGGCCACTGATAGCACGGAAGCATGCATTCCTCTGCCAACTGCTGGAACCAGCAAAACAACCACCACCTCCCTGACTGCCAGCGATCTGGCCAGCCACCACCTGCTCTCAATGCTGTGCTTGGCAAGGCAGCTCCCCCAGCACCTGGGGTGCAAAAACATTCCGAATTTCTCCAAAAACACCGCAGCAGGGCTCTTTAAACAGCACGACATTCAGGAACTAGTCATTATCTCCACACCTCCTGCATCCTGTGGGCTGGATTATTGGATGAGCTTCAGAGGCTTGAGCTCCAGCGAGTGCCAAGCCCTACCGGTCCAGACCTCTCATCCGCACGGATGCCCTGCAAGCCGGGCAGCAGAGCCAGGCTGCCCCTCAGTGTTGCTGGAGGGGGACTTGGGCTTGATTCTGTCCACCTGTGTGAGATCTTCTCCGCCCATCAAATGAACTGCCTGCATCAGCACAAAAATTAGGTGCAGATTTGCAGGAGAGCGGAAGTGACTGTTGACGTTGCTCGTGTTTTCCACAGGGGGCTTGGGCCCATGACAGGGGAAGAGAGACTCATCTCTTTTCACTTTGGAGGGGCGGCAACACCGTCAGCCGTCAACTGGTGTCAGCCATCTTTCCTTCATTTTTCCACATCTGGCAGCAATCCAAGCTGACCCTCAGAGATGAAGCAATTTTTATCAGCCGGGGCTGGGTGAGGGAAACAGAGGTTGGTAGTCAATAACTACATGAAACTTTGCAAATACTCCTTATTTTCAACTACATATTGTAACTCTCTAGTGCCCCCTATTATAGATGCGCACACCTATTCTTTTGTGGGTTTTAAACTTTACTTAAAAGCCAAACCCTTTCGAGTGAATTTTGTAGAGCCGGATTAAGAAGCAGGGTTAGGTGAGCTGCTTCCTGGGGAGGCAACTTCAAGGGATTCTGAAATAAATCAGAACTATGATGCTTTTATATGATGCTTTTATTTGTTTATCTATTTATTTAAAATATATTTTATTTACTTTTACAGAGAGGAAGGAAGAGGGATAGAGAGCTAGAAATGTCGATGAGAGAGAAACATCACCCAGCTGCCTCTTGCACAACCTCCATCGGGGATGTGCCCGCAGCCAAGGTACATGCCCTTGACCAGAATCGAACTCGGGACCCTTCAGTCTGCAGGCCAATGCTCTATCCACTGAGCCAAACCGATTTCGGCAGAACTGTGATGCTTTTATTTATTTTTATTTTTTATTTTATGGGAGAACTGTGATGCTTTTAAACTCATGCTTCCACCTGCTATTATTTTTAAAAGCATCAACATGCATATTGTTCCTAATACTAATGAAGTAGAGGCCCTCATGTGGAAATAAAAAATGAAAACAAAGACAAACACAAAACACGCTTCGCTGATGGTGGCCAGGTTTGTTGGACTGGCTTCATGATTCTAGGACGTGTGGACTTCATCAGCCCAACCAACCCTCGAGCTGGCAGCCGGAATCCGCTGACAAAATCCAACAATACATCACTTAGTTCTGCTGACGAAGAACAAAGGATTTATTTTGTTGCATACATTTTAAGCCCTTTAATGTCTACTAAAATGTATCTGGTTTGGATACACCCCAATTTACATTCTAAATGAGACAAAAAATTTCAGAAGAAAGAAAGACAAAACCAAACTGGATAAAAACACCAGAAAGACAAAACAAAAACATGATAAAAGCAACAATGAAAAAGCCACGTCAGTTCTTCCATCCCAGTGAGCTTGAGGGTCTGGGTGTGAAATTCAGTGAAGTGAAAGACAAATAAATTAAAATATATGTGAATGATAAGTGTAAGTAACTGTCCCTTGTTCTGAACTTAAAAAGGATATATAATTTTTATCAACAGAAGACAGAAGTCAGTTTCTTTCTCCTGTCACCATTTGCTATTTGTCTCTCAATATTGAAAGAATTGCTCCAAACCGTTAGCTGGCGGAGAAGAACCCCTGCATCCCAGACTAGGCTGATTGGGTGGATGCCCAGGACAGTGCGCTGGATGAAAGGAAGTCCTCTGGTTGAAGTGGGAGCCTGGACACACATGGCTTTTGGTTTTTTCCTCCTTTCCTACAGCGGCTCTACTGAATCATTGTCTGATGGTTCCTAATCCTCCTTTTTTTTTTTTTTTTTTTTTTTTTTTTTTTCCTTCTCTGCATTCAGTAGTCAGCCCAGACTTCATTCTTATCATTTCCACTACCTTGATGCTGGTAGTTCTCAAATGCCAGTGCTCAGAGCAGCTCTGGCCCTGACAGTTCACACTACACAGTGGGTGGTGAAAGAAAACAGCTTAGTGAGTTTTTGCAAAGCCAAATTGTTCTATTTGAAATATCTTGTTTCATTATGAGATAATGTCTACCCTACTTGTATGGCTGTTAAAGTTTTTAAAATTATTTATTTATTTGTTTATTTATTTATTTATGTATCCATCTTTAGAGAGAGAGGAAGGGGGGGGGGAGAGAGAGAGAGGAGAGAAACATCAGTTTATTGTTCTACTTATTTATGCATTCATTGGTTGATTCTTGTATGTACCCTGACTAGGGATCAAACCCACATCTTAGCATATCAGGATGGTATTCTAATTAACTAAACTACCTGACCAGGTCCAAATACTCTCTCTCTCTCTCTCTCTCTCTCTCTCTCTCTCTCTCTCTCTCTCTCTCTCTCTCTCTCTCTCTCTCTCTCTAATGAAATGATGAGGATTTAAAAGTAATCCTGTGTTTGGGAAAAATATAAAGTTATTATCTCTAAGTTAGTCCTCAGGATTAAAAAAAATATATTTTTATTGATTTCAGAGAGGGAAAGAGATAGAAACATCAATGATGAGAGAGAGTCACTGATTGGCTGCCTCCTGCACACCCCACACTGTGAATCAGGCCCGTAATCAAGGCATATGCCATGATAGGGAATTGAACCTTGACCTCCTGTTTCATAGGTCGATGCTCATACACTGAGCCAGGCTGGCCAGGCAGTCCTCAGGACATATAGATAGATTTGTTTATAAAATTCTAAATCTGGACACCAGTGTTTTATGGTACATTTTAAAGATGCTCTATTGAAAAAAGAAAAATGATTTTTTCTGATTGCAAAGTTACATATGTTCACATCTGATAAGGATTTAATATCAAGAAGTTATAAAAACTCATACTACTGAACACCATAAAAACAAACAACCAAATTTAAAAATGGGCAAAGGATCTGAATAGAGACTTTTCTAAAGAGGACACATAGATAGAGGCCAATTCACATGAAACAATGCACAACATCATTAATTATCAGAGAAATGCAAATTAAAACTCACAATGAGATACCTCCTCACACCTGTCAGAATGACTCATCAATAAATCTACAAATAACAAGTGTTGGTAAGGATGTGAAGGAATGGGGACCCTTGTGCACTTTTGGTGGGAATGCAGACTGGTGCAGCCACTGTGGACAACAATATGAAGTTTCCTCAAAAAATTAAAATAGAACTACCTTTTGACTCAATGAATCCATTTCTGAGGATTTATCCAAAGAAACCCAAAACACAAATTCAAAAACAATATATGCACTCATATGTTCACTGCAGCACTATTTACAATAGCCAGGATTTGGAAGTAGCCCATGTATCCATCAGTAGACGGGTGGATGGACCTAGAGGGTATTATGCTTAGTGAAATAAGTCAGTCAGAGAAGGACAAACACCATGTGATTTCACTTATATACAGAAGCGAAAGAACGAAATAAACACACAAAATTGAAACAGACTCATAAACACACAGAGCAGACTGATGATTGCCAGAGGGGAGAGAGGTTGGGGGGTTGGTGGATGAGGCGAAGGGATTAAGAAGTATACATTTGTAGTTACAAAATAGTCACAGGGTTGTGAAGTACAGCACAGGGAATATAGATAATAATACTGCAATAACTATGCTTGGTGCTGGGTGGGTACTAGAAATATCTGGGGGATCACTTTGTAAAGTACATGATTGGCTAACTATGAAGTTGTACACCTGAAACTAATGCCATTGTATTCATCTGGTTATTATTTAACAGGTAAGGAATAGAGGGAAGACTAGATAATATATTGATAGACATGTCATTTATACAGCGTTGCCAAAAAGCCACATTCAACATTCTCCAAGTCTGCTCTCCGCTGATCAATGGGGATAGGGACCATTTAGACACATGCCCAGTAAGGTCTGAGTGATGTCAGTCAGTCCCAGTGGAACCCAAAAAATGTCAACTCCAGGCCAATAAAATCTTCTTTCACACCTCATCTTCCTGTGGGTTCTTCTAAAAATTCTGATTTTAAGCGGGGCCCCTAGAGCCTATACCTCGCTCCCACAAATGACAAGGGAATTTAATTCTTTGGTGGCAAAACCAACACAAAATAAAATTGCAAGGAAAAAAATTACATTTCACGCAATTAAAAGTTATGCATGCTCCATTAAAATGAAAAACAGATATGATAGAATTGGTGACATTAAAAAGTATTAATGTATATAAGTAAGTAATCTACAGCTTTCCCCACTGCTAGTCTAGTCTCTCTCTGTGGATTCTGCAGCCTCACGCATCCTTAGGCTAGGATCTGGTGCTTTCTGTGCAAATTGAGAACATGTGAGGTTGCAAAACCAGAAGACTACTAGACTGATTTTTAGTGGAAAGAGTGCAGACCTATTGGAAGAACAGAATAGATTTGAGAACAAGTGGTTGGGGTGGGAGGAGAGGAAGAAGGATGGAGTTTTGTATGGAGTTGCCAAGGAGACGCCCCCCACCCCCAACATTTAAAGAAGTTTCCCCAAGTTTCACTCCATCTAATACCCTTTTCCCATTATTTTCAAAAGATTTCTATATATACATTTAAATTGCTTCTCAGTGTCTTTTTTTGTGTGTGATTATTTTGCATGCAAAACTGTGTTGAAACTGATCATGAAATATCCAGTTTTATTTGGGTTACAAAGAGAAAGAACAAAGAAGGAAATATAAAAAATTCATAATCCCATCTTCAGAATGTATTAGGTTTTCAAAACTTGTGGTAAAGATAGTATTTCACATTTATTATCTTTTGTTCCTCCAAGGAGAGCAAGCATGTGGGAAAATATGTCATGTTTTCTTCAAGTAGGTGGGAACTTACTACCCCCTGGCTTCTCTTGATAATGGGACCCTCGTGCCATCATTAGCTGTCTCCATGATGTTTCTTTCTCATAAAGGCCTTTCAGCTTTTGGATCTTGTGATCAATGAAAAAGTTTTAGGAACAATCTTTGAGGACTTAAGACATGGACATCTTCCTTTCCTCCTGTGAAAGAGAATTCTCTTCCATATGGAGAATTGTTGATCAATCATCTTTACCTTACATGATTACATGGAGCTTTTAGTTTCAAATAAAATATGGATTCCTTTCTGCGACCCTCTATACACTTTCACACACACACACACACACACACACACACACACACACACACACAAAAGGCTAAAATTTTGGCGTATAAAGTGCTACATGATTTCAAAACATCAAAGGCTAAAATAGGGGCAGATCCTTACTCAAGGATGCCTTTCAAAAGAGTTGGAAGGGACCTCCCCTAGAGAAGCTTTCATCTTTCTTCTCTCTGGATCTAAGATGAGGTATTTTTTAGTTTCTGGAATTCTATGCCCGAATGATGCTTTGATGTTCTTTTAGATGATTAATCCTCTCTCCAGTTTCTTCTTCCTCTTTTCCCTGCACCCAACCCAAATAAGTTTAAAATTCTTGCTGTTTTTTTTTTTCAACAAAAGAAAGTATTGACAAAAAATACTGTATGACTGAAAATACCCATAGAGATATTGTGAATCATTCAAAAATTTTAAAGAAATGTATTATTGGTATTATTTTTAGAAAGGAGTAGAAAACCAAATGTCAGAATCCCTTGTTCTGACAATCTTTAGTTTCTTACCTCCCTCTCCCCATTTCGTGGTGATCAAGGCACCTCCTGCCTTACCTTTCTCTCTTGTCCATTTCTAGATAGTTGCTCTTGAATTCCAGGAGTTTCTTATTTATTTATTAAATACATTTTTATTGATTTCAGAGAGGAAGGGAGAGAGAAACATCAATGATGAGAATCATTGATCAGCTGCCTCCTGCATGCCTCCTCCTGGGGACCGATCCTGCAATCCAGGCACATGCCCTGACTGGGACTTCCTGGTTCATAGACTGACATTCAACCACTGAGCCATGCCAGCTGGGCCAGGAATTTCTTGGCATTTCTGAAAATCCGTTGTTTCCTCCCCCCCCTCCCTCTTTCATAGTTCTATGGCATCTGGTATTATCTTTACTATCATCTCCAGTTATCTCTGTTGCACGTTTAACAGACAGGAAGTAAACAGGTTTCATCTGCTAGGCGTGTCTCTTGGGGCTGGAGATAGGTACAAAGATCATTGAGATCCTGGCTCCTGCCCTGGATGGTGGGAGAGGGGGAAATCCCACTTGATTCACTATGTACAATGCCGCCACACTGTCCACAACCCACAGCATTAAATAGATACGATGGTAACTGGGGGAGCTGGGAGGGACACCTACATCTGCTTGGTCCTAAAGAGCTGTCTGTGCTCTTTCACCGTGTGGCACCGCCCAGGCTTGGCTGGAAGGCTGAGGAGTGAATCCATCATGAGTTGGGGGTAAAGAGTGGCAGTGTTTGGAGCCTCCACAGTGTGACAGGCATTTTAGATATGAGGCTCAAAAGACATAAAGTTTAGTCATTGAACTAGTCTTTGCACTGGTTATGTGGAGAGAGGATTGGGATGTTCTTTTAATTGGGTGAGTCAGGTTTATATGAGAGAGAGAGAGAGAGAGAGAGGGGGAGAGAGAGAGAGAGAGAGAGAGAGAGAGAGAGAGAGAGAGAGAGAGAGAGAGAGTAAAAGGGTGGAGGGAGCATTTATGATGAGGTGGTGGCTTGGAGGAGAATGTTAATGTTTCAAGATACAACAGAAGGAAAATGGACAAGAGTAAGGGAAAGCTGATGTGTTTTTCTCCAAAGGGGAAGGTGGTGTAGAATTTATCTTGAGACTGGTTTGAAGGAGGAATGGTGGATAATGAGATGAGTGCATTCCAAGAGTGAGAGTAGAGAATTGGGAGGATTTATCCCCAGCCGGGTTTTCTCAGGGGCTGGTAGGTCCTTTGATGAAGGTTGCATTGGATAATCTCAGGTGAGTTTGACCAAAACCACAAGAAATAAACTGTTATATGTGAAGTAGGTGGGCTGGAAGCGTCTACATGATCAGTACCACCTCTGTCTGTAAACGTCACATAAAACAAGCCAGAAAGCAAGTGAATGTGGGGAGCTCTGGGAAGTTATAGGAACCTTTTAGAGCAGAAGAATGTCAGTCAGTAGAGACCTTCCTGAAAAGAGATGACAAAGAAGTCTCAATGAGTATCAATTGAGAGTGTGGGGAGGAACTGATTCTGCTTGCACTTGAGGGAAGGAGAAAGATGATTAAGTCAAAGAGGGAGAGATGATTAAATCATTCGTTAGACAAAGCAAGAGCTGACAGCAATGATAAAGCTTTGGTATATCTAAGGAAAAAAAAATTTTTTTGTGCCGCTCTAAACTGCAATATTTTATACTTTAAAAAAAGGTGAAATCAACTAATTTGTCTTGCTGATTGTATTAAGCATTAAAAACCTATTTAATGACACTCTAAATGATGTGTTTCTCTTCTTCAAATCCTCCATGCTGTCATGTCTTCCCAGCGTTCCTGTTCCCCTCATTAGGTATCTGAGATCAACTGATGAAGTGAGTTATAGAGCTGGGAAGGTGTGAAAATCTTCTCCTGGGACTTACTGAGGTTCCAGGAATTTACTGTGCAATCCTGCCCTCACCATAGGACATTTCTCCTATAAACTGGACTCATGTTTTACTCAAACTGATCCTGGCTACCTTTGGAGAGTAGATATCTGTGGTGTCTTTCTGATTTTCCCCCCATGATGCTCTTCTTCTTCCTCACATCTCTCTAAGATGGGATGATTCATGTTCTCAGAAAGCCTTGTGGTCAGTGCCTGTCATCTTAGAAGACATTTCTGAGAAGGCGGAGGTAATATTTAGCCCTCTCGGTGGTATTAGCGTTTTTACAAGGGCCACTAAGAAACCCTAATTTGATTGAGTTCTAATGCAATACATTTTTAATGGTGATATTGTAGGTATCACAGGTTGATGAGGAAAGATTTTTGGGATGAGGGGGAACTTTTGGGAACCTTTGAGTTCTGTCATTCTTATCCTGTGATAAACTTTGTACTTAGAATCTCTGAGTTCACCAGACCTTGAGGTCCTGGGTTGTGAGTAGGACCATGTTAGAGTTTGTGAGTAGCATGAAGCTGAGGCTCAGACAAACTGTTCTTTTCCCCTGCTGACCAGCAATGACCAAACAATGACCTCTGTGCAATTGGAAAGTATCCTGGCAGCCACGTTAGCCAACAATCCTGAGTGTGTTTGAGCATCAGAGAGTGATGACAACAAACAGCTACTGCTGGATGTGAGCAGGGAAGATGAAGTCTGGTCTGGCTTGGGGTGAGATGAGGACACCATGTGTGCGCTGTTTGGTCCCATTCACCGCCAAGCGTAAGGTGTGTACAGCCTGGGGTAGGCCTAGCTATCAGAAATATAAGTTGTTAAATAGCTGGGCCTGGGAATATGGGGTGACTTTTGAGAAACTCAGTTCTGAAAAAGATGAAAGACTGTGAACGTGCCTTCATCTGAGTCAAATGGGGCAATGAGTCTGCCTTTTGCATGCAACCCACGGGGACCTTCGAAGAGAAGATCAGATAATCCAAGATGGAAAATGGGCTGGAGACCATCCAGCCTGACCTGGATGTGGACATTTCCCCTGTCTTGTCTTGTCTTCTGCTACAAATCATCCTGCAAAGACGAGGCAAGAGCAACTTCAATTCACCTACATTTGAAGGATGGTGACTTCTGCATTATCCATGGTGAAATTCACAGCCACCAATCAATATGTGTTCTTCAGGCAAAGGACCATCACTCACTCCTGTTATTGGAGAATCTCAGGCTGAGATCATATCTCTTGTGACTTGAAGGAAGAGCATTTCAACTGCTTTTTTTTTTTTTACCGGTATGAGAGCAGGCGTTCAGCTGCTGAAATTTTCTGAACTGGCACTTGTGTTTGGGTATCGAGGACGTGTGTGAGTTTTCATCATGTGGGTGAAAAAGGGGCCACATATTAAGCCCGAGAAGCTCAGGGGAGGTGGGCATGACAGGCCTTACAAACTCAGAGACAGGAAGTAACCACCTAAGATGCTCTGAAGATAAAATTTCTAACTGACAGTGCATCGTGGCGGGTAGTCACATTCTAGGCCTGTAGCTTCCTTAAGGAAGGTCAAACTTCACCTCAAAGAAGCCTATCTTTGTCTTTTTTCATCTAAGCTAGCAAACCTTTGAAATGTCAGAGTAATCTCCTTTTCCAGACTGATCAGGGCACACCTTCATACTAGAGCACATGACCAAAGAATCCCTCATTGTTCTCTTATTCCCCATGTGGTATAAACATTAATTTTTAACTGTCCTATACCCACCAATGTAAAAGAAGTATGTGTGTCTCCATTTTAATCTTATCCAATCTCAGCGATTTGCTCCGCTTAGCTTTCTCCCACCCTCTTGATCTACCAACAATGAATTCCATGTAACTCCTATGTCTCCTCCTTTGATGCTAAAGTATAAAATAAGCTGTAAAACTACCATTCTTTGGAGCATTTTCTCAATCTGTTGAAACTTTGCTTCCCGGCAATTGTTGTCCGTTTGGCTCAAACAAACTCATAAAAATTCTCTCCTGGTTTGAACGTTTCTTACATCCACCGACAGTTAGCTTAGAGCTGAGTAATTTGTTATCATTGACTCTGAGTGTGATGTTGATTTAACTTTCGCATTGGGGCTATTGATTTTATAGTGAAATGCCAGACTCCAGCCATTGTCTAACAGTGACCAGCACGTCGGGTTTTCAGACCCAGCATGATATAGAGGAGGAAAGACTGCCAGGAGATAAAGGATCTTGTCCTGGCGCTGATGAATTGGCTGGGTAACATTAGCCAAGTCCTTTTACCTTTGTTGGCTTCAGATTTTGCCTCTGTCAGAAGGTAGATGTAGAATATGTGACCTAAGGTGCCTTCTCGCTCTGAGTCTGTGTTTCACTCTTCATTAGAAATGCATAAAATGAGGCAGGGTTCTGTTGAATGACACTAGGCTAGTACCACCTCTTCGCTGCAGCAAACAATGCTTCAATGACCTTCGTGACTGTACACACACGGGGAAGTGACTAAAACATGGGGGAACGAATGGGAGCTACAGCTTATTTAATAAGGTATGTTTAGGTCAACTCTTCTCAGTGTGATAAGAATGCTTTTCTCTTCATGGAATGGGATTTGGAGGGGAATACCTTCACCTTTTTATTTTTGTTTTTGTATGTGTTACTGAGATAATTTATGAGGTGGTACTCATGATTCCCCTTGTGCTTCTGGGGGGAGAAGGAAACCATTGGGCTTTACTCTGCAGATGAGAAAACAGCACATGCCTGCGGCTGCTTTGTCAGTCCATGGCCTGCAACTGGTACCAGCACCCTGGAAGAAGGCGCTGGAAGCCTCACTTGCAGATGTCCAAGACCACTCTGGGCCCGAACCACATGGGCTTGTTCCTTTTCCCTCTGTTACCTTTCTGAGAGCTATAGAGGCTGGCGGATCATGAATGGGGACATGGATTGGATAACCTTTGGCAGGAGGTTAATGTCAAGGGAGCTAGGAAGTCAGTGCAGAAATCAGAGACTAGGAGAAGATGGTCGATTTCTAAATGCCTCTGACATTCATAAGCTCTTAGGGAAACCTGAAGGTGTGTGCGCAATGGGATTGGACGCAGCTGTGAGGGCCACAGCTGGTGTGTCCTTAATTGTCTTACCCATGTGACTGCTGCTGGCGTCATTGCCTGCAGGTGTCCCTGAGCTCCTGGGAATGTTCCAAAACTGGCAGAGAGAGGGAGAGCGAGTCTTTGCTCACACCACGGAGAGTGGGCTGATTCTGTGTCCCCGCAGCTGGTTTGTTCTCCGTGAATCTCCTGTGTCTTGACCAGAAGCTCACGCTGGAGACTGAAAAGGGCCACAAACTCCCTCCATGGACTGCACCTTCTCACTTCTTCTTTTTAATATATTTTTATTGATGTTTTACAGAGAGACTGAGAGAGGGATAGAGAGTTAGAAACATCCATGAGAGAGAAACATCGATCAGCTGCCTCCTACACACCTCCCACTGGGGATGTGCCCACAACCAAGGTACATGCCCTTGACTGGAATCGAACCTGGGACCTTTTAGTCCGCAGGCCGACGCTCTATCCACTGAGCCAAACCGGTTTCGGCCCTTCTCACTTCTTAAAAGGTGCCCTTACTATTGGCTTACGTTAGAGTCGCCTGCCTCCCCCAAGGACTTCACATGTAGCCTCTGCTTCTCACTTGACATCACTGTTCCCCGTGGGCCCTGGGAGACCCTCTGCATGGAACTGGACAAGTTGGCAGATAAAATTCGCCAGCCCAATGTCCACTGCCCCTCCTGGAATATAAGCTCCCCAAGGCCGGTGACACTATCTTGTTCCCGGACATAGGCCCGGAGCTGGCACAGTTGTCCATCATCAGGAAGATGCTACATAAATCTTTGCTGAATGAATGAGGCATGACCCGTAGGCGGCTTCTTCACTGACACTGAACTGCCGAGTCCCCTCGGAGTCCCTGTCAGTGGCCAAGCTTACCTGAGTGTGAAATAACACTGATGGCGAATGTGCCGAACATCTTGTCATGTGCTTACTGGCCATGTGTGTGCCGTTTTATTATTAACGTATGCAAGTTTTTAATACATTTTACACACAATTTTCGTATCAGATACTTGATTTGCAAATGTTTCCTCTCATTCTTTTCACTTTTTTAGAGAGTGTCTTTCAGAGTGTCCATCCAATAGGTCCAACTTATTTATTTTTACTTTTGTTCTTTGTGCTTTTAATGTCCTACCTGAAAAGGCATTGCCTAGCCTGAGATTATGAAGATTTGCTCCCATATTTTCTACTAAGACCTTTTTAGTTTTGGCTCTGGTGTTTAGATCTATAAACCACGTTGGATTAACTTTTGTATATAGTGTGAGCAAAGGGTCCAGCTTCACTGTTTTACTTGTGGATATCCGGTTTCCCAGCATTTGTTGAAGAGGCTATGTTCCCACATTGAATTTTCTGGGCATCTTGGTAAAAAATCAATTGGCCATAGTGTTAGGTTTGTTCTGGGCTCACCATTTCATTCCATTTACATGTCAGTCCTTGTGCCAGCACCACACTTATGCCGCGGGCACCACAGATTCGCAGTGAGTTTGAAATCAGGAAGTGTGAGCCCTCCACCTTTGCTCTTTTTCAGTATCCGATATTTTGGCACCGAAACCACATCCTATCGTCAAAGCTCTGGGCAAAACATCAAAATAGGCAATTTTGGGCAAAATCCCTCTCTTTCTCTAGCCCTTTCCTTTTCATTCAGACTCTTTATGTGTGTCCTATCCATCTCCTTATCAAAAGCTGCTCTGGGGGAAGAGTGTAATAAACTTGTTCTGACTTAGGGTAAGTGACTAAAAACATATTGCCATTCTCAGGAGAGTTTGCTTTTCCAAAAAGGGAACAGAGCTGCCTTATCTGAGAGGAATTATTCTCTAATGGTCACATTTTCTCTATAGGCAGGCAGGGAAAGTGCTTCTTCTTTTTCTTCTTCTTCTTCTTCTTCTTCTTTTTTTTTTTCCAGGCAGGGAAGTCCTCATTATTGTATCTAAAATGATGTTATGGATGGCTCCTTCTGCTGCCGACGTCCAAGGCTGGCTTTGTTCGAAGTTTCTTGATTCCCTCTCCCCCAATTAAGAGTTTACTGCTCATCACTTACGTGCTTCGTGACCTTGAGCAATGAACCTCCATGCACCTCAGTTTTCTTCTTTGATACGGAGAAAATCATGCACACCACAAAGACACCTAGCGTTGGTGTGTTTAGCTGTTAAAAATAAGACCGAGATATACTTTGAGCGGACAAATTCTACTACAAAAACCAAACGCCTTCGCCATTCTCTGGTATCTGTTCTTCAGGACGGAGGTATGCTTTTTATTTTTATTTTTTATTGTTGATAGTATTACAGACGCCCCCCACCCCCCGGCCTTTACCCCCTTTCTACCAGCCCGTGCCCCCAGGTGTTGTGTTTTTATGAAAGCGACTTAACAATTCTTTACATTACAGTGTTTCCCAAACTTCTCTCATGATGAGAATCACCCGGTGGAGTTGTTAAAATACAGATTCCTGAATCCTATTGGCTTATGTTTACAAGCTTACTAGTTAACTATACAAGTTTACCTATATGTTCCCAAAAATTCTAGTTTATCACTTCTTAGTCGGGATTCAGGAATCTGTATTTTAACAACCAGGTGATTCTCATCATGAGAGAAGTTTGGGAAACACTGCTTTACAAGATCCTTAGCGAGGGTATGGGAGGACCATCCGGAAGCCAAGTTTTGTTGAACACAGTATGGGGTGAAATAGAATGGAGATTCGCAAACTCTCTCTGCAACACTGACCACTGCCAGATGGCATCTCGCTCTGATTTGGAAGGAGAATTGGCACTCGGTCTCGTCCAGGGACACCGGGCTTTATACTTCCCACAGATCAGTAGATCTGGTCCTCAGAGCATTCCGGTGCGGCTGACTTTATTGCCATGTTACAGACAAGAAACGGAGCCCAGGGAAGCTAACAGACTGAAGATCTAGACCCCTTTCCCACGTGCTTCACAGATCTGTGTAGCTGATACCGACCCTGGGCCTTAACACTACCACCCACACCTCCCAGACCCAAGACAGACGTGCTTTGGTTTACATGCACTTATTGGAGATGTTTGGCTATGGGAGTGTTTCTTTCTTCTTCTTTTTTTTTTAAATATATTTTTTATTGATTTCAAAGAGGAAGGGAGAGGGAGAGAGACAGGAACATCAGTGATGAGTCAGAATCATTGTTGGGTGGCCTCCCACATGCCGCTCATTGGGGATGGGGCCTGCAATCCCAGGACATGTGCCCTGACCGGGAATCAAACCGTGACCTCCTGCTTAACAGTTCAGCTGGGCTGTGGGAGTGTTTTCTGCTTCCAGAAGCTCCTCTGTGGTTGCCATAACATGGAAAATCGAAATCCCACGGACACAAAACACCTGCTTATTTTCCTGAGTTGCTAGGCGAGCTAGTGCGTGCCTGCGTTGTTAATCCCGAAAACCGCCCGCTAACAACAAGTCCCCGAGCTACTGCTGAGATGGACGCGCTCCCACTGCAGGGACGTGCCATGGCCACAGGGGCGCTCCGGGCAGGCCGAGCATTCCCGGGGATGGCCGCTAGATGGCAGCATTGTGCAGCCGATGTCCGCTTGCCCCCGCGCAGGCCGGCTGCTTTCCTCGCCTGTTTCCAGGGCTGGGCTGCAAGGCGCAGGTAGCAACGCCTCTCCCTCTGCAGATGCTCTGGGCCTGGCCGGTCACAACACGTCTGAATCCACATTATGGGCCTGTCTCAGACTCGGTTATTTGCGTGGCTCCGGCATAACTGTTGCTTTGGCTAATTGGCCGAGCTTTCTTGAATTTTTTTTTTTTTTTTTTTTTTTTTTTACCCCTTCACGAAGTAGAAGTGCAAGAAAAGCTGATAAACGCCCCCATCCAAATGGTTTCTTCCCCATTTTTTGGGTCCTGTGAGGCCCTCTGGGCAGCCCGCCGTTCAGGGTCCCAGGTCGCACCTCTTGCTGGGGGGTCTCCTGCCAACCCGGGCTCCGCGTGCCCTGCGATGCTGACTGTCACCACTAGAGGGCACCGTCGTCCCGTGCTGCACAGGAGCCGCCGGGGCTGGCAGGACCCTGGGGCCTGAGACTGCCCATGGTGGAGGCATTCCCTGTTGCCAAGTGTGATCTTTCCCTGGGTGCTTTGGGTCCCAAACCCTCAGTATAATCTCATTCTACTCACCTTCTACTCTCATTTGTTTCTCAGCCTCTCTGAATAGGTTGGTTTTTCCCCACCAGGTTTTAAACATTTTCAAATAAACCGCATCCAGGGGAAAAAAGATTCTCTGGGACACTAAGCTCCCCTCTGCTGCCCACCCCTGTCTCCCAGGGCATGCCTCAGTCCCCCTGACACCTCTCCCCCTCCTCCCACCTGCTCCCCTCCACTTCAGCAGTTCATCCTGACCTCATGTGATCTCTTTACAATGCACACCCTCTCCCTTGCCTCCACACTCTGTCCCACCTTAGCTGGGTTCTGGTTCTCCATCCCACGGGGATTTTCTTCCTTTGCCAGCCCTAGAAATATCCCAGCATCCTGTTCCTGGCGTCCCCTCTCCCTCCTCAGCCTTCCTGGGCATCTGTCTATGTGTTCACAGCCCAAGCCCACCACAGCCTTCCCCACCCCCTCCAGCATCAGGGGACCGCTTCCCTGGTGACAACCACGTTTTACCTCCAGTTCAAATTTGTCTTGTGAGCCTCAGCCTCTTTCCTCCATTCTCTGGGCTAGCAGGGGCTGCTTGGAAATTGCGTAGGGAGTAGTCACTGGGCCAAGACCGGAGGGTGGTCAGTAGGGTTCTCCTCCTGTGTGGCTATGCTCCCCCTCCAAACAGCAGAGCTCAGGGCTTGTTCGGGATGGAAACCTGTCCTTGCCTCACTGGAGGCGCCGTCCCTACACCTGGCTGTTCTCTCCTCCTCCTCCTCCTCTGTCAGCAGGTCACACCCGCCCTGTGAGCTGAGCTGCCTTCCCCGTCCTGCTGACTGGACCAGGGCAGGACACTGGGCCAGGGCTACAGTGGGTGGCAAGGGGACCATCGGAGTCTTCGTGGAGATTTTGGGGCGGAAAGGAATGGTCTAATTAAAATATGGAGTGCCGAGCCCTGGCCAGATGGTTGAAGTGTCGTTCTATGCACAGGGGGTTGTGGGTTCCATTCTGATCAGGCGTGAGTGAGAGGCGACTGATGGATCTTCCTCTCTCTCTCTCTTTCTCTCTCCAATGAAAACAGTGGCTGTGGGGTGAGGGGAGTTGGTGGGATGTAAAAGATGATTAAGCTAAGTGGGAAGAGGCAGAAAGCAGTGAAGGTTGGATTGCCCCAGAATGCCTCCTCTCCCAGTTTCTCAAGACACCCAACTGTACTCTCTGCCTTTGGTTTCTCAAGGGCTTTCCATATTCTGGCCGGAGCTCTGCACCCTGAGCCAGCCCACAGAGGTAGCTCATTGAGGACAGCGTGCAGAGCACTGGAAGCAGAGAAAGGACAGGCAGCGGAGAGGATAGGGGATGGAGCAGGCACCCCCATGGAACTCAGGATGGGGCAGACTGGCAGGCGGTGGAGGAGCAGAGAGACTCTGCCTGCCTGTGGACTTCAGCACCTACCCAGAGTCTTAGCGGGTGGGCCAGCCTCAGCTTCCCAGTCTGTTGTTTTACAAAGTGTCTCGAGATCTGTGGAATGGGAGAATGCCCAGGGACACAGCCACACGGAGCGGTCGCTGCCTGCCTGCTTTGTGTCAGGAACCGCCGTGGTTTCGGGGGGGGGCTGGGAGTCAATATGATATGGTTCCTGTCTCCCAGGAGCCTGCCACCCCTCCACCATATGGTGAACGGCAGCCCAATGCTGCAGGAACAGAAGAAGGTTTATCAGTTCTGCCTTCCATGGGTGTGGGAAGCAGGTAGGGAGACTTGAAAGGGAAGGCGAACTTTGACCTGGACCTTGGAGGATGAGGAGGAGTTTGCCAGACGGAGGGAGAGGGGTTTGCCTTGTAGGGAGAGAGAAAAGGCTGGGACATAGATACATCAGCACCTGGTTATGCAAAGATGTGTGGCTTGGCAGTGTGTGTGTGTGTGAGGGAGGAGGTGGGTGTCGCTGGCAGCAGGGGAAAGGGAAATTAAAGCCAGGATGTGCAGGCTCTCCCGTGTCCTGGAGCTTGGACCTGATGTCCGGAGGACACTGTGAGCTTTTCATCAGGGAGTCAGCGCCATCAGAGCTGCCTCTGGACGGATGCCTGGAGAGAGGAGCCAGGCGAGGAGGTCGATCTCAGCAGCGTGATGTCCGCCGTGTCTGTGACAAACTCTCCAGAGACAGCCCGAGGCTCGACAGGAACCCTGGGCAGGCCATCAACTGCAGCTGATTGGAGCCCGGACCGTGCACGCTCCCTCAGCGCAGGGCCCGTGCTCTGTGGCTGTGCCGTGGTGGCTGCAGTCCTTCTTTAGCAAAAATCTTCACCGAATGTCAAGCCCAGAGCCAGGTTCTGGGGATACCTGGGGAGAAGGCCCGTGGGGCGCCTCCTGTCACAGAATCTATTGCTGAGTACGGGAGAGCTGCTCAGTCTGTGCATTTTGTGACTGAATGCACCCTTTTTCCACTCGGAAGGAAAGGAATGTGGTTCTGCGCGCTTATGACAAAGAACGCTGACCTCAGCTTGAGCTGAGGTGCAAAGGGGAAGGGAGGAGGCGTCAGGGGGGGCAGCATGTGTGGAGGCCCTGAGGCCCCGGGAGCATGGTGCGGGCGAGGAGCTGGAGGCCTCAGTGCGAGAGGAACTGGTGGGAGAGGCAGGAGCAGGTGCAGGAGTGGGTCCGGTCCAGGCCGAGCTCTCTGGGCGGCGAGGGATACCACGTTGGGAGGGACGTGGAAGAGTGGAATCGCAGGGTTGAGATCCAAGAAAACCTCACCGATGAAATGAAAAGTGATGGAGCTCAACCAATGGGACGTTCTACACTTAGGCTGAAAATTTTAATCGCCTCCTCCAAGATTTATGTTTATCCCTGCACATTTATAATAGTGAAAAAAAAAACAAACGGGGAAAATGGAACAGCCAGCTCTAGGAGAGTGATGGACTACCCCCTGTGCAGAATTGGGTTCGGATGCTGGCTTCTCCACAGCAACGCTGTGTCACTGGGCGAGTTACCTGACCTCTTTGGGCTCGGTTTTCTTATCTGGAATATAAGGTTTTTATTTTATTTTTAAAAATATTTTTTATTCATTTTTTTACAGAGAGGAAGGGAGAGGGATAGAGGGTTAGAAACATCAATGGAAGAGAAACATCGATCAGCTGCTTCCCGCACAACCCCCACTGGGTATGTGCCCACAGCCCAGGTATATGCCCTTGACTGGAATTGAACCTGGGACCCTTAAGTCTGCGGGCCGATGCTCTATCCACTGAGCCACACCGGTTAGGGCTCTGTGGATAGAGGGTTTTTAATACCACCGCCCATGTAAGCACCACACAAGCACGGGGTGTGCTAGCTGATGTCCACACCTACTGATGCTGCTTCCAAATACATTGAGTGTCCTTAGAACACATGTGTCAAACACAAGGCCCGCGGGCCAAATCCGTCCCGCCAGGCCTTGCAATGTGGCCCGCACCGCGCTGTCATCACTGCACTCCGCTGCGTTTCCATCACAATGACAGTTTATGACTGTTCAGTAAACCATTCGGCCCGCGATTTAGGCTGGATTTTAGATTTTGGCCCCTTCTCTGATTGAGTTCGACACCCCTACCTTAGGACATGCTCATTAGATAATGCTGATTGAGGAAAAGTGTACACGATGCGGTCTCTCGCCTTTGGTTGCACCGGGTGCGGGTTTGTGGACTTGTGTAGTTTAGATCTCCTGCCTTGTCCGTATGGGGCAGAAGGTACAGTCCCAGGCCTCCAGGGAGCTGAGCCGAGTCAGAGAGAACACCCTCTTTCCCGGCGGGCTCCTTCTCGTGGTGGCGTGCAGGGTCCTCAGTTCCGGTGTTTTCGGACGGAATGACGGGCGACACTCCCCGGTGCCTGTGGAGTCAGTCACCGGGGCTGCGCCTGCTGCTCCCACACCAGGGCCCAGGGAAGGTGGTTGCCACGGCCGCTGTGGGCCACCCTGGCTGTGCCATCACAGCTGGCCAGGGGTGGCTCTCCTGGTGCCAGGAAGGGGAGATTTCTCCTCACTGTTCTGGACCAACCATGGCCTGGGCTCCCAATGTCTCAGGTTCTTGGTTTGCCAAAATACTGTTTTTTTTTTTTTTTTTTTTTAAATATATTTTACTGAGTATTTACAAAGAGGAAGAGAGAGGAATAGAGAGTTAGAAACATCAGTGGGAGAGAAACATCAATCAGCTGCCTCCTCCTGCACACCCCCTACTGGGGATGTGCCCGCAACCAATGTACATGCCCTTGACTGGAATCGAACCTGGGACCTTTCAGTCCGCAGATCGACGCTCTATCCACTGAACCAAACCAGTTTCAGCCAAAATACACGTTTTTGTCAGACTTGCCTTTGGTGCCCCCGGGGCTGCTGCTGGAGAAGGTTCCTGTGTTGGTCCCACGCTGTGCCCAAACACCTGCCTGCAGCACCCACAGTTCAGGGAGCACCTGAACTCACCAGACGTGCTGGACGTGAGTGGGCCCAGGGAGAGGGAGCTGGGGCCTCTTGCTTTGCTCCCAGGAAGCGCCTCGGCCCTCTCTCCGACGGGCGCCCTGACTTCCCAGTGCCGCTTGGTATTCGTCCCTTGATGGGATGGACAGCCTTTGTCAGGAAAAGCACTGCCCTGTGACTGACGTTCTTGCCTCTGGGGGATGGGTGCCTCTGCCTACATCTGCAAAACCAGACGAAACCGCCCGTGTGATTGTTTTCAGGACCAAAGTGCGTCCCAAGATGTCTTGCTAGACGGAGACATGGAAGGGGCTGTCTGCTTTTAACGTGTAGATTTTCCTGCTAACAAACAACAAAAAGATGTCACCCTCTGTCTCAGCAGGGACAGTGCTGTATAGTGACGAGAGAGGAAGTGACTGGAGATAACTGTAGGGCAGTATCGGCCACACTTACCGCTGGGCTGTTTTCTGTTTTATACATTTTCTTACATTTCCCAGGTTTTCAGCAGCGAGCACGTAATACTCTCACAATTAGAACCATAGGTCCTGCCAGTAATTTATTTAAAAATAGACCCACTCACACGGATGGATACCAGATGGCGAGGTCTGTGTGAGCGTTTGTCCCTGTCCTAGATCCCTCCCAGTTATTCTGAACGACAGCCCCGTTTTCTGCAGGCGGAGCTCCTGCCCGTGTGACAGGCCGGTGGGCCTGTTATGTAAGAGCCCCATGTGACTCCCCTGGGGAGGTCAGGGGTTAGTCTTGGTGCCGGGTTCTAGGCCTGGTTCCAAGCCTCCCAACAGCCACCCCCTCACCAATTCTGCCATTGTGAGGTCTGTGTGTGGGGTCCCTGGGCTGACCCTCAGGTTTGACAATTTGCTAGAAGGGTACACAGAACTCAGAAAAGATGGTTATGGTTCATTACTGTGGAAGGCTAGAGATTGAAATCGGTCAAGGAGACAGGTGTATGGAGTGGGGTCCGGGAGAAGCCAGGCATGCGCTTCCATTGTCCACACCCAGGGGAGTCGAGGGGACAGCATGTACTTTCCCCAGCCTGACCCCTTGAGCCTTGGTGGCCGGGGTTTCTGGGAGGATCTGTCCCGTAGGCATGGAGTGATCCTGGGACGGACCTAGCTCTTCAGGCTTCTGCCTCCCCAGCGGCCAAGCTGGTAGAGTCTGGAGGCAGTTAACACATCTCTCACTGTTACTATAAGCCAGTGGTTGGCAAATTGCGGCTCAAGAGCCACATGTGGCTCTAGAGCTGCAGTTTGCCGCTCTGTTGACTAATGAGTTTGCCGACCACTGGTATAAACTATCTATCATGGCCCAAGGCTCCAGGTACACAAAGATACTCTTTCCAGCAGGCTATTCCAAGGGTTTGCAGGTTGTCTCCTCATAACTGGTCTAAGGGTTACTCTTTGGACTGTGCAGCTCTAAGTGCCCCCTGTCTGCCACGTTACCCTTACCACCACAGAAGGTCAAACTCAACCAGCTTGGGCCTAACTCCCTGCTGTCTGGATCTTGGATACTTTGCATTTGTTCTGTTTTTCATGCCTTTCTAGATGGTGGGGCCTGAGCCAGGTGGGTAAAGCCTCGATTTATTCTTCTCATGGCTCATCCACGATTCTCTGAGGCTCTATTGGAGGCAGAACTTTGTGTAGGACCTTGGGTTAGCTTGACATTCTCATGGTCAATAGTTTATAGTTCTGAAGCTGGGTCCCTGTCCCATGTCCCCACAGGACTTGCTGAGACCCTGGCAATGGGCTGCGTTGGCTGTGTGTCTACTTGAAATAGAGTTTGGATAATCGATGGCCTATCATGGGGCCATAACTCTGCCCACACAGCCTTGACTCTTTCCCTGCCTGGTCTAGCCCCTTCCTCCCAACATGCCTTGCAATGAACACTCCACCTGAAAATCACATACTTCCTGCTGGGTGCAAATCCTTAAATATGTGAAGGTGAAAGAGGCTGGGGATTGTAGTTAACCACAATTTTGTTTTTCCAATTACAGGTGACTGTCAATATTAATTTATATTAGTTCAGGTGTTCAGCACAATGGTTAGACGTTGATATGATGTATGAAGTAATCCCTCTGATAAGTCTGGTACCCACCTGGCACCATGCATAGTTATGACGGCGGTAGGCATTATGGTCCCTATGCTGTACTTTATATCCCTATGGCTACTCTGTAACTACCACTTTGTACTTCTCTCTCCCTTCGCCTCTTTCACCCAGCCTCCCGACCCTCCTCCCCTTGGGCAACCAACAGTCCTGCTCTCTGTATGTATGAGTCTGTGTCCATTCTGTTTGTTTGTTTATATTGAGTTAACCACACGTTTTAATGAAACAGCAGGTGTGTACTCACTAGGAACATACTCGGCAGTGTGAACTATTGCGAAGGGTGACAGCTTTGGAGTCAAGCACGGCTGAATTCGAATCCCTACTTATCTGTTTTCAAGTTCTGTGAACATGAGCACGTTATTTGCTCTCTGAGTTTAAGTTTTTTTTTTTTTTTCATTTGTAGTTTGGGAATATTAAAACTGGCCATGGTTATGATTAGAAATAATGTATGCAGTTGGCCAACCCAGTATCTGGCATGCAGTGGGCTGCACTGAGTAGTAACCACCATGGCTGTTATTTGGCTGTCTTAGCAGAGTAGGTATTTCTACGTTAAAGAAGGCTTTTGTCTAGGGACCTGTGTTCCATGAAGGGCACCCACTCTAGGATGTGTGTGTGTGTGTGTGTGTGTGTGTGTGTGTGTGCGCGCACACGCTCGCGCACGTGCATTTGTGTGTACATGATTAAACATGATTGAACATTGACAACCTTTTCAAGGACGCTGGTCAGGAAGGCAAAGAGTCTGGAAAACATGTCATATGAAGAAAATGGGGATCTTTAGCTTAGAAGAGAGAAAGCTTTCCTTTTGCTGCCTTTACATATTTGCTGAGTTACCAGGTAGAAGTAGACACGCGCAGTAGAGCTGCGAAGAACCGAACCAGACAGGGAACCTCTAGGGAGGCCCTCCCCCACAGGATACAATCCCAGCTGTCCAACAATGGGAGCTGTGACTGCCCTCGCATTGCCCTGGCCCTGGAATTGTGCACGGGGGGATGTGTGTCTTGTGGGAACATGGAGAAGATTTCGACTTCGGGAAGCTGGTTGAGAGTGAACTCCAAGGCCCCATGTCCTTTGTGGCTGTCCTGCCCGTTTTTCTTGTTAAGCCCCTGTAGGAGGCACTTCTCTTAAAGCCCCTTGACATGAAACACCGCTGTGACTCTGGAGGAGCAGCAAACGCCCAGGGAATGTGAAGAGCCAGGCCCTCTGCTCCTGTACGTCGTTATCGCCCCAGAATGAAATTTCAACGTGGTTTAGGGAGAGATCGTCTCGGCAAGTGTTTCTCTTCAGGATGATTAAAATCTCCGGGTCCATCTGGGCTCATTCATTTTAACTATTCCATTTCCCAAGAATATCATCTCATTACTTTTTCAATGACCCAATATTTCCAGCACAAGTGAATGAGCCCAGAAAGTCATTTCGGCCATTGATTATTTTTGGTCACCTTCTGATCTGTTCTGAATCCCTCTTAATTTCCATTTACGTCCTCCTGTCTCGTCATCTGTTCTGAGCTGAAAATAGCAACTTGGCTTGACCTTATTATCTGCCATTTAAGATTTTATAGTCTTTGGTTAAATCTAATCTTAAGTGTTGCCAGGCTGTAGACTGTAGTTTTCCTTTTTTTTAAGGCTGCTCTTTGCAGCTCCTATCCGTCAGCACAGGACTTCACTGTCCTTCTCGGTGCATGCCAGAATCTCACTTCATCTTTTTGATAAGAGCTAGCTTCAAAGTCAGCCTCCCTAACATATTCCTGCTTGCTTGGGAACACCTCCTCGTTAGCCTTGAACTGTCTCCTAAGTCTGTTTGTGAATATTCAAAACATCTGTTTATGAAGATACGAAAAAATTCCTCCTTACACGGATTTAAAATGCTTCTGGGAGCAGGGCAACCCTCTAAGTGGTGTTAGATCTTCATGTGGCTGAGTTTATCAGCTCCTTTCGAAGGAGTAAATGATGTGGCAGAAGAGATAGAGCGATAGAACTCTGGGCATTTCTTTGGCTAACCAAGATGCATTTACTTTATTTTATTATTTTTAAAAAAATATATATTTTTTTATTGATTCCAGAGAGGAAAAGAGAGATAGAAACATCAATGACGAGAGAGAATTATTAATTGGCTGCCTCCTGCAGGCCCCCAACTGGAGATCGAGCCCACAACCCGGGCATGTGCCCTTGACCGGAATCAAACCCAGGAACTTTCAGTCCGAAGGCCGACCAACACACTTTCCACTGAGCCAAACCGCTAGGGCAAACAATAATTTTTAAGCAAACATTAATTGAGTGCCTGGATATGATTTGCCAGTTAAACACGGGAATAAACGTGGAAAAGACCCTATGGCTGACCTCAAGGACCAGGGCTACAGGGCTGTGGGTAAAATCTCGTAATAAAACATACAGGGATGTTTCAGAGCCTAGTAGACAAACTTCAGCTTTTGAGAAGAACAGGATCTGGGTGACCTAACCTGGCTTTTATACTCAGAAGTGGGGGGAAAGAGGCAAAGTGTTGGAAAAGAATAATCTTCTTCCACCTCCTGGGGGTGTTTTTTTCATTGAGGAATAAGTGTTTCTGTAGATTTTTAATTATATTTCTAGCGTGTCCTTCCTGGTTGGGCACCACTAAAAACCCACCCAGCCCCTGGAGGTTGGGCAGACTTCTGATGCACGTCCTCAGGGCTGGCAAGTCCCATTTAAAAGGAGGCATCGAATCCACAGGCAAGGAAAAGAGTCTCTTTTCTTCATGGCCAAAGCCCTCCTCCCCTTCTCGGTGTCATCAAGTCCTCTTTGAGTTCCCAGACCCAGTCTGTACCCCACCTCCCCCGGGGGCCTTTTCTCACTTTGCAGCTGGAGTGCAGCTTTGCTTCATCCATCCACCATTCTCAGCGTCTCCGCATCTCACTGCCCACACTGCCAGTTGTCCTCTCCCGCTTAGAGGGGAAGGCTGGCCATGATCCCATCACCCTCATCACTCGCAGACAGCGGGAGAAGGGCTACAGGCCACGGTGGATGCTGCGGGTCCCATAAAGAACAACGCTTGGCCTGCCCTCCGTCAAGGGCTTACGCTCTGGTACAGTCTCTCCAATCAGGGCTCGCTGCTATTCTCTGAGTCCTGTAAATTCTGTGAGAACTTTAAAAAATGATGCTATCATTTAAAAAAAAAATATATTTTTATTGATTTCAGAGAGGAAGGAAGAGAGAGAGAGAGATAGAAACATCAGTGATGAGAGAGAACCAGTGATTGGCTGCCTCCTGAATGCCCCCCAGTGGGGATTAAGCCCCCAACCCAGGTATGTGCCCTTGACTGGAATTGAACCTGGAACCTTCAGTCCACAGGCAGACGCACTATCCACCTAGCCAAACCAGCCAGGGCTAACCTTTCAGTAGTAAAAACATACTTTTATCAGTTATAAGGATTGAAATTCTATTTTGCAATGACAATTTGCTACTGAGAGATATAGTCAAAGAATAAGAATGAACTTTCTTAAGGTTGTATTATATAAATGGTGGTTTTGTATTATACATTATTTCTGGAGTTCAGAGACAATTATTTCTTCAAAAAAGATCCTTAAGGGCATGTACGTTGGTTGCGGGCACATCCCCGGTAGGGGGTGTGCAAGAGGCAGCTGGTTGATGTTTCTCTCTCATCGATGTTTCTAGCTCTCTATCTCTCTCCCTTCCTCTCTGTAAAAAATCAATTATATATATATATATATATATATATATATATATATATATATATATATATATATATGGATCCTTATGTTATACAAGTGTGAGGTACATTGGTTAGGTGACTTCATTCACTCATTCAGTGAACAGATATGGCATGCCTATGTGTTATGTACCAGGCACTGTGTCATTCACGTGGGCTGGTGGTCAGGATGTGTTCTAGGCTCCAGAATCCTCCCTGCTGTTACTGACTAGCAGGTGGCGCCTCCTACATGGGTGAGGCTGTCAGTTTCTCTGTTTTCTTTCTCTGTCACTACAGCAAAGGTGAGAGTATTTTGTCTATTTCTGTTCTCTCAGAGGTGGAGGAAAAGGTACCCTGGTATTATAAAAATACCCACAAAGAATTACTTGTATCCAAATTCGATGTTTCTAAATCGGCTGCAAGTGCTAAGCCCACAGGTCTTCCTACCTCCTGCTCGTCCCCGCGGGAGGGATCCTGGCCACGGGCGGCCTCACCAGCCCCCGCAGGAGCGGGTTCCACACGGCGCAGCACGTTTTCCACAAGAGCTATTCTCAGATTTGCCGACCCTGCCACTGACCTCCAATTTCACTCACCCCTTGGGGGACCCAGGGATGACACCCTAGGATTCTCCTCTGCTCAGCAGGGGCTCCAGTGCAGCGTGCCTGCTCACAGGTCTCCTGCTTAAAGAACTGTCTGTCAAAAGCTAAGGGGCTTATTGCTCATTCTAATAGTGAGCGCTAAATAAACATCAGACTAGGTGGAGAATAACCCAGGATCTTTGAAACAGAGCTGATACGAATAACCACCCAAGTAGCACATTTGCAAACCCACCACCCATGGAAACGGTTCCTGTTAGAAATGCCTGACCATCGGCACTCAGAGGCAATGCTCTCAGCAGGAACTACAGCATGATGCTGACCAGGTCCCAGGAAATCTCCAACAGGGCACTCACTCTGGCTCTCTGCTGCTGGAGGAGTAGGTGGGGTGCACTTTGCTTCAAAGGGAGAAATTATCTTTTAAGTATTCTAACACGTGTGAATACTGGATACTGGATCACTCAGCCCTGGTGGGCAAGGTTTTTTGTTTTTAAATATATACATATACATATACATATACATATACATATACATATACATATACATTATTGGTTTGAGAGAGAAAAGAAGAGAGAGAGAAACAGCAATGATGAGAGAATCATTGATCAACTGCCTCCTGCAGGCTCCCTACTGGGGATTGAGCCTGCAACCTGGGCATGTGCCCTTGACCAGAATCGAACCCTGGACCCTTCAGTCCACAGGCCATTGCTCTATCCACTGAGCCAAACCAGCTAGGGCAAAACTTATATAATCTTAGTAACCAACGTTATCCCAATTAGCTTAATAAAAAAATATAAAAACAAATAAAAAAAAACAAAATCCAAAAAACAAAAACAATCCCTGAAGTAACCTTTTTCAGTTGGAAGGTTTAGCTTGCTTGGTTGAAGGCCGTTTAGAAATGAAATGATGGTGTCTTTTCTTGCTCTAAGTCAGGGTGAGAAAGACGTCACATGTGAGGCCAGTCATCGCAGGGGCTTTGACCTGGTATTTGCTAAGCTTCCAAATGCTCAACAGAAAGTTCGTTTTTTTAAGAAAGAAAGTTACCAGGGAGACTTGGTATAGACACAGAAGGAACTGTGCCAGAGGGATGCCAGGAGCGACTCTCACATGTGAATGCCAGACAGCGGAAGGTGAGGTCGTGCAGAAGCAGACACTGTGGTCCTGTGAGTAGGCGCGTGACTGCTGTGTGATGAGAGGGGTTGTCAAATCAAGACAGCAGATGTATTGATAATTAACAATAAGAACAATATCACGTCTTGACATGACAGTTCAAATGCTCAAAGGATGTGGCGATAGTTAAGATATTGGCTCAGCGGCTGTATTAAGAACAAAATAACAGTGGATTTAATAAAATAGGAGGATTATTTCTTTATTCCTTAGAAAAATGAGCTGGTAGGTGGCCCAGGGGTAGTAAGGAGATCTGCTTCGTGAGGTTGTGCAGGACCCAGACATCTTTTATGTTGTTCATCCACCATCCTCTAAGGTCAAATATGACTCATCACCACTAAGTCCAAATCTAATTTGAAGGAAGAAGGAAAGGGTAATGCCGGAAGCTAATTCCAGCAGGGCTGAATCATCTGCAATGGCTGAAAGCATTTCCCCAAACCTGAAAAGGATGCATAAATGATTGCTTGCTGCCAGACAGACAGCTGAGGGCATTTCAATCTACATGTGATTGCCTCCTGCTGGTCAAACATCTGAACAGCCGTAGGCAGTTCCTCCAATCTGACAATGGATTCTGTATACTAAACCTTGCCTTGGATATGTTTATCTACCTTACTTTAGGACGATTTATATTAATACAATAAAAAGCTAGGGGTCCAGAGATAAGGAGGACTTGGTTTCTTTAGCTAAGTCTTCTCTGGTCCCCCAAAATGCCTTCCAAAATTATGTTTCATCTCTGGACTCTTGATTAATTTACAGCAGCCCCTTTTCCAGATTCCTGAACCCTTCTAGATGCTGGACAAGACTCCTGGCAGGGTACAATAGGGCAAGCAGCTCCTTTTTAAAGGTATGGCCTGAGAGGTGCAGATGTCATTTCTCTTTGTATTGCATTGGCAAGCAAGGGTTGCTTGGCTCCATGTAGCTGCCATGAAGGCTGGGCGCAGTAGTCTCTGGCTGGTCAGTGTGTGTTTAGCTGGAGTTTGGAGTGTTATTGCCAAGGGAAAGAGGGGAGAATGGACCGAGAACAGCAATCTCTTTCATGGATGTTTATTTCCATCATGTTATTGGATCCTCTCAAAAACCTTGTTAGAAAGGAGACAGAATATTTATCCTTCTGTTGTCTGTGAGGACATTAAGATGGAAAGATCAAGGGTCTTGGTCAATATTTTGCATCGTAGCCACGTGGCACAGTAGGACAGCTGTGAAGAGCTTGGTCGTGAGGTGCCATGGTAGGTGCCACACTATTAATCACCAAGGCTTCTAGAGCTTAGAACTGCCTGGCTGGGCTTGACAGGGGACTTCAGGCTGTGGGCCCCCCCCCCCCCCCCTCAACCAGTGGGGCTTGATGGGGGACCTCAAGGTGCACTCTCGGGGCTGGGCTGGGGGAACTCAGGCCACGTCCCTGCCTAGCAGGGCTTGATGCGGGACCTGAGGCTGCAACCCCCCTCCCCAACCCCCCCCACCTGGCAGGACTTGATGGGGGACCTCAGGCCATGCCCCCCTCCCCCCTCAGTGGGGCTTGGCAGGGAACCTCAGGCCATGCCCCCCATCCTAGCACCAGGCCAGGGGACCTGAGCCTACACTCCCTGCCCTGCAGGGCTTGACAAGGGTGGGACTGGCTGGGTCTGGATCTAGCCCAATGGGGGTGGGCTGGATGGGTCTGGATCTAGCCCAATGGGGGTGGGCTGGATGGGTCTGGGTCTCACGTGATTTTGAGGTGGATGTGGGTGGGCGGGGACTTGACTCTGGGTCCCATGATGAGTGCCAGACTCTGACAGGAGGAAGGTTTTCATATACATTTTATTTTCTTTCATCTCTGACACTCTTATTATAGAGAAAGGACAAATAGCAATATTAAATTATTTCCTCTAATAATGCACACACATAAAGCACACACACAGACTCACACTCTTGCTGATGTAAGAACAATAAACGGGACAGATTTACCCTGGGTAGGTAGCAAGGGTCCATTGGTTGATCATCATTGTCATTTCTTCTGTGTTTTTTATTTATTATTATTTTTAAAAAGACACAGAAGAAATCTAGAATATGAAGTTTAACCTCTGTCATTGAAAACATACATTTTTATTTATTTCAGAGAGGAAGGGAGGAAAGAGAGAGCCAAACAATGATGAGGGAATCATCGATCAGCCACCTCCTGCACACTCCTCACTGGGGATTGAACCTGCAACCCGGGCATGTGCCCAGACTAGGAATTGAACTATGACCTTCTGGTTCATAGGTCGACGCTCAACCACTGAGCCACAATGCCTGGGCTCTCCGTCCTTTTTGAACACTGCTCACAGGCACAGAAAGCAAAAACGATTTTGTTTCAGCATTTATCGTAGTATTCATTTTAAATGACCACCATAGAAAAAGCTCTTCCTAGAGCTTCATTTGCAGTCCTCACCTCTGACCTGATTCAAAGCTCATGATCCGAGCTCCCTGCCTTTCCCATTTTCCCTGCCCACTCACCCAGTGCTGGTCCTCTTTCCTTTTCAGACACCTCGGTGACAAGTGACTCCAGAAACATTTTTCCTGTTTAAGCCTGCTCCACGGGCCACTTTCTTCCCCGCTTCATTTCTCATTTCTCTCTCTATGGCTTCCCGAGACCCTGACATAGAGGTAATATAAATTTGCTAAGTATGATGATGATGGAACAACTTTCGCAGAAAAGCAGAGTTTACAATCCAGGAGCTTTGCCTGGCTGGTGTGTCTCAGAAGCTGAGTGTCAGTCCATGAACCAGGAGGTCACTGTTCCTGGTCAGATCGCCTGAGTCGCGGGCACCAATAGGAGTGTGCAGAAGGCATCGAAGTTTCTCTCTCATCGATGTTTCTATTTCTCTATCCTCCCTTCCCTCTCTCTAAAATCAATAAAAATATATTTAAAAAATATACCCTGGTTTCACAAAAAATAAAAAATTCAAGAGAGGTAGCAGGGGTCCATTGGTTGATCATCATCGCCATTTCTCCTGTGTCTTTTCTTTATTACTTTTAAAAAAGACACAGAAGAAATCTAGAATATGAAACCTAACCTTTTCCTTGCCTTTATTTTATGGGTACCTCATGGAGGTCTTTGTCCTGTTCCCACCGTCCCCCTACCCATTGTGAATACTGCAGGATCGGACGCAGCTGTCACAGCCAGGGTGGTGACTTCTATCTCTTCCTAGGAGTCGAGTTGTGGGCGGGATCAACCAAAGTCACCAGGTTCAGATTCAGCCTGGCCTTCCTACCCTCTCCCCCTCCATGTGGAACTTGGCCCTCCCACCTGTACCCTGCACCGGACTTTCCCATTCCCTAGCCACGGGGTAGCATTGGGCGGCTGGAGCCCGGAGCGGGAGGTTGGGAGGGTGCGGGTTCATCCCTGCCAGGGACCCTGTGAAGGAGCTTCCTGGGCTGCTCAGGGCAGCCTCTCCCTCCATCCTTGAACCTGGGCCTCGGCAGGCTCTGCCCTCTCCGTAGTGCGCGCTTGGAGCTTTCCAAAAGTCAGCCGTCAATGTGTCACTGCAATTAACAACCTCCTTTCCTGGCACCCGTCTAGGCTGCCTCTTAAACAACCTGCTCCCGTTCTCAGTTTAAAAAAAAATCTGCTAAAATCCGGTTTCAGAAGGAGGACTGGGAGGCATATAACATCCAGCCCACCTCCCGACGCGGGCCATCTGTCCTCATTAGAGTGATGTAGCGGCTCCGCGGAGGACGGAGGGCCTCCAGGTGCGCAGACGGAAGCCCGCTCCTGCGTTATCCTTCCGGAGATTGGCTTTTCTTGTTTTGTTTGGTTTTGTTTCTGTCTGGCAGGCTCCAGGAGACACTGTCCTACTTTCCAGGAGAACAATGGCCCCAAGATTTTAAGAAATTAAGTCCCCGGGGGAAAAAATTCCTTTCCAGAGGGTTTCTAATGGCTCCTTGACCACACGCTGTGCTGCCCAATTTATTACAGAGAAATATTACAGAAGTCGGGAGCCAACGCTGGTGTGCACAGCCGTTGCTTAAGAAGTGATGGATGCTTCCTAGGGACAGTGATCCTCCCCCCACCTTCCCCATCCCCCCCGCGTTTGTTCAGTCTGGAGCGAATCTGTCTGCCAGGCTCCTACTCCTGTGTTCCAGGGAGAGCCAGGCCCATCCATTGTCCTCTGCATTGGAAAGGGATAACAATTCCTCTGACACAGCCCTGCTGGTGATTAGAACTGCCTCGAGGTTATGAGTGTGTGTGTGTGTGTGTGTGTGTGTGTGTGTGTGTGTGTGTTGGGGGTGAGGGTGGGGATTCATTTTGCAGGCATCTTTCTATTACCAGCCCGTGGAGATGTCCACTAAGTAAAAAAATATATCGCCACAAAGGCTGTGTCACTTGGGGGTGTCTTTTTTTAATTTTTTATTATCACATGCAGGGAAAGGCAGGTGAAATGGCAAGAATATTTTGGGCCCAAATTAAAAAAAAAACAACGATTCTTCCCTAGATTTTATATTTAGACATTTGCCTGCAAGATTGGCCTAATGTGGGATTCCGGGTCTCCTGCATTCTTGTAAAATCCTCTGAGGGGAGGGGGGTGGGGGGGGGAGGTCTCTTTCCTACCCGTGCGCACACCCCTGACACCGGCTCCCACTCTGCCTCCTCTCATTGCTTGTTTGTGTATCATGTCCTGCCGGCAGACTTCTGCTAAAATGTTAGCTGGTGCAGGGATGTTCTCACAGGGGGATATTTGCATTTTAATAGGTGTCTTGAATATGGAAAAGCTTCTGCCTAAAGCAGGGAGCCTCATAGGGAAGAGTCCGGGGATTTTGGACGGGAGCAAGGATATGTGAGAACGGAGACAGGATCACATCTTGCTATGTGTATTCTGTGGAACTAGCCCATCTACTTCTCTCGTTTTCTGTTGTCCCCAAACCTCTGGGTATAAGGCACCTTACACACCCTTGTGGGGCTGAAAGGATGCCTTTTCCAGGCAAGTAGGAAATAAGACAGCGATTTTTCCAAGAGACAGGAACTCAACATGTCCCAGGGTGAAAGCAGTGCCGGCCCCTGTATAAAGGGGTGATTTAACCTATTTTTTCCCCTCAGAACACACAGTGAGAGTTTGCTTTGGAATTTGGGAAGAAGATCACTGATGTGGCTTCTGAGCAGAAGTTCAGGACAGAATGAAAGGTGCTTCCTTCTGTTCCTGAAGCTGGGAGCACACAAGGGCTGGGGCGGGAACATGGCAGTGACCTTGCTATGATGTGGCCGCATTTAGCAAATAAAAATGCAAGACTCCTGGTTAAGTGTGAAGTTCTGATGAACAATGAATACTTTTTTTTTTTTTTAGTGTGAATATGTTCCATGTGACATTTGGGACATATTAATACAAAAAAAATTATTGCTTCTCTGAATTCCAATTTAACTGGGTGTTTTGTATATTGTCTGGCAAACTAGCCTTTTGTAATTCCTTGTATACATTGTTAAAATAATTTCTGAAAAAGGTGAAATTGTAACTCTTATGTGAACATAAAATGAACTCATGTCAAAGATTTTTTTTAACTCATTGATTAATGAAGGAATCAGTAAGATGTCATGACAGGTTCAAAGGAGAATTAAGAAAACATACACACACACACACACCTACACACACACACACACACACCCACACACACAATTGGGAAATGCTGAAATGAATTTAATAATAGATGCAAAACTAGCCATATTCATAGGGCAGTAATCAATTGCATTCCATTTGGAAAAATTAACTTGCATTTCTACGGACAAGTGTCATCTGCATTACTCTTAATTTTCTGCAAGTTGCAATAGTTGTAAAATAGGTCAAAGATAACGAAAGCACAGGAACCAGGAAGGGTGTGTTAGACACAGCGCCCACTAATTACCTTTGCCTTTTAAAAAAATCTTTCACAATTTCTCCCAACAGTGTCATGCTCTCTTCCATCTCAGGGCCTTCGCACATGATGGTCCTTCCACCTCCTTAGTTATCTTATACTTACCGTTGATATCTTATCTCAAACATCATTACCTCTCAGAATCCCTTCCAATCCAGGGCAGATTCATGTGTCATATGCTCTCAGTAGAGCACGTTTTTTTCATTAGAGCATTTATTCAGTTTATAATTCATGCTCCTTACTGAGATCTATAATTCCTTGCATAATCTAGGCCCTGTTCTAGTCAGTGTTCCCTTCAATAATTATGTTCTGGTCAGACTTTTCTGTTCCTTGATCCTAACAAGTTCTTCCCTGCCTGAGAGACTTTGCACCTGCTGTTCCCTGTACTTGGAATTACTTTTTTCTTGGCTTCTGATTGGCTCCTTCCTTCCTTCCTTCCTTCCTTCCTTCCTTCCTTCCTTCCTTCCTTCCTTCCTTCCTACCTTCCTTCCTTCCTTTATCTCTCAGGACTCAGTTTGAATGTCAGAAAGGCCTCTTCTGATTATCTTATCTAAAGATGCTCTCCTCCCCACTCTTACTTTCTATCCCATTGTTCTTTTTTAAATATATTTTATTGATTTTTATAGAGAGGAAGAGAGAAGGATAGAGAGCTAGGCACATTGATGAGAGAGAAACATCTATCAGCTGCTTCCTGCACACCCCCTACTGGGTATGTGCCCGCAACCAAGGTACATGCCCTTGACCGGAATTGAACCTGGGACCCTTCAGTCCACAGGCCGACACTATATCCACTGAACCAAACCAGTTAGAGCTATCCCATTTGTTCTTAAACCTTAGCACAGATCAGAATCCCCTGAAAGGCTTGTTAAAACACAGATTGCTGGCCCCATGCCCAGAGTTTTTGATTCAGTAGGTCTGAGGCAGGGTGTGAGGATCTGTGTTTTAAAAAGTTCTTGGGTGAGACTGATGCTGTTGGTTTGGGCACCACTCTTGAAGAAACAATACTTTGATTTTTTTCCTAAAACATGACATTATCTTTCCCCCCTTTACTGATTTGCTTTTTTGTCTTCTATAGAATTGAAAGAAAGTTCCAGTTGGAGAGGGACATTGACCCTCTTATTCTTTCCTTTATCTGAAGTACCAAGAGCAATGTCTGGTTTATAAAAAATATTCAATAAATATCTTTGAATGAATGAAGGAACCATTTTCTCCCTTCTTGTTTTGTATTCTTAAAAAAGGGGGTTTGTTCACCAATGCAATGCTGAATTCTGGTGCTGAGATTAAACCAGAGGGATTGGCTTTCATCACTAGGATGAGTTTGTGGATGAACAGTCTTGGAAAACCACACTGATGTCTGATCAGCGGCTTGGATAATATAAAGGCCAGTGACGGTTGGGCCCGTGCGGTCCTATGAGTGTGTCCTCCTTCCTAGAACCAATGTCACTGGCCTACAGTTGGTTCGATGACATCAGGGCTTTGGGTACTGTTGGCAGGGCCCATGCTGACTTGGGGTTTGCTAAGATCAGCAGCTATGAAGAGCCTTCAGAAGGTCTGCAGGTGGAGTCTATGAGAGGTTTGTGCTTTGGTCGCAGGTGTGTCTCCCAGACAAGGCAGCTTGGCTAAAGGAACAGAGAGAGCAGGGAGCAGGGACCACCTCCCTCTAAGCTAGGCTATTGTGCTCTCACATCTCTAGTCCTAGCACCTTCTTAAAGGTCTCAGGGTCCTTTTCCTTCTGGTCCTAACTCCTGGGCTGCCTGATGCCAACATACTGTTTCAAAGCCGCCAGCCCAAGCTTGAGAGCACACCCTCAGCAGCCCTCCTGGTTCTGGTTCCCCCTCCCCCTCCACCTTCCTCTCTCCCTTCCCCTCCCCCTTCCCCTCTTTTTCTCCCTTTCCCACCCCCTTTCCTCCCCTCTCCTCTCCTCCCCCTCCCCCTTCTCCTCCCCTTTCCCTTCCTCTTCCCCTTCCCCTTTCCCTTCTCCTTCCCCTTCCCCTTCCTCTTCCTTCCCCTTCTTTTCGATTCCTCTGCTTTCCCCTCACCACATTATGTGTAAACTAATGGGTCCTTGAGAGTGGGAGAGACAACATGGCTTAGTGCTTAAGGTACACGCTTTGAAGTCAGCCCTAGATTCTAATCTTTTTCCTGCTAAATACCATGTGTCCTTAATTAATAAAGTTAGTTAACCATCTGTACTTCAGATCATGGGAGAGCAATAGCACTCAACCATAGGGCTGATGCAGGTACAAAAGAGGTGATGCTTGTAAAGAGTCCAGTCCCTGTGCCTTGTAGTCCCCAAGAAGATGACCTCATACTCCTTATGGAAACAACTGTCCACTTTAATAAGGGACTTGGGTAGAGATACATGCTTTGACTGGGAGAGTCTTGGCAGGGAGTCTTTAGATGACAACATGTGAGCAGATGTCCGCTCTGTGTGTGGGTTAGAGGACCTCTCTGGGTGACAGAGCACTAGGTGGCATGGCTGCTGACTCCGGTCCTGAGAGAGAAGCCCTGCTCAGATCTGGCAATTGAGGATAAGACAGTAATAGCAATGTTGTATTCAGGAGCATTGCTTTAAATAATCCTTCTCCTTAATAGCTTTGCCCCTGGCGTGTGACAGGTGTTTACATTATTAAGTAAAAGCCTTTAAACAGCGACCTCCTTGGTATAAGGGTGAAGGAGATTAAAATCCAAGCAGTGCTCCAGCCATTTAAATCAATGAGACTTGTCAGATCTGTAACACATGAGCTACTTAGAGGGCGCAGGCACCTATTGTTTTTGAGCTTCGACTAATATCTCAATATGCTGGTTCCTTTAAAGTCTGGCCAGGCCTGGGATGCTCATTAAAGGCTGGTCTGGCCATAGCCCCTCTCCCTTTGGAAACAGCATTATTTAACCGTTGGCTAAATATGCACCAATGAGTTATGCTCTTAGGGAGGGAAGATCAGAGCTTGCATTGATGCCTGCTTTCAAGCAATCCCAGGAGTCAAGTCTCTGAGCTCATCAGACGCAGGGAACACGAAAGCTGCCCCTCCTCATGAGGGCGATCACCTGGCCTACCAGGCTCTACTCACAGTCACGCCTCTCAAGTTGTGCTGGCTCAGTCCTTAGCCACAACATGGGCAACCTCATGTCCACCAGCAGCATTGAGGAACCAAAATTCTGAGATTTAAAGCTTTTTTTTTTTTTAAGTTCATGTGGTCATCATGCACTGGAACCTTCTCTCTCCCTTAATAATTAAACCTAGGTCTTCCAGGGAAATGTCCATGCAAGAATTGCCGCTAGGACTTAAAGATCCAACCCTTACCCCTCAAGGTCTATCTTCCCATTGGGGGTGGATGGTCTCTAGTCAATTTCAACAGGCTCCCACCAAGCTGGTTTCAGGACGCTGATTCTATATTAATGCTCTGGCTCTAAAGGGAAAACTTGACTCTGCTTTTAATTCCTTAGATTTACAGTTGAGTCAGGCTGGCCCCAGAGGCAACTACATGCAGGTGGGGTAACATGGCAGAGTTCCTCTCCTTCCCGTTATGGCCCCCTATTCCAGCCTGCAGGGGGAGTGGGAGCAGGTACCTTCATCCTCAAGGGACCGTTCCAGTCGTAGCTGTGGACGTGTTGGTCCAGCAGAAGGTGAGGAATTTCCTCTCTAGATGATCTGAAGGTGTCTTTTCTAGGTGACTGACTTGCAGAATGTTTTCCGCTTCAGAGGAAAGCCCTCCTCTGACTCACAGCAGTGAGCTGAGACCGTGGCCTCTAGTCTCTATAGAACTTTGTCAAAATGAGACATCAAGGCCTCCACACTGAGAACAAATATGTGTAAATAATACCTGGCCACCCCCAGCATCGGGATCAGCAGCACCGGCATCCTTAGCTGAGCCTTGATGCTCAGTATTGCTGGGGAGGAGAAATGAACAGCCAGGACCATGCTGAGTAGGATAAACACCATGCTGTGGTTCTGAAGGGTAACACGCTCAATCCTGTACCCCACACTGGGCTCCAACCCTCCCCTGTTCGACCCTACCCTCATGTCCCGTAACTGGGTGGCAGGAGGAGGTCTCAGCAGAGAGGATTTTCCAGAGTCACCAGACAAGCTGGCAAAGGACACGTACTTTCTAAAGAACAGTCACTCTTGCAGCGTGACTCCAGGGGCTTAAATAGCACACTGCTTTCCACCGACAAATGATGTCAGGGGGAGAGATCCTGTGACATTAATAAGGCAGATATATTTGAAAAAAAAAATTTTTTTTTTTATTCTGGAAGCAAACTGTTGAAAGCAAAACTTAAAAAGAAAAGATCTCCCTCTGTCTAATCTCGGGGAGGAGCTGAAAATGCAGAGACTGTTCGGATGGCCCGTTGGCCTTGCTGAGCTGAGCTCCCACTTTCCGATCCATCCCTTTGATCTTCTATTCTCTGTGTTCAGGTTCCCCTTTGTGCCTGTCTGAGCCCCGTGAAACAAATCATCTTAATTACTTCAGGCCTGGCTTCCTCCTCGGCTTCTCATTTTCTGGGGTTCCTGCAGCGCTTACCAAATAAGTCCGTGTGGGGCCCCAGCTCTTGGAAACAGCACGGAGGCACCTGCAGCAGCGAAAGGAATTTCAAAGTTAGTTAAAAGGCACAGGAGGAGTGAGGGAATTGAATGAGAACCCCCCCCTGGGTTTCAGCCTGGAGATGGAATGCTGACTGTACTCCAAGTTCATGCTCCTTGCAGGCACAGCCCTCACACCTTTGTTTGTAGAAGGGAGAATAATTCATGCGGTGTGTCCTTGGCTTGGTACTCAGCGCCTGGCTTCCATCAGCCCTGTCCCCAAACCTGGAGGCACCCGGAGGAGGAGCTCAGGTGGGCAGAGAGGGGAAGCAGATGGTAATGGTGGGCTGTCACCTTCTGGGGCTCCCAGTGTAGCCAGTAGGAAGCTCCAAGCCATGCACAGGGTCCAAGGGAGGGTGGGCCAGCCCCTGAGACCCGTCACTGAGGTGGGGTCAGATCGTGTGGGACTGCATTGTAAGTGGATTCTGAATGAAGGACCTCTGGCAGAGAGGTGCGGAGGCAGGCCCGGTGGTGATCCCGAGCTCTGGGTGGTCCAAAGGGAGGTAATTAGGAGCGAGGAGCTGAAATTGCTGAAAAGAAAATGTAAGGCGAGAGCAGCATAAACCTTCCTGACAGTGATGTCTCTTAGCCGGTGGCATCCCCTCCCCAGGGAAGGGCAGAAGACCCATCACTGGAGGCATTTGAGGGGCCTTAGTAACAGCGATGGGAATGAGCTGCTGGAAATGGCACTGCTCCTTCTCAGGGCTGGGGCCCTGTCAGAGTTGGCTTGAGATTAATTGCTTGACTCCCACCCCTTCAGTGCCACTGGAAGGGCCAGTTAACACAAGTTCCTTCAGTGGGATCACTCCCTCTTGGAGTGATTTCTGCCTCTGCTAAGGGAAGAGGCTGTTCAGGCACATCCTATATAATAAAACCCAAATATACAAATTGACCAAATGGAACGAGCGGTCGCTATGATGCCCATTGACCACTGGGAGCAGATGCTTAACACAGGAGCTGCCCCCTGGTGGTCAGTGCACTCCCACAGGGGGAGCGCCACTCAGCCAGAAGCAGGCTCATGGCTGGCGAGTACAGAGGTGGTGGTGGAAGCCTTTCCTGCCTCTGCTGCAGGTAGGTGGTAAGGAGTGAGGGGTCCTGGACTGCAAGAGCCTCAGACTACGAGAGCCCTGGACTGCAAGAGGGATGTCTGGGGAGCAGACCTAAGCTGGCAGGTGGACATCCCCCAAGGGTTCTGGGACTGCGAGAGGGAGCAGGCCAGGCTGAGGGACACTTCCACCCCCAGTAGACGAATATTGTGCACCAGGCCTCTAGTCTATAAAATCCATAGCACACCCATGGCCAATCAGGTGGGAAGAGACTGTGGGTTTGGTGAGAGAATTTTTTTTTTAATAAACCTTTATTGTTCATATTATTACAAAAGTTCCTCATTGTTTCCCCTCCACCAGGTTCCTACCCTACCCTCTGTCCTTTCCCCACCCCCCATTGTCCTCATCCATAAGTGCACACTTTATGTTCAGTCTCTTTTTGCACCCCCCACTCCTCTTTTCCCTGAGAATCATCAGTCCACTCCCCTTCCATACCTCCGATTCCATTATATTCAACAGTTAATATTGTTCATCAGGCTTTTTAACTCCCTTGGTTTTTTGGTTGTTTTTTTTCTTTCTTTTTTATTTTATTTATTAAATCAATCTTTATTGTTCATATTATTACAAAGGTTCCTCATTTCTTCCCCCCTCCACCAGGTTCCCACCCCACCCTCTGCCCCCTCCCCATCCCCCATTGTCCTCATCCATAGGTGCACAGTTTATGTTCAGTCTCTTCCTCCCTCCCTTTCCCCAATAGTAAATCCCTTTTCAGATAGTAAATCAGTTACTTAGCATTTTCTCATATCAATAATACCTCCACATGCCCAATGATACATTTCACACAAAAGACATTTCCAAATAGATCAACCAGCCTCATCCAGGCCCCACCCAAGGCACTCACAGATCAACACCCCAGCACTATACTAACTCAACACATCCAGATCTAAGCCTTCATCACTTGATTCAGCAGACCCTCAAGTTCCCACAAAAGTTTCCAGCCATGTCTGAGAGGCAGCCGTGGGGCAGGGGCAGGTGAGGAGCGAGCTGTTCCGGGCCTGGATGCTCCGAGCCTGGCCTCTGTTGCTCTGGTTTGTTCCACAACCAGCTGCTCCTGGTCTGGTCACTGCCGTTTCCGACCTAGTTGCTCTGGACTTGGCTGCTGCTGCTCCGGGCCTGGCCGCACCGGACCCGGCTGCTCCGGGCCTGGATGCTCCCAGCCTGGCAGCCGCTGCTCTGGGCCTGGCCACACCCGACCCATGGTGAGAGAATTTTGATAACAAAATTTTCACTGGTTGGGTGATGGTTTGTGAAGTATTTTTGAGGGAGTGTTATTTGAGGTGGGTAGATTAACTCATCTAGCATCCTTAATTTTTAAAATGTAGCAATGAAACAGGTTTGGGTCCACCAAATAGAAGGTGTTACTCCTCCACCCCCTCTCCCTGGTGTCCACAGTGTTCATGGGCACTTTGGGGGTCACCCAAGTGACAAGGAAGTGGTTTCTCCTGATAAAACCATCCTGGTTCTCTTTCTTCATTCTAGTTACGAATCACCGTAGTGTTTTGGCATGCTAGGGGGACTAATTGAATTAGACTTGGGCCCACATCTCCAGGGCTTAGCACTCTCTGTTCTTATACTCTTCCTTCTCCTCCTTTAGAAGGGCCTCTGGCAGCTCCTGGCCAGGCAGCTGTTTAACATGAATGCAAAGCTATACAGCCTGAATGTGTAGTTCCTGTGAGCTCTAGTTTTCCCTTGATTGTCCCAGTCTATCAGCCTGGTAGGCCCCATAGCCCTGTTGACACTTTTCAAAATATTGCTCATGTTTACTGTCTTTATCTCATTAGATGATCAAGGACTTGTTTTTGGATAATTGCTATTTCGCAACTTCCCTGTTTTTATACTTATTCCTTGTAACCCATCCTTCTACCATAGCCAAGTTCATCTTTGGTCCACTTTTTCATCCTAACACTCAACTTTTGCAAAACCTGTCAATGATTCCCTGTGGCCTTCAGAGTACAATACCAGGCTGAAAAGAATGCCCATTTCCTACCTATAAAAATAGTTCTTTCTGGTAATATTTCAAAAGATACAAGCATTCGTTTCAGGAATTGGCCAGGATTGACATTAAGGACTAGTCATTTCCTCTTCATGATTTATGATTTAAAAATATATTTAAACATTGACATTGATAATCAAGTTACATTCTGACCCCTAGCCAGTGGATAGAAAGGTCCTGTGGATGAAAAGGTTCCAGGATTGATTCTGGTCAAGGGCATGTACCTTGGTTGCAGACTCATTCCCTGGCCCTGGTTGAAGTACATGCAGGAGGCTGTTTCTCTCTCTCTGTCTCTCTGCCTTCCACTCTTTCTAAATATCAATGGGAAAATATCCTTGGGTGGGGATTTGCAAAAAAAAAATAAAAAAAATAAATAAAAAAAAAATAGGTCTCACTTTCTAGTGGACATCTGTAGTTGTTATCACCATTCACTTATTCTCCTATTAAGTCTGGAAAGAAAACATTTATTCTCCATTGCTCCATTGTTATGTGTAGGGAATTCTATGGAGTAATACCCCTATTTTCTCTACTTCCTGTACCCCCTTTTCCCTTAGCCCCAGGGAGAAAGGGTAATGTACCTGATGGGTGAGGTTTGGTGCAGTGTCTGAGCATGTCAAACTCAGCCTCTTTCTCTCCATTTTCATTTGTTACCTGTCAGCTTGCCGAGAGCTAGCTCTCCATGCAATGAATCTGACAGGAGCAGGCCTCCATGAAAGACTGAATGTGTACCATGCAGCAGGTCTGGCTAATTCAAGGAGCAGCCAGCCCACTTGGTTAACCTAAAACCATGTAATAAAGGAGACATTTTTGTGCCTTTCTAACACGACTCTTGGCTTTTCTCTCAGCTGGTTCCAAGGTTGCTAGCCTTCAAGTAATTCGTTTCAAGAAGCATTAGCCTTCTCAGACCCCAACAGTAACCACACCCTAATTGCTCTGTAGGGAATCACCTTCAATGCATAGTTAGTTTGGATTAAGAGAAACTGACCCCACGCATGAGACCCACAATAAATTCCTCCTGTTTATAATGATTGGTTTAAGGGTGACACATGACAGAATCAGATCCAGTGAGCCACAGTGATGTCTTCCTCATGGAGGAACTCTTGATCTTCTGTGTTGGACCTAAAGAGGATATAGGTGTTAGAACCATCGCTGCCATTTCATTCCAACATGAAGCTGAGAGGTGGGGAAAAAATATTCCTGATACCATTGGCTAAGCTAAGTATGCCTCTGGCCTTTTTATCCTAAGTGAAACAATAAATTTGATTTTTTGCTGAAGCTAGTTTGGGTGAGTTTTATGCTACTTGCAATGGGTAAATGAGCCTCTCTGTGTATTATCTTCACATTGTTAGTTTTAATTGATTTTTAGAAGCCTACAAGTCATTCTCATAACTCACATTAGATTCCAGGAGCTAGAGATGTCTTTAGAAAGAATTAACTCATCATAGAGAGAGTAGTTAGGTTATAATGTCACAACACTAATTATTTGAGCCACTTTTTATTACTTATTTCCTTTGATTATTTATTTGCTATTTTTAGGGGGGACCATTTTGATGTTATACTGACCTAGCAAATCTTTATATAAAGAACTTTCAAAATGCAAACAGTTTAATTATCCTTCTGATTAACTAGAGAAGAACGAATTTTGTTTTTTAAAGTTACAATGATTATAATAAATATCATCAATGAAACAACAAACTCATTGGGGAGAGTTACTTTAGCTATTTACCAATGTAAAAGACAGGACATTTTTTTTTTTTTTTTGAATTCTTGTGGAGGTAAAATATAACCAAAAGTATGTGGAGGTTTGGATGGGCAACAAGATGGAGAAGAACCTTCTGATAAATGTGAAGGAAGTTAACTAAGAAGAGAAAAAGCGAGCCATATTATGGCTGCTGAGGCAGAGCTTTCCACAAAAATGTGTGTTTTCCCTTTCATTTTATAAAATTGTTATTGGGAATTTCCTGCCCCTCTAGATACTATGTTTTCCAGAATGTTTTGTATCTAGATATGGTCATGTGATTAGTTTTCACCAATGAAATGTGAAGCAGCACAGCAGATTGCTGAGAATGTGGGCCCAGTGTTTTTCGATCTAAATATTTTTAAAGACAGCTGGAAATTTGGCATTTCATGTCAAATCTTCTGCTTTGTATATGTTGACTTAGGAAAATAAAAATAAGCAAAACCAAAAAAACCTTTGTGTGATCAAACATGCCTGAATGGTGAGTTTGGCCCCTGAGCTGCCAGTTTTATAACCTTTGTCTGAAAGAACCAGGGGGAATCAGGCAGGCTGGCTATCTTGTCTTAGTCATTAGGAGGCAAAATAACTTTTACACAAATGATGAGCTCTAAAGAAAGGAGAAATAAGAGCTATTCAAAGTAGTTGCCAAGGTAACATCTTGCTGATCAGGAAGGGATGACCATTGGGTTTTATGTAGACGCAGTGGGAGAATGAAACATAATCTTTCTCTGTATTCTTGCTGTTTAGGATCAGTGAGGAAATGGATGTGGATGCAGTGTGGCTGTCTAAGATTAGCAGGAAGCAATTCCTTACCCACTTGGAGAGACCCTAGTGAGACCTGATCACCAACTAGCAACGTATGCAAGTCACACCATTAAATCTTCCAATTTGCCAGCAGCAAATCAATGAACTCCAATATCTGCTGCCTTAAGCTAGCAACCAGGGGACTGTGGATAAGCTATTTGATATCTGAATTATAGTGAAGAAAAGTTAAATCTTTCTCTTAAAGCAGGGGACAGGAGATTGTATTAAGCAATGAGAAAAGAGAGGTAAAGTTTTGCAAAAGAGTTGGTTATTTTAAATTGAATCTTTACTTAAATGTGTTAGAAAGCTATTAGTATTTAGTGTCTTATTGTATATTTATACCTATGGATTAATGTGAAAGGCTTTTATATTTTATTTCATTTAATTGAACTGGATTTTATTTTTTATTATGAAAATAGGACATTTTCCAGAGCTAGCCAAACTTAGGCAAACTCTTTGCTCTGAGCCAGATCATATTTTGGTATGCTTTCAGCACGATGAGATGGAAATTTTAGAACACCAAAGGACAGATGCTTGCCTGAGGAGTTTTCCTTTTCCTTTAATCCTTATCAAATTTCCAGATATTACCTGTACTGCTTTGGCATGCTGCCTGAAGGTGGGCTTCTTTGATTGTATAAAGAGTTTTGGGCCCAAGAGGTGGTTTGACTAACTGCACTGCAGGCAAATAATAAGGTGTTACCTGTGCTGCAATCAAGCCTCTTTTTTCCACTTAATCAATGTGTTTTTGATATCTATCTCATCCCTTTTAATGACTGCATAGAATCCTGGACATTTGGACGTCTCTAAATATTGGTTGTCATTTATGGTATATTCTGTTTTGTTATTATGATAACATTGCAATAACTATCCTAGCAATCCACTTTTGTTTCTATGTGAGATAGCATTTTTGAAGGATTAATTCTTCTACATGAAAATGAAGGGTCAACGTATATATGGGTTTGAAATTCTAATAGCTGTTACCTAATTGATCTACGATGGGATTATAACAATATCCATTTCCATGAATAGTTTATGAAACTGCTGGTTTCCCCTATGCCTTACTACCTGTTATAAAATTTCTAATCTTGTCCAATTTGGTGTGGAAAAAAATAGCATTTCATCGCTCCAGTTTGTTTTCCTTTCATTATGAGGGAGTTTGATTACCCTTTCATGTTTTAAAGACATTTGCATTCTCTTTTCAGTGAAATAATCACTTCAGATACTTTGTAAAACCTGTTGGCATTTTTTTTTCTCTGTAAAAGCTTTTTATATATTAAGCAATGTAGTCTTTTGTCACATACGGTTGGTTTAATAAATAAATATTCTAAGTATTCATAGTCTCGACCTAAGGTACCTGGGGAAAGTCTAGACAATGGTGTATACACATCTAGCTATCCAGGGAAAACTGTATGAATCTCAGGCACAGGGATAACCTAGAAAGACCTGCAGATGATAATCTATAAAGCAAGACAAAATCTTAAGACCATCTGCCCACAGTCTACCAAATGCTTAGCGCAGTGTGATAGGCACAGGTGATGGTTGCTGAGGAGGTGGGTGAATGTGGACTGCATGGGAAGATAGGCGAGGTCTGAGGTGGGAAATAGTAGGGTGATGTGTGTGGGCATCTCAGGTTAGAATGCTCACAGAAGGGTTCATTTTCTTTCTTATTCAAGGACAGTCATTTTGTTCCTGGAGAAAATGTTTTTCTATGGTGTTGTGGGAAAATAATTTCAGGGACACACACACAGGAGAATCTTAAGTGTCAGTGGCAAGATTTATTAGAGTGAAAAGAGCTAGTATGGTTGTATCGTAAATCAGCCAATGAGATACAAGATGCCTTAATGAGCCAATTAATTAGGAGTCCTTTATTACGTGCGGCCCAGAGGGAGGTGTCTTTTCCAAATTTCTGAGCACCACATACAGGAAGTTTCCCATATTTATATTTTTCAAGCCTCTTTGTTTGCAGATACCTCAAAGGGCTCTGTGTGAGTTATTATTACAGACAGTTGTAACCTTGAATACATAATGCGTTAATACCTGGCATAAGAATATGGGAATTGCCCTGGCCAGTTTGACTCAGTGGATAAAGCGTTGGCCTGCAGACTGAAAGGTCCAAGGTTCAATTCCAGCCAAGGGCATGCACCTTGGTTGCAGGCATATCCTCAGTAGGGGGTGTGCAGGAGGCAGCTGATTGTTGTTTATCTCTCATTGATATTTCTAACTTTCTATCCCTTTCCCTTCCTCTCTGTAAAAAAATCAATAAAATGTATTAAAAACAAAAGAATATGGGAATTACTATCAGTATTAGTATATTAGTGGATGGCTAGCTTGCAAGGTCAGACAGTTAAGTTTATCTTTTTCTATTATTTGAACTAAAAAAAAGGCATTTTATAGAATAAGAGACTGACTTAAAGTGACATAGTTTACAGGACTAGGGACTATCTAACAATAGCAGAGAATTCCAACAGCAGTTTTGTACAAGATGGAGGTTGCTATGCCCTCGGAGAGGCAGAGAGCGGGCAGGCTGGAGTAGCAGCTGCATGGACTCAGGAAAGGAAGTTACTGTTTACTGTTCCCCGGTCTTGTGGGGACCTTTAAAATTCAGGAGAAAAGAAGGCAAAAAGTATGTGCCGGAGAGAAAGGCACGGGTGTGCTCTGAGGAGGGCAGCGCTGGATCGATCTCTGCCTAGCTTCCGTAGGCTTCCTTGGGTTAGAGGCCAGAGCAGGCTTCCTTTCAACAATCCAGTCTCTTTCCTGCATTTTCTGGGGCCTGTGCTCCTCCTCTGTCAAAGGGGCCAGCAAACTCACTAGTCAACAGAGCCAAACATCAATAGTACAACAATTGAAAATTCTTTTGAGAGCCAAATTTTTTTAACTTAAATTTCTTCTAAGGTCACTTCTTCAACATAGACTTGCCCAGGCCGTGGTATTTGTGTAAGAGCCACAGTCAAGGGGCCAAAGACACGCATGTGACTTGTCAGCTGACAAGGGCCTGTCAGATATTCTTTCCAGATTTTCCCACGCTATTCTCCTCCCCCTTTTAGGGTCGCCCTCTAGGCTTCTACTGCACATGCCTCATAGTTCTGCTCATTTTAGCTTCGGGTTCACCATCTTGGCTTCTACTGCGCATGTACACAGTGAAAGGCACTGTCCTTCTCTCTTTTCCTGTTATTTCCGCTGACAGGTGCCCATTGCTCCCTGGGGTGGCTGAAAGGTGTCATTCCTGCCGACGAGGACACGATGAACCTGTCCTTTCCCAGCCAATCGTTCTGTTTGCTCCCTTCCTTTTTTTGTTAACATCTAACTAACCGCCTCCTGCAGCACCGCTGCTCCCTGCTCCTTGCTTGTGCACAGAGAGCGGTGTTTTCCTGCGGATTCCCTTTGGGGTCCCCTTTCCAGGCCAGGACCAGGCTCTCTTGGGGATAACAGGCAGATTTTCTTTTGAACACCCTATGTGGTCCCCTCATGAGACTTTTCCTCAGTTTGGGCCCCAGGCTGGCCTAAAGTTCTCTGTAAAAGCTAATGGTAAAGCCACAGAGTTAACCCAATTTCCCTCCCTTGGTATTTATAAAAAGCAACACTTTAAAACCTTGAAATTTACTAAACTAACAACAAAAGCCTTTGCTCCATTAATTCCTTCCCAGAGATGGGTCTTTCTTCTTAAATAGTCTGCTTTTCAGACTGGAAATCACCCCCAAATCCTCAAATGGCCCTGTGTTTTTCACGTGTGATTCTAGCAAATGGCTCTTTGCATGAAGCCTTGGTAGGGACTCACTTAAGAACTAGATTTGTTACTGTATTTACTGACATTTTAACATGACGTTTTCAGCTGCCTAAGTAATTGTAATATTTACCTGAATAAAGCAATAAAAATAATGAAAGGTAGCTGTAATTATTCATATCTCAACATTACCGGGCTTAATTTCCTGCCTGTAGCAAGATGAAGGACTCATTTTTAAAGTCATCTGTAGCTACTGGGAGTCTATGGTGATGTATATAGATGGTTTATAGATTGGGAAAATCAATGAATATTGCAGGTTGTTAAGATAGGAGGTGTGATTATATTGTAGAACAATGAGATCAGCTAAGAAACATTGGATCTCAGACATCCAAATGGTAGGAAGAAAATGAGGGGGGAAGTAACTTGGCCAGTCTTGTCCCAAACAGTAGAGCAGTGTTTTTCCTGTGTCTAAGATCTGCTCTTACCCACACGCAGTTCCTTTTGCCCTCACCACAGGCTTAGGCAGGCTAGGGAGTGGCTTTGCAGGAGCAGAGGACTGTGAACTGGGCTTAGGGGCTGGGCTTTTACCCTGGTTTTACCCTGGCTGTACCGACTGTGGGAGAGGCCTGTGACCTTTCATTCTCCGTAGACAGAGAAGGAAGCCCTTGTAATTTTAATAAACAGAAAAATGCTTATTTGATTAAAAAAATACTTATTTCTCCTGATAGAAACTGCTATCATTAGGGTCTCTCCTTAAGGAATTATCAGTGTAAAGATGCATTTTAGTGGGCTAAGTACGCTTCTTACTGGGAGGGATAATGCATTAATTAGGAAAATAAACATGTAAGTGTTATATCCTCCCTTCCTCTATATCTGATCTCAATAAACCACATTCATTTTTATGCCTCTAAGTTTTTGCTCCTGTTATTCTCTTGACCTGGAAAGACCTTCCACACTAGATAAATGTCAATTTTCAAAGGCTCAGATTAAATATCACTTCTTATTATGATTTTCTTGATCCTTCCTCCCAAGCAGAAATAGCACCACATATAAATCTGTACAATTTACTTGCAATGATTATAAACCTCCTTGTTCTACAGAGAGTCTGAGATATCTTACCTACATACCTCTGAAAGGATAAAGGAGGAATGAAGGTCAAGGGGAAACTAGGGCAGCAAAATAGATGCCGACCACCCAGTCTCACAGTCACCAGAAGAGGACTTCAGATTTGGTCCTAAGCTTCTAGCAGCTAAAGCAAAAATGGAAACAATGAATGATATTATTTTGCTGGATCCATATGACAAAAGCAAGTGAGCTGTTCTGAGAAGGCTTTTCCTGAATCTGAGATCTCAGAGGAACTTCTCCCCTGGGGTCCTTAGAAAATGAGTACAATGTGATGTAGGGAAGGACACTCCCAACATTCCTACTTAGGGTACATATTCAAATTTACTCAGCAGTTTTAAAAATGTTGCTCAATTTAGGCAGATGATGAGACAACAAGGTTCAGCCGAGTAAAAGCAATTCCACTGAGGTGTGAAAACAGGCCATGAATTATGCTGTTTTAGTTCTTCGTAGTTTTTTTTTTTTTTTAAATCTGAATTATGCTTCTGTGTACGTGAATAGTAAATTTCTGGACATCTAAAGTAATAAATGGGCTGTTTTTCTTTTAGGTAAACCTTCATAAATTATTTACTGTAAGTATAGTTGATAAGGAGGATATGACTGAGAGTTCAAGGTTGCAATTTTTCCCAGTAAGAACCAAGAGTACAGATAACCTGCAGCCAATTGAAGACAGATCTTCATGGTTTGTCAATCAATCTGTCAGGGTGTACCCATAATGTAGCACTTATCACTTTGTTTTATAGACATCTGTGTCCCTAGCATAACTGCATACTCTTCAAGGGCAGGAACTATTTCTTTTTCATCTTTGCATCTCTAGCCTTTAGCATAATGCCTGAAGCATAGCATCTCCATAATAGACTTTGTTGAATCAAATCAACTTAAAAGCTTCCCAGTGCTGCTTTGCAGAAATAGGAGTCTTGAGAAGACAAGGGCAGGGAACATATGATAGCTAAGCTTTGAAGGAGGTGCAAAGGTAAACAGGTAGGGAGGGACAGGAACTGGGACTACAGTCTGAGAAAGCAAGTCTAGATGGGGTGTCCCAGTGAATGGTGGCGAGTGGGCCCTGACATGTAGAGCAGACAACATTAGGGCTTCAGAAGTTTATTAGGGGGATTGCAAGGTGTTCTAAAAGAGCAGGTGGGATGGGGAGGTATAAAAATGACTGGAGAAAACCTTTTTCTATTGTGCCAGCTGCTGTCTGTTGTTAGTCCTACTCCCACCCTTATTTCCTCTCTCCTAAATTGCAGGCTGCTGGAAACCATTCCAGACCCCCTTGGTAGCTGGACTCTAGATAGGATTTGTCAATGCAAGCACTCTTGGGGGAATTGGAAAGTGGAAGGAAGGGAAAGCCATTCATTTGGGTGTGACAGTGGTAGCAGTGGGTGACTAGGGCTTCAATAGCATTGGTGGTGGTTCTGGCATCATCAGTAGGAGCTTGTGTGCCTGAGTTTTTGCTAACTAGCTATAATTGAGAGCCTCCAAGATGGCCTTTAGTAATTTTTGCCTTTTGGTATTCATAAACCTTGAGTAATCTTAAACCCTTGGGTAATTTAATGCTAAGTAATAGAATATAACAATGTTGAGGGATGACATTTCTGAGATTGGTTACAAAAGATTTTGACTACTGTTTTGCTAGAAGACCATCTCTACAGCCTGCTTGGCTTGCATGCTTTAATGAAGCAGTTGCCATGTTCATGAGATCCATGTGGCAAGGAACTGAGGGTGGACTCTGGCCAAGAGCCAGCAAGGAACTGAGGTCTAACCCTACAAGGAACTGAATCATGCTAACATCTACATGAGTCTGAAATTATATTCTTCTCCATTTGAGCCTTCAGATGAATATAACCTAACTGACACCTATCAAACACCTTGGAGTAGAGAAAGGACTCAGCCAAGCCATGCCCAGATCCCTGAGCTGCAGAAACCGTGAGATAGTAAATGTGTGTTGTTTCAATACATTCTGTTTTAAAATGATTTGTTGCACCATAGCAACTGGTACCTAATACAATGGCAAACCCATCAGTTCCAACATCGGCAGCAAGTGTGTGCAGGTGGACTCCGGCAGCAAGTGTGTGCTGGTGGACTCTGGGGAGTACCACATTCACCCCTTTGCTCATCTCAGTAGAGGGACAATGCAACTGCACTCGCCAGTCTTGAGGTAATGCCACATTCCTCTTACCCAGAGTTTTCAACACATTTGCCATTCTTTCCCTGAATTAAATCCCCTCTGTCTGAAATATCTGAATGGTGCCTGATATAGCCACATGACTATTTTTCATGGGAAAGAGATAAAGGAAAGGATCACATAATTCTAAATGCAGTTATGTTTTTTTAGATGTTAAAAAATAGTGATGCGATTTTTAGTGCTATTTTTTAAAAAGCAAATAGAGGTTTGCTTCTCTGCCGGCCTTGGCTTCTGGGGAAGGCCGACTTCAAAAGGTGGAGTCATCTGTACCTTCTTCCCAGGGTGTAGTGGTATATATCCCTGTCTCCTGCAGGCAGCTAGGGCAATGAATGAGGGATTCTGAAGGACACTCAGTGGTTTCTTCTCCATTTTCATGTGTGAGTCCATGGAACTACAATCACTGCATGCTTCCTGTAACCAGAATAAAATAATATAGCATGTGCAGGAAAGCCAACTCTTAACTCAGCAGGTGAATAACCATATCAAGTTCATCCCCCCTGGAGACCATGAAACTAGAAAGAAACCTACGTATCAGGCCAGAGCAGACCTTGATGAGGCTCAAAGAAGAGGTGGCAGAGTCAGGACTACACAGCAAAAAAACAAGTAAGAGGTAGCAAAAACTGTAGCTTGACAACAAAGGGAGAGAAAAGACGAAAGAGGCCATATCTACCCACCCACGGAACATCTAGTGAAGAAAATGAGCTGTGCTTCTCCCACAGGAAGGTTTGGCGGGGGGTGGGAGGAGACATGCAGAAAATCCATGGGGGCAGAAAATTAGATAGTTTATCTGAAACGGGAAAAAGAAGCTAATGTGTGCTTTTGATATATGGCTCCGAGTGAGAACAAAGGCATAACACCAACACATACTTGGCATTGGAGGAATGCCTTGTAATCCAAAGATCTCAAAATAGTTTGAGTCTATTAACTCTAAATTAAATCCTCTCTGTTCATTTCTATGTTGCATTTCCCCCCTAAAACTTGTTAAGCATTTTACACCCTGAATATATCAATTATTCCTCACATAATCTGATAACGTACGATGTGGCCATTCCTGTTTAACACATGTAGAAACTCATCTTCAGAGAAGTTGCAGAACATACTGAGGATCAGAGGAGGATAGGAGATCAGAAATGGATATATAAACACTGAATAAGGAATGGGGAACTCTGTGGAGACAGCTCAGTCTTTTCTCTGGCTAGTTCTTCATGGCATCTATGGAAGGCAGAATAGCGTCCCTTCAAAGATGCCCATGTCCTACTCCCTGGAATCTGTGAATATGTTACTTGACATGGCATGGGAGACTTTGCAGATATGATCATGTTAAGGATCTTTTCGTAAGAGAAAGAGAAGGTAGGAAAGTTAAAGGAGAGGTGATGAAAGCAATGATCAGAGTGATGCGAGGTCATGAGACAAGGATTGTGGGCAACTTCTAAAGAAACATTCTCCTCTACAGTCTCCTGACAACCCAGTTTAGTGTTTGACTTTCAGAACTGTAAAGTAACAACTTTGGGTTGTTGGAAGCTGTTAAGTTGGTGGTCATTTGCTACAGCAGCAATAGGAGACTAATACAACTTCTTTGAGGAGTGGACATCTGAATGAATCCCTGACACTAAAACCAAAAATTTCATTTTCTGAATTACTTGGGTAACACAGTTAAAACTTTTTTTTGCGGGGGAGTAAGAATGACTTGGGTATTTATTCACAACAATAATGGATTTAATGGCTTGCAGGAAAAGAACAATGGCAGTAACCACAGTAATAGCAATGGGTAGTAGCCATGGAAGTTTAATAGGTGCCAAGTGCTGTGTCAGGCTCTGGATGTGCCTTCTGTCTGGTTTCTTATAACAGTTCTCAGAGGGAATAATTGTCCTCATGTTACAGAGGAGGAAACTGAGTCTGAGAGAGCCATGTAGCTAGTCACTGCTAGGATTACTGCCACTATTGTAGTTTCTCTTACTACTATTGCCATTGCCTGCCTCTGCTATCATCATTATTATTTCAATTACTGCCATTACTACTGCTATTACTGCTATTGTCACTACAATAATTACTATGATCACTACCATTACCACTGTTGTTAAGGACCAGACATAGCTTCCATTAAAATATATATGCAAATGCTTCTATGATAATAAATATGCAACATAGACTTTTGTACTTTCAAAAAAGGGGTGGCTACAGCAAGCTCTCGGGTCATAGGTTTGTCTGACAATACTTTCTCAAACAGCTGTTGCCATCCTTTTGCTACTGCTCAGGCTGGGACAAAGCGGCTGTCATTGCTCTGAGCTCTCTGAGGTAGCAACTCTGCTTGCTTCACTAATCCTTGTCAGTGACAAATACTCCTCCAATCCATTCCCAAAGGCCCTTTGAAGTGGACAAACAACCCCACAGAGATGAAATATCATGTTTTAAATAGAAGGCGCTGTGTCAAATGTCATCAACAGCTCAGTCATGGGGCTGCTGATCTCAGACTGATTCAGATAGTTGGGGGATAAGAAGAAGAACTAACCTTTAAAAAGTGCTTATCAGGTCTTAGTAAGTACTTTTTGAGGCTCTAAACACAGATTGACTTTTTAATAATTGATTTTAGAGAGAGAGAGGAGGGGAAATACACACACATGGGGGAGGGAGGGAGGGAGAGAGAGAGAGAGAGAGAGAGAGAGAGAGAGAGAGAGAGAGAGAGAGAGAGAGAGAGAGAGACACACAGAAAGAAAGACACACAGAGAGAAAGACACAGAGAGAAAGAGAGAGAGAGAGAGAGAGAGAGAGAGAGAGAGAGAGAGAGAGAGAGAGAGAGAGAAATTTCAATTTGTTGTTCAACTAAATATGCATTCATTGGCTGATTCTTGTATGTGCCCTGACTGGGGATTGAACCTGCAAGCTTGACATATCCAAATGACTCTTTAACCAACTGAACTACCTAGCCAGGGCCCACAGAGTGAGTTTTTTTTTTTTTTTTAACCCTTCACAAAACTGTATGAGGTATTTTATACTATTAATCATATTTTACACATGAGAACACTGAGGCACAGACAAGTTAAGACTTTTTTTCAAGACAACACAGTAAGTGGAAGAGCTGGAATTTGAACGAGCAGTCTAACTCCATGGAAGATGCTGCTGCCTACCTACCACAAAGCAGCACACTGGCTTCGCTGTTTACAGCATTCTAGACAAAGAAGATCAAGGCCTAGTAAAGACAGCTGCCCATAGTCAGTGCCCAAGAAATGTTAGACCAGTGAATGAATGAATAAATGAAGAGTGGAAGAATGAGAGTAACCTAAAAATATCATTTGTGTGAGTGAAGAAAGGAAGCAGCATTATGAGTATTCTCAACCAAAAGGACAACTCAGTTATCAGCAGAACACATTGGAAAGGGAGTCACAGAGGTCCAGAAGAAGTTGATGAGGAGGTCTGTAGAGAGACCTACTTTGCTGGAGATCTAGGGAATTTGTCACTAGGTTTTCAGATGCTAAGGATGTTCCTGGGCTCTCTGGGCCATCTGGTGGTTGGGGAAGCAGAAGGCAGTTGGGTAGTGGGAGGCACGAGGACTTCTGGACCCCTGGCCTTCCCTGAGACCTGCTGTGGCACATGATATGGTTCCATCCTCTGCAAGCTAGAACCTTTCTCTGCTGGGGAGAGTGATTTGTTTGCTTCTCTTGGGTATTAAAAGTTGTCATAGAATTTTAGTTTTGGAAAACTCCTTAAAGGTCAAGCTTTCTCAACCCACTGTAGGAAAACTGAGTTCCAAAGGGATCAAGTGACTTGACAAGGCCACTCAACTAAAAAGGGGCAAGTTCCCCTGATTGTTCAGGCACTAAACCACACTGTTAACTATGGTTGGTTGGTTGGTTTGCCCTGCCCTGTGACAGTGCCTTGTGCTGACTTACCTGCTGTGATGTTTCAGATAAAAAGACTGGCTTGAGCCAGGGTGACAGGCATACTTTGCCTTTCATAACATTGCATATAATAAGGATCTAATTAACTAACTAATCTACACTGCATTCCCTTGATACAAGGTCATACAACTTTCAGCTTTAAGATGGACAAACTAAGGTAGTTTGCATTCTCCTTCATTTAATATTTAAAATCTCTTTATAAGAGGAAGCAGCCCCAAAGAATTCTATTTGCGCTTATATTAATATCACTTAATTAAAAACATTTTTCAGCATTTTAACAAATAGAATTACTACCTTAGCTGTAATATATGTTCTTCTAGCAGCAAAATTTTGCCTCTTTATATAGTTAACAAATATGAGCGTCATAAGATCATAATAAATTATTTAGATAGAGGGTATTTTAATTATTATTTTCTCAATAAATTCTAAAATTCAATTTCAAAGCAACTAAGATGACTTAGTTATGTATGAATGTTTCACGCTGGACTCATTTTGGCTTTATGGAAGTGACTACATTACTTTATTAAAATTTTCTTTTGCCTGTAATAAGGGAGAAAGGAAGAAACCACTGTGTCATTTAATCACTCATTCTGTCCTGCTTAGCATGTTAACTTCTCTGTAATTGTTGTACTTTCCCATAGCTTCTCATCCTGAATAGAAAATAGCAAATATCCTCTCCAAATCTTCACTCTAATTATTACTCTTATCTGACATAAAACAGTGATTAAAGTAACTCATATCTAGAACCAATTTGACAATAAAAGTTTCTTGTCTAATTCCAATGATTCTATCCTGTTATTGATTTTCCCTACTTTGATAATTTAGCACCATTTGGGGTTTTTCTCTAGTTTAAAAGGGGAAAAATTTATTTCTACTCTCACCAAACATTTTTACTTATAGGTGACCATTTGGCCAAAGTCCATAGATTCTGCAGTATTTTAATCCAGATGTGTAATCTAGTTTTAATACCTCTAGGCTGTGGATGGGTACACACACTTTTGCTGGTTCCTGGCTTACAATTTGAGCTGATCCCAAGGTTATATTTCCCATCCCACTTATATTTCTCTCTTCTATTATTTCATTATTTGACCTTGTGGGATTGGCATGAATTAGCACAAAAAATGGAACTCACAAGTCTGGTTTGAAGCCGCTTTCTTCCTCTGTGGAGCTCACAGCAGAGACAAATGTAGCTCCAGGAATCTCTCCCTTTTATTTATGACCTCACTAAGGACCCACCATTATTTTTATAGACGGAGATATTAAGACAAACCAGCTTGAGACTTGCTTGAGGTTATATAGAAAATCAGGGTTGCAGTCAAGAAGAACAAAACAGGAATAAAAGTAGGTTAAATAAATAAACTCACTGCCCCAAACACAGTGTTCACAGAAAACATTAGTATAAACCTCAAGGAGGGTTTAAGTAAAGCTGTGGATGACAAAACCTTAATAAGAGCTTAAGGACATGTAGGGAGTTGCTTCTAAGCTTGTGAGGTCGTGATTATGGAGGAAGTTGCAACGCTTTCCTACAAAATGTCTCCTGGTACTAATGTCAGACGGTTGGTCTAAGCCTGTGCGGCAATTCTTATTTTGTTGTTTCTCAAAACCCCTTTTGGTGTTTTATCTACTGGAGCATTCACTCGAGACAAACAGCTTATGTACTCTTCCTAGCCAAGCAGAAAACAAAATGAATGAGAAAATCGCCTAAGAAAATCTGTCCTCCTGATTTCCCCCATGAAACTGGCCGGAGAGTCAGTGTTCCCCTGACAGAGACCCGTGCAGGCTCCACCTATCCTTGTCAACTGCTCAGCTTGTTGTGGGGATGGTGGCAGCTGCTGCTTCCACTTCTTCAAAATAAAAACTGCAAGTAAGTGTATTTAAAAAGTGTATCCATCCTAATTTATCTTGCCAGCTGTTTTCCTGGTGGCATTAGATTAGCCGTGTAAATGAAATATTTTCTGAACCTCATTGAAATCCAGATTTGCCTAGTCAGTGGCTTCATTTATTTATTTTTATTTAAATATATTTCTCTCTCTCTCTCTCTCTCTCTCTCTCTCTCTCTCTCTATATATATATATATATATATATATATATATATATATATATATATATTTTGTATTTTTATGAACATTTATTATATATCAGGCACTATGCAAAAAGCTTTATAAACTATCTTAGGCAGTTTGGGCTGCTATAACAAGATACCAGCTCTGGAAGTTGGGGGGTTGTTCAAGATCAGGTGCCAGCAGATTTGATGTCAGGTGAGGGCTCTCTTCCTGGATTGAATACAGCTGTCTTCTCATTCTATTCTCACATGGAGAGAGTGAACCCTGGTCTCCCACTCTTTATAAGGACACTAATTTCATCATGGGAGCTCCACTCTAATGACCTCATCTAAACCTAATTACCCTCAAAGGCGCCACCTCCTAATAGCATCCCATTGCGGGTAGGGTTTCACCATATGAATTTGGGAAGACACATACGTGTAGTCCATAATGCATAGGCTATTTGGTGCTCTGATCTCACCTTCAATGTTTATATATCCTCATGGGCAGTTTTCCAGAAACAATTAGCTTCTTTACTCACCAGGAGAGGGCAGTGGCTGGGCTTGCTTTCTCTTAAAAGGTTCTGGAGTTTCTACAGTTTCAGGATCTATCCTGGGAACATCTGCACCCAAGTTCAGCTTCCTGCAATAAAGGCAAAGCTCACTTTTCTTCTAGTTGCACAACTTTGCATTTCCTGTTGGATTTCTTGCCATCTCCTACATTGGTCTTCAAGGATATATGTGCTCATTTTCAGACCTGGGGTTCTTGGGAGAACTCTGCCATGTTATCAATCATTCCACTTCCTTAGTTACTCTTGGGGATTCACCCCACCAGAGGAATAGTTAACAGTAGAAAAATCTCTCACACATCGAGTGGCAACAATAAACATATGAAGAAAAGACTTTTCATTTCTGTATGCCTTTCTCATATTATTATAAGATGTAAAATAGGAACCTTGAATAACAATGAGCTTTTTGGAAAGCATACTTTTTCCCCTTAGGGTATCCTCCATTCTGTGCTCCAGTCTCACATTTGTGGAACCTTAGAATGATGGATATCAGTTATGATGTTTTGAGCTGCAGGTAACAGAGATTCACTCTGACTCTGTGGTCATGCTGCTGTTGCAAATACATTTAACCAACCCTGGATCTTTGCTTCACTTGTTCAAAATTCAGGTGTGTGTGAGCATCTGACAGGCTGAGCTTGACTGTGAGCTAGCATGCCTACCAGGGCGTGGGGAGAGGAAGGATGTAGTTTCATCTTGGGAGCTATTGGGAACTTTCTAAGATTATTCAAGGGATTCTTCAAAACCAGGAGGCAGCAGGTTGGATGGTAGGCTGCCATCAAATAAATAAATAAATAAATAAATAAACAAACAAACAAACAATAAAGACAAATGACTTCAATGGAAGAGCCAGTCCAATGTATTTCCTCAGGACTGTTATTTCTTAATCTCAATTAGTAATCTTAGCACTGTTCTCAATCTCCATAGTCCTCCCTTTTGTTCTTTTTCTTAAACACACTTTTTAGGTTAGCAATGGCCTTAATACTGTCATCATTTTATACAGAGACCATACAGTTACTAACATGTGGAGTCAGAATTGGATTCAGAAGATTGATGTCCTCTTCAGGCTGCAGACCATCTGATTACTGGATCTCCTCTGGGCAATGAAGCTGCCTCTTTTTTCTCCTCTCTCGACCGTCAAGCTTGCACCACAGTAATAATATTTAATAAGAGCCACAGTAAAACTATGTCATTGCTTCTCTGATGGTCAGAGTGGAACGCAGCTGCAAATAAAATGGGAGTGATTGTCATACAGATAATACAGTTGTTTTAGTTCTTTCACCTTGAGAAAAGGATGAGGTAGCCTGCATGTTGATTGATGCTTGTCTCTCACAGCCGACTGGAATAATACATTAGGTGTTTGGGTGAAATTGTGAGGTGCACTTGATCATGTATTAAACATTTGTGAGCTATTTGCTGCTGTACATTCTGACAGGATCTTATAAAACAGTCTTGCTAGTTCAGGGTAAAGGAAACAAAGCCTTGGTGGTTTTGCCTGCTGTATTGGAATCAGGTGACTCTTTTCCTGAGGCTATACATGCACTTTGCCACATTCCTTTGTCTTTTCCTTGTGTGCTCCCAGAATAAGTGAAGATATTGTAATACAAGGGAACCTCATTTAAAAGAAACTTCTACATACAGAAATCTGAATTTCCCAAACAGGGAAATTGTGGGGAGGTTACTTACATTAGAAAATACTTTCTTTTTGTTTTTATGAAAGGATTCACGTTAGGATTTCTGTAAATAGCAACATTCCTTACTGGATTAAGAATGTGACTGAAATGGTCTCTCACAAATACATCTACATGAAAACAAGCCATGTTTTATGTCATCCAATTTTACAATGTGGAACTGGGACTAATTCAGAAAAAAGGCATAGAAACTTTGTGTAGCTTTAGAAAGAGGAACTAGTATAGCATATTTTCACCCCCTTACTCCATAGAAAGAGAATAACCTCCAAAGAAATAAAGGACTGGTACTCTTCTTTCCAAAAACCTAGAAGATTTTTGCATTAAGTCATGACATCTCATAAGGTCATTCTACTATTCACAGTGACATTTTCAAACTATATTGTGAATAAGATATCACATTGATGGCATGATTTTTCTGCCTTGGAACAAAGAATTTCGGCAAGTTTGACTTCTAAAAGTAAAATACATTCCAAGATAATCTTCAGATTCCTAGTTTGTCACCTGATTCCAATACAGCAGGCAAATTTAGGGAAGACATTTCACTGTAACCTTCCTGGGCCTTAGTTTCCTCAACTGCAAACTAAAGAATTTTTAAAAATTGAAATATAATTGACATATAACATTGCATTTTATTAGTTTCAGATGTACAACACAATAATTTAATATTTGTATATATTGTGAAATGATTACAGTAAGTCTAGTTACACCCAAAATGAAAATTTTGAAGTAGATAACCTCTCAGGCCTTTCATAGCTTCTAAATTTACTACCTAGTTCTTTGTAAGATAGCATGAATCCTATGATTCTGAGATTATACCCTTTCCTTTGCTTAATTCAAATTCTACATTAAATAACTGGTGGATTTATTCTATGCTTTATCTTCTCATCTTATAAATATACTTCTTTAGCATTTGTAAAGCCTGTATCCAGACTTGTAGCTAGTAAGAGGTTTGAAGAACAGAGCAAAAAATGTTAGGTATACCTAAATACTGTTGTTCTTTTTCTATTGTAATAAGGAATGAAATCTTGAGGTGCAAAAGGAATCCTCTATAATAAAAGGCTAATATGCAAATTGTCCTTTTGACTGGAGTTCCATTGGGAGTTCAACCAGGGGGCGAGCTGCCCAGCCAACCTCCTGTATCCCCTCCTCCCGGCTGGCCCTGCCTGATAGGCCCCTATCAGGGCAGGTCCACTAGACCCTACCCATGCATGAATTTGTGCACTGGGCCTCTAGTAAAAGTAGAAGGGAGAAAAACTCATAGAGCCAATGAGCAGAGATTCCCCTCTGGTGAAGGTCTTGAAGCAGCTGTGCTGGTTTATCATTTTCCTGTGTTTTTTTGGTTCAAGTAAGTATCTGGTTAGGAGGCACAACGATACATGGACATGGAATAAACAGCCTTTAGAGAATTGTTGCTCAAGAGAGCCACATTTTGGTCAGTTCTGAATCCTGAAAATTTATTTTAGCCAAGTAGAGGTGAATATAGAACTTTAAGCATAACCTTGAGCAATGACTTCTGACACTAACTACCCAGATGTAGGCCAAACTTCACAGGGTAAGGGCACAGTCTTCCACAAGACTGTTCTACTTCAGGCACCAGCCACAACTTCAGGGGTTCCCAGGCCTTGCTCATTTATGATCAGTTTGCTACACATTTGGGGGTTTCCACTAATTTAGGATAATTTGCTAGAATGACTCACAGAACTCAGGAAAGTGCTATACTTGTGATTACCATCTTATTATAGCAAAGAGGATAAAAGTCAGAACCAGCCAAAGGAAGAAATGCAGAGCATGAGGTGTCTTCTCCCTGTGGAGTCAGGATGCATCTCTTCCAGCTCATTGGTGTGTAACATATACAGAGTATTGCCAACCAGTGAAGGTCACCCGAGCTTCTGGATCTGGAATCTTACTGGGGCTTCGTTACATGGGCATAGTTAGCTAAATTTTTGGCTGAAACGTTGAATTCAATCTCCAGCCCCCTTCTCTCTAAGTGGGACTCATATCAGGTGATGTAAATCCTGAGCCCTCTAAACACAGGTTGGTCTTTCTGGTGTGGACAACCTCCACCCTGAGTGATGCCATTAGCTTAAATTATTTAGGGCTTGCCTTTAGTTAATGGCATAAACCCGTGGTCGGCAAACTGTGGCTCGCGAGCCACCTGCAGCTCTTTGGCCCCTTGAGTGTGGCTCTTCCACAAAATACCACGGCCTGGGCGAATCTATTTTGAAGAAGTGGCTTTAGAAGAAGTTTAAGTTTAAAAAATTTGTCTCTCAAAAGAAATTTCAATCGTTGTACTGTTGATATTTGGCTCTGCTGGCTATTAAGTTTGCCGACCACTGGTAAACTATCAGGGCCCGCGAAGAACAACAAGGACACTATTACTCCTGTGTCTTTTGGATTTAGAGGCTCTATTTCAGGCACTCAGAACACAGGTCGTTGAAATTCTTTATTACATAACACCTTGCTTTTGCGCTTCTCTGTTCTGTAGTCTTTTTAAGGCGTACAAGTTGCTAGTCTAGCTATCTTTCTCTGACAGGAACTTCAGGACTGGACTGAGGCAATCGTTTGGGTTAGAGACCAAGTAACAGAATGGTTAACAGCAAGGGCTGTTTTGGATTGCTGTGCGTGGGGTAAATTGGATTGGAACCACGAGAAACCCCCATCCCCTCCCCACACTTCCCTCTCTCTCTCTCCCCCACACTTCCCTCTCCCTCTCCCTCGCCCTCTCCTTCCAGGGCCTCTGGGCCTCCTGCAAGCCCCTAGAATTGCAGCCACACGTGAAGTTCACTAACTGCATCTCTGGCGGCCCCTGCAGCTCTCCTGGGCCAGAGCATGGTTCTGCACACCCAGCCTGGCGCTTGGGACCAGTCGCTTGGCCACGGGGACTCGGTGTGGTGCTGGGACGTGTCCGTGAGACCTGGGGTTTGCTTGAGAGGTGACATGAACCAGAACGCATACCGATAAGTCTGGGATAAGGCGCCTTTGGCGACTGGGTGTTTCTTAGCCCAGGACTCTCCACCCACCCCACAGAACTCCTGTGATCCCGTGGGACCTGATTAAACCTGGGAGAGGAGGCAGTTAAACCTGGGAGAGGAGGTGAGGAGGTGGCAGTGCTTGGCTTTGGTCCTGCTTCCCCAGCCTCCGGTGGATCCTGAAGCTCATCCGTGCATTTGAGCTCATCCCCTTCCTGCCCCCAAATCGGGACTCAGCCTTGTTTCCTGTCCTGCCCACAGTTACAGAGGGCACCCTGAAGGCGCCAGCAGTGCCCTCTTCCCTCTCTGGGAAACCCCACGCCTTACCCACCAGACCAGCCCCCAGCCTCCATGGTGCTTGCAGGAGAAACTGCCTGACTGAGGGGCTTGGGTGCTAGCAGCCCATTTGCAGGATGCTAGCACCTGCTGGGTCAGAGAGCGTGCAATGCTCCGAGCCTGACCTTTGGGGAAAAGAGATGACTTCTGAGCCCCTCGGTGCTACCGAGCTCTGCCAGGAGTCACAGCTGCCCCAGGACAATGGAGCGGTGCGTTCTAGGTCCCTGCAACCTTGGACTTGGGCAGAGAAGCCGAGTCGGCGCCCCAGGAGCCGGCACCATGGCCGCTAAAGCGAATGGAGCATAGGCTGCTTGGCTTCATCCACCGCTTGCCAGCTTGATGATCCTTAGGCAAGTTACCTCATTTTTCTAAACTTGGATTTTTCTCATCGGTACAATGGTAGCTGATCGTGGAAATAAGTTAATGTCTGCAATGTGCTTAGCACCCGGGAGAAGCACAAGGTTTGCTAGGAACGCTGCTTTTGGACTTTTGAATAGCCATTGCGTAGTACTAAATGTTTATTTTTTGGAAGGTGGTATACCCTAACTAGCTCCAGGTCAGATTTCTAGAAGTGAATGCCTTTGTTAAACGGAAACCTTTCACAAAATCTTCATCTCTGCAGCAGACACAATCTGTGCAAAGGCAGCTTCTCTAGCTGCCCTCAGCTCCGGGGACGTGAGCCCTGCGTGAGGAAGCCCCTTAGACACTGGTGTAGACACTGCCAGCCTGGCTCCCTTCCAGCCTCCCCAGCCAGCCCCCGCCACAGGCTTGACAGAAGCACTTCTGTGTAGTGTCGAAGTCACGCTGTAATATTCTTACTTCAGCTTCTCAGAACACAGAGAAGATAATGCCAGCTTTGTTATGACGGTGATTAGATAATGTCTGTAAACTTCTTGGGCCTTTTGAGAGCAGCGTTAGGAGCAAAAGCCGTTGCTGTCTTTAATTTCTAGCTCGTTTTTGAAATAGGGTGTTGAAACACTAAGAAATGGGCTAGACCCTTATTCTGTGTAATTTTAGGATAGGGTGGAAGCAGCGACGTCACTAAAGAAAAAATATGCTCTGATGAATGGAGAAGTCGTGTTGAATAACAATTACTTAGAAAGTCTGTTAGGAGACTATATGGCAGCATCGACAGGAAGCTGGTCATGAAGCTGGGTGGTAACTTGGTCTTTCTGGTCCTTTCTGTAATTAAATGTCCTTTGCTGAGTCCTGCGATCAACCCTTACCACAAGCTTGTTTCAGTACCACTAGTTTCACAGCTGGGCCCAATGTAGTCATTAACCCTGTTAGGAGGTGAGAAGGCATGGCTGTTCATAGCATGGCTCTGTCGTTAGACTTGAGTTGGTCCTGTTTCCATCGTATTACCAGAGGCAAGGCTGTGATTTATATGAGCATTGGGAGAATGGAAATAATAACACCTATTTCAAAGGTTTGCTGTGACGATAATTCATGGAAAACACAATGTCTGTTGCATAGTAAATGATAACTAGATAGCAACTATTTAAACATCATGATCAGTACTATTATTATTTTCATTCTTTTTTTCTATTGTGGTGTTACTGATATAAAATTATATTAATCTTAGTTGTACAGTGTAATGATTTGGTATTTGTATATATTGTAAAATTATCACCAAGGTAAGTCCAGTTAACATCCATCACCATACATAGCTACATTTTTTTCTCCTGATGAATTTTCAAGACTCACTCTCCTAGCTACTTTCAAATATGCAATGCATTATTATTAACTATAACCACCGTACTGTACATTATATCCCAATGATTTATTCATTTTATAACTGGAAATATGTGCCTTTTGATTTCCTTTACTCATTTCACCCACCCCTGACCCCCTGCCTCAGGTAGCCACCAATCTGTTTATATCCATGAGCTTGGTTTTGGTTTGTTTTTTTTAGATTTCACATATAAGCAGGATCATACAGTGTTTGTCTTCTCTGTCTGACTTATGTCACTTAGCATAATGCCCTCAAGGCCCATCCATGTTGTCACAAATGACAAGATTTTATTATTTTCTTTGGCTTAAGAATATTTCATTATGTATGTACTAGGATCCCAGCATGCAATTTGAAATCATCTGGCCCTACCTCGCTTCCTGGGCCCTGCAGCAGCCACACCATTGCAGCGGCCAAACTACTGTTGGTCTGGCCTTGCCTCCCTCTCTGGCCCTTGAAGCAGCTGCAGTGGCTGCTGATCAGGCCTGTCCTCAGTGTAGGCAAGCAGAGGCCCCTGCCGCTCTGCCCCAATGCTGCAGTGCAACCACCTCCTGTCAGGTCAACCCATTATGGCGTCCTGGTTAATTAGCATATTTCTCTATTATATATATATATATATATATATATATATATATATATATATATATATATATGAATATACATAATTTTATTTACCCATTCTGCCATCCTTGAACACTTGGATTACTTCCATGTCCTGGCTATTGTAAATAATGTTGCAATGAACATGAAATAGCTGAATCACATGGTAGTTCTTTGAAAAAAATTCTGTTCAGATCCTCTGCTCATTTTTAATTGGATTGTTTGTTTTTGCTATTGAGTTATATGAGTTTTTAATATTATTTTAGATACTAACCTCTTACCAGATATATAATTTGTAAATATTTTCTCCCATTTAGTAGGTTTCCTTTAATTTTGTCAATGATTTCCTTTGTTGTGCAGAGCCTTTTAGTTTGATGTAGCCCCACTTGCTTATTTTTCCTTTTGTTTCCTTTGCTTATGGTGTAAATTCCAAAAAAATCATCTCCAAAACTCATGTTAAGATGCTTACTGCCTATATTTTCTTTTAGTTTTATGATTTCAGTTCTTACACTTATGACTCTAATCCATTTTGAGTTAATTTTTGTGTATGATATGAGATAGTGGTCATTTCATTCTTTTGCATGCTGCTTTTCAGTTTATTCAGCACCATTTATTAAAAAATTGTCCTTTCCATATTGTATATTCCTGACTCCTTTGTCATAAATTGACTATATATATATATATATATATATATATATATATGTTTATTTCTGGTCTTTCTATTCTGTTCTTTTGATCTAGGTATATGTCTTTATGCCAATACTGTTCAGTTTTGATTATTATAGCTTTGTAATATAGTTTGAAATCATGGAATGCGATATGTACTATTAATTATAAATTTATTATCATGGATCAATATCTGCCCACCTATAAGTTTTAAAATCACTAAGAAGTTAGAACTTGAGAGGTAATGGCCTTCCACAATTGAAAAACCTGAAGCTGGATTAGATTTTGATTTGCTCAAGGTGTCCTTGTTATTTAAGTCTTCATTATCTGGAAGCAGAGCTTCCCCTCAAATGAAGTGACCATGCACCATATTAATTCCCATTTCAATATCCTTAGTTAATACCTCTCCTTCTGTTATCTACATCTTTTTAAAATATATATATTTTTATTGATTTTGTACAGAGAGGAAGGGAGAGAGAGAGAGAGTTAGTAACATCGATGAGAGAGAGTCATCAATCAGCTGCCTCTTGCACACCCCCTACTGGGGATATGTCCACAACCAAGGTACATGCCCTTGACCGGCATCAAACCCGGGTCCCTTCAGTCCCCAAGCCGACACTCTATCCATTGAGCCAAACCAGTTTCGGCTATCTACATCTTTTTAAACTAGTCTCTTGTTGATTGCCTTAAGTTGTTAACATCAGGCAATGCAATAAAAAGAAAAGGAAAACTGGTTGCAAAGTAAAATTACAAATCTTGTAAAGGATGTAGGATTTTATAATTTTATAAAGGTGACTAAAGTGGTATTGGAGAACTGTTGAATTAGTCATTAATTCAACAAATATTTATTGGTACCTTCTATGCAGTAGGTACCAGGTATTGGAAAATGTCCCTGACTAAGAAGACAGATAAAAACCCCAGCTCTCATAGACCTGCCATGCCAAATATACACAGAACCAATGTCAAGTGGATCTGGCAGGGCTGAATCAGTCAATAACCAGAAGAGAAAAATCAGCAAAGAGGATGACATAATAGACGTTTTTGGTAATTTTAAAACATGTCCACAAGCTGTCTATGAAAGGTAGAGCCTAATTTTTCTTCCCTTGAAAATGGGTAGGCTTTAAAAATTTGCAACTAAGGAATAGAATGGGGGCAGAAGTGATGCTGTGTGACTTCCCAGACAATCAGATCATAAAAATGATAAAGATTCTGTGTTCTCTCTCAGGAGTCTTGAGGTGCCATGGAAATAATATCTAGCTACATGAAGCCACTATGATAGAAAGACATTGGATTGTAGGTGGGAAGGGGAGGGAGAGAGAGAAGGGGGTGGTGGGAAAAGGATAGAGAGAAAGGGAAAGAGAGAAAGGAAGAGGGAGAAGGAGAGAGAGAGGGAGAGGGAGAGGAAGAGGGAGAGGAAGAGGGAGAGGGAGAGGGAGGGGGAGAAACACTTGAGGAGGCCTTGTGGTTGGCCTCCAGCTAAGTGTTCCCAGTCCAGGTGGCAGACATAGGAATGAACAGCTGGCAGATGATCCCAGCTCAGACTTTGACTGCTCCAGCTGATGACAAGTGGAACAGGGATGAGCTATCCCCACTGTTTACTGCTCAAATTGTCCATTTGTGAGCAAGATAGGCGGTGTTATTTGAAGCTACTAAGTTTTGGGTGGAATCTGTTACACAGATATAATAACTAGAACAATGCCTCAAAAGAGATTGTTGTGAATATCGAAGAAAAATAGAGTTCCTTGAGACAACTGAAAAAACCTTTGAATATTTTTATAAAAACAACCCTCTTTATGACCATTCTGTGAAAGTTAAGCAGGAAGTGATGGATCTTAAATTGTGTTGTCATGCAGTTCTTTGTGGGGAAAATAAATGAAAAAAGCCACATTAACTTAATGTTTAAAGATGTTTAGAACTTACATCCTGTTAAATACAAGAGATAATATACATGTTCTCATAATACGTACTTTCACATTTCTAAATAAAGTCCTAATCCAATTCTTTCTGCTCACCATGATTTACTCATAGAATTTGTTCTCTACTTTTCAGTGAAGTCACTTTAAGCAGCCTTTCTCACTTAACTTTCTTTAGACACCTTGTAGCAGTGACAGGAAGGGAAGTGGGACTGCTGAGTGGTTCCATTTATTGTTATACAGTGGCTTTCCTCTGGGGAGCTCCGGAGAAAGTATGGCGTGCCATCTTGTAATCAACCCAAAGCATAAATAGTGACTTAGTCAAGAGAAAGAAGAGGCCATAGAGAGCCACTGTTGTATTCAGGTATCAGGGGATGGACTCATCAGAGGATGCTATACAGCTAGCCAGTTGTTCCTGAAGGTTCCTGAAACAAAGGCCCTCCAATTGGTTAAAAAGGCCTTGCCTTCCATCAGCCTATAGCAGCACAATCCATAGTTCACTAGAACAAGCTTTCCTTTTGAAAACCAAGATGTTGAAGTGTCTCTGAGAGGGTGCCACACAAAGAATAAGGGGTCATTTGGTTAAGTTTTGGAGTTGAGGTGCGTCAAGTTTTCATTTTGCCGTCAGGAATCCCTTAGGATGAACCTGGTGTTTTTTGCATCGATCGCCTTCTGCACTAATGTAGTTAGGAAGAAGAGGATTTTTGCAGACTGTGGCATTGAACTGAGGGAGGATATGTGAGACTGGCTGTGTTTCCTTGCCTCCAGGCATGGTTTGTTCTTTGAAGGTGAGAGCCAAGGGGATTCTTTATCTTCCAACATTTTCATTTAGGACAATCAACACCACAATTTGCAGTCTTCAGCTTGAGGGAATTTCTTGGACTTTAATAAAGAGGATGGTGTTTTATTATTTCCTCGGGTTGTTTTTCGTAACTCTTGAAAAAAAAAATCACATAAATGCTTCTACCGACTGGATGACTGTAACAGTGCAGAACAAACCACTCGAGTCTAGTTTCACTTAGGAAAGCAATTTCATTGTTCAAGACACTTGTAAGGATACGACTGAAAGTAAGGGTTTAGGTTTCTTAGAAACCTCTTTAAGCAGCCAGCACTTCCATTTTATTGAGTGCACGAAGAGGGAAGGTTGCAAGTCAAAGGGATTGTTCATGGTAGACAAATGGAGGTCTCCAGGACTTTGTTTTTAAAGCTCTTATTAGTCAGTGAAAACCTTAGATTTTTCTTCCCCTTCAAAAGTAAATCTGCCCCTGGAATCTTGTAGAGATACAAGTAGGGAGAGCTGCTGATGTGTGTGAATGCGGAGTCAGTTTTCAGTCCTAGCCATGGCTCTCTGACTGCTACACAATGTGCTACGGAATCTGTTGGGTCTCAGTTTCCATATCTCTAAATTGGGGGGAGGTAATAGCTTCCTTGTGGCTATGATCAGGGGCTTGTGTGAGGTGACTTGAGTCATAGACAGTACCAAGCTTAAAGTAGATGCTCCAGTGAGTGTTAATTAGCATTTTATATATCCCTCTCAGCCTTACCTTTCTTTCTTTCTTTCTTTCTTTCTTTCTTTCTTTCTTTCTTTCTTTCTTTCTTTCTTTCTTTCTTTCTTTCTTTCTTTCCTTCCTTCCTTCCTTCCTTCTTTCTTTCTTTCCTTCTTTCTTTCTTTCCTTCTTTCCTTTTAAATATATTTCATTGATTTTCTACAGAGAGGAAGGGAGAGAGATAGAGAGCTAGAAATGTCGATGAGAGAGAAACATCGACCAGCTGCCTCCTGCACACCCCCTACCAGGGATGTGCCCGCAACCAAGGTACATGCCCTTGACCGGAATCGAACCCGGACCTTTCAGTCTGCAGACCGACGCTCTATCCACTGAGCCAAACCGGTTTCTGCAGCCTTACCTTTCTTATCTTTCTCATCACATCAGGAGGCTGTGAGGATCAGATGTGTGTGTGACAGGGAAACTGTCATGCAAGAGACAGATAGAAGGCATGTGGCTGTTCACTGCCTTTTAGGCAGTAAGGTGGGTGTCAGTAAAAGATACGAAGAGGGTGCCCTAAATGAGCGATTAAAAAAAAAAAAATATATATATATTATTGATTTTTTACAGAGAGGAAAGGAGAGAGAGAGTAAGAAACACCAATGAGAGAGAATCATCGATCAGCTGCCTCTTGCACACCTCCTACTGGGGATGTGCTCGCAACCCAGGTACATGCCCTTGACCGGAATTGAACATGGGACCTTTCAGTCTGCAGGCTGACGTTCTATCCACTGAGCCAAACCGGTTTCAACCTGAATGAGCGATTTTTGAAGCTACTTGTATAACAGCCAGGAGCCAGGTGGCCAGAAGGATTGGTCAGTAGGACCTGGGCTGAAGGACTAATGTTTCCATTACAAATGTGGGCCCTACCCTTTATCCTCTGAGGGCATTTACTTGTTGCACTTAACGGGATAGATGTGGAAGTTTTCTCAGTGTTGGATTCTTTCTCTGATTTTGTGTCTCTCTTTAGTCCTCTGTCTCTTTGTTTCTGTTTCTCTTTCTGTCAGTGTTTCCCTCTCCCTGTCACTGCCTGTGTCAAATCTGTCTGCTGCCTTTCTCTTCTCTCAGCCTCTCTTTGCCTTTCTTTCTCTGTCTCTATGTCTCTCTTTTTCTCAGAGGAAGGTTTTCTTTATTTTATTAATCCTCACCTGAGGATATTCCCCCTTCCTCCCCCATTGATTTTTTAGAGTAGAAGGGAGAGGAAGAGACAGAGAGAAATGTTGTGAGAGAGACACATTAATTGGTTGCCTCCCGCATGTGCCCTAACTGGAGCCAGGGATCGAGCTTGCAACCCCTGTATGTGCCCTCCACTGGAATCGAACCCAGGACCTTTTAGTTTGTAGGCTGATGCTCTGTCCACTGAGCCAAACTGACTAGGACCAGATTTTCTTTCTTACATTTCTACTATAGATACTGGGGGGGGGGAAAGAGTGAAAAAAGCAATCCCCTCTTCCTCCCCTCCCCCATCCATCGCCTAAATAAGAGACCTTGGATCCTGTTACCATCTCCTCACATGGCAGAGAGTACACAGTAATGTCTGAATGCTCTCATCTTGGATGGCCTTAAGCAGTCTTCATGGAAACTAACCCTAGACAGATGCAGGGCAGGAACTGTCCTTCTGTTTTAAATAGGTCAGTCTCAGCGGGGTTAGAAACTTGCCCAAGGTCAGCGGGCAGTGGGCTGGTGGCAAGGCGAGGCTGGAGCATATGTTTCCACGGAGGGGCCTCTCCGTCCACCACAGAGATGGAGTCTAATCAGGACCAAGGGGTTCCAACCCAGGCCCGTCTGGTCTGATCTGAAATATAAATTCTGGGCCCGGGTTTAGGGTCCCTCCCATGTGGGCTGTGTACTCCACCTTCCAGCCATTTTTCTCCAAGTAAAGTTAATGTAAAAGAGCACCAAGAGGAAAAGAGGGATGGCTGGGGTGAGGGAAAGAGGAAGAAATCGCAAAATGGAACTTGCATCCTGAGGGAATGTGTGGAAGGGTGTGTTTAATGTCATGCAAACTGGAATCAAATTCCTGTTTCCAAATACCAGCGCGGGCCACTAACTGACTTTGCGATCTTGGGAAATGCCTCCGAACATCTCATCCGAAAATAAGGATAATTATATGACTTACATGATTGGGTTGCTGTGAGTATAGAATGAGACAGTTCACACCAGAATGTGTAGTACAGTGAAGCCCTCAGTGAAGGATGGAACCAAGGCCCAGCTATTTGGTTCTGTTCTGTTTTTCACATTCACTGGCACCCGTGCTGCCCCTACAGCCTGCCCCCTGAGTTGCTGTATTTATGGAGTGCTTATATCAGCGAGGCACAGTGCCAATTCTGTGGAAACAAAAGTAAACTAAGCCTATTTTCTGATCATAGAGATATTATTGCCTGCTGGGTGAGACCTGACATCATGTTCCTGGGCAATTTCATTTCAGTGTGATTGATGGGTGTTGAGATGAGGTAAACACGGGGTGCTATGGAGATCTAGGATGAGGTATCCAATCAACGCTCCCCAAATCTGGACCTGGGCCCTACCCCTTTGACTCGCACACCTCACTCAGGCACACTCTGCACAATAACTCTGCTTCACCAGGCTTAGCAGGTAGGAATTGAGAACTAGATGGTCTCAACAGTGTGGGCCAGCACTAGCCGGGTTTGTTCAGTGGATAGAGCATCAGCCTGGGGACTGAAGGGTCCCGGGTTTGATTCTGGCCAAGGGCATATGCCTGGGTTTTGGGCTTGATCCCCAGTAGGGGGCGTGCAGAAGTCAGCCTATCAATGATTCTCTCTCATTGATGTTTCTAACTCTCTCCCTTCCTTTCTAAAATCAATAAAAATATATTTTAAAAAAGTGTGGGTCGTCCCGTGGGCCAGAAGCCTTGCCTTGCAGGTCTGAGACCACACCTGAACCCACAGGCCTTCTTGGAGCTTAGAACATAAATAAAAGTGGAGACTAATCCATTCCAGCCAGCTTGTTTGATCTTTTGCAACTGCCTCTCCACAAAGCACTCTGCTGATGGAGATATTTTAGCAGCAGGAGAGCGAGCTCTGAGCTCAGCTCCGAGGGGCCTCCCAGCTGCACACTGAGCAGTGGCAGGCGTATTTGCCTTTTGTGGAGAACTAGAAGAATCATTTTCAACAGGCCTGCTGTCCTGCTTTACCTCCCTATGAATCTCTTCTTACAACAGCGTTTACAGAAAAGAAAGGGCAGGGTATAGAAAAACTAAAGTCATGGCCTGCTCTCCAGAGGCGGAGGCGGGGAGGACGCTGGAGGAGATCCCCAGTTCCAGTTCTTCACGGACAGCGGCCACAATGCTGATGGCTGCTGCCCACCTGGCAGGCTGCAGGCAGAAGTGACAGGTGTTTGGGATACAGCATTATGCTTCCACTCGTGTTTTCTCCTTCGTGGGAACAAAGACATTTTCTTCTAGGTTAGACCACAGTTTTAAAAAGAATTCTTGGCATTGGAAAAGAATAATGATGTGAATATCCCTCTGTGATCAGATGAAGCTTTGGGAGGAAATTCATTGCTGTTGCCGATATTTGCAGTGAATTTATAATAAATATATAATATTTATCATCATTGATCATCCCATTGCCCAACATGGATTCAAAACATCATTTTTTGGCAGGTGAACAGGCTGAGGGTTAAAAACAGAATCCCAAGGCTCTGGCCCCATGAATAGGTGTGCCAATCTGGGCCAAGCCCTTTACCTTTCTGCTTCAGTTTTTGCATCTATGAAATGGGCACAATATACTCCCTGCCTTAGGGCTGAGGTAAGGATAAGCTAGTTATTGGCTCATAATAATTATCAGTTGTGCATAAGGATTGCTGTTATTATTGCTGCAAATACACAACCAAACTTTACATGCTAGACATTCTTTGTAGTGAATTGAAATGTATTTCATGCAGTGACTAGCATCTTAAGACTGGCTTTGGGGTCAGTTAGGTGACTGAACCCTGGTTTATTTTTATTTTATTTAAAAAAATTCTTTATTGTTTAAAGTATTACATATGTCCCTCCACGCCCCCCCCCCCCTTTCCTCATTGACCCCCTCTGGCCTGCCCCCCGAGTTTAGTACTCACCTGAAGTGTGACCTTGGCCAAATCATTGTGCTTTTGTTTTCTTACCTATAACTGAAAACAGAGAATAATAACTTCCTCAACGCACTGTGGTGAGGATTAAGTGAGACAGCACGTGAAGATAAATCACTTACTAATCTCTCTGTGCCCCAGTCCTCTCAAGGGCAAAATGGGGATAATCATGGAACTTGCCTTGTGGGGATTTTGTTAGGGTTAAGTGAGTGTTATATGGGGTAAGTATAGTGCAGTGAACACAGGGAGAACACGACACACTTTAGCTATTCTTTTATTAAATGATCGCCCCACCCATTATGTCATTATACCACTACTACTACTACCATCTATCCAATGTGCATTGTATTATATTTAAGATTATGATATAGTGATCTACATATTCCAACTTTCCTCATTCAATATTTTCTCAGGAACTGGCAATTTTGAATCTTCCTTCTTCCCACCACCCCATTTTGGTTTGTTTATCCACTCTGGTTTTTTTATTGACTCTATTACTGCTTCCCTGAATACCAACTCCACACATCAAATTAATGGCATGCTATTTGCTGAGTGAGGCTTTCCCCCATCTTGCTTCAGTCTGTGAACTGTCTCTTGAGCTCCCTCCTGACATAAAGAGCTCAGGTGTAATGTTATTAAAGCTCTCAGGGGACTCTTAGTGAATCTTGGAATTTGTAACTATAACTGCTGTTAAGCAATTTCAGAATGTCATTAGCCGGAGGCCTTTGCTCAGGCAGGAAGAGTTAGCATTAATTAATTAATGCTCCCAATTTTGGACAATTTGGAATATTTGTATGTTCTACCTTCCAGGGTGATTGTCAGAACATATAAACTCTGACTCGTATAATTAATTCCTCAATCTCCTCCAATCCTGGGAGCTGCAGAAAATAAAAAGTTAATAATAATAGTTTGAATCTTCCATGGAATATTCACTTATTCATTCACCATTGGAAGCATTTACTGAGTGCCTACTACATGCCACACACAAAGGAGAGAAGTAGAGGTGACAATGAGAAGACCTTAGACTCTCGATTCCAATAATTACAGGCTGTTGTTGTTCCTTATGATTAAGCCCTTATCCCAGTGGTCAGCAAACTCATTAGTCAACAGAGAGGCAAACCATAGTTAGCCGACCACTGGCCTAGAGGAAGAGAAAGATGTCCCAGAAGTGCCCAGACTTATCTCGATAGTGTAAAAAGGAATGAATAAATGAATAAGAAGAATAATTAACTCTTATCAAGCTCTTAATATTGGTTATGCATGCTTTACCATATTTAATCATTGAGAACAACTATCATTATACCCATTTCCGAGGGACACAAGCTGAGGCTTAGGGATATCAAGCAACTTGCCCAAGATTATGCTGCTAGAAAGTGGGAGAACCATGATGAGAATCTGGGCTGTTTAATTCAGAGCCCGCGATCTTAAACACTACCCTTTGTTGCCTCTCAGTCATGCAGCTGAGGCCTCAAAGCCAATGATCTGTTTTCATCCCCAAGGGAAAATGAGATGCTGGGAGGTCATGCTGGTTCCTAGTCCCAGTCCCCAATGAGAGGACAGCTCCATCACATGTGGAAGAACAGCTCCTGCTGCCTTTTCACTAACCTACTTGCCAAGTGAAGCTTGTAAATAAAAGATCCTCATTTGATGTCTTCATTGCTTGGGACTGATGCTTCATGGCCCAACTACATGATTCAAAATATAATGTTGATAAAAAAGAATGGCCAATAATTATACAACACTTGCTAGGTTCTATTCTGAATATCAATTTATTTAATCATGAGAGTAACAAATGCCAGTCTTAATTTGGGGTCCTTAGGCCTCATCTTGTCTATACCGAGACTAGGGTTTTAGTGTAAGTGGTTTATTTGGGAGGCCAGAAAACCCCTGTAGGGAAATGGGGAATTGTATGGGAATAGGGAATAGGCAGGCAGCCAATAAAGGGTGGGAAACTGGAGATGAATACAGCTAGAGACTCTGGGAACCTGTGGGGAAGGTGTGCTTAGGAAGGCCCTCAAGGGGGCAGCAAGTTCTGTAGTAGACTGGTTGAGAACCGCTCTGGGGAGTAGTAGTTCTCTGAAATTTCTGCCAGCTGTGGCAGAGCCAGAAGGAGAAAGCTGTTGGAGAGAGCCTCCAGGCAGTTGGTTAAAACGCATGTGAGGAGTGGGCGCCAGTAGCTCTGCTATAGCTCTTGCCCGAGCCCTGAGGAGCCAGGTACAGAGGCTTAAGTGTCTTGTTCAGGGTGACATGGCTACTTAGTGGTCTTATGGATTGAATTGTGCCCCCGTCCTGTTCATATACTGAAGAACTAGCCCCCAGTGCATCAGACTGTGACCTGATTTGAAAATGGGGTCATTACAGATGTAATTAGCTAAGATGAGGTCACCGGAGGTGGGCCCTAATCCAATTGGACTCTTGCTCTTAAGAAAAGGGGAAGTTGGACACACACATGCAGCGAGAATGCCAAGTGAGGCTAAAGGCAGAGATCAGGATAATGCTTCTACAAGCCAAGGGACACCAGAGATTGCCAACGAACCTCAGAAGCCATCAGGGGGGTATGGTCAGCTTTTCCCTCAGAGTCTAAGAAGGAGTCAACTTTGCTGGCACCTTGCTCTTAGCTCTGCAGCTTCCAGAACTGTGGACAATAAATTTGTCGTTTAAGCCATCCAGTTAGTGGTGTTTGTAACAACTACAATAATACATGCGGCAGTTGTTATTTATTGGTTACGATTTCCAGCTCCAACCTGTGGCTGCAAGGAACATGGTGTAGGGAGAGGTAGGAGAAGACAGGCGATAGATAGCATTGTTAGAGCACCATGGCACGTCTCACTTCCTTTTTGCTTGTCTCTTTCCATGTCTCCTCCTTCTGCTCACTATCAAACATGATTAAGTGTGCTGAACTCTTTATATGCATTACTCCATTTCAGCTCCATGCAGCCAGAACTAGAAGGAAATACTGGTATCTCTGTTTTACAGATGAGGTAACTGTAGATTCAGAGAGGTCAATTTACTTGTCCAAGAACACAGTGTAGGTAGTGGTGAGCTAAGATGCAAACCTAGGCTGTCTGACTTAAAAAAAGAAAAAAAAAATATATATATATATATATTTATTTTTTACAGAGAGGAAGGGAGAGGGATAGAGAGTTAGAAAAATAGATGAGAGAGAAACATCGATCAGCTGCCTCCTGCACATCCCCCACTGGGAAGGTATCTGCCCTTGACTGGAATCAAACCTGGGACCCTTCAATCTGAAGGCCAATGCTCTATCCACTGAGCCACACCTGGTCAGGGCCTGTCTGACTCTTGCTTGCTACACTACCTCCTCCATTGCAGCAGCCAGACTGACCCACATCCATAAAACAGACATCTATTTTAGAGCCCTCTGAAGGACCAGCTGAAGATGCTGCAGGGGAGACCTGACATGCAGGGATGGAAAGGGTTTCTTAAGGAGAAACACTGAAACAGAATAATATGTGTCATCAGAACACAAAGTCCTGATGGCTTATTGGACTTCTATTCATATTATCTTCTATTTTGGGCACTGAAATGCAGTCTCCTCTATCATTGTGCAGATATATGGAAAGGGGATATTTTGCTCCTCTCCCAAAGGTGTCCGGAGAGCACTCCACTGAGGACATGCTTCTGCAGAATTGCCCTTGTTTGCCACCCCATCACTAGTATTGCAAGGAATTTGGTTCTGCTGCTTTGTCAGTCTTTCTTTCAGCCAGAAAAATGCTCTGCCATGTGTCCTTTGTTCTTTTCCAAGGCAACTGCAAAGTTATCATTTAGTGGCATGTAGGGAAAGTGGATTTTTTTCATTGCAATTCCATTTTCCCCATTCTTTGGGATCCTTGGGAAAACCTGATTGAAATGTCAGCCAGAAGAATGGCTGGTGATTCCTTCAAAGGACTGATTCAACCACAGCACTAACAGGAGAAGGATATCCTATGGGGATCTGAGCATGTAACTTTATCTTATTTGAAAATAGCAACAACAACAAAAGGAAGAAAGAAATAAGAAGCTTTGGTAGAAGGATGATATTAAAATTATTAACAATGCTAACAATAAATGCCTGGAGTAACTTCTGTCCTAAGTGCCGTACGAAACCCTTGTCTATATTACTATCTCTAATGTCTATTGCTTGGAGGTTGGTGGGATTGCCTTAATTCTCTATAGTGAGAGAATATGGCCGTGGTTCCACAGTCAGGGCCTGTTCCATGGGGCCCGAAGATGATATTTAGGGTAGGTGTGAAGGCCTTTCATGGGAAGAAGACTGTCTCTCCCAAGATGGGGCAGCACCACGCTTGGGGAATTGATTTCTTTTGCCTGGGATGTAAGCCCTAAATCCTCCCCTGCTTTTCTGGGCCCCAGTCTTTTTGTTTTGATCTTGAACCTGCTTTCAGAATTTCTTGCTAATTGTTTTCTGTTTAAAATTCTCCCTTTGGAGAAAAGCTGATTACAAATATATGCAGAGAATCATCTGGTTCTCTGTAGAAAAGGAAGAATTCGTTTAGTTGAAGCATTTTGATTTCGTTTTCTGAGGATTGGGCTCTATGTGTTGAGCAACCCAAAGAGAAAATATCAAAGTGGGACCAAAACCGGTGGCTTGCGTGCGTGCTTTCCCCTGAGATTATTTGTGGCCTCTACATACCAGGTGGCCACTTGGTGGAAGGGAAGCCAGAGGGAAGGACAGGATGATAACTTTGGCCTGGGAGACTGACCCCACTAGCTTGTCTATTTCTTCCTTCTACCATTCAAGGCCCAGGCCAGGTTAAACCACACAGAATCTTGTCTCCTCCAGTGCTAAATATATTTGAAGCAACATATGAGGTTACTCTTTAATCATTTTATTTTATAGTAATCATAATTGATTTATTTTTAAAAATATGTTTTTATTGATTTCAGAGAGAGGAAGGAAGAGGAAGAGAGAGATAGAAACATCATGATGAGAGAGAATCATGGATCTACATGCCCTCTTCTGGGGATCAAGCCTGCAATCTGGGTATTACTCTGACTGGCAATTGAACCGTGACCTCCTTGTTCATGGGTTGACACTCCACTGCTGAGCCACGCTGGCCAGGCTGTAGTAATGGATTGTGAACTCCAAGCAGGTGTGAAAGTATTTCCATTTACTGTGCCTTCCCTCTCTCATTACTCCCTCCCCTTGATCTACCTCTGCTCCTAATGCAATGTTCAGAAACTGCTATTGAATGGCTATTAAACTTATTTCTTTGAGAGTGTCAATTTCTATAATAAAGCACATGTTCTGTAGAAGGAAGAAATGCTTCGTTTTCAGAGAGGGAGTGGGTGTGGGGAGCATGAAAGAGAAATGTCAGGAAGAGGAATAGTGACCTTCTACACCACTGCTAAGCCCATTGTTGGAAAACTCCCTTTCAAAGTCCCCGATATACCTCTGTACTAGCAGGGAACGGGACGACCAAATGGCATCTGTTCTTCATTGTGATACACACGTGGGCTCCTTTCCAGAAATAGACTCTTTATTGGCAACAGGGAGGGGAACATGTATTACTTGAAAAGTCTCTAACTCAAAACTCTTTCCTGGTGTAGAAAGGATTTTTTTTTTTTTTTTTTTTTATAAAAGTAGGGGGTTAGCTACCCCATTTTATCTTGGATGAAATACAGTGTTGTAATTGGATATCTCCCCAGGCTCCCCAGTCTGTGTGCTGAGGAAAGTGGTAAACAGGATAGAACACCTCCTCTGCCCTGAAGGGTTCCCAGATTGGCTTCAGGATTTCACCTCATGGAGCAGAATTGCTCTTATTGCTACCATCCAGTTACCTGTTGGACCCCTCGACCATCACACAACTGAAGAGTCTCCATCTTTGAGCAAAGGGAGTGAAGGAAATGTCTGGATCTTACTTTAGCCCACATTTAATAGAATTTAAAACATAGGTCTCTAGTTCTTGGGTCTTTCTATTTTCTCATCACTGTAAAAAATGTAACTCAAGTATTTTCTTCCTGGGAGGGTAGCAACATCACTAATTCGTGTGGACCCCAGAACATGCATTCTTCTTCTTCTCCTCTTCCTCCTCCTTCTTCAATTCCTCCTCCTCCTCCTCCTCCTCATCTGAGGACATTTTTCCATTGACTTTTAAGAGAGTCAATGCTCTGTCCACTGAGACAAACTTGCTGGTGCTTCGTTCTCTTCTTATTCTTTCCATATATGCTTTAAACCTTCTTATACACAAATCAAGAGACTATATTAAAGAAATTTCAACTACCAGCCATTTTCTCCCTCTTTTTAATCTTCCCATCTTTTTGTTATAAAATCTTCCCCAAAGGGAAGAGTCAGACTAATTTTAAGCAGACTTCACAATGCAAAAAATATACACAAGGGAACAGAGGGCAAGATTTTAAATTCTGTGAGATGATGAGTTTTTTTTTTCCAGATGATACAGTTATTTGATAACACCAGCTTTTCCTGAAATTTCTCATTTGCAATTAGATGTATGCTGCTTTTTTGTATTCAGGAGAAAATGTTATCAAATAGACTCACAGGGTTTAAAAGATTTACATTAAAAACGAAACAAAACAAAACAGAAAACATACCATAAACTATTGGTGCTCAATTTGCTAGGCCTAGGAGACTAGAAATATGACCCTGGTTTCTTAAGCATTTGCTGACCTCCTTAGATCCTGTTTTTGGAGTCTGAGTATCTTATCTTAACATCTTTGTGGTGGTTCACAGAACTACAACATTTCAAGGTTGGCAGGAGCTTGGATTAATATTCAATCCAAGCACATATGCAGTACTTGAATTCTTTCTTCAGTATCTCTACCAAAAGGTCACTTAGCTTCTGCTTGAATATCTCCACGGGAGCTCATTATCTACTTAGATATCTCATTTCATCATTGGACAGTTCTTTTTGTGTAAAAAAAATCAATTGAAATATATTTATTGAGTATATACTATGTTTTAGATACTATTTAAGAGTTGAGGCTACAGGAGTGAACAAAATAGACAGAAATCCCTATGTTCTTAAAGCTTGCTTTCTACAGGAGGGAGACAGAGAATAAGGCAAGTAAAAAGAAGAACATAACAGGAGATAAATAAGGAAGGAAGATAGATAGTAATAGGAGTGGGCAATTGCAGTTTTAACTAGGTGGTCAGGAAAGGCCTTCCTGACAAGTGACTTTCCCAATGGAGTCCTGAATGAGCTATATGAGTATGTAGGGGGAAAGCATTCAGACAGCGGGGACAGTGAGTACAAAGGCCCTGAGGCAGGAGTGTACTTAGTACGGTCATAGAGGAGTAAGTAGGCTTGTGTGGGAGTGGAGAATGCAAAGGGGAGACTGGTGGGAGACTGAAAAGGGAATGGGAACCAGGTCATGTGGGGCCTTATATATCATTGTAAGGATATTGGGTTTGACTCTAAATATGATGGGAGTCATCAAAGGGTGTCAAGCTAGATTGTACAGAGAGAAGAGTGGACTTAGGGAGAGCAGTTATGAGACTGTTGGCACAGTTCAGACCAGAGATGATGGTGTCTTGGATGAGGGGAAGTGTGAAAAGTGGTTGGATTCTGGGTATATTTTGGATGGCGCTCTTCCAGTTTTACCTGCTCATCCTGGCATTATCCCCTGGAATTTGTTTAATACATGCTGTCCTCCTTCATGTATTTTGACTAAAATAAAATAGGACAAATCTTCCCTTTGACATTCCTTCCTCACTCTTCATAGGCAACTATGCTATTGATAATATGTGCGACATGCTTGTGTCCTGTGTGTGTGTACGTTCTTGTAAACTAGGCATTGTTCTGTTGTCAGAGATTTTTCATTTAAGTAGATGGCATTGCACTACAGATCACAATTTGTTTCTTCCTGGATTTTAAAGACTTATCTGTGTTGCTGAATGTACCAAAATTCTGCTGTTTCTGACGGAAGCAACTTCTTCAAATGAAACCATTGAACTGTGAAAAGACTATGTTAGCACATGTTTCCCCTGAGTTTTCTCCCCTGCTGTCCAAACCTGCCCACTTTTTCTAATGGTCCCCAGGTAACAGGGCTTTGAGCCTTGTCTGGGCCTGGTCACTCTTCTCTGAGCCTCCCAGGGCCTATCTCTGCTCGCAGACCTGGACTCCTGAGAGCAGCTTCTATGCCTGGAAACTCCTTGACGTTTGTCAGACCTGGAAACAAGTCTTAATGGTTAGGAAATGGATGTAGGAACTCAGGGGCTAAGGAAATAGAAGCCACAAGACAAAGTGAGTCCCTGGATTTTCAATGTGCCCAGGGTAGACCTGTGCCTCAGTTTGCACAGACACTAGACTAGACGTTAAGAATCTGAGCTCTCAGATCAGATACACACAAGTATGCCTTCTAGTTGTCCTTCCTACCAGTTGTGTGACTTTGATTAATCGCTTAGCCTTCCTGAGTGCATTTTTCCCTTCAATGTGATGGCAATAATCACGGTATTAATTTCATAAGGTTGTTAGTAGTATTAGATACAATACTGTATGTAAACCTTTTGACATAGAGCCTGTCCCAGAGTGGATCCTTGGTAAATATGGCTGTAATTTTTAAATAGAAATTCATACAAACACAGATTATCACAAAAATTAAATGGAGGGGGTGTTCATTTGCATCAGAAAAGACATTAAAGGATTCTCTTTAATAGCATTTTTTTTTTTTTTTAGTACACTGATAATATGCATTAAGTGACAAAAATTGGGTTTGAATACTGCTTTTCAGCAGTATAGACTGGATAAAGGTTGATTTACCTGTATGGTGACTGTGAGGGAGACACACCACATAATAGAACCACATTGAAATTGTCCTGTCTAGATGCAGACGCAACGGCATTATTGTGGGTGTTCTCCTTTTCTCCCTCCCCCTCTCTTTCTCCCTCTCCCTCCCCAAACCCACTTAGGCTCTGTATGATTGTAGTTCCAGCAGTAGGTTATATTTTTGAAAAAATATTGATGATAACACTATATTTTTAGAAGTAATGTACCCTGTTTTTCTGATAAAAAATGTAATTATGGAAATGTAGATAAAGATGACTTGACGAGACTGGAAGAGTTTATTTTCACTGAAATTATGGATTGGAAGGCAACCCCAAAGTCATCCAGTGCTTCTTAATCTTTCTATGGTTGAAGACACCGAAGTTTATAGAGGTGGGGTGACTTGGCCAAGGTCACTCACGTTATAAATGGCACAACAGGGGCTCACATTTCCTGTCCTGTGTTCTTTCTTGTCCTCATGGTTTCCAGAAAGGGTTGGATTTTAAATCATTTTTTGGAACTATTTATTTTGCCTTAAAAGTTCAGAATGGGATTTATACCTTTTTATGGTAATCTATCCCTGTAAGAAAGTTTTTCCTTAAACACAGTCCAACTGCCTTGTAGAGCCGTTTACATATGCAAGCCTGGGCCCGCACTGAACTCTCATGATTTGATCATATTCTAGATGTGGTCAAGAGAAAGAAAACACAGGAAAGCCTACACACATTTAATCTGCTTTTTCCCCAAGTCAAACTACTTAAAGACTCCTCCTTCCTTCCTCTCCTCTAGTTAATTTCCTTCCTACTAGAGTGTGAGCATTTAAAGCTTTGCCTAAGGATTAAACTTGACTTAAGCTGTGGGTATTTTTGGCTGTTCAACATCTTGGCAAATGCATGCTACTTCCTATTGCACCATACTGATGCTTCATAAAATGGGTTGAGCAAAATGGGGGTGATAGAAAGTACAAAGACACAAGTAGAAAAGAGTTAAAATCCATGGTCCTTTGCTTATTACCTGGGTAACCTTGGGCACATTTATTAACTTGTCTGTTTTCTCATGTATAAGAATTGGAATGACAGGATCCACCATGTACATTTTATTATAAGGATTAGGTGTAGCAATAGCTCTAAAAGCCGAGTTCCCAGGCACACAGATGCTTTTTTAAATGAATGGACTGAGATAATTTCATGCATTAGCTCATTTACTTCTTTTAACAACTCTCTGAGGTAGAAGCTGTTATAAGCTCCTTTTGTAGACGAGGAAATAGAGGCTTAAACACAAACTGTAAGAAAGTTAAACAATTTGTCTAAAGTTGGAACTAGAGCCAAGATGACTCAGAGATGAAAGGAATTGCTTTAAAGCAGCAACCATGATTTTCCTGAAGGCAGCTTTGTTATATTTGGTACTAATGACTTGGCTGTGTGGGCAGTGACTTGATGAAGGAACATGAACTGAATCATTAAGCCTCCACTTTATTGTCTTCACTTTATAGACTACGAAAATACTAGGGTGAGAAAATTCGACCAAAAACTTTAATATGGTAAAAAAGAGAAAGGAAAAAAAGGCGAGATCCATCTTAAATAGCTTTGCAAAGGTCAATAGGATTAATATACCCTTTGTACATGGTTATTCTAGCTGAAATAAGGAAACAGTGTGGGGGAAACTTCACAGACTACTCGTGTAATAGAAATGTAACACGCTTGCCCTTTTCCTCTTCTTTTCCTCGGTGAATGTGTGATTACATGAAGCCAGTTGGTAGGATAAATGGTTACACCAAGAAGTTGTGTTCCAGAAATGGGTTGATTATCTGCGAATGTTATGTTGCATTCTCAGATTCATCAAAAGCATTAACTCAAGGTACCTTGAAAAGAATGAGTACATAATGTGCAACTAAAATTGATGGATTGGCAACCTGGGGAACATGGTTGCTCTTGGGAACATTTGCAATAGCCTCCTAAATTCTGTATAATTTAAACAAACTACCACTGATTTATTTTATAGGTCAAACTTAATTTTTAACTTCTTGTGAAATGAAAATTAACTCTTTAGAAAAAGGTTATGTAGTTTAAAAGTTTTGAAGCCAGTGGTTCATCAGAGTTCTATAAATTTCTTTAGTGCAGGATTTCTCAGAGCCTCTATGTGCTAACAAGGACCTCCTAGAGGGATGCAAAGAGTGTACACTTATTTGACTCTGCAAATGCCACTATGTTTTTTATATTTTCTGATTATATATTTTTTAAACATCTTGTGGGGTTGATGTCCTCTGTAACGTACTTTGAAAAATATTGATAGTCTTTGGCCCTTCTCACTTTATAGTTTAGGAAATTGCATTTCACAGCGTTATGTATCTTATATTAAATATCTTATTTTTGGGCCTGCTTATGAGGTGTGAACTTTTAAGTATTATGATCATAATTTTATAACCACAGAAATATTGATTGGAGATGAGTGTTACCTTTTAAAAGTGAACCCTTAGGTGTGTTTACATTTAGTGTCTTGATGATGGTGTTTTCATTCAAAACAGTTTCAGATTTTTCATTTTGGCTGTTACTACATTCAGGTTACCAGACCTGTCCACAAGACAGGACTGGAGAGCAACAACTGTATCCTTGTGGTGGGAAGAGCCATGGATTAGGGCATCAATGGCTTTTAGTTCTTTTAGTCTCCAGTTTACCATTAACAAGTTAAACTCTTTTAATCTCTTAAACTTTCAGAGGCCCAGTTCCTTCATCTGTTAATTTGGTCATTAGAATAACTAGCTCATGGGGACCTTGTTTGGATTAAATGAGATAATGCATGCAGAAATCCTTCATAGGCGAGGTATTAATTGTGTTGGCCCTGGAAGTTGACTGCTTGAGTTAGATTTTCAGCTCTGCTGTACACTAGCTTTTGACCTTGGAAAATTATTTTACTGTTTCCTCATTTTTATTTATTTATTTTTAAAAATTATCACCCAAAGATATTGTCATTGATCTTAGAGAGAAAGGAAGGGAGAGAGAAAAACATTGATGTGAGAGAGAAACATTGATTGGTTGCCTCCTGTACAGACCCTGACTGGGAATTGAATCTGCAACCATTTCGGTGAATGGAACGATGATCTGAACAACGGAGCCACCTGGCCAGGGCTGTTTTCTCACTTTTAGAATAGGAATGTAAGAATTTCTATCTTATAGGGTTGTAAGGATTAAAAAAACACATGTATAGTATTTAGCACAGTGTCTGACACATAGTAAGTAAATGTCCTGTGAAGGCTAGATGCTATTAATCCAACCTGTAAATTATCAGGTAGAATCAAAAGCAATTCCCTTTCAAGGGAATTCTTGATTTTGTTAGGAGTTAAGTAGGTGGGAAAGCAAGGCAAGGAAAGGATAATATAGAGGAAAAGATTGAAGAATGATATATTGGGTAAAAAAGTTACATATTGACTAGTTCTTGCTCAGAATGACTAAAATATATACATTAGTTATCTAGTGCTATGAAATAATATTACCATACGTTGAGGGGCATAACATGCATTTATTATCTCTCAGTTTCTGTAGACCGAGAGTATATTCATGGCTTCGGTGAGTCCACTATAATGGTTGCAAAGTATTAGCCAGAACTGGCGTCAGATCTGAATGCTTGGCTGGGCCAGGGTTTACTTCCCAGCTTGATGGTTGCTGTCAGCATTCACTTCCTTCCAGGTTGTTGATTCAGGGCTCCAGCTAACTTGCTGTCTGTCAGCTCTAAGCCACCCTTAGCTTCTTGCTGGGTGGACTTTCCCAACATGCCCTTTTGCTTCCTCAAAGCCAGCAAGGGAGAGTCTACTAGCAAGATGGGCCACAACCTTAGGTAATATAATCATGTGCATGGAATATTGTATATTACTTCACCTTTGCCATCTTCTGTTGGCTAGGAGTAAGTCACAGACTCCACCCACACTTGAGGGTAGTGGATCACACAAGGGCATGAACCCAAGGAGGCAGAAGTCATGGGGGCACCTGAGAATATGTCTGCTGCAGGTTGTTTCCAAAAACCATGCCCAACTTGAAAAAAGATTTTGATGATAGAATGTGTCCTTGAAATCAAATTTAAAAGATGACATTCTTGGAACCAAAGCAGCATGGTTAAATACGTTTAGTCTCTGAAAATGATCATTTTGAGAGTGATAGGGGCAGAAATAGAATATTGGGTCCCAGCTATAATTGTAAGAAATATCATTTGTGCTCTGTTAATCATAATTATTTTGTTCTGGTTAAAGAAGGCACATTTTAACCTGGCAGGGAGTTGCACTTGGGACCTGGGAACTCACCTGGAAATGCAGCCCTTCCTCCCCATCAGGGAGCTGCCTATTATGGGAAGATTAGTAACCTTGTTGCAGAAACCAGAGCCAACAGCCCTTTAAAGACCCTCAGCCCTTTGAATAACCCAGCCTTTGCACACCTACAGGCCTTTGCAAATCTCCAGCCTGCGTTACCTGTTAACTACCCATTTGGCATAACCTTTTGCCTACTTGCCCATGTAATCTTTGTCCTTCTACCCAACATAAGCAGCTGGTGGTGGGGAGAGGCAGAACATATTTTTGTGGATGACCTGCTGCTCTCCCATACTGCCGGTGGTATTGGAATAAACACTCATATGATTCAAACCTGTCTCTGCTTAATTGGCTCAAATAGTGACAGGCAGCTCGGACCTATTGGTTGTCTGGTTACAAAAGGACAATACATATTTTCAACCAGAATTTATATCTTATCAAGTCATATTATTTCATGGACAAATTTCAAAAAAGTAAAAGGATTTTCCTTATCCACATTCGTTCATATACTTTATGTTCTATCACACATGGACTTTTTCCCGGAGAGCCTCTCCAGGCTGACAGATAGATTGACTGAAGGTGCTTTTATTATGACCTCATTACCTACAGAGATCTAAAAAGATATATTTTCCTTTGTGAAAGCTTCCTTGATTTTGTATATTCTTGGCTCTGAATTTATCACACAGTAGCACAAGTATTCACTTCTCTTTAGCCCCATAGGCCTGTGGGGGTTTGCGTTCTGTAGAACCAATGGCTTTTACTATAATTAGGTACAGTCACTAAGAGTTTGGTATTGAACATCACAACAAGAGAGATGTGTTGCAGCAGAACTTTGTCATGCTCACCTACATGATAATTATCTTAAGGAGAATGAAGCACACAGGCATCATAAAGAGACAGGAAATTGATAAATACCTTTTTTAAAAACAGTCCTGGGGCATAATGTCATCTTAACTTTGGGGTATAAAAAGCTATTAAATCATAGCGTACAAAAGTCTGTTTATTTAGCCTGGTGAAGACAGATTCTAGGTTGTGCTTGAACAACAGAATATGAGATTACAGGCAACAACATGAAAAATGGAAGTAAGCTGGAAGGGTCTTGCTTAGTTTCTGCTCCATAGAAATCACAGCCAATAATAAATGCATTTGGATGCTGTGATTGCACCCTGGAAGGACATTTTCTGTGAAGATTTTTCAAAACTCTGATCCATTCTCCAGAATTTGCCAGTCATGTTATTGATTCATCATTTTCACTTCATTTAAAGCATTATTAATCTATGACTCTGGTCTGTGGTTGAGTTCTGAGAACAAAATCAGTAAACTTTTCTACTTGAACTTCATTTTTTTTCTTTGGGTATTCTCAAAAATAGCAGAACCTGAAATGTTTTTGTCACAAGCAAGTATATGCTTGTATTTATTTGATTCTGATATACTCATCATTGAAACTTTGGGTCAGGGTAGAGCATGCTGGCTGTATAAATAAATTTATAAGTAAATCCACAGTTTCTTACAAATATTATGGTATTGGCAAATTAATATTCTTAGGCTTATATATTTAAAAAAAATTATATTCCTGGCATGCATTAGCTCAGGATCCCTAATGTGAAAAACTCTAACCCAATCTATGACAACAGTATTGAACAACAAAAGATCTCATCCTCACATTAAATTTTAGTCATAGGTCCTCCCTATATGTGACATTGGGCAGTTCACATAAGTCAGACTCGGGTATTGTATAAAAAGCATTGGAGATCTAGAATTCCATAATTCCTGGGGAGGCAGAGGGATAGGTAGCAACCTTTTGCAAATGAAGTGTCAAATTTCTAACCTCTGATCTTCTGATATTTTTAAGGCAGAGCTGAGGTCACTTTGTGCTAACTCCTATGAGCAGGAGTGAGGGAAGAAGTTCAAGGATGATGAAAGAATGAATAGCGAGACCCAAACTGCCAAAGGAAAAGTTATTGATAAATCCAGCCACATTTAAGTGCAGGGCACAGTGCCAGGTGTTGCAGAAGATGCAGAAAGGATTAAGATATAGTCACTGCCTTAAAAAATGCTGGTAAGACAGGAAAAATAGGGGGGATAAGAGACTAACCAAAGGACTTGTATGCATGCTGATAAGCATAACCAATGGATACAGACAAGGTGGGGGAGTGAGGGCATGTGCTGGGGTGGGGGTGGCCGAGAAGAGGTCAATGGGGGGGGGGGGGGAGGAGACAAATGTAATACCATATGTATTACTTAAAACAATAAAGAATTAAAAAAACAGGAAAAATAAAAGTTTATAAAATAAGCGATGGCAAAGGCAGGGTGTAATTACTGTCACAAGAAAGATTCAGACCGATATTATTAAGTTTGCATGGAATGATCACATCTATTTTGAAGAGGGTGTATCCAGGAAAGCTTTCACTAAGAGATGACATTTGAAATGGACCTTAACCAGTTAACTGCCACGCATCCAAAACGGAAACCATCCCCACATGCCATGATATTTAGAATTTAATTGTGTCTATAGATGCTTATGGCGTACAAAGGGCTAAAGGATGGAGAGGAGTCTGCCAGGTGAACTTGGAGAAAAGGGAGCCCTAGGCAGAGGGAGATGCATGAGCTGTGGCTTAGCGATGGGAAAACACGGGCTTTGGGAATAAACTTGAATAGTTCCCTTTGGTTGGACAGTGAGCAATGAGAAAGAGTAGGCAATGCCTAGTGATTTTATCTATAACCAAATTATGAAAGCCCAGATAGGTTACATGATTGGGCATTCTGGCTTATGTAGCGTGCTCATCTTCTGAGACAAACTCATTTTCATTTTTATGTCAGTAGAATGCGTTTTAAGGCTATAACTGTCATTCCAACAATATCTTGCCTTTTGCACGGACCCACTGTAGTCATAGAACTTTTATCTGTGTAATGCAACGCTTTCTAGCAGCATTAGAGAAATGGCTAACATCTTCATTATTCAGCAACATCAAGTCCTGGCCAACATTCATTTTGTCAGGAGCATTAAAAAGACGCTTCAAAGCTTCTCTGTGGAGGAAACCACTTACTGTTTATTGTATCCTCTTGAACATGAAAATGGTCTGGTTCTTAAAGGACATTTCCAAAGCTGGCTAAAAAAATGTAGTACTTTTATTTTTATCACCTGGTGAATATCACCTTCATATTGCTTTGGCCTTAACTATCCTTTAAATATTTGTCTTGCCGTCTTTGGAGCACTTGAAAATGTTTTTTTTTTCAGCATTGCTGAATTCCATGCCAGCTGCCTGTGTTATCAAAGACCATATAAAGGCATACAAGGAATAAGATGCAAGGAATAAGCTGTTTGTGTGCAATTTGCCTTGTCCTTGTCAGTTGCAGGCACAACTCTCATGAATTATTTAGGGTCCTGCTGTCCCGGAGTGAGCCCAGTAGTGCTTCATAAAGAAGACTCCTGAATCTCCCCTTAAGGAATCATACTCTCAGTGGCAGTGAGGGAAGTGAAGTGGCTGCAGCAGTTGTAGCACGGAAATATACTTGGGCCAAAGTACTGAACTGAGATTTGGGCAAATTCCTGTAACTTATGTCTGTTGGTAAAGCACTTTTTTGTACAAAGAAAGAGCTGTTCAACGAGGGAGCAAAGCAAACGTATAACAACAACATTAGTAACAAAAAAACATCTGCCAGGTGCTTAGGTGCTAGAACTATATTAATTCTAAAAAATTCCATGTTATGATTATTATTCTTACTAGTAGCCCTGTGCACGAATCTGTGCGCAAGTAGCTTTCTGCTGCTTGCCTCAGCTGGCCACCTACCCACTGCAGCTGGTAGCTCTCTGCTGCTGGGTAGCTCACTGCCCCACTCTCCTGCTGATCTGTGATCCGGTCATTATTCGGTTAGTCATTACGCCTCTGGGCGTAACAGATGATTAGCATATTCCTCTTTTATTATTTAGGATTTTTCAGATTCGGACACTGAAGCTCTGAGAGATTAAGTTGCCAACTCAAGATCACATAGTGAGTGGTGGAACTGAAATAGGGAACAGTATCTGCTAAGTGCAGAGGATACAGCTTTGTCAGTAGAGGTGTGAATAGCAAACATGGAGCAAATTTCTGAAGGAAGGACATGTGTTCTCTTAATGTGGCAGATTCTGTAAGACTCCACCCAGATCTCCTTGTAGGACCAAGGCATTCATTCTCCAGCTTCTGGAAATGTCAGCAGCTGATGGCTCTTACTTAGCTATAAGTCCTTCTCTGCCATTGCCCTCAGCAGAAGAGAGCCACTTCACCCTCTTCCTGGAGTAGCCGGAATCTAAGACATGTCTGTGGGGAGAATGAGATATGGAGTCCCAACCCCCTTGCCTGAAGGTCAGACATTTTCACAAGGCCAGCTCAGCTCCAGGACCTTACTTTGGAATCACATTCCAGATTTTGGAATCAATTCTCCAATCTTTTTTTTTAAATTTTTAAAAAATATATTTTATTGATTTTTCACAGGAAGAAAGAGGGATAGAGAGTTAGAAACATCGATGAGAGAGAATCATCGATCAGCTGCCTCTTGCACACCCCCGACTTGGTTGCATGTATGCAACCAAAGTACATGACCTTGCCCGGAATCGAACCTGGGACCTTTCAGTCTGCAGGCCGACGCTCTATCCACTGAGCCAAACTGGCCCCAGCTCCCCAATCTTTAAAAAAAAAAATATTTTATTGATTTTTTTTTACAGAGAGTAAGGGAGAAGGATAGAGATATAGAAACATCGATGAAAGAGAAACATTGATCAGCTGCCTCCTGCACACCCCTATTGGGGATGTGCCTGCAACCAAGGTACATGCCCTTGACTGGAATCAAACCCGAGACCCTTGAGTCCGTAGGCCGACGCTCTATCCACTGAGCCAAACGGGTTAAGGCCAGCTTTCCAATCTTAACTTCCTTCTCTCTTCCATAGATATTGAGGCGTAGGCTCTCTCTAAAAATCTTCTGGACATATATCTCAACTTTAGAGTCTGTTCCTGAACTAAGGCATCAGCGGGATAAAAAGAGTGTGGGCTTTGGAGCCTGGAGACTTGGATTTTCTTCCTGGCTCCAATACTTCCTCTCTAGCTGTAAGATCTTGGGTTTGCTCTATTACCTTCCTGAGCCTTGGTTTCACCATCTGTTCAATGGAAATGATATTCCAGAGTGATCGTTAGGACTAAGATAAATGTATAAAATATATACTGTCCATGGCTGGCCACCAATTAACACTAATTGTCTGACCCTACAATCTCAGCAGGAGATGGCTAGGAAAGAGAGAATCCAGGAGGTCCTCTGGTGAAGGTCAGTTAGGTGGATGCCAGAAGGCCTGTGGGCTAAGCAGTCCTCACCATCCTTTTAGTGTGAGAACCGCTGTCATGACTGCCAGTCCCAGCAGCTTTGCTTAATGGCCTGGTTCGTACTGGCATTCCCACTAATATGTATAATACGTAATATGTAATGTAAAATGTAACATCACATAACATGTAACATTTATATGTAATATGTAATATAGACACACATTTAACAAATAGATACATTTTCTATATTGATTTTTTTTTATATAAATACATACTGGTATGAAGTAGGTTGGGGAGAAAAAGAGAGAGATCTAGGTTTATCATTTTCAAACCTTTTGACCTTGACCCTCACTGGGAAGTACATTTTACCTCACTACTTTGTACACACATGCACATACACAATCAAAATTTAAGTTTCAGAAACTAATGTGTGTTTTCTAAGTTTGAATGCACTGTGATCTCTGTCTACTCTTCCCTTCCCTTCCCTTCCCTTCCCTTCTCTTCCCTTCCCTTCCCTTCCCTTCCCTTCCCTTCCCTTCCCTTCCCTTCCCTTCCCTTCCCTTCCCTTCCCTTCCCTTCCCTTCCCTTCTCTTCCCTTTCCAAGAAGAGACCAATCTGAATGAACGTCTATGGAGGCTATGGAGGCTCATTTTCTTTCCTCTTAGCTTAGTAGAGGGTTGGCTGAGTAGGTCTCAGTAGGAACAAAAGGACTGCGCTGTGGAGTCCCTATCACTTCCTGAAGCAGGAAGCCCCTGCTGTTACATGTTGCCTCAATATAGGTAAGTGAGTCCCTCTCTTCTGATTCATTTGCTGCTTGTATAGAGTCTAGTCAACTTAGGAGTTTGGTGATCTTATGCATACTGCTCTTTATGTACTTCTCAGTCTTCTCCCTGTAAGCCCTATTCTGTATTTACTTTGTTTGGTGCTAGAGATATATGTTGGTGCTCACAACCCCTCTGCTCACCAAAACTGAGAGACATATCAGAATTGGCGGGAGGGGATGTTTTGAAAAAGCTCAGCAGGTACCTCTGCCTTGTGCCTCCCTGTTCCCTAATGAAAAGCCTGTTGTAGAAGAGCAACAAAACCCTCACTATTTGAAATGGGAGGGGGCCTCTTCCACTCTGCATCTGGGTTGTTCTGGCAAGAGCACACAGATGGGGGAAACGATGGAGCTTTGATGGGGGTGGGTTCAGAAGCAAAAGGGGGGTTTTGAAAAAAGTTCCCATTTTTCTGTTGCTACCTTAAAAATGTGTGTCTCAACCTTGGCACTACCGACACCGTGGTCCACCGAATTCTTTGTTGTGGGGCCTGTCTGGTGCATGACAAGATGTTTAAAAGCATTTTTTGACCTCTATTCACCAGATGCCAGTAGCACCCACCCCTCAGGTGTGACAACAAACTGTCTCCAGACATTGACAAATGTCCCCTGAGAGCCACACTCACCCTCAGTTGAGACCTACTGCTTTAGATGGACCCTAAACATCATTAGTGTTTTCCTGTGTCCATATTATGCTGTATTTGTGTGTGTGTGTGTGTGTGTGTGTGTGTGTGAGTGTGTGGAGTGTGTGTGTGTGTGTGTGTGTGTGTGTGTAAAAGCCTCGCAACACTTGTACTTTGAACACATAATAAGGTCAAACATTTAATAATATTTCTACTTATTATCAATTCTGTGGACATTACATTTCCCCATATAGATGTTTAACACATTTTTTAGAATGGTTATTGAAAATGGTGTAGAGACACAAGTATCTGCCCCCTTTCGTTGTCAGTGGGGTCACAAGGAAGACTTACCAGGTAATGGAAAATGGAGGTTCTACTGGGTATTGATTAAAGAGCGATGCTTTGATAGTAAGTCCCATGATGAACTCCACACCTTATTAATGAATAAGCATCAATAAGGCATATTAAGAAATCTTAGGCATTACCAAGGTAAAGTTAACAATAGAGTCCACAGTGAGCCCTTTAAGAAATGAAATACAGAAGAGTTCATGTAGTATCATTCAAGATACACTGTCAATTGAGCGTCAGCTTGCCCCACTGCTGGCCCTGTTCTTGGCTAGTTTCCTGCCAAACAATATGTGCCAGGAAAAGAAATGCAAAGTACTTTGTCCGAAACAAAACATAATGAAGGAGAGGAAAGCAACTGGGAAAATAAGGATCCTACCACAAGCTTTTGGATTCCCTGGTCTTTTGAGTAGACCCTGCTGTGCTTCTCTTTTTTTCAGAGCTACTGTGAGCTGACGGGGAGGGGATGGGGAGGGTGTTTGCCAGCTTTGAGAGACTCACAGAATCTCTCAGAGGAAATGGAATGTCTTTGTATCTAAGAAACAAACAGTAGTTAGCTTCTCAGCACTTAATAGCCACAGCGATGTGGATGTGAAGCTTCCCAGAGAAAGCTGAGAAATATGGTAGACTTGCCTGTGAAACCTCAATTATCGAGGCTGTGGGGCTTATAGAAAAAGAAACAAATTGTTTTTGAGCAGAGCTATTTTTCTTTCTTCACTGTCTTTTATTTGTATTCAGTGTTTTGGTCCCTTTGTTTGATTAAACAGGTACATGGGCGTGTGTGCACACAGGCACATGCACACGCAGTGGCATTCCTGCTAGGCCTGCAATTCCTTTCCTGAGTGCTATGGAAGCAGAAGGACAGCCTCTACTCACATTCTCGCTGCTTGGATGAGCTCTAGCTGATCAAATGTCTCTGTCTCCACTCGGCTCCCTTTTGATCTCTGTTACAACAGAGAGCAGGCATTTGAAATAGATTTCAAATTAAAATTTTAAAAATAGGGTTTTTGATAGGACTTTTTTTTTTTCCATTATGAGAGCATTATATACATATGTTAGAAAAATTTGAATTTAAACAAAAAGAGTGGGAAGGATAAAGGGGGAAAATGAAAAAGGGGGAGAGAGACCTGACCGGTGTGGCTAAATGGTTGAGTGTCAACCCACGAACCAGGACGTCACGGTTTGATTCCTTGTCAGAGACATGCCTGGTTTGCAGGCTTTATCCCCAATAGGGGGCACACTGGAGGCAGAAGATTGATGATTCTCTCACATTATTGATGTTTCTATTACTTCTTCCCTCTCCCTTCTTGTCTCTGAAATTAATAAAAACATATTTTTTAAAAAAAGGGGGCGTGAGAGAGCAAAAGTGTGATCTTAAAAGAGCTCGCTTGTTTGCTCTCTGTTTCTGCCACCAAAAGGTGGCCATTGATCAGCATTATATAGGACCCAGTACAGTGTTTTGCAGTGAAAGCCTATAAACTTGATAAAGAAGGAAGAAAGTTAGCCTGTGTTTATCTTTGTTCCCTTTGTGTTTTAGCAGAGATGAGCACAAAGTAAAACTCTATAAATATTTGTGGTATGTTAAATTATTTTTACTCTAATCTTATGTTACTCAAAACATGCTAGTGAATGAAGAAAACAGGCTTGTCAAAGAAGTGAAAATGTGGATCTAGAATGCTGCCTAAGTCATTTTGGCTAAACCTCTCATTTTAGCGATGAAGGGCCTGGAGCTCCAAACCCTGCAGGAACTTGCCCAAAGTCTAACAGTTGCAGAGCCAGGACAACCCAGTCCTGTGCTTTCAAACTCAATCTTTTATAATCTAAAATCGCTTTGACTAAGGTATCTAAGAAGAGTCCAGTAATATTTATTTATGTTAAATCATTCTTCTCAATTTAATCTCAGTTGTGTTGGAACATTTATCTTTGAATTTCTCTTTATCATTGGTTCAAGCTTTAGTCCTGACAGTAAGTGCCATTCATTCCTGGGACTTAATTTTTTTTTTTATATGCCCATGCCCTTACTCAGATCTATTGATTCAGAATGTCCAGAACTTGGGCATTGATATTTTAAATGAATTTTCACGGGTGATTCTAACATTCAGTGATATTGATCACAGGTGGTATTGTGACATTCGGTGATGCTGGGAACAATTGCTCTAGATAATATACTTTTTTTCTTCCTTGACAATATTTCTAAAGTCCATTTACATTTCTATGGTTTTCTTCCAGATCTGTATTAGAAGTTTCAATTTATAAATGGGAACTTATAGAAGCTAAGTATTGATTTCCAGTATCCATTCTCCTCTTTTTCATCATTACAGATGTTTCTACTCTCACATAAGGCCACTCAGCAAAAGACCACAATTTCCCAGCCTTCTTTGCAATGAGATTTGTCCCTGTGACTTGGTTTTATCCAATGGGTTCTGACCAAAGTAAATTTGGATCATGCCTTTAAAAAAAAAGAAATTTGTCCTTTCCTTCCCTTTCTGTTGGAAAGCCACTATATTAACTCTGATCCAGGCTATTATGTGACAGAGAAATAAACTTTCACCTGTTTAAGACCCTGTATTTTTGTCCTTTGTTACAGCACTTCAATAAAACGCATTAAGGCTGATAACATCTAAAATATAACACTGGAACTCATTTCCTTTATCATCTGTGGCAAAACACAGTCTTTCCATAATTGAGATCAAGTCTCATGCACTTTTTCTAATTCTGAGTCTGGGAATGATAACTACACCTATTTACTTAATAGCTCTATGTTGATCAATTGCCTGTCTGTCAACACTCTAAAATAGAACAGGGAAATTCAATTTCATTCAGAGACAACAGTATTAGCAAAGTGACAGAGACACGTGACTGACTCTTGTTCGTGAAAATCCATGTTCTCTCTTGCTGGAACACAGTGTGGATTACATCACCCTTTTTGCAGGAGTTAGGTATGGCGGCATGACTGAATTCTGATTCATTCTGTTAGATCATTGTATCTTCAAATCTCCCACATGCCTCTGTACTGTTTGGCACTCTGACTTCCATTCCTGTGTTTTTGCTTTCCTATTCAAGCTAACTTTCTTTGGAGTCTACCAAAATCTGTGTTCTCTACCTCATACTTCCTCTGAATTGAGAAACCATTTTTTCCCCTCCTGCCACATCTCACCCTATCATAATATTCCAAACATGTCCAACATTCACTTACTGGTTACATTTAGAGTGAAACTGTTGAATCAGAAAAGTAAGGTCGCACTAATGTGGTGGCTTTCTGTCTCAAATTAATGTTTTCATTGTTCCTTCTTGCAATATTGTTTTCACAGACGTCTTATTGCCAGTGTTTCTTGGGCTGCATGCCATATTTCTGGCCGTAGGAAAAGTATGCCTGGAAGAGCATACAAACATCTTTTATAACATTCCTGTATCTCTGACAGCATAATGCCAGCTGCAATCTTTGTTTCTTTGTTTGTTCTTCAGTTGTCCATAGGATAGGAGCACATGTGTATTACTAACTTGGATGTCCTCTTCTATTGTCAGGTGCTGAGTATAGCATGTGTTGGTGGAGCTGAAATGAAAACCGGTAGCAAATCAGTGAGTGCCATTAAATAGAATGGCAAGTACAAAATCTGAAGCCTCGGTATCGTTTCTGAAGGCTTAACTTTTTTCAAAATAAAAGAGTGACAGTGCAAGAAGGTACTCATGTTAATGCCCCAAAGTACAGTTTTGGATGTCAACTGTTCACAAAAGTGGTCTTCAAAAACAATGTACTTACATAGAATTTAATTTAGTCAGTAGACTTAGTTTGACTCACTATTATCAGAAGAAACTTCAACTTGTTAATGTGACCCACATAAATTTAGTCACTATTTAAGTTTCCAATTACTACCACTCTATTCACTGCATGCTTCTTTATTCACCTTTGCCTGATTATACCACCTTTGTTGCTTGGGGTAACACAAGATCCTCTAACAAGTATACCCAAAGTGTATAGTGAGCTCAAACACAAAAGAAGTTTATATATTTTTTACTCCTGAACAGTGTAAGGTGGGTGCTCCTGCTGGCCAGGAGGGTTCTCTTCCATGAAGCCATCATGGACCTGACAGGATGAAGGGTGTGCCATTTTTAACACACAGCTGCTAGAGTTGCCCTGGTCATCTTTGTTCCAGCCAGCCAGAAGGATGAGAGGGATAGAGAGTGTGAGTAAGAGGTTTCTGTGGACCAGCCTGTCAGTCATCACATCTGTTCATATTCCATTCCTACTGCACAAAAGTTTGGGACGTATAATCTGGCCAAATCCAGGAGGAAGAAGAAATAAATGTTTATGAACAACTGGTAGTCTCTGCCACATGTCCTTCTATGACTCCATCCTTCTGCTCACACAACTTCTCTCGCCTATTAAAAATCTTACTTAGTTTTCAAGGTCCAGCTAATAGCAACCTCATTGTCCCAGTCCTTAGTTGCAATAATGTGTTCCTTCCTCTGACTTCCATTTTGAATATCCATTATAGCCTTTATTTAATTCTACCTTGTGTTCTGATTTTTTTTAAGACTTTATTTTTTGAGAGAAGTTTTTGATTTATAACAAAATTGAGAGTTACAGAAATTTTCCGTATATCCCTACCTTCACAGATGAATTGCCTCCTTTATTGACATCACTAACTAGAATGGTATACTTTTTATTGAGGATAAACATATGTTGATATGTCATAATCACCCAAAGTCCATAGGTTTGATTATGGTTTACTCTTGATGTTGTACATTTTATAGGTTTGGACAAATGTATAATGACATATCAATCATTATAATATCATACAGGATATTTCATTGCCCTAAAAAATTCTTTGTGCTCTGCATAGTCATCCCTTTTCCTCATCCTACTCCTGGAAAGCATACATTTTTTATTGTCACCATAGTTGCCTTTTTCCGAATGTCATAAATTTGGAATCATACAGTACAGGGTTGGGCAACAGCAGGTTTATAGTTGTTCATATACAGTGCAATAATTAATAAATAATAATATAAGAATAAACATTGTTTTATGTACTCACAACTGTAAACTTACTTTTGCCCCACCCTGTATGTAAACTCTTCAGATTGGCTTCTTATATTTAGTAACTAGAGGCCTAGCACATGAAATTCATGCATCAGTATGGTCCTTAGACCTGGCCTGCAATCAGGGCCATCTTCTCTGGCAGCCTGCTCCACTCCCTGCTGCAACCCAACCCCAGTTCCCCAGGTGATCGGAGCCTGCTGGCCAGGAGGAAGAACCAAGAGGTCAGCCATTCCCACCTACTCATTGGACCTGCCCCCATCACAGGTTGCCCTCTGTGTGTGAGGTGACCAGTGGGGCAGATGCCTTGGCCTGACACCACCTGCATCCCCTGCCATCCACAACAGGTTCCCCATTTGCCATCGGGTGACGGGAGCCTGCCATCCAGGGAAAGGGACCGAGAGTTGGTCAGTGAGCCTCCTAGTGATTGGCCAAGTGGTCATTCTGGTCATTTCACTGTTAGGGTGAATTTGCATATTACCCTTTATTATATAGGATATGCATTTAAGAGTCCTCCATGTCTTGTATCTCCTCTCCTTTTCCTGGTTGAATAACTCTTTTCTTTTTTGTGCCAAATAATATTTCATTGTCTGGATATACCCAGCTTACTTATCCATTCACCTACTGGAAGGACATATTGGTTGCTTCCAAGTTTTAGCAATAATGAATAAAGTTGCTATAATATCTGTATGCAGGTTTTTGTGTGAACAGAAGTTTTTAACCCCTTTGAGTAAATATCAACAATTACAAGTACTTTGTCATATGGTAAGAGAGTGTTTAATTTTTTAAGAAATTGCCAAACTGTCTTCCAAAGTGGTTGTAGCTTTTGCATTCTTACCAGCAATAACTGAGAGTTCCTGTTACTCTGTAAGCATTTAATGTTGCCAGTGCTCTAAATCTTGGCCATTCTCATATGTGTGTAGTGGTATTTCATTGTTGTTTTAATTTGCACTTCCCTAATGAGAAATGATTTGGAACATCTTTTTTGTTGTTGTTAATCCTCACCCGAGGATATTTTTCCCATTGATTCTTAGAGAGAGTGGAAGGGAGGGTGGGGGGAAGACACAAGAGAGAAACATTAATATGAGAGAGATAAATCAATTGATTGCCTCCCTCACACGCCCCAAACAGGGCCATAGATCAGGCCTGCAACAGGTATGTGCTCTTAAGTAGAATTGAACCAGGACCCTTCTGAACACGGGCGGAGGCTCTACCCACTGAGCCGAACCAGATGTGCTTATTTGCTATTCTTTTGCAAAGTAGATGTTTTTAATTTTAATGAAGTCCAGCTTTATCAATTATTTCTTTTATAAATTGAGACTTTGGTGGTATATCTAAAAAGACCTCTCCATACTCATCTAGGTTTTTGCTCATGTTATCTTCTAGGAGTTTTATAACTTCATGTTTTATATTTAGGCCACTCCTATATTTTGAATTAATTTTTGAGAAAGATATAAGATCTGTGACTACATTCATCTTTTTCCATGTGGATGGCTAGTGCTCTAGTACCATTTGTTGAAGAGACTACCTTTGCTCCATTGTATTGCCTTACCATGTAAACTTTAGAATCAGTTTGTTGATATCCATAAAATAACTTGCTTGGGTTTTGATTGGTGGTTAGTTTTTTTTGTATCCATTAGTCTCACTCACCTAACTGTAAAATTCCTTTAACAAACCACCATAGTGCGGTGGGAGAACGGAGGTCTAGGGTCACATAGGCTGGGTTGAAATGGACTGTGCTACATTGTAGGGGTGAGATCTTTATCAAGTTACTTTTCTTCTACTCATTTCCTCATCTTAAAAACAGTGGTAATATGGCATAGTGTTGTAATAAAATTAAGTTTATTTGAAATTTCCCATCCACACCTGAATATAATAGATGATCGATAAATGTTAATGTTGCTACCATTTGCCTCTTCTGCAGTGATATTCTTTTAGTTGGTTGTTAAAAACATGTAACTGAGTTAAACTGTAAGTCTTCATAGCATTGCAATAGTAGAAGTTCAAGTTGAGAGTGTGAACTTCTAGTAGATAGCAGACTCCAGGACAGAAGGAAGCCCTGGAAATAGTGTCAGTATGTTGGCTGTGTAGGCATTCTGTCAGCTCTAGAGGACTCATCGGCTGCTTAACAAATTGTGTTCACTCCAGCCAAACTTGCAGCTGCCTGAGATGACCTCTGTGAATTGTGTCCCACCAAGCAATGGCTGCTTTATTACAGATAAGACTAGAGGCAACAGGCAGGGCTCAGGCCAGGTCTGGCCCCTGCCTGACCCACTTAACACTTCCCCAAAGACAATTGGACATTGGAATGAGAAGAGAGGAGCCAGGGAAATTCTGATATTAAGAGAATGATCTAAAGTATGTTTTAGTTGATTCCAGTATAAATTTATCTGGATGCCTACAGCTTCTTAGGTACTTTGGGAAGTAAGATTTTAGCCTTGGTCATTTGCCTGGTTGAGATGGAGACTAAGATTGGTTGAGATTTAGACTATTTTACTTGATTATTGTTCTGTGTCTTCTGTTCTCCCCCAGTGGAATAGTATCACTGTCATACTAGAGTAGGGATCCAGCCTGGGATGAGGGGCTATACCAAGTGGGATAGTTGATAGGGACAGAAATAGAAGATTGGGGACCAGCTATAATTGTAGAAATATTAATCATGCTCTGATTGACCATGATTGTTTCCTTCTGATTAAAGAAGGCACATTCTAACCTGCTTGGGAGTTGCACTTGGGACCTGGGAGCTCACCTGGAAATGTAGCCCATCCTCTCCATCAGGGAGCTGCCTATTATCTGGAAAGATTAATAACCTTGTTGCAGAAACCAGAGCTGCAAGCCCTTTGAAGGCCTCGAGCCCTTTGCATACCTGCAGGCCTTTGCAAGTCTCCAGCCTGCATTACCTGTTAATTGCCCATTTGGCATACCCTTTTGCCTACTTCCCTATGTAATCTTTGTTCTTCTACCAAATATAAGCAGGTGGCTGATGGGAGAGGTAGAGCAGATTTTTGTGGGTGACCTGCTTCTCTCCCATACTGCCAGCGGTATTGGATTAAACGCTCACATATGATTCAACCCTGTCTCTGCTTAATTGTCTCAAATAGTGACAGGCAAGCATAGACCCATTGATTGTCCAGTTACATAGTGATTAAGGTCAGGGATATATATTGTTATGTAAATGTTTGTTAAATATTCATATATGTGTAGAACTGAAAAATCATTTCCCCCTATTCCTCACAATGCTTCACAGCAGTATTTATTATTTTCAATGAAAACAAGGAACCTCCAAACCCTTCAGCATTTACCACAGTTGGACTCAGATCCTTTTGGTAGGTTAAATGTACTGATGTGTGTGTAAACCAAAGGCACATTTCAGGAAGGGACTATGGGGATGGGAGTAGAAAGTTGACAGATAATTTAGCACAAAAAAGCCTGACTCTGGCTTGACCTGGAAGCTAGATGTGTGAGATTTAGAGAGGAGTGGATTCCAGGTACAGAATGGTGGCTGGTAATAAAACCTACCCTGTCTGACTATTGTTATAGTGTCTTTCTGCCTTGGGGAGAAAACAAATTGTGTTTGTGAACTGAGAGCTACATCCCCTTCCCCCCATGGCATATAACAGAGGAAGGGAGGTCCTTTGGGTATCACAGGGCATTGAGGACAGAGAGTCTGGTTTCAATCAGAGGTGTGGATCTGGGCCGGGGAAGAGGAAAATCATGCTGAGCAGTTGAGGTTCTCTGAGGGTCTCAGCTGCTAGTGGCAGCCAGGATGAATCCATGTCAGGGGATATATTCTCTGAAAGTAGACACTAAAGTGGAGTTTGGTGTGCAGGGTATTTATTAGAAATCAGTACCTATGAGGGAAGAGGCAGGAAGCAAGATTGGGAGTACAGAGAAGTTGAACTGTGATGCAGAACAGATAGAGCCTTGGCCAGCCCCCCTGGGATCTCAGGTTGCATGTGGCCTCTCAGAGTTGTCTGAGTGGGTTGTAATGGTTAGGTCTTTCCATCCCTTTTCCATCAGCCACTGGGTGTGGACTGCCCTGGGAAGAACATGCTCCTGAGTGACGCTGCTCTTTGCCACTGATGAAGTCCTCTCCTACAGGGGGAATCTGGGTGGTGCATCTCCATGCCATCAGAGTCCATATAGCCAGAGAACGGTATGCTCAGAGATCCTGAGGAGGGGTGGGAGCTCTGCCAAGAACTGGTGTTGCTCTATTAGCAAGTAGAGCTTTGGAACTAATGAAATGTGTGCAGTTAATATTAATCTGACCTTGTTCATACCATGACCTGGTGAGATCTGGGACATTCAAATTATATATGCTAATTGCACATGCTTTTAATAAAAATAGTGGAAATAATGAAGAGAAAAAAAGACCTAAAATTCTATTATCTCCTCTACTCACCTGCTCCCTTCTGGTCTTTCTTGGTTATGTCTATAACTTTTATATGGTCGACTTTCATCTTGTTTTATGTTAATTTGAGGACTTAGATCAGAAAGGCTAAGTGGGCAAAGTGGTCTGGATGGTAATGAGAGGGGTGTAAAGTGGACAGTGTGGGTGAGATCTGACATACATCACTGCTCAGCCCAGGCATTAAGTAAAGAATAGGCTGGAGGTAATAAATATTCGTATAGCTCTGGCTACGAGCTCCACCCCACTGTTTAGAGATATTAATCTTTATGATTAAATGGTGGTTTTGGTTTCCAGAGCAAGGTTCTTAATACTTTATACCAGCCTGTTTCTTCTGAGTCATCAGTACCGTTTCTCTGAGCTTGTTAGATTTTGCATGTTGCCCTCCAAACAGGCGGCTGCATTTTGGGTTGATTATTTGCATTTTAAAAAAATAGGCTGCTCACACTGCATTAAATTTTTATAGCTGCTGTGTTCATTGATCAGATCTCTCTGTTAGCAGTTACTATTCCAGCTGTATATTTTAATTACACTTGAACAATCAGCCTTTCTTAGTTCTTGAGTAATTTGCTGCATTTAATTTGTCCTTTTGTCTAATTCCAACTTAAATTATTTCATTAGTGTTGGCAATCCTGTGTCTTACACCCTTCCTATTCTTTTTAAATCAATTTCTCAGGGTTTTAATTACGCAGAACAGTCAATAAAAGTTGATGCCAACAAAAGAACCATTGAGGCAAATGGTCATGAAGAATATATGCCTACAAGATATATTTTAATAATAATGCCCTTAGCATTTATGCCAGAACATTAACTAATTAATTCACACTATACTCCACAGGAATGGTCAGCAATTTTGTTTTTCATTTGGTTAATGACAAACTGTGGCATAGAGAAACTATACAAACTAGTGAAAGCTTCTCAGCAAGGTAGAGGAAAAATAGTTAGATGTTTCTGGATCGTGGAAGCATTAAGATAAATGATTTTTTTGAAGATAGTCATCATATGTTAAACTGTGATCTAAACATTGACTTCTGGTGACTGTTTATTTTATTTTCAGGCCCAAGAAATTGCATAAGGAAGAGACCTAAGCCTCTAGATCAGAGGTTTTGACTTGCCTGACTGTGGGTGATATTTGGCTCACAGACCTGCATTCTGGGGTCTACACAATTTTTTAAAAGGTGGATTTGGATGCCTTTAAAATGACGTGAGCTCTTCCCTACCTTTGCCTTGTATTGTCCTGCTTTACACATTTTAAAGATATCTTCCTTACTTCATGAGGCACTTGAGTTTGCTACCCCTGATTTTAGAACTCACTTTCAGCTAGAAAACTCAGATCCTGAGGGCTGAAGTTTGAAGGTGCCCCTACAGTTACTAGTAGAGATCAGCCTAGAAGAACCCCGGTTTCATGGATTCACTTCAGTGTTTTTCCATTACACCAAGCAGCCTCTAAACATTTCCTTCAGTGAATTAAAGCAAGACAATTATTTCATTAGATCTCTTTGGATTGTGGAAATAAGGCCTTGAAGCCATAATGTAGATCCATGGAGTAAATTATAAGTTTTCTAACACTTAAAAAGTGTGTTCGTGTGGTGTGGCATAGAGAATGTTAGCTGCGAGCCAAAAGACAGAGCTCTGGTCTCAGCTATGTCATTAACTACAGGCTATTTGACACCATGCACTTCAGTTTCCTCTGGCTATTGTAGTAGATGAGCTCTAAGTTCCCTTCCAGCCCTAGCATCCTATGATTCTTTCATGAACCCCAGTAAAAGTGTACACAGGCGGTAGAGAAAGATAAGCCATTCAATTAAAATGCCACTGTTCTACACAATCAGCTGTCTTCTGGAAGCATTTTGAATCTGAGCTTTATCATCCTTACCTACTTTTTCAGTTGGAGAGGAAATTCTGAACTATATAGTATAGTCCAGGAATGTGGTTATTAGTAAGTATGCACATTAACACTTAAGAGATCTCTGGAAGAAACGAAATAGATAATTCAGAGTATGTTTGTATGAATTTTTAGAGAGAGAGGAAGAAAAAGGAATAGAGAGATAGAAACATCGATGAGAGAGAAACATCATCAATTGACTGCTTCCTACACTCCCCCTACTGGAGACTAAGCCCTGACTCAGAATTGAACCTTGGACTTCTTGATTCCTGGGTGGATGCTCAACCAGTGAGCAACACAGGCCAGGCAGATAATTCAGAGGTCTTGAAACTATCTGATCCTTTTGAGGAGGGTACCTCTAAGCCACCGACAGTCATGCTCCTTGAGGGTAAGGGCTCTCTTTCATTCTGCGTGCTTAGTGCGTTGTCTGGTGCACAGTAGGTGCTCAGTAAATACTGACTGAATTTCAACATCCAGAGATGGACCATGAACTCATAATGTTGGGAGGAATCTTAGAAATTGTATTCAGCCTCTCTGCCAATGCTGAAATCCTCTCTACAGTATCCTACGAGGCTGCTCAGCAGGCTTCCCTAGTTGAAGCAGTTATTCATTCCATGAATTTATTGAGTATCTCCTAAGTACAGGACTGATTCTAGGATGCAGTAGTGAATCAGGGATACACAGTTTCTGTACGAGGAAGCCTGCTATTTCAGCTGGAACATCATCAGTGACAGGGGCACATTATGTGTGACAGCTCTACGTTCTATGAAGGTCCAACTCCCAGTTCTAGCCACCTCCCTCTGGGAAATGAACCCCCCCTCCAATGATGCCAGCATCAGTTTTTTTGACATCCCTTTCGCATGTCCCGGCACATTGCTCCAGGATTTCCAATTGTGAGAGGGTGCCATCTGTCAGTCACCAGCCTTCACCTTGAGCTCAGTTTCAGCCACCAATGAACAACTCGTAAACTACCAGCCTGTGGGAACTTACCTGTGCCAGGGATCACACTCGCCTCAGAGCAACGAGGCTCATGGTTGGTCCTGGTAGTGAGGACAGGAGATAACACGTGCTCTCTTTTTCCTGGTTGGGCAGAAAAAGCTGAAGTGACCTGTTATGTTTGGAAACACTGCCTTATGGTCTAGTTTCCTAGGTAGTTTTATTAGACAATTAACAGGGGCAATTCGGTCCTTTCTCCAAAGCATCAGCATGTACCTGGTTGAAAAGGTTTTGTTTTGTTTTGTTTTGTTTTTTTAAGTCTGAATTAAGGAAATCTGTGTGAATCTGGATGGGAAGCAGTACTGCTGAGGGGCAGTCAGGGCCTGAACACCAAGTCTTGAAACGTTCCATTTCAGGAACATAGTATTCCTGACATACGTCCATTCTCCACTGGCATCTTGCACAATCACTTGATGACTCAAAGCCAAGCTATTTAGCACAGTGTCTTTGGCTCTCCGTTAGTTGCCCTCATAGAGTCTTAGCTTTGGTGAAACAGAAATTTTCAATGTTTACTCAATTATCTCTATGTTTTCTTCCTCCTACTTTTTGGTTAGGGTTTCTCTCAGTTTGGAATTCATTCTTCTCTCCCATCTCTGCTTCTTCTCTCCCACCCCACAGCCTACCCATCATTTAAGGTTCAGCTACCATGCTGCCTCCTCCTCAAATTATTCTGTGATTCATAATGATCTCTCTGTCCCATAACTTCCTCCCCAGCTGGAAGTGTTCTTTCCTTATTTTGATCTTTTATACAACCATAACTTAATCTCTCTTTCCCCAAGTACCTGTTTTTAAATAAAATATATTTGTAGTAGTTATTAAGTGGTAATTATACCAGGTTAATCTCCTTGGAAACAGGGTAGTTCTCTGATATCTTTGAGTTTTCTACAAACTAAATTGAGTATTTTGAACACAACAAAACTAAGTAAATTGAATAAATTACTCTCAGAAAATGCCAGACAGAAATAAATATCTAAACATAATGGTATAAAATCAAGCCACTAGGTAGGTCAGTCTTAACACAGGCTTTAAAAAGAGACAATTGTCTGAAATTAAAAAAAAATACATAAATAAGCAATCTCTCAGAAATATAACAAAAATAAATAAGCAAACACAAAACCAAACAAAAAGGATTTACCTTCACAATGTATAGCATAACTTAAAAAATCCATTTTTATCCATTTGTCACATCTATCTGAGCACTCTCACTGTCTCACCAGCTTTAGCAAGCTCTCCTGGCTCCCTAGCTTCTCCTTTGTGCTGCTGCCAGCAGAAATCCTAGTCTCCTAGTCTCCTTGAGTTTGCCAGTTCTTCCCTCTCTAAGCCTCTCACAGTCACTAAAGCACAGGTTGATGGAGCTGGGCATGGCGCAATTCCTCTGGGTAGATGTGAGTTGGACAGTTTTGTGGCCCTCCTTCCACTTTTAGAAGATGTTTTGAGCATTTAAATTCAACATTAAGAAGCCCTGAAAGGCTGTTTTATCAAGGACTTGCAAGACAGGAAATTACCATGATCTCCTAATCAAAAAAGAGCCCTGGAAAACTTCCTCTGGGTGAATGTCCGACAGCCTCTTTCTGAGCTGGGCCTTTGGACCAAACAACCTCAAATCAAGGTGGGTGCACCATCAGGTGGAAGCTGGTCTTGCTACTGGTTGGCAGCCATCGGCCCCCAGCAACAAGTGAGAGAGTAAAGAGGCAGATCCCCCTGAGCCATTTGTTATCTCTGATGGCAGGCCTCCCCTCCCCTTGTGTGCGGTGACAGTGAGCATTTTTCAGCTTGTGCTTTCAGAATGTAACTCGTGTAGTATTTTTTATTCCAGTGCTGCTTGGCTTGCTTCATTTGCTTTTATGACAGTGCTTGGATACGATTAAATGACAATTTAATGTGTATAATAACTCATTTAAGGATTTAGTGAGGGCTTCGATGAAGGTGATAGGGTTTGAGCACACATTTGAGAAAACTGTACGGTTTTAACCTAAGCCAGGGCAATTGAGAACAATTTCTTTATCTTGGCAGAAAACAGCCCCATTTTCTGCATTCTTTCCATTCTCCTAAGCTCCTTTGCCCAAGTAGCGGACTTCTTTCCAGTACTTTGCCCAAGTACTGGAAAGAATGCTGGTATCTCTGGGCTTAATCCCCACCTCGTGTACTTTAATTCCTCCCTGGGATTAATAAAGTATCTGGAAATTATCTTGAGTCAATGAAAGTCCCCTTAGCCTGAGGCCATATGAACCACCATGTGGGAGGGTTCAGAAGGTTTGGGACACAGACAAAGGCTCCAGACTATTTTCCTGTTCCTGTCAGAACATGAGGAAAATGTAACTTGTCATGTCTTTGCATCATCTGTCTTTGGAGGATGATCAGATGACATTGGTGATTTATTTTGCCACCATCCACAGGGCTGCTGAGTTGTCTGTCCTCCGCAGGATCCCAGACTGAACCCAGGGGTTTGGCTGAGGGGGACAGGCTCATCCTCTGTACTGTCATCTGGGCTGAGCACTGTGGTGGGAGCCCCGAAAGAGAGGGCAGGGGGAGTCCTGGTCCAGTTCATTTTTCTAACTTTAAATGTTTCTTGAAGGTGGAAGTGGATGGAAGGGTAATTTTTCTCTAGAGCCTGGGCTTTTGGATCTTCCGCTCCTGACAGTCTGTTGAAGACTAGGAGTTGCCTTGAGAATGAAAGGTTCTTTTTTGTTCATTTGTTTTAGTTTTCCCCAACTTTGTAATGGCATTTCACAGAGTACACCGTCCATAAAACAGTGTATATAACCACTAGCAGGTCTCAGGTCCAAAGCTCAGCTTGCTTGGAACCTGGGCAGAAATTTCAGGTTGCTTTTACTGAGATATTCTTCATCCTGATTTCAGACACCCTGAGCTGTCCACCCTCAGGAAACATTTGTGGATTCCTTATCTCCTCTCAGCTGCTTGGTCCTGGAGTGGGTTTAAGCTGTGCCAGGCTAGCCTGGACAGAAATGACCCAGCTTCTAGAAATGTGGCTCATCATGGTAGTTTTAAAAAAACATTATCACACAGGTTTTAAAAATTATGATAACAACACTTAACATAATATTTGCCCTCTTCACAGGGTAACTATCTATTTGGATCCCTTGCTGATTTTTAAATCAGATTCTTTATTTTTTCCCCCTTTTTCTTTTTCCTATTGAAGTGTATATGTTCCTTAAATAAGGTAATATTTACCCTTTTTTTTTTAAAGTACAATAGATCATACAGTATTGCTAATCTAGGTATGGTGTTGCACACATCTTATGTACAAGAATGTGTTCACTTGCATTCATCTTATTCATTATAAATTGAAACTTTATACCTTTTGAACAGCAACTCCCCACTTCCACAAACCCAGTGCCTGGTACCCACCATTCTATTGTCTGTTTCTATGAGATTGACTATTTTAAATTCCTCCTATAACTGCAATCATGCAGTACTTGTTCCACGACTGGTTTATTTTGCTTAACATAATGTCCTTCAGGTTGTCACATATTATAGTCTATCCTTTCTTTAAAGATGAAATAATAATACATATATATTATCATTTTTCTTTATCTATTATGGACTTTAGATTCTCCCATATCTTTGCTATTGTAAATAATAATGCAGTGAACATGGGAGTGCAGAATCTCTTTGAGATAAAGATCTCATTTTCTTTGGTTATACATCCAGAAGTGAGATTACTGGATCATAAGGTAGTTCTGTTTTTAATTTTTTTGAAACATCACCATACTATTTTCCATAGTGACTGCATCAATTTACATTCCCACCAACAGTGTAAAAGGGTTTTGTTTTCTTCACATCCTCACAGCACTTGTCTTTTCTTTCCAACTTTATTGGGGTATAATTGACAAATAAAATTATATATGTTTAAATATGATATGATAATTTGACATATGTTTACTTGGTGAAATGAAGCACATCTATCATCTCATGCAGTTGCCTGTTTGTGTGTGTGTGGTGAGAAGCTAATGGTCTACACTCTTAGCAAATTTCAAACACACAGCACAGTATTATTAACTATAGTCACTATCATGCTGTACATTAGATATCAGAGCTAATCCATATCATAACTGAATGCCTGTATCTTTTGATCAGCATCTCCCAATTGTCCCAGCCTCCAGCCACTGGCAACTACCATTCTATTCTCAGTTTCTATGAGTTTGACTTTTAAGCTTATTTTTAGAATCCATATATAAGTGAGATCATACAGTCTTTCTCTGTCTGGCTAATTTCAATTATTGTAATGTTCCCTAGTTTTGTCCATGTTATTGCATTTGTGAGGATTTTCTTTTTCTCATGACTAAATAATTATCTATCTATCTATCTATCTATCTATTTATCATCTATCTATATATCACATGGTTTTGTATTCATCCATTGATGGACACCTTTTTGTGTACCTGTTGGCCAATGGATTTCTTTGAAAAAAATATCTATTTGGGTCCCTTGCCAATTTTTAAATCAGGTTTTTATTTTTTCCCTTTTTTCTTTTCACTAATGAATTGTATAAGTTCCTTATATACTTTGTATATTAATCCATATCAAATATATGGTTTGCATATATTTTTCCACATTCCATAGGTTGTCTTTTCATTTTGTTGATTTTTTCTTTGTTGTTCAGGGGCTTTTGATTTGATGTTAATTGTTACTTATTAAAGTTGTGTTTTAATTCTTAGATTAGTCCTGAGAAAATAGCCCCTTCCCCCTTTCATAGCTGTCTTTTGGTGGTAGACCAATTAATAACTTTAAATTTAATGATTTTAGCTTTACTAGCACTCTGTGCTTTCCTGCTAATCAGGAGATTCTTGTAAAAGGTGGAGAAGTCAGCTTTCAGAGGCTAATTTCTTTCCTCTTTGGGAGGTGTGTGAACAGGAGTGCCTGAGCATAGCTGACCTTGAAGAGTGTTGTTTTGAGAGCACCAGAGAGGGATGTGAGTGAACAAAGACCTTGAGGCTAAGAGTCTCTTTTTGTGGGAGCCTTTCAGATCTAAGTGGAAATGGGTAACTTAATTACATGTGTATTTTTTGGTTTTGCTTATTTATTTGTTTGTTTGTTTCCTACATGAAGAGGTAGTTAATTTTCATAAAGCACAATTGCATTTTGGGATGTCAAGTTTTAAAGCCATTTTGTTTTTATCACAATGTCCATTTTCAAATTAGGGCCAAGGGTAGTGGTTTGAACATTCTGAGAATAGCAGGGTAGCTAGAACATCAGTGGGGAATGCCACTTTATATGGCAGTCAGAAGGAGAGCTGAAACCACAACCTCGCATTTATCAACTGGTAATAATGCAGAGTGAATTACAGGGTGTTTTTCAGGCGGAACATTTGTTTCTGTAGAACGGGATTAGGTTTGAAAATGCATTTTGGATTAGCAATCCTATTGTTTCCTGACTGAGGGATAAGGAACTTGAATACCACTTTTGTGCTCGAGCGCGCGTGCGCTACTGTGTGTGTGTGTGTGTGTGTGTGTGTGTGTGTGTGTGTGTGTGTACATGAGTATGTGTGCAGTCCTGCATGCTGTGGGTGGGGGCAGGGAAGGGATGGGAGAAGGCTATGCAGGAGGAATCTGAAAAATAGGACTATACCATGCATTTCTAGTCCCATGGTTTTGTTCCTGTGTCTTTTCTTTGGTGCCAAATCCTAACTGTAGGTGCTAGGAAAGAGAAATGGGTATATGGTGGGAGAATGATGGAAAAGATGGGGGATGGCAACGGGGCCATCTGGTCTTTGTCTTTATCACTGATGCTTAATATTTGACTCTGAAGGCTAAATTTCAATTCTTTACCAAAAAACTCAACTTAATTTTAACTCCTATCTGAGTTGAACAGCAAACATTTAATCTAATCAAGGTTATGCTCAGCACTGCTTTGGTTCTTGCTGAGAGCTCTAGTGAGTCATTTGTTATCTCCATAACTTAAATGGAATTCACAGTACAGCCACAAATCTGGGAGAGGAGGCTAGGGCCAGGCAGAAAAGGGGAAAAGAGTTGGCTTATTTCACCTTGGGGATAGAAGGCTCTGGACTCAGGGATGTTTATGATGAGAAAGTGGTGCCCACTATTTTCCATCAACATAGAATGGGAAAATATTTCATGGGTTTTAGCAACAGTATAAAGATTGCTTCTGGTCAAAGAGAGCTTGCCAATTGGGGGAATGTGTCCCTTTGTGCCATTGGAGGCCTTTGAAGAGGGAGTATCCCCTTTGCTCCTTGCCTCCACAGTGATACATTGTCTGCTCACTGCTGGCGCCTCAAAGGCCCAACCTAGCCTTTCAGACCCAGTGAATCTGTTTCAGGGAGCCTGGTCCAGGTTGGCTCAGATATGAAAGTGATATGAGGGGGTCCAGCTGTTGGCACGTGAGACTAAGATCTCGAATTCATATGAGGACGGTACTTTAGGTGAAATATACAGGTTTTATTTTCCTGATAATTCCTTTCTGAGCCTATAGCTTCTCCTAGGTAATTGGAAGTGGACATGTGTGGGCATCACACACTCCCCTTTCCACTTCTGATATCTCCCTTTATTTTTGATGCTATTTCTTTCACCATGGTGAAAGAATAAAGAGCAAATGCTCCCTTTTCTGTGATAGGTTTATGGCCCCATCACTACTAATATCTCTGTGAAGATGCAACCACAGTGGCTCATCTGGACCATCGGGAGAGGCATGATAAACTGGGTATGGTACCGTGTTTCACCGAAAATAAGACATCCTCTGAAAATAAGACCTAGCGCATGGAAAGATAAGACATCCCCTGAAAATAAGACCTAGCACAATTTTGGGAGAAAAAATTAATATAAGACACTGTCTTATTTTCGGGGAAACAGGGTAGCTCCTGAGTCCCCAAGTCAAACACTCAGGCCCATATAAGTATTTGATTAGGGAAGTTAAAACTCAACATCCCTGTCCTGTTTTGTGTCCCTAGAAATAGGAGCAGAGGGACTAGATATTTATACATTAGTCTGTGGCAATAAACATATTCCAGAGTGGAGGGATGTCAGGCTTAAATCACACTGTCTATCATGCTTTAGTCTGAGTTAATCAACTGTTCTTCCTGCAAAGGAGGGTTGGTAGTTGTTTTCATTCTCAGGATGAAATGAGGAATTTACAAATGAGTTCCTAAGCTTGACAGCTGCTCCATAGCTCCCCTCAACCCGAAACTGGATATAGGAGAGAAAATACTGTGTGACGGGAGGCAGAGTGCTGTTGTTTTCTGTGCTTGAGGTGGGGGGGAGGGGGGAGCAAAGGAGAGTCCCGCATTCTACCTCTGTGAGGACACAGTCACTGTATTGTGCTAATGGAATGGGTGGGAACTGAACTGAAATCCAGCTCGTGCCTCAGACAGTCTTGAGAAATGGGTGCTGTTTGTTTGTTTGTTTATTTATTTATTTATTTATTTATTAATTTGCAAAAGGACATTATCTGCTTGCAAAACTGCATCATCAGAGGAGTGACTCCTCCCCCCCCTCCCCCCCAAAGATCCCATATAAGCGATGACGCCTTTGCATCAGGCATACCATGAGTCCCACTACACAGCCAGCACAGGGGCTGATGGAAAATTGAATGGCAAGTCATTTGGTCAGGTTATTCCATTAGCACCCAAACATTTGACATGCCCGGACTATAAAGGAACATCATTGTGCTATGGGAGGACCTACTGAAAGCAGGACAAATGGAGGTAGAATTGAGGACTCTCCTTTGCTTCTCCCCAATCTTTTGCATCTAGCTCTCACGGTTGACTAGTAAAGGGAGGGAAACTGAATTACAGAGGACAAAGCAGAGTAAATTTCATGGAATTGATGCACTCTTAGAAAGAGGCATACAGTGTAAAGTGTCCCCCAGATGTAAGGGAAAGTGTGGAGTTTGTCTTTGGGCTGTCTTTAAGAAATGCGCTTACTAGGTGTACTGGTTGATAATTCGGATTTTATAATCAAAGAAAACACGGTAATTTCAAGAGAAACATCAAAAGTGCTTTATTCAAAGTAATGTCCATAGCTAGCTACACATTTCCCCCATCTTTTAGGTAATTTGTGGATACCATCCCAATAGAACTTTTCTTGTTTTGAGGAAGACCATTCAGAGACCCAATTTTCCACTTCTTCATATGTTTTGAAGTGCTGCTCAGAAAGTCATATGCCATCGATCAGAACAAGGGGCAACCTGAAGGAGCAAGGTCTGGTGAACACAGTGGGTGGGTTAATACTTTCCAGGCAAGATCTTATAACGTGTCTTTGACTGATTTGAAGTGTGTGATGGTGCGTCATCATGAAGCAAAATTACTTTGCCGTGTCTTCTGGCACATTCTGGTCATTTCACCATCAAAGCTTGGTTCAAATTGATTATTTGTTGTTACTAGCAATCAGTATTTGTTGTCACTAGCAATCAGTTTCAACTGGTCTTAGAAGCTCATAATACACCACACCTTCCTGATCCCACCAAACACAGAGCACTGTCTTCTTTCTGAAGCAATTTGGTCTTGCAGTCAATGTTGATGGTTGACCTGGATCAACCCATGATTTTGTGTGTTTGGGCTTCTCAGAATAAATCAACTTTTCATCTCTAGTCACAATTCGATGCAAAAAAGACTTTCTTTTGTGCCGTTGATGCGACATTTTACTGAAGACTTTTCGATTTTCTGTTTGTTTTTCCTTCAGTTGATGTGGCACTCATTTTCTATCCTTTAAAATCTTTCCCATTGCTTGTAAATGATTGGAAATTGTTTGCTGAGCAATGATTAATCTTTCTACAGGTTGTTTTTGAGTTTGACATGTATCTTCATCCAATAATGCTTTTAATTTTTGGTCTTCAAACTTTCTCAGCTGACCTGGACTTTCTTTGTCTTCCAATTAGAAATCATCATTTTTGAAGCATTTAAGCCAGCGGTCACAGTATCTTGAGATGGAGCACATTCACCATAAGCTACCGAAAGTATTAAAACTTCCCCCAAATGCTCTTTATTTTTTGGCACGAAATCCAACATGTTTAGCGTAAAAATATCTATGATGTCAACACTTTCAGAAAATCTGACATATGACGTTTTGAAGCTTGTTGCCAATACAACAAAATAGTGTACATATCAAATTGCATATATGTCAACATATGTGTAACTCCATCTATTGAAAAAAATCCAAATTATTAATTGCTTCACCTCGTAAATCCAATTGCTATGGCTACACGAGATTCATACGATCAGCAGGCCTTCCATTCCACGGGGGCCAAAACTGTTTTGTTTTTAAAAGAGAAAATGTATCTTCGTTTTCCCTGTTTTGCTTTGTAAAATTGAATTGCAGAGAACTCATGAATATTAGAAAGAACACTAAGGACTGTGAAATTAACACTGGCACTAAACAGTTTCTAAGAGGGAAAAATACTGGAGGAAGGCTCGCTTCAAACTCCCCCAAACAGGGGTTTGGAAACTGGGCCATCTTAGCATTGGAGGGTGTTTCCTGCTTTCAGAAAGATGAGTATTTAAAAAATCCTTTAGGCCAGATATGTATTTATTATTTTATGAAGATTTTCAAGGTGGAATCTATAATGGTTTATGGCTCCAATTACCGTATTTTCGGACCATAAGAGGCACTTTTTTCCCCCCAGAAGTGGGGGGAAAAAAGTCCCTGTGTCTTATGGTCCAAATATAGCCTACACATATACTTTAAAAAAAAAGTTTTTTTACTTGCCCGGCTCTGTGTGGTCTCTGTGTGCTTGCCCGGCTCTAAAATGGTTCTAAATGCTGCTGTTTACTTTACAGGTTTGATTACATGTGTTTATGACTGTGATGTTGGGTTTTAATGCACATAAAATATTTTAGGACACTATTTGTTTCAGAATCTTTTTTTCTTCATTTCCCTTCTCTAAAAACCAGTGCGTCTTATGGTCCGGTGCGTCTTATGGTCCGAAAAATACAGTAGGTCCATAGGTCAAATTTTGACATTTGTCCATGGGAACAACCATCTTACTTAAAATTTTTTTTTTTATTATTAGTTAAGGTATTACAAATAGTAGTACATATGCCTCTCTCTCTCTTTTTTTTTTATCCCCCATTGACCTCCCTCTGGCCTCCCCTACCCCTCTGACACTTGCCCTCATCCCCCCGCCCCCAGTGTCTTTTGTCTGTTGGTTGTGCTTATATGCATGCATACAAGTCCTTCAGTTGATCTCTTACCCCCACAACCCTCCCCTACCTTCCTGCTGTAGTTTGACAGTCTTTTCGATGCTTCTTTGCCTCTATTTGTCAGTAGTTTGTAATGTTCTTTATTATCACTCATTTGTGGATAATAAAGAACATTACAAACTGCTGACCAAATACTGTCCAGATTCATTCATGCTGTTGCAAATGGTAAGCATTTCTTTTTCCCCCCAGCAGTGTAGTATTCCATTGTGTAGATGTACCACAGTTTTCTATCTTACTCTTTAATAATGAAGATAGCTAACTTTTATTTGAACACTTACTGTGTGCCAGGGACTGTGCTTTACATGCATTTTCTCACATACTTTTATAACTACCTGGTAAAGTAGGTGTTATTATCTCCATTTTACAGATGCAGAAACTGAGGTGCAGAGAGGTTAAGTCGCACAACTGTTAAGAGATGAGTTTACCTGCCAACCCAAGCCTGAATGACTCTTGGGCCTTCCCTTTTAGTCACCGCCTCTTTCATTTCACCTTTCTGTATCCTCTTAGCCTTTTATCTGCAAAGCCCTTCTACAACTTACCGTGAGGGCCTATTGATCCCCCTCCCTTTCCTTTCCACTCACAAGGCAACACCCTGCCTTGTGTATTTCTCACCCTCCAGATTCTCTCCAGTTTGCCTTGGGTTCATAATGAATACACTGGGGGAACAGGAAGTATCCTACAAGAGTGTACTTTATTGGATCAAATACTATTATGGATTCTATTTTTAACTCTGAGTCACCACAGTATATGGAGAAATGCTTAAAAACTATAAACCATTGCATAATGCACATAGTTAAAGTCTGAGCTTTGGAATCAGACAGATCTGGGCTTCATTCATTTATTTATTTGTGGATTGTTTATTGAGTATTTACTATGAGCTAAGCATTGTGTGAAGTGCCAAGATTTGAATTCCAGAATTACTACTTACATCTGTGGACTTGGAAGATTTTTCAACCACTTTAATGAGAATAAGAGTTACCTCTGTTAATATTAGAAGCTGGCACACAGTAAGAGCTCAATAAATGTTATTATTAATAAAAGGGTAAAAAAAGTGCTGTTGTTGGGCCAATGCCCACTTAACATTACTTTCCCTTAAGGCCCTGTTTGCCAAGGTTTTTAGCCAGCTAGTGTGTACTACCAGGGCCTTGGGAGTTAATGTGCTTTTGTAAAGGCCTTTTAGCGAGATAATGGCTTAGCCCGAAGGAATATCTGATTCTGGACACAATGGCAGACTCAAATGGAGGTCATTTCTGTAAGGGACTTGTACATCCAAACATCAAGTACTTGCTTGTGTCTTTACTTTAGTAACTGGCTTCACCTGTCAGATAAGCAGCTTTCCTCCTAAATGATCAAAGGAAGAGGTAATTAGGAAAAATGGAGAAATTTATTTTAAGTAATGAAAGAATTTTCATTTGTCCTTCTAGATATTAGTATCTCACCTCTGTTAAATGCACTGTCCACTGATGTTAGCACTTTAGGCTTTTAGGATGCTCTCACTAACACTACTTGGCTAATCTAATGTAATTCAGCTAACAGGTTTTCCTTTCTATCAGCATTCATGGACCATCTCATCCATCCACGCTTCTACCTAGGAGAAGTGTGGAGTTATCCTTTTTCCTCAAAGTAGTTAATTTTATTTGAAGATCAATGCATAGAACTTGGGCTTCTTGTGTGTTCTCTGAAATAGAATGGAGGCCAGTTTCTCTCTTTCCAAACTCACAAAAGAGTCAAGACAGAGTCTTGAAACAATTTTGCTTTGAGGGTAAGGCTTTAAAAATAAAAGTTACACAAACTATAGCGGGAAGGCAAGGGAGGTTTTTTTTGGGGGGGGCGGTGTGGGGAGCTGTAAGAGATCAAACGAAGGACTTGTATGCGTGCATATAAACATAACCAATGGATACAAGACACGGGAGGTGGGGCAGGTGAAGGCATATGCAGGGAGGTAGGGGAGGCTGGGGGAAAAAAGACATATATACTTCTAAATATTTGTAATGATTCAAATAATAAAAAAAATAAAAATAAAAGTTACAAAACCTAAGGGACATTAATAGTAATTACTTGAAGATGATTTAAGTTATTTGAAATTAAGGGTGTTCCTTCTTGCCCCCACTCACTAGCCTCCAGTGGCTTCCATCTCACTCTGAGTTCCAGCCAGTCAGTGGCAGCCTGTGGTTGCAAAGCTCAATCCTACCTGGCTCCACCATTTCCTACTAGCCTTTCCCCATCCATTTTGGTCCAGGCACATCAGCTCTTCTGCTACTGCTAGTCTCAGTCACATTGAGGATACGTCTGGTACATATTGATCGTAGGTCTCTGCTTGCACTTCCGTTTATCAGTGATGCTATTACTACTGTCTTAGTATCTCTGACCTTTGTTAGCATCCCATTCTCCTTTCCAGGCTTAATTTTCTTCTCAGCACTTACGTTCATCTCACAGACTACTTACTGTCTTATTTAATAGTTTATTATGTCTATCTTCTACCCCTGTACAATGTAAACTCCTTGGGAACAATAATTTTTCTCTGTCTTGTTCACTGTGAATTCCCAGGGTCTGGAAGGGGGTCTGGTAATGTAGTAGGCACTCAGTACATATACATCAAATTAAAAAATGATTTTGGGTGAATTATTTAGTTTTTAGTTTGTTGAATTCCATTCTGGGTATTTAGGTAGCACAAGGACAATATCTTACTGTCGTATAGAGATTTAGAAGTTCTTGGACACTTTTTAATCTAGGCTACTAAAAAGCTAGTATTCACAATACCCAGAGAGTAGCAAAAGTCTATCTGGGATTCCAAATAACTAAGAAATATGAGGGTTGTTGTAATGCCAACAGAAAGTAAAAATCTTCATGCTAAAAAACATCTGCATATAAATGAAAAGTGCATTACTGGTAAAGACCCAGTTCCAAGGGCTAAAGTGGGCCCTGGTTTGCAATCTTAGCTTTGTTCCTGTTACTTTTCAATGGATAGCAATTTTTCTAACCTCTAGGACTCTCATTTTTTTTTTCTAGGGGGAGATGAGTTTTCACCCTTCCTTTATGTTGTGATATCTTATTGTTTCCGTCATTTGCTTTGAGATCTTGAAGCTGTGGCATGCTATTTGTAATGAGCTGAGGAAGGCACACTGGCTCCCTTGAAACTTCCATTATTAAAAGGAATGCAGTGAAGTTGTGCCTCCTCCTGGGACTTCCCTATAGTGATATTGCTTGCTATCAGTAAATATTCATAAATCTGCTATCATGGAAATGAAGTAGAATGCCTCAAAATTACTTTGGGGGCATAAAGAAGGTCCTGAAGAATGAAATGGGAGGGTGCATTTCATTTTCAGATTCAAAGCGAAGAAAGTATTCTTTCTGTGAGTGGATGACATGCTCTGCAGTAGGACTGAGTTATTCTTTTTCCTCAAAGTAGTTAATCTTGTTTGAAGATCAATGTGTAGAACTTGGGCTTGTTCCTGGAGAAGAATTCCAAGAACCTGAGCAGATTGTGTTTGAGGCAAAACAGTGCTGGCAGCAGGTTCTATTCACCTGAGTGGGGTACCTCTGAGGGGGCTGGTGGCAACTTCTTAGGAGTGCTCATCAGTAAAAAGGACTGTTGGCACCCACTGCATTTTGGAATATATCCTCATAAAACTACTCAATGCTTTCTTATGCTAGTTAGATAATTTTCTTAACTCCAATGCACATTTATCAAACACCTCCGTGAGAGAGGCACAAGTGTAAAAACCCCAAGAAGGGCCAGGCCCATCTGTAAAGACTTGATAAACTAAGCACCCCCTGATGACATCTTTAACTGTAGTGTTGAATCCTCTTCTCCCCTCCCCCTTTTATTGTCATCCTGTGGGAAAGTCTGGATTCTGGGGTCAAAGGCAGAATGGTTCAAGATTTTTGTGAATTGGTGAAGGTGGTGTATTTAATCAGAGGCTGTTTGGAGATAGAGATAGAGATGATAGAGATAGAGATAGAGATAGAGATAGATAAAGAGAAAGAGAGAAAGATCTGTTCTTTGGAATCACTTAGAGAAGAACTATAATCTAGAACATTAAAAGCATCAGCAACATTTGCAGTTGTGAACATCAAGGTCAGAAGGGAAAAAGAAAAGTCCAAGCGGGCACACTTGTCACTGATTTTAAAGGAGCTAATTCTTAGGGTTATTAGCTGCCTCAATTTACAACGCTATATACTCTTGAACACCAAATACTCATCAGAAATTAAAGAAGCGTGATGCTTCTTTAATTTGAATTATATTTTAGATAATAGACTTTGGAACATGCATCATATTAGAATTGACCTGACCTTAGAACTAATAAAGGTTTCTAGTAGGCATGGAATCTCTGATATAATATGTATTCAAGTGTCTGAGAAAAGCCAGGAAAAACTCCTTTGTTTTATTTTTGCACCTTGGTGCCCAGAGATAGACATAGAGACTATATGTTAGGTAGGTAAAACCTGGCTTTGGAATCTATAGTCTCTAACTCTCCTTGGTCTTTGTGTATGAAAGATCATAACCACTCACTCTATTTTAATTTTTCCTTAGAAAGAAACAGAAGCATCCTGTCTTAAAAGATGAACAATGGTGAGTGGGCTTACAGGAAGTCAGAGAAAAATGTTCCAATGGCAGATTTTTAGGTTTCCGCTGTCTCTACGGGAGGTGGATGGTTATATCATGAATCCATGGTAAAACTTGCTCATTGCAATTATTCTAGCTGGTCTCTCTAATCCTGCTCTTCAATTATTCCAAGCCAACCTACTCATAAGTGCTAGAAAAAAAAAAGGTTCATTAAATATGTTTTTGTCACAACAATTCTCAAATCAAGAGTGACTTCCCATTATGTACTGACACTGTCATGGACACACATCTGTCTGGCATCCAGAGTCCTTCACTGACCTTGGAATTCTCCTTCCTCTGTCAGTGACCTTCTGCTGCTTCCATTTTTAATCCTAACACACACATTTCTCATGTTCTCCTGGACTTTCTGTTTCATCCAAACAAATTATTATCAGGTCTCAGACTTGCTTATCATGAGTTCTGTGCTTCAGCCTTTGACAGTTCACTTCCAAAATGACATTAGTCTCCTATTCCAGCAGGCCACATATCTTTGCTCAAAGGAATGTGTCTAAGAGTCCACTTCCCAGCCTAACATATTCTGATTACATCTCTGGAGAAAGAGACTCACTGGTCATTATTAATAATTTTTTTAGAGATATTTCTTGGCAGAAAAAATATTACTTTGTCTAAATTAAAGCCTTACTTTATGGTTTAATCCCATGTGCTTTCTTTTTTCTTCTTTTGTTTTCTTAGAATATGAAAAAATCTTGTCACTTCCTTCCATTTACGAGTTCTTCATAAATTTGAAGCTTGTTATAAAATTGCCCTTTAACCTATTCTTTCAGCTAAATATTGCCAGTTTTTTTTTTACCCCTTTATTACTGGACAGCTTTTTAAACTTTTTATTATTACTTGCAACTTCCCCTTTATATCAAATTCAGACAGAAATATCATATTTTATCGATTCTAAAAGGCACCTTTTATCTCACGTTTTAACATATAAAATTTCAACATCTAACAGGATGGCATTTTACAATTATTAATAGCAATACTTTTTTTTCTTAGTGATAATTAAAATGAATCTGTATCTTGAATGATTAAAAAAGGCAAGGGGAATTAGTCAAGATTAAAGGAAACTGAAGAGAGATGACAACCAAATGCAATGTGTAATTTTTTATGAGCTCTTGAATTGAAAAAAATCAAGATCAATTAAAGTTTAATTAATTAAAATTGGCTTTATTGAGGTATAATTAATAACTAAAATTGTAATATATTTAAAGTGTAAAATGTGATGATTTGATATATGTATAAATGTGAAAGGATTTTCACTGTCAATTTAATTATTGTCTCTCTTAGCAAACTTCAATTATACAATACAGTATTTTCAACCCTAGTCCCATGTTGTGCATTAGATCCTCAGATCTTATTCATTTTATAATTGAACCCTTTTATCAGCTTTGCCCTTAATAACACCCCCACCCCCATGCTTTGGTAATTACCACTCTACTCTCTATCTGTTGTTTCTGTGTGTTCAACTTTTTATTTTTTAAGATTCCACTTGTAAATGATACTATGCAGTATTTATCTTTCTCTTTTTGGCTTAATGCTCTCCAGTTTTGCCCATGTTGTCACAAATGGCAGACTCCTTTTTAAAGACTAAATTATATATATATATATATATATATATATATATATATATATATATAATCTCAGATTTTTATTATTTATTATTTATTATACTTAGGTTGTTTCCATATCTTGGCTATTGTGAATAATCCTACAATGATATAAGAGTGTAGATATCTCTTAGAGATACTGGTTTTAATATGTATTTTAAAATTTATTTTAGAGGGGGGTACTGGAAGAGACTGGACAAAAATCGTACACCTATGGATGAGGACAGTGCAGGGGAGGTAAGGCCAGAAGGTGGGGTGGGAACCAGTTGGAGGTGAGCTATGGGGGTGGGGGGTGAGAAGGAGAAACAATTGTAATAATCTGAACAATAAAGATTTATTAAATTAAAAAAATTCAAACTAAAAAATAATTTTTTTCTTTTTGCTTATCTAAATATTTTAATTCTTGTGCTACAAAAAGTATGGTATGCTTTTGTAATAAGAATTTTGTAATAAAATGATTTAACTACTAATATAAAAAGTAAAATTTATTTTAGAGAGAGATGAAGGAAGAGGGAGAGATAGTGCTTCCTCCATGCTCCCTATTGGAGATATAGCCTGCCACCAGGCATGTGTCCTGACCAGGATTTGAACTGGTGACCTCTTGGTGCATGGGATAATGCTCAACCAACTGAGCCACAGTGGTTGGACAGAAATATTGGTTTTGTTGTCTTCAGATATATCCAGAAATGGGATGGCAAGATCACATGGTAGTTCTGTTTTTTCTGTTTTTAATTTCTTGAGGAACCAGCATACTGTTGTCCATAGTGGCTGCATCAGTTTTCATTTCCACCAATAATACACAAGGCTTCCTTTTCTCTGTATCCTCTTTTAATACTTATTATCTATTATCTTTTGATGATAGCTATTCTAGTAAGAGATGTTATAGTTGTGAGGTGAAAATTTTCAAGATATTTTTTGGTTTTCCTTTTTGTTTCTTCTATGATTCATTGATTGTTTAGGGACATGTTGAATTTCCCACATATTTGTGAATTTTCCAGTTTTCTTCTTGTAACTGATTACTAGTTTCATACCATTGTGGTTAGCAAAGGTACTTGGTATGATTTTATTCTAAATAAATTTATTAAGACTCATTTTGTGGCCTAACATATAATCTATACCAGGGACTATTTCACATGTGCTTGAAAAGAAAGTATATTCTGCTGTTGATGGGTAAAATATATATCTGTTAGGTTCATCTGATTTAAGGTATAGTTTAAATCCAGTGGGTCCTTATTGATTTTCTGTCTAGATGATCTGTTTATTCTTGAAAGTGGAGTATTGAAGCCTGCTTCTATTTTTCTATTGCTATTTATTTTTCCTTTCAGATGCATTAATATTTGCTTTATATATTAGTTGCTCTAACATTGTGTGCATAAATATTTACATTTGCTATATCCTCTTGATGAATTGACCCCTTTGTCAGTATATGATGGCTTTCTTTGTCTCCTTTTACAGTTTCTGATTTTAATTCTGTTTTGTCTGATAAAAGCTACTCCTTATTTTTGGTTTTCATTTACATGAAAAACATTTTTATATCCCTTAACTTTCATTATATGTGTATACTAAAAGCTAAAGTCTCTTCTAGGCAGCATAGTTTTTAAAAAATTCATTTAGCCACTATAAATATTTTGATTGGAGTATTTAGTCAATTTACACTTAAAGTAATTAGTAGGTAAGTACTTACTATTGCCATTTTGTTAATTGCCTTTTTTTTGTTTTGTTTTGTTCCTTTACTGCTCTCTTCCTTTGTGATTTGACGATTTTCTATGGAGTCTACTTTGACCCATTGTCTTGGTCTTTTGTGTACTATGTACTACAGGGTTTTGCTTAATGGTTTCCATGAGGCTTACTTAAAAATATTATATTGATTATAGTTTATTTTAAGCTGATAACAACTTAACCTCGAATCCATACAAAAGCTCTACATTTTTATACTTCCATTTTGTTTTTGATATCATAGTTTCCATTTTTTAACTCCTCACTTGAAAGTATGTTTTTATTGATTTTTAAAGAGAGAGGAAGGGAGAGAGAGAGGAGAGAGGAGAGAGAAAGAGAAATAGAAGGAGAAGGAGAAGGAGAAGATGAGAAGGAGGAATAAGAGGAAGAGGAATAAGAAGAGGAAGAAGAAGAAGAAGAAGAAGAAGAAGAAGAAGAAGAAGAAGAAGAAGAAGAAGAAGAAAAAGAAGGAGGAGAGGAGGAGGAAGAGGAAGAAGGAGAAGACTCAGTAATTCTATGGGATCAGGATCCCACCTTTATGACATTATTTAATCTTAATTACCTCCTTAGAGGCCTTGTCTACAAATACCATCACATTAGGGGTTAAGGCTTCGACATATGAATTTTTTGAGAGAATACCATTCAGTCCACAGTATTTCCTATTCTCAGTACTACCCAATCTGCCCCCTCCCCAAGAGCTCAGCACCTTGCCCCTGGAGAATTTGTTTTACAAAAGATCTCTAGTCTAAAGGAATTACTAAAGGTGAAGTTTTTGCTATCAGAAGGAAAGAAGGTATTATAGAATGAGGATAGAAATAGAGAATAGGGAGGGGAAATGAGAAAACCATGTTTTCAGGGCAACTTTGTATTTTAACTATAATAATGGCTAAGTCTTCATCTTTTCAACCAACTTTATAACCAATTCCCGGGATTTGGAATCAGCATTCTTTAAAGTTTGTTTTAAATTATTGACTTTCTCCTTTTGACTAGCTCTTTGTCACTTATTGGAACTATTTTTCTTTTTCCTTGAAGAATTATCTCATTAGAACAGTTTCTGAGCTCACCCTTTTAGGGCACATCATAGATAGGAAAGCCTCACTCTGTATGTTTGGATATTTTTGTATTGGCCCCATTTCTTCTCTGGTTTCCTACTCCATGGGAGCTCAGAGCTCCCACTGACTTCAAAGGGATGTCAGGTAAAATAAGAAATAGTCTCACAGAAATTTTCCAAAGATATTTTGGGTTTTTAAAAATGCATTGGTATATTTTTAAAAGATATGAACATTAGACCTAGAAAATGAATGGATATTATGAGTACCAGTCAGACATAGTCAGGAAATTATCTTTCAAAGTAGAAAAAAAGCTCTTATAAATTCATAATACTTGGCAAATGCATTCATCCTTCTGAGGATAAAATTTTAGGATTTTTTGTGATTTCAAAACATAAAATTAGTTCTTTATTTGTTTCTTTGTATTTTACCTTTTCTCCATCATCATTTAATCCCCCTATAGCCTCCTCCACCTCCACCTATCCTCCTACCCCCAAAATCACCACACTGTCCATTGCAGCATTATTTATAATAGTCAAGTTTTGGAAGCAGCTCAAGTATCCATCAGTAGATGAGTGGATCAAAGAGCTGTGGTACATTTACATAATTGAAAAGTCAGCTGCAAAAAAGAAAATTTTACCCTTTAGGACAGTATGGATGGACTTGGAGAACATTATGCTAAGTGAAATAAAGGTAGAATTCTTTAAATCACATTTTTACTTTACAGATATCAAATATATTCCACACTATATTCATAGAGGGCATATAAAAACTATAAACTATTTTGAGAAATATATAGTACATACAATTTCAAGTAGATATTTTCTGAATTTTTGTAAACTTTCCATATTTCTTAGGAATAGTTGTTTTAAATTTCAAGTAGGATCTAGACAGGGACTAGTTATGTTTGTATTTTTATTTTACAGGTTGGAGAATATCACACATCTATGTAAGTCTCAAGCAGATCCCTTCAGAAAAAAGGAAAGTGTAAAGATAAGACAGGAGCTAGAAATAGGGTCAGCAAGGCTCTGGAGATCGACTATTTCAGTCTCATTTTATTGATCTAAGAAATCTTTCTAGAGATTTTTTCCCTCTTCTGTTTTCTCCATTGGACTTCCCTCCCAACTGGCTAGCTAGTTTCAATACCATGCCTGACATGTTCAGTTTAATAGATTTCCCCCCCACCCCTGATTTCCAGCATTTTCATTTCCTTCACTGGATCAGCAACCCTGCAGAACTGGGCAGATGGATGTCCTGAATGTTCTTCTCAATGCAAAGGTAAACACAATAGATGAAATTGAAAATAGAAATGTTGAAGAAAGCCCAGGATTCCAGTCTATAGAAAGAATGTTGTGACCATGATAAAGAAATAACACAGAACTCAAAGAAAGAAAGAAAGAAATGGATTCTCTGATTAGGGAGTGCAAAGATCTTTCTTTGGTCAAAGAGGTCCATAATTTCTCTCATGCTCCAGATTTGGCAGTCTTTTCATTGTTCTTATGTTCATTCACACAGAATGACCACTGACACCTTGCCAAAGCTCAAGGTCCATCAGCCTTCTGGGTTTTTTGTTTGCACTTTCCTGATAGTGTAGACAATGGATAGTTTCTAGCATACCACAGTCCTACTTTGAAAGGAAAGGACTAAGGTGGTTTGTTTAATGATCAACTAATCCTTAATGCCTTTCATTTTCATAAACCCATGACCATAGGTTCATTGACAAAGGAAACATTTAATTGAGCTCTTGAATTAGCATGTAGATACTAGCATTCTCACTGCCAGATATGTAGCTTCATTGGCATATTAAGAAATAGTATTTCATTGGGAAGATATAGCATCTTTTAAAGGAAAGAATAAATACCTTCTTCCCTAAGTTTAATGGACAGCATGATCTTCATGCTTTCTATTAATCTATTTATTCACTAACTCTCCTTCTTATCAGGTATAATATATTCTGGTTGGCAGTTTGATTTAATTGAACATGTGGTAACTTACTGAATTAAGCATTTTAATTAGGTAATTATTTTGTTATAAGAACTGGTTTTCAGCTTACTGGAGAGAGGTAATTTTCTGTTTTCCTTAAATTAAAAATAGAAGCTGGATTCTTTTCTTTTATAACAAAGTGGAATAAAAATGATCAGATATAGAATTAGGGTGAGTTTGAGTTGTAGAATGAAGAAAAATAGCTTTGATTTAGGTTTTGGTAAGACAGCATGTTTTTGAAAAATGAAGGCAGAATTAGAGTTAGTACTGCCACTAGGTAGTTATCACTTTTAATCAGAGTGATTATTTGTCCCTCCCTTAGTTTTCCTCTCTAAGTGGAGGATTTTTTTTAGACCCTATGCAAGAAGATAATTGCTGGAAAAAAATAGAACATAAAGAAATACCTGTCTCTTTATTGATGTTGGTGGATCTAGGGAACCCTTTTTTCTTCAAGAAATTTAATTAATTATTGCCCTCTTTGAAAAAAGTTTGCAACAGCTAGTCATTTGTTAACTTCAGAAAGAGACTTTATCTTAAAGAAAAGGCTCAGGTTCTGAAAATATTGCCTGAGACCGATCATCTAGGATAAAAGCTATCCTCTAATTCCCATGTACTTGTAAGATTCAACCTTATTGTCTTTTTGTTGGTTGGTAGGAATGATTATAAATAATCTAATGATACTTCAGATCAGACAAACAAATAATTGGAGTTGACATTGGAAAATCCAACAAGACCCTAATTAATTGATTTGCTAATAGCTATTCTCCATTTACAGACATTAGCCCAAATTGAGTTTTAAGCTGTGACAAGGGCCACAAGATGAACATTTTCTTTGTCTAAATTCCTGATTACCACCAGCATCACAGTCTCATCATCAATTAGTCTTTGGAGGCTTTTGTTTGCTAAAGGATTGAAGCTTATTCCAAATAGCTATAATCTGAAATGTAATATTCACATATAAGCTCTTTTTGGAATAGCCAGTCAACATAGTAATTATACTTTGCTTTATGATTTTTTTTAGCTTTACCTTTGCATCAAAAAATACAGAACAAAGGGAACAATTCTCATGAAACAAATGATGTTGCAAGTGAAGCCTTCCATAGTGGATGATAAGAATAATGGCATTTCTGTTCCAGGAACCCTAGGGCCAGAGAAGGGCTGTGTTCCAGTCACCACTGTGCAACAAACCATCCTGAAACCTAATGGCACAAGATAACAAGCATTTTATTATCTGTAACAACTTTATGGGTTGAATGGGCTGAGCTGGGGCCATTTGTCTGTTTCATGTGATGTTACGTGGGTTGCCGTCATCTGAGACTCGACTGGGCTGGAACATCCAAGTTGGTGCACTTACCTGGCTGGCAACAGGGTGCCACCCATCTGCTGGGAGCTCAGCAGTTGACAGGAGCACCTCAGTTTTCTCTAAGCCACATTCTATTCGAGTGACTCACAGGGCTCAATGTGGTTATAGTAGGATATACCAAGAGGGATGATGGTACCATTTTCAGAAACTAGCTATCACAAACGTCTAGAGTGGAAACAAAGGTGATATTTCATTAAAGTGTTCTTGAAAAAGCTCTATCTTGCCCTCTTTTTGTGGCCAGCTTTGCTGGTTATTACTGAGGATAGATTCAAGAGTGAGTATTTAGGGCTTTCTCTTTAAGAGGAATTGATTTGATTTAAAAGCTGTCCAAAGATGAAGAAATACTACCACTTGATTAATTTTCTTATATATTAAGCAGAGCCAAAAGGTAACAACCTGCACTCTCTTTGTTTAAGAAGGTTTTTCAAGACATTTCTCCTTTTTTTCCTTCTTGCTGCCATAGTTATGATGGTTGAGCACAAATTTTGGAGTTACTAGTAAGTTTCTTGGGTTTGAATTTCAGCTCCTTCAATTACTACTGAATCTGAGCAAGAGACTGGTACTTGTGGGCCTCAGTTTCCTCATCTTTTTGATAGGGTACTTATTTTACCGCATAGATCACATGTGTCAGACACAAGGCCCGCGGGCCAAATCCGTCCCGCCAGGCCTTGCAATGTGGCCCGCACCGCGCTGTCATCACTGCACTCCGCTGCGTTTCCATCACAATGACAGTTTATGACTGTTCAGTAAACCATTCGGCCCGCGATTTAGGCTGGATTTTAGATTTTGGCCCCTTCTCTGATTGAGTTCGACACCCCTAGCATAGATTGTAAGAATTGAGATAACACACATAAAGTGCTTAGCACAGTGCCTGGAACACAGTGAGTGCTCCTAAGTTGTAGCTACTGTTCTTATGTAATAAGGGGTAGATGAGAAAACTTAAGTACCAAGCAGCTGAGCATAAAGTCACAGGATGCTGAGTAGTTAAATAAGATAGGAGGAGATCTCCTAAGCCAAACATCTTTGAGTTAAGAGCAAATGTCACCGGATCTATTATTTCTTTTTCTTATGCTTATGCTAGGACATTTTATGCCCACTGCTGTAGATTCATGTGTTAAGTGTTGTTTTGGTGTTGAAAGGAAGTTGGGACTGGCTGGAGACTGGGCAGCAGTGAATGGAAGCAGACCAGGAACACAAATGTCACCTGGACATTATGATATCATAAACTCTTGAATAGTGTGAGCCTGTGGATTTTGTATTCTTTTGTATTATTCCATAACTCCCACAAAGGAAAGATTTTGCATTTGCTATGAGATACTTATCAAAAATGGGTGGCTGTGATTTGCAAGAGTTGCACCACTTGGAAGAACAAACTTTCATATTGTGCTTTCTCCCATTTCTCACATTCATTTGCAGTATACTGTACCCTGACCTACTGGCTGGAAAAGGGATGCTTACCAAGGATCACAGGGTAGAGAAATCTCCTTTTCTCTGGCCTCATTGTTTTCATATGCAGGGACTCAGAGTAACCCTTGTGGCTTCTTTCTCACCCATTATTTCTTGTGGGTTTTCTGAGCAACATCCACTGGTCCAAGTAGATAATGTAAAATTTGTCCTGAAGTTTCAGGGACTAAAAATTTAGTCTACAGTCCCCAAGCCATTTATGCTTTACTGTTAATGTCACCAGACATTTTTCCATCCTAGCAGTCTTCACAACAATGCTATACATGTGGGTATATGCATATATCTATCTATCTATCTATCTATCTATCTATATATATATATATATATATATATATATATAGATATATGCATATACCCACATATATATATATATGGCTAAGTGATCGGCTGTATATTCTATGAGCACTGGTGATTTAAAAGTAAACATTGACTTTTACTTTTATAATACATATAAAACTCTTGCTGGTATCAATTGGACATGTGTGTTTCAATCTGTCATTGTCAATCATGAATTTGGTTGCCACTTCTATTATAGAGAAAGGGTGAATAGCGATATTAAAATATTTCTTCTAATTAATTTCCTTTCAACATGCACAAATTCATGCACTGGGTCACTAGTGTATATATAAAATTCCCCCTATTCTTGTTCATCAAATCCTACTTTGTTAATTACTGTTGTTTCTGCTTGACTTTAATTAATCTTGTCCACAGATGACAAATTGGAGACTTTTAGAGCATATTTGTCAAATCACAGTTCTTTACAAAGCCCAAAGTAAAGATCTTTTAAAAAGATTTTGAACAAGTATTTGAACATTAGAGTTGAGCAAGCACTTCCAAATCTGCTGAGAGAGATAATCACAACAAACAATAGGCTCATTGAGTTTGTGGAAGTCAAGCAGGTCTATACCAATTTCCAGGTGAAAAAATGTAATATTAAAGGAATGTGTTGGCCTAGTAAATATAGAAACCCATTTCTGACAATAGGCAATAACTGGAGCTTTACAAAAAGGCAGCTTCTCACAGGAAATTTAAAAAATGGTTAAAGAAAACTTTCTTGAGCCTTTCCAAGTGGTGTAACTGGCAATCTGAGATATAGAATGAATATTCCTTGTTGAACTGAAAATACAGAAGAAAACATACTCTGTTTTGTTCCCCCCTCACATTTCTCCCTCTCCACTTCTTACACACACACACACACACACACACACACACACACACACACACACTAACACACAGAATACACATTGCATGTAGGACCACATGATGCTTTTTAAGACTTAAGTATGCATTTCTATGTATGAGAGTTTTAGAACAAAAATACTCTACCTGGCCATAGAAATAATTGCAAGATCCTTTAAAAAACTATATTTTTATTGATTTCAGAGAGGAAGTGAGAGAGAAAGAGAGAAAAAGCAATGAGGAGAATCATCCATCAGCTGCCTCCCGCATGCCCCCTACTGGGGATTGAGCCTGCAACCCAGGCATGTGCCCTGACTGGGAACTGACTTCCTGCTTCATAGGTTGATGTTCAACCACTGAGCCACACTCCCAAGCAGCAAGATCTTTTATTCTCAAACTTATCACCTTCTCTTATCTAGCATCCCATCTCAAATAGCTCTTTCCCACCTTACAAATAAGTCCTGAACATCACATAAATATTTTTTCATTGTTCAAGTAACTAATAATTATTTATTATTTTTGGCCATAAATATCACTAAACAAAGTTGGCTAATTCTCTCAAAGATTAGGCCCATCCTGACCTCTTTATTTAAGGTCTACAGTAAACACAGGTGATGGGCCAACAAGACTTTGGTGGGTGTAGCTGGGAGACAAGTCTTTTAATACCCTTCATTTATAGCCTCCATTATTATTTTTTTCACATAATGAATCAGATTATACTCTTTCTCATTAGCTAGCTCTCTCAATGGTTTGGCCTGATCCAAATGGTTTGCAAGCTACATATCATGCATGCTCAAATATCTCATCAATTCCACATAATTCTCCAAATTGAGAAACTTGTACTTTCATTGCATCCTCAAAAAGCAATTTCCTAATGACTTATTAAAATAATGCCATTTGCTAGCCTTTAAAAAAGCTCCATTTTGCATGGTGTCATGCTATAATTAGTAATTTAGCATCAGTGATTAAACTGAATACCAATTTGAGGCATTTGCAGTCTTTACGGAGTTCAGTCACTAATGGGTATGGCACTTTGATTGTTCTTTGATACCCGATGCTGCAGCAATATCTAGATCTGTGGGTTACCTTGAAATGTTGATTTCAGATTCTCAAAACCATGGCAACAGTTGGTTCAAATGAACTCCAGAGCTTTAAAAGCAAAGATTTCGTTGTTGAATTTCTTTGCTTTATTTTAACCCCTTGATTCACAAAACTTGTGAGAAAATAATGACAGATTTTGTATAAATGTGATATTCACTCACTCTTCTATTATAAAGGGCAGAACACAGGTGTCAGGATCTTCCCATCAGAAGAGAAGGGAAAACTAATGTGTGGGCCCTATAACCAGTGCCTAAAGGCTCCATAGTAATATGGTAGCAAAATGGGGAAAAAACAAAAACAAAACAGTACAGTATTAGAATTCACTTGGTTGTCCACGCTTAGAAATCACCCCTCCCATATCCACATGGACACCAAAATCCTCAAATTCTATTGATGAAATATATTTTTTAATTTCTCCTCTCCTCCTAATTCTCATTACCACTTCTCAAATCTAGGCAATAGTCTATTAAGCCATCTCCCTGACTCTCAATTGTGCAGTGGATGCCTGAGAGTTCTTGCTACTTGAAAACCTGTGATGGATCTCCATCACCTTCAGAATAAAAATCTAAATTTTTGACATAAATTCAAGATTGTTTATAAACTAGCCCAGTCTAATTTTTTAAGCTTTGCTCTATTTAGTTTTCCTCGTGTAACCCCAATTTTAGACAAGCCTGACTACTGGCTTTCCCTAAACAAAGCTTGCCATTTCTTTTCTTTCTGACTTTGTTTTTACTCTACTCTTCTAGGATACCCTTTCCTCACGTGGTCTGTCTTGTATCTATCAAGATAATCTTCATGTTTTGGTTCAAATGTCCCCTCCTTTGTTAGTTTCTCTGACATCCTGCCCCCTTCCTCTACTTCCCAACAAACTGCCAGCCATATTAGTATTACATCCACATCATATGTGACATTCATTAATGTACATTTTTATTTTCCTGCTGCATTTTGAACACTTTCAAGGCCAGAAACTTGACACATTTAGCTCTTTATTCACAGCATTTACCACAGTGTTTGTCAAATGACAAGATTCTGGTGTTTTTGAGGTGAATTGTCACTAAAACCAATTCTATAGCCATTGCTCATTGAAACAGCTCAAGACAAAATGCTGAAGAAATAAACACTTTTTTTCATTATCTTTTTTCTTATTTTTAGAGACACAGCCCTTCTTATCACTCTAGTTACAACATTGCATTTCATCAGCATATAGAGAATCCCCACAGTTGCACTTCCTATAGGACTGTCTCACAGTTTGTACACAATCTGAATAAATGCAAAAGGAGGGGTACCCAGCCGATAGATTAGGAAAGCATACAAAGGACAAATCCAGATTGATGATCTGAGGCTGGATTGGATGAATGCCTCTCATTGTCCTCCTCATCACCTCTCCTCTCCTCCTATCTAATGTGCTGGACAAAATCTTACCTCACAGATTGTTACACTTAATGACTCTCTTAGACCCTATGATGAGTCCTTCCCCTTCTCTCTTTTGGAGAACACTTATTTTATTTTTCTTTTATTTTCTTTCAAAAACTTCTGGTGCCTCATGGAAAATAGGTAAGTTGAGAACAGTAGGTAGTCATGGTCCATTACCAGTAACCTGATCTTCAATAGCATCTGAAAATAGGAGAGATTAAACTGCAGGACAATATCTTCTATCCTCCTTGAGAACCTACCTATATATACAGTACCTCGTAAATAAACTCAGTCATTTCACCCTGTAATCCCCAAAGCTATATTGTCTCATCCCTGGGGTCAAAAAGTTGTCTAGCAGAAGCAGAAACTTCATCTCAGACTGTTATCTGTTTATGTTTTTTTTAATGGCTGTTTGACAAAAGGAGGCCAGAGAATAGCAGACAAAGTGAATTCTATTTTTGACTGGGGCAGGGCAGTAGTAGTATAGATGCTTCACATGGTTTGTGCTTTCCTATCTTCTGTCTTGTCTCTAAGCTTCTTTAACTTTTAAAGCCATCTTGTTCTACTCCTAGTGTTATTTTTACTGCTCATGAGTTGCATCATATTTAAATATTTCTTAGTCAATTTTTGAATCATTCATTCACTCATTTATTTCAACAACATTTAATTGAACACCCACTGTATTAATCAGGGCAAGTAATGCTAATTACAGAACAAAAATCTCAGTAGCTTAGCACAGGGCTTTGTTTCTTGTCCACCTAAGTCCAGTGTGAATGTTCCTGCTGAGATTGCTCACCTTATAAGCATGACCCAGGAATTTGATCTCTTCCATCTTGTGGCATTACCATATTCAGAGATATAACATTTATTTGCTTCTATTCACAGGGATACAGAAATAACCTTTGAAAGATAGTTTGAGCTGTATTATAGCCAGGTTTGGTAATTCTGTATCTATCCTACACAAATTCATGTTCTATTAGATGGAACTCAGTCACCTGATAACATGTTCTAGGCTGGGAGTGGGTATAAGCAAGAGTGATGTGGGAAATTTTTTTTTTTAATTTTAATTGGTTAAAGTATTACATATAGTATTACATAAGTCTCCTTTCCCCCTCCCCGTCATTGACCTCTCCCCATCAACCCCCACCCTCCAGCAGATGCCCTCACTCTCCTAGTGTCTGTGTCTATTGGTTTTGCTTATATGCATGCATAAAAGTCCTTTGGTCTCTTACCCTCTCTCTGCCTGCCTTCTTCCCACTGAAGTTTGACCGTCTGTTTGATGCTACAATCTCTGTATCTATTTTTGTTCATTAGGTTGTTCATTATATTTCACAAATGAGTGAGATCATGTGATATTTATCTTTCTCTGACTGGCTTATTTCACTTAGCATAATATTTTCTAATTTCATTCATGCCATTGCAAATGATAATTCCTTTTATTTTTACAGCAGCGTAGTATTCCACTGGGTAGAGGTACCAGTTTTCTAATCCACTCATCTGCTGATGGGCACTTAGGCTGTTTCCAAATTTTAGCTGTTGTAAATTGTGCTGCTATGAACAGAGGAGTGCATATACCCTTTCTGATTGGGGTTTCTGTTTCTTGGAATATATTCCTAGAAGTGGGATTATTGTGTCAAATAGAAGTTCCATTTTTAATTTTTTGAGAAAATGTCATACTGTTTTTCACAGTGGCTGCACCAGTCTGCATTCCCACCAGCAGTGCAAGAGGGTTCCTTTTTCTCCACATCTTTGCCAGCACTTGTCATTTGTTGATTTGCTGATGATAGCCATTCTGACAGGTGTGAGATGATACCTCATTGTTGTTTTAATTTGCATCTCAGATGATTAGTGACTTTGAGAATATTTTCATATGTTTCTTGGCCTTCTGTATGTACTCTTTTGAAAAATGTCTATTTAGGTTCTTTTCCCATTTTTTTGATTGGATTGTTTCTCTTTCCTTTGTTAAATTGTATGAGTTCCCTATAAATTTTGGAGATTAAAACTTTATTAGAGATAACATTTGTGAATATATTCTCCCATGCAGTGGGCTTTCTTGTTGTTTTATTGGTCATTTCTTTTGCTGTGCAGAAGTTTTTTTATTTAGATGTAGTCCATTTGTTTATTTTCTTCTTAGTTTCCATTGTCCTAGGAGTTGTTTCAGTAAAGATATTGCTATGACAAATATCTGCTATTTTGCTGTCTGTGGCTTCTTCTAAGATTTTTATGGTTTCCCATCTTAGGTTTAAGTCCTTTATCCACTTTGAATTTTTTTGTGGGTGTGCTATATGGTTTAAGTTGGTGGTCTAGATTCATTTTTTTTTGCATGTATCTGTCTAATTTTACCAACACCATTTATTGAAGAGACTATCTTGACTGCATTGTATGGTCTTACCTTCCTTGTCAAATATTAATTGAGCATAATGGCTTGGGTCAATTTCTGGGTTCTCTGTTCTATTCTGTTGGTCTATATGTCTGTTCTTGTGCCAGTACCAGGCATTTTTGAGAACAGTGGCTTTGTAGTATAGCTTGATATCTGATATCTGGAATTGTGGTCCTTCCAACATTCTTCTTCTTTCTCAAGATTTTTGCAGCTATTTGGGGTCTTTTTTTATTCCATATGAATTTTTGGAGAGTTTGTTCTAGGTCTTCGAAATATGCTGCTGGTATTTTAATGGGGATTGCATTGAATCTATAGATCACTCTGGGTAGTATGGATATTTTAATGATGTTGATTCTACAAATTCATGAACATGGTATATTCATCCATTTGTTTATTTCTTCCTCTAGCTCTTTTTTTCAGGGTTCTGTAACTTTCTGAGTATAGGTCCTTTGCCTCCTTGGTTAAATTTATTTTTAGGTCTCATTTACCACTGTTGCAGTGGTAAATGTTACAATATTTTAGTTACAATTTTTATGAGTTCATTATTGGTGTATAAAAAAAAGCCACCAGATTTCTAGGTGTTAATTTTATATCCTGCTACATTGCCAAATTCATTTATTAGTTCTACTAGTTTTTTTTTTTTAAATAAAGTATTTAGAGTTTTCTATGTACAGTATCATGTCATCTGTGAATAATGACAGTATTACTTCTTTTCCAATTTGGATGCCTTTTATTTCTTCTTGTCTGATCGCTATGGCTAGCACTTCCAGTACTGTGTCAAAAAGGAGTGGTAAAAGTGGGCATCCATGTATTGTTCTTGTTCTTAGGGGAAATGTTTTCAGTTTTTGTTCATTGAGCATGATGTTGGCTGAAGGCTTGTCATAAGCCTGTTATTATATTGAGGTATGATTCCTCTATTTCCACTTTGCTAAGAATTTTTGTCAAAAAGGAATGTTGGATTTTGTCAAATGTCTTATCTGCATCAATTTATATGATTATGTGATTTTTGTCTCTCAATTTGTTTATGTAATGTATCACATTTATTGATTTGCAGATATTGTACCATCCTTGCATCTCTGGAATAAATTCCAATTGGTAATGGTGTATGAGATATATGCAAAAATGTAATGCTAGATCTGATTTGCTAGAATTTTGTTGGGGATTTTAGCATCTGGTTTTGGGATTAGAATAATGCTGGCTTCATAGAAAGAGCTTGGAAGTGTGCCTTCCTCTTAAATTTTTGGAATAATTTGAGAAGGATAGGTTTTAGTTATTCTTCAAATGTTTGGTAAAACTCCCCTATGAAAGCCATCTGGTGCAGGGCTTTAGTTTGCTGGAAGAGTTTTAATACTGCTTCAGTTTCATCGGTAGTTATCAGCCTAATCAGGTTTTTTGATTCTTCCCAATTGAGCTTTGGAAGGTTGTATTTTTCTAGGAATTTGTCCATTTCATCAAGATTGTCCAGTTTGTTGGAGTAGAGTTCTTTGTAGTATTTTTATTTTTTTATTTTTTATTAATCCTTTGTATGTCTGTTGGGTCAGTTGTTCCTTCACTTCTTTCATTTCTGATTTTGTTTCTTTGGGTCCTCTCTCTTTGCTTCTTGGTGAGCCTGGCTAGACAATTCATCAGTCTTATTTATCCTCTCAAAGAACCAGCTCTTGGTTTTATTGATCTTTTGTATATATATATTTTTTGGTCTCTATGTCATTTATTTCTTCTCTGATCTTTTATTATTTCCTTCTGTCTGCTTAATCTAGCTTTTCTTGTAGCTCTCTTTCTAATTCTTTAAGTTGTAGGGTTAGATAACTTATTACCATTTTTTCTTCTTATTTTTTTAGGTAGGCCTATAGAGCTATGAACTTCCCTCTCAGGACTGCTTTCAGTGTGTCCCATACATTTTGGACTGTTGTGTTTTTATTTTAATTTGTTTTCAGGATGCTTTTTATTTCTTGTTTGATCTCTTTGATAACCCAATCATTGTTTAATAGCGTGCTATTTAGTCTCCAAATGTTTGATGTTTTTCATTGTATTAGGTCTAGTAATAATTAATGTCGTTTTCTAATACTTTTTTAAATCGAATTTATTTAAACAATACAACAAAATTTAATCAACAATATAGTTGCCGTTGTTTTCTACTACTTGTGCCCAATGCTCAGAAGCATTTTAATCCCTCTGTTGTAAAATTCTTGTGATTTTGATGCAAAAAATTCGGTCAATGCATTTTTGAGGCATTCTTCATTATTAAATTTTTTTCCAAGAAGAAAGTTTTGCAAAGAACGAAACAAATGGTAATCGGAAGGGGCAATATCAGGAGAATATGCAGGTTGAGGGAGAACTTCCTATTCCAACTGGCGCAGTTTTTCAGCAGTGATTCTTGCAGTATGCGGTCGTGCGTTATCGTGGTGAAGAATTACGCCCTTCCGATTAATCAGCGCGGGTTCTTTTTCTCTTAAAGCTTGGGCTAACCTTTCCAATTGGGCACTATACACTGCACTTGTAATGGTTTGGGTAGATGGTAAAAGTTCATAATGAAGAATTCCTTTAAAATTCCACCAAACACACAACATCATTTTTTTCGCATGCAAGTCAGGTTTTGGCGTGGGCTGCGGAGCCTCATTTCTGTCCAACCATTGAGGCCGCCTTTTCAAATTAACATACAGCTCATCTCTGGTAACAATTTGCTCTAAAAACGGCAAACGGTTTTGACGAGAGAGAAGCAAACTGCAAATTGTGACTTTGATTACGGTTGTTGTCGGTCAACTCATGAGGAACCCATTTTCCAAACTTTTGGACTTTGCCAAGTGCACGCAATTGGTTGGAAATTGTTTTTTGTGAACAATTTAAAGTTGTCGCAAGCTCTTGTTGGGTAATTTGAGGATTTTGCACCCAAAGAGCTTGAAGAGCTTCTTGATCAAAATTGGACACATGGCCTCGACCGCTCTTGTCATCTAACGAAAAATTTCCCTCGCGAAATTTCTCAAACCAACGCTGGCATTTTCTGGCGCTAACTGCATCTTGACCAAGAGCACTACAGATGTTTTTTTCAGCCTCACTTGCTTTTCTTTCTAATTGGAACTCGTAAAGCATGCAGTGCCAAATATGCTCTTCATCCGCCATCTTCTTAGCCCTAGTTTTGCAACAAAAACCAAACCAAACACAAACTTTTTCAAGCAAAACTTGTTAATTGCACTTCACACGTTCTGTAGATACCACATGTTTGAAGGTTATGTCAATACAAGTCATCGCCAAGGAAGATTTTAAACGAATGTTTAAAAACGACATTAATTATTACTAGACCCGATATAATTATTGCTACCCTAGCTTTTTTCTTGTTTCCATTCACCTGAAAAAATTTTTTCATCCCTTCACTATCAGTCTATAAGAGACCTGATGGGTCTCTGAGGTGGGTCTCTTATAAACAGCAAATATATGGGTCCAGTTTTTTTTTTATTCATTCAGCTACCTTATGTCTTTTAATTAGAGCATTTAATCCATTTACATTTAAGGTTATTATTGATAGGTACTCATTAGTTACCATTTTTATTCTTTATGCCTGTGTTCTTTCTTCCCTTTCTACTTCTTTCTTTCTTTCTTTCTTTCTTTCTTTCTTTCTTTCTTTCTTTCTTTCTTTCTTTCTTTCTTTCCTTCTCCTTCTCCTTCTCCTTCTCCTTCTCCTTCTCCTTCTCCTTCTCCTTCTCCTTCTCCTTCTCCTTCTCCTTCTCCTTCTCCTTCTCCTTCTCCTTCTCCTTCTCCTTCTCCTTCTCCTTCTCCTTCTCCTTCTCCTTCTTCTTCTTCTTCTTCTTCTTCTTCTTCTTCTTTTACAGCAGTCCCTTTCACATTTCTTGCATTGCTGTCTTGGTGTTAATAAACTTTAGCACCCACCCCTCCTTTTTTTTTTTTTTTTTTTAATCTGTGAAGCTCCTGATTTCACCTTCAATTTTGATTGATAGCCTAGCTGGATATAGTATTCTTGGATTCAGTCCCTTGCTTTGCATAGCTTTGTATATTTCATTCCATTTCCTTCTGGCTTGATGTGTTTCTGTTGAGAAATCAGTTGATAGCCTAATGGTAACTTTAGGTTACTTTCTGTCTCTGTAGGTAACTTTCTGTCTCTCTCTGGCAGTCTTTATGATTCTTTCTTTGTCATTGATGTTGCAATTTTAATTATGTGTCTTGGTGTGAGTCTTTTTGCATTCATCTTGTTTGGGACTCTGTGTGCTTCTTGGACTTGTGTGGCTTTTTTCTTCCCAGCATCAGAGAAGTTTTCTCTCATTATTTCTCAAAACATATTTTCTATTCCTTGCTCAGCTTCCTCTCCTATTATGTGGATGTTGTTTCGTTTTGTCTCATCCCAAAGCTCCCTTAGGCTTTCCTCCTGCTTTTTAGGTTTTCTTTCCAGTTGCTGCTGTGTTTGTATGTGTTTTTTTTTCTACCTTGTCTTCTAGCTCACTCAGCGATCCTTAGCTTCTCCTAGTCAACTGTTGAATCCTTCCATTGTGTTCTTTATTTCCAGCTATGTCATTCTTTATTTCTTCTTGATTTCTTTTCATGTTGGTGACATTGTCATTCAACTCCTTATACTTCTCATTGTGTTGTGTGTATTTGTCATCCAGATGTTTGAGCATCCTTATAACCACTATTCTGAATTCTTTCTCTCACAAATTACTTGCCTCCATCTAATTTAATTCCTCTTTTTCTTTCCTTTGGGGATTGTCTTTTTGCCTCCCCCATTTTTTGCTGTAACAGAGGGGCCCAGGAGCTGTCTGCTGAGGCTATGTGTTCATGGGACCCATATGCTGGAGTGGTATGATGTGACTGTGGAGCCTGGATGCTGGCATCTGTGGTGTGCGCACACACAAGACCCAACTTCTCTGTGGGAGCTGTGTACCCTTGGTTGAGTATGCTTGTGTCTTGCAGCAGCTCACAGAGCATCTGGGACCTGCCTGCTGGGGCGGGGGGGGGAGGGGCAGGCTAGGGGGGCCCGCATGCTGGAGCAGTGTGAGTTCAGTTTCCAAAGGTCGGCAGCCAGGGAGGGAGAGGTCCCAGTTTCTGTTGCGGGAGCCGTGTGTCCTTCGTTGGAAACATGCGTGCCTAGTGGCGGCTCACAGAGGCACCCTGGAGCTGCCTGCCCGGGTGGCAGGCTCTCAGGGGACCTGTGCACTGGAGCACCTTGACCAGTGGGCAGGCAGCTGGGAAGGCGGAAGTCTGAGTTTCTGTTGCAGGAACCCTGTGTCCTTGGTTAAGTACATGCGCACCCAGTAGAAGTTCATAGAGGCACCCTGGGGCTGCCTGCCAGGGCAGTGGATTCAGGGGACTTGCGTGCAGTGTGACCCTGGTGTCTGGAGGTCAGCAGCCAGGGACGGGGAAGTCCCACTTACTGCTGCACTGGCCATGAGCCTTTGGTTGGGCCATGTGTGTGCACAACAGTGGTTTACAGAGATGCTTGGGAGCCGCCTGCTGGGTTGGTGAGCTCAGGGGGGCCCACATGCTGGTTCAGTGCAACTGGGGTGTCCAGAGGTCAACAGCTGGGGCGGCAAATCTATTTAATTATATATCCAGGAAGGAGAGGAGAGCTGCTGAACACAAAACCAGACATTTGGCTAAGTACTGAGAGCCAGACATACATAAACAGAAAATTAGGTATAATATGGTATTAACAGTGTTGAGAATATACTTTCTTTTATGCCTTAACATAGTGTCTTTGGTTACTTTATTCCTTACAATAGTCCCATGAGGTAGGTACTTTTATCATTCCCATTTCATAGACAAGAAAACTGAGGCACAGCAGTTTAAGAAACTTGCTCAGGTTCATACTACAAATAAATGGCTGAGACAGGATTCAAACCTATGTGGTCTATCTCCATAATTTGAACACGTAATTATTACATTATACTATACTGATGAAGAGATACTCAGGATATTCAGAGACTGCAAGGGACGCCCAGCTGGTTGGAATTAGGGAAAGGCTTTCTGCAGCAGGTGACCTTTGAACTGAAGTATAATGGCCGAGTTGGAATTAATCCAGCCCGGGGTGGGAAGAATTCCAGCAGAGGGAACAGGATGAATAAAGATGGAGCAGTGACAGATAACTTGGTGTACTGCAGGATCCATAAGTAGTTTGATGTCAGTGGGTTAAATTCCAGGCTGGGAGTCAGAGAGAGAAGCTATTGGGGTAGACAGGGCCAGGTCATATAGGGCATTTTATACAGTACTAAAGAGCTCAGAATTTATCTTAAGTGATGGGAGCCTTTGAGAGTATCTGTTTTTTAAAATTGAATTTATTGGGGTGATATTGGTTAATAAAATTATATATGTTTCAGGTGTACAATTCTGTAGTACATCAGCTGTATAGTATATTGGGTGTTTACCACCCCAAATCAAGTATTCTTCCATCACCATTTATCCCCCCTTACTCCCATCTACCTCTCCCCCTCCCTTCCCTCTGGTAATCACCATCTCACCCAGCTGCCATCCTGACCTCCCAGACAGCTGTCAGTCTGTTCTCTGTATCCACAAGTCTGTCTTCGCTTTGTTTATTTTGTTCATCAGATTCCACATATAAGTGAAATCACATGGTACTTATCTTTCTCTGACCGGCTTATTTTACTTAGCAAAATGCTCTCCAGTTTCATCCATGCTATCATAAACATAAGATTTCTGTCTTTTTTTTTTTTTAATAGCTAGGTAGCATTCCATTGTGTAAATGTACCACAATTGTTTTATCCACGCATCTCATTTAAAAGACTTAAGTAATCAAATTCGCATTTTATCTATATTCCACTGGTGGCTATATGAAGACCAGATTGGAATGGACCTAGCCCTGGTTGAAAGATCAGTTAAGAAGTTCTTAAAGTGGTTCAAGAAGGTCACATTTTAAAATATATTGTTTTCTTTTTTATTACCAGAGAATATAAAATGATAGTGAATGGCTGAGTATCACCTTAGCACTTATCTGTTCTCATAGCAACTATGTGAAAGATATACGGTTATATCTCCATTATTCAGATGAGGAAACTAAAGCAGAGATTGTGTGTGTGAATGGCTATGAATTACACAAGATTTGGACATCTGCAATCTGGTTTCAGAGCCTGTTCAATTAATCCCTAGCATATACAATCTATGAAGTACTGTTATAATTTATCAAATATATGAAAATACTGGGAGTTTATGTGAGTGAGGTGGACAGCACTATCAATAAGAAGTGAGCCAACCAGAGAGTTCAGGGACCTTCTTTAAAAAAGTAAGTTTTTTTTTTTTTTTAAAGTAAATTTGTGATTTTAAAAACAACTACCTTACCCTTATATGACTTGCATGGTAAGATGAAAATACACAAAATCGATTTAGAAACCACTCCTGCAACATAAATATCCTTTTAATCAGTGTTGGTCAAAATATTTAATTGTGGTACTTCATTCTTCCATTTCGGTGTAGGAAAAACAAGGTTTTGCTAATGACAATTAGGCTTTCATATTACAATGGGGCAGATGTCTGCACTTAATCTGAGAAATTATCTGCATTTCCATGTCGCAAATATCCTTCACAGTAATTAATAACAGACTGTGTAAGCGGACCCTTTCACCTCTCTGACAAATTCAACCAAATTGGTGATACATAACCGCCTACAAACCGAGATGCCATATGTTGCACGTAGTGTTCCATTTGGGTCCGGACACTAAGTAGTCAGGATTTATTAGGCCCTCATCTTTTACTGCATCTACCATTTCTTTATTATTTATTCTTCACCAGCCCTGAAGAACAGGACTCGATTGCTTCTCTCTTATTTTGCAGGGAAGGCAGTGAGAGGAGAGGCAATTTGCCAAAGGTGGAAGAGTGAGGTGGTGGCAGGTCCGAGATGAGAGCCTGCAGTCCCAGGGGGGTAATTTGGATTCCCCTTCTTGAAGTGGATACCGGTTGTGTGTTCATCACATGCTTTTATCTGAGGTTGCTGAAGCATTTTATGAGCAGAAATCTTTTTCCTCCTGGACTCTCTGGCCCTTACAGGATGCATTACACCACTCAGCACCTCTATTGCTCTTATATATTTCTATTTTCTTCTTTAAATGTTCTATTTGTGTAAAGGACTTGAGTCCCTAATAAAGTGGTGGGCTCCATCAGAGCAGGAAAAATGTTTTTCTATTTCTTTTGGCATTCTCTCTCTTTATCAGCATACTGCTAGGCATGTGGGTCAACCCTCAATCAATAGTTATTGCTCTATGATCCTTTCTTATGACCCTTTGTAAATTAGGTGTCCAAAACACAGATTCCAATTTGCTTTACAAAATTAAACTGTGCTTTTTTTATCACAAGGGAGCTGTGTTTGAGTTACTTTTGAAAAATGGCTAGATTTAGCAAAAGTCAATTTTGACATAATTTCATGTGGGCACATTCATCAGGGGTGGTGTATGGAGTAATTACCTTAAGGGATCATTTACTTATGGAAAAAAAAAAGCAAGCAAACAACCCCAAAAACATGTTCTATGCTCCCTGTGAATATATTTGTTTGGAAAACTGGAACTGTGTGAGGCAGCATCATCGCTTGTTAATTCTCATGTTAAATTTCTTATTTAATTAAATGTGGACCTATGTGATTATCAGGCTTGAAAGGAAAAGATAAGGGAATTGAACTGTTTACCATTGGATGGTGAATGAATGACTGTGAAACATACTAATCCTCAATTTGAATTATTTTAAAGTCATTAAGGAGGATTAGTTGTGTAAGATGATCTCTGCCATTCCTGCCTTTGCTCCCTCTCCACCCCCGCCATTCTTTGAAGTATTCCGTTTTGTTTGGTTTGGAGACTCCTAAGTATTGATTCCATCAACCTCAGCCTGACACATGGCACAGGCTGTCAGGCAGGGCTGGTATGTGCCGGCTCCCATCGATGGACAAAACAACTTACATCCATTCTGGATTGTCAGTTCCTGTACAATACTGGTTGTTAAAGACTCTGACTGACCTCCATCCTTTGCTATTCATGATATGGGCTGGCTTCATATGTGGGTTCTCTTTGGTTGCTGTGTTCTTGCTGAATCATTCTCTTCAGCTCTACTTTGGGTTTCCCAAATTGAAGATGAACAAGGTGTAGTGGACCTTTATTGTTCTTACCTATTGAGCATGGATTGACCCAGCTTTGATAACAACCCCCATATTTTGTTTGGGCCTCATTCCTCTCCATCTCAGTCCACGAGGTCCCAATAGAACCAACTCTGTCCTCGATACGAGTTCTAGTCCTGACCACATTGATTCAGGATGCTGTGATCCCATCATACTTGCTAGATGCCCTAAATCATTTACTAGGCCCACTAGGATTAGAAGTAGGCCTTCATTTCCATTGCTTTAGAGTTGTAAGGTCTGGGGCTGCAGCAGCCACTGTGGTAACAAGTGGAGTCTAAGAATGGTAGTGCACACATGGGCGTTGGAACCAGGGGATGGAGTGAGAAACCTGTCTTTAAAACACTGATTGAAACTCTGTATCTGGCTATTCTTAAAGTCAGTTCTACTTCTGGAAGTTTTTATTTATTTATTTTATTATTATTTTTTTTATGAATAGATTACTTTTTAGAGCATGTCAGGTGTACAGCAAATGTGAGCAGAAAGTATAGGTTTCTATATGTCTCTTGCTCCCACACATGCACAGCTTTCCCCATCGTCATCTCTCAAGTACCCAGAGTGGCAGATTTGTTAAAATGGATGAATCTATATTGACAATCATCATCACCCCAAATTTATAGTTTACACTAGGGTTTATTTTTTGTGCTGTACATTCTATACGTTTTGAGAAATATATAATGATCTGTATCTACCATTTTAGTATCATTGGAATAGTTTCACTGCCCTCAAAGTTTCCCATGTTTCACTTGTTTATCCTTCCTCCTGCCTAAATCCTGACAATCACTGATCTTTTTTTTTTACTATCTCTACAGTTTAGTCTTTTCTAGAATGTCCTATAATTGGAATCATGCATTATGTAGCCTTTTCAGTTGGTTTTATTCACTTATAATATGCATTTAAGTTTCCTCCATGCCTTTTTGGTGGCTTGATAGCTCATTTCTTTTTAGCTCTGAATAATATTCCTTTGTCTGGATATACCACAGTTTGTCCATTAAACTGTTGACAGACATCTTGGTTGCTTCCAAGTTTAGGCAATTTTGAATAAATCTACTATAAACATTCATGTGTGGGTTTTTGTGTGCATATAAGTCTTATGGAGTTTATAGGTATAAATTGCACATTTTTGTAGTAAGTTTCTTATTATAAGAAAGTGGAAGATCTTGATGATACACAGAGGCAGGATTACAACCTGTCCGAGATGTTGTTGCTGTCTTTTTCTGTCCTGCCTCATTTCAGGCACCTATTTTTAATATTTCCCTTTATTAAGGAAGGAAGAAACTGTAATCTGCTCACTATTACTGTCATCTTTTGTCTGAATTACTGTATCAACTCTTAAAATTCATCTCTCTGTCATTAGTTTTGCCTTCATTCTAGTCTTTCCCTCCCACACAGCCAGAAGGATGCTTCTTATTTGTAAAAAGAGCACCCAACCGGGAAAGCAAAAAGCAAAAAGAATAAAAAAATATGGATAGTGTAAGGAGCCTCTGGGACAACTTCAAGTGAACCAACATCTGAATTATGGGGATGCCAGAAGAAGAGAGAGAGCAAGATATTGAAAACCTATTTAAAGAAATAACTATAGAAAACTTCCTCCACCTGGTGAAAGAATAAATTTACAAGTCCAGGAGGCACAGAAAACCCCAAATAAAAGGAATCCAAAGAGGACCACACCAAGACACATCATAATTAAAATGCCAAGGGCAAAAGACAAAGAGAATATTAATAGCAGCAAGAGAAAAACAGTTAGTTACCTACAAGGGAGTACCCATATGACTGTCAGCTGATTTTTCAACAGAAACTATGCAGGCCAGGTGGGAGTGGCAAGAAATATTCAAAGTGATGAATAGCCAGAATCGACAACCAAGATTACTATACCTTGTAAAGCTATCATTCAGAATTGAAGGTCAGATAAAGAACTTCACAGATAAGAAGAAGTTAAAGGAGTTCATTACTGCCAAACCAGTATTATATGAAATGCTGAAAGGTATTCTTTAAGAAGAGAAGAAAAAGGTAAAGATAAAAATTATGAACAACAAATACATATTTATCAACAAGTGAATCTAAAAATCAAGTGAATAAAAAAATCTGATGATCAGAATAAACTGGTGAATATAATAGGATCAGGGGCATAGAAAGGGAGTGGACTGACAATCCTTGGGGGGAAAGGGGTCTGGGAGATGCAGGAAGAGACTGGACAAAAATCATACACCTATGGATGAGGACAGTGGGGGTTGGAAAGGCATGGGGTGGGGTGGGAACAGGGTGGAGGGGAGGTATGGGGTGAAAAAGAGGAACATCTGTAGTAATCTGAACAATAAAGATTTATTTTTAAAAATATAATTGTACATGCAGGATGATCACAGTGGCTTAGAAGGAAAAAAATAAAGAATGAAAATTATACTTAAGAAAAATATTGGCAAGATATACACCAAATTTGAAAGGGGTTTTCAGTGGGTGGTAGGTAATCTTTTTTTCTTTTTTCAACTTCTCTGTAGTTTGAAAAATTTCTGTCAATGGCATATATTTCCTTTATGGTGGAAACAATCAGTATTTTATTTTAAAATGGAAAAATAGATACTAATATTATTTGATGTATAACCTATTTTCTCCAGTAGATACAAGCTTTTGGTCTTGTATTAGGCATACAGTAGACACTCAAACAAAGAATATTGAATGAATGAATGAGGATAGTGAGTGTGTCAGTATTCTTTACCATTGTATTTGCTATATCCAATTAGAGAGTTGAAAGAATGGGGAATTTTAGCTTTTGGTGGTTTAGGACAAGTCTCTCTGGGACTCAGTTTTCTCACCTGTAAACTGAAGGCTTGGACTGTCATCTCTATGGTTGTCTCTAGAAGCTGAGAAATTTTATATTTGATTATATAAGGTTCAGTTTGTCAGGCAGCCAGGGTAACAGCTAGTTCTAATCTTACAATTCCAGGACACTTTTTACCCCTAGCAACCCCAAATGTAGCATCAGGCAAACGTTTTAGGATGGATTATTTTATGAAACTTTAAAACTGCCCAATTGTACAGGGATCACTCATGAGTAAAGCCACTGCTTTCCGCACGTCAGAGAATTTTATTTTACACCGCCCCAGTGCTTTCTGAATGACCGCTTTGTTTGGTAATGGCAGCAGTGTCTGGCCTATTTTGGGATTGTTGGCACTTGTCAGCCACTATCCAGAGCTAGCTGGGCAGTTTGTCATGTCCTCACTACATCAGAGAAATGGCATGTTGGGATGACCAGCCTCTTCTATTGTTACAATTGTTATTTTGTATTTGAACAGTCAAAGATGTGTTTTATACAACAACATATTACCATGGAAAAAGAGAATACCAGGAATCCTTTTTGTTCAGGATTTTGTTTACCCATTTGAGGCACATTCATAGACGAAGTGGAAATGAACTCAGTGGAGCCGGTTACATTAAGGAGAATGTTTTTGTGTTCAACAATTTTTATAGTGGGTAAAGCCTTTTTCATTTTAAAGATTTTTGTTAATGCTCTTTCCAAATTCCCCGCCCCTCACTCTGCTTATTATTAGAGACGGTTAGAAGCTATTTAGAAAACTTTGATCAATAGCACTTAAAATATTTTCTTAGTTTTAATAATATATATATTTTTTTATCTTGTAAAAAGTCTACTTAGTTTCCTTGGTAAAAATGATTTCAATGATCATGGGGATAGTTTTATGTGTAAAGAAAACGAGAATGTGCCCAAACCTGGGTAAGTTAATTCTGCTTAATGTCAGTTAATTTTCAGCAGCCAACTGAAAATGTCATTGGTGCAAGGTTAAATCAGTTGTGGAAATGCCAGGAAGGTTGGATTACCAAAGCAACCTATAGCTTCCTCTACAATCCCCTACTTTGTCCAAAGAGAGGTTCAAATAGAGATGAGGACAAAGTGATAAAGTAATACATTCATGAAAAAGACAAATACATAAAATTATGAAACATTAGTTTCTCTAACCCTAAATTTAAAACAATCATGCTTACAACACACTAATACAAATGCTTATGAGAAACCAGCAATGGTTGGATTTCATAGAAGAAACATCCTCTTTCTTGAGAGGAGCTTGCCATCAATGTCAGTTTGCCCCCTCTAATTAGTACCTAACTCTGTAATGTGTTTAGCTTTTTCCCTTCACAAAAGCTTATTGATTTTTTTTTGAGCAAACATTCCATTATCCCAGAAAGAAGAAGAATATCAGATATTGAACTGGCATGAACATTCATACAACTAGATACTTGGCTATTCCAGTCCTCATTTTCTGGCTATTGGGTTTGGACTGCAATTGTTAGAAATGGAATATAAAGAAAGAGGAGGCATCAATATCTATTGCAGGAGCAGTTTCTCTCAATCTCATCACTAGCAAATTGAGGGGAAAGATAAAAATGAAAGGCTCCATTTCTACCTTTTCTAATAAGGATATGGTTGTTGAATTTAAGTGCCTTTATTGTTCGAGGGATAGTTGGCTTAAGAGGAGTTGGAGAGTGAGGTGGAAAGACATTCTTTGGTTTAGTGAGAAGACCACAAAGCTCCTAGGATTTTATGGGAAAAATACAGAGTGAGGAGCGAGTAAGAGATACTGTGTTCTTTAATAGACCAGAATGCAGGTCAGCAATTTAGGTACATATTCATAATTATTTCTCTGCTCTGTGATGTTGGGACGTTATTGCAGTTCATATCTTAACTCTAGGTATCTCTAGGATCAAGAAAGTCTTTTATGATAAACTATTGTATAAGACCCCAGAATTTCCCACTTGTACAGGCATCATTTACATTAATTCTGATTACAACTTATCTTTCTATGTTGTCATTCCTCTACTTGATCACCCCTGTATTCTAGACCCACAATTCTATTTGAGAGTCTATAGACATGTCATGTGGTCTGATCCTTTTATGCTTTGTACATATGGTTTGCCATCTCACTATCTCTGCTTGCCCATCTCTAAATCATACTTGAAGGCTTGAAGTGTCACTTCTTTATGAAGTGTTTTCAGATATCTTCAGGCAGAAATAACTGCATTCAGTCTGAATCTGTAATTTTAATTTTAATATCAATCCACTGAAACTTCAAAATTCTTTTAGAGAGTACTCATATTGTAGCAAGATATTTGTGTCTGCCTTTACCATTAGCCTGTGAGCTTCTCGAGAACATGCTAATAGGTTAATCAACTTTGTTTCATAAATCACTGAGTAAAAATTAGGCAACTAACTTCCTACCTTTCATTTTTTGTGGCAAGATGGGATTTTTCTTCTGCTGCTTCTTGGTAGGAAGGTCTTTGTTAATTATAGTAAAAAAAAAACTGTGCATCCAAGTGGAGTTATAAAATACAATATTAGCAGGATAAAAATGTCTTGTTCAATTTTAAAGTGGAAAATATCTACTTTTTTGATCTCAATGAATTTTAGGGTTCTTCCTCTACCCAGCAGAGATAGGACCTTGATTGCCATTTATAATTTCAAGGACACTATAAAATATTTCCAAGGTGAAAAAGAGACAAAGGTAGAGTTGAGGTGAATGGAAGAGGTCCAGAGAAAGCAGGAATTCCTGGAATTTCTTCGGATGAGATCCCCATGTGAAAGGAAAGATGACTCAGAAGAAAAGATTAAATAGATCCTTTAAACCATCTTTAGGACCGTGTATGTTCATAGTATCTAAAATGGGATTGTTTTAATGGACTATGCTTTAGTGGCAGTTTTTTGTTCTGGTGTTCTGTCTTCTTTTCCCTGTCCCCCACCATACTTTTCCACTTCCTCCCTACCCTTAGAGTCTCAACTTCATCTGCAAGGCTCAACCCTAACTTGGTAGAAGGTGCTCATTATTGTGCTATAAGAAATAAGTGTAGGTACGATGAGTGTGGACTGTTGTTTCCTCACCTTTCCCATTTTCTTTCTTTCTTTTTTATCCTCACCTGAGGATATGACCATTGACTTTAGAGAAAGGAAGGGAGAAACATCAATTGGTTGCCATGGCCAGGATTTGAAACCACAACCTAGGTATATGCTCTGACTGGGAATCAAACCTGCAATTGTTTGATGCACCGGGCGACACTCCAGCCAACTGAGCCACCCAGCCAGGGCACCTTCCCCATTCTCTTGACACCAAGGGTTGAGGTTTTCACCTATCCAGTAAAAAGGGGGCCTTGGAGTCAGAATGTAAGTTAAGTTATAAAAAATAAAGTGCAGCCTGGTTGGTGTGGCTCAATTATTGAGTGTTGACCTATGAATTAGGAGGTCACAATTGGATTCCCTGTCAGGGCACATGTTGGGGTTGCAGGCTTGATCCCAGTAGGGGGTGTGAAGGAGGCAGCCAATCGATGATTCTCTATCATCATTGATGTTTCTCTCTCTCTCCCTTTCTCTCTCTCTCTCTTTCTCTCTCTCTCTCTCTCTCTCTCTCTCTCTCTCTCTCTCTCTCTCTCTCTGAAATCAATAAAAAATATTTTAAAAATGCTATTTCTTGCACACTTATGTCTGTAGACTTTCATTCATACTTGTAAGCTTTATTTGTTTTTTGGATTATGAAGCAAAAGATGTCCATTATGCACATATTAAAAATATTGAAAATCACAAAAAATCAATAATTCTACCATTATTTTATCGAGTTTTTGAGGTATAAGAAGTAAATACACTGACGTTTCCTTCCCCCACTCATGCCTTTAGTTCAAAATACCTGTTTATCATAATATAATCCAAAATTTAAAAATATAGTTAACTACATAGTTTATTTAATACATTTATTTATATAATTGAATAATTCCAAAGTATCAATCATGTTCCCTGAGTGTAGAACACTGTAGTGGGTATTATGAAGCTGTGTGTGTGTGTGTGTGTGTGTGTGTGTGTGTGTGTGTGTATGCATGTGTGTAAAGGAAGGCTTGATTCTTACCCTTGAGGAATCAGCTCACCACATGTCAGAAGGACAGAAGTGAAAAAGGTGAAAATACTTTGAAAAGAAATATGTAACTACATACAAGCAGTTTCAGCCTAAACAGACTGAATTATTTTCTTTAGGAATAGGTTAAGATTTTGGGTAAAAGAAATTATTGTTTTTTTTTCTCAGGCTCTTCAGTGACATTTAATATTTTACTTGTTATACCTTTGAAGTTTCTGTGTTGAGTCACACACTCAGAAATGTAATCAACTCAAATGCTATGTGGCTTTATAAAGAAAATGGGAAAAATCTCTTTTTCTCTAGGCCAGCGATAGGAATTACCTCTTATCTTTGTCCCTTCCAAGTAGCACTGTGTGAGACCAGGCATGAAGAATGATTGGGAAAACAAGCCCTTCTGTGCTACTGACAGGAAGTGAGTAAATATACAGTGGTCTTTCATCTTACAAAAATAAATAGCATTTCCTCATTCCCTCACCTTGGTTTGGGCTTGATTGAGCATGAAAGGAGAATTTTCTTCCTTTTTTTCAGAGTAGCATTTATGAACCCCTGCTTCTTTGCCCAGATGAGGGGCACTTCTGTATCCTTAGGGTGTACTACATGGACCATGGACTGGCAAGTGGGAGGCACAGATCCTATTTCCGGCATGCCCCCTGGCTTGCTGTGTGACCTGGTATAAATCACGTACACCTCTCCCATTCCCCAAAGGCAAGACAGCTCCTGAAACATTCACTACTGTCTCCAGTGTCACAGCCAGTTTCTTGCTACAGGCTTGATAACAGGACAGAGCTGTGTCACTTGTCAGAGGAATCAGGCAGTCAGTTACTCATTTCTCCCCCCTGATATGACTGAATCGCTTTGTATAAATCCACCGGAGGCTCAGAAGCAGATGGAGTGATTTTTCACTTCATCCAATTAAATAAATGAAACAACTCTGCCTCCAAACAACAACTCACCTCAAAACCTAGAAAACATCCCAAAACATTTGGATAATGTTTTGTTTCATTCTGGGGAAGTTTTAAGACGTAGATGTCTAGGGAATCTATGTGTTATTGGATTGGAAACAAGAGAATTGTAGAAAATGTTGGAAACAGGATTAGAAGAATTTGGAAGTAATTAATCTGGTTGCTGATTGGAATCCACGAAAGAACTTTAATAAGACTATATGTCCCCATAGCCCCAATAAAATATATTAATTCAAAGGACCCAGGCAGCTGCTCATTTTAAGGAAATTTCTCAGGAAAGTCTGCTGATCCAGTTAAGTTTGGAACTATGGATCAAATCCATAAAATTGAACATATATTTTCTTTCAATGTGTTTGAATACTTCTAGATTTGGGGAGATCACAAGTTACAGAGAAAATAGATTCTATTTTTGGAATAGTTTGGGAAATAGGCCATTATCTTCTTTGATTAGGAACTAAAACACCACTACTATCTCAATTGCAACTACCACTGGTAAGTAAATATTTATTTGCTTTCTGTGTACAACATACTCCTTTATAGAATGACCAGCCATGCCAGTTTGCCTGCTACTGTCCCAGTCTTAGCACTAAAAGTTCTGTATTGAGTGTAGCTGATCATCTAGATATTTTAAATACATTTTTCGTTTTGATGTTCAAAATCGAGTTCTGAGGTTGAACCTGCTATTGATGTAATTTACCATTAGAGGAAACCAAGATACAAGTAAAATAAGCAGTTTTTTTTTTCAAAGTTACTCAGCATGTAAACTGAGAGCTAGTATTAGAACCCAGACAGTCCAACTCAAGAGGCCTTTTTCTTCATTGTTATCAATTCAGGAAGAGTCATTCTTTCATCTTTGTTTCTTGCAGGTTCACTATCATTTGTGCAAATGGTCTCTTTCAAGCAGCCCTACTTATGCCTTTCTATTTAAAAAAAAAAATCTAAGCCTGCTATTGTGCTGTGGGGATTAATAATTTCCTTCAATTTTTTATGCAATTGGTTGTAAAATGAGTATCATATTCAGTGTTCTCAGAGGAAACGATAAACCATGGCAGAGTAAATCTAGGTTGAAGGGTGGAGGGCTTGTATCAGAAGAGACAGGAGGCGGTGTTGTCTAGCTGCCAACTGTAGGCTTTAGGCTTAGGGAGCATTTTTAATGTGATTGTGTGTGTCTCAAGGTTGGTTATTTTATTGTATTTTACTACTACTACTACTAATTATTATTCTTTAGCATCAGTTGATAGTGCTCTCAGCTTGTCCTCTGTCTATTGCATGATCATTACCATTTTAAAGAATACACCAAAGAATTTAAACACTGACTGAATATTTTTATGATTAAGAAATTATTGTTATTTTTTGAGGTATGATAGTGGTAGTGTTGTTATGTTAAGAAATAAAGGTGTCTCTTAGAGATACATACCAAAATACTTAATGGATGAAACAATCTGCTATGTGAACTTGCTTTAAAATAATCCGGTGGAGGACAGGAGAAAATGGGGAGGTAAAAAGATAAAATTAGATTGACCATATATTGATAATTATTAAAGCTTCTATTTTTCTATTCTCTATACTTTAAAAAAATTTCAAAATATAAAATAAAAGATAAATCCCAACATAGTAGTATCAAGAGCGAGTCCCCATTATATTTCAGGGTGATCATCCTATATAATAAAAGCCTAATATATAAATTGTCCCCTTGGGTGGTCATTGATTGGGAGTTGCACTGTTCACTATGATGTGTGCTGACCACTAGGGGGTGGCACGGAACATGGCAGGTGTCAGAAATGGGGCGCTGGCAGTGGGCGGCAGTGGAGGCACTGCCAGCCCCGATGGGCTCCGATGACAGCCCCAATGGCAGTGGGACCGTGGTGGCAGTGGGGTGAGTGGACAGTGCCAGACCAAGATGGGATGCCAGGCAGGGCTGTGGGGCTGGGAGTGTGAGCTAGGGCTCAGTCTCCACAGGCTTCCCTGAGGAACCCCACCTGTGCATGACTTTTTTTGCACTGGGCCTTTAGTATTGCATAATATCATTCAGAGTTTTCTTTGGTTTGATATTTCACTTGAAATGCCTTCTTATTTTGACCTGACTCATGCTGAAAACACATTAGAAGACACTACATTAAATATGACTTTATTTTAAAACTAGAAGCCCAGTGCACAAAATTCATGCACGGTGGGGGGGAAAGTGTCCCTCAGCCCAGCCTGCACCCTCTCCAATCTGGGACCAGCTGAGAGCAGTCGGATATCTCTCTCACAATCCAGGACTGCTGGCTCCCAATTGCTCACCTGTCTGCCTTCCTGATTGCCCCTAACTGCTTCTGCCTGCCAGCCTCATCACCCCCTAATCACTCCCTTGCCAGCCTGTTTGCCCCTAACTGCCCTCCCCTGCAGGCCTGATCACCCCTAACTTCCCTCCTCTGCAGGTCTGGTCACCCCTAACTGCCCTCTCTTGCAGACCTGGTCCCTCCCAACTGCCCTCTCCTGCTGGCCATCTTGTGGCAGCCATATTCTGTCCACGTGGGGGCAGCCATCTTTGGCCATACGGGGGCAGCCATCTTGTGCATTGGAGTGATAGTCAATTTTCATATTACTCTTTTATTAGATAGGATGTCTTTATCACATGGACATTTGCTCTGGGTACAGACAGGGCAAAGCCCTAGGGAATGGGTAGGGGTCAGACTCATAGTCTTACAGTCCTACCCCATCCAGGTCATTGGCTTCTGGGGCAGGACAGAGGTCAGCCAGGAGTGAGCAGGAATGAGCCAGGTGGTGATGGAGTGGGGATCTAAAACAAGAGAAGGGATCTTGCTTAGAACATGATTTGATTTAGTCCCTGCCTCAAGACTCCCTTAAGAGGCTTGGCAACCCCACCTCCAGCTCATCTCATCTTGCTTGGTAATTTCCCCCTTTCCCCATTCCTTAAAAATTCCTTTGCTTTCAGACACCTTATTAAAGCTGCTCTCTTCTGGCTATTAGAGTTAAGATTCTGTCAGCATTTTCTATTATACACCTCTCTCAGCTGACACTCTATTCCTAATTGGCACTGTTGTAGTGGAGGAAAAAGACAAAAAGCTTACTTAATGCTGAGACCAGGCTAGGTTTTCAATCTTAACTAGGCATTTCTTGGATTAGTGCCTTTCTGTTTGTCCTTTCGTTTACATGAATATATTTTGTTTCCATGTTTACTTCTCTGTTGTTTGCAATGCTGTGTCTTATAACAACCAAAGGGAAGTATGTCCTTTGCCAGGAGGACTAGGATCTTCACATAAATTTAAGAGTATTCCAAATAGGCTAGCTCTTATGGGAGAATAGTAACTCTGTGGAATATACCAGATGAAAGCATCCTTAGAAGTTATCTTGCTTACTCTCCTCATTTTATAAAGTTAAAAATAACCCAAGATATTTAAATGAATTTTCCAAGTCAGAAATCTATTTAGTACAATATAGCCCATTGACTTTTATTTAAAAACTGATTTAGCCAAGAGTATTTTTTAAAAATTTTCTTTTAAAATAAGGATTCTCAATACGAGTTAATGTAGGGAATTAAAATATATAAAATATTAAATTATTTTACCTTAAAATGTGTGAAATATACATCATTTACCAGCCATTGGAATTTTATGACACCCATAGTGATCATCTTTGGTGCTGCTTTATTTAAAGGACTTGTAGTGGAGTGAAACTTAAAGAAATTTTTTAGCAATCTGACAGCAGAGTTATACATTTTTAACCTTCCTCCCCACACACTTAATCAGTATTGTAACTCAGAGCTAATTTGATAGCACTATTTTTAGAAGCTCACCTTTGTTGAGTCTTTTCAAAGAATTCAAGCTGTTTCTAGAGAAACAGTAAACCCCTCTCTTCACATGCTCAGGTTCCATCAGTTTCCTTAACATGTATTTAAATCATGGAGTTACAATTATAAGTACCCAGGCAGTGACAAGTTTAAGAACCAATATTATTGATCCCTGGTAAGCACAGCAACTAATGAAAGCAGAAGTATATGAGTATACCAAGGAATTACCTACTTCCCAAGAGAGTGGCATTAGACAGTTTGCAAAGGTAATGAAGTGTTAACCATCTGGCCAGATGTTAAGTGGTGGCCATTTAACAGATGATTTTTTGGGGGTTAATTTAATTTTTTTTATTGTTTAAAGTATTACATGTAGTAGTACATATATCCTCCCCCCAACCCCCCATTGACCTTCCCCCAGCCTCCTTATGCCCTGTTGCATGTCCTCATCCCACTCTCCCAGTGTCTTGTGTTCATTTGTTGTGCTTATATGCATGCATACAAGTCCTTTGATGGGGTTGGGAGGGAGAGAACAGATTTTTTAAAATGGGCTTTTTCCCCACTGACATTCTTTGGGGCTTGTGGTCTAATCCTGGAGGCCCTGTTGGATCAAATTTCCCTATCTCTTCGAATCCTTGCCATGTCCCTCACCTTGGTCCTAGGGCCCACATCTCACATCAGGTGGACAACTCTGATGGAAGTCTATGGGATTAGCTTACACTTCCTGTTCTATGAAATCTCTCTCTCAAGCACCTGTAATATCTACTTTTGCATTTGAGGCTCATTTACGCATTTTTGGAGGGTCATATTTTATCCAGAAATGTCTATCTTTGTTTGGAGGAGGGGATTCATTCACTTTAACTTTGTTCATTTATCAGAGAAGTCCTCTTGAAGACCTTTCTAAGTCTTTAGTTCAAAAAGGAAGAGCTGTGACTCATCCTGTGAAATGTAGCAGGAATTTTTGTATGATTGTTTTCAAGAAGGCAGCCATTGGTCTCCTAATATAGGGGTCTTCTTTGCTTATACCCACCCACTATGGGAAGTATCTTTGTTCTTGCATACTCCTCACCCCCACACGTTACTCCCAAGTTACCTTGGAAGCACTCCAAGTTATCATTGCTTTTTGTCTCCCTGGAAGCCAAGTTTTAATTCCACTTCCTATTATCCCATCACTCTGTCTCTTGGACATTTTTCCTTTGATATAGATCTGTCAGGCCCCTTTGTAAAAATGTAAAACTATTACATTCCCTTTACTCACCTTGGCACTAATGTCCTGACTTCAAATAAATGTCTCGAAGTTCTTTTGGCTGGCCTTTACGGAACACCACATTTTTAAGTTACCTTCCATCCACAATCTTCTTGTACTTTGTTTAAGATGTAAAATGAGGGCAAAGAATCACAGGGCTTAACTAATGGCCTGCAATTTCCTGCTGTCTCTATACCCTTTTTATGACATTAATTCATTGCTACTTCTCTGACCTGTGGAATTTCTTTTGGATAGAATAACTAGGAGTTGAAATGAACTTTAAAAAAATGCCAATTTGATTCAGTAGTCTTGTCAGAGTTCTCATCATTGCCTCTTTGGGACAGCATACACTATTGTAATCATTTTAACAGCCACTCTCTGCTAAAACAAGTATCTTAATTACTCATCTCCTTACCTGAGGGCTACAGTTTTGATTTAGTTTCCTTTGTTTAGAAAAGAAGCATTGTTCACGTAATGTACTTCAAGTCAAATTTCCCTCCATATATTGATTCCTCTATTTTTTTCAATTTTCTTCAAACAGATCATTATGGTACAAATACTAAGAAAAATATCCAGTTTGTGATTTATGTTCTTGGTATTATCATTTGATGTTCCATTCTCTGAATTTTTTAAAGTTGTTATTTTTATCAGGTAGTTTTTTTTGGATTGCAAGTAATAGAAACTGATTCTAATTCATTTAAGCACAAAAGGAATTAATTGGAGATGCTTAGCGGCTCAGAAAATCAAGGGGAAGACTTCAGAAAATGGACAATGTGTTAAATCAGCTATTCCCACAATAATGTTTGACAATGAACCACCCAAAGCTCAGTCACTTAACATACTGAGTATTTATTCTTACTCTCAGGGGTCTTCAGGTTGACTGTGGTTTGGTGGGGCTTGGTTAGTGTAATAGCCTCCTCAAGATATCCATTTCCTAATCCCCATTACCTTATGTGGCAAAAGAGGCCTTGAAGATATGATTGAGTTAAGATTCTTAAGATGAGTAAGTTTTCTTAAAAATCACAGGAGGCAGCCAATGATTCTCTCTCATCACTGATGTTTCTCTCGTTCCCCCTTGTTTCCTCTCTGAAATCAGTAAAAATATATATTTTTAAAAAGGCAGAAAAAATAAGTCAACAGACAGTGTAGAGTTCATTAAGTGGTAATGACATTACCCTGTGTCTAGTGGCCAGCCGCGGTATCTAATATCTAGAAACTACTCCAGGCTCTTATAAAAGAGAGGCAGAGGGACATTTGATGTAGAAGGCAGAAGGTAATAAGTGATAGTAAGAGATTTGAAGATGTTTTGCTTCTGGCTCTGAAGATGGAGAAATGAACCCTGAGTCAAGGGATGCAGTTCTAGAAACTGGAAATGGCAAGGAAACAAATTCTGAGAGCCCCCCCCTCCCCCCCCCCCCCACACACACCCCTTGATTTGGGCCCCATGAAATTGCTTTTGGGTCTCCATAACTGTAAGAGAATTCATTTTGTTCTTTTAAGCTACTAGTTGAGAGGTGATGTGCTACAGCAGCCATGGAAACGAATGCAGCTGGGTAGCACTGCTGTGGCTTGCAGGTTGGCTGGGTTCAGTGCTAGGCTCTGAGTTGGGTTCAATGTGATGCATATTTGTCATTCCTCAGGTTCAGAAAAAGGGAAGAGCTTTCCTGGGGCATGCTCTTCTTATGGAAAATCCCTGTAGAACAAATATCAAGCCAGGCCACACAAGTACATGTCACCTCTGTGCATCATGTGGGCTAATGTTCCTTTAGCAAAGCATGTCACATGACCAAGCCCAACATAGTGGGGCTGGGAGTTATACTCTGCCTACAGTGGAAGGTAGGGGGGTGGTGGAGTAAGTATTTGCTGAGCTATAATCCAGTCCATAATAGGTAGGGATCAAGTGAACTTGTTGGCTAAACCACAGCCAAGGTGGTCCACATACAAGAGGAAGAGCCTGGATTAGTTCCTAGATATTAGATACCACTGCTGGCCACTAGGCACAGGGTACTGTGATTACCACTTAATGAACTCTAAACTGTCTCTTGACTTATTTTTCTGCCTTTTTAAAATATATATATATTTAACTGATTTCAGAGAGGAAGGGAGGGGGAAAGAGAGATATAAACATCAGTGATGAGAGAGAATTACTAGCTGCCTCACACTGGTGATCAAGCCCACAACCCGAGTATGTTCTCTTTGGCCAGAATGGAACCTAGGACCCTTTAGTCCGCAGGCCGACATTATATCCACTGAGCCAAACTAGGGCTTTCTTTATTCCTTTTTCTTTTTTAAAGTCATTTGATCTAGCCTGGCCAGTGTGGCTCAGTGGTTCAATGTCTATCTATGAGCCAGGAGGTCACGGTTCGATACCTGGCCAGGGCACCTGCCTGGGTTGTGGCCTTTATCCCCAGTGGGGGATGTGTAGAAAGCAGCCAACCAATGATTCTGTCTAATTGTTGATGTTTCTAGCTCTCTCTCCCTCTCCCTTTCTCTCTGAAATCAATAAAAATGTATTTTAAAAAATAGTCATTTGATCTAGATTCAATGTCCGAGGTACAAATATTTGATTGGTCAAGTCTAGCTTATGAGTTCAGGGATAGAAATTGTCTAGCCTTTTCAGCTTCTATAAGGGGAAGGGGGTTCTGCTTACTGACAACTTTCATACAATGGCAGAACTCCCTCAGTATAGGAAGGGGATTTAGATGCTGGGCAGCAGGAAACAAAAAAGTCTTCCAAGGAGCATTGTGCAAAGAAAAAGGGTTTGGGGCAAGTTACTTAAATGTTCTGAAACGTAGCTTCCCCATCTCTAACACAGGGATAAAAATAACTGTAAAGTTTTTATGAACAACAGAATTCAAGCACTTGACACATTTGATGCTTAATAAATGGCAGTCATTTTTAAAGGAGACAACCTATTTTTTCAGACTTCATTTTTCATGACGAAATTTTCATTTCATTCCCAGAAAGGAACAGTATTTATGGCTCTGTGGGTACTTGTCAGCATATAAAGCCAGATCCTCTTACCTTTATTGATTTTCTGCCCATCTTTATTTTTCCAGGGGTGGTTTACCTTTTAACTTAGGGGGTCAAAGCTGGATACCCATGTCTACATTCTTCTGGGTGAGGTTTAGGTGCTGAGTGTTGCTCTTCTCCTATGGTCTGCTCTTCCTTATTCTCTTGACCTATGCTTTGTACATTCATGTTTTCCTTACCTATCTGTATGTGCTAAGTTTTTCCTTGCAGTAAGACTCATTGTTGTAAAGGGTACATGGGTTTATCCTGTAGGGAAAGTATTAGGTAGACAAAATGGGGGCAGGTCTAGGCACAGCCTTGAATCTGGCACTACCAACAATTAAGCTGATATTTTGATATCTTGTTGACTGCTCTGTCTATCAACCAATTCCAAATTCATAGTATGAAGATGTGTAACTGGCAATGTCAGACTCTTCAATGTTATTTTAAAGTGAGTCAAAGCGTTAAGCTTAAAGTAGAGAGTTGGTATCCAAAACTATCAGTTCTAGCCCTATCTTACTGGACTAGCTTCGTGTCCTATAAAATGGTTTATTTTTACATACACAAGTGGCTGAAATCCAATGTCAGAAATAACCTGAGAAGGCAAATGACAAATAGTTTAGCAGTAACCACAGTAAAGAGCAACCTAAAGTGTTTATAGTCATCCGAGTTGGCTCAGACAAGCAGTCCATGGAAGTAACATATAATTGGGAGCCGGGACAGATCTGTCACCAGGTTGTTTAAATTTCTTTACTTTTGGTCCATATGGGTGGCATGTTTTCTGGTAAATGCACAGGATGCCATGCTGATCACATCATCGTTCTTGCCATCTGGGTTTAAGGATGCTCACAGAAAGTAGTCCAGGATGGCAAGTTAGAGTCTTTTCAAAGTGATAATAGTTACTTCTTTTCAGAGAAGCAGGAGTATGGATAGAAGAACTATCAATGCCAAGTAATTCTTTACTTACCAATCTGACCTGGATCATACCCTTTTCAGTCCTGACCCTCCTGGATAAGCTCTCCCTTCTTATCTTTTTGGACAACATGAAAGTTATAAAAGCTTTTCTTGAAGAATAATTCCTTTGTAATTCAGAGAAATGATGCTTGAAAATAGTTGCTCAGTTGTATATATAGTCAAGTACACATGCTTTAATTAAATTGAATTTTTTTCCAAAGTGAATCCTATGTATCGAAGCAAAGATGGGACCCATGAATAAAGACATATAACAAAAGGAAATGAAACCTTTATACTAAAGACAACCACATATAGATAGGGTTATTTCTATATAGATAGAATGCCATGCATGTCAGATTTTTTACTTTTCCAGCATCCATTTTTCAGCCTTGTGTTATCAGCATACTGATCTTCCTTGGGTAGAACCATCTCTCATTCTATGTGGTTTGGGTGGGACTGATTCTACTTTCTAGGTTTTGAGAATTGTCACATGTCCCAAGTTGATACAACAAGGTAAAATCCTGAGCATTTTGATAGTCCAATTGGAGGTCCTATGTATGATTAGGGGGGAGAAACTCCCTGAGAATGGAACCATAGAGATATGTGAAATCAAGAGATGAAGAGAATAATAAACAACTACTAACAACAAATATGAGTCCCTGGATTCACCCTTGCCTGGATCCCTGATGCTACTGGACTTTTTAATTGAACCATTAAATTTCCAAATCCTACTTAAGTTTAGGTTTGATTTTTTAAAAATTTTATTTATTTATTTATTTATTTATTTATTTATTTATTTACAAATGAAGGAGCTCCTACTCACATAAAATGTTGATAGTAGATAAGAAAAACAGAGGCAACATGAAATAGCATGTAGAAAGAGGACAGAACTAGGTTTTTAGCCCTAGTTTAAACACTAAATATTTCTTGGCCTTCTTTACTTTTGAAATAAAACTGAAGTTTTAAAAATATTATCTACTTTGTTGGGGATTTAAAGATCACATGGCCATGCAGCTAGTTCTAACACAGTCCTGCAGTGGGGGCAGCTGACCTATATTCTCCTTCTAGGGCTTTGTTCAGAAGATTTTTTTTTCTCTGGGATTAGCACCCTTTTATGTTATTGGATTGACATTCTCCACAACCTTTGGAAATCGCATGGATAAAATGGTATTGATTGGGGACCATTAATGAATGTTTCTCCTATGCCATAGCAGAGAAAACAGTTAGTATTAGATATAAGAGGAAGGTATTAGAAAACTGACCCACTTTTTAATACATTAAATAAAGGATTGATGCATTAGGTATTTTTGCCACCTATTCTATTCTTTGAGAAAGTTTTTAAGAGGATTTAAGTTAGTTATTTGTTAGATTCCCAGTGCCTTCCTTAGTAGTGTGCCTGATACATAATGTGTACTCAATAAATCCTATCTAATAAAAGAGTAATATGCAAATTGATCATCACTCCAACACACAAGATGGCTGCCCCCATGTGGTCAAAGATGGCTGGCACAAGATGGCCAGCAGGGGAGGGAAGTTGGGAAAACCAGGCCTGCAGGGGAGGGCAGTTAGGGGTGACCAGGTCAGTAGGGGAGGGCAGTTAGGGGCGATCAGGCTGGCAGGCAGAAGCAGTTAGGGGCAATCAGAAAGGCAGACAGGTGAGCAGTTGGGAGCCAGCAGTCCTGGATTGTGAGAGGGATGTCTGTCTGCCCGTTTAGGCCCGATCCTACCAAACATCCCTTGAAGGTTCCAGATTGGAGAGGGTGCAGGCTGGGCTGAGAGACACCCCTCTCCCCCCACACCATGCAGGAATTTCATGCACTGCACCTCTAGTATTTAATAAATGGTTAAATATTTGGGGTAATTTCTATTTATATTACCAAGGAATTTATTTTAATTCATTAACACTTGCAAGAGAAGTATATTTCTAGAAGTCCGTTTTTTTTTTTGTTTTGTTTTTGGTTATCATTAGAGAACTAAAGGCTCAGTGCATGAAATTCATGCACTTGGGGGTGGGGGGGAGGTGGGGGGTCCTTCAGCCCAGACTGCATCCTCTTGCAGTCGGGAGCTCTTAGGGGATTTGTGACTGATGGTTTAGGCCCTCTTCCCATAGGGTTTGAGTGGGACTGATTCTACTTTCTAGATTTTGAGAATTGCCACATATCCCAAGTTGATACAACAAGGTAAAATCCTAAGCATTTTGATAGTCCAACTGGAGGTCCTATGTATCAGTCGGACCTAAGCTGTCAGTTGGACATCCTTAGCACTGCCATAGAGGTGGGAGAGGCTCCCACCACCGCTTCTGTGCTAGTCAGCCATGAGCCTGGCTTCTGGCTGAGTGGCGCTCCCCCTGTGGGAGCACATGGACTGTCAGGAGACAGCCCCTGCATTGAATATCTGCTCCTTGGTGGTCAGTGCATGTCATAGCTGCCAGTCATTCTGCTGTTCAGTTGATTTGCATATTAGCCTTTTATTATATAGGATATTGAAAAGTGGTATTTTCTTGTTTAAGTTAACAATAAAAAATGGAAATTTATGTCTGAAGTCTCTTGCATTATTTTAAAAAAATATAGTTTCCTTAAGGACTTCATAGTTTTCTGTAAAATTCTATATTTTGCCTCTTATTAGTTTTTGCAAATTTCTTTGACTTATTTTCATGAACTTTAAAAGATTAACTTCCTCCTTTCTAAATAAATCAATATTATTCGTGTTGAAATTGTGTTTCCTTAAATGTTAACATATTCTACCCCCTTCCATCTGATTTGCCATGCTACTTCCTTCACTGCACACAGAATCTGAAATAGATTTAGATGCAATTGGGTGACATATTATTAAATAACCAGCCTCTCAACTTAGTTCTTTCAAGTTTCCAGATGCACACACATTTCCTTGTCTGCCTACTACCACAGAGCACTTCCCCCCACTGAAGTTAACTGAATAGAAATTTGTTCATAACCTGAATTTATTCAATGGGAGAATTCTCTTATTTATACCTTTTCTTTGAAATCCTTTTTCAGTTCCAAATTGGATTTATAATTGGTTTCTTATTTTCAGCTATTTATTTTTTTTATTTCCCCATCCTCCCTCACACACTCTGGCTTTGAATCTCTTTGACTATTTTCTTATTACTAAATACATTGCCTTCCATTCTTTCTTTTTTTCCCTCTTCCCTTCCATCCTCCCTCCTTTTTCTTGCTTCTTTAAAAATATTTTATTTGAATAAATTTTTTGAAACAGACTTACCAATAGAGTACTCAGTCTGGAAATTATTGATCACTCACTCGAGTCTATGCATAATGGCTCCATTTCTACCTTTTGCTTCTGTTATTTTCTTTGTTCTCCTTTAATTTATGTAGCTTTAGACCTCTGACTTTTATTTTTGTCTTTTTCACAAGAAATAGTAGTGAAATAGCAACATGATCTAGCCTTGTAGGCAAAGCTATGAGATTACTGGCCTGTGTCCACAGCTAGCTCTGAGATGTGTATTTTCTGGCAACTTATTTGGATGTTGAGCAGAAAGAGAGGAAGAGAGGGAATTTAGTTCAGCATTCCCCCCCCCCCCCCAATGCATTTTTATTTATTTCAGAGAGTAAGGAAGAGGGACAGAGAGCTAGAAACATCAATGATGAGAATCATTGATCGGCTGCTTCCTGCACGCCCTCTATTGGGGATCAAGCCCACAACTTGGGCATGTGCCCTGGACTAAAACTGAACCTGGGACCCTGCAGTCTGCAGGCTGATGCTCTATCCACTGAGACAAACGGACTAGGACTAGTTTAGTGTTTTATAGCAGAGGTTCTGGTTACAAATTGCCTAGGTTGAATTCTGGCTTTGCCATTTACCAGTGTGTGATCTTAGTTAAGTTACTTAAGTGTGTATAATTCTGTAATGCATCATCATTGTGTATTTCTTCAAAACCCAGGCTCCTTTTGTCACCATATATTTGACCCCCTTTATCCATTTCAATTTCCCCTGTCCCATTCCCCTGTAGTCACCAGCATATTGTTTTCTGTGTCTATGAGTTTTTGTTTGTCTTGTTTATTACTTTCAGTTTTATATTACACATATGAGTGAAATCATATGGTTCTTGACTTTTTTGGTCTAACTTATTTTATTTAGCATGATATTCTTAAGATTCATCCATGTTGCCACAAATGGCAGTATTTTATCTTTTCTTATGGCTGAATAGTATGCCATTATAGTATGTACCACATCTTTATCCAATCATCTATTAATTGGATTATTTCCATGTCTTGGCCACCACGAATAAGGATGCAATGAACAGAGGCAAAGATCGATCTTTACAAATAAATGTTTATTTTTTAATAAGTTTTGAGTACCCAGAAGAGGGGTTGCTAGGTCATATGATAACTCTATTCTTAATTTTTTGAGGAGCCTCTGTACCGTTTTCCATAATGGCAATATCAGTTTACCTTCCCACCAGCAATGAATGAAAGTTAATGAGCAATTCCAGAGATCCCCATGGGAGGATGAGATGTGGTAAAAGGCTGAATTTTCATGGAGTTATATTCCTTGGGTTGCAAAGCCCAATGCCCCTTAACCCAGTCCTGAAAATGTGCAGCTGGGTCTTTAGTAGAGCTAAAAGCAAAGTCAGTGTCCAGAGTTTCTGCTCCATGGTGGAATTAAGTCTGGTATAGCATTAGGCTAATTATAGTCCATTAGTTCATTGTGTGGGTCCCATATGACCATGAGCTACATGGGTAAATGCAGGGGAGGGTGTCCCCTGCAACAGAAGAGCCAGGAGCATAGGAGAGAGAGAGAGAGGGAGAGGCAGGGAGGGAGGGAGGAAGGGAAGAGAGAGAGAGAGAGAGAAAGAGAGAGAGAGAGAGAGAGAGAGAGAGAGAGAGAGAGAGAGAGATTTTGTTTAGGAGTTTAAATATTAAATCTTCCCATGTTTGCAGTGGTCATACCTGTTCTGGCCACTGACTTGTTCCCAGATGTGACTGACAGGTAGGCACTTTCCCACATCATCAAGGCTTTACTGGGCATGTGTCTATTGTCCAGTACCTTCCCTCAGTGATCTGTGGGGAACAGACTTGTAGAATGTTAACTGTAGTTTCTTGGCAAAGCTTTATAAATGGCATGCCTATTATGTAGCTTTCCCTTTACTCCTTTCCTGTTAAATAACCAGGTTATTATAATGGTATCATCATTACTTTTATTTTTTAAAGTAGCCATTCTAACCTGTGCGAGGTGATATCTCATTGAGGTTTTGACTTGCATTTCTCTAATAGCTAGTGAAGTTGAGCATCTTTTCATGTATCTGTAGGCCAATGAAAAGCCACATGCAAAAGAATGACACTAGACTAATACTTGTTCCCATATATAAAAATTAACTCAAAATGGATCAAAGACCTAAATATAAGACCTGAAATAATAAATTACATAGGAGAAAATGTAGGTACTAAAATTAATGGACCTTAGCCTTAGAAAATATTTTTATGAATTTGATCCCAAAGGCAAGAGAAGTAAAGGCAAAAACAAATGAATGGGACTATATAAAACTAAAAAGCTTATGCACAGCAAAAGAAACTGCCAATTAAACCAAAAAGCAACAAACTTAATGAGAGGAGATGTTTGCAAATGACTCTGATAAAGAGTTAATATCCAAAATATATAAAGAAGTCATACAACTCAACACCAAACAAACAATCCAATGAAAAAGTGGGCAGGGGACTGAACAGACACTTCTTTCATTGGAAATGTTGGTAGATAATGCCGAATTTATACTTACCGGTTTTAATGGTTATATAATATTCCCACACATGGTTATAATGTGATTTGCTTAATCATTTCTTCAGAATTGGACATTGGACATTTACATTGTCAGAGGTTTTCCCCAACGATAAATAATGCTGCCTGAATATTTTCATGAGGATATCTTTGTCAGCATTACCTTATGATTACTTTACATAAAGGAAATTAGTTGTCATAGCAGATGAACATTTTAAAGACTCTTCAGTCATCTAGCTAAATTGATTTTTCACAAGTGTGTCAGTTTACACATTTGGTATGTGCAAACTTTTGAACCTGAGATAGGGCTAAAAGGTTGCTTTAAAATGTTATGTTTGGTTCTCAATCTCCTATATCTAAGGTTAATAAAACATTGTAAAAAAGGTCCAGCATTTGGCCAGAAAATGATAAATACTTTTCAAATGATTCATATATTACTGAAAATTCTCTAGAATTTCCATGTAGAATGTCCTCTGTTATCGTTTGGCAGTCATTTCCTATTGCTACTACAACTTAGAAGGTCTGCATGTACTAATGGGGTTCAGGTGAGTTGCTCTGGTATGGGTCTATCATATCTATCTATAATAAATGAAAAAAGCCATATGCGAATTAGACTGAACATCTTCTGGACTTCATTCCGAACATCCTTCCTGATAAAGCCTCAGCAGAGGGAAACCAGCCTGGGTCCCAGGTGCCTGTGGGTGGCCAGAGGAGGGAAGACGGAGTTCCAGGTGCCAGAGTGAAGCTGGTGTCGGCAGCGGGGGAAGGAAGGGCTACTCTTGCACACATTTTCATGCACTGGGCCTCTAGTATGAATATGAAATAGAAAATGCTCAGTTCTGGAAATATTCTGTTTCTGTAGAGAAAAAGAAGTGTTAGAAATGATTCCTAACACTATCCCCATGTTCAAAACTGAATTCCAAAATGTTTGGAGCTATCTTTTATAAAATTGTTCATCATAATTTTTCTTGTCCTTCAGGTTAAAATAATTATTTGAGGCAACTGAATCTTTTGAGAGAAATGTCTTCAGTTCAGGCTATAAAATCAACAGAAGACTAAATTTTGATTTCTCTTTTTTTAAATCTTGAAGATCACTCATTTGTCATCAGTCTCTATTGCTGTGGATGGTTAATTTTATTTGGTTTGGATGTAAATTTGTGTTTAATTTCATAATTAGGTTTTAAGCTCCTTAAACACAGCAATTATTTCTTATATATCTTTGTATCCCCTATTAGTGTTAAGAAGTACTTTCACTATCGTGGATTCTTCATTCAATACAGCTTGCCACACATATTCTGTAACACACATTGTACTATATCTGGAGATTCTATGTGAAGACATAATCTCAGTGCTCCTCAAATAATATAATTCCCCATATTTTTCAAGCTTCTTTTGTATCGAATAGTTGGATTTGAACCATGTGATTAGTTGTGACTAGTGGACTGTTACCCTTTAACTGGGCTAAGACAGTTAAGAGTTGGTGTACCACCACCATCTCTTAACTTGATGTACAATAGCAACCTTGTATGCCAAATATTGAGATCATAGCTCAAAAGATGAGTCTGAATCCCTGAGTCACTGGATGGAGGAGAGTTAGAAGTCCCCTACATGGATATCAGAATCTGTGTGAGTAAAAAATAATCTTTTGTTGTTTTAAACCACTATGATTTGTTTTTACAGTGAAACCTATTCTATCTCGAGACATTGCCCGAAAGCAGCTCATAGTCTATGTGAAGTAAGTCATACATAGTCTATGTATGATTGACTTTTGAGTATTTGGTTAGGAAATAGAGTGACCTATAGACTTTGAGCTTATAGGTAGAATAAGAATTCAATGATTGGTTTCTTTGGATTTTGGATTCTTTTAAACAATTACTTTTCAATTATAGTTGACATGCATAAACTCTTATTTAATAATCAACCTGCTAGTCTGAGAAAAAAAAAAACTTCCTAGAGCTGAAATTTTCTCATTTGTAAATGAGAGTGCTGGCCATTTTTTTTTTTGTTCTAACTTCATCTCTGGTTTGTAAGCAGCTATAGAAGGTTCATATTTTTATAAAAAGAGGTACCCTTTGTGATTGACTGGTTAGGCTCTCACAGCACTACTCTAAAGTAGCAGATGGAGGCAAAGTGAACCATTGTCTTCTAACTTTCATTCTGTCTTCAGAGAAGTCATGAAAATTTGTTGCAACACATTCATTACTACCAACAAAGATACCTTTTCTTTAGAAAGAGAATACACACAACACTGTCAAATGCCTACTCAACTTCCATGTTAGGTATTGTATCTGAGGGCAGTCTCTTCTTGAACATCTTTCCATTCCCTTATGCAAAGAAACTTATCCACTACCCTCTACATGCTATCTCTAAATTCTGATACACTTCCATTATTTCACTTGTTACATGGTATTTTATTATTGTTTTTTAAACAGCTATTTCTTCTCTACTTGGTTGCACACTCCTTTCTTCATTGTATCCCCGGGGTCTAACACAGAGCGCAGCACCCTGTAGCCATCTAATAAATAATTCTGAAATAACTGAATGATGAACAAGTGACTCTTCATGGTTACCCAACATTTCCTGGTAAACTGGATTTGGAAAAGCTAGTATTTCAGTTAATTTGCTGTTACCATAATCCCCTACCCACCACCATTTTTTCTCTTAAGAGATGGACCATTTCTAGATGACCTGCCATGTAGTTGAATTACCAAAATCATGCTTTAGCTCTGGCTTCTTAGCTTGTTCTGCAAGGGAATTAGGATGTTTAATGCATTTGTGTTGCTAAAGAGCTTGAGATCTGCTCGGGAAAGTCACTTTAGATTTCCTAAATGTGAGTATCATAATGTTTATTTAGAAATGATGAATAGAATTCTTAAAATAGTCTTGTTCATTGTGGTATCACTGAAAGCATGCTATCCTGAATCCCATTTGTCTTGGGTATAGGATTTCTGGAAGATGAATGGAAAGAGGAAATTAATGGATTTTTGGATTGGATTGTACAAGAAAGAACAATTTCAATAAAGGTCCCTTTTCTTAAAGTGACAAATGCTAGAAAAATGCCTTTAGCTATACCTACGTGGACCTAGTAATTACAAGTCTGATCAATGGGCAGGTGCCATATGTTGCCATATGGAGATTATGAGAACCACCCCTGCCTTGAAGTCTGTTCTGGGAGGGTCATCTCTATCTAGAATCCTAAAAGCTAGGTTTGTCATTTTTGGTCACATCCATTCTCTGAGAGAAAGGAGGCTTCATTCTTGTGGTGTGTGGAGTATGACAGCCTTGGTATTTATGTCAGGCATGGATTTAAAAAGACAAACAAACATGTCTTTAAAGCTGAGGAAGGATTTGGTGGTCAGGGCAATTGCTGGCTGAGGTGGAACAGTCACCTTCATTTGGGAGAATTTGGACAGTGTGACTCAGGGAGACAGCTAGAGGGAGGGAAGTGACTCCATGTGATAGTGCTTAAAATTCTCTGAAGTGTGTTTCAAACAGCTAGTCTAGAATACACTCTTCTCTCCTCCCTGCAGACAATGAAAGTCGTAGCGGATAAACATCTCTTCTTACACCCACTTTTTTCCCCCCACCATATTCTGCTTTCTCAGTTTTCTCTTCAAAGGTTCTCTTGATATCAATTATTGATTTATTTTTATTGTCTAAAGTTTTACGTATGTCTTATTTTCCCCCAATTTACTTCAAACCCTCCTCCCCCCAGCTCTTTCCACCCTGGGCAAGCAATCCCCCATTGCCCCAGTGTTTGTGTTCATTGGTTATGCTAATGTGCATGCATACAATATCAATTTAAATCTCATTTTACTTCTGTGAAAGTATATAGAGTTTCTTGCCAAGTGCCCCCCAAAGACCTACCCTCTCCCAATTTTAAGGAATGAATCCACCAAAACAGAGTATTGGAGTATAGACTAATTTTTTTTTTTTGCTCTAGGAGATACTCACCACTGTCGCCATCCACAAACTTCCCATTGTATGTAATAACGATAGTTACAATAATAGTAATAATTAGTGAAGGTTTAATTAGAAGTTCTAACACTGGGAATATTCAGAGGACTTTCATAGTTAACATGTAGGAAGGCAAGATAATGTTAAGTACTTTTCTCAGAAAGACAGGTTTTGATGAGCATCAATTCCTCTGAGCAGAGGAAGGGAAAATTTTCTACCAAAAGTGACAGTGGAGGTAGGTATGGGTGTGGATGCAGACACAGTTGTCATGGTTCATGTAAAGAATGTATTAGAGATGGAGAGTAGGAAGTAATTTCAGCTGGATGACATTGATATTATTCTCTCCAAAGTAGAAGCATGGGTGAAAGTGGGGGCTTAAAGAATATGGTTATTACTGAGACTAGTTGGTAGGTTATCAAATGTCTTTCAATTACAACAAATGCAAATTTCAATAAATTACAAAACTTAATTTTAGTCCCCATCATTATTATGATAAATCCACTGGGTCAGTGACTTCAGCAGTCAGTGTGTATGCTTTATAGAATGGCCAAGAACTGGCTGAAATTGAGATCTCATTTTGAAAGCAACATTTAATGTAGGATTGGGATGCGTGGGCCCTAATATTGGAAAGTTGTGGACAAAGACCTCCTGGGCTTCAGGAATTCTCATTAACTCTAAGAAGCCAGAAGGAAGACAGGAGAGGTTGATACCTTCTATTGCTGCACATCACTCTTCTTTCTCCAATTATTCCATAAGAATTGAGCAGGGCACCCATTCTGCACACTTCATAGAATTTCAGGGATGATTGAATTAGAATGAAACAATTTTTTACTTTTTAATTTTGTTGCATTTTCTCTCTTTGGAAGATTAACTTTGAAAGGATTCTTTGTACATAGCTTATCTGTTCACGATTTTAGCAATTTGTCTGAATTTCTATTCTGAATTCAACTATTAATCTTTAGAAACTTTACATGTCATGTTAAAAAAAAACCCTCTTCTTTATAGCCATAAAAGAGCAGAAGTAGATATTGCTATTCAGTAAAGAGTGGGTATCATTAGCTCAGTATATAAGAAATCCTTCCTTCTGAAATGATATAAAAATTACAGTAGTTAGCAAAGAAGTCCATTGTTGTAATCATTTCATTGCAAAAGAGAATTTGAACCTTTAATATCTTACTTGTCTTTTTCTAATGTGCTAAGCAGGAACAGTTTAGTGGCGTTACGTATAAAAGCTCATTTTTCTTACTAAAGCAGTAGCATGGACTTCTGGGAAATGAGGCAAATTAAAACTTGTGAGGACTGGGTTCTTTCAACCTGTACTACTACCTGACCTTGGTAATACTATTTACTCTCTCTGAACCTCAAATTCCCCATTTATAAAGTTGGATTCAAAATGATCTTGCATGTACACAATCCTTTGAGGATTATAAAGGGAAGGTACTACAAAACCAGGAGTTTTTTACTCTTTATAGCACATGTGTCAAACACAAGGCCCGCGGGCCAAATCCGTCCCGCCAGGCCTTGCAATGTGGCCTGCACCGCGCTGCGCTGTCATCACTGCACTCCGCTGCGGTTCCATCACAATGACAGTTTATGACGGTTCAGTAAACCATTCGGCCCGCGATTTAGGCTGGATTTTAGATTTTGGCGCCTTCTCTGATTGAGTTCGATACCCCTACTTTATAGTTTTGAACTGAGAGTATTACTTTATCTAGGGTTGAGAACAGATCAATGAGGAACTAGGCAGTAGAATTTTTTAAAGAAAGGTTAAACTAAAAGTTTTGTTGAGAACAAATATTTATATATTAGCTAATGTAATCCCATTGGCTTCCAAGATATGTTTGGAAATGTTTCTATGGGAACAAACAAATGGCCCCAACTCCTAAGAAGAAGTCTCACTTGAGAATTCTAATACTCAACTTCAAGGAATATTTTGACTTTATAAAAATATAGTTTGATAATATTTAATTCTTCTACTTACTCTGGTAAGATGTTAGATGACTAACCTCTATGTCATGCATATATTTAAAAATGTATCGGACACTAATTATTATCTCATTGCATGTCCTCACTGTCTCAACTGAAGTTAGTCTGTCTGAGCTACGATATAGCTGTAGTTGATTAGCAGACATCCCTACTAGGAAGGAAGCATAGGAAAGTGCATTTGCAGGGGAGATGTTAATTGTCTTCATTTAGCATAGTGATAGATCTCTATAGTGTCTCTGGATATTGGTTAAGAGAACTAGACCAAAAGAAGATTCAAACAATGGCAGTGTAAATGAAATCAGCAAAAGTCCTGTTATCTTTGGGCAACCATGACTTCATATATAAAATAGAATATTGTTTACTTTAATAAATTGACCTAAGCCAAATGTGATCAAGGTAAGAGAATTGTTATTAGGAGGAGAATGGATGAACCTACATAAAGAGCAAGTAATAAGGCCTCTAGGTTATATGATGGTGACTTGCAGATGGTCCAACTATCTATATACCTGACTACTAGATATTGGGATGATGATAAGTAAAAAGCAAACCACATGTATATTCAAGAACAACAGAATCATAATTTGGGTACTAAGGTTCTTGGTAGTAGAACCAACCAAGACTTTAAATAGGTAGAATATGTCAAGAGAAGTACTGGTTAGAAGGATAAAGCAAATTAGAGAAAAGAAGAAGGGAAAGAAAGGAAATGAAAAAAAAACATAGTATAATTTATTATTTATGAAAGCCAACATCACCATATTGAAAATTTCTGGAATATTTTTGTGTTATTTTGTGATTGAAAATGTGACTTTATTTAAAAAAATATTTTATTGATTTTTTTTTTATAGAGAAGAAGAGAGAGGGATAGAGAGCTAGAAACATCAATGAGAGAGAATCATTGATCAGCTGCCTCTTGCATGCTCCCCACTGGGGATGTGCCCACAACCAAGGTAAATGCCCTTGACCAGAATTGAACCTGGGACCTTTCAGTCCACAGGCCGTCGCTCTATCCACTGAGTCAAACCGGTTTCGGTGAAAATGTGACTTTAAATATGTGAAATATGTAGTCATATTTTGTAATGAAAACTTGTGGAATTTTCTTTCTAGTATTTTAAAGGAGAGGATATAGAACTTTCTTTTGTCATCAATGGCTTCAAACATCAATGACTACTTGGCTTGGGGCATTAGAGAGTGGTGGAGACTGTGGTGAAGTACAGCTGTTGGTTATATTTAGAGGAAACAGGGTGGATTTTCTGACTTGTTCAGTTGTGAGTTCTTGGCTGTAAGTACCGTACATTTCTTTATACTATATTGAGGACAAAATGAAATTTGGCTTTGTTGACTAACAGATCACCTTGCAGAAGCTGATCTCATGTGAACAATGGCATTTCAAAGCCTGAAAAAGTACAACTCATTTCCACAATGGCACTTTCCCTATGAGCATGTGGTGCCCTATTGCTGATTCCAGGCAGCATAAACTTTGCATGGCTGACATTTTCTGACTCAACTCCTGCTATAATTGAAATTACTTTATTAAACAAGCTTGAATCATTTCAATTACATTGTGGCCTGGAGTGCTGGTGGCATACATGATGACTACATGCTGATTAAATTAGAGCTCCTACACCCCAGAAGATGTGCATACCAGAAAATGGCTTTCTCTTTCTTCAATATATAAAAAAAGCCCTTTCTAATTCATATTCACTGGATAGATCCCTTTGGGTTGTATATTAATATTCATAAGATAAACCACATAGCTAAAGCAGAAGATTAAAGTCAAGTCTCTTAATAAAGAAGCAAGAGTAATGACTACAGTAAAATCTCCAAAAATGCCATTATCCCCCTGAAGAGTGAACACTACTACTGTACATGTGTTGAAGCTGAGCAAGAGAACAATAAAAAATGAATTACTGCAGTGATTTGGATTTTAAAATTCGCTAGAGAGGAATGAGCAAACACAAACACTTAAACCAGAAGAAAAGAATATCAGGATCAGACAATTGTACAAAGCAACAGCTTGAGAGTAGAGTGTACAGTTCACCTTCCTGATATGAGAATAGATTTGTGCTATAGGAGGCAGCACTAAACATCATTTCCCTTAAATACACTATATGGTTTTCTCTTGGATTTAGTACTGAATTTTGAAGATGGAGGTTAAACTAAATTATTAACCATAGAGCTGCCCAGTGATTCTTTTTTTGTTTACCTATTATATACATTTGCTTTCTTTTGGCCATTTATGTGGTTCTTTTCTTGATGAGAGGAAGAAATTAACTTGCCTCCCCTTACTCTCTTCCTTTCTTCCTTCTGTAGATATTTACTAAGTGCCCATTTTGATCTGGTACTTGATCAGGAGATGGGGATCCGACAATTAATAGATAAATCTTCTGCCCCCACAAAGCTTTATATTCTCAAGAGTAAACAATAAGCATCTAAACCAATTATAGCCAAGCCAGCATGGCTCAGTTGTTGAGTTTTGATCTATGAACCAGGAGGTCACGGTTTGATTCCCAGTCAGGGCATATGCCTAGGTTGCAGGTTCCATCCTCAGTGTGGGGCATGCAGGAGACAGATGATCAATTTTTCTCCTTCATCATTGATGTTTTTATCTCTCTTACTTTCTGAAATCAATAAAAATATAAACCAATTATAAATAATATCAGAGTGTCAGACATGCTCTGAGGAAAACAACATCGACAATGGTATGGGGAGGGAGTTGTTTTTTATGGGAGTTGTGCTCTTTTAGATAGGGACATTTGGGAAAATCTCTCTTTGGGGAAATAGCACTTGAGAAGAAAATATTTGTATGTTAATGCCATTGTAATAATAATTTATTTTTGTATCATGCTTTAGAGTGTACTGGGTACTTTCAAATAAAATATATTATTTAATCATATCAATCAGGTGAGATTAGAATTATAATCTCAACTTTTTTAAATGAAGCTAAGTTTAAGTGACTTGCCCAAATTATATAGCAAGTATGGTAGGACTTAGGTTTATAGCTTATATTATAAAGATAATTTTACTATGACAAAGAAAATTAGAGAATTTAAGTAAAACCTAAATTTTACCACAAAAATACTATTTCTGAATAACTTCTTTCAGTCCTTGCATGTGTATATGTATGTGTACACATTTGTGTGTAGTAACTAAAAATAATTGAATTATTTCAAAACTTTATTATTCAGTAACTAGGTTGTGCATTAACATTTGGTCAAGACCAATTTATAAAGGGACTATGACAGTAATTTCTATAATTTACAGATATTCAAAATGTATCTATCATGTCACAAGGCATGTGTTAATCTTGTGGTCTAGTTCATTCCAAATACTTTTTAGCATATCACATTTACAGGGTAAAATGGCAGCCTCGATGCAGTCCTTTATATCCTCATGGCTATGAGAAAGAGGACTGCAAAATATGAAGTTCTTGGCATAACTCACATGGTCTTAGGCTCTACAGTAGTGGTTCTGATGGTCTTAGGCTCTACAGCAGCAGTTGAGAACCACTAGCAGGGTTGTCTAAGACCATTGGAAAACACAGATATAATATTTACATTACGATTCATAACAGTAGCAAAATTACAGTTATGAAGTAGCAACAAAAATAATTTCATGGTTGGGGGTCACCACAACATGAAGAACTGTAATAAAGGATCATGGCATTAGAAAGGTTGAGAACCACTGCCTTAGAAGGTTCCATTTTGCTGTCTTTCCTTCTCATATAAGAGATATAACCTTCTTAGAAAGCAGCAATTAAAGTCTGTGTTGTGCCAAATTAGAAAATAGCGAGAATATTCTCGGTATTCTCTTTAGGGTTCACACTGTTTTAAATCATAGTCTTAAAGGAGATTGAAAAATTGGATTTTGGGATTGAACATTGACTCAACAGTAGGTATCTTCCTGTGGAAGTTAATATTTTGTTCTGTTTGATGAAAAGAATGATTTATAAGATATATTTGAATGAGTGTTAGAGGACTGGAGCTCTTCTAATAGCTTTACTATATAATAATAGCTGTATTGTGCTAGGATATATATAATTATAATATATATATAATCTCTCTCTCTCTCTCTCTCTCTCTCTCTCTCTCACACACACACACACACACACATATAAAATTATAATTTGTAAAGCAACTCTATAAAGTAGGTATTATCCCCATTCCAAAGTTAGGAAACCAAGGGCTAGAGATGTTAAAACTCACCCCAAAATCATACACAAGAGGTAGAACCTAGCTTTGAACCAGGTTATCTGATTTCTAAAACACTGCTTCTAATCATGTCATCCAACCTTTCTCACTCCAGCAAGCCAACTTTAGGCAAATTAACCTTTGTGGACTGTAGTTTTCTATAAAATATAGAAGTTGGACTAGGTAAAAAAGTTGGACTAAATTATCTCTAACCAAATATTCTAGCTCAGACATTTGGTAACTGGTCTTCTTAGACATTGCCAATTATCAGTGATAGTATTATTAAATAATTATACTTTATTATTTATTATATATTTTTTATATTTGGTTTTCAGAACCACTTGTTTTTTTTTTTTGTAGGAAGCAGTAAGGAATCAAGCTGTTGAAAGGGCCAATGTGAATAATAAAGATGGGGATTGTGGCTCAGTGGTTGAGTGTCAGCCCATGAACCAGGAGGTCACAATTTGATTCCTGGTCAGTGTATATGCCTGGGTTGCAGTCTCGATCCTCCCAGTAGGGGGTGTGAAGGAGGCAGCTGATCAATGATTCTCTGTCATAATTGATGTTTCTATCTCTCCCTCCCCTTTTATCTCTCTGAAATGAACTAAATAAATATATTTTAAAAAGTAGACATTGGAGCTTGAGGTAGCTGGATATAGATCCCTGCTCTGACATTGACTAAGTGAATCACATAATATTTCTGAACTCCCAATTTCCTTATCTGTGAAAATGGGACTATGATATATGACTTGCCGAGTTGTATGAAAATTGGAGATAATGTTTATTTCTAGGTTATCATTGTTGTTCAATAAATACTATCATTTTTATAATCAATACTATTATCATCATCAACATCATTGTCATCATCAAAGCCTACAACATTAATGATTAAAAAAAAGGAGAGCCTGGTTGAAGTGGCTCAGTTGGTTGAGCATTTTCCTGTGCTCTGAAAAGTTGCCAGTTCAATTCCCATTCAGGGCATATACTTGGGATGTGGGTTCGATCTCTGGTTAGGCAGATACAGAAGGCAACCAATCAATGTTCTCTCTCTCTCCTCAAATGAGGATTAAAAAAATTAATAAAAAGAATAAATTTTAAAATAAAAAATAAAAGAAAAGGGAGAACTTGTAACATTTTCCTTAGATGTTTATTCAACAAGGGTCTGAATTGGAGAATTGATTTACACTAAAAAACTGTGTTAGAGTTTGTTGAGTAGATAATAAGTAGTTGAATATAATATTCATTTATTTATTCAAATATTAATTGAATACCTAATTTATGGCTGTATTGTTATTTTAAAGTATGGATTTAACAGTAAACAAAAAAAAGTTTATTTGGTCACAGAACAAAATTTTAATGGGCATGACAGAAATATAGGGTGATCCAAAAATGTATACACACTTTGAATAATTATAAAGGCAGTGTTTATTAATATGTATTTTAGTTTCAAAATGCAATAGGTTGGAGATGCTATAGTCTTGGTGATAGAATGATATGAAAAATTGATGATGATGATGATGACAGAGAGACACAAATAATAACATGATGCCCATGAGAGGTGAGAATGATGGTCTGTATAGGCACAAACACTTCAGGAAGATAATCAGATTGTAGAATGAGGGATTTATTTAAAAAAGTCATGTGAACATACTCCATGTGAGAATGGAGGGGATAAGGAGAGATAAACCAAAGAACTTATACACTTAAATGCATAGCCCCTGGACATGAACAATAGAGTATTGAAGACCTGGGAAGGTGGGTTGGGGCAGGGTAAAGGGGGAAAGCAGGGAGCGAGGAGGAATAAAAGGCATCTTTAATACTGTCAATAATAAAATAAAATAAAAGTAATGTGAACAAAAGTAGAGATATAACTACAGAGACAGAATCAAGACTGTGACAGCTGGGGCAGTTTTCTGCCTTTGATACAGAAGTTTCTATGGAATACAACAAATTGGGAGGTCCAGGAGAGAAGGTAGCATGGAATATTTATTATAGTCAGGAATGGATAGGCAATGGTTAGGTGCTTTCTGGATTCTTGCTGCCTTATTGATAATGCAACAACACCCTCTTGGATAGGTCGCATCTTTTTTTCACTCTTAGAGTTCAAAACTTATTTGTAAGTTTCTTGAGAGCTCCTACAGCTCTTTGTATACAGTGGCTGCCACATAACTGTTTGTAAAATTGAATTGAAGATGCTCCTCATTATTAAAAGTAAGTTTATATTGGGCCAAAGTAACAAATTGAAAAGTGGAAAATTGAGCCTTTCAGTCATCAACAACCCATATGAACTGATTTCTCTTCAATGAATTGAATTTGAACTGAATTTGACTCCATTGACCAGCTTAGCTCTCTTGAGATGGAAATGAGACTTAATGGACAAATGCATTGAATGCCTTTTCCAGGCTCCTCAACCAGTTTTGAAAGAATATGTGGATACCTTCTTTCTAGCTTCTTTGTTTCAGTGGAAATAATTCACTGTTACTACTAAGAAATGGAACATTTCTGTTTTGTTTTAGCAAATCAGGCCAATCACTATTATTCCTATTCTTATTGTTTACAACATTCTAAATAAGGGACAGGAGTAAAGTGAAAAGCAAAGAGTTTGTAGATAGAGCTGAGCCTCAGGATGAGCTCACTCTTCTTGTAGCCAGCTTTGAGATTTGGGGCAAAACTCTTATGTTCCTAAGCTTAATAGGCCTCTGCTGTAAATTATAATGACAACTGACCTGTTAACTTTGTAGATTATTGCAAAGAGCATATAAAAAGGCCTGGAAAAAGATACAGTAGATGCTCCTTCGCTGGGTGTTACATGAACAAGCTTCAGGGTGTTAAGCAACCTCCCAAAATTGAAGGTGAAAATTGCCTTTATGCATTTTCTCTCTAGACTCTCAAATGTTTGTCATCAGATTCTCGAACGGTTTTGTGACAACATTGCTGAAAAGCAGTGTCAGAGATAGCAGAGTTGAAATTATTTGCTGTGGCCCAATGTGCTCTCCCTAAATCACAATCATGTTTTCTGTGCTCAGCTGAGGATTAAAAATAGCATTGTATAAAGCAATGGTTCTTAAACTTTAGTGCACATCATACTTGGAGGATTTGTTAGATTGCTGGGCCCACCCCCAGGGTTTCTGATTCAGTAGGTCTGAGACAGGAACTGGGAATCTGCATTTCTAGTAGGTTCCCAGGTGCTGCTGCTGCTGGTCTGGGGCTGATACTTTGAGAGTCACTGGCATACAGTACAGGTAAGCTCTGTAGGTATTTAGTAGGCAGACTATCAGAGAAGCTTGATTTTTTTTCAGGAAGTGGGTAATGTCCCTGAATAGCTGGTGGTAATGGTCTCTCACTTTGCATTTCTCTGTTGAAAAATAAGTGTCTTTGCATTCTGGGCAGTATGTGTGAATTCATTGCAAAAATTGACTATCTTCTTTCTTGAGTAGCATGCCACAGCTCTGTAGCTCTTAACATCTCTTTTGGGGACCAAAATGGTGCAATATTCCATCTGACAACACGCCTGCCATTTCCCTGCTAATCTCACAAAGTGGCAGCGTAAGAGCCTGGCTGTCTTGAGCCCAGGAACTGGCGGTAGCTGCCATGTGGGCTGAATGGGCCCTTTAATTGGGAAGTCTACAGGGTTCCCTATTCTTTTCAAAAATTTGAAAATCCATTTTCTTTTGAAAGAGAGGGAAAGAGGCTTTTGGAAATAAGCACTTTTGGAAGATGTATACGCCAGTGGTGAATAGGGAGTGAGGGATAGAAATGTAAGCACATTTGTATTTGGATTCTGTGTTTTCCCCCTTGGAACATGGTGCAAAGCTCCTGCCCTGTTCCTTCCTCGGGAGAAAGTTACATACATTTTCATCCTGAACAGCAACAAACCACCCTGTTGAGCAGCATAGAAATTCTAGCAGCACACAGAATGAGAAACAATTGGACAAAACTTGTCACTCCACAGCAGGGGACGATCACGTTTTAAACACTGCTGAAAACGTGCTCTATGAGAGATAGAGTTATATTTGGCTAATTTCATTTGTCCTCACAAATGTCATTTTTCAAAACCTCACTTCATTGCTATTTTAATTTTCTCAGTCCTGCCCTCATCTTCATTTTCTGTTTGCCCTTAATCCTTTAATACATTCTTCTTATCTTTACCTGACTGTTCCAAATACTTAATGTTTGGAGAAACTGTTTTTCAATCAGACCTGGTACCTGTCAAGGAATAGTAAATAAGCACAGTGTTATGGATTTGATTTTAAAAAGGCTATTTAAGTCACATCACTGTGAGCCATATTAATATCTGAGATGCCAAGGGCTTTCACAGTTATAGAACTCAGAAGAGACGGAAATATCTTAATCCTTCAAGTGTGGGAGAGGTAGAAGGAGAAAATATTTTCACTTTTACATGAGCGAAACTTGTCATTCAAGGGCATGGGGAGCCTTAGAAACAGTGGCAGGCAGTTGCTGGTGGAGGTCAGTCTTGTCTGTTTGCCTGGACAGATTTCCTCAGCGCCCCCAAAACTTATCCTCGTAAAATCTTCTGGGGGCTTGGAGGCACTTGCAAACTATTTTTTAAACAAATCAGAGCTGGAGCATTAAAAATGGCGAGTAGTTATAAATTTTCCAGAGAAGTAGCGTCTGGGTAAAGCTGTAGATATTTATGCAGTAGTTTTGGTTCCAAACATCCCAGTTTCTTAAGGCATTTGAATATTTTTGGTTTACAAAACACTTCCACTTGTTTCTTTAATGTTAGAAGTGTCTGCATGTTTATAACTCCTACTAAGGTATCTTATGCTCATTATGGTCTCCGTAATGAGCATAAGATACCTTAGTAAAAGCTGGCGATCTGGTGGCATGGAGCACTTTATGAACCGTCGGGATACGCTGCAGAGTTATGTGGAGGCTGGGAGGGGGAAGATGACAAATAAATCATGGAGGTGTCCATTTTCCTAGACAATTTTACATCTGTTTTTCCTCATTTTTTTAAAACATTTTAAATGATCTACATGTCTGGCAAAGTCAAATGTTTGTGTTGCTTTTATTATACATGCTTGGCACACAAAGGACTGTGTTCTTATCAGAACATACATTTCACTCCTTTTTCTAAAAGTCAAATAGAAAAGAGGAGATTTGGATGCTCATTCTGTTATGCCATTAATAATGTGAGTCATTTCTGAGTCTCTTTCTCTGTTATCTAGAGGTGATAAGAGTACTACTAAGTTCTGCAGTTCTACAAGATGGACTACGAGATGTAGAGAATGGAGTGAAATGATTTGTATTTAGCAAATTTGGGCTGCTATTAGAGTATAGCCTTTGTTGTAAATTAATGTACTGGTGTTTTATTTTATCAATCCATTTATGGAAGTTTGGTTAATGTAGCATAATCTCACCTGGACCTGACCACTCATAAGAAAATTTGGTACAAAGATAAAGGAACATATATGCAAATCTATATCTAAAGACTTGGATTTACTTGTGTAAGTATTCTAAACTTTTATACATAAATAATCAAAGTTATCATCCTAATAAAAATTAAAAGCAATGACTATTGCAATCAAAATGAAAAGGAAGATGATAAATTGGGCTAAAAAGTTTACATCATGATGAATATGATGGGTAAGTGATTAATGGCCTCAGTGCATAAAGAAATCTTAAAATGCATAAGAAAAACTTTCAATCACAATAAAAAAAAGAACAAAGGACATGAGTAGGCAATTCTTGGAAGAAGAAAATTAACGACCAATAATAATAAAAGAAGTCGTTTCCATTAGTAATCAAGGAAATATGAGCTCAAGTTAAACACCATTTCTCTTGATCAAATTGGCAAAGATTAAAAAAAGACAATATTTAATGCTTGATCATTTCTTCCATACAAGTCTGTCCTAGCACCGTCAGGATGGCCCTGCAACTATAGAACATTGTAGCATGCTATCATTTCTTTCCTGGACAATGGGACAATGGGAATGAGACCAAGCTCTGGGCTCTCACACTCTAGGTTAGATTCCCAGCACTCCTACAGTTTCACCTTGAAGAGGCTGCCAGTTTTTGAGACCTGAGTTTTCGGTATCTCTTTTGTAATATGGGGCTAATTTTGAGTTATTGTGCAATCAGAAATGCTTCTGGGAAAAAGTAGCTGCTTAATAAATGGTGGCTATTCTATCATTTAGACTATTTTACTGTAGTTTCAAACACAAACTTTTAAAAGTTGTATTTTGTAATGTAAAAGGCTTGGCAATTCAGAAGATGGGTCAGATACAAATACTGGGCAGGACCTGCTTCCCAGGCTGCTCTGTGCTGAGGCATTTGGTGGTGTGACTCTGGATGCCCCGGCTTCTATACAGCAGGGATATCTGCCTCCCCCCCCCCCCCCCCCCCAACGTAATAGGCACCTTAGAATTTTTTTCTTTAAAGGTATAATTTTGACTCATTCAAAGTGAATAGTTATTGTGTTGAATGTTGTCTTCTTTTTTTTTTTTTTTTTTTTTTTTTTTTTTTTTTTTTTTTTTTTTTTTTACAATTTAAGGGAAAATAAGTTAGTGCCCCTAACTAAAGAGTCAGGTATTGTGTGATTTAAAAATTGTGTGGCACACCGGTGTGCCAACTGAAAATTGCTGCCCTGCAGGATACACACAGGAAGAGAACCCAATCAATTAGTAGACACCTGTCATAGCAAAACAGGAATGAGTCTCTCTAGATCTAGAAAACTGCTGTTGATGAAGCTGCTGTATAAAAAATGTGAACACTGAACAACAAAGGAAGTGACTGAGAGAAATGTCCTGATACTAATAAGCATCCTGAGTGTGTGGTCCTGGAAGAGCTTGGAGCCCAGAAAAGAAGACTCAGGCAAACCAAGTCAGACAAGCCAGGGGCAACCTCAGCCAGGAGGCAGTGTCTAATTTTGTGCAGTAATAAGCAATTGGAATGGACAATGCAGCAGAATGCTTATGATTTACTCTAAATGCAGCTCCCATACCTATTATCTCATTATTACCCCGCCCAAGAAATTACAGGAATGTAGGCCTTCCTCATTCAAAATGCATCTTCTCACTTATTTCTGGGAGTCTACAGAAAGGCAGTCACTTGACCTAAGTCAGTGGTCGGCAAACACATTAGTCAACAGAGCCAAATATCAACAGTACAACGATTGAAATTTCTTTTGAGAGCCAAATTTTTTCAACTTAAACTTCTTCTAATGTCACTTCTTCAAAAATGGACTTGCCCAGGCCGTGGTATTTTGTGGAAGAGCCACACTCAAGGGGCCAAAGAGCCACATGTGGCTCGAGAGCCACAGTTTGCTGACCATGGACCTACGTCATGAGCATTAACTTCTGTCCTTCAATTTTTTTTCTACCCAGTGCTGGTTCCCACCTGTCCACACCTGCTGCCTGCAAACCCTTGGGAGGGGCACTTGTGCTGGCACTGACATCATGGAGTCCAGTGACCACAGGGAGGGGTTGTCTCTGGGCGCCAGAACAAGGCTGGATCCCAGCAGAAGCTGGGTGAAGGGCCTCCTTCTCATCTCAGCCATGCTCTTCCAGGCTCCTGAAGTATAGATATGCTTGTGCCCAGTGAACCCACAACCTATCAAGGGACCCTAATGGACAAAACCAGCTCTAGTCAATGTATCTTCTATGTCTTCCTTTATAGTTCCCTCTCCCCATCAAAATATCCTCTCCCCTCTCCCAAGTATAACCACCCCCTTTCCCCTTCTCATTCCAAAGTGTCCCTTCGGGAAACTGATGTTACTGCACGTGCCTGGAGTGTGATCTACAGCCCACATGCTTACTAGATGCTGGTAAGCCTGCTTAAGTTAACTCTTAAGAAGGGTCTTGTTTACTCCATAGTATAGGAAACATCCATTTCCAATGCCAGTTTCATTGTCGTTATAAACTTGTCAAGAAAAGAATCTGCATAGGGATGGAGCAAACTGAATAAACCCGCAACTGGAAATGAAAAGCAACCTTTTGCTTCCTTGGGCTGGCTGACCAGTTTGGCAGGTCCCCACCCCTTCCAGAAGGGGCTGCGCAAGGCCTGTTTTGGGCTGAGTGCGCCACACATGCTCCGTGCTTCTGAATAGCTTAAGCTTCTTGATGCTCTGTTTTATCAGCTTACAATTTTCCTCGGATAACAGCAAGCAATTTCTCATTTCTTTCCCCTTTGATGTATGATCTTTCAAATATTCATAGATGTTTTCCCTGCCTTTTTTTTTTTTTTTTTTGTCCTGAACCTGGGGTATTTATCTTCAGTCCTTCAATCAAGTCAGTTTTGCTATGCTGACTTCTCTTCCAAATGTATGACAGTTGGAGGTTTCTAGAGTCTGGCTCCCAAAGTGGAGAAAGAAAGTAAAAGCCTTTGGGCAAATGGCCTCGGGGCTGGCAGCCACAGGCAGCCATGGTGTCCTCCCGGCTGAACTCTACCCGGTGCCATGCCAGTGAGTGTGAACCGCACTTAAGACTTTCCTGTCTGTCCACACAGAAAGTGAGTTTTTAGGGATATTTATATTTATATTTATATTAATTTTCACAATAACTGTTTATGATAGATACTATTATAATTCCCTTTTTGTAGGTTAAATAACATAGAGGCACAGGGAAGTTAATAAATATCCTAATCACACAGCTGAGAAGCGGTGAAGTCAGAATTTGAACCCAAGCAGGCTGGCTGTGGAATTCCTCTTCTTAGTCACTAAGCTATATTGCTTTTTATAAAAATCTTGAGAGCAGCTGACATAGTGGGGACGATTGCTGGGCCTGGCATAACACATGCCTCAAGATTATATGTTGAATCTTCACAACAGTTTTGAACTGGGACCCACTTTATAGATGGTGGGATCAAAGTATACAGAAGTTAGGTACTTGCCAAAGGCCACCAAGTTTGTAACTGGCAGAACCAAAGCCCACTGCTTTGTGAGAGAGTCACCCAGTTCTCCCATTGCTTGAGGGAGAATGTTTCAGGGACAAGTCTGGCAACAGGAGGGTAGACTCCACTCTGTGGTTCCAGAGGGACATTGCTAAAGTTTTAAAGAAAGGAAAGGAAAGGGGACAAGCAGGCAAGATTACTGCAAGGAGTCTCTTACACACACTGCTCAGACGCACCCAAAATGATTCGTGGATGTGAGTTACCGGAGGCCAGAGTTAGAACAGTAAATCCCCATCTCCCTGGGAAAATGTGTCAGAAATTTTTTTTTTTCTTTCTGGTTTAGGGCTCTGCAAAGTTTGTCAAGGGCCTTGGCACTCCTCTTGTTTCTGCCTCCCCAGGCAGCCAAGAGGCAAATCGGGTGGCGTTTTTGTTAAAGTGGGCCATTCTGAAGGTTGTTTGGACATGTGACAGTGCACTGTGTCCTCAAGTCATGCTATAGACAGGAATTACTTATACCCTACCCTCTCTGCCACATCTCCACTTTCACAGTCTCTGTCTATAGATCCGAGGGCAGTGATCGGCAAACTAATTAGTCAACAGAGCCAAATATCAACAGTACAATGATTGAAATTCCTTTGAGAGCCAAATTTTGAAAACTTAAACTTCTTTTTATGCCACTTCTTCAAAATAGACTCACCCAGGCCGTGGTATTTTGTGGGAGAGCCACACTCAAGGGGCCAAAGAGCTGCACATGGCTCGTGAGCTGCCGTTTGCTGATCACTGTCCTAGGGCATCAAACCTTACTTTACAAAACTGCAACTTTTCCCAACAAGCTTTTCCTGTGAAGGTCAGAGACAAACCTTTTTTTTTTTTTTTTTTTTTTAATTATGCCCTTTAATGGTTTCATTTGAGGAGAGAAAGAATAAGTTATAAATAATTTTTACAGAGGTGTGTGCACAGGCAATTATTTCCCTAAAAAGAGTAATAGAGGCAACAAAGTATGCCCGGTGAGATGCACAGCAGTGTGCTGGCAATATTGATCTTGGGACTAGGCGCTTGTTATCAGATAAGAAATTGAAAAGAAGAACCACACAGCTAACTCATGCTCTGCATGAGTACATGGCATCTGTACGCTAGGTTCCGCGCTGGCTTCCCATCTGCTTGGGGACGCAATCCAAGGAGTCAAGGTGGCGATTGTGATCTATGGGCTCATGGCGATTGGATCTTCACTCCTGAACTGTGCCCCTCTCTTTCTTGGCAGGGGCCAGTGACAGTGCTGAAGAGCTGAACTCCGCTTGGGAACAAATTCTCTATTTGGGCTCTTCAGACAGGGAGGACCCAGAAGAGGGCCATCAGAGGGAAAATAAAGCCTGTTGTCCTCTGGCAGCCCAAATCTGTTGACTTTCACTGGCCACAGGCAGAGTTGTTAGGCACTAACATTGGCTTAATTTAGTGATGATGGCTCTGGGGCCAGGGGAGGAAGGTGAACACCTTCCTCCCCTGGCCCCAGAGCCAATTGACTGGGGGATGGGCTCAGCATCTTCTCCTTTTTTCCTCTGTTTCCAACTTCCATTTTTTTTCTTGTATTCCCTTTTTCTGTATAGAGAGTTAATTTGTCTCAGAACAATCTATGCTGCTCTCCAAACTGAGAACCCTGGAATCATTCTCCAATTATTTTTTCCTGTTTCCCATGTCCAGTTTCCCATCTTAGTCTGACATTTGATCATCAAAACATTTTTAAAGAAGAACCACCCTTCCATTATTCAGATCACATTCTTATTGTGGGCTGTTTGCATTAAGAAAGCCTCTTATGCCGAAACCGGTTTGGCTCAGTGGATAGACCGTCAGTCTACGGACTGAAAGGTCCCAGGTTCGATTCTGGTCAGGGGCATGTACGTTGGCTGTGGGCACAGTAGGGGCTGTGTAAGAGGCAGCTGACCGATGATTCTCTCTCATCGATGTTTCTAACTTTCTGTCCTCTCTGTAAAAAAATCAATAAAATATATATATTAAAAAAAAAAGCCTCCTAACCAGTTTGTGTGCCACCATATAGCCCTCCCCAACTGAACAGAAACAGATTCCAGAATGATTTTTCTAATGTGGTGGTTCTCAAACTTTGCTGCATATCCGGATCACCTGGGACTTTTACCACTGAAGTCCAGGCCATATCCCATACCAATGAAATCAGAATCTCTTGGGGTTGGATCCTGGTATTGGCACTTTTTAAAACTCTCTGAATCAATCCAATGTGTAGTCATCTCTGAAATCATTGTCTGATCATCCATCAAAAATCCTTCAATGGCTATCCATTGCCTGTAAAATTGAAAGCTTATGTTACTTAGAATTTCTAGTCCTTTTAAATCTGTCACTGACCACTATTTTTAGTCCTATCTTTGCATCATCTCAGTTCTAACCTACTGTCTTAGGTTACTCACCATTCCTTATATATGTAATGCCCCATTTTTTATTTATTTTATTTTATTTTTTTACCTCAGTGTTCTTGCTCATGTATTTTGTTTTTCTTCTTTTAGGATTGCTATACTGTCATTTGTTGATCCAGATAGCATTTTTACTGTTTTCTATGTTCAGAAACTCTGTCAGGCAATGGAAGTACAATGGTGAGCAAAAGTAGATGCTATCCTTGGCCTCTTGGATCTTATAGGCTTACCACAAATGTACAGTTGCTACTGTGACAGGTGCTGTGAAGCAGAGGCATACATTGTTATGAGGTCTTATAGTAAAGAGTTCTGACCTACTTAGAGAGGTCAGAGGTCTCTCCTGAGAAAGACATGGTAGAGGTTTCTTAGGGGATCTAATAGATAAAGAAATAAAATTAGGTTTCTTATCTTAAAAAGAAAGAAAAAGAAAGAACATGACTGTAATAAACTCTTCTAGGATGAGTTATCTAGCAGAGGAAGTGGCATGAGTAATGGCCCTATGGCAGGAAGGGCCATGGCAAGGACATGGGCTGAAGGATGGCCTAGGTATTCTGATCAGGTAGAGCAAAGGAGAGTGTGGTTGTGTGAGATGGGCTGAATGGAAAATGGGGCCCATCATCCTATTCAAGTACTTTTTTCCTAAGAGCAATGGGAAGCCATTGAAGGGTTTTTCAGCAAGGGGATGCAGTGTGCTTCTCTTCCTCCTCCTCCTCCTCCTCCTCCTCCTCCTCCTCCTCCTCCTCCTCCTCCTCCTCCTCCTCTTCTCCTCCTCCTCCTCCTCCTCTTCCTCCTCCTCCTCCTCCTCTTCCTCCTCCTCCTCCTCCTCTTCTCCTCCTCCTCCTCCTCTTCCTCCTCCTCCTTCTCTTCCTCCTCTTCCTCCTCTTCCTCCTCTACCTCCAAATTCTGCTTGGATATTTTACCAGGGTTGCTGATGTAGATGAATCAGCTGGTAGCGGGTTGGTAGTCGGGCCAGAGAGATGTGAATTGAAGGCCTTGCTCCCATGTCATCTGTGAGGTGGAGCTTTCTTATAATATCTTTTTGTCTGTCTATCTGTTATTAATTCAGTTTCTCTGGAAAATTCTAATACAGAGATGATGAACAAAGGGTTCCTAAATAAAGTTTTATTATCCCAGTGGAGACCCTTGGAGCAAGCAGTTATGATCCAAACTAATGGCTGAAGTCATCTAGGAAACACTCCCTCTGCATTTACCTTACTTAAGAAAAAATGTTAGTCATGAACACAGTAGGAAAAGTCTCAGCAATTTGATGCTGCCCTGAATTATAAATGCCTCTTTCATCATGCCCAGCCTGCGTTCTAATAGGATCATCCTGAGGGGCTATTATGTCCTCTAGATAAAGTGAATAATATGAGCGTTAGATGTGTCCCCTTCCCCTCCTCCCATTCTAGTTCCCTGCCTTCTTTCCCTGCTTCACATACATCTTCACAATGCAGATACTTTCTTTCTTTCTTAAGTTACTACAGCTTTTAAGGAAGCAAATGAATCTTTTTCTTTCTTTCTTTCTTCTTCTTTTTTTTAATCACAAAATTACTGCAACTTGTGCTTGCTGGTGCAGGATGTTCTATTTTCCCCGTAGCATTGACTTCCAGCTAATTGCTATGACTCTCCTTTGTCTAAAGTCAAACTGTAAATTCATTTACTTTATAACAATATTCAATGAAATGAAAATCTCTGAAGTTTCTCTTCTCTGACCCAACATTTATTTGAGAAAAATGAAGTTGCCATTGTTTGAGCTGATGAAGATTAAATGGACTGCCTCAGAATTTAATTGAGTCTCTGTTTGAATAATAACCATGGTGGGTCCTACTGCAATGTTTGGTGATTAATGGTGAGAACGAACAACAGTAACATCTGGACCCAAAGCTGTTCTTGGCTTAGAAGTTGTTCATTCCTTTGAGAAAAAGGATTCTCTGCATCATTGTTCAAATAATCATTAGCAGGTAGATCAGCTGAGACATTTTAATTAAAGTTTCAAAATGTAAGGAGAAGAAAAGTTTAACACTCTTATGTACCCATTAAAATAAAAATTCTGTTATTTAAAAGGGAAGTAGGTTTTTGCTTCCTCTGAGGAAGAGAAGGAAGGGTGGATTATGAAGTAGCATTTGTTTGCTCATGAATAGATGTGCAAAAAGGAGAATTTGGGCATAGTAACAGTAAAGTCAGTTTTAACTATCATTTTAGGCCATATTTAAGGGATCTTTGAGGAATCATACATATTTAAAAATGGTTCTGCCTGGTTTATATTATATACACTTTTTTTTTTGCAAGATTTTGTTTATAAATATTGACTAATTATGCTGGAATTATTAGTCATGTTTGGGGAAATAAAATAACTTCTGCATCTGTGCTTGTTATAGAAATTCTGATGGAGGAGGGGAGACAGCTAATCAAATACATCAACAAATTACTTGGAAAGGGTACCTTAACTGAAGATATTGTAGTCTAATGCTCAACTAAGAATACAAGGAGCACATTTTACAGATCCAATTATTTAGAAGAGATTTAACCCTGAGGAGTTGCTGCATCTACTGACATTATGAAACAATAAACACAAGGGAACTAGGGAATAAAGATGTTGTGTTTATTTGAAAGCAGCATTCAAGTTTAGAAGTTTCATTTCACCACATAAAGAGACAACATTGGTCCACACAAAAATAGCCACTAGAGGAAAATGAACCAATAGATAGAAATAATTGTTTTCACCCAGGTTGTCATTTGACACTATTATCCTTTTGGCCAGCTAGCTTACTCTGTGTCAGAATGAGTGTATACTTACCATTGAGACCAGTAGCTGGTTTGAGGTTAGGCCCTTCATTAATACTGGAAAGTAATTTGCATCATTGGGAATCAGCGCGTCTTCCCCAACATTTGAAATCTCATTTACATGATAAAGGTGTGTAGTTTTAGCTTTGTCCCTCTTCTAATTGAAAAATTCACATACTTTCTGCCCAAGACGAAAATACCCGGTTTGCACAGAGTGATTATCTTACATGGAGATAATAGTTTAATAATGTATTTTTGTAGAACATAAAATATAGAATTACTTTGTAAGGTGAATCATTTGTAAATATGTTTACTCATTTAGCAAATAATATCGAGCTTCTGCTGTCTATCTGGGTGCTATACTTTATGAAGAATATAAAAGTGAATTCATTATGGCTCTTATCCTCGCAGAGTTTCCAGTCTGGTAGGGGAGATAACAATTTAGAGCTCCGGGGAGAGTCTGGTGAGCATTTCTTTGGGTTGGCAGAGAGCCTCTGCTCATTGGTGTCACGGAGTCATGCTGTGACTATGGTGACAGATCATCTGCCATCTCAAATACTGTTGCTTACTGTGTGGAGAGAAAATGATGCTCAAACATTTCTAATCACACTGGCAATTAAATGTTCAGCCTGGAAATGACACATGTAACTTCCACTATAACTTAAGGTCCAGAGAGAATCACAGCCAACTGATCCAGAAGTGTGAATGTACCATGTTCAGTGCTTCCTGGAATGGGAAAGAAATGACAAGCAGTATTAATAACTGTTACAAGTGTTCATCTTCTTGTTTTGGAATACTCAGATGCCCTTGATTGTGTCGGATGAGACTCAATGGGAAGAATATTTAACAAAGATGATAATTTTGCTTTAGACTCACTATTGCAATAGTATCTGTGCTAGTAGTGTGAATCATGATATTTCATATAAAACAATAAAGACACTTTTTGAGACCAATTATAAGAAGAAATTTTTATATCAGCTTTCTTGCTTGTTTTCTCTCTGTGATTGCCAAAGACAGCAGTGACATTTAATCTATAACAAAGCCCCTTCCTAAGCAAAGTGACTAGCTTGATTTATAGCTTTCACAAGGTGTCTATGGGCTCTCCATTTAGCATTTCTTGCATTGCTGGCTTGGTGGTAATAAACTCCCTTAGTCCCTTTTTATCTGTGAAGCTCCTGATTGCAAATTCAATTTTGAATGATAGTCTTGCTGGGTATAGTATTCTTAGATCCAATCCCTTGCTTTGCATAGTTTTGTATATTTCATTTCATTCCCTTCTGGCCTGATGTGTTTCTGTTGATAAATCAGTTGATAGACTAATGGGAGATTCCTTTGTCATTGGTATTCACCAATTTAATTATGATGTGTCTTGGTGCCAGTCTTTTTGGGTTCATCTTCTTCTGTGTGCTTCTTGTACTTGTGTGAGTTTTTTCTTCCCAATATCTGGGAAGTTTTCTGTCATTATCTCTTCAAACAGGTTTTCTATTCCTCGCTCAGTTTCCTCTTCTTCTGGCACCCGTTTATGTGGATGTTGCTTCATTTTATGTTGTCCCAAAGTTCCGTTAGGCTCTCCTCCTATTTTTTAAGGTTTTTGTTGTTGTTGTTGTTTGTTTGTTTTTTTCAGTTGCTGCTCTGCTTGGATTTTTTTCAACCTTGTATTCTAGCTTACTGTTATTGTCCTCAGCTGCTTTTAGTCTACTGTTGATACTTTTCATTGTGTCCGATATTACAGCTATGTTATTCTTCATTTCCTCTTGGTTCATCTTCATTTCCTCTTGACTCTTACACATGTTTTTGAATTTGTCTTCCATTCTTTTTAACCTCCTTACAACCATTGCTCTGAATTATTACTCTGAAACATTGCTTGCCTCTATTTTGTTTACTTTTTCAGTGATTCCTCCTTTTCTTTTGTATGGGGGTTGTTTCTTTGACTCCTCAGTTTTGCTGTTTCTGTGTGGTTGTTTCTATATATTAGGTTGAACTTCTATGTAACTCAGATGTTTTTGAGTTTGTTTAATATAGTGGATATTTTGTGGACCCAACAGTGCAATCTCTCAGGCCTTCTGAGATGGGTATTCTAGGGATGCCCTCTACATGGTATATTTGAGTTCTCTTGGTATAAATGGATCTTGAGTGTTATTGCCCTGTTCATGGATGAGTGTCCTCTCAGGATGTCTGGTTATGTGGCTCACTCTCTACCACATTGACTGAACAGCACAACATATGACTCAACAAGACATGGCACAAAGGGAACAAAACACAAATCTGACACCAATAAACCCAATATAAGTGACCTCTAGAGGAAAAGAATTAGGAGAGAGAACAGAGAGAAAAAAAATGATATTGAGAAAAGGAAAAAAGGTAAGAGATAAAAGAAAAAGAAAGAGAAAAGTATACATATATGGAGAGAAAACTACACAAAACAAACCAAAAAATGCAAACAACAAACACCCAGAAAAAAGGGGGTGACAGAATCTGCAGAGGCAGAGCTTATATCCAGAAAGTAAGGTAAAGGAATTGAATGAATAGGGGAATGCTCACAGTTCAGTATAGAGGGGCTGAGGGGACTGGGTGCCACCATCTTGTGGCTATGGGTGCCATCATTTTGTGATGGTGTGATGGTCAATATTGCATATTCCTTCTTTATTAAATAGGATTATTGTTAATATCTGCAAAATGCTTAGCACCTAGTATGTGCTCAATAAATTAGAGTTAAGACAACCAAGGAAAGAGAAAGAATAGAAGACAATCTATACTGAATTCACAGTTTTTAGGCAGGCCTGGATGAATAGAAAGACACTAGAACTAACCAACCCTCTCCACACTTCACAGAACATAAAACAGTGACTATAGTGTAGCAGAATGCTAAACCTCTTCTACTCCCAGACTTTCTCCTAAATTTTATCACCATCCATCAAGAAAATATCGATAAACCACTGGGCTATGATTCATGATGCCCATCTAAGTTAGAGCCTATAATGACCTCTGTTGCTGCCTCCCTGAGTTGGACATGAACTAGGAAACCAAGGCACTCACCTGCACATTTTTTTAGTACTCTGGGCCTCTGCTATAATGAATGTACTTGCAGGCACTTTATTCCATAAAAGTGACAGCAGTGCTTTTAGGAAGGATGTTTAAAAGTACATTCACAAGAATGTTAAGCCAGGCATGTAAGTATATATGAATTAAGTCATCACATTCTGGCTAATCTTTAAAGAGAATGTGCCTGCCTTTTGAGCAGCTAAGAAAAATAAAAGAAAGGATTAAGTTATTTGCATGCAGTTGGACTAAATGCTAAGTTTGCCTTCAGGGCAAAATGTTTATATTATTTTCTACCAGGTCTGTAAACAAGCTATTGTGCTCCTGCCTAAGCAGATTAAGTGTCCAGCTGCTTGGGTCTTTAAATCATGGGGTTCTAACTAGTCTTTAAAGAGGAAAAGGCTCTTACACGGTAAGGATATAGGAAAGCATGAGGGACAGCAGTTCTAAGGCTTGCATTGGCACTTTGGGTTCTGCAGTGAGAATTAAATGGCTAAGGATGACTTGCTTTTCTCTAAAAGAATGGTTTGTAGAAACCGGAGAGTAATTACCTCTCTGGTAATCTACTCCAGAGAGGTAAAAGAAGTAATAAGTAAGCAAAAAAGTCATGCTAGGCCCACCAAGAAGCCCATTCCTTGCTTGAGTTTTGATATAATTTTGTCTTTAAAAAACACAATATGGATTGTTTGACTTGTATTAGTGCATAAAGGCAGTCTAATTTTAAGTATTGAAAAGAAAATTATGATGACAACCTTACATGGAAAGCATTTCTTCCCTAAAGAAATCGATGATGGTGGGTTTGATTTGTATTAAAGATAGATTATTTTATTATCACTGCTCCTCAACCCCAAATTTACTTTGACTTACTTTCCTTTCCCTACAATTTCCTCACACAGGATGTAGAAATATATGATAAGGATAATAACAACAATAATAGAGATAATATGTTAAAATAGCTTAGGCTTATGAGGTGCTAGCTTTGTGCCAGCATCTGTCTTTGTATGTATTTCATGCAACACGCTTAGGAGGTAGATGTTTTTATTAACCCCATTCTAAAGAGTAGAGAATTTAAATAACTTGTCCAATCTTATTAACTAGTAAATGGTAGAGTTCATATCCAACCCAGCTCTTAACTACTTCTGCTATTGCTACTGCTGCTGCTACTACTACTACTACTACTATGACTATATAAACCACTATTACTACTTATTACTATTACTATGACTGTAATAGGGCAGCTACTACTACAATAGTAGCTGGTGCACAAATTTGTGCACATTGAAAGGAAATTAATTAGGAGAAATATTTTAATATTGCTATTCACCCTTTCTCTATAAGTGTCAACCAAATTCATGATTAACAATGACAGATTGAAACACACGCATGTGATTGGCACCAGCTAGAGATTTATACATATTGCACATGTGGAAGTCAACTTAGCCTTTTATATACATGGAATAAACTTGCTTAATTAAACTTGCTTTCTTATGTAGCTAAACTTTTTCCAGCCCAGTGAAACACCTCAACTTCTCTTTCAGGTAATTGACAGCAACACAGCAGTAAGTATCAACATGAAGCATATTATTATTGTAGATCACTTAGGGAGAACAAAGGGTAAAATATTTAACTGCAGCAGTGTTTGACTATATTCTGTGCAGTGAGAAAACCTGAAGTCATTTTTAAGGCCCACCATTTCTCACTTCTTTTCAGTCAGGTCAAGTTTCTAAACTTTCTAAATCTCCCTTTTCTGGCTAATAAAAAGAAAAGAGGATTCCACTGAGTTTCCTATCTAACTACCCCAGGACTTCTGTGAGGATCAAATGAGATGAGGCACGGGAAAACACTTACTTTACAGACATTTGGTTAAAGTGTGAAATATTTCCATCCGGCCATAAAACAACTGTTGTGTTCCTGGGCTGAAGAAACTGCAAGGAGACTAGTCGTCGCTAGGGAGAGGAACCCAGGCATTGCTCTGTGATATCATTACCCACTACCTGGCACCCACAGACACCATTTCTGGTCTGGGCTGGGCTGTGGGTGGCATTTTGCGCCATGGGGTCTCAGCATCATTTGCTGTAATTTGGTGGGATGTCACTCTGGGGTGGTGGCAAGGCCTGGGTCTCACTTGGGGGAAACTGAGTATTGCTTTGTGCGTGCCAGGTTCACGGTGCCAGTGCACATCACAGCAACTCCTGATGGCCCCCTGATGGTCAGTGAGTGTCATAGTATAGCAGTGTTTTATATATATAAAAGATGGTTGGATGGTCAGACACTTAGCATATTAGACTTTTATATATATATAGATTATTGTTCCTATTAGAAATAAACACATATCTATAAAGTCACTTACAATTCAGTGATAAAATAATCCTGTGTTATATCTGAAGCTCTATTTGTTAATGATACATCAACAATTTCTTATATTTTTCTATTGAAATAGCCCTCATGACAGGTGAAATTGAATGGAGGGGTCCAAAACAACCCTATAGGAGATTAGAATTTTCTGAAAATTTTGTATGTTTTTTTGGTAAAAAAAAATCCCCTCAAATATTGTTTATTTTTCTCTACCATAGTAATTCAGTGTTGGTTATAATATAATGATATATATATATTTTTCTAATAGATTTTTGAGTAAAATTGACAGAATGGAAGCTGTGTGAAGTGACCTACTGACTGTGTTTTTCCAGTGTACTAAGATGTGTGAGTTTATTTGAGAAACATTGAAACAAGAGGGCAAATAATTGATTGCCTGCCATGAATGAAAGGCTAGAAGTTAATGCAAGCTCAACCTTGAGTTTTTAGTTTAAATGCCACCTCTTTGAGAGAAAGGCTTCTCTGCTTTTCCTTGTCCTCACAATAAGATCAACCCCCCCCCCGTTTCACATTCCCTCCCCAGCATCTAGTTTTTCTTAAATATTACTAATCATTAGTAGCTCATAAGACCATTTAAATTTTACAAATAGTAAGTTATGTAGAGGCAAAGATTATGTCTTTTTTTTTTCTCACCCACCCTTATGTTTCTGGATTTAACTCCTTATCTAACACATAATAGGAGCCAGAAACTATTTGGTACATGAATGAGTGAAGGAATGGGCGAGCTTCCTGAGGATCCTGCTCTCCTCCACCTTGCTGGGCATTGATGTGAGCAGCTTCTCCCAGCTTGGCAGTCTCCCTCTATCTAGAAGCAGGACAATTGGCAACTCATTTATTGCTCATCTTTGAAGCATGCAATAATTCTCATGTGATGTATCATGCAAAGGGAAATATATATTTAAGATTTAAAACAGTTACATGGACAAGTGTTCATCTGGACACCCTGTACCAATAATTTTTTGGTAGAAGGTTCTGAGACAACACAGTCCCTCCTTCCAGCAGGATGTGTCTGTGGCTTGCTCAGAGTGAAGTGAGATGTGATTAGAGAGAGAGCAGTGGTGCTTGTCCGTCTTTAGGAGCTGATGGCTACCTCTCACAATACTTATTTTCCTAAATGGGTGCTCTTTGGGAATGACAAATTTACCACCATTGGTCAATCCTTTTTATGGAAACTGCAGGGAGAGGAGAATCCTCTACAGGTGTTTCTGTTTCTTTGGCCTTGTACTATTTGGGTCAGCCCATGTTGGGCTGTACAACACTGTGAAATCCTCACTTACTGGGCACCATAGGGGATAGCGGTGCTCCACATCAGTGAATTTTCCAGATAACTGAAACGTATCCTGCTAAATTGCAATCTTAAAAAAATTACCATTCATATAAAGCTGTCTTAAATACATGAATACCCATCACTGCCTACCTTTTAAATCAGACTACATTGAATATACAGGGTGTCCCAAAAAAATGTATATACACTTTAACAGTGAATGATGCAATTTTGAAAATGAAGAATATTTTAATAAACACTGCCTTTATAATTATTCAAACTATGTGTGTACATTTTTTTTAGGGGGACACCTTATAATTTATCTTTATCTTGGTTTGGCTCAAGGTCAGAATTTTGAACAAAGAATGATAGATTGTAGAGCTTGGTGAGCCTTGATGAAGACTGTCTGGTTCAGCTCCCTCGCAACATACAGAAGAGAATGAGGCCCAGAGATCTGGTGTGACTTCCTGGAGAGGGCACAGCCAGCAAATAGCAATCTGGGTGAAAATTCAGACCTCAGCTGATAGCTGAGTACCCTTCTCCCTGTCCTAAATCAGAGGTTCTTTATCTCTTCAATAAGTAGTTCTAAATCTCTGTATTTATTAAGTTCTCATTTCTGATTTTCATATTTCCCCCTATATCATCTTTAGTTGAAAAAGACAGTTTTCATTTCTTGCTTTCATGATGTATTTGCCTCTATCCTATGCTCTTATTTGGGGAACATCTTTAAAGTGGGTGGTGAAAGAAGTGGGAACCTAAATTAAAAAAATAACACCAACTACTTTTTAGAGCAGTTTTAAGTTATAGCAAAATTGAGTGGAAAGTATAGAGTTCCCATGGACCTCTTGGAGTGAGGACTTTTTATAGTTTCTCGTATCTCCGCAAATTTAGCAGTGTCTTGTGTGTTGTAGGCCCTTAACGAAACAGTTTTTGATTGGTTGATTTTATTATCTTGTGAGTCAAGGAACCAAACAGTGAAGATTGTTTGAAATGTGTTTCAATCAGAGTATACTGCACAATAATTAGGTTCTGGGGGAGGCCATAAGGGACTGGGTTATAAATAAAATTTATCATACTTGTGACACCAGTTTGGTTACTCAAACACCTTGCTTGCTTATTTCTGAGTTTTCAGGTCATTCTGGATAATTAAAGCTATTGGATGAGAGAAGCATAACTATAGTGGGAGTAATAGTAACATAACAATATTAATAATATTTCACATGAATAATTCTTTAAGCTAGGTTTAGGAGTTAAATTTTAGAACTACTGTAGTTGTGCCACCAGTATGTGGCTAGTCCATGCTGTGACGTAGCATCTAGTCTAGGGCCTCATAACCTAGAGTCTATCACAGCCCCTAGTTGTAACTTAGTAACTAGCACTAGGTGCTGTGCATAAAAGGGGCTCTGACTCTAAGAGGAGTCATTGCTTGATCTGAATCCTGAAGAACAAATTGGAGTTAACCAGGCAAAGAAAGCGGCTGCCTTAGTCCTTTACTCAGAGGGAAAATCACTGACAAACTCCACTAGGGGAGAAAAACCCCTTGAGAATGAGAGAATTGTAGTCTACGGTGATACCAGAGAAATATATACAGTTCATGGGAAGTCTGAGAAATTTGCTGAGGAGCCGGAATTTTACCTGAAAATACAATGAGGAGTTGTTGGAGCATTTTAAGTTGGAAAATTACACGGTCAGATTTGTTTTAGAAAGATGACTTGGGCTGCATGATGGAAAATTTATTCATTACACAAATATACATTAAGGTTCTTCCTTGTGCTAGGCACTGTTCCAGGAGCTGGTGCTGCAGGTCTGATTAGCCAAAGTCCCTTGTCTCAAGGAATTCATATTCCAGAGCATATTTATATGTATGGTGGCAGCAGTGGGTAGAGAGAAGTCTGTGTACTTATAATATCAGATAGTGACAAAGATTTTGAAAAACAGAACAAGACATACAACAGGGTAGTAGTAGGAGGCTGGGGTAAGGGGAGCATTTGATCTGAAATATCAGGAAATGCTTCCCTGAGATGTGACACTTGCTAGAAGACTAAGAGTGTAGAGACAAGGCAGGAGATCACCGATGAGAGGTGATGGCAGGTTAAAGTAAGGCAGTGGAGGGAAGGCGTCCAATTACAGCAATATTTAAGGAGGTGGAACCTGTAAAACATGAAGAATAATTAGATGTGAGAGGTGAAGGACAAGGGGTAGGAGTGAGTATGTTTCTGGCTTAAATACCTGGGTGGAAGAGCAGGGTTGAGTAGAAAATTTGGGATTAGCTATACTGATGCGATTGGTCTTGCTTTATGGACCATGAGGGAGGCTTTGTGTTGAGATGGTGGAGCTAAAAGATTAAAGCATTTTGGGTTTCTGAGTATGGAAGAAGTTATCCTGGAGAGATCCCTGGATTTGACGTGGACTTTGAGTGAGCCAGAAATAAACTTCTGCGTGTTAAATGACTGAGATTCTGGAGTTGCATGTTATTACAGCATACATTAGCCTAGTCTGGCTAATACATACATGTTAGGCTTAATGTACCTGTGGGATCACCAGCCAAAGCTGCTTAATAGATGATAGATAGATAGATAGATAGATAGATAGATAGATAGATAGACAGACAAACAGACAAGGCTGGAGAATAAGAAAAGTCTGCACTGAGGACATAGATTAGTGAGCCTTTTGCAGATGGATGGTGATTAATGGGAATTAACGAGCTCAACCAACGTGAATGAGAAGTGAAGGCAAAGAACAAAAGAAAGAAAAACAAAATTTAACGTGAGAAGAGGAGAAGAGAAACCCACAAAAAAAAAATAAAGAGTGACCAGAGAGACAATAGGAGTATTGGAGAGTTTTATGAGTTTGAAAAGGTAGAAAGGGTGAGACAGTACAAGCATTGGCTGCTCGAAAGTTCCTCAGTAGGCAGGCTTTGGGGCTGAAGTATGGTTGGGAGGGAGCCTAGAGGTCTTACCTTGATTGCATATGTAGAGAAAACAAAAATCATGGGGGAGGGTTTATCCCTCAATCCCACTTCTCTTGGTGCTGCTATTAGGTGCAGGAGAAGTATGGCCGAAATGTTTCACTCATTTAATACATATTTATTCTACACCTATGATGTGCCAGGCATCTTTCTAGACAGTGGGCATATAACAGGGAACAAAATAAAGTCCTTGTTCTCAAGGCACTCACTGTCATTTTAAACAAACAAAGAAGTATGTAATATTTCAGGAAAATGGGAAGTGAAGCATAGTAAAGTGACAGAGTGTGACAAGGCACAAGATAACTTGGAAGGTGTTCAGGGAAATCTGACACAGTGACATTTAAGCAGAGACCTGAATTAAGGGAGGGAGTTACCCTTACAGATATCCAGAGAAAGAGTGTTCCAGGCTAAGGAAACAGCAGGGGCAAAGGCCTCGAAGCAAGACTATGCTTGGCATGTTTGGGGATAGCAAAGAAGAAGGAGCCATGGAATAAGTGGTGGGAGGTGATTTCACAGAGGCTACAGGAACCAATACATGGGGGGAACTTTAGAAAACTGGTTTTTATTCTGAATGAAATATGAATCTCCTGGAATATTTTGAGTAGAGAATGACACTGACATTAAAAACAAACAAACAAACAAACAAACAAAACCAACCAAACTACTCTAGTGTCTCTGTGAGGAGAGTCTCATTAGAAGGCAATTGCAAAAATCCAGATGAGATTGGACAGTGGCCTGAACTAGGGTAGCAGTGGAACTGGTAGGAAGTGGCTCGGTTCAGCTATATTTTGAAGGTAGCTCCAACAATATTTGCTCTTGGGTTGGATGCAGGAGGGAAGAGGATCAAAGATGATTTCAAACTTTTTACATGAGGACTGGGCAGATAGAATTGATTTTTATTCTGAAGAGGAACTTGACTATAGGAGAAATGGATTAGAGGGTGGATCTTCTGTATGTTAAGTTGGAGATACCTATTAGATATACAAGTGGCCATTGGATCACAAAGCTAGAACTTGGGCAGAGATCATGGCTGGCAATAACAACTTCAACATTGTCAGTTTATAGATCTTTGTCCTGGAGGCCAAGTAAAGAAATAAATTTCAGGAGAAAGGAATAAAAAGAAACCTGTCTTATATTGTCAGTATAAGAGGTTAGAAGAGAGCAGAGAAGTGACCATTGTCATGATGGAGATTAAGAGGAATTGCAGTGGAATGATGGGGATAAAAGTCCCTGGGTCAAGGGAGAATTGACAGAGAGGAATTTGACTCTGCAGGTATAAATAAAAATTTTAAAAAATGAGGTTGCTATAAAGGAGAGCAACAAAATGGTTGGAGAGGAATATGAGATCTGGGAAAGATTTTTAAAAAGATAGGCGATATTATCATATGTTTGTATACTAATGGGAATGATTCAGATGGAAAATTCAGCGATGTGAAAGAGAGAGAGTTACAAAATCCTTGAGTAGGCAAGAGCAAAAGAGATCCAAAATATAAATTGAAGCATTGACTTCCAATAGGAGCATAAACATTTCATCGATTCTAATACGAGGGAAGCAAACATATATGGATACAGATGTAGGCAAATTTATGGCTGTGGAAGATATGGAATCCCTTCTGATTGCTTTGTTTTCTGAGCTTATATCTTAGAAAAAATATAGCAGAAGAGGTGTGGGAAGTTTGGGAGAGAAAAGGAGATCAGGAATATTTCTTTGGAGAATGGGAGACTGAGAATGGATTAGGGAAATATAATATGCATGTCAGGAAGCAGTAGGGTCCCACTTGGAGGTTGTAGTCATCAACTTGAAGTGTGACTAATCAGCATAATTATGTGCTCACCAGTGGCTTGGGTGCCTGTGACTCAGGTGCAGGTGCAGAGTGGGGTTTGCAATTAATCAGGGTTGGGTGTAAGGGAGGTTAGAGCATGTGCAATGCAGTGAGTGATAATGATGGGCTATGGAATTTAGACTAGGGTGGGGAGGGACAACAAAAACTTAAATGGACTCAATGACCTGTTGGAGTTGGGGTACCAGAGGGAATGAGCCAGGATAGCAGATAGAACTCGGAGAATGGGATGCTTGATATTGAGCCACAGGAAGCAGTGTGGTTGTGTGTAATGACATTGTGTAGAGCAAAGAGGGAAGCTGAGGTGGGTGGAAGGTCAGATCATTGTAGCTGAGAAGGCAATGAAACTGAAAAGCCAGGATACTGGAGGGAGTTCCAAGTAGCCATTGAAGTCCCCAAGAGCAGTGGTGGAGAGTGACAGTGAGTCAGGTGCTGTATCTTCAAGGAGTGGAGAGGAGTGGCCTGTGGATGAAAGAAGGTGGGTGGCATGACCACAGAGAGATTCAGGAGGTGAGGGAGAGACATTCGAATCTCACTTGACACCTTGTATATACCTTGGTTCTCTCTTATTCTGCATTTTGTTTTAATCTGTTTAATTATTCTTTCTCTTTTACAAGCTCCATCTCCTCACTAAACTGTGAGTTCATTCATTAGTTGCAGGGACTATGCTACCATTTTTAACCACCACAGTGCCTAACACTGTGCCTCATCCTATAGCAGGCAGTTACTATGTGTTGAATTAGCTGGCACCAAATGTGGACATTTAAAGATCAAGTGGCTAGCAACCTCAGAGGAAACAATATTGAAGTGAAATTTACACCGAGATTTATTGCCTGTACTAAAAACATAGCACTGTCAGCTAATCATGTAGTTCTAACGGTTTCCAGAGTTCCAAAGACATTAAAAATATAATTTGATCATAAATATTGCAAAGCAAAGCCTGGGGCCACTCTATTTGCATGGAAAGGTACTGTTTCTTTGTTCTTGTATTGCAGGAATAAAAATATCTGGGGAGGAGCACCATTTAGTAACTTGGACCATTTCCTGACCCCTCTAAATATTTGTTCACCCCAAATTGCTGTGTGAATCCCAAAGAGTAGTTAATTTTTAGTTTTCATAAGGAGTATGCCCCTTCCTTAATCATACGTCAGGCAAACGGAGCAATGCAAAAATATTATCCTTAAAAATTTTCTTCACCATGTAATGGCATTTGTAGGATGAATAATAAATATCACAAGAAAAGCAAAATTTTGATTGAAACTGTAAACTCAACTTAGATCTGCTCCCATAACTGATTGCTGCAGCATCTAAATGTAAATTGTAAGGGTGAAGAACTGTTTTATGTGATGTACCAAATTGCCTTTGAAAAACCGTGATGCAGTGTCAGCACTTGGGTTCTGCCACTGACACAGGTAATGGAGAAAGGGCATCCACCACACACTGCCACTTTCCATGGGTAATTCACATTCTCCTTGTATCACTCAATTACCACTGGCAGAAATGCATAACTAATCAACTTAGACCAAAGATACTTGATTTGTACTCTTTCTTCCTCATCTCTGTCACCTCTTGCTCTCCTTCTTCCTTCCCTCTCCTCCTCTTTTCTTATACACTCATAAACCAGAATCATTTAAAGATAATAGCTCCTTCAAAACTGCAACTCCACAGGATTTAATTAAACCTAAAGTCCCAGACTGGCCCGGGGAGGTTGAAGTAGTGCGAGATGAATCTTTGTTCAGAATGAACATGGGATTCTAGTGGCTTCAAGGTGTCAGAGACCAAGTGCATTAAAAGAGAGATTTGGCTTGTCACTGGTTGTGTGAATTCAGTAAGTCAAACAGTGGACTGGAGAGTTAGCAGTCCTCCCTTTGAGTGACCTTGGCCATGGCAATGTCTTTTCTTCCCATTTTCTTATCTGTAAAGTAGATTTTGAATACCAATCTTAAACTCTCTTGTTGCTTAGAAAACAGCTTTTTAAACCTTGATTCCCAATATTTTTTCTTAGGTTAAAAAGGTTAAAGGACAATACTAGGATATTTCAGTTGTTGCAGATATTTAAATTAAGATGACAGGGATTATTCTGTGAATGGGTATCTTACATCCCATCATATTTTCTTTGGGCAGTGGTCAGCAAACTCATTAGTCAACAGAGCAAAAAATCAACAGTACAACAATTGAAATTTCTTTTGAGAGCCAAATTTTTTAAACTTAAACTTCTTCTAACACCACTTTTTCAAAATAGAGTCGCCCAGGCCCTGGTATTTTGTGGAAGAGCCACACTCAAGGGGCCAAAGAGCCACATGTGGCTCGCGAACCACAGTTTGCTGACCACAGTTCTAGGGTCTTGGAGTAAAGTAAAGTAAATTAAAATACTTAAGACAGAAATTGCTATACCTCTCAGATAATTGTACCTAGGGCAAACTGCTCATACAAAAACACGATTTAAAAAAAAATTTGTTTAAAAACACACATTTCTAGTTGGTCCAAAGGTTGTGGGTTATTGTTAAGCTGATTAAAAACACACATTTCTTAAAAATTTCCTCACCGTGTAATGACATTGTATAGGATGAATAACAAACTATTATAATAACTTGAAATAGTGCTTACTATGTGCTAGAAATGGCTTAAACAACTGATACATAGTAACTTATTTATGACTCACAATAATTCTCTGTGATGGATGTTAGGAATTTTATTATTCCAATTTTACAGACCGGGATAGAAAAGTTAAGTAATTTGACAAGGATACCAATAACATGAGTGTTAGTACCAGTTAGGGATCTCCAAAGAAAAAAGGTCAGTAAAGACATATATGTGTTTATTATAAGGAATTGGCTTACATGATTACGTAGGCTGACAAGTCTGAAAATCTGCAGACCTGGGAGCCGATAGGATAGTTCCAGTCAAAGGCTGGCAGCTCAAGCTGCTGGAAGAGCTTATGTTTAAGTTTTAGTCCAAAGGCTAGAAAGCACAGATTTCCTGGCTTGAAGGCCACCAGGCAGGAGGATTTCCTTCTTAGTGATGGGTGTGGCAGCCTTTTTGATCTGTTTAGGTCTCCAACTGATTGGATGAGGCTCACCCATTGGTGAGAGCAATCTGCTTTACTTGGTTTTCTGCCAATGGCAATTTCACCCAACAGCATCTTTATAGACACACCTAGAATAATGTTTGAGCAAATATCTGGAGAAACATAAGCTCAGTGAAACTGATGCAAAAAATTAACCATCACAGGATGTAAGTGAGCCAGGATTAAGGTCCAGAGTACATGCTTTTGGCCTCTACTTATCACTGCTTATGAGGGCCTCCATGATGCTTAGTCATGACTCAACATGAAATTCCAGCAGTGCCTCTGCTCAGACTTTCATAAAGTTTTTATAATTTCCACAATGACAAATACCTCGCCTCTTCCCACAAACAACATGTCACACCAAAGGGACTTTACTAAGAAAAAATTTGCTATCAGAATATTTGATCTTCTTTGCCAGAGAGCTTATTTTGTGTTTTAATATTTCAAACTGGCCCAAAACTAGATCCTTGGTTGCCCTACACCAAACTCCAAACGTTCCAAATCAGATATTTTACAAACCACAGAAGGGAAAACAAACTTCTTTACTTTTTAAGGTAGGTTCTTATACACAGAAAGCTGAAAGGGTGCCGCAGATCTGCAGGCTGCGACTCCCTTGCCTGATTCTGCTCCTCTGGGAACACAACACAGGACACAAAGCAAAGATCCTCACCTCTTTTACACTGAGGGATATAATCAGTACAGAGGTAACGAATATGAAAATATGTAAGAAATGCTGGTTAAAGAGAAACATTCTGTGACAACATTTAAGCTGGGTAAAGGAAGAAAGAGAGATAAAGGGTTTGATTGAGGGGATGTTAACACAGGGTAATCAAAGAAGGCTTCTCTTGAGCAGGTGACATTTGAGCACAGGTGAGCGTGAAAGAAGGGGGTGAGCCATGAGATGATCTGCAGAAAGAACCTTCTAGATGGGAACGATCTGAGTCAAAACCCTCCTATCGATGGGAGTATGCTCTGTGTGCTTCGGGACAGTGTGGTGGGAGTGAAGTGAGCAGGGTGCAGAGGGAAGGTAGTGCAATGCCTCACTGCCAGGGGTAGGTGACATAGGATCTTTCGATAAATGGATAAAGACTTTGGAATTTGTGGTGGGAGCAACTTGGAGGGTTTTGAGTAGGATAATAACATGGGCTGACCTGCATGTTATAGGATCCCCTTACCTGCTGTAAGGGAATAGTTACTTGGGAGCAAGTGTGGAAGCAGGGAGCCTAAAGAAGCCATCACAGCTATCCGGGTGAGAGTGGCATTGGCTTGGGCAGGCTGGTAGCACCGCTGTGGTGAGAGCTAGTTGGATCTGGTTTATATTTTGCAGGTGGCAGGGAGGGACCCTTGCTGATGTATCCACTGTATGGTTTGAGCTTAGACTGTTTGAATATTAGCCGACTGGACAAAGATCTTATTCCTTAGCAGATTTGTGTACAAAAGAGTGGGTTGGATTAAATGGTACCTAAGGTCTGTTTCTTTAATGCAGTAATTTTAATCACATTTACTACATTCTCTCTGAGATATGACAACACTCAACTATTTTATCAGCAGTAGTTACACTTTATTATTCCCATATCTAAAGCTCAGCATCTCTTCTTTTGATCCAGGGGGATTTTTAGTAGCAACTTTATTAATCCAACAAAACAGAAGCTGGTAAAAGAAAATGAATGGATTTTCAATGTATTCATGTAAAGGGCAGAACAAAATGTACAAAAAAAAAAAAAAAAAAAAACCACAAGGAAAATTTTAAGTATGTGTATCTGTTAAATAAATATGGGAGAAAGAGGCCCAGGATGAAAACAACAACAACAATAACACATAACATAAAATCATAGATAAATGGCCCCCATAGAAGGACAAGAGAAAGGATTATTTCATTTAGCATCATCAATAAAAAGTCACCTGGCTTTATATTAGAAAAAATTCCTATAATCAATTTTCTAAAAGTGCTTGCTCCATATATTACACATGACATTTCCAGGCTGCCAGATTTCTGATTGAGCTGGTGATTAGAAGACAATGCAGGGCTTCCTTTCTCTTCCTTTCTTGGCATCAGCATTGCCTCCGCTCCCCTTCCTTGGAATGCCTCACGAAAATCAGAAACAGAGAGAGCAAGGAGAGGCGTGCATCAGAGAATGGATTTGGTTAAAGAGAAATACCTAGAGAGAATGTGCAGCAACTACCTCAGGAAGAGATGCTGGCAGGGAGAGTGGGGATGAGGGGTCAGGAATGAGTGGCTTTATCTGCGGTGCTGAAGGTTAGAAAGGTATCAACAGTACCTAAATTAATTGCCCTGAACACCAAAGAGAAAAAAAGCTCTGTTTGATTTGAGGCTAGCTCTGAAGAGAGATGGCTCATTTTCAACCTGCATGTATATATCATGCTCCTTAATTGGCCTATTGAGATGTGAGGGCTGCTGTGTGGCAATAGTGGGGAAAAGAAGGGTATGTGTGTGTGTGTGTGTGTGTGTGTGAGAGAGAGAGAGAGAGAGAGAGAGAGAGAGAGAGAGAGAGGGGGGGGGGGAGGGAAGGAGGGAGAGGTAATTCATGATTGCTTTCCATACTTACCATAATAGACCACTTCTAAGCAATCAGGATGTGCTCCTGCAGGACTTGGGTGGCACAGGGAGGCATCATTTAATTCATCTGGGAGAAAGTGAGCAACAGAGTAGATAAGGTGGGTATTAATCAGAACTGTATGGGCTTTGGGATGGCTGTATCTAAATCAATCCAAGGAATCGTCTGGGAAATCAACTCACTATTTTCAGCTGGCTTACATATTTTATTCTTGTGGGGGATATTATACGTTTCCCCCCCACCCCAATCATTTTTCCCCATTTTGGTTCATTCTAATCAGCTCTAGAAAATTCATAAATCAGGAAGCATTTGCTTGGACTGGAATTTCATTCCATATTCTCTGAATTCTGATGACCAGTAAGAGTTACTGGGACATTATCTGATAGCCCGAGGCTCTTATGAGGATATTTTTTTCTTTTTTTCTGGGCAGTAACAAAGATTTCTCAGCACCTTCTTAGCACCTTCTCAGCACCTCTCAAGCCACAGATGCAGCTCTGCTAATCTGAAAGCTATGACCTGTTCAACACAGGTGACAGAGCCCACCTAAAATGAGGGATAAAATAAGAAACCAAGAATGAAATACAAGGGGATCTTGCCCTGGGCTTAATATGCAATATGGAGGCAAATTAATTCATGAATATTTCCCTTGAGAGATATTCTCATTGATCTTGAAATAATGTTTAGAAGAGGAAACATATTCATTTGCAACATAGCAAGACTGAAGGGTAAGAAGAGGAATGCTGTCTTTCAATGCTTAGCTTTTCATCACAGCAGTGACCCCCGTGCCTGGACTCACATCTCCTCACACAGGTGGACCTCGTGGTTGAGAAGCACTGCACAGAAATCTATCTGCTATCGCTTCAGGGAGCCCCAATTGGCAGCACTGCAAGGGGTCATCTAGATACTCCCAGATGTGCTGATGTTGTTTTTTAAAGATCATTGAAATGAAATATGCACTATATGATTACAGTACCTGGAGACTCCAAAAAACATATCCATGGATTCCCAGGAGTCCATGAGAAGAGGTACTGGGCAGTAAATTCCTCTAAAATAAATCCTGGGGCTCTTTGGGAGCCATTGGGTAAGATCTCTGGAAGGGGAATGTATTCTTTTCAGTCTCCCAGGTGCTATGAGTCAATGTCCAGCACAGTTACTGCCTGCCCTACCAGTGTCCCCATCATTTCCCACCATCTTTTGTTCCAAGGGGCTCAGAAGCTTTTGTAACGTGGTTTCAAATTAATAAGAAAATTGGATGAGACAAAGCCCTTGTTAATGCAAACATGAAAAATTGATATCTAAGGGAATGGTGATAAAGCCTAAATTGATTTTGGTTACCAAGTCCCATATTCATCCCAGGATTACAAAGTTCCTCTTCCCAATTGGTTGTTCTTTCCAACTTTTCTATTTCTTTTGGCATGCGTGTTGTTTACAGATACCAGTAAATATGGTCAAGATGTATGAGTCAGTACAAAATTTTTGTACATTTTCGAAAACACATTTTTTCAATGCAGCATCTTTGGCTATGCATAGATCAAAGTTTATTTGTATGTTATTGACTCAATGTGCTACTGGAGACTTTAATGGGCCTCTAAGTCTTATGGGTTCATTTTCCTGTGTTTAAAAAAGAAAACTGAGAGAGAGAGAGAGAGAGAGAGAGAGAGAGAGAGAGAGAGAGAGAGAGAGGTCTTTGATCTCCATCTTACCTAGGGAGAGGAGAGTGGAAGGAAACTGGAGGCAGAGGGATACATTTACCTTTTGAGAAATATAACAATAGAGAACATTAGGTATGGCTAAAGTATTGTAAGATAAGTGGCATCAGTTGTGGGGTGAAGGAAAGAGAAAGACATGGTTTTGTGTGAGGTGCTTTCCCAGATCTGCCCTCCTCAGTCTTCTTTCTCTGGAGATTCTGAATCTCTGTCCCATTGGGAGGTGTCGGTGCCATCCTTAATGCATGCTTTAAATTAGTTCCATTCCCTGTTCAGACCGGCCAGATGCAGAGCCAGGGGAAGGATTAGGTCATACTCAGTTAAATATTGGAGGCAGTAGGAAGGAGAGGTCTGTCAATGACCAGGAGCATCAACCTGGAAACTTATTTAGCAAAAACAAAGCATGAGAGCCACAGTGGTTTTCTTCCTTGGGCATTGTTGCTGTTTACAAAATCCTGAGCCAACATTGCCTCTTCTGAGTTCATTTCCTTTCCCTCCCATGTAGCAAGTTTCCAAACAAGGTCTTTGAATTATTCTTTGTGTTTTCTTGGTTAATGAACAATATTAAAAACAACCATAGGAAAACAATAATAATGTTTTAATATAAATTATGAGAGAAAGACATTAACAATAGGTAGGTTTCATTAAAGGAGCTTCTGTTTTCATTTCTATGAATAACTGAGCTTAGTGCCAAGTTCCTTTCCTCCTACCCTGATGTGGAAATATAAAGTACCTTCCAAGTGTTCTTACTATCCTTTAATCAGAAAATTGTTTTTATTGGTTCTCTTAAATCTAAGTCTTTTGCAAAGAAATATGAGCCTATTCTTTTATTTCTTATTCTGTATTATGGTGATAGGACATAGTCCTCATTGTCCATCACATATGATCAGCTCCATTTTATTCTCCTGTGAAATATTCATTTTGTCGATTAACTGGGACAAAGGAAAAGTGAGGTTGCTCTTCATTTGACATGGGGGTGCCATCAGTCTGTATTCTCTCACCATTATGATATATATTCAAGGAAAATGCAAACTGACTTTAATATTAATTAAAGAAAAATTATAAGCAGGAAGAAATTCTGTTCAAATATTGAAAATCACTCCTAAGCATGTATGTATGTCCATATATTCTAGCTTTTCCAAGGTTAAAATGATCTGAACTTGAATTGCCCTTCAGTGATGTTGAAAAGCATATGAGGACACAAATATGTATAGGAGTGGGCAAATGTAGCTTTAAAGTTGTTATAAGGAAAAAGACATACAGGCTATGATTATTACAATAGCTTTATTAATTCAAAAGAATGTCACAATGGCACAGTGCACTTAGGTGCAATCTCATAAGTGCTCAAATTGCCGGCCTTCATTATTTATACATTCTTGTAGTCTACTTGCTATACTCAAGCACACTGTTTCCACCATAATTTACTGTAAAAATACGTTTGCTCACCCCTGTATATTTTAAAATGGGGTATTTCATATTTTTTTTCTCAATGGCCTCATCTGATTTGGTAAAGATGAACCAGTTGTCTGCATTTTCATGACAGTTAATAGTCTGTTGCACCTAGAGACACTTTGCTTTCAGTATTATTGACCCCATTTACTCCCAATGTATTATTCCAACTTAATTAATTATCTTAGAAAAATGATTCAAAGTGAAGAATTAAGAAATCTCTTCACATGCTGAACTAGTGAGACAGTGAAACAAGATGTGTTTTTATGAGATGAAAGATTGTGACTTTGCAAAATGTAACTTGGCCTTATATGTAATTTCTGTGCTCAAATACCTGCAGTGGCTCCCATTGCCTGGAATAGGTTGAACTGCCCATTGCTTTCTGACCCCTCTCTGCACTTACCTATCATTACACCCCTTCTCACCCTTGGCATCTTAACCTCAAGGAACATAGCATTTTTTAAAAAAAAAAAACTTACTGCTCACATTCCCCTTTTAGAGTGTATTTTTTAATCTTCATGTTTTACATTCAGCCTTAGTAGCTCCTTTTGCTTCATTTCCACTGCTAAAATCCAACTTTAAAAACCAACTCGTGTATCACAAAATATATGATCCATTTCTCTTCTTGGAATGAATTGTTTCCTCTCATGCACTCTTTTAGCACCTGGTTCTGTATCCTGGCTATGGGTCAGAATCACTGGCAAACTTTTAAAGATTCTGACTGTCTATACTTTAATAAGTTTATGGTTACTTTTTAAATACTATTTTTTTTTACATTGCAGTAAATCCTTTTGTATTTTCTTCTTCACACAAAACCGTGAACTTCAAAGTTTTACCACATTTTCTGGTTGATCCACTCTCCACAGTTCCTGATGACTATTTCTTTTAAAAATATGTATATTTTTATTTATTTCAGAGAGGGAGAGAGAGATAGAAACATCAATGATGAGAGAGAATCATTGATAGGCTGCCTCCTGCATGCCCCTCCTGGCATGTGCTCTGTCCAGGAACTGAATCACAGGTCAACACTCAACTACTGAGCCATGTGGAGTGGGCTTGATGACTATTTCTTGACATTTTCTTTCTCCTCACACTTCCATTACTCCCTCCCTACTCCTCACTCTTGACTGATGACCTCGCTTCCTGCTTCCCTGAGAAGGTATAAGGATCAGGAAAGGACATCCTCATTCTCTTACCAGGCAATTTATCAATCCATTGAATTTCTTTAGTCTCTATTTTCCCTCCTGTGGCAGAGTCTCAGTTAAGGCCACACCCTCCACTCATGTAGTTGATCCACTCTCCTTCCATCATTTCATGGACTTGCTTCTGCCATTGCCTTCTCTCTTCAGCTTCATTATGATCCTCTCTACTCAGTCATCTGACATCCTGAAAAAAATTGTCCCATGGTCCTTCATTTTTCTCTATTAACCTTTCCTGGGAGCCTCGAGAATGTGCCTGCAGATGTCCTTCTAAAGGAAGTGTTTAAAATATATATATATATTATTGATTTTTTACAGAGAGGAAGGGAGAGGGATAGAGAGTTAGAAATATCGATGAGAGAGAAACATTGATCAGCTGCCTCCTGCACACCGCCTACTGGGGATGTGGTGCCCACAACCAAGGTACATGCCTTTGACTGGAATTGAACCCGGGACTTTTCAGTCTGCAGGCAGATACTCTATCTACTGAGCCAAACCGGTTTTGGCTAAAGGAAGTGTTTTTGATTGAGTATGCCAGCTGCTGAGATTTGGAATCCATCCTGTCTTTGTTTTGAGGCATTGCTTCCTGTAGATTGCTTCTTACCAATGACCAAGTTTGGCAGGAATACTAATGCAGCTTCTTTTGTGGAAGACACAGTATTCCTTTGTTGGCTCAACATTGGCTAGAGAACTGATGGCTTTGTAGAACTTTCCATGGACTTGCCTGGTAGTCTAGGACGTTTCCAATTCATCCTAACTCTTTTATCTTCTCCCCTTCCCTCAACCTCAGACTCGTGCTTTTGGTTGATGGCACTCTGCACCTCCTTCATCTCCCTCTCTACCTCTTTTTGCAGAGGCATTCCCCCTAATCAAATTTTTGAATGTTTTATCCAGGCTTGGAATGTGCTTCATAAAGGACCTAGACAAGCACACCTTCCTAATTTATTTCCTTCCTTTCATAGCAAAATTACTCTTAGGAGTTGCCTGCCCATTCTTGCTGCTTCTTTTCTCTTGAACCCTCTTCAGCTTTCATCCTAAGCACTCCAATTACTCTTGTCTAGTCACCAATGAGCTCCATGTTGCTATAGTCAGTTTTGACTCTTCATTTTTCTTATGTACCAGAAACTACTGACATTCCTTTTTGAAGCATTTTTTCCCCAGTTGGTTTTCAGAATACATTTTCTCCTTTTCCTTCTACCTGATTCCAAGGCTCCTTTGCTGACTTCTCATTTCCATTGCTGGAGGGCCCTTCAGTTAAGCCTCTGTTCTCTTCTCTATTTACTCTCCCTTGGAGATCTTATCCAGTATCATGGTTTTAAATATAATCTATACCTAACTCCAAAATGTCCATCTCTAGTCCTAACTTTTTCTTGAAATACTAAATTGTACATCCAACTTTAATTTGTTTATCTGATATGAACATTTTCAACTTCACAGGCATATCTTAAGGCAGACCCTCTGGAAAACAGAGCTCGAGGCAAGCATTTGATACCATCAATTTATTTTGAAAGTGCAAGTTGAGTTTGTGAAAGTGAAGAATAAAGGGAAGTAAAGGGAGGGAAGATGCAGTGTTAGGCCATGAGATGCATTACTGCCCTGGTCCATGCTGTACAGTGAGCTATGAAAGAACATAGCAGAGCACACACAGGCCTGCTTACTTAGTACATCGGTCTCTTAAAGGGCTGTAGGAAAGCACTGCACTGTGGAGTTGTGTGTGTGTGTGTGTGTGTGTGTGTGAGAGAGAGAGAGAGAGAGAGAGAGAGAGAGAGAGAGAGAGAGAGAGAGAAAGGAAGAAACCTTAATTTGCCTGTTGCCCTCCCATCTTGTGTTTTTCACTGGTCTAAGGTTCACCCCATGGAGAGCTAGCTAGCCCAGCACTTCTAGATTGTCATCTGGCCCCATTTGTGCTATGTGGAAAGATGTGGAATTTTACCCAAGTTCTAAAGTGGAAGGATACTTGACACAGTTGAAATAAGCAGTGATGAAAAATTGGGAAGATGCACAAGGTGTGTGATCCTATACATTGTCCTAAATAGAACTCCGATTTCTTTCCCCTCCCACAATTACTTTTCCTAGCTTTGTCCCATCAGACTATGCTTGAATAAGGGCCAGAATGATCTTTTAAAACAATCAGATCACATATTCACCTGCTCAAACCTTCCAGTAGTTTTCATCACATGCAGAACAAACCCCAAAGTCCTCCTGTAGGGCTATGTGAAAGGCCTTCCTCGCTTCATTTCTGTTGGCTCTCTCCCTCCTTCTGCTCCAGCCACCTTCATACCTTTGCTGTCCTTTGAGCACACCAAGCTGGCTCTCTGCTTAAGGTCTTTGTACATGCTGTTCCTGCTGCCTGGAATTCTCATCTTAAATTTTCTCATGGCTCCTCCCCTCACTTCATTCATTTCTCTTTCTCAGATCCCCTCTTTAGTGATGCTTTTCCTGACTGTCCTATTGGAAACCGGAGCCATTTTCACTTTCTTCTCATTTTTCCCTGCTTTAGTTTCTTCTAAGCATGTATACATTCAACATTATATTTCTGTCTTTACCATTATCTGTCCCACTAGAGTGTTAGTTAGCTCCATGGGAACTGGGATTTGTCTTTTTCATTGCCGTTTCCTCAGGAACCAGAATAATGCCCACTGTAAGCATTCAGTATTTATGGAGAGAATTAGTTCTGGAACATGAAATGTACATTCCAGGGGGATAAAGAGAAGGGGAAGGGAAATGGTCTGTATCATTTATCAGAATATATTTCCTGATGGCTTTCTTCTTCCTTTTCTCTTTTGTATTATAAAGAGACCTACTCAGCACAAACGGAAGGAATTTCCACTGTACAAGCACCAATCATACAGTGCTAACAGCATGCTTAAGAAGTCAGTTTCCTCCAGTTCTTCATTAAATAGCCTTGTGAGTTACTAGCCTCCCGGTTGCAAAGGTGGGTCAGGGAATTTAGTAACATGTAGGAGGGATTGTTCCTGGCAGACCTGTTCTTGGATCTTGGTGGGCTGCTTCTGGTCTGGCTTTTTGTGTTGTGTCAGTGATGCAAACCAGAGATCCTGGGATGCCCATAGGCCCCATGGGAAGAGATAGGCAGCAAGCACAACCCAAGCTTTCTTGGGCAGCCTCTCTGCATGTGGCTGGAGGGTGAGGAGCACAGCTGTCTGCTGGGTGATGAAAAGAAAGCATTCTGATAAGGACTCAAATTTGCAACATCTGCTTCATCTGGGTAATTTTACATGGCTAAAACCCACATCTCAGAATGACGAGGGATCCTATCATTTTACCAATGATTGCTGAGATGTCTCTAAGCACACACCACAGTAATTAATAGACTGGAAGGGCTGGGAAGAAATAGGACCCTCATTAAGCTCAGGAAACAGCATCCCTTAGGGCAAACTGACACAGAAGAAAACAGTGTAATGGTTTCTCTCTCTTAGAAAAGTCTTTAAAAAAAAAAAGCGCTCTCTCTCTCTCTCTCTCTCTCTCTCTCTCTCTCTCTCTCTCTCTCTTCAAGCTCTAGTAGAGAGTTTAGGATCATAATATTTCTATTAACCTTTTCTTATCCAGATACCTATGCTTTATTTCTATCACTTCTCAGAAGAAAAACAACTTTATTCAAAGAAATTTACATGCATAAAAATGGAATTTTAAAATACCAATCATTGTTACTGAGATCTTTTCCCAAAGATAGCCCTTAATAGAAATGATAGCACTTTTACTCAGAGTATTTCTGGGAGGAAATACGAAGGAGATTAGCAGCTGTTAATTGTATTGCACAGATAATGAATTTGGAGACCCATAAAGAACATTTTCTCTACTTTTCTATTTCCCACAGCACTTCCTATCATGCTTTGAGCAAGTGCTTAATAGATGTATCTTGGGGGGGGGGGGAAGGCATGAATATAAATGTCGACAATAGTGGCAAAATAGGAAACATCACTAATTTTATAATATGTGGATCCCTTTTATCCAATAAATTTTACTCTGTTTTAAATATCAAATTAAAAAAACATACCCTGTAATGGACAGCAAGAATAATGGAGTGCTTACTTTAGAATTTTAAGTATAATCTAAGTAGCTCTTTGTCAAGCCTGATTCCTGTTCTTGTAGCTCTGGGCAGTAAACAGGACACTTTGGCAAGCATTATCTCATTTGATCCTCAAAATGACCTCTTCTGCATTGGATCCCCAAAGCCTTCTCAGATCCAGAAAAGGTTGCAAAGTATTTCTTTGCCACCCAGACTGATGCGTTTTCAGAACGCGAAAATGGAATGTTCTTGGAGAGGGGACTGTTTGGTCATCATGACTTTTCTGCCAGGCATCAGAGAGTTCTATCTGAGAAGGCTAACATGTGGCTGTGTCATACCACACTGTGCTGTGTTCATCAGGATAGAAGAAGTTAGGCTGTGGTGACAAAAACCCCCAGAGTACAGTGGTTTAACAGAAGAAAGGTTTGTTTCTTGCTTACAAAGATGCCTGCATATCCAGGTCCCTCTCAGGGATGACTCAGTGCTCACCACCTGGGATCACACCACTGGAAACATGCCCCTTCACGGTCATGGTAGCAGGGATGGACTGCTCTGGGAAGTACATACTAGCAAATACATGTTTTGTCCTAAAAGTGACACATGGCACTTTGTTTACCTGGCCATGGAAGGGTAATCTTTCCCTATGCCAAGAAAGAAAGGAAAACCAGATATGATTAGAAATTTGTACCTAAGATTTTTCTTTTCTCCATCAATAAGAAAGGACTATGCTTTCAGCTTTAAGGTGGAATAGTCTTAGCCAAACCTGACAAGGCCTGTGGCCTTCTTCCACTAAATGTATTGCAACCGTTACTCTGTAATGACAGAGACAACTCCTTTTTAGATAAAATGGGCCCCAGGTTTTCTCTGATATCAGGCTGTGGTAGTCTCAACATGTTGCCAAGACCAACTAATAAGTTCAATGAATTCAGTGAGGGAGGGAAATGGGCCTGATAGCTTTGACAAGGTGTTCAATAAATAACTGGTCGTTTATCTGAAACATTCAATTTCCAGTACATCAGTGAACACCATGAGAAATGCTTCTTGGTCTTGGCCTTTTCTTCATGCAATTTTGGAGAGCCTAGAGAATAGTAGAAGCAGGAAAGACTGAGGGTCATTGTACCCTCATGGGTTAACTTTGTGCTTAGGACCAGATTGCAGTCTCCTGCAAATATGATTTTGTCGTCCTCCCACGTTGATATTACACCAGCTAGTGAACTTGTTTAATGAATCAGCCAGTAAATAAGCCTGCATATAGGCCTACCTAAAAGTGAACAACTTGAGTGACTTCGTCCAAAACCCAGTGATGGGGTTCTTAATCTGTTGTTTATCATTGTGAGATATATGTGAGAACCACCCCAGTAACTTCTAAAATTCAACTTTCAGGACAGCACCCTCAGAAATTTTGAATCACTGTTGTAGAGCCTAAGAAATCATATTTTAGACAGAAATCTCAGTTGATTCTGATGCTTTCTAACATACAGGCCACATTTTAAGAAACACCGAACTGAGTTAAAAAAATATGGATTGGCCAAGAAATGCTCAGAATCTTGTGAATTCTGAGCAGCCCTCAACAATATCTGCATTGTCATGTAATTTGTTCAGTATTCTATACAAAGGGCTTGGAAAACAGTTTGCATAGTAAAAGCACAATAGGCTTTCCAAAGATTTGACTGCTAGAGACTGCTGTGAATTTCCTAAATCATCTGCACAATGGTTTTAGGAATTTCTTATAGTTAATATTGAGGGCTTTCCACCTACTTCATTTACTGGTGCCCTTTAGGATTGTAGAAAAGAATGGCCGACTCTCGATGAGGACAATGGAAAGCAAGTTGAATGAATCCCAAAATGGCATTTTTTTCTTGAAAAATATGCATTATGCTCTTTTCCAAGTAAACTGCACAGAAAAAATGTAAATGAAGCATAAAGCTCTTACGAATTAGGCCCCAAGCGTTTTTCTTTTTAGCATATAAACTGCCACTAAGGATGTGATAGGAATGCATTTTCTACTATTTTTCAAACTGTAATTACGTTTCCCTGGTAAAACTCAAACACTTGATATGGTCCTGTTGCAACTGTACCAGACAGGTAATAATTGGAAAATTTAACGCAAAGCTTTATCTCTTAAATGCTAAAAGGTAGGGCTACCGCATACAGAAGAGTTGGCATTAAATATAAAAGTGTGAGGCTGTTGTTTCTCTGTGATGCTAATTTTGCATCTGGAAGTGTGCTCCAAAGCTGTAGCACCCTTTGAAATATATAAGAATAAGAGACAATTCCTACCCAAACCTTCACCTAAAAGAGCCTATAACCTCTATCAAGCATTCAATCATTCCACTTACTATTTTCTCCACATTTACTATATTTCAGGTTAGGATGTGATGCATGTAAGTCCCAGAGCAGTAAATTAACTTATTTAAATAGCCATGGAATGAAATGAAGCAAAGAGAAGGGAGATTCTCTGGAGACCTCTGTTCAATTGTGTATCTAGATCATCAGAAAAGGGCACACAATAAATTCATATAGAGAATTAAAAAGGTTTGAGCAATGCTCTTCCCATTTATCATTACGGTGGACTTTATAGTCAACTTTTTTTTTTATTATTGACTTCTTTTATTCAGCAATTCTAAGACTTACAGTACATTAAGGATGCACAAGCTTACACAGATACAGAAAGTTTCCTTAAGCCTTCTATGTGAATTAATAATACTTTTTTTTGCAGAGAATGCAAGTTAAATACTTTCCAGATGGCATGTTGTATGTAGTTTCTATGGGAAAACCATAGAGTCACAAGTTTAGGACAAAGCCAATCAGTGTTTGGAATGTGATCTTACATTGTAAAATGCTCAGAAGAGCAAGAGCTCTGAAATAATTTCTGATAAGATTTCTTGCAAAATTTGCATCCTGGAAAAATGTTGATGTTTTCTAGTGCTTGTGAAATCAAATTCCATAGCCCTTTGACAATTGTTCATCTTACTTGAATTCGTATGGGCCCCATCCAGACCTGATACATCTTGTTTTTGTGTCTATCAAAAGAAATATTAATTTATTTCTGCATGCCACCTTTCATCACTCCCATTACTGCCCTATTTGGTTACAAGGAACTTGCTGTCATACAACTTTGTAACCCTGAATTCAGGTTATGATTTCTGAAAGCATTGATCAACTTATCTGAAATCATTGTCAGCTTTCATAAAGCATTTATCACCAATATAATTTTAATCCCCAAACTAGAGGTTGCATTTGGCAGTAAATCAGGCTGGAAATCATCCAATTCGGTGGAACAGGTAGCTTTTGACAGCTGGGGGAGCAACAGAGCATAAGGATCAATGATTCAGGCTTTAGAATCAGACAAGTTTGAAATCTCTGCTGTTACGTTCACCAGTAGTCTTGACTTCGAGCTTGTGCTCTTTGAGCTCAGTTTCTCCCATGTATAAAGTGGGTAAAGTAGTAGGTATAATATTGAGGATGGGCTAACTGCTGTATCAGTTGGACTTCCATGTTTGCTCACTAATGGTACTTGGAAGTGACCAGGGTACCTTTCCTCCAGTTAGTCATTAGAGACCTAGTCTGAGAGAGGGTCTACCATTTTCAATATGTAGCTTCTACAAGGTTACTTTAGAGCACAGTTTCTCAAATGTTTTTTTTTTTTTTTTTAAATCCTCCATTAGGAGAAAAATTAAAGTAAGTAAGATCCAATTAACTAACATTAATATAATGATGTACAAATTCTCCCTAACAAGAGAAATTAAATACTAAGAAATAAGATATTTACTGGGTACATCTGAGCATTGAAGAGTTACCAATGATTATATCTAAGAGTTTTGCCCCTCCCCACCCCAAGCAACAATTTTCACTTCCTGGGAGCAATATTATATGCTAGAAGGGGCAAAGAGAATGCAGGAGCAAACCTGGGAGATTTTTCTGGGTCAGGCCTGGAAATGCCACACATCACTTCTATTTATATCCCACGGGCTAGAACTTGGTTATATATGCGGTCACTCATAATCACAAGGGAAAGGAGGAAGCATAATATAGATGGAAAATACTACATTTTTAAGTATTTAAGATGTTTTGAATTTGTTTAGGAAAAAAGAAAAAAAGAGATGAGGAATCTCTTCAGTATTTAATCTATCAGAGAATGAAAAAAAATCTTAGAGTTGGATGAAAAAAATCATTGATTGGGAGATAAGACACTTTGAGTAAAGTGTTTGAACACTAAGTGGAGGCAGTACATTTCCTTATTATATCTCAAGTTACCTGAAAATTTTTATTTCAGGCAAAAATCCATATTCTCAGACTTCCAACTATCCTATCCTACCCATTAGTATTTTCTTTGCCTACTGAATTTTTACTAATTAACTCATTCAACATCTGTTTATTGAATGCTTATGTATATCTGATAGTGTGCTGGTCTCTGGAGATTCTCCTTGCCTTTAAATACTGGAAACATTTTACCCTTCAAAAACCACATGAACAAAACCAATGGATACAGGCAGTAGGGGGGGGGGGGATGGAAGGGTGAGAAGGGGGAGGGCTTGTGCTTGAGCTTGGAGGAGGGGGTGGTGGGGAGAGGTCAGTGGGGGAAAAGGGAGACTAATGTCATACTTCAAACAATAAAGAATTAAAAATTTAGTAAATGTGGATTTGAAAGAAACCCCCCCCCCCCCAGTTTTGTCTTAGTTTTATTGTGTCCCCAGCCCATAGCACAGTGCAGGCACTTAGCAAGTGCTCAGTCAGTAGCTGTTAAATAAGTGGGTATGATGGTGGAGACAGAAAATGGAAACAGGCAGGGTCGGTATAGTAAAATGAGTGATGTTAAGGAGCTCTGAGAGACAGCCAGGAAGGACACCTCACCCAGCTCAGAAAGGCAGCTGAGAGAAAGTGATATCTGAGCTGAGTGTTGAAGGATATGAGAATGTGCTATGATAAAGAATGGGGGAGGGGAGTTTTTAGAGAAAGAAAACGGCATGTTTCAGGCCTAGAGGGGAAAGGACTTGTCAAAATGTGGTATACCAAGCTAAATAGTGTCCACCAGGAACCTAAGAATGTGATTTTTTTTGAAAGTAGGGTATTTGCAGATGTAATTAGTTATGTTAAAATGAGGTCAAATGGTATTAAGGTGGGTTCTAACTCCACTGACTGGTGTCCATGTAAGGAGGCCATTGAAGACTCACACACAAAGACAGAGGGAAGACGACCATGTGAAGACAGAGGCAGAGGTTGGAGTCTTGGTGCCACAGCTAAGGAACTCCAAGGATTACTGGGAGTCTAGACGTTAAAAGAGGCAAGGAAGGATACATCCTTTGAGTTTTCAGAGGGAGCAGGGCCCTGTTGACACCTTGATTTTGGATTTCTGGTCTCTGCAATAGTGAGGGAATACATTTCTTTGGTTTAAGCAGTCCAGTTTGTGATAACTTGTCATGGTATTCCTCAGAAACTAAGTCTTATCGAAGTATAGTTAATAGAGTTGGGGAGAGGGGTCAGCAGTCAGCAGTGCTAGCCTATGAGGCTCATGAAGGCTTTATTGATACAAATACTGGAGGAACTTTTGAAAACTGTTTCACCAGATGAATTGGGACTCACCATGTCCTCTGCACAGGATGCTTGGCTGGACACTCCTAGTTAGTAGGTTGTTCTTTAACTTGTCCAGGTCCTTCTGTTCTCAGGAGTTGAGCTGTGTGCTTGTTATGAATCAGCTTGTTTCCAAATCTGTTTCTGGCCGTTGTACCTGTAATTATGGAATATTATTCTGTTATATATGTTATGGGTAAATTATGAGCATGGAAGAAGAGTTATTATTTCTTTGAAAAATAACAGTATCTTTTGAAAAGTTTGAAAATGTTATAAAAATCAAGGCTTATGCAGTCAGATTGCTTTCAAGTATCTTAATGTTTTGGATGTTAAAGACATTGAAACTACCCATTGGAAGGAGGCATTTCAGAAATGGTTTATAGAAAAAGAACTTTGAGGAAATTCAGGTAGTGTTTATACAAGGAGTCCACAAAAGATTTATACATAAATTTAAAGCTGATAGTTTAGTTTTGAAAATGAAATGTATTTTAAAAAACAGTGCCTTTTATAATTATTCAAAGTGCATGTATGCATTTTTGGAAACACCCTATATATCAGAGATGGACACATAAATATATATTTGAATTTAAGTTAAAATATTTAAAATATGTTTTGTTTTGTTTTGAAATAATGTTCTGCTGGAACCAATTTTTATGTTTAATTTTCCTGATTGCATTGGATAAGAAAGTTCCTATTGTACATTGGCAAAGTGACTTGTGTAGAAATGCTACCAAGAGCTGGCTTCAGAGTTACTGAGGGTTTTCTTTCAATCACAATGAGTAAAAAGATAATTGCCCCCTCACCTGGCAAATGCCTGATTTAGGAACGGGAATTTGAGTTCCTGGTGCCCTGCATTCTGAAGTGGGACTGATGCCCCTATATAAATAGTACCATAAATGATGTCTTATTTCTCAGGCCCAGGAATCTATTTAACTCAAGGTCATAGATGCCATTACAGGTAAAGTCAGAAATAGAAGTAGTTTTTTGTTTTTTTAATCTATGCCATGTTCTTCACAATGTACCTCACCAACACATAGGGAATATTATGCCAGTACCTTTTTAGTGGAAATGATATTTTATTTTTATTTTGATTTTGTCATCCTTTTATTGTTTCTTGAGAATAATATTTTTTCAGGTTCTAATTCCTAATTCACATATACTTTCTCAGAATGACACCCATTTGCAAATTGGAATAGTCTTGTATGTATATAATTGTTTTACATATTTAAGTTTAAAATTATATTTTATTTGGATGAACATTAGTACTTAAGTTCCATGACCATAAATCAATTGATTATTGAGCATGTGATCTAGAAATAGGAAAAAGGCCCAGTGGTTGGGGGACTTAGTCTGGGTTTGAACTTTTGTCATGAATTCATCAATAAATAATTACAGAGTTATTAATTAGTCAGAAACTATTGTTTAAATGTCTAGCATTTGCCAGGAACTGTGCTAAGTGCTGATATATGATAAGCACAAAGAAGAAAGACCCTATTTAGGTTCTGGAGATTCTATGTTGACATGATCTCTGTCTTCTGAGATTAAGACTAAAATTGCCAAGGACAGTAGCTATAAGCCTTTAAAACTCTGTTGGAATATTTAGTACCACATAAATGCTATCAGGAGAAGAGAGTGCTAAAATTTAGATCCAAAGATTTAAGAAGGCACTTTCCATGTTTTAAAATCCCTAGTTAACTACTCAGGCGCCGACAAAGTGCTTGGTGTGCTGTTCCCTTGGGCTAGTGTGGTATGTTGTAAAAAACATGATATAGAGGAAAACAAAGGCACATTTTCCAGTTTTAGCTCACCAAGAACAGGCTATGACCTTGGACAGTTCTCTTTGATTTTTGGGTCCCTCCTTGGTACTAACTGAATGAGGTGATGTCTACAGTCTTTTCCTAAAATAAAATCCTCATTTACTATAGAATTTCAAGGCTGTTTGAAAGACCTAGAGCATCCATGATAGAACTTTTGAATTACTTCATTTCCCTCACCACAACAGCATGATATTAGAAAGTATAGTGTTTGCCACAGAGACATTATATGATCCAATCTGCTTTCTTTCACCCCATTAGTATTTCTGTTGGAGGAAGGAGGCAAGAAGAGGCCAATATCTACTTGGTGATTTGAGGAATAGTTGAGGAATTGAAAATTTTAGTCTCGAGGAGAATAACCACAGGAGATAGAAAAGCCAATTGGAGTATTTGAATGGGTGTCATCAAGTGCAGGCACTCATGACACAAAGAAGAATGAGATATGCTTTTTGTCCTCTAGAAACTCATTTGGTGGAGGGGTCAGACACACTGAAAATACGTGACCAGTCCTATTGTCAAGGCAGGAATTGTTGGGTATTAGAGAATCTTGGGAGAGATACAGTGAAAGTACAAAGGGATGAATGTGTTGTTTTTTTATGTTTCTCCAGAGAACAGAACAATAATAATAGGTTGATAAAAAGTACAGAGGGAATATTTGGCTCAATATAAGAAAGGGCCTTCTAATAATTAGAGCAATCCACCATTGAGTGGTACACCTGAGGAAGGAGTGGAAGACTCTATTTGCTTTGTAGAAATCAAAATGATTCTAGGCACTTCTATCAGACATCTGCATCAGGTGGGGGGTTGGATTAGATAATCTCTAACTTGCCTTTAGCCACTCACACTTTGTGAGATGCCTCTCAATGGATCAAACAGCTTTCTCCCATTGAAGTCATCTTATAGGAATCCATAGAGAAGGTTTTCTGTAATCGAATGAAGACACCCCCAGAAAAAGGGGATTGCTCTAATGAAGAGGTGAACCATTATTTCCATCACTATCCCTATCTCCATTAAATAGCTCCTATTATTTGTAGCTAGAATGCATGAGACCAACCAGGATGATGGATGCAGAAAAATCCAAGAAAGCCTCTTCCTTAGCAAGGAGTGGATTCCTTGACCTTTGAAGTGAGGGGTTGCTGGAATTTGGCTTGCATAGAAGGTGGCTGTGATAGGATTTACTCCAAAGTGCTAAGATAAGATTTCCTTTGAGTTTGCTGCCTTTAAGCTGCATGACTCACCAGCAAATTCACAAAACAAAAATATGATCACCGTGGATTATGTTGCCATTGCTGGTAACATGCTGGCAACGATTGCAACAAAACTTGCCAAGCACACATTGACCCTCTGAGTCACATTGGTTCCTATGGAGATTAACACCATCAACGGTGAGAACAACAGCCCAGAAGTGCGATTGGAGTTAGACAGGGAGGAGAAAAATGGCTGTATGATCCTCTAGAAATGAAGCAATTAGAATGAAAAAGGAGCATGGGGTGGCACAATGCAGGAGAGAAAATGACCTGTAATGGCATAGCAACCTACTTCTCTAGCTCTTCCTGCAAATGGCTGGAGAAATAGTGTGGTTCCTGGCAGAGAGGATACAATTTACTTGTGTTTATTTCCATCTGGCATTTCCTGCAAGTTCTCTTATCATCCCAGATAGCTTATCTCTTCAGAGGAGTCAGTCCAAAGTGACCTCCTCACAGACCAAGTGTTCCTGAAGCTGGAGCCACAAGTCCAATGGACATGTTGGGGTTCAGTCGTGGAAAGGATTCAGATTACTTAGCTATAGCTGAGTAGGTTTTAGTTTTTTTCCTGGATAAAAGATTTTTACTTCCATTTAAAGAATACCATGACTTGAATTTCACAATTTAAGGTGTTTCGTGTATTTTAATAGAGCAGCTGGATTTCTGAGTGTCAGTGTTTTCACTGGAAGTTGTGGGAGGGTTTGAGCTGTGCTGATATCCCACATTCCCTGTCCCTTGCAGCCATATCTGCCTGGGTACTATCATGAGCAGCTTTATGCACAGATTTATCATCCTGGTGCTGAGATTCATCCCCTCTCCCATAAAGACGGGGAAATCTGGAGACCTGCATATTTTTGAAATTCAAGATATGTAAATTCTGTCCAGCTCAGATGAATTAGGGTATATAAGGTGAGCTTGCTTTTTCTTGTCTTTCTCATATCAGCAGTTGTGGAAAGTGCCTATTAGTTGCTGAATGATGAAACAGATGTAAGAAGAATAACTTGTTTCTAGCAAAATCAGATTAAATTGCATCAAAAGTAACCAAGCTGAAATGACAACATGTCATCTGGAAAAGAAAAAAGATAATGGTTTTCAAAGAAATGACAGAGCATTTTTGGAGGAAATGAGTGTTAATAAGGTAGTTGGAAATGGAAAACATGACATTATTCTCCCAAATGTTACTTGTTGATGACTGTTTTATCTAGAGGAAGGAGCTGCCCTGGGCTGTGCATGGCCATAGCATTAGCTGTACCACTGCCTATTGTGGAGCTTTAGGCAAATCTCCAAAGTGTGCTGGCCTCAGTTTACTCCTCTGTAAAATAAGGGTTTGTACCATGTAACCTCAACATAGTGAACACCGTGCCCGACACACCGACTCAATAAATGCTACTGATGACAGTGAAGATGATTTTGACAGTGGCAGCAGTGATGATGGTGATGGTGATGATGATGATAAAATTATTATGATTACTAAGGGATCCTGTCCTTTGGTTCCAAATTCTGTGATTCTGAAAATGGAACTTTATTTGTTAGAAAAGTGATTTTCAAAAAGTTGTTTCTTATAAAGATTATGTCTCATGGGAAGGAAGTGGAAAGAGTCATAGTTCTTTGCTTGGGAAAACCATTTGAACTCAGAGTCTTAGGCTCTAGGAACATGTTTTTCAATGTCTAAGATGCCTGACCTTACTTAATGACATCTAGTCTCATTGTGCTATATTGTATGCTTCAGAGAAGCAGCCCAACATGGTGCTTAAGGGCTCAAGATCATGGTTATATTCCTGCTCTGCCACCTACCACTGTGTTACTTGGACAAGTTCTTGAATGGTTCTGTGTTTCACTTTCCTCACCTGTATAATCTGTCTATCTATCTATCTATCTATCTATCTATTATCTATCTATCTATCTATCTATCTATCTATCTATCTATCTATCTATAGGTAAATATGCTAATTAACAGGGACGCCATAATGGGTTGACCAGACAGGAGGAGGTTTTGCACACAGCATTGGGGGCAGGGCGGCAGGGGCCTCCGCCTGCGCTGGGGAAGGACCTGATCAGCAGCAGCCACAGCTTGTTCAAGGGCCAGAGAGGGAGGCGGGGCTGAATCAGCAGCGGCCTCAGCTATTGCAGGGCCCAGGGAGTGAGGGAGGGCCGGACTGGGGACTAGAAGGTGGGCAGTGTAACGCAATTTCAAATCGTGCACTGGGCTCCTAGTGTGATAATAATAGACTTATCTCAGAGGGTGAGGATGGCATAACTACTCAGGTACTAGATCAGTACCTTCCTGGCATGGAGTCCACATTCAATAACTATCAGGAATTGTTATTATATTTCTTCCTGAAAAATTAAGGAGCTAGAAAGACATCACATTTTAATCTTCTTCACTTGTAAACTAATTTGTTGTGAAACTTACTAGAGAATGTCTTAATTGATTGTACTTTTGTAGTTGTTAACTCAGCATTGAATTTTATTCTTAAGTCTTCCTTCAAGAAAGCAAGTGTGTGTGTAAAGAAAAAAAGAAAAAAAAAAAAAAGCCTGGCAAATGAATGCTGATGCCCCTGATCTCCCCACAAGGTGGCACAACACTCCTGCTGGGAATTTTGATCAGCGTCCAAAGGATCACTTCATCTTTCCTTGCAGAGAGCACAGAGCACAATACTTCATGTTCTGTCAAGTACATGTCCCTAGGTATTGCTTGTGATTTCATAGAAACTACAGAAAAGCTAAAGCCACGTTAGCCTTTAATCCCCTCCCCCATATTTTATTCCAGTCAAATTTGACCTTTGAAGAACAGGTTTTGCCTATTACCCCTAACATGTGAAGGGTGGCATTAGAGTGAGAAAGTAGAGTCTGTCTCCTGCCTGTCTAGATTGACTCTCTTACTGAAAAAAGACAATAACCAAACAAGGAACCACAGAAAACAGGAGCTTGTTGATGTATTGGAGGTAGTGAATGGGTGGGAATACCTCTGTACAAATGTTAATAGAGGTGAGCTTTGCCTTCAGTGTCCCTTATCCCTCTCTGTCTCAGTCTTTCTCTGTGACCTTCAGGCACCAACAGGACTGCTCGACATTGATGCTCATACCTCAGTGTCACCTACCTTTGCCTGCTCCTCACTGTCCCCTCATCAAATCTTATCTTCTGAGATTCATCCCTTCAGAACCCTTCTAATGCACTTAGACTAGTCTGTAAAAGAATCCAGTTTTCTAACAGATTATTGTGCAGAAGTCTTATTCTGACAAAGAAACACATTTAATTATTGTTCAAAATACCGATAATCCCAGAAATTAAGGGGTGGGGTTATCTATATAGATAAAAGCCCAGCGACCCAATGACAGAATGACTGGTTGACCAGTTGCCATGTTGCACACTGAACACCAGGGGGCAGACGCGCAATGCAGGAGCTGCCCCTTGGTGGTCAGTGGGCTCCCACAGTGGGAGAGCCACTTGGCTGACTAGGTTGAGAGATGTTCCCATAGCAGGCCAATCCCCACAGGCCATGCCCCCCACCAGTGCATGAATTCATATAGGGGGGACTCCAGTAATATGATATTTGCAAGAAATTTGTATTTAAAATGATTAAATACATGTTTTTTAAAATATGTTTTTATTGATTATATATAGAGAGGAAGGGATAGAGAGAAACATCAATCAGTTGCCTCTGGCATGCACCCTGATGGGGGACCGAACCCACAACCTGGGCATGTGTCCTGACTGGGAATCGAAATAGCAATGTTTTGGTGCACAGGGTAACACTCAACCAACTGAGCCACACTTGCTAGGGCAGAAATTTGTATTTTAGAAGAATCACTTATAGAACGAATGAACCCTCTTGAAAATTGCTAAGAAAATAGATCTGAAAAATTTTCATCACATGAAAGAGAAATTTGTAACAATGTGAGGTGATGGATATTAACTACTAAACACTGTGGTGATCATTTAGCAATATATACATATATCAAATAATTATGTTGACACCTGAAACTTATACATTGTGATATTTCGATTGTAGCTCAATAAAGCTTGAAGGGGGCATAAAACAAATGAACCAAATGAATTTGATCATGTACATGCATTTCATATGCATCATATTGTGTGTATATACAGATTCATGGATCTAACATAGTTTTTTCTATCTGCTACATCTCTTTCATGAAAGAGCAGGAACCTCCTCAGATTGTGTCAAATTGCCTCTGAGGTGGAGAGACTAATACGGTGCTCATGGAAATCAAATGGCCAAACGTGGCTTTCTGGGAAGAGCTGGTCTTGGCTCTTTCCTTATAGAAAGACCTGGCTGGCATCGTTCTCTCGCTTCCCCTCCTATGCCATCTGAAATCTGTGCCCTGAGCCTGCTGGCAGCTTTCTAAATCTCTTTATTTCAAATTTGGCACAACCTGGCTTCATCTGCGACCTAGGAGTCTTGTGTTGTATACTCCACAGCTCAGGCTGGAGAGGAGAACTGTTTTGTTAATGTACCAGCTCCTAGAATAAACAACTTTTTTTTTTTTTACTCCCAAAGAAACTGAGATACACCCTTTGCACATGGAAATTGCTAATTTACCATTTTAAACAGTATTTTGCAGCTAGTGAAGGTTACCATTATCCCTTCCTCTAGTAGCGGAGCAGAGTGACTTTTATTTGCCCATTTTCACATTTGCAACCATCTAATCTAGCTGCTCCTGACTGTCGCAGTGACCTGTTAGAAACACCAATTAGGCAACTTCTGTGCTCAAAACACTTCATAGGCTCCCATGCTCTATTCCTACCCTCTTTTATGCATATACTTCAGAGTAGCAATACCAATTTGTAATGCTACCACTGACTCATTTGTTTACTTATTTATGTCCTATCTTCCCACCTACAACGGAGACTCTATGAACAGGAACCTTGTGGCTTTTGTTCTTTCTTGTAACCTAATGAGCTAACCCAGGGTTATATAGAGGATACATTCAATAACAGTGGAGTATTATTCTTTAGATGTCAGTCAGTTTTCATGACCTAGAGCTCTCAAAGTCCATAATCAAAGACAGTTACAGAGTGATGATAATGGGGGCGGGTGATAGTATTTATTGAGCACCTGCTAGCTGGCAGGTGTTTCATGCACAGTAACTTCGTATCTTGGATGTGCTGGGTTGATATGATTTCAGTTTTATGGAAGACAAAGGTGAGGTGAAGGGATGGACCCCAAGGCCCACTGAGCTGGAATAAAACCCACATCTATTTGGTTTTAGAGTCAATACTTATTCTGTTATCCCAGGCTTTGTCTTTATCACACAGCCTTTACATGTCCCCTGACCCTGAAGAAATTATTCTTTACAATTCAGGGTACAGTGACACTTCAATAGATACAATATTTACTTCCATATTTCCTACCCTGATTGTAGAGACAGACATATTAGGGATAAAATATTTTTTAAAGTAATAAAGCAACTGTAATACTCTCAAAAATGTTCAATGTAAATTACCCTGTAGGCTAGACCAGTTGTTAAACCTGAGGATCCAGAGGGAAGGGAAATCCCTTGAGCCCTAGTCCATGTTCATTGTAAATGAATCCTGTCTGTTCCAGAGGAAGACTGTTTTCCTGCTCTTTGCAGGGGGAATGTTGCTGTGCTTGTGGCTGATTGATCCATTGTATGATGACAGTCTATCTGCAAAGAACATCACATTGACACATTAATATTACATTTGATCAACTGAGGGGTGGGTTGATATTGATAAACACTTAACTGAAAGGGAAAGTCTAGCTCTTGATAGAGCAGTTGAGAAGTTTCTAAAAACAAGAAAGCAGGTGATCTTAGTGGAGTAAAGATCAGAACTGCATACTATCCCCACAGGTCTAGTCGGTTCCCTTTAGGTGTTGTGAAATACCACATTTAACAACCTGCTGGGGTGGGACTTGGTATCTGTTTCCACTAGAGAGGAAAGGAAGAAAAAAAGGAACAATGTTCCAGGAGATTCCATCTTATTTAATATTTACAGCAACACTAAAAGATCATCATTTCTGGAGGGAGGCCTGGTCCCTCCCAACTGCCCTCTGCTGCTGGCCATGTTGTGGTGGCCTTCTTGTGTCCACATGGGCAGGATCTGTGACCACATGGGGGCAGCTATCTTGTGTGTTGTAGTGATGGTCAATCTGCATATTACTCTTTTATTAGATAGGATAGAAACCTGGTGCACGGGTGAGGGCCAGCTGGTTTGCCCTAAAGGGTGTCCTGGATCAAAATGGGGGTTTCCTTGGGGTGTGGGGTGGCTTGGGTTAGGGGCCTGTGGTGGTTTGAAGGCCGGCCATGCCTCCTGGTGACCCAAGCAGAGGCCCTGGGATCTGGGATTTATTTACCTTCTACAATTGAAACTTTGTGGCTTGGAACAGAGCCAAGACTCCTGCTTGCTCCGTGGCCACAACCATTTTTGTTGGGGTTTATTTATCTTCTATAATTGAAATTTTGTAGCCTTCAGTGGAGGCCAAGGCAGGCCAGGGAGATTAGAAGTGGGTGGGTATAACCTTAAACATAATTAGCAAGCTCCTATCAACGTGCAGTATGGTGCTTGCTTTTCAGGGCAAGATTGTTAACTGTGATACCATGGTTTATTGAAGTGGCTAGCAAAGAGGAAAATCAGCATTCTTCCAGGTGGGAGAAATCCCTCCAAAGTTCTGGTTGGTGGTGCAGTTCACATGCAAGACATCAAGTTCATCAGGGCAATACATCTCTTTGAATCCCAAATTGTCTGTCAGCCTCCGATGGGTTTTTGAGGTGGTTTGTACATTGATCGACTGGACTTGCATAGATGTGTTTTGTGATCAAAGGTAAGGTACCAATATACCACAGCTGCTGTTAGTGGTGCCAAAAGACAGCCTATTTAGCCTAAGAAAATCATTATCTATTCTTTATTGCAGAAAAAACTGCCTTCACTCATTAAGAACCCATCCATCCAGAGACATTAATAGAATGTGACATTTTTTCTTTTTTGGTGTTAATATTCCAGGAGTTAATATGTCTTAAAAATCCAAAGTGTACAAAGAATATATGGTTTTATTTTTATAAAGATGTAGCACATCTGCTGCTAGCCCTCTGAGAAAGCAGAGGGCTTAACTGGTATTATTGACCTTAACCTCTCAGAATCCTCTGAGATCATGGTGGAGAAAAGGGATCATTCATTTTGGATCAGAATCATCTCTGTGATTCTTTGAGGGCTCCTTGATGTTCCTGGGGCTTCAGTTCGCCACATGGGGTGAGAAAAACCTCTATATGTCATGGGGACAGGGACTAGATAAACAATGCAAGCAGTGTGTTTACAGATATGCAGATAAGCATGCAAATTAGATTCCTGTTGGCTTCATTTAGAATGTAATTTAAAATTAATTAAAAATTAAGAGGTAAATTAGAAGCTCATATTCAACACCATATGGGACAACATACATATTTGTCAGACTGGCATATATGTACACAGTGTAGATGGGAGCTGATTGTAGTGTGCGCAAAATTCCCCCATTTTGGTATTGCATAAAATCAAGGTGGAGAACCTCCATATGTTGCAAGGATTATTATTTTTTTTTGAATTAAGATTCACTTTAATTTATGGATTAAATAAATACATTCAAAATACCTTAACTTCTCTGTAAACTTATACTAAATACATTCAAAATACCTTAACTTCTCTGTAAACTTTCCAGAGTTTTATGACTGGAAAGTAGAATGATAAATCAGGTATACAGTTTACCTCTACATGCTATAAAATATTCGTGAAACTCATTTTTCTCAAATGGGGTCATTGAGCACATTTACCCTGGCAGGCCTTTTGCATGTTGTTAATATTCGATCTATACTTGGAAAGTAATGATTTCCCTCTCTCAGCCACTCAGGAGTTCTGGGTGATTAATGAGTTAATGGCTGCATCCACACAAGGCCAAAACAACTCATTGAAAAGTGAAAAATTCAATCACTCCACAGACTGTTTTGTCTACAAAACAACCAAACAACCTCTGTGATTGATTTTCTTTTCACGGAATTGATTGCTATTTTTTGGCAACTTTATTGAATTAACCAGTTGTTTGATATAACCAGAGGATGTACTGACTCCTTATTGACTGTTATAAAGTGTTTTCATATCAACCTGCCATCCTTAAAAATACATATAAGCAAGGATTCAATTCACAGTACCTGAGTAAGAATATTAGAATTATTCCACACTTTGAGTATCTTGGACAAAAACCTTTGTTTTGAAATGTACGTAGTTCTTTTAATATAATGAAAAGTAATGCAAAGGGCACCTTTTTATTTTATTTTTTTTGAAGATGGATCTGAAGTCAGTCAGAATACAGTGACTGTGGAATATATCTATAATAATAAAAGCATAAAATGCTAATTAGACCAGATGTCCTTCCCTCTGGCCGCTGCCAGAGAAACCTGGGTCCCAGGTGCCTGCCAGTAGCCAGAGGGAAGCTTGGGTCTTGGGTACCAGGTGGAAGCTGGTGCCAGCATCCAGGGGAAGGAAGGCCTAATCTTGCATGAATTTAGTCCATTGGGCCTCTAGTATGTTATGAAGAAAAAGGGGAAATTGACATTAATAGTGAGAGCAAATAATTAACACAGTTCCTGCAGACTTTGCAGGAGACAGTGCAACTAAGGAGCAAATCAGGAAATTGGAAGCATGTCTGAGAGCTAGAATATCAGTGTTGAACTTGGAAAACAGGTGCAGAAGTAGAAAAGAAAAAAATAAGTGTGCACTCTTAGCTTGTATACAGATGTACTTGGTACACACTGTCCTACTATATTGAACATTGAGTAAAAATAGTTTCTGTATTCATTTATCTCTGTTAACTTTGATTTTTTTTTTTAAATAATGTGACAGGCTCTGGCTAATGTGATGAAAAATATTATTATTCTTTAAAATGTTGGAGTGGAAAGCAGGGTGAAACATACCTGTTAAAGAGTCAATTACCATTTGGAAAGGGAAGACAGAAAGTTACGTTTTTAGGAAGCTTTGCTTCTTATTTGTTCTAATTTAATGCTAGAACATGTGTGCAAAGAGGAAAGGAAAGCTCTCATTGTAATTTGCCTCAACTGAACTCAAAAGAATCATGTTTAAGGAAGGTAGACATTTATTAAACTAATGGCACCCCAGAGCAGAAATAAGCCTGGCACTCAGTTACTCCAACGACCTCTCTTAATCTACAGATAAATCCACTGAGTCTGTTAAAGGTTAAAACACCTTTCAAGGGCACAGAACCCACTCAAGGCTGGTTTGTGCTGGAGTCAGAAGTTTCCAGGGTTCCTAACTCTCGGGTTAGGGAACAATCTGTGTGTGTGTGTCATCGATGATCTAGCAAGGTAAATTTTTTAAAAGTTGGAAGAAAAGGCACAAATTCATTCAGAAACTGCTTTTAAATAGAGATTGCAGTAGATGAAAAGGCTCATACTGAGACCTAAGGAGTTTCCCAGTGTCCCCTTTCTGGGTTGAAAGAGTTTGTGTCAAAGTGCTCTCTAAATAGGCCTTCCAGGTTCCAGGCAAGTAATTGGTTTGGGAGGATGTCTGGAGGAGGTCTGATTGATCTGAGAGGAAGGGACACTGAGGAATAGAGAGGAAAAGGTTAAGATGAACTTCTGAGTTTGGAACTCGCATTGATGGTGGAGCCAGTCTCACAGTAGTGTAAGAGAATTGTCATTTTTGGGAGAACAAGGAATTGTAAGAGAGGAATTTTTATTTTTATTTTTTAAAAATCAATCTTATTGTTCATATTATTACAAAGGTTCCTCATTTCTTCCCCCCTCCACCAGGTTCCCACCCCACTCTCCGCTCCCTCTCCAACCCCCATTGTCCTCATCCATAGGTGCACAGTTTATGTTCAGTCTCTTCCCGCATCCATCACGCCCCCTTTCCCTGAGAACTGTCAGTCCACTCCCCTCCAGTATCTCTGACTCTACTACAATCAACAGCTAATATTGTTCATCAGGTTTTTCAATCTCCTTTTTGTTGTTGTTGTTGTTTTTTTAATTAGTAAACTTTTACACTTCTAAGAATAAATTTTAAAATCTAATGTTTTAAACCTTGCTTTTTTCTGCCTTGGGAATTGTGAAGCAAACTTGTTTACATGTAAACTTGCCCTTAGGCTATAAAAAGGTATAGCCATTCAAATGTAAATGAACACATTGTTTAAAGATAGCTGCTGGTTGGAATTGGATTACCTGTTCTGGGTGAAAAGGGCTTGTCCTCCCTCCCCTTTCTCCATTAAAATTAAGGTGTTAGCTTTAAAACCTCTTTTTGGCAAGAGACCTTAAACTTTCAGAACTTTAAATTTTTCAAGTAATAAATCAGTTACTTAGCATTTTCTCAAATCAATAATACCTCCACATGTCCAAGGATATACTTCACACAAAAGACATTTCCAAATAGATCAACCAACCCCATCCATACCTCACATAAGGCACTCACAGATAAACACCCCAGCGCTATAATAACTCAACACATCCAGATCTAAGCCTTCATCACTTGATTCAGCAGACCCTCAAGTTCCCCCAAAAGTTTCCAGCCATGTCTGAGATGCAGCCCTGGGGCATGGGCAGGCAAGGAGCAAGCTGTTCTGGGCCTGGCCTTTGTTGCTCTGGTCTGCTCCACAACCAGCTGCTCCGGGTCTGGCCACTGCTGCTCCCGGCCTGGCTGCTGCTGCTCCGGGCCTGGATGCTTCCGACCCGGCTGCTCTGGGCCTGGCTGCTCTGGGCCCGGCCGCTCCAGGCCTCACCTCTCCTGACCTGGCTGCTTCAGGCCTGGCTGCTGCTGCTCCGGGCCTGGCTGCTCCGGGCCCAGCCGTCCCGGGCCTTGCCGCTCCCAACATGGCTGCTCCGGGCCTGGCCACCCTGGGCTTGGCCACCTCCGCCTCAGGCCTGGCTGCCACTGCCCCAGGTCTTGCTGCTCCGGGCCCGGCTGCCACTGCCTTGGGCCTGGCCACTCTGCGCCTGGCTGCCGCCGCTCCAACATTCTGTCCTTTTTTTTTTTTTTAAACGTATTTATGTTGCAATGTTGGCTGCTGAGTTGAGTTCTGTCTTAGTCTTTGATTTTTCAAGATCTTCTTTCTTAAGTAATTTTACTATAATATCTTTTGCTATAACTTGATTTCTTCACATAGAAAACTTCTTTGGTTTCTTCCTCCTTGTCCTGAAAGCTCAGCACGCTGGCCTGCGGCGCCCCTTTGTTCTCCACAGCCTCCTGCGCAGCTTCAGCCTGTTGCCGGGGTCGGCACTGTGCAGGAAGCAGCACCCGGCTTCAGCTCCATGGCCTGTGATCAGCGGTTGAGGGCCCAGTGGCACCTCTCCCCCAGGGGCCCCATCACCCGGCTCCTTGCCGACGCCTGGCTGGCCAGTGTCTGGCAGCAGCTCCTGCTCCTCATCACGTTCTTCCCAGTCTGGAGCTTTTTTCTCCTTCCCACTAGGGCAGTCTAGCATCAGAGTCAACAGACTGTCCTCTGCGTGCAATGTGCGCGACTCCAGGGGCTCCGCTTTTCGCCGCTCCCCCGGGATTCTGCCTCATAGCCCTGTCTCCCTCTGTTTGGCCTGGGTCCCCAAGGTCTGGCCTAGAACTAGGGCTCAGTGCTGCCGGTTCTGGGGTTCAGCCCAGTCCGGGGCTTTTATTTCCTTCCTGTTAGGGAACGCCAGGCAGGCACCCAGCCTTCCCCTCCTCTCCGGCTCTGTCCTCTCCGCAAGCACGCACGCATGTGCGTGCGCAGCATGTCTCTGTACCTTAGGCTTTTTCAGCTCCTCTGATTTTCCTTCTGGTTTTCTCTTTCCTTCTTGTTGTAGAATTTTCAGTCAGTCGATTATCTTTAGCTCTGGGCAATGTCCATTTTATATTTTAGTTGTATTCCATTGAAATTGTTGTGTGTGGCTGCAGTTAGGTGTTTACCTGTGCAGCTATCTTGGATCCTCCCATTACTATTTCAAGAGAGGAATTTTTAAAAGATTCAAATATTAAAAAAAAATATAAAATATTACATATAAAAAACTCACTCCAAATAGTAAGTCTTACTGAGCAATGAAATAATTGCCTTGCTGAATTCAGCTACTTTAAGAAAAACCTATATCCTAGAGGATATTACATTAAGTGAAATAAGTCAGAGAAAGACAAATGCCATATTATTTCACAAATATGTGGGTTCTAAAAAACAAAAAAACCAAATGAACAAACAAAACAGAAATAGACTCCTAGATTACAGAGAGCAATCTGATAGTTGCCATTGGGGAAGGGGGTGGAGAAAAGGGTAAAAAAGGCGCAGGGGAATAAGAGGTCCAAACTTTAAGTGCTTAAAGTGCTGCAGTGCAGAGAAGGTCAAGACAGATCATGCTCAGATGAATCCAGGCAGCGGCAAAAAGCTCAGACTGTGTGAGAGGTCTAGTCGAATTTGTGATAGACAAGAGAGGAAAGGTTAGATGTGCATTTGACTCAAATGCATTTTAACAAAGTGTCCACATAATTCTGATGCTTCTCCTGGGAAAATTGACAGCTTGTCACCAGACATTGCCTTTCTGTTGTGGCATGATTCATTCATATTCAGTAGACATGGCTGTGTTTGCCCACCATCAGCCTGAACCAACGGTAAACTAAAACAAGGCTGGATGATTTTTCAAGGAAGAATCTAATGCTTCTAATCAGAGCTCTGAGTTGATGGCCACAGGCTCCCAGGTCGCATGAAGTTCCAAATTTTCACAGGATCGTTACATGGTTAATGTATGGGTAGGAGGATGAATCAAAGTGAATAAGGGCATGGTAGGCTAGGGAGGGGGCTAAAGATGGGTTAGCAGTTCACTTAAGGCTTTCTATTACTGGAATTGGGAAAAAGCAGGGCAAAAAGAGGAAAAAGTAAGTTATCTATTCTCTCTCTCTTTCTCTCTCTCTCTCTCTGTCTCTCTCTGTCTCTCTCTCTCTCTCTCTCTCTCTCTCTCTCTCTCTCTCTCTCTCCCTCTCTCTCTCCCTCTCCTCTCCTCTCCTCTCCTTCTCTCACTTTTTGTGCCTGGGAATAGGCACTCTGTAAGAAAAAAAATTAGCTATGGAAGGGGCCAACACTGTTCGGGAGAGCCAGGGATAGCCATAGTTAAGAACTGAAAGGATTTATTGGCTCTCGTTAGGGCCTCCAATTTCCTGGTCCTGAGAATGTTGAGTTCATAGCCAATAGGCCTGATGTAGTGGTTGGGTTGAGGGACACTTAGCTGCCTTTCAGACCCCCCACCCCAATCCCCAGTTCCCCACCCCTACCCATCACCACTATAGAGAGAAGTAGAGGGAGAGGAAGGCTGTTTGAAAGACAGAGAAACTTTATTCAGGAGAGACGGGGTATTCCCTAAAGTGACTATTTTAATTATTGGATCAAACTAAATTTAAACCAGGTTAGACATTTAGTTAATTTATTTTTCTCTAACCAGCAGGTGGAAGTTTGGAGGAAGACAAAATAATAGACAAAATAAAGAAACTACATTTTCTCTGATAAAATATCTCTTATCATTTTCATATCCTGTTGGTTTTCCAGGATACATAGAAATTATCTCAAAATTGATGTGATGGATAAAAGATAGGAAAACATGCCCTGGAATGCCTAATAAAAGCATTTTCCTACATCTACACTCACAGATCCATGTGGCTGCTGAGTATAGTTTTTTTTTCACATTAAAAAAAACCTATTTTGTAATTTTTTTTCATGTTTTAAAACTTAAAATATAGTTTACATTCAATATTATATTAGTTTCAGGTGTACAACATAGTGATTCTATTTTTTATGTACCTTTTGATCACCACCATGTGTTACCATACTAAGTAATTACAGTATTACTGACTATATTCCATGTGCTGTATACTACATTCTCTTGACTTACTTATTATATAACTGAAAGTTTGTACCTCTCATTCCTGTTCACCCTTTTCACCCATCTTTGAATCTCTTACCTGTGGCAACCATCAGTACTCGGTATTTATGAGTTTATTTGTTCATTTTTGTAAGTTTTATTTTAGAGTCCACATATAAGTGAAATAATACAGCTTTGTCTTTCTCTGACTTATTTCACTTAACAAATACCATCTAGAATACAGAATATAGTTTATTTTAAAGCAGTTGAATTCAGCAAGGAAATTATTTTACTGTTCAATAATACTTAATATTTAAATTGAGTGATTTTTTTTTTTTTACCATTTATTTTGGAGGTCTATGTTCACAGTCTCAATATGAGAGTGAAATTTTTCTCACAGAAACATTCCATAGTCTTATGAGTTAGATTTAAGGCATTATTTATCTGGAAATACTAATACTCAAGGGACTGGTTAAGTAAGGTTACTATGTGATAGATGTAAGCCCAGCTCAATTTAACAAAGGTTGACTATACCCTTATTCCGTGAAGAGCACTAGATTGGCTTCCATTGACTGTGAAAAGAGCCATTAGTGCAGGAGCAGTGCCACAAGGAAATAGGAGACACAGATAATAGTTTTGGTTGAGGGGATAAAGAGATGACCTTTATCCTGGGCCTTGAAGAAAGACTATGATTTTCCATAGGTGGAGATATTTCATGGGAAGGGCATTTGAGCTGAAGAAATGTAGATAAAGGAGCAAAAATGAGGAAGTGCTCAGTAGTGGACAGTACAATAGTTTCATGTGCCTAGACAGTACTGGATGGTCTCTAGGGAAGATAGAGGAGTGGACATAGGATAGAGTAATTGGGATGGGAAGGGGAGGGGAGGTCAGGAGATAATGTTAGAAAGGAAGACTGTTAGAAACTGCCTTGTAATGTAAAAGTATATGGTCTTGGGAGATTTAAAAACAAGGCCAACCCAGTCTACCTGAACTGACACTGTCTACATGGTCGAGGTCAGTGTCTCCGTGACTGGGGCATAATGGAAAGATTCAGAGCTTGTGATTCTCTAGAACCTGCCACATACAGCAGGATCTTCAGGTCTGTACTCACCAGCTCCATTGGATTAGACTGACTGGCTCTCTCTGACATTGTCAATTCTGCTGAGGAGACACAGGAGTTATCACCCAGGGACCATGGACAGCTGCCCTTGGCCTGAAGATCAGAAGACACATGAAGCTTAGTAAAAAGAAAATATGGTCTGGATAGTGTGGCTCAAAGGCTGAACATCAGACCACAAACCAGGAGGTCACAGTTTGATTCCCAGTCAGGACACATGCCCAGGTTGTGAGCTCAATCCCCAGTAGGGGGTGTGCAGGAAGCAGCCAATCAATGTTTTTCTCTCATTGATGTTTCTATCCTCTTCCTTCGCTCTAATATATATATATATATATATATATATATATATATATATATATATATATATATGAAATGATAACAAGAGTACAATTCACATATTGGATAATGAAAAGAGCAGGGAGCAGGTAAAATCTCTAAATAGCCCTGGCTGGGTACCTTAGTTGGTTAGAGCATTGTCCCTACCCACCAAGATTACAGGTTTGGTCCCCAGTCAGGGCATATACAAGAAACAATTTATGAATGTATAAATAATTGGAACAACAAATTGATGTTTTTTTCTCTCTCCTTCTCCCCCACCTCCACAATCAATGATAATAATAAATTTCAACATAACCTCAAACCCTACTTATCTATGAGATTCAAGCAAAGCAGCAAACTGTTGTGGGTATATTACAAACCCTCTCTGTAGACTGGTGTTTTTAATTTGTTATTGAGTGTAACACCTGTGTTGGTTCATTCTTACACAAATTCCTAAGCTAATTAATTTCATAGAATATTGCTAGGTTGGCATATTTCCCTTGCTCCCATCACTCCTGGGACTATTGAAACTACAATACAGATATTTTTATCACAGAGTTATATTAATAAATTTAATTAACATAAAACAACATTAATTCAATGGCTGGCACCTGAGGCTACAGATCTTTTGCTTCTCTCATACTACCAAATTGCCAATCTTGTGAGTATCTGCCAACTAGCATTATTTTTTATGTCAAGTTCATCGAGGTATGCTTTACCTATAATAAAATCTCCTCCTTTTTGAGTGTGGTTTTATGAGTTTTGACAAATGTATATACAGTCAGGATGGAGAGTATTTTTATTATCCCCAAATTTCCTATCCCTTCACTCCAGCCCCTGTAACCACTGTTCCTATTACTATAGTTTTGTTTTTCTGTACTTTGCCATTTCCTAAATGCCTTTTGAGTATGACTTCTTCCACTGAGAATAATTGCTTTCCAGATTCATTCATGTTATTGAATGTGTCATTCTGTCCCTCTATTGTTGAGTAGTTTTCCAACGCATGGATGTGGTTGAATTTGTTTATCCAGTTACTATTTAATGATCTTGATGATCTAGAAGTAGGATTGCTAGGTCCTATGGGAAAGTGTATGTTTAACTTTATAAGAAACTTCCAAACTCTTTTTGCAAGTCATGGCACCCTACCAGCAAAATGTACTTTAGGCACATTCTCCCCTGCACTTTGTGCTTTTATTTTAGTTATTATAATAGGTGTGTAGTGATATCACTTTGTAGATTTGTTTCCATGCTGATTAATGATGTTGGAGGTATTTCCTTTGGCAAAATGAAATTGGTGAAAGAATAGGCTGGTCAAACTGTTGGACCTCAAAGAGAGGGTGGGGATAAAAAAGAGAGATCAACCAAAGGATTTGTGTGCATACATATGAGCCTAATTATCAAAGACAATAGCGGGGGTGGGGTCATGAGTGGGGGGGATTGGAATGGGGGGTTGAGGACAAATATGTGATACCTTAATCAATAAAGAAACTAAAAACAAAACAAAAACAAAACAAAAAAAGGTCAACAGAATAGAATAAAAAATTCAGAAATAGCATACACTTACATTGTCAGTTGATTTTCTACAAAGGTACCAAGGTAATTTAATAGAGAAGAGGTACTTTTTTCAACATGTGGTGTTGAGACAATTCAACATCGGTATACAAAAAACACACACAAAAAACCCCCATAATCAGAATAGAACAAAACAACAAAAAGAAAAAACCAGACTCATACCTAATACCACATTAAAAGATTAGTTCAAAATGGTTCATAGACTTAAAGTGTAAAACCCAACATTATACAAATGCAAGAATACATGGACCAATATCTCTGTGATGGTGGGTTAAACAAATTATTCTTAGAGAAGGTCTAAAAAAAACACAGCCCATGAAAGACAAAATTTCTAAATGGGACTCCACAAACTCAAAAACTTCTGCTCTTCAGAAGAAAAACTCAGAGAAAACTTTCACAAAGAATGTACCCAATAAGATACTTATAGTACTATATATAAAGGACTCTCACAACAAAATAAGAATAAAAGCAACCCAATGAAAAAATGGGCACAAGTTGAGAGCAGAGACTTCACCAGCTAGCCTTTGAAAAATGGCTATCTGACAGATTTCCTTTCAGACTTCCTCATGACGATCTTGAGCCCAAATGCAGCTATTCTCACCTATTTGCTGCTTTTCTGAGATCTGTTATCTCTGCCCACCCGTGTTGTGTGCTGGTCAGCGACGCTTTTTCACCTCTAAACATGAATTATCCCAGGTCGCAGAACTCATTGCCTGTCCTCCCTCCTACCTTTCCTCCCTGTCCTGTTTCATTTATATCTGACAGAGAAAGCATCGTTTTAGCTCTAATAGCTTTATGCCATACCACATGAGAAACTATTCTTATATTATGAAATTTTAGGACAACCAGGGAGATTGTACTAAAACTGCCGAGTTTCAGTTTTTGGAGCCGTGGGTAACATACTCACGGCTGAGGAGACAGGACTCTACTAACGTTACCCCAGCTATTTGATTAGACCCAGAACCAGTGTGGCTAGAATGCAGAGGCTAACCCTCGGTGTTTCAGATTAGTAGACCTTTATTTAGGCTTATGTTCTCACTAAAAAGATCTCTTCATGTCTCCATGCGAAGGATAAAGGGAAGGACTGGCAAAGACACGAGGGGCTTCATGCTGCACCCCGAGTGGCACGGCTTCCAGCACGCCTCTTCCAGTGAGCTGTGGAGCTCTGTGGGATTGTCCCTGTCCTTCCGGCAGCGGTGTGGGCAGGAAAGCAAAAGAAGACGGAGCAGAGCTGGGCTCAGGAGGATGCTGCCCCATGAGACTCTCCTGCCTGCAGGAGGGGATGGTTTTGCACGATTGGCAGGACTCACTACTAACAGTCTTCTGACCCCATGTGTCAGTGGCCTACAACGAGAGCTACTGTCTGCCTTTTCTTACAGCAGGAAGTAGTGTGGAGCTGTGGTTCTTCTCCCCAACTGCGCTCAGGGCAGAAGCCAAGGAAAGTGGGTTGGAGTTGACTGAACCGTAGTATGGGCTGATTAAAGGAAGGGGACTTTGCTTTTTGTAAAACACATCCTTCACAGAAATGAGAGGGGCCTGTGAGGGAGAGAAGGGCATTGTGTGGTGGTCAGGCAGGGCCACAGACTCCACAGTGACACACTTGGGTGTTTCAGGAGCTTATCCAGCAAGAGTGGCTGATGGTGGAGATGGGTTTTCCTCCTCAGCAATTAGAAATGTCCCAGTGTCAGCTGGCTCATCTCTGCAGCCCATTGTACAGGTTCTTTGCTCTACATTGAATGCTGTTTGCTTTTCACATTGAATTTCACATAGAGTTGGAGAGAGAGAGGAAGGCTTTCATCTGAGATCTTTATTGGTAGGGAGTTTTGGAATTAATCCTTGAACTAGAGAGCAGGTATTTCCAATTCTTTCAGTTAAGGGTTTTTTTTTTTTTTTTTTTTTTTTTTTAATTGAATGTTTCCTTCAATCGCTACCTGCTAATAATTGCAAGTCTGGTCTCTATTAACAAAGAAAACACAAAAGGGTACCATGACTTCAGTATGTTGGTAAATAATTTTTAGAAATCATACCAGCAATGAAACACAATACAGAGGCAGGATCACACACCCTTTTGTTGTAAATGTAAGGACCCTCAGGTGGGTGAGCCCAGGGGCTGTAGAAAATGGATGGGCTGGCATGACATCCTTTAAAAAATTTTTTTTTCCTTTGCTTCATTTATTTCTTTCACAGAACTTAAGCTGCTGGCTCAGAGTACAGAATAAAAGTCATGGATCATAACATGTCTCCGCTGGAAGGAATCTCAGGCATCCTTCCGCTCACACACCTCATTTTACGGACGAAAATACTGAGTCCGAGAGTGGAGAGTGCGCTACCCAATTTCAGGCAGCTAATCTTGTAATGGAGCTAGGAGTGTCCTCCTGACTTTTGACCACCACTTTAAAGAGTTTTCTGTGATTTTTAAAGGTGGGTGGGGGAGGGGAAAGAGAGAGAAACATTCACCAGCTGCCTCTTGCATGCCCCTTCCTAGGGATCGAGCCTGCAAACCCATGTATGCCCGAACCAGTGACCTCTCAGTACATGGGATGCTGCTCAACCAACTGAGCCACAGGGCCAGGATTTGACAGTTACTTTTATGTATTTCTTCTCTAGCACTGTCTACTGCTCTCTCCCTAGTCCAGTAATGCATTGGAAGCAGCCACAGTTTGTATAGCAGTCTAATGCAGCTACTTTGAAATTCTCTTAGTGTTAAAAAGCTGGTCCCCTCAAGTTCAATTTGTTTGAAATCTTATTTTTTTTAAAGCCTTTGTTTCTATGACAAGCTAGCCAAGTTGACCAGCATAATCAAGGATGGTTTTTCCTGGTTGGGTGCTTATATCCTAGTGTGCTGGGGCCTGGAAGAATATTGGTCAAGGCCAAGCTCTCAGGCAGTGTCTACCTGCCAGCAGATGAGACTTTCCAGCTCCAATCCTTTAACCTGAGCGCCTTGAGTGGTTGTCATTCACACAGCGCCCTGCAGAGGGCAGCCTTTACTTTCCTGTGTTTTACTGTTGCTGGAAAAAGCCCTGGCCTTTACCTGGAATGGAATGGGCTTGATTGTCACCTAAGTGCAAATGTCATCTTAGCACTTCACTGGTCACAACACCTTTTCTGGCCTTTACAGGCGATGACATATTCCTGTGTTCTTTGTCTCCAACACATGCTGCAGGAAGGCGAGGGCAGTTATTATGCTTTAAAAGGTTGGAAAGAAAATGCAGAGACCTGTAGGCTAAATACCAGGGAGCACAGTGAACACAAATCCATTCAGTGTCACCTGGGTCTTGTGGAAATTAAAGAAAAGCAAGAATTGGCTTTGTGTCCTATTGCTATTAACAAGCTTTCCACTGTCATTTCTCTTTCCTGGGTCAGAGGCATATAAAAGCAAGATTGCCAGTCTCTGGGCCAGGTTGGCTCCCCCCCCCCCCCGCCCAATCTCTCTCTCAGCTTCCTTTGCCTCTAGCCTGCCACTTTGCTTTTCTCTGCCTTGCTCCAAGCCCCGGTGGTGTGCCCCTGGCCCCTCAGTCTCTTTTTCAGTCCATGAGCTGTTCTTGGCTCAGATGCAGCGGCTGAGAGGTGCTGCTGACAGCACTCCCAAATGACCGGCACTGCCAGCTAGCTGCCAGGGAGCCATCGATCTGGTGGCAAGTGACAACAGAGGGAAGGAAGGTTAGAGCAATTTTATGGCCAATTACAGCACTGTTTCTTCTCAAGGTGCAAACTGAAAAGTGGTTCCAATCTATCTGTGTCTCAGACATTGAAACTTGCTTTTAATTACAATCATTATTGTTCCCGGCCAGGCCTCGCCCACAATGGCCAGAGACACAGGGAGCTCTCTTCATCAGTGGGTGTTTTTTCTTCCCATCCAACATCTTGCTCATATACTACTGTTATCAAACACTCACCTAGCGTATCCCAAGTGACAAATGTGCCCTACGTGCTATATACATATTAGCTCATCTGCTCCTCATCTCCCAGCATTCCTTTGAGGTAGGCCCGTTTGCAAATGCCATTTTCCAGGTCAGGATCTGGAGACACAGAGGGGTTAAATACCCGCCCAAGGTCATGTACCCTGTGATTGGCAGAGCTGGACTGAGCTTCCATCCAGGCTGTCTGGCTTCTTGCCCTATCTCTCAGCACCATGCTCTATTTTCCCACAGACAGCGCTGAGCCCACTTTCTGTGAGCAGGGAGGAAAGTTTTCCTTTAAGAAAGTATGAGGATGTTGTGCTGCCTCCATTTCTCCAAGATGGTCTGTATTGGAATGCAAAATGGATTGACTGCTACAGTCAGCAGCAAGCATGGTGTTACAGCTGCCTCTTCCAGCAGGATCATCAGATTCATCACGACTGTCTCAGTGTGTGCTGACCACCACAATGCACACATTGAGTCATTGTGTGTCTTTGGTTCATTATCCTCAGAAACAAAAATGCCCATCCTCAGCTTGCTAAAGGGCTTCAAAGAGCCAAGTCCTAATCTTTAAGTTAATTAAGTATTCAAAGACTGATTGTGTGTCTCTAACATGCCAGCACTTAGCTCAGTCCTGGGGATATGAAGATTCATAGACACGGTCTTGCCATCTAGTACCTCATGGTCCAGAGCGGGGATGGGTAAGTCAGCAGTGCCAGAAAGCCCATCTCCCACCCCAGTGCAACACTGAAGGAGGTAGAAGCAAAACCCCTCTGCAGGGTTCTCATAAATAGGGTGTGACCCAGAATCTTAGTAAGTCCTAGATTGGAGGAATTGCTCCCCTCTGTCAAGGAAGCTAGCCGGCATAGAGCAAACTGCAGCTCACAGTAAACTCCTGAAAGAGCAAGCAGAGTGACTTATGACCCATGTATGTACTGGAAAGGTGAAGCTTTGATTTCAGAAGCATTATCTGCTGCTCATTTATCATTACTACCCAGAAAGTATCTCCAGGAAACATTTCTGCTACACTCAAGTTTCATTAGCTCAATCTTGTAAGTAGAAATCTATGCCCCAGTTTGGAATCTTGACGTTTTGAGGAATGTGCACCTCATTGTCTTGCCACAACTCACACATGCCCAAAAGAAGGAAGAGAAGAAAGAAACAGCACCACCACTGTATTTGGAGGTGAAAGTGAGGAAGAAGGAAGAGGAGGAGCCACAAGAGGAATTGTAATAGAAATCAATGTACTGCTGTCTCTGGTCCTGAAGCCTCATGTTCTACCATTTGCAACAAGCCTGGAGGAGAAGAACTAGGATCATCCTCATTTCATAGATGAGCAAATGGAGGCACAGAGAGGATAAGGAGTTTTTCCAGGGTCTATAGTAAGCACGTAGCAGAACTAGGACTTGAACCCAGCAGCTTGGTTGTAGAGAGGGCTTCTCACCCTGCCTCTGGAAGTAAAAGTTACTCTGTTCAGTGGCATGACATTTTCTGCTCGAGAGAACATTTTTTTTGTGTAGGCAACAGATAATGATTTAGTCCACTGGTTTGATGTTCAGCTTCAAATTTGACCAAATGCTGGGACAGCCATCTGGTTGAGAAGCAGGCAGGTTCTCTTGGATCCTAGGTGAGTGGGACTGGGCTCTGTCCAGATCTACTGGCATCAGGCACATCAGTCGGGACAGCTCCCTAGTTTTAGTCCATGACATAAAGGGCTCATGCACAAATCCTGTCAGGAGTATCTGTCCAGGTAGGAAGTGGGATTTAGAAAATGTGCTCATAGCTCATAGAGCCACACAGTGCTGGGCTGGAGAGCTGGGCTCTAAGGATACTTCAGGCTGATTAGCACAGAAGAGGGGGAGGGGAATTTCCCCCCCCCCCCCCCCCAGTGACCCAGTGAAGCTCATCCAGTCTTAATTACGCTCCCTCCTCCCCACAGGTAAGGATCTGTCCTCTGTAGTATAGCAGTAGTTACTGTGTCTGTCTCCTTAGCCAGCCTGTGAATTCTGAAGCAAGTGACTGTTTTTTATTCACCGTAACATTTCCAGAGCCCAGGATGATGTCTCTCTGGTATTAGGGACTTCAAAATATTTATTACATGAATTGATTAAGGAATAGATTTATCAGCTAGTCCAAGAAGTGAAATGTAAAGCAAAACACCATGTTGACGACAAAGAGAAACTTCATATTTTTCAGTAAATATCCTGCCATTCTTGGAGAAGAGAGAAACAGAGGCGGGGCGGGGGAGGCATAGACTATGTGTCATAGGCACCTGACACACGAATGTAGTACTCGAGCTCATTCTTGTGCCATTTGGAATCTGATCTTCCCGTAAGAGAATGTCACATCAGACAATTGTGCTTTTGAGTGTTCTCCATTCAGGAAGCCTGACACATTTACAAACAGTTTGCATAAAACCTTGTTCATTAAGACCCATAAATTAGCGCTGTTTTAGTTGATCCCCGAGAGGCAGTAAATAAAATGACACAGAATGACATGGAAGGGGGAAAATGATAGTAGGTGGGTGATTTTCTTTTTCCCCTCCCTGGATTCCCTGAGATCTGACAACCCTTCCCTGTCACATTCTCCCTGGCAGGCTTTTGTTCTGGGCCATTTAAGAAAAGACCAATATCCTGAATAGGTTCCAAGAGCCCCACCCCCTCAGTTTGATGTCATGAATTGCCAGGGCAGCCTGTGAGCTTAAAGGGAATAGGTACAGCCAGACCTCAAATGAGGGGGTAGCAATCTTGCTAACAACTCCAATTGTGACATAAAAGTCTTGATCCCTTAGCTGCTGGTGTCCTTAGAGTCACCCTAGCTTGTTCCCTGGTTTTTGGCTATATGCCAGGCCACTTTGGGGAATGGCAAGGAGACTGATGTTTATGAAGTTTCCTATTTGCCAGATCTCTCATAGGGTGTTACTCCTGTGATATCTCACCACAATCACAATGAATTGGGATGGATTTTTTCTATTTCTGCAGAAGAAAGAATATGGATTCAGAGAACTTAACTATTTGGCTGAAAAACAAAAACGCACATCTTACAAGTAAATCTGTGTCTGTATAACTACAAAGTGTGTCTTCTTTCTACAAAATGATGTTGTCGTAAAAGCTTTTGCGATTTGATCATAGGAGAAACAGAAAGAGGCCACAACTTTGTAAATTGTCCCCCTCTCCTCTCTACCTACTGATGTATGACTTTGAAAGAGAAATTTGATGGCATACATGAATAATTCAGTGTTTCTATAAACCTATGTGCTACTTCTCAGCAACATTTGCATTTAAAGGGAGTTCAAATTGTGGAATAAAAATATTTGCTACATATTTTTTTATGTTTTGTTTATTACTCTATCCTCAGTGCCTAGAACTGTGCCTTTTACATAGTAGATAATCAATATGTCTTTATTAAATTAAAGTAATTTCAGTCATCAGAGGTAGATTTAGATAACTTTTTTGGGGGATAAAGGATTGCATAACTGGGATGTATTGTTTCCAGAACCTCTGAAATCACATACCACAGGCAGTGGCTCACTCAACTCATAAAGCTGGACTGTATCTTTATGTAATGCCCAGGGTAGGCTGAAGACATAGACAGGGAGAAAATGTCTTTGTTTAGCAAAAACTAAAGCAATTGAAAACAAAAGAAGTAGTAAGAAGGAAGAGAATGTGTAGGAAAGGGATGGGAAAAAGATGCAGAACTCTGAAGAGCAGAAGCATGTCACGGTGTTTTGTGGTCTGTTCATATCCTGCAACATTGATCATATTCCCTTCCAGCCTTCTTCCAGGGCAGTGCAGGGACCCACAAAGATTAGTGCAATGCAAGAATGAGGCTGTAGGGCTTCTAGGATGGTATGCTTTTCAGGCCAATGTTGGATGTGACAACCAAAGGTTAACAGAGACCCAGCCTTACAGCGCCTTCCTCCTCCATTTCCTGGGGCAGTAATTCAGGAGAGACACCAGGGTAAGGGTGGGGAAAGGAAAGGAACTGGCAGTAGTGGGATGAGTGTGCCAGGGTTGAAGGTGGAGAGGAACTCTGGGGGAGAAGAGGAATACCCCTGGTGATTGTGGAGGACAAGAGGGCTTGATTAAACTACTTTATAGATCTTAAACAGATCAAGTACATGGACATAATTTGAGAAAAACAACTCATAGTCTAGATCCATGAAGGCAAGTAATGTTGGCCTACTTCACTGTTTAACTCTAATGTACAGCCACTAATCATGTTAGTTGATTAGTAAATATATTTCAATCACTTTCAATCAAGTGTCCTGTCGTTTATGGAAAACATCCCAGATTTTACTCAGTTGTGGGGGCTGTGTGTGTGTGTGTGTGTGTGTGTGTGCAGTCTGAGCTCATGTGAATATCTCAGGAAGGAGGGACTTTAGTTTTCACTAGATTTTTCAAAGAGAATAATTGAGCCATTGTTTGGCTAAAGCCTTTCAATTGCTATGATCAAAACTCCATGAAAGTTTCCAGGTTCCTCATCAAACAAGTACCTCCTGTATTAGTTAGCATAGGATTAGTTGCTATAACAAACACACCTCCAAAATGCATATTGGGTTAAATAAATATCATATACGATACAAGTTTATCTCTCATTCAAATAATAATCCAAGGCAGTGTTCCTGATCAGCGACAGTTATTGAGGGACCAGGACTTCTATGTCTCTGCCATCTCCAGTGTATGGCTTTCAGTGTTATCCTAGAGGTTGACATCATAGCCAGAAAGGGAAGGGTGCCAGTGCACGAAGGAGGCATTTAAGAATTGAATCTGAAAATAGCACATATTACCTCCTCCCACAATCACTTGGGCTTAGTCACTCAAACATAATGTTTGCAATGGAAACTGGGAAGGGTAGACCAGATGTATCCAGATGGCAGAAACTAAGAATTTTGGTGAGCAGCTAAACACCTCACCACATCTCCTCCTCTGTTTATAATGAAGCAAATTTACAGGAATATTCTTCAAGTAGTGGTACAATGCAAAATTCTGATGATTGATGATCTGACTCTCTCCTGAGACTCAAGCCAATTTTTAAAACCTTGATAATTAAGGATAGTGCTGCTTTCTGCTTTTAGGGACTTAGATTATTTTTACAGAGTTTGTGTCTACTATGACAAAGTGGACTTTTCCAGGGACAAGATGAAGTCTCACACATTTCCACATCTAAAGTGGTCCCCATAGTCAGGATATTAGGTAGTTTAGGAGCGTATTCTAGATACACAGGCTCTGGCATACCTAGTTATCTTATAAGGAGTGGTAAGCATAGCAGGTAAGAGCTTACCTGATTCAGACTGCATGTGGTAAATGTTTGATCTGGGTTAGCCATTATCCTTACTGTCTTTGTTGATCTGAGAAGATAATGGTTTTTGTCCCTCTTGCTGATAACAAGGATATGATTAGGTTGGGAAGCAGCACAATAGAAGCAATAGATTTTTAATTGGAAGAGAAAGTGCTTTCAAGAAAGAAGAAAATAACGTAGTGGGTAGATGAAAAGTTGAAGAGGGAGGAAACTCAGAAAACTGAAGGAAGAAAAAGATAAAGAATGATGAAATAGGAGGAGGAAGATGTACTATATAATATATATATCGATAATATATTTCAATGCAATGGAATATTCCTAACAATGCAGAATTCTATGGCCTGTATTTCTGTGCACTACTTTTGTTCTCCTTTTTGGATACTCATTTATACTATTTATACTTAGTCCTGATTTATTCATCTTTTGAGCAGCCTTGAAGTATTATTCTCATTTTTTGTAATCCACCTGAAGTCTAAAGTAAGGATATTGCTATATAAATAAAGTAAGGTTGCTCTAGGAACCTAATTTATTATTATTACTTGCCATTTTTCAGCATTAGCTATTCTCAGCAAGCAATAATGCTAATATGTACAGATTACTTATTTGAACATCGCTTATTAATCCCTGTTCCTTTTTTTGACGGGTAGGTAAAATATGCATTGTTATCCCAGCAAGGAATGAATGTCAAAGGAATAACACTACGATGCTGAAACATCATTTGCCTGAGAGGTGGATCTATTTGTTAATGCATCTTTTCACTAATTAATTAATTAACTATTTTAATAAATGTTTTCTGAGGCCCTATTGTGTGAGCAATACTACAACAGATGCAGAGAATAAAAGACAGCTCTTTTCTTTAAGAGGGACCTGACAATTGAATGCCTACCATGTGCCAAGGGCTGCGTTAGGTAAGTCCTATGCATTAAATTCTCACACCCACTCCTCAAAGCAGGGTTCTCATAATTTCTCAGGGAAGGGAGCACTGAGAATTTATATAATGTGCTTAAAGACACTTAGGAAGTTAATTGGAAGAGCTGGGATTTGAACTCAGGTATCACTGGGCCAAGTCTATGTTCTACATCATGTTGCTTTTTTTTGGTAGTGATGGGCTAATCTTATACCTATAAAAATTGAATTAACAAGCCAAGTTCTCCACTCATCTCCTTAGATCCACACATTAGTAAGGTCTTTGGTATTAGTGAAGGGAATTTGGAATAAATAAATAAATAAATAAATAAATAAATAAATAAAATATCTTATTGGAATTGATACCACTCCTTCTGGATTGCAAACAAAGTGCTTGTCCCAATTACATCAATGGCTTCTATAAGGGAAGCTTGGCTCAGGAAAGGGCCAAAATGTCTGTCTAGTCCTGAAGTAGCTAGAGTCTTGTTTCACAAAGGGCGGTACCCCAGTCATGTTGATAGGATGGATGTCTTTCTTTATAAATAATTGATATGATATTGCTCAGGGAAACATTAGTGCTTACCTTGACTTTGCTGGTTTCTTAGATAAAAAAGGTGAGAAAAATAGTTACATACCTTCTAGTTGGAAAGGAAACACCACTGGAAACAATGAAGGAAACATCATACAATCTTGGCTTTTATTTGTGGCACAATATCTCCCCTGTGCCATTTCCTATCCTTTCCTGAATTTGAACTGAGCATCTCATTGCACTTCACTTAGTTGAAGGTGGCGGACCCTAGTGTTTAACCCATTCAAGAAACTATCAAGAAGTCTGTTTTTTTTTTTTGTTTTTTTTTTCCCCCCAGAGAGGTAGAGGAGTTTCCTGAGGGAGGTAGACAGAGTAGAGTTTGGCTTGATGAAGGGAGAGATTATTTGAGAGAAAGGAGGGTTTGAAAAATGATGAACATTTACATACTATAGTCTTTTTTTTTTTTTTTTTTTTTTTTTTTTTTTTTTTTTTTAAGAAACTAGAGACCGTAAACCTTCTTTCTAGGGACCCAGGAAAGATGAAGTTGATATAAAGGAAAAATTCTCTGTTCCTTTCAAATCATCTCGCTCTTTGGAGAGAGAGCCAGTAAGCAGCCTGTGTATCTCCATCCAGTCAGGTGAAGCTGAGCAGGTGAGGAGCAGTCTCCACTGGAATCTTCCCAGTCATTTCCTTGGAAGTTGGGAGGCTCAGGGCTGAAGGGCAGATCGCCTTTATCCTCTTGCCCCCTTCTTTTCCTTCCTTCCCCTCATCTTCCAATGCTGGGGACTTCTATGGGAAGTTACACAAAAACAGTTTCTGGACCAAGTCCTTGCTGTTAGCAGAGGAGGGACCTGTGAGCTGGCTGTGGCCCTAAATTTTTTAAAGCACAAGGAATAATGTGATGAAATCCCCTACTAGCTCTCTTTAGGGCAGTGTTCCCCAAGTGGAAGCCTTGCCACTTTTGGAATGTTCATCTCTGGAATAAGTGGCATGAATAATTAAAAATATAAGTTTTAAGTCTGGCTTTGAATCTGAGTGTGCAGGGGCATGTCAAGCAGACGAATGAATTTTTGTTCAAAGGGTAACCTTACAGATGCACTGGTAGAAAGCCCTTATTTTATTTTTGCTTTGTGTATTTGTTATCACAGATGTAGCTAGTTATCATGTAGGAGAAAGAGATGTTCTATTTTTTCAATATGTTCTCATTTGTTTCCTGCCAATTTTTTTTTTTTTTTGCAATATTGTGAACACATTTGTTGCTTGTATATTTTAATTAACGATGCCTTTGTCAGGCCAGCAAGTCTCTCATTATTGGCAAATAAGGCCATACTAAAATAATGTGTTATTTATTGACATAAAAAGTTAAGGAATACGTTTTTGTTTTTTTGTTTTTATGAAGGACAAAACTCAATGTATAATCTTCTGCCCTTCAGGGAGGAACTTGTTCAAGGAACTTAAAACTGACTGAAAGGCAGGTTTTCCAGAGAAATTCAAAAAGAAAGAAAAAGAAAACAGCCATACACAAACTTTTTTAACTTAAATAAACACAGATCGAAGGAACAACCCACAAGAATTATCTTCATTGTTCCACAGCCAACAGGAAAGGCTTTATCCCACTACAGTAATGAGCAAACCTTTGAACTTTGCATTGTACACTGCCAGGCAGAAGCACTTAAGACTTAGGCAAACAATGTTTACAATTGCTTTAGGGAGTTGCTAGGATAATACCTCGGCTTGTATTTCTGAGTAGGCTTGATCCTTCCTTCCCATTCTGCATTTCCCCGAAGCAGAGGCTTGGAAAGGCCTAACATTGGATGAAAAAGTGCACTGTCAGGAGTAACACATCAAGGAAGATTTCTCCCTGTGCCTTCGTCCTTTCCCTTGTTGCTAAGTGGAGGGTGGGTATTGAGGGAAATCGGGTCATGCCAGTGCTATTTAAGTGTAAATCTGGGCAAACACTTTTGAGCTCATTTTCAAAATCTCTTAATACTCAGGCTCAATTGACATGTATTTCATCTAAACAGTTAAAGAACTGACTGGGAAGTGGTGAACCACAGTGGATACCCTGGGACTTTGAAGTCAGGTGGACCTGCCTTAGTCTCAACCATGTAATTTACCTTGAACAAATCACTAATCTTTAAGCTTCTGTTTTCCCATCTGCAAAGTGTGAGACATAATAGGGCAGGAAATATTACATCTCATTGGGTCTGTATCTGATGAAAAGTTTAGATGTTTGGTAAATGGAAGCTTCTAGGGAAATTGGTCAATTTAATGAAAAGGATTGTTTCAATGACTAATTGAATATTGCCATAAACAAGGGAGCATCCCCAGAGGGAGCCACTGACACACATTTGTGTTTTTCTACACACCAGCTTCATTAGGGGAGATTATTCAAATAATACAGTAGAGTCATATTCAGGCTACACACAGAGAGGGGATACTTACATGATAGAAGTGAGCAAAGCCAGCATCTAGGGAGAAGTCCCTATCATTGGCCATGTCACAGGTAGATAGGTGGGCGTTGGTCTTAAGCCAGGCGGCTAGACTGGGGGCACATGTCCAGTGGAGTGGAAGTCTGGCAGAGCTCAGGCATGACTTGTGGAATGGCCAAGCTTGAGGGTTGGGTGGTTGGAGCTCTCTGAGTTCTATAGCCCACAAGGATCAGAGGCCCAGCTTTTATCAGTGTCCACATGGAGTCTCTATCCCAGTGTATAGATCTGTGAGTTTGGGTGTTCTGGGCCCCTACTAAGGGTATTCTGCTATACTTCATTATCTCATACTTTTCTTCCTTCCTTCCTCCCTCCCTCCCTCTCTCCCTCTCTCTTTTCTTCCTTCCTCTCTTCCTTCCTCTCTTCCTTCCTTCCTTCCTTCCTTCCTTCCTTCCTTCCTTCCTTCCTTCCTTCCTTCCTCTTCTCCTTCCTCCTCCTCCTCCTCCTCCTCCTCCTCGTCGTCTTCTTCTTCTTCTTCTTCTTCTTCTTCTTCTTCTTCTTCTTCTTCTTCTTTATCCTCATCCAAGGATATTTATTCTTTTTTTATTGTTGTTGTTAATCCTTACCTGGGAATACTTTTTTCCCATTGAATTTTAAAAAGAGTGGAAGGGAGGGGTAGAGACAGATACAAACACTGATGTGAGAGAGACACATCAAATGGTTGTCTCCTACATATGCCCTGACCAGGACCAGGTAGAACCTGCAACTTATGTATATGCAACCTAGGCAGGAGCCCTTGACTGGAATTGAACCTGAGACCCTTCATTCTGTGGGCTGATGCTCTAACCACTGAGAAACTAGCTAGGGATCACTATCTCATTCTTGACATAGCACTTGACATAGCTGTTATGACTGAGAGTGACTCCATAGTGGATTGTCAAAGTCTTCAAAAAGTCTGCTCTGCTCTCTCTCTCTATACAAATATGTTTCATTTTAAAAGCTGAACTAACTGAAAGGTTTGATTAAAAGCCTGATTGGATATGTACAGATATGCAGTGTTAGTGGAAAAATATCAGTGAAAGCAGTGATTTGCCACCATGAGCTATAATGTTCACCACAAATAGTTATTGGCTGTATTTCTCATTTATTCATTTATGGCAGTAACTACGTCTTTAATCTTGAAAAGTCCTTAGCTAGCTTGAAAGAAGCAATGTGGTTCTCTGATTTTTAACCTTATAACCATGGAAGAATATGAGTGAAAATAAGATTAAGTCAACCTTCTCTCAGAAGAACTATTTCAAACAAGGGCCGCTTACTAATTTATTCATTACCTGGTACCATTAAATGAGCAAGAAATAAACTTTTGTTATATTAGAGCCAGTATACATTTTGGGGGCCATTTATAACAGCTAACCTACCCTAATATGCATACTCTACTTTCATGAACTAGAATTTCCATGCGAATGCCTCCAAGTTTTATCTATCCAAATATAATATTATGCCTTTGTCAGTAACAAGATGCGTACTGGGTTTCACAAAGAAATCAAGATTGAGGAAAGGCAGATAGGGCATAAAAGGATATTTAAGATATTTTATGGCCAGTTTTCTCAGCTGACACTATTCATAATGTTAAGATTCCTTTTCAAGTTCATCGAGATTGTTTCCCTTTGTGCCTGGTATAGAATTTAAAAAATTATTCCTATAAGTGAAAATTACCATTGTGGTTGCTTTTGCCCATTTTTAAGGATATAAAGAACAGTCACCAATGCCAAAGTAGTTTTCTGGCTGAGGGAAAGGCGATGCAGAGAAAGGGAGAGAAAGCGCAAGTGGAAGCTCATTGTTGACTTAGTGTTAAGGTAGTGAAAACGGAATACGAGTCAGCGTTAAAAAGAGTGCTTTTTCCCTAACTGGTTTGGCTCAGTGGATAGAGCATCAGCCCGTGGACTGAAGGGTTCCAGGTTTGATTCTGGTCAAGGGCATATACCTTGGTTGAAGGCACTTCCCCAGTAGGGAATGTTGCAGGAGGCAGCTGAATCGATGTTTCTTTCTCATCGATGTTTCTAACTTTCTATCCCTCTCCCTTCTTCTCTGTAAAAAAATCAATTTTATATATATATATATTTGGAAAAAAGTGCTTTCATGATGCTGGGTGCATTGTCAGGGGAGAGGAGTGAAGCCTTGTCTCGGATCAGATATGTGAACAGCAAGTCAATAAGATTCTCTGGGTTCATTTTTTTTATCATGAAAAAAATATCTGACCAAATGATATCTAAGTTATTTTAACTCTACATATTAGATTCCACGTCACAAAAGGTTAGGACTTACTGGTAATGTGCTTATTGCCTTACAGTAATTCTCCTCTTATCCTTGGAGGGGATGCATTCTGAGAAGCCCAGTGGATGCCTGAAACTGAAGATAGCACTAAACCCTGCAAGTGCACTGTTTTCTTCTATGCATACACACCTATGGCAGAGCTTGATTTAAATTAAGCACCGTGAGCAATAATCATTAGCTAGTAATAAAGTAGAACAGTTATAACAATACACTGTAATAACAGTTGTGTGACTGGCATTATTAAGTAAAATAAGGGTTGCTTGAACACACCACTACGATACCACCACAGTCCATCTGATACTGAGACAACTGCCAAGGGACTAACAGGCAGATGGCATACACAGTGTGAACACGCTGGACCAAGGGATCATTCATATGTGGGTGTGATGGGACCAGGGATGTAAGAAATGTTGCCATGCTTCTCAGTACAGCACATAATTTAATACCTTTGAATTATTTATTTCTGGAATTTTTTATTTAATATTGTTGGACCATGGTTGACCACGCATTACTGAAACCATGAAAAGCAAAGCCTAGATAAGGGGGGAGGGGGGAACTAGAGAACATTGGTGCTGCAGTATAACAAATGTCAGAATCCCCCTCTTCTCCCTGCTGCTCCCCAAACACCCCATGGCTTGTTAGCATACATGCACAATACTGTTTTCCAGGGCTTTGTGGTGATGCTCAGTGACATCTCATGCAGCTCCACATGGGCAGGGCATCTGGGGCAGCTACAGTCAGCTTTAATTGAAACAAAGCAAAGGAGCAGCTGTTTGGCATTAGAGGGAATTTTGAGCCTATATTCCAATTCCAGCAAGGGATGGAGCAAACAAAAGTCAAAAACATTTTAAGCCAGCCAGTCTAAGATATTTAAGGCCATCTGCATTCTCTCTGTAAATGCCCATCACCTGGAATAGCTCTCATTTTCTTTTGAAAACAGAACTGACAATGATTTATGGTAGAATAAAAGATGCTCTGGCATTTAAAATACTGAATTCTTAGCTCATTGTCAGTGCCCCTGCTATAATTATGAGTTATTTGTCTAAGCCTGATTTCCCATTATAGCTAGAGTATCATAATAAGAGATTCAAGTTTTACATGGTGAGAGCAAAAGTAGGCCTTGTTTTTCCATAGCAACAAGTTTGAGCTTTCTCATGAGGTCTGAACCTGAAAGCATTCACATGTCATTCCCCAGGCACTTCAGCTCGAATGCACTGGAGAGGGAGCATGCTGTGTGTTACCGTGCAGCATGCCATCCTTCCCAACTTCTGTGTCTCAGACCCAAAGGAGTTATGTATAGTTGCCTTATGCCAATGCACTCCTTAAAGTTAGGTAGCAACGGTTTAGTAAGATGCTCGCGTTTATCCTGAACTCTTGAGTCCCAGTACCATTTGCCCTCTTTGCTTGGCTGCTCCATTATTCCTTTTGCTATTTCCTAACCTGTTCATTCATTCTTGGAATACATATTTCTTGAGAGACAGCTATGTGCTAGGCATTTTAATAGGTGTTGGAAATACGGGGGCAAGTAAGACAGATTTATTCCCTGACTTTACCATCTAGTGGGGAAAAAAGACACTGAGCAAGTAATTACTGGTACAGTAAGTGAAGTTTGGGAAGCAAGACAGAGTGAACTGAGCCTTAATGAGTCAGTGGAAGTTAGCCAGTTGAGGAGTACAGAGGAGGCATTTCATGGGTTGAGGGCAGCTTCAGCGAGTAAATTGATGCTGAATTTATTCAGCAAAAATACGTATGATCCCATTGAGGCCTTTGGTGTTTGTGTGTCACTGGAGTGTGACAATAAGTCAGGGAGGTGCATGACCCAGGGCAGGAATGCTTGGCGCATTCTGATCCCAGAAGATCTCAGGAGCTGCTTTGGGACTGTGCGTTCTATCCTGTAGGTAAAAGTCACTGAGGATTAAAACAGGTACATTAGATGGCTTCATATTTTAGAAGGATCAGCAGTGTGAGAAGTGGATGGGAGAGAATGGAAAAGGGCAGGGCGTTCATCAGAAGCATTATCTCTGCCTTGATGGCAGCCACAGCAAGGAAGAAACCCTACCCGATTTTCCCCGCTGAAAGGGCCTGCCCATGAGCCTCCTCCCATTGGTGCCTATTGGTATGCAACCATATTTCAGTGCCCAACCCAAATTCCACCGCCTTTGTGTACCCTCTCTTCCTCATTACCAGAAATTGCCTCTTCCTTTAAATTTTTCTACTTGACTGTTCTCTCATTGAGAGAGGAATACATCCCGCTTGTAATGTGATTTATTCTTTTTTTCTTTGAATCCCCTTTTTTCCCTATGAAACTCCTGAAGAATAAGGAAATATCTATGTTTCTTCAAATCTGTAGTATCTAAGACAGTGCCTTAAAAAAAAATCCCGGCTTTTAAAGTTAGAAGGAACTTCAGAGATCATGAATCCTTTTTAGTTAATGGGTAAAAGAACGTGAGGCCCAGAGAAATGAGCGTCTTCTTAGATATCTCAGCTTTCAGTTTATTATCCTTTCAGTTACCCAGCAAGATGAGTATTTTTATGGATGATGAATTAGATACCTATGGCTTTATTAGAGAAATATCTTCCTATTATTATAGTTTAATGGGTGACAGGATTCTTTGAGGATTAAAGGACAGGTATTATTTACTAATACCACTTTTCATTGATAACAAAAGGCCAGGTTGATATATTTTGTTTTCTTCCCATGAGAAGGTTCAGCAAAATCGATGAAATATTAGAGCCTCAAGATGAGGTCAAGCATTCAGTGTAATAGCAGCTGCTAATTAGATTAGGGATTCCCTCCATTCTCTGAGATTTCCATATGTGGAGAGCCATATGAAGGGCATTTTAAGAGGTGAACAGTTTGAATGAGGTTATGATGAAAGTAACCTCAGTTCTCAGTTGGAAAATAAAATAAACAATTCTTCCTAAGTCATGGGTGCCCTCAGGACCTATGGCCTATCATTCCCATAAATGATAAAGACCATCACAGTGCCTTGAAATTTGTTGTAAAGGGTCAAGGACATGAAGAATGCAAGTATGTGTCCACTCAGGGACAAATAGGAATTGGCAGTTTTCACATCTTTTATTATGAGCTTAATGCTTAAAACAATTTGCAAACTGCATATTATATACAGAGGCCACACAGGTAATGTAAATGAGTAAAAGTGGATGGGTAGGTGACTTAGACAATGAGAGATTAAGGGCTGACATGACAGTTCTTTGTTAACGCCAGCCATTTGATGCCATGAGAGAATTTGTATGAGTTCCGCTAGGTTGTCTGATTTTTTAAGGTAGGGCAGAAATCTGGGCTTTTATGTGAAATATTTATTTTTTCCCTTAGTTTTTTTTTATTAAGGTATATGTGTACATATCTTACCAATTCTCCCCTCCCCCCATACATGCCCTCCCTCCCCAGAGTTTTGCATCCATTGGTTATGCTTATATGCATGCATACAAGTCCTTCGGTTGATCTCTTATCTCCCCCAGATCTCCCTAACCTCTATGTGAAATATTTAAAACCTGAATTAATGGTCATGGCTTTAAAAAGTTAAAAATAGGCAAAACATTCTTGTAGACTGGCGTTAAGTCCTTCTAGCTAACAACCTCTGGCTTTAAAAGTTCCAGAAGCTTACTTCTAGTTACCGTATCAGATATACAAACTAACCAATCTACTAGGAATAATTTTGGGGTACTTTGTATATGTGTGATATGTGTGTGTCAAATATTGGAAAATATGAAACCACATGTGAAAACATCTAGCAGCTTAAATTACTGTTTAAACTCAAAGTTAGGCAATCTATAAATTAAGAGTCCCTAGATCTTACCCCTTGAGGCCAATTTAGTATACTACCTATGAGTTTGATAGTATGTTATGAAAACTTGTATATTTATAAATTCATATACTATGATTCAGCTCATTATAGTGTAATTAAGAATTAAAAATCTACTTGATTCTGTTAAAATTTAAAACTATGAGGTCATGGCATACAATTTATATTTGTACCATCTACATTTACCACAGTGGTTACACTTGATAGTTGTGAATTAAATGTTTGTTGACTGAATTGATAACAAATTGGAGCCATAGAAATAATTGATCATTCAAAATAACACTCTACTTGTTTCATAAATGAATGCATTTATTAAATGGTAAGGAAATGGCACCAGATGGTAAAGAAATACTTTTTAATTCTTTTTAAGTTGGGCTTTGATGTGAGTAAATAAGATTTCCATATGTGGAGAGCCATATGAAGGGCATTTTAAGAGGTGAACAGTTTGAATGAGGTTATGATGAAAGTAATTAGACTGATTTAGAATACAAGATTCCATTTTTATACCACAATTTTATTCAAATATGTTTTTGACATGGTTCAAATATTGTATATTGGTGGTCTATGTATATACTTTTAAAAACATTTATCTTTATTGTTGAAAGTATTACAGATGTCTCCTCCCCCACCACTGATCGCTTCCACCCCCTTCACTACACTATTGTCTGTGTCCTTAGGTTATGCATATATGTATATAAATTCTTTGGTTAATCTCTTCCCACCAACCACTCCCTACTAATCCTCTTCCCTTTAAGATTCACCTCAGTACTTAGCACCTTTAGGAATAAGCCTATAATACTCCAGGGAGTTGAGGCAGAAGAAGTATCATGTGCCATTATAATTATAAGTCTTTCTTTCATCCACTTGTTTGATTAGGACATGAATACTGAGCAAGAGGAACAAGTGTAATCATAAATTACTGTTACCCACTATGGTGTTGATAGGGAATAATTCTTAGAGCTGTCTAGTGTGGGAAACCAATGACTTTGGGGGATGGCGTTTTATTCTGTTCAGTATTTTCTTTTCTTTTCTTTTTTTTGTTTTTTTTTGTTTTTGGTATTCTGGCTAATTGGATGGATATGCTCAAGCGGATTCAGGGGAGAAATTCTTCCCTGGACACAGTGCCATTTCTACATAACATGCCATATATGGAACTAGAATAAGAGATTGGGGACTGAGCTTCTATGCATTTCTGGGTGCTGTGGTAACCTATAGACCTTGCCCATGAAATTCCCTGTCCCTGAAATTTTATCTGGCCAATCTCTGATATCACAGCCTTATTCTAGAAGCTTCTTGAAGTTCTTTGAAGAATAAAAGGATATTTACATGTCAAAGGCAATTGATTTTTTTGTTATAGGGTTTTTCATAGAGATTATAATAAGAGTAGTTTAAGAATCCCTCAAAAGTAAATTTATCAGTCAGTCTAAAAGCTTATTTTTTACTATAATTTTATATATTCATGTGTATTGCAAGTGATCAATCATTCTGCCAAATACCTGTGTAAATGTGCTAATGAGCTAGCAAATCAAATACTTTGAAAGTATGGACATATGTAACATTGATTTTCAATATTTGATCACATCAATAATCCGCTAAAAGAAAACAACTTTATTAGGGTGAATTTCCATATATCTTATGAATAGTTGACAGGCAAAATAACACTTGTTACACTCATTGTTGATTTATTTCCTATAACTCTCTGTACCCTTAGTCCCTTGAGTCCTTTGCAACAATATTATTACTGAACTGTAATGTTCATTATCTACTTGTGATGCCTTGCTTTTGGCTTACATGAATTTTTCCTTTAAGTAATGCAAATGGTTCTCAGGCTATTTTAGGAAATAGATACCAGCTGAATGTAAGTAAGAAATAAATAACAACCACCACCAACAGTGAAGCTAAGAGTTACAAGGGGAAGAGGCACAAGGTAGTATGCCATGGTGGAGAAAGTAGTGAAAGGATCTGGAAGAAAGAGAGCTGAGTTTTCTCAGGCCCCAGCTCTGAACTGGGTTGTAACTTTACCTCTCTGAGTTTAAGGTTCTTCATCTCTAAACCAGGGATAACAAGACTTACTGCTCAGAGGAATGTGAACAATTAAGTAAGTGCATGGAAATATTGGGAAGGCACTCAGCTAGGTTTAGCCCAAGATAATTTAATTTAATTTATCTTCCTGCTTCTCCTCACCCTATAATCTCTCCCTCTGTCTCTTTTTATGATTGCTCATTTTTTTCTAAAATAAAAGATAAATCCGATTTATACATGTAAAAATGAATGTATTTGTTGTATCAAATGACCATATTTTAAGAGAATGATAATATTAATGCAATATACTAGCAAGAATAGAAAGTCAGTTTTGTCTGACACCATGTTTTCTTATTTTCTGTGACACACACAGAGAGAAATAGCATTTATGTATTACTTATGATGTACATGTTATAAGTATAGTTCACATCTAATTTAATATCGCAATAACCCCATAAGATATCAGTGTTATATTTTACAGAGTAGGAAGTGAGGTAAAAAAAGGGTATTTATTGGCCCGATATCACAGATAAAGAATGAGTGGCATCAGTTATTATTTAAATCACTGTGGCTATTACTATTAAACCACACTGACTACATTTGTCATTCTTCCTGGGGAGAGGAATGCATCTGGATTATCTGGGGAGTGCATATGGGTGGTTTGAAATTTCCTTCAATAATTCTGAGAGGCCCTTCTCTAGGTAAGAATCTTGACCTGTGATCCTTGGGGGTTCTCTTGGAGGCAGAGAAGCTGGCCTTCTGCTGGCTCTGCTTCCCAGAATGTACTCAGTGATCACAATTTGCAAATCTAAAACAGCATTATTTCTATCATAGTAGATTTTGAGTCTTTTATAGATGTTTTTCTACACAACATTTATCAAAGCAAATATTGTACAATAAGAATCAAAACTTGAATATAGTCTCTTTGCATCTCTTTTAGAACTACAAACCATTAAGAAATAGGGAATGATGTTTAAATATTTTTTAAGGTCAAAGAAGCCTCTTTCTTACAGCTTGGCAGGAGAGACGTGGAAGTGATCATGGGCATTCGTGCTGTTGTTTACTAGCTGAGGTGCCAAAGACATCCATCTGTCAAGACAATGTGTAGGATGCTGATCAAGCCCGGAGCCTCTGACACCGAACACCCCGCTGGGGACTGAAGATGCCACTCCAATGAGAGTGTGCCTGCCTGATGGCACATCACCTCTGCGTGAAGGGTTCCATCTATCTTTTCACTGCAAAAAGGGCTTTCATTACAGCTGAAAAGCAGGCATGGGGAAGTTGCTTTGATTTTTTTTTTTTTTTTTTTTTTACAAGAAATGCAACCCAGGTGTTACATGTATCAGAAACTTGGAAAGATCATTTCATTTTGAACTTTGACAAATGAAAGCAGCCACTGATATTTTAATACAATAAGAATAACCAGGCTTCTTCCCAACCACTATTGAGAGTAGATCTGAAAAGGAAGATATTTGAATGGAGCAGAGATATGGCTTCCACCTTCCCTGGACTACATTTCCTTCTCCATTTTTCTCCCTGGTCAATGCTGTAAGTTCTATCTTCTTATTGATAAAGTGAGCTATCTGGTGATAAGTTTATAACAGTTAGATAATTTACATACTCTTTTTATTATTGATATAGGACATTGGGAAGAACACTTGAAATCTAAGGATATCAACTTCTCAGGAGCTCCTGAATCCACTGAGACTTTTGTGGTGCTCCTGTGTGGGTACCACATGTCACTTATCCCCAGAGCTGATAAGAGAATGACAGGAATATGAGCATCACCTCTGGAGATAAGAATCCTCCATCTGAGATGAAGGCAACATTCCTTTAGCTCATTTTTCACCCTTTTCATATGTGAAAAACAAAAATACTTTTCCTATTTTTTGGGGAAATGTGGCAACATGGTGATAGCAGTAAAAGTGCTGAGTGGGCAAGGAACGGAGAAAATATAAGAAAGGGTTTTACCCCTGCAACTCTGTCATGGTCTCTAGTGGCTGAGCCCAAGACACTGCATTACCCACACCCTTGTTGTCAGCAGGCATCTTGGGGTTAGTAAGGGACACTAATCAATGGCAAGTCTTTCAGGTAGCCTCTGATTCCAGATTAGCTAAAGTTCCTGAAGACAAGGATTGGGCAGCCTCTTAAGAACACAGATGCGGAAGTTACTTGGTGCCTTTTGGATAGAGTAACTAGTAATAAATTAATCTCTTTTCAGCTAAATTCTTTAGTATTATGGAGTTGTATCATTATTCCTTTCCACTCACCACCTCTCCCATACTTTTCCATTTCTTTTTCTTGACTCTTTTTGGAGGCAGCGAGATGATCATTTGAAAGATGTGCTTCTGGAAAACATAAAGGCTTTTGTATAAGCTTCCTTTTAGCTGCTCACCCATCTCCCTCTTCACCTAATCAACACTTACCCTTGCTTTGGATCTCATTTCAAATGCTAGTTCTTCAGGGAAGCCTTCTTTGATATCTCTACTACCTACCCTGTATTTTTCCATCAGAATATTTGTAACTAGAGGCCCAATGCACAAAATTCGTGCAAGGGGCTCAGCCCCCGTGGTCCTGGCTGCCTTGTGGCCCCGCCCACTGGCCATTCCAGAAGGTCATTCCAGAAGGTTGTTCTGGAAGGTCATTCTGCTATTCAGCCTAATTAGCATATTAGCTCTTTATTATATAGGGTTACTGTATATACTTTAAAAAAATAAATGCAGTCTTTTTCATAAGAATACAGGCTCCATGAGGGCAGAGACTGACCCAGAATCCATAGCAGTGTCCTCCTCATTGTAGGCTCCAGAAATTTTTATTGAAGGAGTCAGTGAAATGCTGCATTACACTTATTAACCACTATTCACTGAAAGCCCTGTATGGCATTCTGGGTCAGGTAGGGAATTTAAAACAAACAGAAGCACAGATCATATTCCTAAAGAGTTTGTAAACTAGTTTGGTTTGGGAAAACTAGGTCATCAGAGAGCTGTCTTGTGATTTTTAAAAGTACATTGATTTTTTTAGACCACACTGCCTCAAAAATTTTAAGTACCAATAGAAATGCAGAAATGAAGAGCAGAATTTTATCAAGTATGTAGACAAATTTCTACAACCCATTGTTTTACACTATTTTGTCATATTTGATTATCTTCTTTGGACCTTTTATGGATACAACTATATTATCTTCTTCCTTTCTTTATTCTTCTTATCACCATCACTTCCTTGCTTATATTCTGGCGTTTTCTGTAGTATTTTGACAGGTGATTTGAAAAGTAGCTAACAACTCGGGGGAAATTATTCATGTGACAAGTAACATTATAGACCAAGATAAAATATATAGAGTTTACAAAGACAAATACTTAAAGGCAGAGAAAAGCAGAATTGGATATTTATTAAAATATGAAAAAAAGAGATTTACTTTCTCTGCTTTCAAGTGAGAGAAGAAATTATAAGGAACAGACTTATATTATAGATTTGATCCTTAGTTCCCTTAGCAGCAAAATGTTAATATGGTTGTCACAGAGTAAATATCCCAAAAGTTAATTATTATTATTTTATTATTGTACTAGGGTATAGCCAAAATAAAATAAAAATAGCACTTCAGAGAAACTTTTCTTAAACAGAAACTATGACAAAGTATGAAGTTAATAGTTTCATTAAAGAGTTCATATTATTAATAAATTGGTAGCCCTAGCCAGTTTGGCTCAGTGGATAGAGCATCAGCCTGCAGACTGAAGGGTTCCGGGTTTGATTCTAGTCAAGGGCATGCACCTTGGTTGCAGGCTTACTCTCCTCTCTGGCCCTGGTTGGGGCTTGTATGGGAGGCAACCAATTGATGGATGTTTCATATCTCTTTCACATTGATGTTTCTCTCTCTGTCTCTCTCCCCCTCCCTTTCACTCTCTTTAAAAATCAATGGAAAAATATCCTCGGGTGAGGATTAACAACAACAACAAAGATAAGAAAATAAATGGGTAAAAGACCCCATGGACATAATTTACATAAGATATTCTAGAAAACACATATAGAAAAAAAAAATTCAACCTCCCTAGACCTATGTATTTAACAAATAAGACAAATTAAAATATATAGTAAAAGTGGAAAAGAATTCAGAAGTATGCACAAATGATAAACCATGGTAGGAAATCATCATTTAAACATTGAAAAACCCATATTCCCAGAGTATTTTAGCTCAGCATATTTTCTTATTGGTGGAAAACTGGAAGTCACCTATAATTTAACAGCAGAGAAATGGCTGAATAGTTAAAATGTTTTTACCTATGAGCTCAGTGTTTAAGGCAGGATACATAATTTTAAGGTAACATAGCAAAAAAAAAAAATGTTAGCTTTGACAGGTAATATGGCTGTATTTCATCATAATTTAAAAGATCCCTGGCCCACTACTTTCATTTTTAGATACCTATTCTATGGAGCATGTGCACAAATATATGTACAATATATATGCTGCTTGTAGAAGTATTGATTAAAAAAAAGTAGAAGCAACCCAAATATCTAGCAATAAGTATGTGGTTAAATTAATTTTGTATTTTAGTGTGATGGACTATTATGTAACTAATCAGAAGAATCATGTGCTATCAATAGTATGGAAACATTTCTAAAATAGATTAAGTTAAAAATTAAGTTGCCAAATAATATATACAATATAATATAATTTTATTAAAACAAAATAAGCTAAATATGTATAGTTCAAATATATGGCTATATATAAATATATCGAGTAAATTTGAGGATAGCACATACTGAGATGTTAATTGTTCTGACTTCTGGGAAGTGTGGCAGTAGGACTGAGAAAGGAGAATGATGGAGACTTCATTTATTACTCTCTAGACACTTCTGTATTGTACTTTTTAAAAATAATGAACTTATAAAATGTATTGCTTGTATAATGTTAAAAATAATGTAAGAACAAAGGTAAAACATTGCGAAGTAAAAGAGCAAAATGCTCAAAAACTATACTTGGTATTGTATGTCATAAGATTTTGGGTGATATTTTTCCCTTATAACCACTATAATATGGTTAGACTCTTTTATATTTAAAATTCAGAAGGAAAGTTTTTGTTGGACACAACTTTTCTTCTGAGACAATGGCTTGGAACTTGGACTTTATAACTTGTAGTGGGAAGAAGGTAGAGTGAAATCCCTGGATATCCCAGCTGGGATTGTAAAATTCCTCTAAGTCAGAATAATTTTGAGTAAAATGAGAGTTCACATAAATTCAAACTTCCCAATCTTCCTCTTTATTTTTTGGGGGGGTTGTTTTTGTGTGTGTATGAGATGAGAGGCTGGGATAAAGCAGTTGTCATGTAACAAACAATTGGGATATTCAATTCTCTAATGGTTGGGGGTCACTGCTTTAAGAACTAACCATCTAAGATAGATGACATGTGACACAGACAGTTATGAAAAAAAAAAAGACATGCAGACAACTGTGCAAGTATTGAAAAAATGAGGTATTTACATTATGCATGATAATATATCTCTGTGCATGTCTCATGGGTGAACTTGTCAAGTTCTCTTTCTTCTGTCTGCTTTGGTGTTTATTTTCAAACCATTTATACCATGAAAAACCTTTGTGTATTGCCTTGGACCTCTGGAAATGGCTGACTATGACATACACTTTGCTCCTATCCACTGTAGGTAGCACTTATTTCACCCATAATTCTTACTTTCTGATTTGTTAGTTTAATTTAAGCTAGCCGTAGACTGGATAAGATGATTCCAGCCACCTTAATGTTCTTTGTGTCGTCGCCACTACATTCTGGCCTCTAATAATGGTTAAATAATTTATCACCACTACAGGAAATATTTCCTGAGACTTCCCACATAAACTGGTTTGAAAACTCTCCCCAGTAAAACCTAAATGGTTGAATTCACTCCTAATCATATTATTTTCAAATAACAAGAACAACAGCTAAACCAGTAAGAAGTAAAAGAACAAAAGACTCAAAAACAGTAATGGTTATTTTAGGTCATGAGATTAATATAATATGATTAGACTGCTTTTATATTTAAAATCCAGAAGGAAAGATCCAGAAATAAAAGAACCAGCAGTAGTTTGCTTTAAGAATAACAGTGGCAAAGGCATCAACCCCCTGAGCCTTTCCCTGGCCTCTGTTTCATGTTGCAGAAACTGCCTCAGAGTTGTGTTGTGTTTCTTTTTTCACATTAATATTTCTCAAACTGTATGGAAATTCTAGCAAGGGTTTTAATAATTCAAAATAAGGGAAGAACAATACTATAGTTGAAAATTAGCCCGAAAAAAGAGAATATAACCTTTTTACATAAGACAATAAGAAGGGTGAGAAGAAGCCAAATTAGCTGAACAAAGAGCTTCCTAATGAGCCAATACACAAATAGGAATGTCACATAAATTGGAAACTGGGGAGAGCTCGCTGAAGAGGAATGTGGAAACAGTTGCTTTTAAGTGGAAAATCAGAAGAGTTAGGGCAAGAGACAAGATGCTACCAGCAAAATATTAAAAAGGAATAATGTTTTGGAGGCGTATTCTCTTCACATCTCTTTTAAGCTTAGATACACAGGGGCCACCAGAATGTCTGGGCATAATAAGAATGCTTGGAACCATTGTCTTCACTGTCACCACTGATGCCAGAGGAACTGGGTAGGTCACTTTTGGGGACCTATGTGCTGTCTTCTGATCTTGAGCTGCAGCTGCTGTTAACTGCGAGCATTCACAGCAGCACCATAGCCAATGCCAGATCCCTGGCACCTCTCCTGGGAACCCGAACCTGATCCTTGGCAAAGCCAATCCTTCCACCCCCATGCTTGGTTCCTGAGTGTGTAAAAGAAAGGAAAATAGTGAGTGAAAATCCCATCTATTCCTAAAGGCTAAAGTTAACATAGAGTTTACCTCCTCCCTTTCTCTCTGCCAGAGGGGACCATTACAGGTGAGTTTCATATTTGGAATTTCAGGCTCTGCTGTAGTTTTGCACTTCCCCCATGGTAGGCATTTCCTAGCTCACACTTAGGAGTACTGGCTCTATCTTCTCTCACCCTTAACACACACACACACACACACACACACACACACACACACACACACAGATCTGATAAACTCACTAACTAAGGTAAGTTATCAATAAGGTTTAAATTATGATCACCCATTTCTGATATGTTTGATATTGGCTTGAAAGCAAGGCAAGCAAGTGTCTAACAGAATTTTCACAGTGGTTGTACAGTGATCCTAGAACTATTCACCCCAAATCACTGTTTTTATTAATACTGCCCCACATATAAACCATATACATTTAAAACATTTCTTATTGAAATAAACTTATTGTTTGCCCACAAATGATCTTATGGGTTGGTACAGTTTTCATGGAAAAACAGACATTTAAGTTAGAATATGTAGTTTTATGTTGACCTGGTTTGTTTGTCAAGACCGATATGGTTGGATGAAAAGAAATGCCACTAAGGAGAAGAGAAATGCTCCAATGGGATGTTTCCCTTGTTTCCTACATCTTATCAATCACCAGATCTAAAATATATCCTATTTTTACTGCTCTTCACTAATTCCATAGTTCAAACATTACCCAAAGGCAATGCAATTCCTTACCTGGATTACTACTGCAGGCTCCTAATTATTTTCCCTGCATCCACATTTACCCCCCCTCCCCCCTTTTTCTTTATTCAGCAGCCAGAGTAATAGGCTCAAAGCATTATTCCCATAACATCACTCCTTACTTCAACTCCTCAATGGCTCTCAAATCCAATTAAAGTGAAATCTGAAGTCTTTTCCAAAACACAGAAGGCCCCAAGTGATTTCTCTCAGATGTTCTTGCTGATCTCACTTTCTGCTAACCCCTCTCCTCATCCCCTGGATTTAGACCATAGTAGTTAAACAGTGAAAGTTTATTCCTAGCTCAAGACTTTTGTCCTTTTGTCTGCCCTATCAGACTACCCTTCCCTCAGACCTTCATGTGACTACAGTTTACTTAGGACTTTCGTTTCAATTCAATGTCCCCTTCTCAGACAGATGGTTTTCTCTAACCCAACCTTCCCAATCCTCTCCTGCCTCCCCTTCCCACACATCTCCACTCACCTTACCTCAGTGTTCATATGATTTTCAGTGCATTATCTGGAAACATCTTCTTCACCTGTTTATTTACTTTATTTATAGTTTGTCTTCTCACACCTGATCATATGCTTTATGAAAGCAGGGACTTTGGCTTTCTTGGTTATTGCTGCAATCCCAGAACTAGAATAATGCCTGTCATTCAGTGCTCAATAAACATTTGTTAAATTTGAAGAAAAGCACCAGGGGTCATATCAGCTTCATTTGCACAGCCACAAAATATTAGACCACTTCATCGGATGCCCTTTAGAGACAATGAGCAAAATAGTGCAGTGTCTGAGAGCAAGATGTTTTGATGAAATGATTAGTTCTAATGAAATGAAGGGCATTTATTTTAACAGCCCAAGAGTGAATGGATGGTTGGATTGGGTTGGTTATAAAGTAGCAAAATAAACATCAGTCATATTGGAGGTCTTAGTATGTTATGTTCTCTTTATTAAAACAGCAGTATTTTTAAATGACTTAAAGCTTACAGTTCTGTTAAAACGACTCGTCAACTTGAAATATGGGTTTCTTCAGGGCGGGAGGAGAATTTTAAATTCATAATTCATTTCTTGAAATGCTCATTTATTAAGACACAGCCATATTCACTCACACTCTTTCCTTTTGTGATGTTAAGCCTTTTTTCCCTTTCTTTTTTTGTATTTTATATATGAATATGCATACATATAAATAAGAAATTATGAAATGAAGTTTATATCAGTAGGAAAAGCAGTTTGGATATTTTCATGTGTAGAGCAGAGCATGTTTTCTTATATTTCATTATAATTTGCCTTGTAATTTTAAGTGTGGAGAGAATATGAACACAAAGAGCATATATTTCTTTTCCTTTCCTATTTATGACTCCAAACAAGAATTTCATTGAGTTTCTGTTTGAAACTATGTCTGAAACAAATCAGGGAATAAAGCTCACAGAGATCTCTGAATTAAATGTATGATTCAGTTTCATACAACCCAAGGAAACAATGGATCCCCTGTGGGTAAAGTATATAATCTATGCATTCATTTCTGTACACTACCACCCTTCTCACTACAGTTCTATTCAATCATCACAATCATCAAGCTAGTGTGCAAAGCACCAAATTAAACAAAGAGGCCATTTTTACAGAAGGCTGTGGGAGGCAAGGCAAAACATTTTTTTAAAATAAAAAATGACTTTTTCTCAAAGCCCAGAACAGTAGCAGAAGGCTTTAAGAACATAAACATAACCAATCTGTCTATTCTGGGGGATAAAGGCTGTATTTCTTAAACATAAAAGACAAAATTTCTAAGTAGCAAGCAAGTTGGATGCATTTGCATAATGGATTTTATTTACATAAATTACATTGCTTATAGCATTTATAGCACTTATCTGATAAGACTTGGCACAGGTGAAAGGTAAAGGTTAGAGTGGAATAAACAGAGGGAAACCCCTTTCAGTACGTTTTGACTTTTCTCCATTCTTCGAAGTCTGTGCTTCTTTAGGGATAAATATGCACATTTGCTCCAAACTTTAGAACCATGGATGTCAAGAAGAATTAGATTTGGTCATTCCTGAACTTTCTGTATTCCCTACCCTGCTTTATTTTCTTTTATGAAGGTAAAAATGAGTGTATCTGTCAACTACTAGAGCATGTTAACTCTTGTGTGTTGGGAATTGACAGCCACTGGCTGTGAATTTTCTTGCCACAACAACCAAATGAAAATGTCAGCAATGACTCCTGCTGCTAAGTGCCAGATTTTCTCTTTCTCATATGCACCATTTCCATTAGCCCAAATAGAAAATTTCACTTGTTTTACATAGCTCCAAAGCAAGGAGCTTATTTTCAATGGTATAACACGATAGTTCACAATGTACAGTCCTTTCAAGAATGGATAAGTGTTGGAGGTGTTTGGTGGAACCTTGGGTACATTTTTATCAGGATATGAAGTTCAAGAAATACATTCTGGCCTCATAGATATATAAATGTAGAGGGCTGTTTCCTACAAATGCTTTGGTTTTCTGTCCCACATCTTCAGAACAATGATGCTTTAGCTGAGGGAAGGTTGTGAATGAGGAAGAGGGCTAGCTGTTCACATTTTGCCCTATCTTCCTAACTCAAGGTCTTTGATCTGATGAGAATTAGGCAGAACAGAATTTATTTACTAGGTTTAGAGTTAATAATGTGGATTTTTTCAATAGATGGAGGTACACATATGTTGTTATATGTGCAATTTGATTTGTATGCTATTTTGTTGTATTGACAGCAAACTTCAAAACTTCATATGTCAACTTTGCTGAAGGTGTTATCATAGATATTTTTAAGTTTAAAAATATCAAATTTCATGCCAAATAAAGAGCATTTATGGGAAGTTTTAATTCATTATTTTGAAGAAAAAGTTATTGTATAATTTGGGAAGCTTATGGTGAACATGCTCCATCTCAAGATACTTGTGAACGCTCATTTAAACACTTTAAAAGTGATGATTTTGATGTGAAAGACAAAGAACATCCAAGTCAACTAAAAAAGTTTGAAGACCAACAACTTCAAGCATTATTGGATAAAAATGCATGTCAAACTAAAAAACAATTTGCAGAAAGATTAAATGTTGCTCAGCAAACACTTTATGATTGTTTACAGAAATGGGAAAGATTTTAAAGGAAGGAAAATGGGTGCTACATCAACTGAACAAAAGACAAATAGAAAACCAAAAAATCATCAGTAAAATATTGCTTCAACAGCATAAAAGAAAGTCTTTTTTTGAATTGAATTGTGACTGGATTTATTTTGAGAATCCCAAATGCACAAAATTGTGGGCTGATTCAGATCAACCATCAACATTGACTGCAAGGCCAAATTGCTTTGGAAAGAAGACACTGTTCTGCATTTGGTTAGATCAGGAAGGTGTGGTGTATTATGAGCTTCTAAAACCAGGTAAAACCAGTCATACTGATCGCTACTGACAACAAATAAACAATTTGAACCATGCTTTGATGGTGAAATGACCAAAATGTGCAAGAAGACAAGGCAAAGTAATTTTGCTTCATGATGATTCATCATTACACACTTCAAAACCAGTTAAAGACATGTTACAAGATCTTGCCTGGAAAGTATTAACCTATCCTCTGTATTCACCAAACCTTGCTCCTTCAGGTTACCACTTGTTCTGATTAATGGCAAGCACACTTTCTGAGCAGCACTTCAAAACGTACAAAGACATGGAAAATTTGGTCTTTGAATGGTTTACTTCAAAACAAGAAAAGTTCTATTGGGACAGTATCCACAAATTATCTGAAAGATGGGGGAAATATGTAGCTAGCAATGGACATAACTTTCAATAAGGCACTTTTGATGTTTCTCTTGAAATTATCATGTTTTCTTTGATTATAAAATCTGCCATTATTAACCGGCACACCTAGTATTCCTCAAGTTCCAGACTTCAGAAGCATATATTGATATACGCTGATTTATCTACAGTGAGATTGGTCCTTGCAAATGCATAAACCTTTGCTCAAGCTTATGGGAGAATTTGGAATATATTTGGCTGTAACTAACAGCATACCCAACTACGAGTGGCCTAGCAAAATGTGTATTTATTATTATTATTACCATGAGAAAAACTAGAATTGTACAGTTTCTGGCATTGGTTTTACTGTTCCATGATGTGGTGAGAGATGCAAGTCTTCCTTTTCTATATTTCCACTCTAACATCCCTAGTGTGCTAGCTTTAATCCCCATGCTTGTTGCTTCATGGTTGTAAGATGGTTGCCTCAGTTTATATGTAGAAACTTCATTTGATGTAGCAAGAGGGGATATGGAGAAACTGGAGTAGGTCAGTAGTATCTGTCATCTTTTATGAGATAAGAGACAGTTACCCCCTCACAGGTCATCCCCTGCCTCCCTCCAATTTCCAAAAAAGACTTATTTTCTTTTGCATTGGCTTATGTTTCATAGTCTTATTTTGCATTGGCTTATGTTTCATAGTCTAGAATGCATCTAATGATCACTTTTATCAGTTAATGAGTCTGGAAAAGGAAATATTTAGCTTTTATAGGTATCTAATGAAAAATCAGACAAGGGATATATACCTAGTAAGCTCAGACCACGAGGTCGGCCACAATTACCAAGGAATTATACTACTTTAGAAAGATGATTCTATAGTCAAAGTCATAAGCTGATGTTCTTTTGAGTATTCCAGGGCCTGTTATAACTTTTCCCTCTCCACTAATTTCTACTTGCTTTTTAGAATGATGCACATGGTTCCATTCTTCTTCTGTTGCCTTTTCAGAAGGATGGCTGAGGTTCTTGATGGGTTATTTTACCCAGAAAGCCCAAATGTGGTTTTAAATACTCTTTAACTGAAAGGATATTGGACACAATTTTGAGTATAAAAAAGGAGATAATTGCTTTGAGTGCTTAAACAAGTTTTGTTTTCACTATTTTAGGGTCATTAAAATCTGAGAGGATGAATGTTTCCCACTCTATAAACTGCTTCTTTAAGGTATTGATTTATCAACAAAATTCCCATAATTTCTCCTGCCTCATCCAGAACACATTTTCAAAACATTAGGGTAGACAAATTTTGAAAATATTTATTCTCTTAAAATAAAAAATGCATACGAGGAAGTCCCTCATTTGAAGTTTCATTGAAGTCATGTGGCAAATCCCATGCAAAGCCTTTCCAACCAGTGCTACAAAGACAAAAACAATGCATTTTGCAGTGAAAAGACATTTAAATATTTCTCCCTCCTCCTTGACGGGAAGCAGGCAGCTGCCAAGTTAAGGTAGCTGACAGGAATCCCAGGGACAGGGCTTGGGCCATGGGTTGGACAGAGGAGCAGTTGCCATGTCATTATTTCATTGTCGTGTGGTTGCTGGAGACACAAGCTGACATGCAGAATCAGAGTAAAAATTACTACTGCCAGGAAAATGATACTAACGACAGCGACTCCATTCAGTCCCTCAGTGTTTTCCAGGGGCAATCACCTCAATTTAGTAGACCCAGTTCCAGCTGCATTAACCCACTAGGAAGGTGGCTGGGATATGCTTCCTGAACTGGTGGTGCTGGGTGATTTGTTTTAATAATGGCTTGAGGACCAGATGAATTAGTCACTGTCACTCAAGGGAAGAGGAGGAAAGCATATATCATATTATGCCAGTGAAGAGAAAACAAAAACAAGGCTTAAAGTGAAAAACCCAAAATCCTGTTAGCCCTCTAGAGAATGCATGGGAAACATACAACTTTGAAGGGGACTCCAATGAAGAAACACTATAAAAATGAAAATTCAGTCATCATTATGTTAATCAGTAGGAAGTCAATATTTGAGCAATTGATGCTTATGCTTATTTGTCTCAGCATCCCTTCCCTGTTGATCTCTCCTTTTTAATCCTTCTTTTTATTAGGAATACTGATGAAAACATCTGAAATATCTCAAGGCTGTAGTGACAAAATGAACAGAGATAACCTGACCATAGGCAGTGACTATCCCTCTATCCCTGCAGGTTGGATCCTGTGCTAGAGAGAGGAGTCTTGCACAACCCCTCACTTCTCCCATATTATCTTACATAATAACATACCTGCAGCCATGAGCACACAATCTTGTTTTGGTTTGTGAGTCTGTCCTTACTGGAGTGCCATTGTATTATAAACAGACATTAAGAGTGTCATCAAACACTGAGCAACTTCCCCCAATATGTATATGTATGTATATATGTTTGTAGCTTTATATACATAACTTATTATAAAAATCCAAAATTAAAGTACATGAGTATATAGGACCACAAGATTTCATCTACAAGGGGGAATAAAAGTGAAGTCAGAATGAAGGGAAACTAATGGTAGAATAACAAGGTTAAATCCCTGGAAAAAGAGTATCTATACCAATAAAAGGGTAATATGCTAATTAGACCAGACATCTACCAGACATCTTCTGGAGTCCTTCTGAACAAAGCCGTTATAGCATGGGCCAAGGCAGAGGCAGTTAAGGTTGATCATGCCAGCAGAGGAGAATAGTTAGGGGGTGATTAGGATGGTGGAAGAGGACAGTTAGGGGGCAATCAGATTGGCAGGGGAAGGTAGTTAGGGGTGAGTGATCAGTCTGGGAGGAGAGGGCAGTTAGGGATAATCAGGCTGACAGGGGAGGGCAGTTAGGGGTGATAAGGCTGACAGGGGGGGGAAGTTAGAGGTGATTAGGCTGGCAGGCAGGGGCGGTTAGGGGCCATCAGGCTGGCAGGTGAGTAGTTAGGAGCCAGCAGTACTAGATTGTGAGAAGGATGTCTGACTGCTGGTTCCCTGAGGGGTCCTGGATAGGAGAGGGTTCAGGCAGGCCAGGCTGAGGGACTCCTCTACCCGCTCCTCCCCTCCCTCCCGCTTCCTCACCCCATGCACGAATTTCATGCACCGGGCCTCTAGTATATAATAAATGGTCTAAAATCTAAATTATTCATTTGGGCTAGGCTACAGATTTGACTCTGAGTTTCCTGGCAGCCAAACAAAAGAGAGAAACTTGATATTCTCAGTCTTACGTAATGGAAACAAACCAGTTGCTTAAAAGGAACAAAAAGCTATGTCCTACCATGAAATCTGAACTAATTATTTTTAATAGGTTTAACTTCATGTGCCTAAGCATTCTGTGTTAAACAATATGCTATGTATAAAGCACTGAGGGGCTATGGTAGATAGTGTGACAAATAAAACTAGTTTTATCCCTTTCTTCAAAATGTTGATTTATCATTAACTGGGTACTTGGGGCTGTGAAGAGGGAAGTAAATCCATTAACAGGAGAGACTCCACTAATGTTTTAAAGAGATTAGATGGCATAAAATTTGCATTATTTTTATTTTCAGAGAATTGAGATGATTTAGGGAACAGTACTGAGTCACTGAAAAACGTCAAAAGACAGAACACAGTTACTAGACCCGAAGAGAATCAAGTAAAATGTCCCCTATCTCTAAAAGATGTTCTGATGACCTCCAGAGAGTGGCCACTGGGTGTGCTATGGTCACTGAGTCACTAGCCAGAGCCCAGAGCCAGGGGCATGTGCTCCAGGGTGGATGGTTATGGTCTGTGGACAGGAGGCTGGCTGGTAACAGGTGCTACAACAGGCTCCTCTGAACTTAAGAGTCCATCCAGGCATGCAGCATTCTACCTACAAAGGGCAGCACATAATGCTGTCACTGGGAATGCCTCCCAGAATGCAAGTGCACTGCCAGTGAATATTGCTCTTTGGAGATTATACCTGTTCTTTTTGCTGGAGGAATAGAAGGATCTTCTAACGTTTTCAAATGTAAAACATTCTAACAGAGTGTTTGGATTTCTTCCCATGCTTAGCATCCTACATCCTAACAGATAAGGCTAACCAATTGTGGAAATAACCTCGACTTGAGTGTACTGAGGCCTTTAGAAAAATCTTGACTTGGATTATTTGAAATAATGTGACATGGAGAGACCCATAAAATGAACAGAGTTTAAGAGATAGGAGAGGTCAAACAGTGAAAATAGCTGTATATACACACAAACCCACATCTTGGACAGAGATGAACAAATTACAGAAAGTAACTTCAGCTAATACAGACATACATACATACTTTTGTGCATGTTTGTGTGTGTGTGTGTATGTGTTTAAGACAATCCTTAAAAATTACTAGAATGTTACCTCAAAGCAGGCCAAGATATATAGATGTTTAGGGTTAACAAGGTAAAAACAAAAGGCAGTATGAGAATCACTTTTATGCCAAGACTATTAACCAATCAGCAAGTAAAATAACTTAATAAAAAAAAAACAAAACTATTTGTGGAAGACACAGTCTTTAATTCTATACCCAAACAGTGGTGAAGGGAAATATTTTAGCCACAAACTAAGGGAAAAAAAGAGACATAGTAAGAGACCAATGGCTCACTGATGCTCTATATCTATATTATCTCCTTTACAGCTAACAGAATAAATACACACAGACATGTAAGGGTCTTGGGAGACAACGTGGCTATCCTTATGGGTAGATTAGTTTCTTTCTGGATGTGAAGATAACCATGCATGCTTTGTAAAAATTGTAAGAGGATATGTAAAGTCTTATATTGAGGAAAAGAGAGAGAATGGCAAAATGATGAAGTGGAACCAGTTTTTATTTAAAAAAATGTCCATTTCTGGTTTGTACGCATTTTCTCCCCATTTCCAAGTTTCTCTCCCCCCCACTCTCTCTTTTATATATTTTTTATTGAGTTCAGAGAGGAAGGGAGAGGGAGAGATAGAAACATCAATGATGAAAGAGGATCATTGGTTGGCAGTCTCCTACACCCCACACTGGGGATTGAGTCAACAAGCAGGCATGTGCCCTTAACCAGAATCAAACCATCAAACCCAGGACTCTGAAGTCTGCAGGCTTAAGCTCTATTCACTGAGTCAAAGTGACTAGGGCCCCCCACTTTTTTTTTATTTCATGCAGCAGAGTTAGAGATTAATAGATATTGCTTTAATGACCAGTCCTTTGTTGTATGAGTGTAAAGCAAAGGAAATAAAGGAATTGGACTAATTGAAGGGTCAAGCTAGGTCAGTGTTGGATAGGCCAGAGTAATTTGGTTCTTTAAATGTGTTGATTGAGGGGAGTTTGCAAAGGCAATTACTGGGACATATCAAGTGGATAATTTGAGGGGGAGAATTTTATTATATTATGCATATGTGACAATACTGTAGAATGAATTAGCAGTATATACTTATTACTTGGTGAACTCTTGAAGTTTAGGAATAAGAGTTTTGACTGACAATGTTTATCAAAAGATGTCCAATTGCATAAAGAAAGGCAGAACACTAATGATTAATATAAAACACCATCTTATTACTTTTTAAAAAATCATATCCAAATTTAAAATATAAAGCTTTCTGTATGTATCATGGTTAGGAAATTTTGGTTTCAAGTAAAAGAGACATTCAGATAACCTCCAAGACTGGGAGGGAAGTTGTGGTTGTTATAGGGTGCAAGAAGGTTAAGTCTAGCAGGAGTCTGAGCCATAATGTGTTGGAATACAGAGGCCCAGGAAATCCTCACAACCAGTGCTCACAGCAAAAACACAAACACAGTGGGAATGCTTGCAGGCTAAGAGCTCCCTTGGAAGTTGAAATACTGCCTGAAAATATTAAGAAAACAAATAAATAACCAACCCTGACACCAGTCTATTAACTTAAAAAATTCTTTATTGATTAAGGTATCACATATTTGTCCTCAATCCCCCATTCCAATCCCCCACCCTCCCCAACTCATGCCCCTACCCCCCTATTGTCCTTGACCACTGGTTAGGCTCAGATGTATGCACATAAGTCCTTTGGTTGATCTCTCCCTTTTATCTCCACCCTCCCTTTGAGGTCCAACAGTCTGACCCATGGCTCCTTATCTCTGGGTCTATTCGTGTTCATCAGTCTATGTTGTTCACCATTTCCCCTAGATGAGTGATAGCTTATATCCATATTTGAGTTCTTTCCTATCACAGTTAATAATCAAGAGAAGGCCAGTAGCCTTTTGTATTTTAAGGGCTGCAATTTGCACATTATCTAAGCTAAGAGATGACAGGTGCTAGTTTAGTTACGTAAGAACAGGCTCATTCATTCAACAACAAGCCTTCACATGTCTGTCTACCATGTGTCAGATACGGTCCTGCATCCTGGGGATATAGCCTGTGTACCTGGGGTGGAGGTCCTTGGACAGAGTTGAACAAATCACAGAAAGTAAGTTCAATTAATACCTGACTTTTGTTATCTCTTGCTGTGGGCATTTTCAGGGCTTAAATACTTATTTGCTTATTTGGAACGTGAAGTCACTCACAGGCAAGTTTCTGTAGTTTGCACAAGTTTTGTATTCTCAGTGTGTCATTGTCTGTCAAGTACTGCTCTGAGTGTCTTTACACAGGCACTGTAGATAGCTTCTCAGCTTCCGGGCATCATACTGTGACTTTTTAATTCTTCTCTGGTATTGCTTTAAATTGTGGGCATCCTCAAAATGGGTTCTCATTTATTCTGACCCTGAAAGAAAAGCCCGATATAATTTGCTGAACTCTGCTCCCATTAACTTGACAGTTTAGTTTTGAAAGGTCAAGGTGTTATAGTCACTGCTTTTCTTAATCTTAGAAATAGATGAGGTCAACTTCATTCTTTGCCCCAAAAGGTACATGTTAGTCAAGGCAGTAGAAAGTTTGATTTTTAAATCACTTACAATGGGCAACTAGTTTAACTTGAGTATCCATTATATTGATGGTCATATACTTAATCATAAGCATTTCTGAATAGTTCAAAGTTCAGTGCTGAATGAGATGGAGGCCAAGGTCATTGCAGCTTTATATATACTTCAGACACTGTGCTAGGCACTGGAAGAGCAAAAATGAATTTAACTCCAGTATAACAAAATAAGTTCTCAAAGAACTTTGAATATCTTTTTGTTATCAAATAGTTGATAAGACTGCCTGGCCAGTGTGGCTCACTGTTTGATCATTGATCTATGAACTAGGAGATTGTGGTTTGATTCCTGTTAGGGTACATGTCTGGGTTGTGGGCTCAATCCCCAGTGTGGGACATGCAGGAGATAGCTGATCATTGATTCTCTGTTATCATTGATGTTTCTCTCTCTCTCTCTCTCTCTCTCTCTCTCTCTCTCTCTCTCTCTCTCTCTCTCTCTCTCTCTCTCTCTCTCTCTGTCTCTCTCTCTGTCTCTGTCTCTCTCTGTCTCTCTCTCTCTCTCTCTCTCTTTTCCTCTCTGAAATCAATAAACATATATCTAAAAAAAATAGTTGAGAGGACTACTAAATGGCCATCTGTTTGATTTTTGAGGGTTAAAATTATTATGAAAAGCTCTTTCCAGAGAGGTATGAACATTTGTGGGAAGAATAATGTGGAATAAATACAATGACTTGAAGAAGAGATAAGGGTTAGGTCAAACAAAAAGGTTGTATATATCCCTTGTGAGAATCATTTCCTCCTACAAAACTGGTATTAAAAAAACAAAACACACCAAATGCAACTATGGAAATGAACATTTGAAGGTTCTATAATTTGTAGAAACCCTACATTTACATAATGCTCAATTGGAAGCTAACAAAAAAAAAACAAAAAAAAAACATTAGGCAACTGAATTATCTTTACAGGTTAATAAGACTGCCAGAAAGCTTCTGAGAAAGTACTTTCAAGAAGGAAATTATTTAACATAATGACATTTCTTTTCATGCAAACCAAATTAATTTCTGGAAGTAACATTAGGATACACTCACCCCCGCCCCCTTTTACAAGTTTTCAAACCAAATTGGGTTTGATCTAAAAAACACCAAGTAGCTCCCCCTGCCTATCTTCAGGAGCCTTTAAAATGAAAACGGGTGAATGAGAGTAGAAAGAGCGATGGCACGAACCAAGAGAGTCAATCCATATCAAGGAGCAAGCATAAGGTCTGCACTGTCAGTAATTAGCATTCATACTGGGAAAGAAATTACATATTAATATACTGTGTGTTATTTTATTAGGTGGCTCATTTTTTAACAGTGACATGCCTGTGGACAGAAATGTAGTTCTTCAGAGAGATTTAAAAGGTTGGGACTACATGCAATTCACCACATTAATCATTGGTTAGATAAAAAAAAAAACAAAACAAAAAATAAAAACCCACCTATTGTGGGCATTTTGGTATTCATTAAGAGTTCAGTAGCAGGAACATGTCCTGTTTCAAAACTGCGAAGATTAAAATAGGAATTAAAAAATAAGGGGAGACATGAAGGATCTGGAGAATCAAGGAATGTTTCTTATTTATTTTCCAAACCCATCTTTGAGTTCCACAGTGGAGGTAAAACTTCATACTAATCTTAGGGTCATCCATCTGGCTGATCTGAGTGTTTTTTTGTTTTGTTATTAATTAGAGGAGGAGATAGAATGAACCAGATTGTGTAACAATTTTGGGAAATAATTTTAACGATTTTCTGCTATCTAATCCGTGTGTGAAAGACATTTTAATGCCAGTTCAATTCTTGCTCCTCTGTGTTGTATAATGCCTGGCAGTGGCAGAGAGGGAGAGAGCCTTTGTTTCTGATTATAAAACACATTCCCATAGAAGCTTATGGTGCATGCAGTAAGAGTGTACCAGGCTAATCACCTTTAAATGCTGCAATGCATTTCACAAAATTGGAACATATAAGGGTATAGAACTCCTTATAATTTATCCTTTAAAAGATACCAACAGTGGAAATAGATTTTAAACCATTGTTCGTAAATCCACATTGTGGTATTGTTTAAAATAACATGATGTGAAGCATGAATTCCATTCATACATGAGAATGAAATTTGAATGCATTATGTTAATGGAAGGCCAAAGTCAATTGTCATTTAGGTCACTGTGTGACAGCAGGAAATCATTTTAATGAAGCTAGCCCTGTATAAAACTGTTTGGACCTCAGCATATAAAAGAATATGAATTATCAAGCAATATTTCACTGGAGGCAAATACTATCAAGTAAGCAACTCAAGTGTACAGTAAAAGCTCCCACTAGCAAAAGGTTGAATAAGCTTGAATCAACAAAATAGATGGTTTTAAGTGTTTTATTCTCCACATTTTTTATGCTTTTCAAAGTAGTACCCAACTGTCTGCACTGTGTGAACTTTGGGGGCAGAACTATGCTCACTGCAACACCCTTACACTCCATTTAATTAAAATTATGCACAAAGATAAACAACAGGGAACATAGCATCTTCACTGGAGAAAACAGAAGCTGAAGTGTATTAATTATGTCATTACTCATCAAGGTTCTCCTCCTCCTTTTCCTCTTCTTTTCCCCACTCAGAATCTTTTCATCAATTCTCAATTCTACTTTTCCTCTCTCCTCCTTCAAAACTGGCAATCAGACTATTAAGAAATGAAATCCTCAGCAAGCCGTTCAGTTAAAGGTACTCTTTGTGGAAGATTTAATGGTAATAACAATTGCAAGTTCCCACATTTACAATCTTTTTCAAAAGATAGCAAATTTTGGCAAGGAGCTAAGAAAGTACAGTCCTTAGTACAATCTGCATTTATTCAAGGCTGTGCCATATGCCCTTGGGCAATCAAAGAGTTTTGGAATGTGTACCAAGTGTCATGTCATTGAACTTGCCACTGTCATCATCTTCTCTCACCCAGAAAGGCTGTGGAAAATATGACAACTCTAGGGAAATCAGGTCAAGTTTATTTAGTGTTTAGTCTCAGGCTATTGGTTAAGGAGACAACGGGAGTTCTGGATACAAAGACACTTCATTCCTGTCTTTCCCTTTTCTCTACTTGGTAGAGAGAAGCAATTGAATCTGTGTGGTCAGATTTATTAATATATGAAAATAAAGAGGAAGGAAATATGTCCACAATTAGCCCGTGTATCAAAACTTTTCAGTTCTCTCTTATTACATACATTGTTTAGATATTTGTTTTTGTTTAAGAATGGAGAGGAGAAAAATGTATTCAAACTATAGATTAGTAAAAAGTAAAAATTTGGGGCATTGCTAGGAATCCTGTCCCACGAGTGCTTCTATGGCATTTTGGACTTTGGAGTTAAAATATCTATGTTAGCAAACAAGTTAAAGAATTGTTATAAACAAAGACAACTGAAGGGTAGTGTAATGGAGTGATTGCTATTAGATAGGGCTGTCTGACCTTGGCAAATGATTTGCTGTTAGGCATGATTCTTATTCCTCTAAGTCTCAGTTTTCTCATCTGTGAAATGGAGGTAGTAAAATTAATGGCATGTAATTGGATGGAGTGATATGATATCTTAAAGACATTAGAATGTTGTCTGGAACAAGTTAAATGTTGGTTAATAACAGGGCTAAAATAATATCATACAAATTCAAACAATTAACCTTCGTGTACGTATTTAGTTGAAGTTAGCCACTATTTTGCAATAAAACCTTTACAATTCTTTCTTCTGTTTGCCAGTTTGTCTGTCTTTCTCTGTAGGAAGGTATTTCCTGTTGCCTAGGAATTTGCATTAGGACTCATAGAAGAAAATAATAAGTATTAAGTATACTACATTGAATTAAAACCCTTTATGTCTACAAGCTTTAATAAGGGGTGTAGAATTATAATGAGCCATCATTACCATCACCCCTTTCTCCTTCCATATAAAAAGACTGGAGAGGGAATAAAGAGGCTTCAGGGTCAGCATGGGGACAGAGTTTGCAGTGGGAGTGCTTACTTTTGCTGAAAGTCAAGTGAAGAGAGTCCAAGAGAATTGCTTGCAGAATTTGAGAACATCTGCATTAAGGGAGGTGGCAGAGTTCCCATAGGCACTTTGAGGAGGACTGCATTTCCCAAATTTGGTGATGCAGTGATACTCTAGTTTCCCATGTACCAGTAAATCACATGGGAGATACCCGAGCTTGAACCATCTGAAGCACATTTAAGAGAGCCACGCAGCAAGTGAAGGTGGACTGTACCACAAATGGAGAGTGCTAAGGTTGAGTGGGAGAGATTAAACTGGACCCTGGTCTCTCACACTAGGGAACTGAAAGGTTGAGGCAGCCTTGGTGATCACTGAAGACTACCTAGGTGTGTTTCACAAGTGAACCAGTATCTGGATGCCTACCACGGGGAGGTTTTGACTAAGGGGAGCTATGACACCAAGGGTTGGACTCTAACCACAGGAGATGAAACATAGGAGCATTTGCTGTTAACACCCATTTTGTTCCCTGCCCCAGTTGTGTGTGAGTTTAAACCTAGAAGAAGGAGGAGGACTTTTAGAAGTCTCCAAAGTATGCTACAGTTACAAAAGTGAAAGATAAGATTTTTTTTTTTTTCCCCCACTCTAGGGCCTTACACCAGATGTCTGGTCTGTATGAGAGGATGGTAAGAGTTAGAAGTTTGCACTTGGACTGTTTTCTCTATCTTAATACATAATTATTACCTAGGAGAAGTGTGCTTTTTACTCAGTAGAAATAACTATAGGCCCTAATTTACTGTGGTTATATCAGCTCTCCAGCTCTGTGCCCCAATCTAGTTTGCAGGGGATTGCCTTGTCCCACTGTCCCGTGGGAAATCATGTTGCTAAACTATATGGATGGCGTGATGCTGGTAGGATCTGTAGATCAGATGCCGTTAAATATACAGAATTGCCAGAAGGTGGGGAATAAATCTCTCAAAATGCAAGGTTCTACAATTTCAGTGAAATTTTCAAAGTTTCACTGGTGTAAGCAATTGGAAAGACAAGCTACTAGACTTTTTCCTCTCTATCAGTGGGGTAGGGCAATGCTTGAAGGGCTTTTTTGCATTTTGGAATCAATATGGGGTGAGAAAATGTAGGATTATAGTTATTCATTTGGAAAATAATACAGTAATCTTATATAATAAAAGCCTAGGAGGCATCACACCCTTTGCACCGCCACCACAAGGTGGCGGCCACAAGGTGGCCACTTCTAGCGGTGAGGCCTGGGGGTCCCGCAGCTCTGCCGGGTGCAGAGGAGGCCAGTCCTGGAAACTTTGCTGCCTCATGCAGAGGATGCAGGTCCTGGTGGAGGAGGCAGGTTGCAGCAGGGGATGGCTGTTGTGGGAGATCAGGCTGGTAGGGAAGGGCAGTTGGCAGTCATCAGGCCCTGGCAGGGAAAGGCGGTTGGGGGTCATCAGGCCAGCAGGGGAGGGTAGTTGGGACCTTCAGGCCAGCACGGGACCAGTTAGGCATCAATCAGGCCAGCAGGGGAGTGGTTAGGGGCAATCAGGCAGGCAGATGAGTGGTTAGGAGCCAGTGGTCCCGGATTGTAAGAGGGCTGTCCAACTGCCAGTTTAGGTCCTAAACCAGCTATCATACATCCCCTGAGGGATCCCAGATTGGAGAGGGTGCAGGCCAGGGTGAGGGCCCCCCACCCCCACCCCATGCACAAATTTAATGCACTAGGCTTCTAGTTAATAAATAATGATACAAGAATAAACTCTGTGTTTTGTATACCCACAACTATAAATCTACTTTGGCTTCCCAGTACATACTACATGTGACCCATTTACAAAACTGTTGTGTCTAGAGCAAAAGATGCTTTTCCAGCTGGTCTTAACTGTAAGTAAAAAGTAAAAGCAACTCTTTTAACTCTTACTAGTTGGTGATCCAATTACTAGTGGTCAAAGTGTCTGAAATAAATGGAAATGCTTGTTGGAGTCTGTGGCAGAATCAGAGTGAAGAGAATCAGAGTGAAAAGAACTATGGTTTTGGAGCAAAGCCAGGTTTTTTTCAGTAAGTAATTGTCCTCTGAAAACGTATCTTGCTTTGGTAATGGACCCTGATAAAGACTAAATTCTGACCAAAGATATAAGATGATCAAGCCATATAAGCTGCCTCATGTGAATTATGTGTCACTTGAGTCACAGCCTACAGTACTGGGCCTCAGGAAGCAGTGAAAGAAAACTAAGATGTATGATCAGGTAGCTTATAGTTCCAGTGTGCTTGTCAGGTAGCTCAGCCCCCTTTTTATCAATCTATATTTATAGCATCATTGTAGGTTCCAGTTGGTTGAGAAAGGAAATATTTTAACCTAATTTATAGATGACTTTAATCAATATGCTGGCACTAGTCATGTGTAGTGATATTTTCATACAGTAGTGAAAGACAGTGAAAGGGGAAATTTCTTAGAGAATAGAACTTAATAATGCACAGCATTATCTAATTTATCTGAAAGGGCAGATGGCCTGAGATAAATTTGTATATTCATAGATAGTAGCAAATGGTTTGGCTAAATGATCAGAGGTTTAGAAGGAATGAATTGGAGGATTGGCGACAAGGAGATTTGAAGAAGTATGTAGATGAACCTCTTGGAATTGGTTTATATCTCTATCTATCTATCTATCTATCTATTATCTATTTGCCTATATCTATCTGTCTATCATCATCTATATATCTATCTGCCTATCATCTATCTTTCTATCTATCTAATCTCCCATGTGCATGCTCATAAAAAGAACTTCATTGAAAGGAGGGCTCTTAATAATCAAGACAAAATGATTTATATATCTTGTGCCTGTCAGCAGCCTTCTTCCCTAGCCACTTTGATATACTTTTTTATTGGGCTCTTGAAAAAAGTTGCCATGAGTGAAGAGGATAGTAGCTATGCATGAGCTGAAATCAATAAGATTGATAGCCCTTCATCAAATCTGACTTGGCTATTCTTACTGTTTGTGTCAGAGTTTAGTTGTGAGTCATTCAAGATATATCCCAGTGACCCAATATATCATTAAAGGGAAGAGATATGTCTTTTTTGGAATAGACACATATTGTGGATTTTTATTTTTCTTCATATTATGACATGTTCTTCCAACTAACACCCATAGACTTTCTTAAAACTTTACACAACATTATAATAATAATAATGTTTCTCACCAGGGAACTCCATCACAGTGAAAGAACAAGGTCATGCTTTTTTCAGTAATTATTCATAGTGAAAGAACTAAGATAATAGATTAATACCTGTGATATTTATTACTAGTAGTCTTAGTATGTTTCCCCATCACCTAGACCACATGTGTCAAACACAAGGCCCGCGGGCCAAATCCGTCCCGCCAGGCCTTGCAATGTGGCCCGCACCGCGCTGTCATCACTGCACTCTGCTGCGTTTCCATCACAATGACAGTTTATGACTGTTCAGTAAACCATTCAGCCCGCGATTTAGGCTGGCTTTTAGATTTTGGCCCCTTCTCTGATTGAGTTCGACACCCCTAACCTAGACCCATGAAATTACCTACTCAGGTACAGCGCCATCTAGGAGATAACATACTTTAAGGTACTCTGTGCAGATTGTACTTTGTCCACCGAAGCCACCAAACATGGCGTATTTTTCTTCAATAGCCAGAATACCCAGCTCTAAACACAAGGAGTATAAGAGGGAGGGGTTGGATCTTTCAATTATGGCTATTGGTTCATTTATAAATAATGTGCTAATTATCCCGGAGACTTTGTATTTTATTGGTTTAGAGATTTTCTACGCATATAGGGAAACTTTCCAGTTGGGGTTACTAATGTAGTTTTAATACTTTGAAAATTAAGGTATTAACCACTGGTGCCACTAGTGAATAGACAGAAAAGGGGCATAGTGTTGGCTGTGATGATTGATTCTGGTTGTTAGGTTTAAAACTACCTACTGGAAGTAAGGGAACAGTGGAACAGCTCAGACTTTCTGTTGGGTTCTTTAAAGAATCTTAATAATACGAAGTGTCTGCTGAGGACAAAGCAATGATGGATTGGGGAGTGGGCACAGGAAGTAGTAAATACAAACTATGGTCTTAGGATCATATGCAGGAACATCCACTTCCTCTTCCTTGCAGTGTCCAGGATTTAAAATTGTAGGTATGGCAGATTGTATTGTTGTTCCTAAATACTTGCTACTTGTCCCTACAGAGGGAAAAAATATTTTCCACCCCACTATCTTTAGATTTAACTATTAATATCTTTGACCAGTGAAGAGTGAGCAGAAGTTATGTGAATTAATATTAGCAGAAATTTAAGTCAGTGTCGGTGAATGGTTCTTTGTATTTTCTGTTCGTTTGGCCATGAGATAAGTGATGTTCCAAATAGAAGTTGCTCTATTAACATGCGTTTCAAAGTACAGACTATTTGGAGAGAGTTGGGGCTGACTCACAATTGACAGGTACTGAGAGTGAGAGCTAAATCTTTGTTGTTGGTACCACTGATGTTTTTGGGGTTTACTATAGTGAAATCTAGGCTTTCCTGACTTATACATTATATTTTTACTAATATTAACAAAATTTCCTGTCTTTCTCACTCATTTTCTCCCAGTCTTCTATAAGGAGTGCGTTGGTATTGGTTAACTATGCAATTAAGCTCATGGGTTATAGAATAAGAAAATTTGACCTAGATGAGGAATGGATCTCACCCAGTGATTCTGGCTTGGACTGAATACATTAACTGATACTGTTGGTGTAGATAGCCAATACAGCTATTTTTTTGGTTATATAATAGTTGTAGTGTGTGAGGAGGTATACTTATAAATATGGAAAGGAAGGTATATGATGGTGTTGGGAAACCAAAAAGGCAGACTGTGGTAGACATTTACTTTTCCCCCCCTGTTGTCCACATCTGAGTGTACGTTCTTTCTTTGTAATTTCCATGGGCATAATTGAGAGGCAGAGCTAGTCTCTCACCAAGAAAAGTGAAAGTGACAGATAATATTGTAGCTCTCCAAGCATCTCTCAAGCCCATGTCATGACCACACGACCTAGGCACCAGTTAGATTCATAGTGCCAGAGTTTTCTTTTTGTATGTGTGTGTATGTGTTTTTCTTTCTTTCTTCTCAGAGTAGGGATTTGAAGATTAAGGAGATGAACTTAGATTTTTATAATTCTAAAGCCACAGTGACTCTTTAAGTAAGGTATGTCTTTAACAAATGGGAGTTAGGTGGCTCTACCACCTACTGGCTTTGTCATCCTGGGCAAGTCACTGACCCTGTCTGAACCACAGCTCCTTGTTTGGAAATTGAAGATAATAAGAGTGTCTGTTCATAGAGCCCCTGTGAGGATGAAATGTGGTAATGCATACAGAATATATGAAAGGAGACCATGTGTAAATCAAGGACTAAGTTACTAGGAGCTTAATCTTGCAGACAAGCAGGGACTGTGGGACGCACCCTTGGGAGTAGTGGTGACAGCTGTGAGCCTAAGCTCTTAGCACGTCTGTAGCAGTGATATCAGCCCAGTGTCTAGTGGCCCTGCCGCTTTCGGTGGTGGCTGTTCCTCCCTGGATGAGTTATGTGGTACAATGAGGTGTGGCCTCTTTCGGGAAAGCTCCTGTGTAGTCCTCCAGCCTGCCCAGTGACTCCGAACTGTTCAGTAGTCTTCTAGGATAGTCCTGGTCTGCTTTGTCTGCCAAGTCTGGTGTTTGTAGCTTGGAACCAGGAACTTTTGCTCTATTAATAGCCCTGGCTTTATTCCTGGTGATAAGGAATACATGAATTTTAGAAATCAGATAAATCTGGTTTGAATGCCACAGTATCGTTTACCAGCCTAAGTAACTTGTTCAGATATCTTAAACATTTTGAGCTTCCTATCTTGAAATGGAGAGATTGCTACTACTTTATAGAGTAATCACACAAATAAACTGAGTCAATCTGTATGAAAATGCCTATTACTGAATCTCAGCTCTAATAAGCATACAGGACAGGTTAATTTCCTTCCCCAAACCAGTATGCTGTCTTGTCTCCTTTAAGATGTTAGATGAATAACTATTGGCCTTGATATTGAGAGGTTGAATCTGAGGGAGAGGACATAGAAAATAGAAAAGGGAATTTCTCTAGCTCTAAGCCTATCTTTACTCAGTAGAAGAAATAGGGATATCATAGAATGAAACATGTTACATCTTTGACTGCCTTCTGCCTGCATGTAGTGGTAATTGAGTCTGCATTATTTGTAATTTTCTGCATTATTTGTGTCGAATTTATTAGGCAACTGCATCATTAGTATCATATTCACAAGTCTTATCATGCAGTTACAGCCCAAGTAAAATCCACTTTGAATCATGTGGGTGTTTTCTTTCTTTCTTTCTCCCTATTTTCTTCATACACACCTATAAAGCGTATTGCATATGCCGAGCTCTCCTATTTATGATAAAGGATCTAGCTACTAAGTGTACCCAGGATAATGATTCAGTAAAGGCACATTAACTCACTCACTTCAGGTATTAGAGATATTTTATTTGCTGTTTTATTGCAATTCTTAAAAGCATTATGCTAGAGCAGTGGGTTTTAAACTTCTGTGCATGTAAAAATCATGAAGAAGACAACTAAACTTGCAGATTCCATGGCCCACTCAAATGAGGTAGATATTATTATAGCTTTGCTTCCACCGTATGAAAAACAGTGACAGAAAGGTTAAATGTCTTGGCTGCATCATTCAAGGCGTCTGCATTTGCTTCCTGGGTATACCTTATTCTGTCTCCATATCACATGGAACAAAAATGGAGAGTACTATGTCCTCTGATAGCCAACTCAGAAGAACAAGTTTCATTTTCATATCTTTTTTTTTTAATAGCAATTATATTTTTACCAGTTGTCAATAGTGGATGGCAATCCACATTCTCTCATTTCTGTTTCTTCTATCTATACCTTTTCTTAATTGAATGAAATAGATATCAAATAAGTGTACAACAAAGCAAAACATCTGAAAGAGTAATCACTTAAAAGTACTTGCTTATTTTCAAGATCTGTAAAATCTTTCCATACATTAGGATTTAGGATTGAGAAACAGATCTTTTGGGACTGTTAGGGGATTATGATTTTGGGAAATCAATCCATGGTAAAAATATGTTGACAGTGCATGGACTTTCTTAAACCTTCATCTATAAAAAATTCGTGACTCTTCCCCCTACCAACCCATTTCCATTTTTTTTTCATTACCATTTATTACATGCTTTCTGTACACAACAACTTTCTATATTTCTATCCACTTTAATCCTTTCAGCAACCTTCGAGGTAGATCTTATTCTTACCCTTTTATAGAGGAACAAAAAGAAACTTAGAGTGACTGGCTTGTCTAATACCACACAGCTAACAATTAGCAGAGCTAATTTATTATTATGGACTCTAGTTCAATGTCACTCTGAAATCGGTGCCCTTCCCTGCCAAACACTATCTGTCTAGCCAACAGAACCATAGGTGTTCATATTCTTGGGATAAACCCAACAATAGCAACCACCACCACCACAACAATAAAAAACTAAACAAACAACAGGTCCTATCTTCTCCACCTGCTATGGAATTGCTCTAAAGAGTAGAGAGTTAGACTTCACTGGAAAGAGAGGGATCTTTTTATGACACAGTAGCTTTTTTCACATCAGTGATAAAATGGCAGAAGACCACGCATGCAGATGACAGGCACCCGGCACAGCACTCTGTTTGTGCAGCCTTTATTAAATGGAGCCGCTGGCTACCACCTGTGGTTTTGTAGTTGTGCCTCCCACTGAGCACACATTTGATCTTCGCATTAATTAGGTGCACCTTGGCTGGAAGCCCATGACCAAGCCGACATATTTCAAAGCGTAAACTGGCTTCCTCCAAAGATGAAAGCAGAGTGTTTCAGAGTGTAGCATAAATCCTCATGTCATCTTCCTGGAAAATGAATGATATTCACAATATTAATTTATTGGTAAAATAAAAGAACATTATATGGAAACAATGTTCTTCAACTTTTATGCAATTTGTATTTTTATGACAAATTTGAAGAGAAGTGGCAGTGATCTTTGGGAGGAGATCTTTAAGTTGAACAGGTTAATTCTATCCCTTCGGCATAAAGAAGACAAAAAATTGGACTCCCAAAGATGTTGTCTCTGAAACGCTTAAAAGTCTACCCACATTCTTCTGAGATGGATATGTTACATTGCTTTCAGTGTTTTTAAAAATGATTCAACATTCTATAGGACAAGTAACATTTCCCTATTTAATTGCTGTTGTATCTAAGAACAATGTCACCAAGTTCCTTTTATTTTTTTTTTTTAAAAGAGATTCTAATTGAGTTGCTTATTTTTTCTCCCTTTCTTTGACTTTCTTCCAAAATTGTGTGTTTCATCTCTATAGCGAGGAACAAATCACCAGCCAAGAAAGTCTCCCCCATCTTATGCCCTTTCTCTGAGCTAATGTAGTCTCAGTGTGTGTGTGTGTTTCCTTTTTCCACAGTGACTAGTGTACTGGTAACACTGAGATACCAACAACTCGTTTCCTATCATCGGCCATGTAATTAACAGCAAAGGTGAATAGATTGAACAAGGATTCATTTGCACAGTCTTGGTGGCTCTCTTTGTGTATTATCTACAATAAAATGAACAATTTACATTTTTATTTTCCTGCTCATTTTCTTACCTTAATAAGGTGCCTTGATAATTGTGTAGTCGCAACCAGACATTTGCTAATCAGCTCTGGGGTACAGATCATTCTTTGTTTAAACTAGTGTGTGTGACGCTGTTAGATCAAATGGAGGTTAGCAAAAGGAGCCATGCAGAATATATTCGAATTGTCCTTTATATATCATCTCTTATTATTTGTCTTTAATAAATTTAGATTTTTCCTTTATAGTTTTTGTTATTATATTGGGAAAAATTTACTAATGTAAATGTAAATGCACTCTTCTTATTGTAAGTAAAAAAAAAAAAAGGCAGGTACTAGGGGAGTGAGGACATGAGCGGGAAGAGGGTGGTTGGGAGCAATGGGGGATAAGGACACATATGTAATATCTTAATCAATAAAGAAAAAAAAAAGCCTTTGTAAAGGGAGTTAATAATTCTCTCTGCTTCCCATCTCCTTAAATAGAATGTCAATGCTAACAGTTAAGAATGTATGTTTATGTTCAATGGATGCAAATATATATATATATATATTTGCATCCATGGAAGGTAAACATACATATATATATAAATATTTATATATATTATATATGTATATATTATATGTATATATGTGTATGTTTATCAATGTTTTAATATTTTTACAAAACTAAAATAATATATGTTGTTTTCACAGTTAATTTTCTTTGAAATAGGTCTGTTCAAAAGTAGTCATTGCACATCTCTATGTGCCAGGCAATGTTCTAGACCACATGTGTCAAACACAAGGCCCGCGGGCCAAATCCGTCCCGCCAGGCCTTGCAATGTGGCCCGCACCGCGCTGTCATCACTGCACTCCGCTGCGTTTCCATCACAATGACAGTTTATGACTGTTCAGTAAACCATTCGGCCCGCAATTTAGGCTGGATTTTAGATTTTGGCCCCTTCTCTGATTGAGTTCGACACCCCTATTCTAGACCCTGGGAATCTGATGGTCAGTGAGGTGAATAACCTGCTAACCTTATAAAGTGTACCTGTTAGTGAATCATGGCTATCCCTCAGGCAAACAGACACAGAAACAGTTGATTTAACAAATGGCTTTATAATCTTGTAAACTTTTCCCCACTGATAGTCATTTAATTTCAATGATTATTGTAGATAACTTTCTAAAAGTTTGTAGCATCCTTAGATGCACCACATCCACATATTAACCCAAAATGTAGAATTTCTTTTTTTCATCTCGGATAACCTTCTTCCACAATTCACAATTGCTACTTGTGAAAAAAGAAGTGCTATTTTGAAAATAATTTACATTTTCCTAATTACTAGTGAGATGCAATACTTCTTTTTATTAGCCACTTTTATTCCTCTAGACTCATTGCATTTTTTCAGTTTCTTTTACATATAATATAATATACTAAATATATAAATAAGAGATACAAGCCCTGTGTATCTTTTGTATTTTATGTGTTGCCAATGTTTCCCTGAGTTCATCATTGTCTTTTGGGCCTATTTTTCCCACATAAAATTCTAATTTCTTTATGTAGTCAAATGTTTTCATTTTCCCTCTATGACATGACTTCTAGGTTTTCTCTTGCACTTAAGAAATTCTTCCCTATCCCAAGATTATATAGGCATTATTCTAAATTTTCTTCTAAATTTTTTGTTTCATCTTTAGATTTAGATACTTACTGAATTAAGCTTTTGTTTGTGTACAGGATGGAGGATTGGGTTTGAGCTCTATTGTCTTCCAGATTGGCAGCTAATGGTGCCAGTTTCAGCCATTATATAATCACCCACTTCTCCAGAACAGAGTCACTGCCTTACATTTCCATATAGATTCCCAGGCATAATGTTAGGTTTTACGGACCTTCTAGATTTTTCCAAATTCTATATAATGCAACCAGAGGAAGATAGTGATGAATTTATTGAAATCAATTTCTCATTAGTGAATCAGGCCTCAAACGATATTGCCTCAGGACTAAAAAATGATGATATTAGTGCTATTTCTTTGCTTTCTTCTGATGAATTTTTGTATTAACAAACATAGTTTTTTTTTAAAAAAAATCTAAATTCCCTATAGTTTGTTTCACATATAATAAAGTAAACATACATTTTCTCATTTTATAATGCTATATTGCTTTATAATCAAGTTAACATTATCCAGGGGGTGTTAAAAAGGTTACAATTTGTTTCTAATATGCCTTGCAGTTGGTTACATTGACATTAACTTTTTCAAGCCTATGAAACTATAAAAATCACGAAGCTAGACACAAGAAAGAGTGAAACCCAGACAAATGCTTCCTTGCAAACTTTAGCAAGCTTTGTACCTCAAAAGTCTTTAGTTCAGTATTTCTCAAACTATGTGCTGTGGAATACTAGATCCATAAGATATAAATTTTATATACAAAAGAGGTTCTGTGTAAAAACAAAAAATTAGTGAGTGTTAGATCCAACATATTTAAATAAGATTTTGACTTCAGGACCTCTCAGAATCTTTAGTATAGTCTTGTGGACTCTAGGTCTCCGATAGGGGCATATTGAATTCGGTGTTTCCTCAACTTGACTTTAGTTATCCTCTCTCTACCACTATGATGGATTTACAGAGCTGATGTCTCATAGACTTAAAAATGGATGGCCAAGTTCATCCTTGTTGGTCAGCATAAGCTTCCATTGTCCCACAAAAGGAGAAATGTAAATATGAAAATATAAGAATGAAACAATTATCTAAATTGGATTACTTTGGTCTCATACATGAGAAAAGTTGCAAATAAAAATTCCTGATCCATTTCTGGTTTTTGCATGACGGCTTAATCAAAACTCTATGCTGTCCTGGGCCTTTCCATTATACCCATTCTATTTCCATAGCCGTCATGAAATAGTCACCTTAATGATGGAGTTTACTTTGTTGCTAACCTTCCCAAACCCAAAAAGAAATAAATCTCTCCCCTTTTAATATTGTACTCCCTTCAGGTTTTTTTTTTCCTCCCAAGGAGATTTTTCAAACACATTATGAGCATTGAGTGGTTGTGGGAGCAATTGCTTATTAAGGGTTGTATAATATTCTGCTATTTGAAACCTATTTGTGCTATAGTAGGGGAAACTACTGTAAGAATCTATACATAAAGAGTTAGTTTGGCTTCTTTATTCTCTTAAATCAATATTAAAACCACTCTGTTGTTTTTTGAAATTTCTCCAACTCAATTCTGTAGTACTGGCAGTCAGTTGGTTAAAAGCCAGTGCTTTTCTGGTGGAGGTATTCACTGGTTTGACAATTCAGCACTTACTATTTTTTCTCTAGAGAGATGGTAACAAGAATGCTCCAATAATGAACCTGCCTATATTGGTTGTCTTTCAGTGTTTCCCAAACTTTTGACATATGTGTACCCCTTCTATAATTTTCATAACACTGAGTACCCCTCATACTATTGAGAACATAGAATTAGGCGTAGCTAAGCACGGTGCAGTGCATATCCCCACCAAACTCCGGTGCAACACGTACCCCCACCAAACTCTTCCCATACCCCTGGAGTACATGTACCACACTTTGGGAAACACTGTTATGATGGCAACAGTGTGTTCTCACGGAGAAGGTGGGCTGATTCTTGATTCTCTCACCAAAAAACATTAAAATTAAGTTTTAATATTTCTATGAAAATAAGAACTGAGATTTAGAAAACCAGTAAACATATTTTTTCCTTTCCTGCCTCCCCTCTCCACTAACTCTCCCTCTCTCTTCCTCCTTTCTTCCATCCTCATCTTACTCCTTTCTCCAATTTTTCTTGAATTGTGCTCCTCATTGATATAAGAATTGTACTGCAACTTCAACAGAGGTGCTGCAAGAAAGAGCGAGTGCAGCGTTAGGGAAGCAGTAGGTTATGCATATAAAATTTAAGACTCAGGTGTTGATCTCTTATTATACAAGAAAAGAATTGACTATGGTAAACAGCATTATTTCATGTATATTCTCATTGGAGTATGTAGAAAGAGAAAGGTCCCACACTATTTTATTTTTATGTGCTGCTACTCACAATTATGTTTGTTTGCATTCCTGGCAACATGTAATTGTTGTCATTGAAAAAATCTTTCCAAGTATTCTTAACTCTCTTAGTTTTTCTTATCCAGAAGTATTGTCTATTAGACTATTTTCTTCCTTTATTTTAGTTATTTTTTTTAATTGCTCCTGTAAAGAATTTTTTAAAATATATTTTTATTGATTTTGTACAGAGAGGAAGGGAGAGAGATAGAGAGTTAGAAACATCGATGAGAGAGAGTCATCGATCAGTTGCCTCTTGCACACCCCCTACTGGGGATATGCCCGCAACCAAGGTACATGCCCTTGACCGGAATCGAACCCGGGTCCCTTCAGTCCCCAAGCCGACGCTCTATCCATTGAGCTAAACTGGTCCCGGCTAAAGAATTTTTTTAAACAAGAATACCTATTTCTATTGCACTCACAATTTGCTCTGTGATTTGTTTTCTTTCCCAAGTTTGGGGTGGCAGAATATAGGTATGATAACATCTATGAATAAAATATTCATATTAATACTAATCTATATAATAAAAGCAACTCTTATGGTAGAGTGACCAGAACAACAGGTCACTATGCACACTAACCACCAGTGCATAGACACTCAATGCAAGAGCTGCTTCCTGGTGGTCAGTGTGCTCCCACATGGGGAGCACCACTCAGCCAGGAGCCAAGCTCACAGGTGGCAAGCACAGAGGTGGTGGCAGAAGCCTTTTCTGCCTCCCTGGCAGAGCTAAGGAGCAGTGAGCCAAGTAGTAAGGAGCAGTAATCAGGAGGGTGGTAAGGAGTGAGGGGACCAGGATTGCAAGAGGGTGCAGGCCAGGATGGGGACCACCCCTTGCAAGTATATGAATTCCGTGCACTGGGCCTCTAGTTATAATTATAGGCCAGGAATCAGGAAACTTGGATTTTTATTCCTTGCTCTGCTTGGTACTTACTTGCTTTTTCTTTTTAAAAAGTGATGGACAATAATAATTTTTGGTCTACATATCTCACAGGTAAAACATGGGATGTTGAATATAAAAGAAAGGACTTAAAATAAAAAAGTTATAATAAAATACTAATAAATATCTTGCATGAATGTTGCTTTCTGGAATCACATTATTTATTCATTAATTATTCATTCACGTGAAATCAGTACACAGAATGTGCAAGGAATTATACTACATGATGCAATGTAATTAATAATATACATTTTTGTCTCGGGACAAGCTATACATCATCAAGATTTACTGATCCATCAACTTATAATTGTTATAAGAATTTTCCTGACTAGTTTTGAGTTCACCTGAATTTTAATAGTTTACAAGTTGTTCGTGTTCACTTCCTTTTTTTGGTATGTGTGTTGAGAGGAGAGTAGAGGTTACAAAATTTTAATAAGGGGCTCAATTTCCAGGCAATGTCTGGATTTCTGAAAATTCTTCATGATCTACCTCATTGCTAATAACAATCCCAATTTTATTACCTATTGAGCACTACTCCTTTTTCTCTTGGCTTGGTTGTTTTGTGTTTTGGACATACTCTTTAATTTTTTTTTTTTTTTACACTCTTTGATACCTTTGGCTGAAATCATCTTGTTATTTACTTTATTTTCTCCCAACCAAAAATTAGAGATTTTATCTGTCCTTAGCTTTTGTTTTAAGTGGAGAATTTTAGTTTCCACTCAGTGTCAAATGTTTATTGAGGAAACAATTATGCATTGTTTTATTTTTTTCAAGGTATATGATAAAAAAGTTAAATGTTTACAGAGCTGAAGAAGAGGCCATGTAATCGGCCTTCATTTCTCTGTGCATTAGTGTGTTTGTGGAGTTTTCAAACTCCATTTACCAATATAATCTTGTGATAGATATTTTCTAAAGGTCAAGAAGCACATATAAATTAAATACATCTATCATGGCCTTATTTTATTTGAAGAAACTCATTGAAGACACTTAGAAGAATGTCCATAGATACTTTGGAAATTGTTGCTTTAGGATATGTATTCATTTAATAGTCTTCTAGAATTATTTACTTCTCAAGAGATCATTGGCTTAGACAGGATCTACCATTAGAATTGGGAAATTATTCTTAGTTTCCACAATCATTCATGCAATAAAAGCTTAAACTTGTGAGCCTGACATTGGAGAAGAAAATCTCTTTATGGGAAGAACAACTGGATATTGATGTTAGATCTTATAGCATTCAGGAATTTTTTGGTTGCAACTGAGAGAAACCCAAGTGGAACTAAATTAAGTAAGTTGATTATTTAAAAATGGTGATAAAATTCTGAAGTTATTATAATTGAAGAATAAGTAAGGTTAAGAAGGCAGGAATTTGAGAAAAATTCATAAAATTTAAGGAATTTTATTAATTATGTAATCAGTTCAGCTCTTTTTCGTACCATGGAATAAGATGGAAGATTTATTTATCTCAAATAAAAGCATGGCCCTAACTGGTTTGGCTCAGTGGATAGTGCGTCGGCCTGTGGACTGGAGGGTCCAGGTTTGATTCTGATCAAGGGCATGTACCTTGGTTGAGGGCACATCCCTAGCAGGGGGTGTGCAGGAGGCAGCTGATTGATGTTTCTCTCTCATTGCTGTTTCTAAACTCTCTATCCCTCTCTCTTCCTCTCTATAAAAAAATCAATAAAATATATTTAAAAAATAAAATAAAAGCATGAGTGAGTAGATAGTCTAGGAGGAGGAGGTTACCTGATTCATATCATTCAAAGTCCAAAGTTTCTTCTATCTGATTGTTCCACCACCTCTAAATTTGTTATACTTTCTGAATAATTTATTCTGGATTAATTCCTGTCGGGTCTAAATTCCAGCCTGTGGGGTTGGGAAAAAATGGGGGAGAGCATGCTGTTTCCTTCTAAGAATATAACACAGAGGTTACTCACATCACTTCTGCTCATATTTCTGTCTGAACTTAGTCATGTTGCTGCAGAAGAGGCTGAGAAATATAATTTTTAGCTGGTAAGTTCTGCACTCTACTAAAACCAGAGGGTTCTGTTACCAAAGGGAAGCATGGGAGAAAAGATATTAAGGGAAAATTCCAGTCTTCACAACATAACAACCCTAGAACAGTCAAGGTTCTATTTTTACCACTTGCCTCTCCTTCACTTTCCCAAAGGGCTTCACTCTAATATGACACAGGACTCAGAGCAGGATATATGTTATCCGTGGGTCTGTATCTATGCTTCCTCAGCATCAAGATTAATATAATATCAAACAAGTAGACACAATGTTTTTTTCTTCTTCTTTTCTTTTTTGTCCCTGGTCCATTGCCCAGAGAAGCCATAATGAGAGAGGAGGGATGGGTTCTCGGTAAGGATAGTATTCATTCATTAAGCACCCAAGTGTCAGGCAATGTTTTAGGCCAGGACTAAATCTGACCTGCCACCTGATTTTGTAAGTAAAATTTTATCAATACACAGTCACACCCATGAGTTTGCATATTGTCTATGACTGCCTTTGTACTACAATGGCAGAGTTGAGTAGCTGTGACAAAAATAGTAGGTTCTTTATTTTATGAACTTGACTTCAAAGGCAAGGGAGGTAAAGGGAAAAATGAATGGGACTATATCAAACTAAAAAGCTTCTACCCAGCAAAAGAAACTGACAACAGAACAAAGAGACAGCCAAAAAGAAGGGAGATGATATTTGCAAACAGTGATTCCAACAAAGTTTAATTTCCAAAATTATAAAGAACTTATAAAACTCAACACCAAACAAACAACCCAATCAAAAAGTGGGCAGAGGACCTAAAAATATATGTCTCCCAAGAGGACATATGAACAGCCAACAGATATATAAAAAAGATGTTCAACCACACTGGCAATCAGGGAAATGAAAATAAAAATTACAGTGATCTATTGAATAGTACCACCTCAAACCTCTTAGAGTGGCTATTATCAACAAGATAAGCAATAACAAGTGTTGGAGAGGTTGTGAAGAAAAGGAAACCCTCATTCACTGTTTGTGGGGATGTAGACTGGTACAACCAATATGGAAAGCAGTCTGACAATTTCTCAAAAAATTGAGAATAGAGCTACCATACCACCCAGCAATCCCTCTCCTGGATATATACCTGAAAACCTCAAAATCATGTATTCCCAAAGATATATGCACCCATCTGTTCATTGGAGCATTATTCTCAGTGGCCAAGACATGGAAACAACCAAAGTGTCCTGCAATAGAGGACTGAATAAAGAAGATGTGGTGCATATACTTGGTGGAATACTAATCAGCCATAAGACAGAATGAAATAGTGCCATTTGCAACAAGGTGCGTGGACTTTGAGAACATTATGCTAAGTGAAATAAGTCAGTCAAAAAAAGCTAAGAACCACACGATTTCACTCATGTGGGATATAAAACTGAAACCCATGAACACAAATAGCAGTGTGGTGGTTGCCAGAGTGAAGAGGATGCGGGGGGGGGGGGGGGGGGAGGGGGGAAGGAGGTCCTAATATAGGGTGATAGAAAAAGATTTGACTTTGAGTGGTGAGCACATGATGCAATATACAGATCTTATAACATAGAAACCCAGACCTGACACCTATTCATGTTGACCATGTCTCCCCAATAAATTTAATTAAAAAAGGAAATAGTATGTTCTCAAAGCCAAAGATATTTAATATGTGGGCCTTTACAGAAAATTTTTAACCACTGTTCTAGATATTGAGGATATGTTGAGGAAAAAGATATGCAAGATATCCATCCTTTTGAAGAAAATATACATAGGATTTTCATTCTCAGGTCCAGTTCTTGGATAATTCCTCCCTCTTACGAAAGTATCTGGTGGAGCAAATGATTTTTTGTCATCTGCATCGGCTCTCTGGTCTCTTTGGGATAGCTCCACATATCATAGTGTGCTCATACAAGAAAATGCTCATTTCATTCCTAGTTCAGTGTCTGTATGAATTTATAGGAGATATTTCACAGTCATTAAAATGACCTTGGACCTTTGGTTATGCCCTGTACTTAGCTCCTGGTCCTTTCTGAGCCATGGGTAATTCAAGCTATTATTTTGTTGGGTTGTCTGTTGGCATTGCTATTTCCTTGCTTCTGGCCATTTTCCACATGACTTGTCCCATTTTTATTGAGCTGTAGTCTCATGGTGTTTATATTATTTTAAAAATGGGAGTGTTACCGTGGCTAAAAGTGATATCCTGTTTCTCTCTCATTTAAATATCTCTATCTTCTCCATTTTGTTCTTAATTTTTTTTTTCTTAAAACTTTATTGAGGTGATTCAGAATGTAGAAATTCTTTCAGTTAGATTGAGGTTAGTCATTTTAGATTTCACTCAATCTGCAAAGTGATGTGGCCCATTAGTTTATCACATATGAGCCCTCTGCTGCAGAATGACATTCACTAACATCTGATTATGAATGTCAAGGTTAGAGCCATTGGGAGTTCAGAACTTGACTGCCTAGAAATATGCTGCCATTAGTATGTGGATAATTAATATTAAAGGAAGTTATGAAGTAGTGGGTAAAGGTACAAGAGCCTCATGGCAGGAGAGATTTGTGATGGGGAGAACAATGTGTACATTAATGAATTTATCAAAAGGTTGAAATTGAAAATCTATTGAGTACGGTATATGCTCATTGACTTAATCTTTAATCCAATCCATACTGAGCGACTTCAGCTTCATTTAATTTATTAGCCACCAGCTTACTCTTCTTGACTTTGTACCACTTGCCTTTTTTTCCTCTTACCCTCCCTCTTTTGATTTGTTTTTTTCCTTCTTTCCTTCCTTCCTTCCTTCCTTCCTTCCTTCCTTCCTTCCTTCCTTCCTTCCTTCCTGCCAGCCTCCCTTCCTCCTCTCCTCTGTCCCTTCTCTTCCTTCTTTTCTTCCACAAATGATTATGTAGTAATTATGTGACAGGTTCTGAGCAAAATACTGAGAATGTAACTCTGATCAGTAGAGACAGTCCTTATCCTCATGGAGCTTATGGCCTCACAAGGAAGAAAGACAATAATGAAAGACAATTATTGGACGGGTCTGTGGAAGCACATTGTAAGAACTAATAGGTACTTTTTTTTTCTAGTTAAAATGCATTAGTAATTATATAATAAGTTTTATTAAATGAATTTCAATTTTTATTTCTATAAATGCCAATATATTTTCTAAATGACTAGCTAAATACTTAATAGCAATCAAGAAATGTAAAATGATAACTTGACAGTGTAATCATGTCCTAGTTTCATTAGACTGATGCCTTGACACCACTAACTACTGATTAAAACAGTTTCTTTTTTAAAGGCTACACTGGTTAGTTTTGCATTATTAAGTGTAATAACCTGTATTTCTTTAAAAAATTGTGTAGCTAAAATTTTTATTAGGCTTCTCTGAGATTCATTTTTTGTTTGTTTTTTAATTTTTGGCAGTTACCTTTGAGGAACATTTTTCATACTTCCCTAGGAAGCTGAAAGTCTAGTGAAAGGGTCATAGCTTGTGGACAGGTTTCTAGAAATTGTTTTCCCTGATTACTTACACCTAAGCAGGGGTGATGATTGTTAATATAATAATAGCAACAGTAACAGTGGTAAATAGCTAAGTCGCCTATAGTGCTAAGTTATGTTTTACATGGATTAACTCGTTAACCTTCACAGCAACTCAATCATTACCTCCATTTTACAGAAGAAATTATTGAGGCCCACAGCTGGCAAGTTACTGAACTGGGAGAGTCCAACCCAGGCTCTGACATACACACTTGTAAATACTATGCTCCATCCTCTTTCATAGCTGCATAACTCAGGACAGCTTTCTGTCAGTTTTTGGCATTAACTGACCTGAGTTTTTCATACTGACTCTCCATCAGCATGTCTTTTGCCTTGGTTTATGACTAAATGGAGGGATTTCATTTTATTGATATTCCACAAAGAATGTTCCTAGACATATTCTATAAAAATAAATGTTTAAGAGATGCTCCAATGTACATTCCTATCTTAGGAAGGTTCAGTGTTCCAAAAAGTCCTGCAGTAAAGACACAAAACTTTGTTTGACCCAATTCTTCTTAAACTTTTTTTAAAAATATATTTTATTGATTTTTTACAGAGAGGAAGGTAGAGAGATAGAGAGCCAGAAACATCGATGAGAGAGAAACATCGACCAGCCACCTCCTGCACATACTGGGGATGTGCCTGCAGCCAATGTACATGCCCTTGACCGGAATCGAACCCGGGACCCTTCAGTCTGCAGACTGACGCTCTACCACTGAGCCAAACCGGTTTCGGCTCTTCTTAAACTTTTGACCAAGAGATGACCTTTTGGAAAACAATGGTGGGAATAACACATTTAAAAAAATATATGTTTTATTGATTTTTTACAGAGAGGAATGGAGAGAGAGAGCTAGAACCGTCAATGAGAGAGGAACATCAACCAGCTGTCTCCTGCACACCCCCTACTGGAGATGTGCCCGCAACCAAGGTACATGCCCTTGACCGGAATCAAACCTGGGACCTTTCAGTCTGCAGACTGACGCTCTACTACTGAGCCAAACCAGTTTCAGCGGGAATAACACATTTTAATACCACAGCAAACTAGTGATTAATAAAACTACAAAGAGCCCGGTGCACGAAATTCGTGCACTACGGAGGGGTCCCTCAGCCCAGCCTACCCCCTCTCACATACTGGGAGCCCTCAGAGGATGTCCTACTGATGGCTTAGACTACTAAGCCATAGTCTGGTCTCCCTTTGGGGGAGGTGACCGGGCTGATCAGGGGAAGTCGTCAGTCCTATCACCCCACTGCTGCAGCCACTGCCAGTCACCACAGCCACCAAAGTGTTTTCATCAACATGGACTCCAGTCCCTTCCCCATGAAAAAGTGACAACTTTCTTTAGGCATTTTTCTTTTTATCCTTATCTGAGGATATGTTTCCATTGATTTTTTTTCTTTCCCTCCAATCCCAGGCTCGGCCCCTGCCCCGCCCCCTCTGATTACCAGCTTGGGCTGCTGAGGTTTTAGGCTTGGGCAGGTCCCCTCCCCCTGCCCTCTGCCCACCTCCACTGCCCCACTTAGGCTGGCTGAGAGTGACCTGAGTGCCAAGGAGGTTCCCGAGACCCAGGTATGTATGCAAATTAACCTCCATTTTTGTTGGGTTAATTTGCATACTCACTCTGATTGGCTGTGGGCATAGCAGAGGTATAGTCAATTAACATGATTCTCTATTATTAGGTAAGATTTTTAGAAATTTGTAGCCATATAATGTTTAATGTCTTTTTCATCTTCAAAATTCCTGTGATTATAAATATTAGTCATATGTCTACATGCATTTGCCAAGCTATTTGTATTGACCTTTAGTGTTGACACCTAACTGACTTGAGAGTTTGAGAAATTCATATATGTATAATACTGTGAGTGGAAAGCATACTTTATATTTTTTACAAACAAACATAGCCCAGTAGTATCAAATTTGTGGTTTGAGGTTTTCCAACTGGTTTTCTGGCAGTTATAACTTATGTTCCCCTTCAAGGTAATGTAAAACCTGCTTTAACCATAGCTTATTAGAAGGTTTAATGACAATAATTTTCTGTTGGAAGTTAAATGGATTATAGTTTTACCTTACATTGTGACACCCATAAAAACTTGGTTTTAGTAATAGAAAGTAGTGTTCACCATGTTTGTTTCACCATTCTGTTCTTTGCAAAGATCTGCCTCTTGCACAACATTTTTGTTATTTTATTCCCAGCTGTTTCAGGGGAGTTAGAGCTTCGACTTTAGTTCTGTGAATGCAAATGAGTTTGAACTAACTGTTCTGTGGGTATTTGTGAAAGCACATGCAGAGAGGGCTTTCGTGATTTAGCTTGTGTAGCCATAATGCAAGGCCATATACATTATACAGAATTGTTTTAGAGCAAGTACACGGATGCCATATATATATATATATATATATATATATATATATATATATATTAATTTATTTTTAATTTTTTTATTAATTATGGTGTTACATATGTGTCCTTATTCCCTGATTCTCTCATTCCTTCTCATGCTCTCAACCCCCTATTGTCTGTGTATATATATGTATACAAGTCCTTTGGTTGACCTCTCCCCCTTACCCCCACCCTCCCCTACTTTCCCTCTGAGGTTTGAAAGTCTGTTTGGTGCTTTTCTTTCTCTGGGTCTGTTTTTGTTCATCAGTCTATGTTGTTCATTATACTACATAAATGAGTGAGATCATGTGATATAATATAGATATTAAAGGATGTGAGAACCTTTCCCAATTTCTACCCACTATCAAGAAGTAAAAAATGAGTCGAAACCGGTTTGGCTCAATGGATAGAGCGTCGGCTTGGGGACTGAAAGGTCCGGGTTCGATTCCGGTCAAGGGCATGTACCTTGGTTGCAGGCACATCCCCAGTAGGGTGTGTGCAAGAGGCAGCTGATCGATGACTCTCTCTCATCGATGTTTCTAACTTGTTATCTCTCTCCCTTCCTCTCTGTACAAAATCAATAAAAAAAATATATTTAAGAAGTAAAAAATGAGACTTGGTAGAGGGGTTCATCAGCATTTAAGGTGGCGAAATTGAACTTATACAACATATTATCCCCAAGTTTTACCCATGATCAAGAAGTAAGAAATTAGCCTTCCTAAGTAAAAAGATTTCTTCCTGCAAAACTGAACAAATGGCCAATTTGACAAAGTGCCACTGTAATATGACAGGTTAGCTAAGACTTCATAAATGAGACACTTTGTAGTACAAATGAACTCTATAAGAAAAAATGGAAAAAATATCTTGTGCAGAAATACTGAACCAGGTCTTTCTCTCACTTAAAAGTTTTTGTTGGTTCTAGTAAGCATTGAATATAAAAAGTTAGCCTTTTTTTAAAATGGAATTTTCAGTTGGCACACCCATCTAGTTTTCAGTCAAAAATGTAAACAATAGTGGCTTGAACTGAAATTCTGGACAGAACTTTCACCAAGTATATTCTTCCTTTTTGTTAAAGACAGAGTACAGGAGAGGCCTCTTTCCTTTCAGGAAGTGCTTTTCATTCATTGCAGGTCCTCTCAGGGGTCCTCAAACTTTTTAAAGTGGGGGCCAGATCACGGTCCCTCAGAGAGCTGGAGGGCCGGACTATATGAACTACTAATTCCTACTGTAACACCTCGGCTGCGCTCACTGCCCAAAAAACCTGGCGGGCCGGATCAGACTCCCCTGCGGGCTGCATGTGGCCCACGGGCCGTAGTTTGAAGACGCCTGACTGGTGATTATGCACCCGGCCCTGTGGAGTGTTAGGGCATTAAATTGGCCTGAGAAAGATTAGTCAGTTAATATTGCAATCTGAAAGTAAGAGGAAGCTGAAACTTTCCACAAAACTTACTCTAAAGGTCATTATTTAGTATGGTGATGAAAATAATCAGAACTCCATTTTCTAGTTTTATCACTTTAATTTTTTTAAAAAAATTGAATTTACTGGGATGCCATTGGTTAATAAAATGATATAGGTTTCAGGTGTACAATTCTATAATACATCTTGTGTATATTGAACTGTGTCAAGTCTACTTCTGTCACCATTTATCCTCCCGTTACCCTTTTCTACCTTCCCCCAACCCTCTTTCTCTCTGGTAATCACCATACTGTTGTCTGTCTATGAGGAGTTTTCTTGGTCTGTTTTTTTTTCTTAATCCCTTCACATTTTTCACTTGCCTCCCCCCATCCCTTCCCCTCTAACAGCTGTCAGTCTGTTCTCTATATCTATGTGTCTGTTTCTATTTTGATGTTAGCTTATTTTGGCATTTTGTCCTTTGGAGAAGTGAAATCATATGGTATTTGTCTTTCTCTGACTGACTTATTTCATTTAGGATAATACTATTCCAGGTCTATCTATGCTGTTCCAAAAGGCAATATGTCCTTCTTTTATTACAGCTCAGCATTCCATTGTGAAAATGTACCACAGCTTTTTTACCCACTCATCTCTGGATGGGCACTTGGGCTGCTTTCAAATCTTGGCTGTTGTAAATGCAACAAAGAACAAAGGGGTGCATGTATTCTATCATGTTCTAATTGCATAATCTCAAGCCAGTTCATTCACTTTCCTTAACTTTAATTTTCTCATCTATATGGTAGGGATTACAAAAATGCCATCTGGCAGGGGTGTTTTCAGCATCCAAAGATGCATATATAAAGCACTAGACATACAATTGCCACTTAGAAATGTTAGGTATGGTTATCAGTGGCTGCAGAGATCCAAATGGTTTTCATCAAGCTTATTAATTCTGGGAAGTATGTACAGTTGGTTCATCAGCAGAACCTCAGTAGGCCCTTGAAATAAAACACCACATTGTTTCTCAAAGATAAAGCCAATACAATTGTTCAAATTGCAGCAAGAACAATTCTCTTCACGGTTGTAATGTTTCATTGCACCTCGGTTCTTAAATATATCTTTTAGTTTCAGCTTATTATGGCTTAAGAATATCAGGAAGAGGAAGAAGAATCAGCATGAGGTTGATGGTTGAGTGGCAACTGTAATTTTCTATATAACAGAATCTTTGCCAATAATAAAAATCCATCTTCTGGTTATGCACAAGTTTAATGAAATGTGGGCACAAAGTGGTGTTTTCTATCCAACAAAGAACAAGTGCAGTCATAGAATTCAGCACGTTGAGTTATTTTTCCAAAATCAACTACCTAAGGACCAAAGGTTATTTGAAACAGAATTTCTTTGTGTTTTTTTCTGAGTGAACAAAACAGCTTATATAGCTGCTTCGTAATTTGGTAATGTTTTTATTTGTTGAAGAAATGCTGAATATTTTGTAGGCATGGCGAAAAGCAAAACACAGCCCTCATCTGTATGCAACATAGTCATAACATAAAATTATGAGCTCATAGATATGATTTCTGAAAAGATTGAATTAACATTGTGAAAATTAGAGCCCCTCATTTGCATGAAATCTGGGGAATGCCATTGCATGACAAAGCTAGTAATTTATTTGACAGTAATGAAGAGTGTATTCTCTCAGCATTCCACAGCTTCAGCTCCCTTGTTGAAGTCAGTAGTGGAAGTTTATTCTTTGTAGAAAGGCCTGGGAATCAGTATAGTTCAGGTATCATCCTCAACTCAAAGTTCACCTGAAATAAAAAGAAGTACCTTACAAATGTTGCTTAAAAATCAATGAGTAAGTTTTTCCATAGCCGGTTTGGGTCAGTGGATAGAGCACTGGCCTGTGGACTGAAGGGTCCTGGGTTCGATTCCAGTCAAGGGCACATACCTGGGTTGTGGGGTCGATCCCTAGCAGGGGGCATGCAGGAGATGGCTGATAAATGATTATCTCTCATCATTGATGTTTCTATCTCTCTCTTCCTCTCCCTCTCTGAAATCAATAAAAAAACCCAAGACAAAACAAAAAACCAATGAGGAAGTTTTGATATGTAGTTACTTATGGTGAAATTTCTGTGGGAGAAGAGACTGGAATTATCTGCTCAAAGGAAGCGCTTGTGGCCTTTTTACCCTCAGGTAACCCTGATTCTTTGAGCTTTAAAGAAGGAGAACCTGACTGAAGGGAAGCAAAGCTTTTATTTGGAAACCAGGAACCTACTGAAGTGTTCCTGGGCTCATGTTTTTATTTTATTTTTATTTTTTATTTATTTATTTATTTATTTATTTTTATTGAGAACGTAGTAACTAGATAAAAATATCTTGGATATTCACAGAGCTGGCAAGATGGTGTTTCTTCTCAGGTGACTGATAAGTTACACTCAGAACTGAAACTTTTCCTGTGTCACAGCTCTTTCGTTTCTTAACAAATGTATATTAACTGTTAAGGGAGCAGTAGTGGAGGAACAGAGTCTTCGTTATGGCCTGTGGAAGATGAAATGGCAATCACAGTGTTTCACTATAGTGATGCGGGATAAAGGGAGTTGATACAAGAATAGAAGTTCAGATGGATGTTTTCCTCTGCTTTTAAGATGTGGAGCTGGGATGCATTGTCCATAAGACATATGATATATTCCAATGCATGACAAGAAGAGTTTGATATAGGATGGTGATGTCCGACAAGGCAAAATAGGTTGATCCCAGTGGGAAAAGGGCTGTTGGAATGAAAAACATTGAGGTGGAAAGATTCTGTTTTCTGCCTGCTAAGATGGTAGTTCCTGCTTTCACTTCAGGCAATTGCTGCTGCCACCTCGCAGTTCTGTTCTACACTGAACCATCTTGCATAATGAGGACTGTGTTTCTCCATGGATTTGTTTTATTGCCCAGAGAATGAGCCAGTGTCTCAGTTAGAAACAAAAAACTGAAAATCAAAGTTAACAACATGGGCAAAAACTTCTCTCTCTCTTACTAAAGCAATCCCTCATTAAATTAGCAAGCAAACAATCATCAAAACACAATAGTATGCAATTTACGAAGATTCTCAAAACCATAGAATAGAGGTAGAAATGGTTGATTTGTTTACTATATACCAGGTGAAATTGATTCTCAAGCTCTGAAAAATTCGGTCTCACATCTTATGGAGCATGTAATTTGTAACTAAGACATTAAGTGCTGAAAACAGCCCAAAGTGCTATCTATATATATGGATGGAGCAGTTAATTTTTAGCTGGAAGAAGGGACAACAGGAAAAAACTCTACATAGAAGGGGATATTAGAGCTGGACATTTAGTAATGAGTATGATTCTCTTTGTGAGAAAGAAAAGAAGTGATAGACATCCTAGAAGATGGGCCAGAATAAGTAGAGATAATATTTAGTGAACATTCATGACATGTTCTGGGACAATTAAGTAGGTCAATGTGACTAGAGTAGATAAAGGGGCTAGTGATATGTAGTTGGAAAGTAAGTTGGAGTCATATTGTAAAAGGTGCTTGTAAATAAGCCACACTGTTGGTTTTGGACTTCATTAAATACTCAAAGGATTGCAGAGCAGTTCTGTGATTGGTGTCTGCAGAGTATCCTATATAATAAAAAGCTAATATGCAAATTGACCAAATGGTGGAATGACTAGTTGTTATGACACACACTGACTACCAGGGGGTAGATACTCAACGCAGGACTTCCCCATGGTGGTCAGTGTGTTTCCAAAGGGGTAGCTCAACTCAGCCAGAAGTGGAGCTCATGGCTGGCGAGCACAGCAGTGGTGGCGGGAGCCTCTCCTGCCTCCGCAGCAGTGCTAAGGATGTCTGAGTGCCAGCTTAGGCCCATGGGGAGCCTAAGCCACCAGTCAGACTTCTCCTGAGGGCTCCTGGACTGCAAGAGGGCACAGACTGGACTGAGGGACTCCCCCACTCTTACCCCTGCCCAGGTGCATAAATTTTGTGCACTGGGTCTCTAATAGGATATATCTGAGATGATGCAGTCTGGAGAAAGGGAAATGGATTAAAAAGGTATTATTATAGCTTAGATAAGATAATATCCCAGTAGGTGTGGCTCAGTGGTTGAGCATAGTCCCAGGAACTAAGAGGTCACTGGTTCAATTCCTGATTAGGGTTTATGCTCAGATTGTGGACTTGATCCCCAGTAGAAAGTGTGCAGGAGGCAATCTATCAATGATGTTTCTCTCATTGACATTTCTATTTCTCTGTCCCTCTTACTTTCTCTCTCAAAACCAGAAGAAAAAAAAAGGTAGTATGAAGGCACAGTAAAGTGAGAGGAGGGCATGGGTTTGAAAAATATTTTAGTGGAATAATCAGTAGGGGCTGGTCACTGATTGGTTGAAAGTAGTTAAAGAAATTAATTAAAATGACCTTGAAGTTTCTATCTTGGAGTTTTGGATGGTTGTGCATGTTGTTCATCAAGAGAGGGTTAACGTAAGCAGAGGGAAATGGGGACTTAGGGAAAGTGTTGAATTCTGGTTTGGGCATGAAATTTTTATTTTTATGGGGCGGTTAGGTGAAAATGTCTAACAGGCACATGTAAAGTGGATTTGGAACCCAGGGGAAATCAGAGGGGGAGAAATAGATTTGGATGCCACTGACATAATATACAGTTGAGACAGTGAGACATAATGAAACCACCTCGAGAGAAGGTGTAGAGAGGAAACAGAAAGTGCATCAGGGAGAGACCCTGGGAAATTTAAGGAAGAGGAACCAGAGAAGAAAATTTAAGAAGGCCAGAAAAGCAATTAAAGAGCCAGAATAAAGTAGTTTTGGAGAGTAAAATAGACAAGAGTTCCAAGAACATTGCAATAAGGACAGATATTGCAAAGAAATCATATTGGATAAAAACATCTTATTTTTTTTCCAGTTGTGCTTAGTTACCTAATGGTCATACTGTTAATATCTGTGAAATAGAAAAAGGGCTTTAGAAGCAAGTTACCTTTGTGTGCATTAGACAAATGAGTTCCTCCCTCCAGTTGAAGGTAGTACTTTGAGCTTGGCAAATAAAACTTCTTACCTCCTTACCTGAATAATCTTGTGCAGAGCACAAATGGCAAAACCATATGATATTCTGGCTAACCAAGGGCAAGGGCAGTCAAGAAATGATTGTGGGTCAGCACAAGGGTCCAGGAGAAGGAGATGGAGAAATTGAGGTGATACTGAATATTTATTTTAAGTGGTTGCCCTTGAGGACAAGAAGGAAAGGGCATGATTTAAAGAGACTAGCTGATTTGAGGAAATGAGGTAGGAAGTCAATAGAGACCCTGATGAAATCAATAGCAGAGTTTCTAAAGGTTGGTAGGGATGAAAGAATTGATTACAAGATCAATGGGAATGGATTCTGGAACAGAAGTAAGGATTTGAAGTGGAGGATATCATGCAATGATGGGGCCAGGGTGTTGGTGGTTCATCAAAATGAATGTTGAAATCATTTAGGGTGACAGCAGGCAATTGAGTGGAAAAGATAACTGTGATCCTTAGAGAATATGAGGAGATCATGTGTGGGTGTGTGTTTCAGTAAATGATGAGGTTGGCAAAAGGGTAGTATAACCTGATGTCACAGATTTCAGCTGGTGGCTGAAGCAGGAAAAGCAGAAAAAGAACTTGCTTTTGTATGACTAGTTTGGTTTATAATTTAATAACTCTTTGCATAACCACAAATTCTTACTTTGGCTGTTTTGTTTGCATACAATAAGTAAAACACATTATACAAGAGAAAGACAATAGTAGGAAAAATCACAGATTTAAACATGACATTCAGAAAAGTGGGTGGCTTCAGAAGAAATTAAAACTTGTATTGCTATAAAGAAGAATAACCAGTCCAAAGTAACCTCTTTCCCCTGTCCAGGTGGTGAAACTGAGAGAAAGACTCTTATACATTTCTCTCTAGAGAGTATTTCAGCTCAATTAGACTTGACCAAAATGTCCAATCTATAAGAAGATCTGGGATAATGCTGAAGCTTATTGTTGGAAAGATTTGGTATTCCATCAACATTATGCTCTAACTCATTAACTCAATACTTGAGGACTTTGAGTATCACTTTGCAATTTGGGAGAGCTGAAAGCCTTGAGCTTACTTTGTTTGCAAAATGGTGCACAGCTGAACAATGTATTTATATAAGAGGAAAAGAAGGAATATGAACATATTTTCATAATGGAATAAAATATAAGTTGAAATTCTTTGCCCCTCTCTGCTTCTAAGATCTTAAGAATAAAAGTTCTGCCCTAGTTGGTTTGGCTCAGTGGATAGAGCATTGGCCTGTGGGCTGAAGAGTCCCAAGTTTGATTCTAGTCATGGGCACATGCCCAGGTTGCAAGCTTGATTTCCAGTGGAAGATGTTAAGGATACAGTCAATCAGTAATTCTCTCTCATCATTGATCTTTCTCTTCCTCTACCTCCTTCCTCTTTGAAATCAATAAAAATGTAATTTAAAAAAGTTCCAATGACAAAACAACAATAAAAAAATATCAACAACCTCAATTATTTACTTATTTGTGTTCTCTAATATTCAGTGGTATAGCTAGTAAAAATGGTTCTGATACAAAATTAAATGTGGTTCTCCATTGTTGTACACCTCTGTACACAACAAAAATTCCTCTCTTTTATTCCCTCAGTTTGGAGGAAATGGTTAGATTTGGCAACGTAGGTGTGGGCCATGTTTGGGTGGTGGGGAGCCAGAACTTTGGAGAAGCCAGTGTCCAACTGGGGTTGGCAAGAGAGTTGGAGAAAATCCTTTCCAGGAACATAACCTCTTTCAAAGCTGGGCTGATAGGAAACGGTCCTAAAGCTTACCAAGTACTGCATTGCCTCTACTTCATTAGTTTTTACTTAGTGAGTAAAAGCAGAGTGTAGGTAGCCTTCCCAAATTACTAACTAGTATATTTATTATAGAATTAGTTAACATAATGCAACATGTTACAATGACAATCATAAAATCTAATTAAACCAAATCTTCCTGTTCATGCTGACACTGAACATTTATATACAGGGACATATTTCTTTAGGATTAAGACAGTTTAAATTTAAGGTACCACCTGTGTAAGTGGCTGAGTGTTTGCAGGGGTCCCTTAGTAGCCATGTACTTTGGACATCACAATGGAGGAAATCTTCTAAGAGACTCTTAGAGTGAGATTCAGAGCCTCTGTCCACAGACTTGACTTTCAACATTTAGCAAGTGAAGAGAAAATCCATGAAAACCCAGGGTTCACAGTTTTGGTGAAACCTAATAGGTGGTACCTAGATATAATTAGTGATTTGCTGGCTCTGTTATCGCCACTCATCTGGTTGCATATTTTTCACTTATGCAAATTAGGCAATCTTAATCTTCTTGGTCTTAGAATTATAATATTGTCTCTTTTCCCTCCTTGTCTTCTCAATCTCACATATCACAGCTCCAGAGGGCTAGGGAGTGATGGTCATTTTCTATGGTGAGGATATGTGAAAGGAGGATGTTTCCTTCAGGTCTGGCTCTTCCAGCCTCTAGGGAGAGACCTCAAGAATCTGAAAACATGCAAGAGATTTTCCAGGAGTCCCTCATCCAGTTTTTGCTGCTTGTCCTGCACAGACTGGTTACTGGGATGCATTTTTTAAGTTAACATATGCATTGCACTTATTTACTTATTGAGAGCATCTAGAGAGCAGGCATTGATTCATCTGTCTTTTTTTAAATTTCTTTATTGATTAAGGTATCACATATTTGTCCTTAACCCCCCATTCCAATCTCCCAGCCCTCCTCTATAGTTTCACATGCCCATGAGAAAAACAAAACCTATTGCTTCTGGGCAATTGGTTTTCCTGAGCTGAGACCTAGATCAATCTTCATAAGAGGAGACTGTGAGACAACAGACAACTACTTGGAGGACAAGACCATAGTGAACAATTGTAGAGCTGTTTCCTATAGAGTCCCTTAATGTGATCTTAAGTTATAAAGATACATATTATTGTTCATTAAAAGCAATTTTAAGGTGGAATGAAAACAAGGTATTCTGAATTTGTAACTCCCTGATGGCCGCTTGGACTGAATACTTAGTTCTATGTTGACTATCAGGACCTATATTGCTCTGAATGGCTGGAACATTTATTACTTTACTATTGTTTGGCATTACCATGTAAATGCTAATACAGGCCCTAAAGTGTCTGGTTTTAATTAAGATAGACATCAGCTTAGAAGTTCTGTTGGTTATGTGGCATCATCCATGCAATGGAATCTAAAAGTATATTAGGCCAATATGATTCAAAATAGGACTTTTCTTTTTTATATCCTCCAAAATTAAAATAGCAAATTAAATGTCCTTTTATCGGTTTCCTCTTTTTCCAAACACAATGCCAAAGCTGCATATCTGTATGTCCAAGGAAGAAGGGATAGGGTGAGGAAGACTCATCATAAGATATTTCTTGCTGCTATGACCTTCAGAAGCTTAAGCTAGTAAAGGATTTATTATTATTATTTTTTAAATAAGAAGGGTAGATGTAGCTGATGTGGCATGAAATTGCTAGAGAAATAAGCTCTGGTGATACTAATTTTAATATATTGTTTCATTTTTAAAGAAATATATAAAGAGTGGGCATGATTTGGACATCCATCTACTTCTCTTAGACTCTTCATTCTGTAAGTCTTGCACTTTATGATTTATCTTTATTTTTCTCAAATAGGATAGATAAGTGTCTGGGAGGAAACTTTTATGAACCCTGTCCAGAAAGGTTCACTAAACTCTATTTTGCTTACTGACATGGAGAGAGGAAAAATATAGCTTTTCCCTGGTAATGATTTCCCCAATAGAAAGCTGACTTAAATAATAAAAATTCCAAATTGTCATCCCAACTGGGACAAAGATGGTAGATTGGAATGAGGTTAATGGAAATTTTCCTTGAACCTATAAAGGAATATATATTAATAACTTGTTTGGAAGAATGTTATATGAAAATTGAAAACATCAAGTACTTTGTTTAGCTAAAAGTCATGTCAACCAAAAACTAATGTGTCAACTCAGTGTCAATCTACTGAAAACAATTATCAATTAAGAGACAACGTGATCTATAGAGAAAAACTCTGAATTCAGAATACGTAGGTTTTATCCTTAATTGTACTATGACTTTGTGAGGTTGAAAAGATTATTTAATTTTTCTTGGATTGAGTTTCTTTGATTGTAAAATAAGGTGTTGAATTAGATAATTTCCAATTTAAAAATCTCATGTTTTTCACTGAAACAAAGATTATAATAACTTTTACTAGTTAAGTAGTTTATACTTCAATAATTCAATCTGTAAAAATAAAATATAATAACTTAGTTTCAAAAGGCAAAATTAGGTAAATTATATGTAGTATAAATAAACTGTAATAAGTTGGAAACCAATCTTGTATTACCCAGCTAGAGACTCTGCCACCCATATGTTCATAAAAACACTGTGGTTGTTTTATTGTTCTCTCAGGCAGTGCCAATCATAGTTAGCACTAATTAATGAAATTCCAGGGTGATGTTTGCCAGGAGGTTCATGCAATGGGTGAAGCAAACTACAGTGGCAAAGTTTCCATCATTTATATTGCTGTGACAATATTGGCTCAAGTTTCAGAAACAGTAATTCCAGCTCCTAGTCCCTGTGAGAACAAATGTAGATTGATTTATGTTCTGAGCCTCTCTAGCATATTGTTGACACCGAGATGGCTGCCAGAGCTCATCATACAAGGTGCTGACATTTTCTGGGAATCCACTTGCCTTTACACATATTCTCTCTAGTGCCTCATATTTGCACATATTTCTGGGTTTCTAATTTTTTTGTTTCAAACTCTAAGGCATGGATTATTGATATTAAAGTCAGTCTAAAATTATTAATTTAGTTTATGCCAACATAAAATTCTTTAGGATCAAGTCATGCTCAGAAAAGACCATAATGTCTATTTAAACCATGTTGGAATTACCACCAACAGCATTTGAACTTGGTGGCTTTCCTTAGAATTGCTCTTCCTTTTTAGTAAACAACTCCCTCTGGCTTAATTTTCTCTGGCTTGATTTTCCACCTACATTCATCAATTACTGAATCTTTTTATTCAGGTCCATTTCTACCACTCTAACTGTCATTATCATTTCTGCAAAGCCTAGGTATTTGGGGCTTTCTGGTTGCTTTCTGGTTTCAATCATAGACATAGACAGCCATACACATTGACTTTTTTTTAAATTATCTTTGGAGAAGTAGAAGAGCCAAATATGATAATTGATTGTTGCAGTAAGAGATAAACACATCAGCTCAATAATGAAGTATCTTTGAATGGGTTTGATCAAATAAATTGAGTAGCTCTTTCAATTTTGTTGTGGGAAATCAAAGGTTCTGATGTTACAGATTTCTAGAACATTTTCCTCTCTAGAACTGTAAGACATTTCAGTGCTTCTTCAAACAAATTGTTAAGATAAATTATGGACTTAATATGATCAGTTTTATGTCCCATGTTTCTGAATGGAAAAATAATTTCCCCCCATTTTTGGGTAATTGAGATGTAACTTAGGTAAAGTTGAATTTTAGATGTGCAGATTGGCGAATTTTTACAACCTGACTCTCACCCTGACCAAAATGTTTCTCACTCCCTGAAAGGATTCCCCAACCCCTTCCCAGTCTGTAGGTCCATCCCTGCTTATGCAGAGGAGTAACAGGACTTACTCTTTCTTAAATGAAAATGATTGAATGTTTAAAAATGTTATTATCTATTTTTCCTTCCAATTTTGTCATCGCAGAATTGCTTTATCTTTAAAAATTCCCTTTTATATTTTTCTCAGAAAAGATAGGGTAGAAAATGGCCCCTGAGCATTATAACTTTTGTTACTTAGATGCTGGAAGCATTTCTAAGGCTGAATATTTCTTGTTGTCTCTTATTAAGTTATTGACAAGAGGGGTAGACGATTTTTTAAGAATTTCTGAAATATTGCTTTTATCTATGAAAGGTTAACATAGTTTTCCATTTGCCCATTAATGGAGATTTTTCTCATTCACATGGTTTATGTTATTGCTTAGACTTTGGAGAGGACCTATTTCCACCATCTTTTCCTTTGGATTTATTTTGTTTGCAGTCAGAAACATTAACCTTTAAGGTCCACTCAGACACACCGGATAGAATGAAGTGAGAAAGCAGTATTACATTAGTGGACCTTAGAAGAGATGATTCAAGCATCTCCCAGGATTCTACCAAAGAATGAGATACACTAATAGCTGGAGCCATGGTATTCCAGCAGGCAGGGCCATGGCTTATTTGCCTCTGAATACTGACTTCCCTCAGTTCTCAATGCAGAGCTCCTAGCTCTGCATATTAAATCCCAGGTGGATTCAAATCCTGGTTGGTTGCCCCATGTGTCACCAATAACCTGCACAATATTAATACTGAACATTTGTATTTCACTTTTATAGTTTATAAAATCCATCTTCCTATTTTACCTTATTATTCTTTAGGGCAGCTTGGTATAATATTATAAGCCTGTTACTTTTTATTTATTAATTATTTTATTTTTTACTATTATGAAACAGACTTAAAGAGATTAAATGTCTTCCACAAAGAGTATGTCTTCCATAAGTAGTTTGATTCCTCACAATCTGACTCTACAGTTAGGAGTCTTGGGGATTTCTAGTTTCATTAATGACTTTGAAGCACATGTTAGTTACATCCATATATTCAGAGAATAAGGGAAGGCATGTAAAACATGAACATGATCCTCCATGGCTTGCGCTCTCTTACTGTACTCAGAAATGGGCCTTAGTAGGACAGTCCAATCCTGGACAGGTTTCTGTCTATCCAATTTTTAAAATATAATTAGTTTTGAATCACTTCAGTCAATGGTTTCAGAAATAACTTTTTCATATAAATATTACTTTGGCTTAGCTCTTACAGCACCTCAGGCTAAGAGAATCTATAAAATCATGAGCTTGTCAAATAGGATGCTATTAGGATTTAAGATGTGCTGGCACCTGGATTAAAATAGTATTGGCTATGATGAGTGACTGATAAATATTTATTGAACAATTGAGTGGCTCTAAGTATAGGTCATTATTATTAATTATTACTCTATAGCAAAAATAAAAGCCTTGTTAATTTTATAATGCCATAACACAACAGTGGGATTTGCATATTTATAGTTTTGCTCAAATACTCTGGATATGATCAGTAACTACAGCCCTTCTTCATTGTCCTGAAATTTTAGAATAAAAAAAAAGGCCTGTGTTGATAGCAAAAGCTGTAGGTGTGATATTTTCTTTGTTGTTAGAGTATCATAAACTATTAAAAATCTTAGCAAATAAAGAATGAAAATTGCTGCTTAATTCATTTTTGCTTTATCCATTTTATGGAAATATCATAGTTGATTTATTTTCTCCTAGCCACTGGGTGTTAAGAACTGTAGATGGCAATCCAAGCACAAAAATGATTGGGTTTGCTGAATTTTGACATGCATTTTGCTTTCCTATCTGCACAAAATTATGTTGCTCTAGGAGGGCAGCATATCAGAAAAAAGAATCATAAAACCAAAAGCAAATATCACAGAAATAGAAAACAAGATACTTTTTTTTGCAGTCTTTTCTTTATAAGTTTCACTACACGTAAGTTTACAAAATACAATTTTGGTCTCTCAAGTTAATCAAGAAATACTGTGAAGGCATTTTGAACTATGGAGAGTACAAAATTTCAGTTGCCATGGAAACAGGATATCATATATGAGAACAGGCCACATCATATAGGAGATTTAATTATAATGAAATAATAAATGAATAAAGGCATTTTTAGCCCACTTATGGCTAAAATCCATTAGAAGTCCAGTTGCCAAGGAAACCCATATCTTAAAACAGAATTTGAAAAATTATGGAATAAGATAAACTGCATTTTAAAAAATATTTGAAAAGAGTCCAGCAGCCACATTAATTAAGAGCATTTCTAATTTTAAAGAATTACTTTAGGATGAAAGTATATTTTTTTTGGTGAGAATCATGAACTATCCATAATTACAATAGCACATGCACTTTCTACACAGAATAGTAAAATACTGGTTTGATTGACAAGTGTTTAAGAATCTAATGTTTAGGAGATGATTGGAATAGCATATATAGACTTATTTTTATTTTGAAGCGAGTCTTGCTGATTTATAAGATCAAAGCATGGCCAGGGAACAGCATGGTCACATCAGTGTATCATTTTGATTCCAAATGTTGAGTCCTATTACCAAATTCGTTGCTGATTTATGCATGTGTATTTGGGCTGAGCCAATAAGAAATAGACCATCTGGAGGGCACCTCAGAGGTAAGAGTGCACAAAATATTCACAATCCAATGTAGTCCTGCTGAGAAGTGGATCTAAGTTTAGGTGGCCCAGAAAGTACTTAAAATGCATGGTATGTTTCCAGTTTTTGGCTACTAGCAGCAAGCACACTAGCAGGGGCATTGGAGTGGTAGTGAGCATTCCTTAAAGGCATTGGCATTTTGAAGAAGCACAAAACTACCTCCACCTTTCTCCCATTGTGGGATATGAATAGACACAAAACTGGAGCAGATGACACATGAGAGAAACAAGTCCGGTGGGCCAACAGGGCTACCATTTCAGAGAGCAATTGTTTGAGCAGAGCAGTCAGTTCCTGCACGTTCGATGCTGTGGCATTTACTTTACACATTCACAGCAGCAGTCTCTGTTGATTTGGACTCTTAAAAATTATTTTTTCTTAATTTATTTCAGAAAGGAAAGGAGAGGGAGAGTGATACGGAAACATCCGTGATGAGAGAGAATCATGCCCCCTGTTAAGGACAGAGCCCTCAACCTGGGCATATGCCCAGACCAGTAATCAAACTGGCAAAAATCTCGGTTCCTGAGTTGATGCTCAACTGCTGAGCCACACCTGGGTGGGCTGATTTGGACTCTTGTAAAAACAAACTACAGCCGAAGACAGTTTGGCTCAGTAGATAGAGCGTCGGCCTGTGGACTGAAGGGTCCCAGGTTCAGTTTCGGGTCAAGGGCATGTGACCTGCAATTCCCCAGTAGGGGGTGTGCAGGAGGCAGCTGATCGATGTTTCTCTCTCATCGATGTTTCTAACTCTCTATCACTCTCTCTTCCTCTCTGTAGAAGATCAATAAAATATATATATCAAAACAAAACAAAACAAGACCCAAACTACAATTTGAAGGTCATAGGTTTGGAGTGAGACCAACATGGGTATGAATCCCAGCTCTACTCTACTAGATGCAGGGGCTTGGACAAGTTATTTAAATGTTTTATCTCTAGAAAAATATCTACTGTTGGATTGTATTACTGTCAGTATCTGTAAAAGCAGGGGTTCTCAGTCTCGACACTTGACATTTTGTGCCATATAATTCTTCTTTGGGAAGGCTGTCCGATGCATGGTAGGATAGTATCTGTAGCTTCTACCCACTGATGCCCGTAGCAACCCCTCCTCTCCTCCACCCTCATCCCCTACTTGTGGCAACCAAAAAATGGTCTCCAGACATTTCCAAATGTCTCCTGGAAGTCAAAATTGTTACCATTTGAGAAGCATTAAGGTAACTGATCCTCTAATAGTAAATGATAAATAAATGATAAATAACCAATAAGGGATACTTATTCATTAAAGTTTCTGTGAGGATGCAATTCTATATAATAAGCAAATTAACCCACATGCCCTCAGAAGATGGTTGCCTAAAGTCAGGCCAGCAGGGGGTTTAGTGACGGACGACCAAACAACTGAACAAGCAGGCTGCGTGCAGTGACCAGGCCAGCAGAGGGATTAGTGAGGGGTGACCAAATGACTGAACAACAGGCTGCGTGGGGCAACCAAGCCAGTGTGGGGGAGGGGTGACCAGGCTGGTAGAGGGGGGTCAGTTGGGGGCAATCAGACCAGCAGGGGGGGCAGTAAAAGGTGACCAGGCCAGCAGGGGAGGCCAGTTAGGGACAACCAGGATGGGGGGTGCAGTTGGGTGCAGTTGGATGTAATTAGGTTGGCAGGGAGGCAGTGAGGGGCAACTAGGCTGGAAGGGGGGGGGCAGTTGAGGGTGACCAGACCAGTAAGGGGGGCAGTTAGGGGTGACCAGGCTAGCAGGGGGTGACCAGTTGAACATCCCCCAAGGAATCCCAGATTGGAGAGGGTGCAGGCTGGGCTGAGGGGATCCCTCCCCCCACATGAACAAATTTCATGCACCAGGCCTCTAGTATATAACATATGGTTAGCTTCAGGTTTGGTTATTTAAATTCTCTGATGACCCTTGCTTTTCCATGTCTTTTTTTTTCAGTTCTGAAAATTTCTCAACCAACATCTTTTCAAATATTTACTCTGTTAATGTGCTCTTATTTTTCTCCCTCTAGTATGCCTACTAAGTGAATGTTGAAATTTATTTTTCGATCTTCCACATTTTTTAACCCATCAGATTTCTCTTTCCATATTCTCTGAACTATGTTCTGGATGATTACTGCAGAGCTATATTCCACTCAGGGTTTATCTTCCCAGGGAAATCTTTTGTTTGTCTTAGCTGAGATTAGAAAATTAATTTTACTGACCATACTTTTCATTAAAAATTTTTGTTTTACGTATTCACCTTTAATAATACTATTTTTCTTTATAGTTTTATTTATTTTTTCTCTTTATTGCATATTAAAAAATATCTAGGTTATTATTTTAGTCTTTTTGTTTGCTCTGTTGCTGATGATTCTTCAGCCTCTGCTGACCACTCATGTGAAAATGTATTTTCTTATACACTTTATAAATTTTGTCAGCTCACTTTTGATGGAACTATATATTATTGGAGTTTCATCTTTCCTTTGACTTATGGATGTGAACCTATTGATAATTTCATGGTTGCCTCTGATGTAGTCCTATATGTTCATTCATTCTGGGTGCTTGCGTGCGTGCATGTGTGTGTTTAGCTTGAGGACTGCATATAAGTAATAAAAGACCTTGGATCTCATACATTTGCTAGATGTGGGCTGAGGCACCATATTTCTTGAGGTAGAATTTTTCCATTCAAGATTGGCTCATATTCATGTCATGTCCTGAGTAGGTGGAGTTTTGACAAAGGGTTTTTTCTGACTTCTGACTTTATTTAGAGACTTTAATTTCAGTTTCTTGTTTCCTATTGGAGTATTGATGCTTCAGACCCCAAGGATTGCATCACAACCATTGTGTTACAATATCCTGTTATCACTATGTACTCCCTTTTCATTTCTGGCACTTTCAGAGTTACATTTTTTTGCTTTGAATTTATGCTATTAAGTTAAAAACTGTTTTTTTTTCCTCCATCAACCTAGCATTTCCATGTTTTTTATTTTTATTTTTATTATTTTTATTCATAGATAGCATTGGTTTTCTATGGCAGTTTGCCTACTGTTTTGATTAGAAGTTCCAATTTAACTTTTCTAAACTTCCTCAGTTTCCTTCTCTGCAACCCTGGAATAAATATAACGTCTACACTGTAGGGTTGTTGGGAGAATTAAATGAGATAATGAATGTAAAATACTTATTTACTGGACACATGGTAATTTCTCAGAGTGTACCACTTCAATGTAAATCAGCTGCTGCTCTTCTTGCCAAGTTTCAGATATTCAATAATTAATTGCTTTAATTTATAAACATTCATTACTTGCATTTGTCCTCATCTCAGATCCATTCATGACTGGGAACCTTATCAAGAATTGAAAAGTCCTAGCAAATAATGCCAGAACTACTCAAACATCTCTATAATCTGCAAGTCACAGTTGTTTTGACTAATAAGCCTATGCCAATATCTGGAGACTTGTTGATAGACACCACGTGAAGGGCAAAATGCTGCTGGTATACATGGGTAGAAGCCAGAGCTGCTGCTAAATATCATATACAGGACAGCTCCCACTATAATTACCTGGCCCAAAATTTCAACGGTGTTGAGCTTGAGAAACCCTGAGTTTGGTTATTAAATCTCTTTATATTTCAAAGTTGATTTATTTTTAAACTATTTGTCTCAGAAAGTTAGTAATAGGATGCTGATTGTAAATTAGTGACTAAGGTCTGATTCATGGGGACTTTATCATATAACCGAGGATTTCTTTGAAAGTACATGGTGAAGAGCTGTTACCAACTTCATGTATATATGTAGCAAAGAACAAAAAAAGTAGTAACAAAAACAATACAATATCAATAATGCAACAACTTGTAAACAGACACCTATACACATAAATACATCGCCACACACAAAAGCCAATGAGGTTTGGATGAGGCTTTTAAGGAGAATGTGAAATCAGCAAGATATGTCTTCAGATCCTGGAGTAGATGGCACCTAACACTTATACTGCTAAAATTCTTATACTTGTTAAGAATATAAAATTGAGTTCCTCTAGGTCTGTCTGCCCTTCCTCCTTTTTTCCCTGAATGCTCTTTGCTGTAAAACCTTGTTCATTCTGTTTTGTTTTCTTATTTCTGTGTCTTTCCTTTTCTAGACATCTTTCAGGGCAAATATCTGGCCTTAATTAGTTTTGTATCTACAGCATCAAGCCTGGGGCTTAAAAATAAGAAGGAAGATAAGTGTTTGAATTAAAGAATGAATGAATGAATGGCAAAAACCAGTGCCTAAGTTTACCAACATTTCTAGTGATATTTAAGAATGTACCCATAACTATGCCAGGCATTGGAGTATCTACAAAGTGGGAGAGAAAAATCTGAGGACAAAATGAAAAACCAGCCTCAAACATCATGACAGAGTTGTGCAGGGCTGGAAATCAATGTCTGTAAACCAAAACACTTGATTCATGTACAGCAATCCAAGCTGAAATTTGAACAAAGCCTGAGTAATGCCTGTTGTCTTGGAATTAGGCAAACATCACCAGTCTCTGCAAATAGCAATGGCAGCTCCAAAGCCAAGAACACCCTTTGCTTGTGTGTGTGCCAGTGGTGCGTTGGGTTTATGATGGTTTGAGTCTACCAGCTAGAGATTTGCTGGTAGACAGAGATTTGCATGGCATCTAGCCTATTATGCTTTTCATAAATTCAACATATTCAAATAATAGCATCAAACCTCTAATGAACAAAGGCTCTACTGCCACTACTTGTGTACTCAATTTAGGAAAAGTTTAAACATCAACCCACAGAACAACACATCATGAGTGAAATTCCTCTTTGAATAATTTTTAACCTTTTTAAGCAATTATTTCTAAAATCCTGATATATTGTGCTCTTTTTAATGACAACCATTTAATGTAGTCTCACTTAAGATATTACATTTTCATCTGGAAATCTTTTTCCCATTTTATAGATGAGGAAATTGAGTCTTTGAAAGATGAAGCAACTTGCCCAACTAGTAAGTGCTGGAGCAGAATTTTAGGGCCAGTTCTCTTTGGCTCAGTGTCTTGGCTCATTGCCTTATGAGAAGTATATAGCAAATATTTAATCCTTTGACAAACTTCTACAATAGGGACTTTGTATTTCTTATTTTTAATTATTCACTGTGAAACACATTTGGATAGAAAAGTTTCTGTTATTTTAAATTAGAATTATTTAGAAATTTATTCTTGCTGTATAATACTGTGCTAGACACTATATGATTTGAAAGATAATAGTATTTAAAAAAAATTCTTTCTTTCATGAAAATATATGCCAAATATAAAGTTATTTCATTTGATAAGCAACCTAGAGCCTCCCTTCTTTTTTTAATTAAAAATTTCAAGTAGAATGCAGGTATATTCCTATAACATAATCAAATGACAGAAAAAGCAAAGCTCTCCCCAATTTTCAGTTCCTTCTCCAGATGTAGCCATCTGAGCTAGTTATTCTCCAGATTCTTTAGCAGCTAATTTGCCTTCCTTTACTCTGTTTGTGATGCTGCAGCTGAGGCCGTGACTCTGCCAATATCTCCCACACTGCTTTACCAGATGGCTTCCTGGAAGGTTTTATCCAGGAGGCGGGAGGAGGGACTTCTCAGTTTTCCTCACTCCATTTAGTATCAGTCCCATCAGTGGCAATTTGCCCCAGTCTCCATGTTCTTTTTGGCAACTCTGGAACCAGCTTCATGGACTCCTCAGAAGTACAGTGGGACAGACGGGGTTCCCATAATGTCGGAGGGCATTTCTCCAGGCCCCTCCTTTATGTGTCTGGATTCTTATAACCTGTGTCTTTTTTGGTTCCCCAGACTGAGGATGGTAGTGCTTTCTTGCATTTATTATCTCTGGCTTCCTTTAGTGTTTCTTCTGGATTTTCTTAGACTTCTAAGTCTTGTGTTAAATAATTTCTCCATTAACAGTGTATTAAATTGGTTTTCTATTTTGCTGACTGAACTCTGAAAGATATACCACTATGATCAGATGGATCTATATCCCTTCAGATGTTTTCCTTTTCTCTTTATTCTCAATTTAATACTGTATTTTTATCAATGATTGTTTCTATATAAAAAGAATGTGAAAGATGATTATATATAAAAAAAAAGAGTAGTGCCTACAAACCTAGCCATAAAGGAGAGGATAATACTGACACTGATAGATGTGGGCTTTCAGAAAAACAAACAAACAAACAAACAAACAAACAAACAAAAAACCAACCAACCAACCAACCAACCAACCAAACAAACAAACAAACAAAAAAACCCCTCAAAAATACCACTGAATAGAGTTTCTACCTCATGGTATGGCTTCTGCTTCCCTGAGAATTTATAGATATTCCTGGAGAATATAATGGGGCAAACCATAAATTAGTCTTTGGAGTTGAAAGGCTCACCATAGTGGGCTATCGGCAGGGTTGTATTGAGCCCAGTCCTGGTTATTTAATAGAAATATGATCCTGGTAATGGGCTGATATGTATTTTCTGATTCCATGTTTACCTTATCCAGCTTTCAGAATCCAAAAGCAGAACATCTCTGAGAGTTCACTGAGTGTCCTCAGAACATGATTCATTTATGTCCTTTTGGTAATGACAGCACAACACTCAACAAGGTTAACTTTGGAGTACATGCCTCAAGCCTGGATAGGTTGACCTCTACACAGCTGGTATGCTGCTGTCTTCCTAGGATCTTCATTCACCATTACCTTGGGATTACCGTTGCCTCTTTTTGGTGTTGTTTTCTATTTCCTGTATCCTATAACTTTCGTTTTTTGTATTACTCCCTCTATTTCGTGGAGTGTCATCTAGTAGCTTTCTGAGAAGTGGTGCATGGGAAGTAAATATTTTTTAGACCTTAAATATCTAAAAATAATCTTATTCTGCAATCTCATTTGACTGATAGTTTGCCTAGGTATAGAACTATAGATTGGAAATAATTTTCTTTCATAATCTTAAAGACATTTTCCCACTATTTTCTAGTTTCCAGTATTGTGAGAAGTCTGAGGTATTCTGATTTCTGTCCTTTTCATATCAGTTGTCTTTTCCTCTCATAAAGCTTTTAGAGTCTTCTCATTTTTCCATGTTTTAAAATTGCATGATGATGTCTCTCAGAGTGATTCTGGGTATATGATGGGACCTTAAAGTCTGGGGATTCATGTCCTTTTGAGAAATGTTCTTGAATATTTATTTAATGATTTTTCTCCTCTCCACTTTTTCAGTTTTCCTTATTTGGAACTTTTATTACAATATACTTTTTCTCTAATTTCCTAATATTTCTCCCTCTTGTTTTATTTTTTTAATTCTACTTCGAAGAGATTTTTCTCTAACTTCTAAGTCATTATTCTTTTTTCATCTCTATCCTTGGCTATTTCTGAAGAGAATATTAGAATATGCCAGTTTTGGTGTCTGAGCAAGCTTCTCAGCTTGTTTCTTGCTTCTACAAAGCTGGGTCACTGAGTTGTTATATCTTGGACAGTCTCATTCTTTTTTATTCTAGGGTGTGAGTGTTTTGCCAATTCAGATTTTACAAATACTCAATTGTATTTTCATATATTTGATTTCATTTTAATCCATATAATATAAGCTACAACCATAATTATTTTTCAGACATGCCTCTCCTTCTGGATTTAACAGGTTCTGTCCAGTTAAGCTTGTTGGGACCATGGCTTTAAGGTTCAATCTTTAGGCTTTCAGTGATGTTTGTAAGATGTCTAATACCATTATGATTCCTTTTGAGAATCATTCTAAGAGCTTTTTCCTTTATTCTCTAGAAGCTTTTAAAATCTCTTTGTCCATCATGTTATACAAATTTGCATTTCCTACTCCTCACTGATAATGAGGCAAAAAAAAAAAATCCCCCTAATCAAAACATTTTTGCTGGCCATTCAGGGATGTTGCACAGGCAGAGGATACGTCAAAAGCATGTCAAAAGCATGTCTTCTTTGTCTTCTCTTCACTCCCCATCCTATCTTTTCTTCCTGTATTCCTGAAGCCCTCTATTTTTATAGCCATGTACCCATTGCTCTAGGTCTAGTATTCAGGTTTCATGCTAGATTCCACTATAGCCCCTTCATTGCACTTACAGTAATCATCACAATCTGATTATTTTTTTCTTTCTACAAATTTGTTTAATTTTTGTCTCCTCTGGTTTATACTACCACACGCTGTAGATAGATCTCTTTTTGACTAAGTGCATCAGCCTCTTCATAGGTGGCTCTGTTGTATGACTCCTGCTTGCTCTCAGCAAAGTTGTCAGAGTTACTTGTTTAATTATAACTCTAACATTGATATTTACTTACAGCCTTCAATGACTTATAAAATAAAGTGAAAGCTCCTCAAGACATTTGGGGCCTTTCATGAACTCATTCCTACTTCTCAGTTCTGCCTGGGCTACTCTAACAAAATACCATGGACTTGGTGGCTTAAACAACAGACATTTATTTCTCACAGTTCTGGAGGCTGAAAATTCCAAGATCAGGGTGCTAGCAGATATGGCTCCTTGTGAGAGGCCTCTTCCTGGCTTGCAGATGGCCACCTTTTTGCTGTGTTCTCACAAGCTGAATAGGGGAAGCTTTGGTGTTTCTTCCTCTATGTATTTGGGCACTAATCTTACCCAAGGGCTGTACCCTGATGACCTCACCTAAACCTGATTATCCCTGGAAGGCTACACACCCTAATACCATCACATTAGGGCTTAGGGCTTCAACATATCAATTTCAGGGGGACATGACATTCAGTCCATGATACCACCTCTTCATGATACCATATCTCCCCTAACTTCATGCCTTATGATTTACACTAGGACATTTGGAACTGTGCATTTGTCTCAACATGCCTCATGCTATTCCATTTGTTTTTCCTGTCTGTCCTATTTTCCTTCATATGGATATCTTACCTCTTTTTTAAAACTTAATTTGGGCATTATAATTCTCAGGAATCCAATGCTTAACCTCCAAACTGGATAAATTTTCTTTTCTCTGTCTCTTAGTACCCTGTTTCTCTTTAAGTACCTGAATACACCTATAGCTCAACAAATGCCTATTATATTGCCACTATGAATGTTGTTCTTCTCTAAATATTAGTGCATCAAGTGCAGATACTATGTCATTTTATGGTTAGTGACAAGCACAATGCCTGTTTCATGGCAGACCCTCAAAAATATTTGTTATTAAACTAATTAAATATATAATTTTACTAAATCTGTTAATGTGTATAAATTACCCAAAACATCCTGAACATGTTGCTGGTACCTATGCCTGTGGTTTACTTAAATTTTCTGTGTTGAGATAGTTAATATTAACATTATAAATTTAAAATAGTTTTGACAAATTTAAAATTTTAAATAGGTTTTTTTTTGGTTTTTTTTGTTTTTTTGTTTTTTTATGGCCTCAACCTTAAATTTATATCATGCATGAGTTTATATGCTGGAACTAATGGGTCCCACTTCCGACATTTAAAAAAATTGTACTTAAGCTTTATTACTAGGGTTTTGCCCCAGTGTCTTCCTAAACATTGACCAATGGTTCTGAGAGAGTAGTTTTATATGTGAGAGGTCTGCAATTTTGTGTTAAAAGGCAGTTGCTGAGATTAAGGCTAAACTGTGTAGCTTCTTGAGTGTTCATATTACCCATATCCTATAAAACTGGTTTTAGAGAAGTGAAACACTTTAATCAATATTTCTTAGAATAAATCTTTGAAGATATGACAGCAAGTGAGAGGCCATCTTCTGGCAAGTGAAAGGAAAAAGAATCATCTCAAAAAAGAAGTAATGTGTGAAATATGTTTTTTCTTTTTTCTATTGTAAGTGGTACATAATCGTTTGCTCTTGAACTGTGATTGTTATTAGGGCCTGTCTTAGGTCACCCAAACTACTAGGTCTGCCATATTGTTCCATGACTCAAGACAAACAAGTTCCATATGTCATTTGTAATTGACTTTAGTAGCTGTTGTTTCTAGCTAATGGAGTGCTTTTTCTGTCTTACCCCTCTTCCCTTCTCTTTTTTATTCTATTTTTAATTTACATGTATTGTTGAAAGTATCACAGGTGTCCCCTTTTTTTCTTCATTGAACCCCTTTACCCTGCAATTGCTCCTCCCTACAGGGGCTTCACCACATTATTATCTGTGTCCATGAGTTATGAGAGAGATAGAGAGAGATAGAGAGAGAGAGAGAAAGAGAGAGAGAGAGAGAGAATATGCAAATTAGGCTGGGATGCTGTAACAGGTCGACTGGACAGGAGGAGGTTGTGCGATCAGGGCAGTAGCCGCCACTTGCACCTGCTGATGGTGCTGGCCCCACTCCAACCCATAGCTGCCATCAGCCCCAATCGCTCTGCACCATTAGCAGGTGTAAGTGGGGCCAGCGCTGCCAGAGTGGGAGCAGCAGCAGTGGGAGAGAGGCTGCCGAATGAGAGGGGATGAATCCATGCACCTTGAAAGGAACTATGGGTGGCATGGCTATGGCCCATCTTCTGCACCCCCACCTAGACCCTCCCACTGTGGCTCCCAGTCCATAATAACCCTGTTTTTATAAGAGGGAATTAATTGTCTAAGGGAATTAACGTTTGTTTTTTGTTTTTTTGTTATTAAGCACTTAGTCTATACTCTTAAGTATTAGTTATTTTGTTTAATTAAAAAAAATCAAATAAGGGAAACCCTCATCTTTAAAATGAAGCACTTGACAATATTTTCTCATTAAAGAGATGAAGAGATCCCTCTCCTTTCACTTCAAAGCGATTCTTAGGACGGCCTAATGTTAGCAGAGCTGACAGACCAGTGTTTAATAAGATTTCATAGTAATGTCCAGAAGTGCTTTTTTACCCTAGGTGACTTGAAACAGGGAAGAAAATATGTACATATTTTATTAATCAATGAATGGATCTGGAGAGCATTATGCTAAGGGAAATAAGCCAATCTGAGAAAGATAAAGATCACATGATCTCACTCATTTGTGGATTATAATTTACACTAATATAAGAGAAATATGCAAATTGACTGCACCTCCATGACATCCATGAGCCAATCAGGGGTGAGTATTCAAACTAACCCAACAAAAATGGTGGGTTAATTTACATACACAGGCTTGGAACAAAGACTGAAGGCTCTGGCCGAGTGCAGACTGAAGATTGAAGACTGAAGACTAAAGGTGACTAAAGACTGAAGACTGAAGAGGCTTGGCCTCTCTTTTGCTGCGAGAGCGAAGGCCTGGGTCCTGGGTGCCGGAGGAAAACCGGTACAGCAGCTAGGGGAAGGAAGGCCTATTGCAGGAATCTTCGTTCAATTGGCCTCTAATGAACAATATAAACTGATGAGCAAAAATAGACCCAGAGACATAGAAGCATTGAACAGACTGTCAAACCTCAGAGGGCAGGCAGGGGAGGGTGGGAGGAGGGGTGTAAAATATCAACCAAATGACTTGTATGCATGCATATGAGCATAACCAATGAACATAGACAGTAGGTGGGTGAGGGCTTGTGCTGGGGGGGGAGGGGTAGGAGTTGGCAGGGAGAGGTCAATGAAGGAAAAAGAGACATATGTAATACTTTCAACAATAAAGAATTTAAATTCAAAATGAAACAAAACAAAACAATAAAAAAAAGACATTAGCATGTGCAAAAAAAAAATGTTTCAGCAACAAAGCTTTTAGGGTATCCTTGGGTTACCAAAGTTGTCTTCCATTTTGCTTCTCAATATACATTTCTGAAAACAGTGCAGCATAAAGCAACAAACAGCAACATCAGGAGATTCCCATTCATCAATCCCCAGGGCTATTTTAAACTTCAGTTACACTTTTTTTTTTTTCCTACTCCTCCTAGGGTACTGTGGGCCTAGCATAGTTTCTAGCTTTTTATACTTTGTAGACATACATATGGTATTGGTTGAGTTGAATTACATTTCTAAGACTCACAGCAAGGTGTCATGAAAATAATTGGCTTTTATCTTGAGATTCACCATTAAGTTGTTATGGGACCTGCCATGAGTAGTCACCTCTCTGGATCTTACTGTCTTTATCCACAGAGTATGACAATGAAGTAGTAAGTTCTATGAGCCTTTCCAACTCTGACATTTGACAGATTAAAAGGGTCAAACTTCACCTCTGCTTTATGCAGTACTATGTGAGACATTAAATTATGTTTTCTTCTATATTTCCTCTTTTCCTCCTTTCTTCTTCAAGCCTGAGTCCAAGAGAGGTTTGCATCAGGGCTAAGAACCTGAGAGGAGGAAGAGCTTTGTAGGTGAAGATCGACCTGGATTCAGATGCCTCCACCCAGACTCCCTGATGCCTTGGTCCTGCCTAAATTTTGGCAGAATGTTCATGCTGCTCCATAGAAGTGAACGAGGGGGGTAGGGCATCTTTGAAGTGACTGTATTTGCCCTTGTTCTATCAGACAGAAATGCATAGAGAAATGAGCAGATATTAAAAGAGGAAAAGGAAATTACAGCTTGAGTAGTGTGTCCACTGGATATATTATTCAAAACATCCTGTTTAACTCCTTTCTTCTTTGTATATTAGCTGATTGCTTTGGTGATTAATAGACAAGGGCTTATATGACATTAAATAAGTTTGACATTTTTGTCATGTAAAGATTTATGGATTAAATTGTGTCTCTCCAAAATTCATATGCTGAAGTCAAGTACTCCATGTGACTATATTTGGAGGTAAGGACTATGAAGAGGTGATCAAGGTTAAATGAGATCACAGGGTGGGGGCCTAACCCCAATCTCTCTCTGCCAAGTGAGGGCACAGCAAGAAGGTGGCCTTGTTCAAGCCAGGGAGTGAGACCTAACCAGAAACTGATCATGCTGGCACTCTGACCTCTAGATCAGCCTCCAGAACTGTGAGAAACTAAATTTATGTTGTTGAAACCACCCAGTCTGTGGTATTTTGTTATGGCAGCCTCAGTGGACTAATACATAAAGTCTCAGGGAAATCAATGCACAGATCTATAGTGAGCTTTGTTGACAACAGAATGTCCTCAAAAGTAAGCTATGGCAGGATGAGAGAGGTCTTACTACCAATCATTCAAAATCGTTAAGGATAAAATGCAGGCTCTGATCAATGTTCCCAAAGTGAATGAAATCAGAGTAGCAAACTGATGGGAGAATTAATAATTACATCTAATGGACTGTAAGTAAAATTGTAAATGTTCATTGCCTTTGACTTTGTTATTAACTTCCTTCCTCTTGTTTCAACCATTTGAATTTTAGATGAGGTTAAAGGTAGTTACATCAGATGTACCATAGAGGGGGCAAAACTGAAAAACAGAACAAGTGGTGCTTGTATAGCAATTTTGTGGGGAGTTCTGCCTACTCAGTTTTCAAACCAGAGAATACCCTTTGACAGTCCTTTTAAGCCACAGAACTTTCCTCATTTAAACTTCTCCATTTAATTCCTGCCAGCAGCTCACAAGCAGGGTCCAAGAAACATCTACTGGATTTTAAAGCAAGAGTCTCTCCTTTATTTATTTATTTAAAAAATATTTTATTGATTTTTTTTTCTTTTTTTTACTAAGAGGAAGGGAGAGGGATAGAGAGTTAGAAACATCTTTTAACTGCCTCATGCACACCTCCTTCTGGGGATGTGTCCACAACCAAGGTACATGCACTTGGCAGGAATTGAACCTGGGACCCTTCAGTCTGCGGGCCAATGCTCTACCCACTGAGCTAAACCAGTCAGGGCTCTTCTCTATTTATGACCACCTTCATTACTTACCAAATGAAAAAGAATGAGAGTGGCTAAACCAACCACAGAATTTTGAGAAATGACTTGTAATTTGTTTAAATTACGATTTGTTAACTTTATTTTTGGTTGCATACATATATTTTTCATCCAATTTGTTTAGATTGTATTAAAATTCTGTCTTCCTACGACCAGACCCAGATCAGGGGGAAAAAATCAGCTGGCCAATAATAGAAGCTGACCTGTTATTAAAATTCAGCCTGGGTGAAACCACAATAAGCTTAATTTGCACGTAGGAAATCGGTTCTACAATACATAAAGCCTGTAGAAACTTGAGATCTGACTTTCCCCCTTTCCTCCTTTATCTTTATTTTTCCAATAAGCAATAATTAAGTTTCATCTTGGTTATGTATTCCTTGTGGCTTACCCTGTGAAATGACCATCCTATCACTTCTGATCCTGGTCTTCAGGAAACCACAGAGGATGCCAGGGTCTTCTCAGGTTTTGTTCATTAGATCTTTCTCCCTGACCCTTCTGTGTAATAGCACAGCTCAGTGCATGGCAGTATTTACATTGAAACCTCTGGAAAGAGCTTTAATTTCTTACAATCACTCCCAGGATGATTTTCACAGCCCTGCCTCTTTGTGGGCCCTCAGTGCCCTGGTATTTTGAAGGAAGATCAGGTGGCATGGTTATTGGCTACGATGATAAAGGTTACTAAAAATGACAAATAACTGACCATTTAATAAGATTTAAAACAGGTTTATTGAACTGAGAGGTTATCAGTGGTAATGAGATTTCATTCTCATTTTCTCATCTCTCTCTTTTAATTTACAGTAGATTGGAAAAAATTGTTTTCCAGGGCTACCAAAATATGATTCATGGCTTCTGCTCATGGATATCTTAAACTCATTAGAAAATTATGAAGATGCATAATACCCAGGGTAAACTTAAGACCCATAAAACATTTTGCTTAAGGTAAAATTGATTTCAAATGTGCTGGGGGAGTGACTATTAGTTAGCCTCAGATTAATTCCCTTTAGCTTGGAGACCACATTGTACAGGGCAAGGTAGTTCTTTAAATTAAAGATGGCATAATTAAAAGTGCAATAAATTGAAAGAATTACTTTATTTGATATAATTTCTATGCAGTCTGGTCTCACTGTCTGCTTCTGTGATGGCATTGCCAATGAGTGGTGACTAAGTACTGATTTTCAACTATATTATTCTTCCCTGTAATCACCTTTTATTATAACACTTATCTGCAAGGGTATATTGATTAGAAAATGCTCATTAATTACACTGTTAATGGTCAGCAAGTGAGAGGATTGTGCTAGGATTATTAAGGAAGGAGCTGGAAGTGCCCCTGGGCTGGCCACTGTTAACTACAGCAGAGGCAGGACAGGCGATGCTGAACTGGTAGGCAAAGCTGCCAGCCTGGAGCCAGCAGGTAGCATGCATTATTGACCTTTCATTTACTTGGCAAACTAAAGGAGCCTGAAACCTAATATTAACAGGTGATACTCAGAGCTTCTGAGGCAAGGCAAGGTGGACGCAATCCCCTGATAAACCACAGAGATGAAGACGTTTCTGAAGGACATGGTTTGATGCAATTTCAGGTGTTTGTATGTTTCCTTGCTATTCTGAAGAAGAGTGAAATTTGAAACATAAGCTACAATGTTTATAGCTGAATGTAAAATATGATAATACTGACTTTTAGATAAATTCTTTCCAGATATCTAGTAGGTTGATGGGTGAATTCATTTAGTATACTTATATATTGATTTTTCTTCTAATAATTCTATATACTTTAGAATTATTATTGTTTACTAATATAGACATTTGTCTTAGTCTTAATACACATTTACCTTTTAGCAATGCATACAAACATATCAAAGGTAAAGTTTGGTAAACAGTAAAAGGATTATCAGGATAGAGAATTTGCCTTGAGCCACCACTATCTCAACATGAACAATAGATGTATGGCATCAGCCCTGCCAACACCCAGTGTTCTGCATTCCTTGGTTCACTTTCATGATAGTATTGGCAGTGGGTGGCTTCCCATAATTTCCCTGATGATTAGTGATATGAGCACCTTTTCATGTGTCTATGGGTCATTTGTAAGTCTTTGGCATCTGTCTATATTTTCAGCCCATTTTTTTTAATTGAAAAAAATATTTTTTTTGCTATTGATTGTAAGAGTTTTTTGTTTTGTTTTGTTTTTTAAATATATTTTGGAAATTAACCCCTTGTTAGATGTATGATTTGAAAATATTTTCTCTCATTCAGTAGGCTGCCTTTTCATTTTGTTGATGCTGTCCTTGGCTGTGCAGAGCTTTTGAGCTTTATATAGTTTTTTTTTTTTTTTTTTTTTTTTTTTTTTTTTTTTTTTTTTTTTTTTTTTTTTTTTTTTGCTTTTGGTGCCTGTGCTTTTGGAGTCAGATGCAAAAATAAATAAATAAATAAATAAATAAAATAAATAAATAAATAAATAAAAATAAATAAATAAATAAATAAAAATAATTGTCAAGACTGATGTCATGGAGTTTGCCACTTATGTTTTCTTCTTAGAGTTTTATGGTTTCATATCTTACATTTGATTCTTTGATTCATTAAATTTTTCTGTATGGTAGAGATAGTTTTATTCTCACACCTATTTTTCATTCATTTGCATGTGGCTGTCCAGTTTTCAACTTTTTTTCTTTTAAAAAAATATATTTTATTGATTTTTTACAGAGAGGAAGGGAGAGGAATAGAGAGTAGAAACATGAATGAGAGAGAAACATCGATCAGCTGCCTCTTGCACACCCCTTACTGGGATGTACCTGCAACCATGCCCTTGATCTGAATGGAACCTGGGATCTTTGAATCCACAGGCTGATGCTCTATCCACTGAGCCAAACTGGTTAGGGCCAACTTTTTTTCTTTATCCAACTCTACTGCCAATATGGAAGAGTTAGAAGATTTTGTGACTATTCTTGAGGTCAGTCAGAAGCAGCACCCATCAGAAAAAAGAAGCATCATAAAATGAATAAATAAAGAAACAAATAACTAAATGCTGAACTTTTTAATATCATTGTTCTTCACAGGACTCTTGATTGAAATGCAAGAAATATAAAAAGTATATAAAAGTTAATAATACTATGACAATTAAGTTTTTAATTTTTTCAATTGAAACACTCAAATTTTCAATTCATCTCTTTGCAATATTTGCCAAAGAACTTTGATTTGCTTTTATTTTTTACTTTGGGTGAATGTACTGCTTGCCTTGGCACTGATAAGATAATGCTTTTGTCTCCTGTGGATGTCCAATATAGAGAAAATTAATATTCAGCATACCTCATGCTTGGAAATTAAAATATTACTACATTTCCTCAGAATGATTTCTTTTATTACAAAGATATATTTAATTAGGCATTTAAAAATGAAGTGTTCCTTGAAATTTGGAAGTAATTTTATTATTTCCATAATTCTCTTGCCAAATTAATTAAACATTGTGGGCCAAATGTGTAGTTTAAAATCATCAGATTAATGCAAATGACATTTTATAATATAAAGTTAAGTAGGAGACTTTTAGAGATTACTTAATTTAATCTGACAAGCAATTGTGAAAATAGTTCTCTATATAAAAATTAAAGATGTTATTTAAAATTAATTCTAAAGCTAAAGGACAAACATTACTGTAGATTAAATGCTAAAGGATAGAGATTAATGGTGAAAAATCTTTAATTAGTAGGAAGGAATTGAGTGGAAAATTATTAACTTGTTCCTTCATAAATCTTTAATATTAATTGATTAATGCTTTGTATTTAAAGATATAATCACTAGAGTATAAATAAGCAGTGTAAGCTTTCTTAATAGTGGCTAAAATACTCCATCAGTCATCTGAAAGACACTTTCTTACAGAATAGTTAGAATATTCTATTCCAAGAATATTGAAGTTGTTTTATTAGAAAAAAAATTCTTGTGAACTTAAGAATCATTTTCTAAACTTTGAATATCTCTGTCTCTGTCAGCAACAGCACATTAGCTATTTCAGAAATACTAAATTTACCTCTATCATTAAAAAATGTGATTTCTACTCTCATTAGGGAGTAATTTCAAAACATCCTTAAGAATTTATTTCTAATCTCATAACAATTATAATTGCTTTATAAAACTAGCTGTCAATGCCTGACCATCCTCAGACTGGTCAAAACATAGGCATTTTATTTTATTTTATTTTATTTTAATTTATCATTGTTGTTAATCCTCACCAGAGAAAATTTTTCATTGATTATTATAACTTTTTATATGTAAACTGTCCCATTATATTGCTTATTCTATTGAGTGCTTATCCACAGGTTGAACTGTATATAAACATCTTCAAATCCTTCCTTCTTCACACAAAAATACCAGTTTAACTGGATAGGCAATCAGAGGCATGCTTAAGATTTTTGAGATTTGCCAGTTTTAAATAGTATGATTTAATTGTTAGCTATTTTAAGTAAAGCAATGGTGGACTTAGTCTACTTGCACATTTATCCCCCTTTTAGTGTTATTTTTAACATTATTTGTACTTTTCAAAATACATTATATTTTTTTTCATTTTATCACTTTTAGCTGGCTGTTTGCTTTTATCTTAGTCATGCCTTAAATTTATTGTTTATATTGAATATTACATATATTTACTCTCACCACCCATTCTTTCCCTGTATTTTCCTGTAATATGTTAGTTAGCTGTATTTTATCTTTTTCCATTGATTTTTAGGGAGAGTGGGAGAGAGAGGAAGAGACAGAAACATTGATTGGTTGTCTCCTGCATGAGCACTGATTAGGGCCTGGGCCATGGTGAGCCTGCAACCAGGGTACAATCCTAACTGAACCTGGGACCCTTTGTCCACAGACTTATGCTCCATCCACTGAGCCAAACCAGCCACAGAAAAACATAGGGCTTTTAAAAGTACCTGTTTTGTTAATAAACATAAGTGGGTGTAGTTTTCTTATTTTCAATAGTGATGGGCAGGTCCAAATAGTAAGGACAAAATACAAATGCAAATATTCTTTTATTATCATGTAAGGATTTGAAGAAAATTTATTAGAATTTCTTTTGGGACAAGCATTGTCTGAAAAAAGTATTTTGATAAAATAATTATGGTATTTAGTGACACCACAAGAGCTTGTGCAAATAATAAAAAATGGTCCCTAATCTTCTGGGAATGAGATAAGAATAATAATTTGCATTGCTTCCAGAAAAAGAGATAGCTAGGGAGGGGTGTAATAAGATGAGAACACAGAAGCTGTCTGAATGCTGTGTGCTACATGGTCTGACCAATCCTTGTGAGCCCCACAAATGCTTAGTGTAAGTGCATTTTTTTGAAGAGGCTTGAGAAGGTGCTGGATTTTGCAACACCTATTGATATAAGATAATGGAGAGATTGTGTGTACAGAAATAAAAGCCAAGGGCATATTCTAGACCTAGCGATGAAACCTGAGATGACATGAAATTAAACAAAGGCATTACAACAGCTCAGTAATGAAAAATATCCAACATATAGTCTTTAGGAACCATGAGTGAGATCAAGGAGGGAAGCTGTTTATGTTGGCTAGGCTGCCTTAACAAATACCTGGGTGGCTTAAAAAGCAGACATGGATTTCTTACAACTCTGGGAACTGGGATGTCTACAAGATAAAAGCTGGTTCAGTGTTGCTGAGGGTTCTATTGCAGAGGACTGCCTCTAAGCTGTATCCTTACATAGTGGAGAGATCACATCTCTCTGTTTCTTCTTATAAGGACACTAATCCCATTTATGAGGTTGGTATTAAACTAACCCTTATGAAGTAATCACCTCCCACAGGCCTCACTCTCAAATGCCATCACATTTTAAGTTAGGTGTTTCAACATATGAATTTTGAAGTGATCCAAACATTCAGTCCATACAGAAGCATTTCCAGTTGTTGCTAGAAATGGAAACATGTTAATTTCATTATAACTTATGGAAGAAATAAATTTGATAATGCAGTGTTTTCGATAACTTCTTTTTAGAAAAAAAAAAAAAGAAAGCTTTTTAAGAGATCATTTCCAATAAGAGTGTGGTCACTTCTTTTTAGAAAAAAAAAAAAAAAAGCTTTTTCAGAGATCATTTTCAGTAAGAATGTGATCACCTCTTCAACTCAAATATTATTGTCATTTCTTTCTGTTTTCAGGACTGTTAAGCAAAATGGTACTGTGTTAGGAATAATTTCTGGTAAAGTGTTCAACTGTGGTTGAAAGTGTCGGATTTTTTTGAGCACTCAATGACATTGATTAAAGGAAGTTCAGACTGAGGACAGAATACCTGGAGGAAAAGGCAAATAGTTTAGGGTCCTTTGTTGGCTGGTGGACACCTTTAAAGAGTTTCCATTTGGTGAAGTGTAACTTTACTTTCTTAGTGGACATTGCCTCTCAGTCAAAAAACCATTTAGAGATGCTACATTATAATATCTAGCTCAGTAATTTTTAAAGTAGGCTGTGGCTCCTCCAATGGATACACGAGATGGAAGGAGAAAAAAAACACCTTCCATTGATAAGAATATGGCAGCCATTGGTTAGCTCTTTTTCAAAACTATTCATTCCTCCCACCCCCTGGCATTGACTACATTTCCCAAAGTCCCTTGCAGTTAGCACCCACATGACTGGTTCCAGCTACCATTAGGTGAGCTGAGTGATGTATTCTATTTCCAGACCTTACCCATAAAAGCTCACTTGTGTAACCAAGTGTAAAATTCATTTCCCCTTTTGCTGGTTTGATTATGTAAGCATGGTGTTAGTAGGGCCACTTGTAAGACAGTTGTTACAGATCAGTGATCAGTAATATTTCTTTTGGAATTAATATGAGGAATAAACTTCTGTTCCTTTTTCATTTTCCCCCCTCATATTCTCTCTCTCTCTCTCTCTCTCTCTCTCTCTCTCTCTCTCTCTCTCTCTCTCTCTCTCTCTCTCTCTCTGTCTCACTCTTTCTTTTTTATGTTATCAGCTAATATTATTTTAGCTATGATATTTTGGTATGTGTTTTATACCATCATATATCAGTGCTATAGTTTATGTATTACTTGTAAAGAAACATGAACATACAGTGTCGAGGGATAATATAGCAAAAACATATGGATCCTTGTCTTTATAGAATCTACATTCTATAGGTAACACAGTTAAGAATAAGTAAAGAAGTAAATAAATATAATGGTTGTTAGTGGATAGTTTTTATGGGAAATCAAGTAAAGAGCTAAGAATAGAAAATGATGGTGAGGTTGTATACTTATTTTATGCAGGAAAGTCAGGAAAAATCCTCATTGAAAAAGTGAGGATTATTTTCCCCCAAAATAAGACATCCTCCGAAAATAAGACCTACTTACAGGTTTCCTTCTGAGTGAAATATAAGGCATCCCCCGAAAATAAGGCCCCCCAGGCTAAACATGCAAGATTTGGTCCACTGATTCTGAAAGAATTGGAGTCACAAGAAATTCACCAGGAAATTCAGGAATTGGATTGTTATGATGATGTTCCAGAAGATGATGACATGATTGTCATTGAATAAATGAGTAAATTCTTGATACTGTATGATTCACAGTTTGTCTGGTTTGTGTTGACAACTACCATACTACCGTACCGTATACAGGTAATACATTTCCTTTATTTTCATTTAACAATAAATGTGTACTGTATTCTTCTTCATGGAAAAATAAGACATCCCCTGAAAATAAGACCTAGTGCATCTTTGGGAGTAAAAATTAATATAAGACACTGTCTTATTTTCGGGGAAACAGGGTATGACGAAACTAATAGTTAAGTGAAGGATAAGGTTCAGAAGAGAATTCCAGACAGTAAGGGTAATATATGCATAGGTTTGTTCTTGGAATTGAGGGCCAATGTGACTGAGACAACATGATTAAGGGGAAGAATAGTACAAATGTAGTTGTAGGATAACTCAGGGATAAGATCATACAGCATCATATTAGAGGGATTGTGAAATTATTGCCATTGGCTAAATTTGGACAAATTCTACTAGCTTCTTATAAATAAAGTTTTATTGAAGCAACCATGCTAATTTCTTTAAATGTTTTTATGGTTTATTGCATGCTGAAATGAGAACATATAGCTCACTAAGCCTATAATATTTAATCACTGTGTTTTTTTTTTTATAGAAAAATTGTCTATCTCTGATATAAACATGGATATATTTTGGATTTCAATCTAAGAACAATGAGAAGCTATCAATGAATTTTAAGCAAGAAAATAAGATTATTCTGATGTACTAACATATCTTAAAGAAAATTCCTGTGATAAATAAGATTGGGGAGGGATAGGAATGGAAGTAGGGCCGTTTTAGGATTTATTTACTGTATCTTAGATGAGAAATGATTGTGGCAAGTCCAACAATTGAATACACAAGACTTACTTTTGAATTGGATATAAAGGATTGAGAAAAAGAATAGAGGCAAGGATGACTCTTAAAATTTTAGCTTTAGTAATTGAGAATTTTGTCAGTCTTTTACCAAGATGGGAAGACTAGGTTTGGTAGGGTTGTGTAGAAACAAGTTGTATTAGGTCTAGTAATAATTAATGTTGTTTTCTAATACTTTTTTAAATCGAATTTATTTAAACAATACAACAAAATTTAATCAACAATATAGTTGCCGTTGTTTTCTACTACTTGTGCCCAACGCTCAGGAAGCATTTTAATCCCTCTGTTGTAAAATTCTTGTGATTTTGATGCAAAAAATTCGGTCAATGCATTTTTGAGGCATTCTTCATTATTAAATTTTTTTCCAAGAAGAAAGTTTTGCAAAGAACGAAACAAATGGTAATCAGAAGGGGCAATATCAGGAGAATATGCAGGTTGAGGGAGAACTTCCCATTCCAACTGGAGCAGTTTTTCAGCAGTGATTCTTGCAGTATGCGGTCGTGCGTTATCGTGGTGAAGAATTACGCCCTTCCAATTAATCAGCGCGGGTTCTTTTTCTCTTAAAGCTTGGGCTAACCTTTCCAATTGGGCACTATACACTGCACTTGTAATGGTTTGGGTAGATGGTAAAAGTTCATAATGAAGAATTCCTTTAAAATTCCACCAAACACACAACATCACTTTTTTCGCATGCAAGTCAGGTTTTGGCGTGGGCTGCGGAGCCTCATTTTTGTCCAACCATTGAGGCTGCCTTTTCAAATTAACATACAGCACCCATTGTTCATCTCTGGTAACAATTTGCTCTAAAAACAGCAAACGGTTTTGATGGGAGGAGCGAACTGTAAATTGTGACTCTTTGATTACAGTTGTTGTCGGTCAACTCATGAGGAACCCATTTTCCAAACTTTTGGACTTTGCCAAGTGCACGCAATTGATTGGAAATTGTTTTTTGTGAACAATTTAAAGTTGTCGCAAGCTCTTGTTGGGTAATTTGAGGATTTTACACCCGAAGAGCTTGAAGAGCTTCTTGATCAAAATTGGACACATGGCCTCGACCACTCTTGTCATCTAACAAAAAATTTCCCTCGCGAAATTTCTCAAACCAACGCTGGCATTTTCTGGCGCTAACTGCATCTTGACTAAGAGCACTACAGATGTTTTTTGCAGCCTCACTTGCTTTTCTTCCTAATTGGAACTCGTAAAGCATGCAGTGCCGAATATGCTCTTCATCCGCCATCTTCTTAGCCCTAGTTTTGCAACAAAAACCAAACCAAACACAAACTTTTACAAGCAAAACTTGTTAATTGCACTTCACACGTTCTGTAGATACCACGTGTTTGAAGGTTATGTCAATACAAGTCAACGCCAAGCAAGATTTTAAACGAATGTTTAAAAACGACATTAATTATTACTAGACCTGATAGAAGAAATAAAAAGTTTTCCTTTGCAAATATCAGTTTGAGGTGTCAAGGAAGAGGCTAGATATAGGAGTCCAGAACTCAGAGGAGAGATCTTGGCAGGGGACATGAATTTGGGAATCACAGACATAATAATTTCATTTAAACCATGGCATTTCATAAGATCACTTAGAAACAGTACAGAGAGAAAATAAGAAGCCCACTCTTAAGAGACCTCAACATTTAGATATCAGAAGAAGAGTATAAGTCAGCCAATAAAACCGAGAGAGAATAGTAGAGATACATGCACAACCAGTGGTATTACTAAGGTTAAGAGAGAGAAAATAAAAGTGTTTCCAGAGAGGAATGGTCAAATTTACTGAAAGCTTCTGAGAAATCAAGTCAGAAATAAGGAAAGTACATTCCTGTTGAATCTGGCAACATGGATTTGACCTTGGAGACTTGAATAGAACAACAGTTCATGTGCAATAAGAGGAAGAAACCAGTTTGTAGAGGACTTGATGAACAAAAAGGGGGGAAGTGGGGAGTGTTATAAAGACAACCCATTGGGGTGTTTGAGCATGAAGAGGAGCAAAAAAGCGAGGCCATAGCTAACTAAAGCAGTATATGGTGATATGGGAATTAAACAAATGAATTGTTTATTATAAATTATTTATTTAAACATTCATGGTAGCTACTATAGCCTATTTTTAAATAATGAAAATGCAACAGTAGAAAGAAAGGATTGATGGTGTAGGAAATTGGAAGTTAAATAATGAATTAAGGTTTTGAGAAGAGATTGGTACCAAAGCACAAGTAATGGATTGACCTTTATTTAGGGAGAGGGACACTATAATGGGAGAGAAGAGAGGGGTCAAGTTCAATTAGCTTTTAGCATGAGTTTTGAGAATAGAAAGGCTTTGTATATAATACCTCCAATTTTCTGGTTGTAGTGTAATGTGGTGTGTTAATGTAAAAAACCATTGTAACCTGTAAAGAATTTTTGTGAATTTATTTGCACCAAACTGTCAACATATGCTGGGAAGCAGAACCTCAATGAATTGAGATAATGTTCAGGAGAATGGCAGGTTACATCTGTATTTATACATTGCAATCAAAGGAAGAGACATAGATGGGTTAATGAAATCCATTAGTGATAGATTAGAGAGGTGGGAGAAAGCAAAGCTGGTGGAGGAGGGGAGGAAGGGAGGGACGGGGTGTCCTTGGATTGGATAAAAAGTAAAATGATGGACACATACTTAGGTGGGTGTAGTAATAATTAACATGATAATGAAGTAATTTGTGGTATCCTATATAATGAAAACCTAATATGATAATATGCTAAGTGTCTGGTCTACCAGTGGGCCATTCAACCAATCAAAGCATAATATGCTAATGATATGCTAAGGCTGCTTAAATGCTTGCAATGATGGGCACTGACCACCAGGGGGCAGACACTCTAACCAGTAGGTTAGCTTGCTGTTAGGGTCCGGCACTGGAGCCCTCCCTCAGTCCATTTCTGGTTGGCCAACCTCCTGTATCTCTCCCCTGTCCAGATCATGCACTAGTGGGATCCCTCAGCCTGTCCTGCACCCTCTCATCATTTGGGAACCCTCTGGGATGTTGCAGAGATGGTTTTGGGGAATGGTTTTGGAAGATCTGCTTAAGCTGATAGTCAGACATCTCCTGAGAGGGCACAGGTCAGGCTGAGGGGACCTGCCCTCCCCCTGTGTATGAATTTTGTGCACTGGGCCTCTCTCTAGTCAGTCATGGCACCAAGCACATTTGGTTGTGCTCTAGGGGCTCCAGAAAAAGGGAAGTTACAAGTTATTCAAACACTTCAAGGGTATGTTACCATAGATGCAGAAAGACAGATAGACTCAGTTAAGGTAAAGGTTGACCTTGTCAGTGAAGATATGGGCCTAGGACGTAACTGCCCACCGTAACATCTTTTAGTTAAAGTTTGATTTCAGACCATCCTTTGTGGTTACTTTAGGTCTCTGAGTTTGCAAGACCACCCTGCAGGCCTCCCCTGAGCTTGTCAGGTCAGCATGTGGCCCCTTTCATACACAGGTGGTATCAAATACCAATTGATAAAATGAAGTTAATCAGCCCAGTTGTGGAATTATTTCCCCCCAGGAACTACTAGACCCAAATGTTATAAATGCTGTTAGGAATTAGTGACAGTAACTTGGTAGTTTAAGACAGATTTTGGAGTAAAGACAAATGTGGGTTCAAAAATCTATACTCCTAGCTGAGTTATTTTAGGCAACTTATTGTACTTCTCTGACAATCAGTTTTCTTCTTTGTAATATGAGTGGAACAATACTTACTTTGTTTATAGCATAAATGAAATGAATAGTGTCTACAAAGTTTTTTGCAAAAATAAAATAAGGTCCTTAGTAAATGGTTACTGTTGTTATTACACATGAATATTTCCCTTATAAAATGAGTAAGGGAACTTTGTTTATTTGGACTTTTTATAGTTTCTTTTATTTGCAAGATATTTTCTTTATTATTAATTTGGATCAAGCTATTTGTGAATTTGGCTCTCAAATAACATGCACTGCCCACCTCTTTATGTCCCTAACTCTCTACTCTTAACAATTCTAGAGGATAAAGGACAAGAGGAATTCTGTACTTGTTTGCAATTAAGTAAGAAGGAATTTCTGAAGAAATGAGTAATGAACAAACTTCTGAAGAGAAGCAAGATATTGATGGGAGGAGCAGAAATAAATTTTAGGTCAGTGGGGTGGGGAGGGAGGATTTGTATGAAGAAAGATACAGAGATGAAAATGAGCAAATCACTTATGGAAGATGGCAGACAGATACTGCTGGTTAGAGCAGAGAGGCTGCAGTGAGAGGTAATGAGACAGGAAGGTGGGATAGGGTCCTGGGCGGTGTAATATTAGTGGGAACCCTCAGAGGCCAGAAAGCCTGAGAGGGCTTGGGTTGTGCACAAATAAGTGACACCGAAGCACCGGAGATTGCTGAGCAGCCAAAGGACCTGAAGAAAATGAAATTACAGGAAAATCACTGCAGTGTGTGTGGCAGGAGGTAGAATCTGAGGAAAAGAGACTGGAAGCAGAGAGCTCTGCTCAGAAGCCATCGCAATAACCCTGACACGAGCTGATGAGTTCCCTGGACTGGGTGGCTATGGGGACAGAGAGAAAAGGGTAGATTCAAATGACAGAATTTCAGTGTTTATGGGAGGTTGTATGAAAAAGAGTGAAAAGAGCCATTGACAATTACTTTAAACTTAAAAACTATCAGCTTGCTGTTAGGGTCCGGCACTGGAGCCCTGACAGAATATGAAAATGATAGTGTTATAATATTTGAGGGGAAAAGTGGAGGAGGTAATGGCAGAATAGAAGGGAAGTGTTTAAATAGGATGTAGGATAAGAAGACCAATGTACAGTTTTTAAAACTTACATTTGAATTACAATAATAATAAACTAGAATTATCTTAAAGAAGGAAAATAATAGTAAAGTAGAATATTTGTAACACTCTCCAGAAATTTTCACCTTGAACAATCTCAGGCCACATAATGGTTTTGTTTGATATTTGCCTATGAAAGTAAACAATATGTAAAATAGATGGTGAGTAAGTTAGGTGGTCCTCAGATCCATTTTTCTAATTCTCAGATTCCTTCCACAACGTCAACCTTAAGCACTTGCATTTTAGGTCTAGAAATGCAAGAAGGGAGTTTTTCTTGAGAGTTGGTAATCAGTGAAATACCCCAGAAGTTCTCACAGCCTCTCTGCAAGCTTGGGAAGACAAGATGTTGAGAGCTGGAATTTGTTGAGGAGTTGTCTTAGGTGGCACTGGATCATAATGTGTCTCTAATGACTGGAGTCTCTCATGACTGACATGTGATGAGCACTTACACAGCTGACATATGATGAGCACCATTCTCAGTCCTTTCAGACAGTTGTGTTTCAGTCATCACTTAAACATGGCTGTCTTGCAATTCATGCAAATAGAAGTCAGTGGTAGAGTAAAATCTTTTTTTTTTTTAATTAAAAATACCCTCAGTTTGAAATGCCTTTCTCAACTTTCTCTGTGCAAAAGGAGAGGAAGACAGTGCCCTTTCCTGTTTGATCTGATTATAAAATTACTGTTATCTTTAACACTTTTAAGGTACCTTTAACTGTGAAGTAAAGTGTAAATTGGCAGTAGAAACATGTTAGATGGGGAAGTTTTAATAGTTGACATCTGGTGGGTTTTTGTTCTTTGGCTTTATATGTTCTGTGTTTTTAACAGTGCTGACAAAACTTTAAAAATGAGGGATACATAGTGGATGTAAAAATGCAAGTCCCTGTCTTAAAGGAATCTTGTCATATTGATTTCACATAAAATATACATACACACTCTATTTTTATATATCATCTATAACATTGTGTATCTCATGTTTCTTTTATGTATTGTAGAGATTCACTACCTCTGTAACATCTGCATCTTTTCCAAGTTTAATCTCCCAGTTGAGTGGACTTCAATATATTTCAATATGCTAACTTATTTTTATTCAAAACATAGTATATTGTAGTTATTTTGCTCCATTTCCAAAACTATTTTCAGATGGCATAAATATTTAAATTAAATGTGCATGTTACACTGGTGTTTAATTACAGGCTTGAGATTTCTGTCACGAGTGAAAATATTTTACTTTCTTCTGAAATATATTTTACATCTTCATATTTATAGCTTAATAAAATAGTATATATTTAGGTATATATTTAGGTGTAATATGTGAAATGAGGGTATTAATCTGTTTTGAATTTGAAGACTGCTCCTTAAAAAAAATTAACCCAACAATATAAATATATTAATACATATAGCTGAGGAAAAAAATGGTTTTTAAAAAAATATATTTTTTAAAAGCAAATGTTTCACATATTTGCCTGTCTATAGGATAGGACAGGAATAAGAATGCATGATCTGTATGCGGGCAAAAGAAAAGTCTTCATCCTCAACCACATTGAATCACCAGAAAGCACATTCCAACTTCTCTGTCCATTCAATGGCCCTGTGGGCAGGAAAAGTGTTTTTCAAATTGCATTTCAAGGTTTCTGAAGCATCTTTGGATGTAGTAGCTATTTGAAATTAAGTGTGATTTTGAGAGACAGGTTTGGGTAGAGCCAGGTGGGAACTTCTTAAGCATGAATTGAAAATAGACTTCTCTTCAAATCACTTTGTAAAGTTTTCCATGCTTGTGCTTGAAAGGACAGTGAGGACAGCTCCTCCTTAAAGTGGCTTCATATCTTCAGTGGAGCCTGCACAAAGCCCAGTGGATGTAGGCTGTCTCCTCTCCTGCTGATTGTCACAGCCCTTCTTTGGCATCAGGTGCTGTCTTTCTTCTGGAAACTTTGCTGGGACTCCCACAATGGAGCGAGGTGGGCAAAATAAAACATTTCCTTTCTGCACACATATTGCCAAGCTTCACCTCCCGAAATCTTTCTGGTGAGCTATTCAGAAAGGAGTTTTTTCCCTAAAATGTTGGGAAATATGCAAAATTAAGACTCTAAACTTAAAAATCTTATTTAGCAGATGCGGTTAGAGGGACACATGAAGGAAGATGACTCTTTAGTAGAGTTCAGTTTTTTTCATAGTTGGAGGAAGGGTGGCTGGTGGGCAAGTTGAATACAGAGTAAACCTAAGAAGATTAGGAAATGGGGATTTGAGACTTGACAAATTGAACATGCTTCAGAATTATGATCTTCAAATCTGATCTTAGACATTTTATATTAAAGCAAGAAGGAAAACATGTTAGACTTGCTCATCAAAAGTAAGTAAGTAAGTAAGTTAATTTCATTAACCTTCAGGAATATATAAGAAATGTTGCTGAGGTGTCATAAGAACTTAACTCTTGTTTATATCAATTAGCCTCTGATAAAATTAGTTTGACTATATGTTGTTATGCTTAAAGTCACAGAAGCTATCAAGACTGTAAGTGAGGACATACTGTCCACAAATTCTGTAAGTAGCCATTGTGTGGGAGGAATGAACATTTGTGAGAAGACACTAAAATGAAGGAGAATATCCAGGTATAGTGGTTGGGAATTAATGTTCCATCATTTATCATGTGCATACAGCCGTTAGTGTTCGTCTTAGAAGAACAACACCTTTGGTGCTAGATTTTAAAGGAAATGGTGAATTTACTTATGTAAGTTGACTGATAATTAATTTGGTCCACTTACTCCAGTAAACGTGACTATAATATAATAAACACTGGACTGGTCTTGACTTAGTAAATAGGCTTTAAAAAATGTTAAAATGAAAAAACTAGTTTTTAAATATATAACTCAAAAGTTGGACTTACTTATTTAAAATTTTTTTTCTTTATTGATTAAGGAATTACATATGTGTCCTTATCTCCCATCTCCCCCACCCCCAGTCCCACTCATGCCCTCACCCCCTTGATTAGGCTTATATGCATGCATACAAGTCCTTTGGTTGATCTCTCCTCCTAACCCCCACTCTCCACTACCTTCCTTTTGAGGTTTGATGATCCGATTGACGCTTCTCTGTCTCTATATGATATTCCACAAATGAATGAGATCATGTGATATTTACCTTTCTCTGACTGGCTTATTTGGTTCTTTGAAAGGATAAATAAGATTGATGAATCTCTAGCCACGCTCACCAAGAAGCAAAGAGAGAGGACTCAAATAAACAAAATCAGAAATGGAAGAGGCAAAATAACAACAGACCCCCCAGAAATATAAAGGATTGTTAAAAAAAATACTATGATCAACTGTATTCCAACAAACTAGACAACCTGGAGGAAATTGACTTAAATTACTAACAGTTCCTTCTATTGGTCTTTGTCATTTCTTTGACAGCAGTGGACATGGAATGGTTTTTTGATTAGTGAAAATGTTTGAATAGGTAAAAATGTTTGATATTATGGAAGATGAATACAAATACACATACTGAATTTAGTAGTTCCAGAAATTGGATGTATATTAGGAACAGTAATTGTTTTAGTTCAGATTTAAATATGTCAAAATCCATATGGTTTAAAACCTTTGCTTAGCATATGCCTCAAATGTATCTTGCTATTCATTCTCATAACATGTGATTTATAAATAGTAAAACAAAGAAGTTAGAGATTTGATTCATAGAGGTGTCATTGCTTAAGTTTGCTTATAGATCACTTGTTCTTTTTTTTTCAGACTATAAAACATTTTTTTCAGAATATAAAACATTCAAAAGCACATCTTTTCATTTTTTGGCAGATACATGCCATTGTTCTTAAGTTCCTTGTGTGGATGTTCTCACTGTTCTACCATTCCTTCCTCTGAGTGACTCAACTATTCTTTCAGTTCCAATTACCAATCTGCTAACATGTTCACATTTTCTAATTTAGAGAATTAGCAACCATTTCTTGTGATGCCAATCTTCACTGATATACATTATTGGCATCCATGGATACTGAGGAAGACTGAATTTGAGTCACAGTTCCTGACATTTTAATATTTCCAAAGGATGAAAGAACCCACACTCCTCTAAGGATGTATAATGCAAATAGAATGAATAATGAGGCTTACCCCTAGTTCTACTTAGCTATATACTAGTAAAACTAAGGAGCCAATTTCATATCTCCCTTTCTCCCTCACTCCTTCCTTTCCTCCTTTAGTTCCTGTCTTTCTTTCTTCTTTCCACTACAGTGCTCATTCCAGTCAGACTAAAATGAAGAAAATAGAGATAGCTTTAAGTGTTCCAAATAGGAAGTAAGGGTTTTAATACAGGAAAAGATGCTTTCTGAATTTTTGGATGAGGAGGGGGGTGCTTAAAGGTCAAAGAATCTATTACCAAAGTAGAAGATTCTCAAGCAGGTTCCTCATTAAGATGCCAGAATAATAGTTTGTCAAGATATTTGTAAATTACTCTCTAATAGATTTTAGCCAGAATAATATGGGGAAAGGAAATCTGGGAAATTTCATCTCAGTCCCCACCCCTGCAATGCAGAAAATAATATAGATAGGGTTGATAATAACATCAAATTGTAAACACTGACATATTTGCTGAGCCTCTAGCAAGCCAGATAAAGATGAATGTGGTAATTTTTCTCAAGATGCTCACAGTCTGATTCAGTTGACCATATGTTAGTTTTCCAAGATGGTAAATTTTGCTGTGCAACTACATCAGGACAAATCCTCCCAGTAGAGCCCTATTACAAAATGGATTATTAAACAGGAGAGTTGGTTCTACCATAGCTCATACCAAGTCTCCAGATGCTAACAACTACTTACAGTGAAAGTGTGACATAGCCCTGATTGGTTTGGCTCAGTGGATAGAGTGTTGGCCTGTGGACTGAAGGATCCTGGGTTTGATTCCAGTCAAGGGCATGTACCTTGGCTGCAGGCACATCCCCAGTAGGAGGTGTGCAGGAGGTGGTTGATCAATGTTTCTCTCTCATAAATGTTCCTGACTCTCTGTCCCTCTTCCTTCCTCTCTGCAAAAAATCAATAAAATATATTTTAAAAAAAAGAAAGTGTGACATAAAATAATTACTAGAAATACTGTCCCTCAACAGAAGTATATGATACCCCTAAATGTCCAAGGTGCTTTAGATATTGATATGATTATTAAATTATTTTAATATAATAATTATCTCATGATAAATTAATTTGATTACAATATGGTTTTTGGATAAAATTTCTCATTTACATGTAGGATAAAGTGATAAATGAGCACAGCTGAATAAACCTTCAGTGTAGCTTTGCTCATTAGAGAGATGATCTCAAATGGAATTACATTTCTAGAGATTATTGAGGATTCCATGATCAATTTTCAGTCTTAGGTCTGTCAAGTATGAACTACCTTGCCACAGGGGCAGATGATATGATGGAGATGGACATCAGTGCAATGAGAAATTAGCTGTGTAAATTTAAGTGATTTCAGTAAATTATATATTGTGTCTTCCAGACTTTTCTTAGCAAGAGCCCACTGAATCATAGGGGAGAGAGAACTCAGTAGTGGAAAGTTATAGTCAAGGGTTGTGCTTGCAACAAGAATGAATGAGCACACAACCACCTCAGTGGCTCCCATTGCCCAGTGCAGAATAAAATTTTAGTCCCACATCGTGACTCGAAGTCCATCCTCTCCTTCACATCAGCCTTCTTTTCTTAGTCCTTCCTTAAATCTGTCTTATCACACACCTGGTGACTTTGTAAATAGGGTTTGCTCAAATTGAAACTCTATTATTTTCCTCTTCTCCTCTCCTTTTATCTACTTTGGCACCCCAAATCAGCCTGATTTTTGTTCATTTTTAATTCCTGAGTCCTACCCAGTGCTATGTCCTCTGTGTGCCCATGAGATTCAGTGCTTACCAGTATCTCTGCCTTTCCACTTAAATTTTTACTTTGCTGATTTCATTGCTTGTAAGTTTTCCGTACCAGATGAAAAGCTCCTCAAAGGCCGACACTGTTCTTATGCATCTTGGCATCCTTAAAGCTGGCCACAGCTCCAGCTATCTAATAATAGGGTAATATGAAGGCTGCGTGTGCAGGAGGCGCTGGTGGGTGGGGACTTGCAGCTTCAGGGACAGAGGCAGGGGAGGCAGGGCCTGCAGAGGATGGCCTGTACTCCCCACATGGCGGCAGTGGCTGTGAGCACTCCCAATAGCTGCTGTTGCTTGCCCAGGGCCAGCCCAGGGCTCCAGCAAGTTGCTGATAAACACTGCAGCTTTGAGGGCCCAGCAAGGCTCAGGAAAGCTGCAGTGGCTGAGATGGCCAAGACTCAGGCAGCCTCATGATCAGTAGTGGCAGCAGCAGAGGCGTGATGGGGGCATTGCCTCCCCCTGACTGCAGGGTTGCCTCTCAAAGAGGGAGGCCAAACTGCAGCTTAGGGGAGCGGGTCTAAGCCATCAGTAGGACATCCCCTGAGAGCTCCTGGACTGTGAGAAGGGGCAGGCTTGGCTGAGGACCCTCACCCAGTGCACAAATTTTGTGCACTTGGCATGTAGTCTATATATATAAAAGCCTAAGTGATCCTTCCACCATTCTACAATAGCTATGACATGCACTGACTGCCAGGGGGCAGCTGCTCAATGCACAGGCATGAAAACATGGAACAGACTGATGAATCTCAGAGGGAAGGGGAGGGAGGGGGGGTGGGAAGAGATTAACCAAAGATCTTATAGGCATTCTAGAGGCCTGGTGCACAGATTCATGCACCGGTGGGGTTCCCTTGGCCTGCCTGCAGGGATCAGGTCAAAACCAGCAGTCTGACATTCCCCGAGGGGTTCCAGATTGTGAGAGTGTACAGGCCAGAACGAGGGACCCCACTGGTGCAAGAATCTGTGCACTAGGCTTCTAGTTAATTGATAAATGAATGAACAAAGCACAGGAGCAGGAAACTTCTAATCACAATGATAAAACGAATAAAATATAACTAACCTTACATTTATCCCCATTTAATTATTTTATAACTATAACAGTACTAATAATCGATTAAAGCATAATTCTACAAAAAATATAGGAACTATAGATCTTTTATAATGTTTTGCCCAGAGCCAATTATTCCACTGGGGCCCTCTGTATAATCAGCAATGCCCATAATAATGAAGTAAACTGGCCAATATATATATATATATATATATTTCCTTTAAATTAATTCACCCTCCCTAGTTTACCTTGCAAATCCACTTGCTGGGAGAAGCTCTGATGGGTATGGGTTAAAGAGGAAATGGTCATGATTTTTATTTAGTGTTTTCCATATAAATGCACCTCATTATCTGCTGCACCTCATTATATATGATCTATTTTATGACCATTTAGTTCTCCTTAGCAGGCCTGTTTTTATTCCGTTATGCTTGCTGTCTAAACTCTCAACTTTATGACTCTATTACCCCAGCTCGCTGCTGCCTGCCACCCCACTCCCACCGCTGTGGTGGATAATGTAGCTTTCCTGTTGCCAGGCCAGCATTTCAAATAAGGTCCTCACATACAGACAGACAGCAGCGCAGGGCATAGCAGCTCCATGTCATGCTTCCACATCACATCTCTGGACTCTCATTAGATACTTGTGAGGGAAATTACCACTGAGGCTTCTTCAGACACAATAGCATTAATAAAGTTAGGAAATGACTCCCACAGATGTTTGACACTCAATCAATCCTACTTAATTTAATGACACTCCTGAATGAAAGCAAAAGAGATGCTCTTTAGTCCAACCCTTGCTTTTTATTTTCCTCATATGCCCCTCCCCCCTCCCCCCCCCCCCCCCACTTCTGACTTACTTAATCCTTGTGGAGAAATGTCAATGTAATTAGCTTAAGTTGTTACTTAAAAGTGGACTTTGTTATAATACCTTGTATCATCTTCCACTTCTCTCCCCCTACCTCACTACAAGTAAATGAGAGTTCTACTATGTAAATGAGTGGAGTGGGGGAGAAATTGGCTCTTATAACCTTGAGAATTCATCCACTTCTTACACCTCTATAATTAAGGGTACTGATGATACTGGTGCTTACTTTATCTTAAAATTTTGTTCAATAAGATATTTTCAAGGGATTATTCTCAAGGTTAACTAGATAATGGGACAATATGTGTGTGTGTATATATATATATATATATATATATATATATATATATATATATATATATATATATATATATTTACCAGTCTTAAAATTGAAAAAGGAGTTTATAAAGTACCAAAATAATTGACAATATACTGTACTTTATTTGTTACAAAGTCCATTTATATATATGACCCCTTTTAATGCTCACAATTGCTTGGTAAGATATTATTGTATTTAAATTCTTACTTAGGAGATGAAGGACTTAAGGCAGAGAAATGATTACTTTGCCAAGACTTCACACTCAGTAAACAGTGATCTTAACACTTTGGCTTTTATTCACTTAGTTGTTGATTCAATAAATAAATAACTATTGTCCCTACACATGTTCTAAGCACTATTCCTAGCACTACTGTGGTTACCAAATAAGTAGATGGCCTCAGAACTATGGTGTGCTGCTTGAATAGAGCCATGCAAAGGAGACAGTGGGGGTGAGTGGAGGGAACTATATGCAGGTAGTGGTGAAAGGAGAGCCAGGGATCCTAAGGAGTCTGGAATATGTATCAAAATAAAAAGGAACCATTAAAGGATTTCCCCCCCAATATGTAATGCTATCAATTTGAATTTTAGAAAGAGTCAATCCAGTTTTAACAGGGGTTATGTCAAGAATGCCACACAGGATGGATGCTGCTGCCTTACACTAAGATAGTGAACAAAAAAAAAAAGGAAGAAAGAAAGTGGGGGAAGATTCTGGTTTTCACTTGGAGTATAGTTTTCTTGTCCACCTGGATATATCACAGCTGAGCTTAGTAGGAAGATCTGAGCAGGAGACACTGTGCAGGAACTCTCACTGTAGAGACGAGGGTTAATGAGCTCTCTCATTGAGAATGTGTGGAGTGGGAATCAGAGAGCGATAATGTAAGGGCGACCTTGATCCCTTGACAGGAGACATGTCACACAGGTCATCCTTCCACACCCTGACCCTGTGCCTTTGGGGAAGTAGCAGGATAAGCTGGGAAGGGTACTGGATTGGCTTCAAAATGCTGACATCTCTTTATTTCTTGCTCAGTTAATAGCTTCCTGATGAGGGGACTCCTTTCCATTCCGGGTCTCCGTTGCCCTATCTCTGGAAGTGAGGCATGATTGTAGGTCCCTCTCTCAACTTTCTCACCTCTATAATTCTGGGACAGGGTTCCAGTGACTGAAGCATTAAGATACAAGAAAAAGACTGAAATAGAGGTGAGCACAGTGACTCTGCATTTAGATCAGAACCAGCTCTTCTCTGCATGGGAATGGCTCGCAGGGACCAATTTACTCACCAATAATCCAGAGCTCAGACACTTTGTAAGGATAGTATGTTGGGACCTGCTCATCCCTTCCCTTTGGATCTCATTTGACAATGCTTCCTGGGTTGACCTTTGTCTTCAATTGGTCAAGGAAGTGACCAAAACAACTAGCATTAGACCCTTATAAAATGATCAAGTATATGCAAGTATATGTAAAAATTACACACATACTTGCATATCTATATCGAAATCTACATTTATGTCTATGTCTGTATAGCAAACCATCATTTATAGATACAGATATAAATGTAGATATAGACATTATTGAGCACTTACTGTATATTAGTATACCGATAGTATACCTATAGTAGCTCATTTATTACTCAAAATAACCATGTAAATTAGGATTTATTTAATTGTAAGGTTAAAACCAAGTTTGAAAACATGCAGTTTTCCAGAAAGTCCATGGCAACATGGAAGAAGCAAGATAAAAATCAAGCCTCACTCCAAAATCTGTGTTCTTAACCACTATATTGTCTTTATTAATGTTTGTGTTAATATTTGTGCTTTAGGATAATAAATTCAAGGAAACCCTATTACTGAGTATCTGACTTTTATGGAAAATGGCAGTAATAAAAAGCAACACCCATATAGCTTATCTAAGGATTTTTGACTTTTTGCTTTAAAAAGTTTGTGTAGTCTTTTATATGATGCCATATTTCATCTTTTCATCTTTTCCTTTGCTAAGGAGGCTGTGATTTTGATCTGAAACTTTGTCAGGGTTTGTCAGACTATATTTATGATACTTGTTTGCAGTCTTTGAAAAGAGTGTAGCATGATTTATCTAACCATTTTCCTCTCTATCCTGAAGTTACTGTTTCTTGTCCTATGTTTTATCTCCATGTGTGAAAAAACAAAAGATTCCATGGGGGATCATTTTTACTTAAAATATTCCTTTATAAAGGCAGTAACTTGCTCTATACCAGGAATAGTTTCCCCTCAATAATTTACACGTAGGCTAGTGTTGGCAGATAAAACATGGGAGGCCTAGTTAAATTTGAATTTCACTTGCCCATGAGGCATGCAGAACTTAGGATTCCTTCCATACCTAGTAGAAGGCCCAGAGCATGAATTTGGACCCTTCCTCAGCCTCATTAGAACCATTGGCCATTTCTATTCTACCCAGTGACAGTCTCACCCCAGAGTCTCAGACAGAAGCAGAACAAGCTGCTATTTTCAATCTTTTACTCAAATTCTATAATATTTTTTTGCCCCTTCAAACCTGACTTTTATCTTAGAAGTAGCAGCCCTGTGCACAAATTTGTGTGCCAGTAGCTCTCTGTGGGGCCTGGCTGCTCTGTGCCCACGGCCCAGAGGCCCTCTGTGGCCAGGGTAGAATGCTTGCCTTTTTGCCTTGAAGACGAAGCAAGCATTCCACCAGGCCACTCACACTGCCTGCTCTCAGTGGCCATACCCCTGTTACTGGGGGACTCTGGCAGGACTGAGAGGATGGGGAACTGCTATCTTGTTGCTATGGGCACCACCATCCTTGTGATGGAGTGATGGTTAATTTGCATATTACCCTTTTATTAAATAAGATGGGTTCTGTTCCCACCTTTGTCTCCTTTCCCACTTTATACTCACTTCCTCTTCTGTCCTGGAGAGAACTAGCCTTCATTTTCCAGGAGGCTGTTCACTCTCTCAACTTCCTTACCATTTGTTGACCAAATAGCTGTAGGAAGAGGTGAAAGATACATGGGCTCAGCACTTTACATTTAATTTCTATTATAAAGCCACGCTGATTCAATTAATGTGATGAGCCCTATGCTGAAAGCTTTAGAAACATCATCTAACTTGAGAGGTAAGTTAAAAATGGAAATCTAATTAAAGAATGCAGGCTTTGGAACCAAACTGCTGGGTTGAAATCTTGGCCATGCCACCTACTAGTCATATAACTTGGACAAATCACTTAGTCACTGCACCTCAGTTTTCTCATCTGTAAAGTGGGACTAATAATAGTATTCATAATATATAGTTTTTGCAAGGACTAAATGAGGTAATAGAAGTAAAGTACCCAAACTGCCTAGCATACCATGAAAACTCTATTATTATAGTTTAATTCTTTCAAAAAATTCTATGAGTTATTTATCATTATTCCCCCCATAAGCTGAGGTTTAAAAAGTGTTCCTTATTCAAAGTTGTATATCTAGTGTAAGTGGTAGAACAGAATCCATGTGCTGAATTACCAAGTTATCTTGCCAGGTTGAAATGAGGGTTGAATAATTATTCACTACTCTTTAATATCTCATAACTTACTTAAGATTGGTCTGATTTGGGAGAAATACCACCTAAGAGAGCTATAAAATTTCTGATATTTGCAGGTCAGATTTGAAAAGTTCTTCCAACCCCCAGAGGATAGAGATGTGGGTTATATGGCTATTCATTATATTACTGCCTCATTTTATCATAGTCATTTGTTTACAAGCTTGTCTTCTCCAGTAGACAAGAGAATGTGAACTCTTGAGGGCTTAGACCACTGTCTTCCTCAACTTGGTATTCTCAACTGGCAGATGTTTGTTGAATTGAATCAGAATATCTTCAAGTTTGTTTCTTTGAAGATACTTTTCGAATCCCTCAACATTTCTTAACTTCAAATACTATTAGCTCCATGATATCTGAATACGACCCTCTTGCTGATTCCATCTTCCAACTTTCTCTGGGGCACCTAAAAGAGATTGGATCTGGAGGATGCGTGTTTTTATAGACTCATTGAACTTTGCAGCTGCTGCCTCTGAGACCTGCAGACAGACAAAACAGGATGCAAACCTGGCTATGCCATGTAAAGGCTCCCTAGTCTTTGGGGAGCCTCTTAATTTCCTTTTCCATAATTGAAGGATACTAATTGTTACAGCACTTTTAATTAATTAAACAAATATTTATTGGATACTGATCCTATGTTGAGGACTGTTAAGAGTAGGAGGATCTGTGTATCTATCTCTTTTAGTATCTCGGGGACTCCAAATACCTTTTCTGCCAATCAGTAGTTATTTGGGAGACAGCCTCAAAAGCAGTCCTTTCCTCTGAGGAGAGGTGGAGAACTTGGAATAGTGAACTTTGATTGATTTGGGGACCAACGGAACCATTTATGCCACCATAAATTTCATGAATAAACTGCTTTGTTTCACTATTACTGCACTTACATTATGAAATACACCTAAAGTTTAGGTGAAAGATTTTGAACTGTATCCTTGTCCTCCACGCAGAATATACAAGATTTAATACATGGAGATAAGAGAGAAGGTATTGTGTTTTCCCAGGGTAAGTTTATATTGATTTGGATTAAGGTGATGGCAGTGGGATGTAGAGAAAAGGGTGATCAGGAAATATTTAGAAAATATAATTAGATGTATTTGAAACAGCTTTGATATAGAAGGGGGTTAAGGGAAAAGGAGTTACTTTAAAATATTACTCTTGAGCATCTGAATGGTAGGCAGACCTATTTGTTCAGGTAACACAAAAGAAAGAGCAAGTTTACTGGGAAGATCATGAGTAATATTTTTTGTGTGTCTAAGATATGTGTAAGTGGAGATATTAGGAAGCAGGATTTGTGTCTGGATTAATTCTATAATATTCTAGGTTCTCAAAGAGCCAGTATATCACTTGGACAGCTTGATGAACTTAGAAAGCCTAAGGAAAACCAGGTATCCACAAGGAGGACTGGAGCCCTAAAGAATGCTGATTTCAACCCTTCCATTGCTCTTGCCTGGGCTGATGGATGACTGAATTATCATGTACTTGCCTGATCACTCACAGTGACCACTAGACTGTGGATTGGCCTACCCCAGATGGTTTTTCCACCTCCAACTTCAAAATCTAGGACAATAGATGAAAATTTTAACTTGGATAATCTGGAATTCCAGTGGCACAAGAGCTTAACCTGGAAAAAAATAAGCTATTTTGATTTAATGGTCATAATAGAATTAACATTTAGGTACATTATATCCTACACATCTTTTGTGGCATGACTATGTCTTACCAATCTCCAAAAGGGATTTCTTGTGCTTTTATGCTTCCTTTCTTTGCCATATGTATTGTAAACCTCCTGTATTATAATAAAGGAATTTTGGAGTTGAAACACTCTGCTCTTTATGTGTTTGATTAATATTATATATTTGGCTATTCCTAGTCTTCACATTTGTAGGAAGTGACTAATTTGAGAAGGCAAAATGTGCAATCAAAGCTTTAAAAATGGTGATAAGTACTCCTCTTGCGTAGGAGTAAAGCACTATCCTGAAAATTGAGTGAAATTACACAGCAGTATCAGGGGACAAATCTGTCCTGTTTATAAATCAGAAGTTGATAGGTATGCCTTTAGCACCTGCATTGAATATTAATAAGTAAGGCTGAGTGTCTGAGCACTAGGATATTATTGTATTACCTCATTTCTTGGCATAAGCAGACCTACTTTTTATTTTTTTTTATTTTTTCTTTATTGATTAAAATATTACATATATGTCCTTATCCCCCCATTATCCTCCCCCCCCCCATCCACGTATGCCCTCACCCCTCTGGTATCTGTGTCCATTGATTAGGCTTATATGCATGCATACAAGTCCTTTGGTTGATCTCTACTCCCTTTACTCCCGCCCTCCCCTACCTTCCATCTGAGGTTTGATGGTCTAATTGATGCTTCTTTGTCTCTGGATCTGTTTTTGTTCATCAGTTTATGTTGTTCATTATATTCCACAAATGAGTGAAATCATGTGATATTTACCTTTCTCTGACTGGCTTATTTTGCTTAGCTCTCCAGTTCCATCCATTCTGTTGCAAATGGTAAGTATCCACCCCCCCCCCCCTTTTTTTTAACCGTAGCATAATAGTTAATTGTGTAGACATACCACAATTATTTAATCTAATAATTTATTGATAGGCACTAGGTTGTTTCCAAATCTTAGCTATTGTAAATTGCTCTGCTATGAACATAGGGGTGCATATGTCCTTTCTAATTGATATTTCTAGTTTTTTTTGATATATTCCTAGAAGTGGGATCAATGGGTCAAATGGAAGTTCCATTTTTAGTTTTTTGAGGAAACGCTGTACTGTTCTCCACAGTGGCTGCACCAGTCTGCATTCCCACCAGCATTGAACAAGGGTTCCTTTTTCTCCACATCCTTGCCAGCACTTGTCGTTTGTTGATTTGTTGATGATAGCCATTCTGACAGGTGTGAGATGGTACAGCATTGCCATTTTGATTTGTATCTCTCAGATGATTAGTGACTTTGAGCATGTTTTCATATGTCTCTTGGCCTTCATTAAGTTCTGTTTCAGAAACTATTTATTTAGATCTATTGCCCATTTTTTGATTGGGTTGTTTATCTTCCTTTTGTTAAGTTATATAAGTTCCCTGTAAATGTTGGAGATTAAACCCTTATTGGTGATAACATTGGCAAATAGGTTCTCACATGCAGTGAACTTTATTGTCGTTTTGTTGATGGTTTCTTTTGCTGTACAGAAGCTTTTGATTTTGGTAAGTTCCTACTTATTTTCTCTTTATTTTCCATTGTCATAGAGTTGTATCGGTATAGATATTGCTTCGACAAATGCCTGAGATTTTGCTGCCTGTGGATTCCTTTAGTATTTTTATGATTTTCCTTCATATATTTAATTCCTTTATCCATTTTGAGTTTATTTTTGTGTATGGTGTAAGTTGGTGGTCTAGTTTCATTTTTTTTTTTTTTTGCATGTATCTGTCCAATTTTCCCAACACTACTTATTGAAGAGACTGTCTTAACTCCATTGTATGGTCTTGCCTCCTTTGTCAAATATTAATTGAGCATAGTGATTTGGGTCAATTTCTGGGTTCTCTATTCTATTCCATTTGTCTATATGTCTGTTCTTGTGCCAGTACCAGACAGTTTTTAGAACAATAATGTCATACATCACATATATTGAGAGATAAAAATCACATCACAAGAATCACATAGTCATATCAATTGATACAGAGAAAGCATTTGACAAAATCCAACACCCTTTCTTTCTTTAAAAAAAAAAATATATATTTTATTGATTTTTTTTTTTACAGAGAGAAAGGGAGAGGAATAGAGAGTTAGAAACATCGATGAGAGAGAATCATCAATCAGCTGCCTCTTGCACACCCCCTACTGGGGATATGCCCACAACCAAGGTACTTGCCCTTGACTGGAATTGAACCTGGGACCTTTCAGTCCGCAGGCCAATGCTCTATCCACTGAGCCAAACCGGTTTTGACTCAACACCCTTTCTTGATAAAAACCCTCAGCAAAATGGGAATAGAGAGATGATATCTCAACATAATAAAAGCCTTATAATATGACAAATCTATAGCCAACATCATACTCAATCGGCAAAAACTAAAGCAATTTCACCTAAGAACAGGAATGAGACAGGGATGCTCACTTTCACCATTCATGTTTGACATAGTACTATAAATGCTAGCCATAGCAATTAGACAAGAAGAAGAAATAAAAGGTATGCAATTTGAAAAGAAGATGTAAAACTGACATTATTTGCAGATGATATGATACTGTACATAGAAAACCCTAAAGATTCCATAAAAAAATTGGACTTAATAAATGAATTTGGCAATATAGCAGGATGCAAAATCAATGCCAAGAAATTTATGGAAATTTTATATACCAATAGTAAACTTACAGAAAGAGAGATTAAAAATCAATGCAATTTACCATCGCACCAAAAAAAAAATTAAAATACGTAGGAATAAACTAAGGATGTAAAAGACTGAAAAAAGAGATAGAGGAAGACATAAACAGATGGAAGAACATACCGTGTTCATGGATTAGTAGACTCAACATCATTAAAATGTCCATACTACTCAATGCAACCTATAGATTCTATGCACTCACCATTAAAATACTAGCAGAATATTCACAGACCTAGAACAAACTCTCCAAAAAGTCAGCTGGCATAAAAAAGACCCCAAACAGCTGTAGCAATCCTGAGAAAGAAGGACACAGGGATCAATACCAGATATCACCTTTCAATACCAAATATCACCTAAGAACTCTTAACATTTGTGACACTCAGGGGACTAAGAAAAAAAATTGGAAATAGTGATAATTTAAATGGGGCATAAAATAGATTACAATGGCTCCAGTTCTCATTTTTTTGTAACCACATTCTTTGCCTTCTCACTCTTATGTGACTTTGCCCACATGATTTGCTTTGGTCAATGGCATGTTAGCAGGTGTGACATAACCATGAGAACTTAAAAAGTATTGTTCAATTATAACATGTCTTGCTTAGTTCTGTTGTCTTGGCAGGATGAGAGGCAGATATAATCATAGATCAATGAACCCTGACAAACCCCACTCAGAGCAGCAATCCTCTGCTGACCCTCAGATCCATGACAACAAATGATTACTGTTTTCAACCCTGTGTTTTTGTGTGGTTTATGATGTGACAATTATGTGACAAATCCTCTAACTAATATGAGGATTTGCAGACTCAAGAAAAAAAAAAACCCTAGTTACTGGTTACTAACCTGAAGGGAAAGAGAGAGAGAGAGAGAGAGAGAGAGAGAGAGAGAGAGAGAGAGAGAAGAGATTGTCGTTTGATCAATACAGAAGTCAGTACAGTGGTTTGAGGTTATAGTGTAAATGCTGAGGAAAGTACAAGGCTTGGCACAGGAGGAATTAAAACACGAATATAATTAGAAGAAAAGATTCAAAAGGATTTCAGGTCCAGGAAAATAATCAATCACTGATTTGTGAATGGCCTGGACATCAGGAGTCACTGAGGGAGGATTTTTTTCCCCCTCCAAAGGTGAATCTTCTTCCTTTTCTTTGCCCTTTCTCACTGCAGCTCCCGAGACCATTGTTTTCCTGGTGTAATTCAGCTCCTCCCCTCCCCCTGGAAGACATCTGACAATGACTGGGGACATAAAAATTTCATGTCTTGAGGGATCTGTGCTACTGACATTTTGGTGGGTAGAGGTCAGCAATGCTGCTAAACATTTTACAATGCACAGGGCAGCCCCCAACAGTTCAAAAGGTCGATAATGCCAATGCTGAGAAATATAAGATGTAACTGGTGTGGCTTGGCCCTGTAGAATTCCAGAAGCCTAACCTAGAAAGAAAGCTGAGCAGAAGTCAGACAGAATGTGTTTTTGTGGGCTTTCCATGCACCAGACCAAATGTCTTTCCCCATCACCTCCTTTATTCCTGGTTAGAGGCCTCATGCTCCCTTATCCCCTTTCCTCCATTTCTCTAGGTAACTTATTTTCTATATAGTCCTCAGGCCAATTTATTTAAGTTAACAGATGTTAAGAAACTACTACTGCCTAAGGTAACAATCCATGCTTAGTGTCTGTTTCACTAGTGGCAGGACTTTGGTAAATTCCTTTACTGATTCTCAGCCTCAGTTTCCTCATCTGATAATGCTAGTACTGCCTCAAAAGGTTGTTGTGAGCATTAAATAAGTTTGTGCATGTAAAAACAGTGCCTGTGAATATTCTTATAATCATTTGTTGAGTACTAGAAATAGGATGAATACAAATGATGCCTGTCCTCAGTGAATGTGCAGCGTAACCCTATAATTTCAATAATGCGACTGATATGATGCTAGACATGGTGCAGCTTGCTGTAGACATGCAGGAGAAATGCATCCTTGACAGGGGTCTCTATCTCAGTCCAGGTCATTCTGCTGAGCTCTTGACCTATACATCAAATCTGTTTAGTGGCTATCACCCGTGGATGTTCCAAAGGAAACTCAGGTACCATTATTTATCCTGTTACCTGAGGGAGATACTTGCCTGTCATTCTAGTGCCTCAACCTCACTGTTGCCCAATCAATCACCAACTCTGGCAGCTTCTCCCTCCCTAATCTCTTTCACAGCCAGCTGCTTCTCTCCATCCTCATTGCCATCAACTCTGTTCATAACAACTTCATCTTCCCCTAGATTAGTGCAATTGCCTCCCAATTGGTCTTCCTTCCTCCAATAAGGTATATTGCTCCTTATACCTTGTGTTTACTCTGCAGCCTGAGGGATCTTTCTAGAGTGTGGAGCTGATTGAATGATTCCCTTAGTGAAAACTCTTAAGTGGTTCTCCGTTGCTTTAGTATAAATCCAAGCCTCAGAGGCAGCATGGGATGCTTGTTAGGCCCCTGACTTCTCCTGTGGCCGCCCTCTCTTCCACAGACAGGCCCTGCATGCTGAGCAGCAGGCAGCCCTGGAATATGGCAAGGCCCTGCCTCTCTCACCTTTGCAAATGTTCCTCTAATCTTTTTCTTTCTGATTGGACAGGGACTTAGTAGTGGCTTCATTTACTTAAGACTTGGAAACCTGTGGAAACAAACAAAATACAATAAGTTGCAGCATTTTCATTTTTTAAAAATACAGAATGCTTCATGAATTTGTGTGTCATCCTTGCCCAGGGTCCATGCTAATCTTCTGTGTATCATTGCAATTTTAGTGTATGTTCTGCCGAAGTGAGCACTCATTCCTAAAGAGTATACACAGAGACCATTTTTCTCTTCATGTTTTCCCTCTCCTATTGGTGTGGATGTGGGCATCCAGTCACCTGAAGTAGTAACATTTGAACTTTAAGACCACTAATAAATGTTAAAGTAATTATGGAAGAGCCTGACCTAGTCCCCTTTGCTTACAAAAATACCTAATTTCAGTTTATTAGATTCTTTTACTTATAGGAAAAATATGACGCCTTGAATCTGTATTTCTTATTTTGAAGATATTGTGCTAATACATTCTAATGCCACTTTACAAAGGGTTTCAGCAAGACTGTAATCATTATAATCTCTGAAGGAGCAGAACATGTAAGTGCCAGTCATTCCTTATTAACTCACACTTTGATTATCTCAAATACAGTACCCTTTATTTTTATTATAGGTCCATTATCTAGGATAATTGATGTGTTCTTTATCTTTGGTTCTCTTTCAGATTGGATTATTAACTGTCTCTGTGACATGTGTATGTGACCTCAACTGAATTTTTTTTTTTCTTCTCTCTCAGAGACTAGAATGATTATTGGTTATTTTGGTTTTCTAAATTCGAAAGAAGACTTTCTCTCAAAGCAAATCTACTTTAGAGAGTATCTCAGCTAATAATCTGCCTAGCTATAAATTTTTCAAAAATAGTTATGCCGAGATGCTTGACCTTTAATTTTTGGAGGTAAGCCAACAATCTGATTTGATTTATTAAATAAGGACCTTTGACCAAACAATATTAAATCATACTACTTGCTAAAATTTTGATGACGTGCTTAATGGAAAAAAAATTAAAGCACCTGAAAATAATTGCTAAAACTCCTCTATGGGTCAGAAATCTAGTTAATGAGAAACAGAGTCCTTTCTCTAAAGGACACTTATCCTTAAGTAGCTTAGCTAAGTAATGATCACGGGAATAATACACTGGCCTATAAAAAGGAGTTAATTGCATTTTTTCACCTTCAACTGAGCAGATACACATATAAAATCTACCACTGTATTTTTTTCTAGTGTTAAATTTCAAGTACTAGGTGTACCAGTTAATAATGGCAGATTTTGTAATAAAATAAAACACTATAATTTCAAGAGAAACATCAGAAGCGCCTTATTCAAAGTAATGTCCATTGCTAGGTAGATATTTCCCCCATCTTTCAGGTAATTTGTGGATACCGTCCCAATAGAACTTTTCTTGTTTTGAGGCAAACCATTCAGAGACCCAATTTTCCACTTCTCCGTATGTTTTGAAGTGCTGCTCAGAAAGCCCATGTGCTGTCAATTGGAGACAAGTGCTAATCTGAAGGACAAGGTCTGGTAAATACAGCGGGTGAGTTAATACTTCCCAGGAGAGATCTTTTAACGTGTCTTTAGCTGGTTTTGAAGTGTGCGATGGTGCATCATTATGAAGCAAAATTACTTCTAGCACATTCTGGTCCTTTCATGATCAAAGTATGGTTCATATTGGTTATTTGTTGTCAGTAGTGATCAGTATGAATGGTTTCACCTGGTTTTAGAAGCTCATAATACACCACACCTTCCTGATCCCACCAAATGCAGAGCACTGTCTTTCTAAAGTGATTTGTCCTTGCAGTAGATGTTGGTGGTTGACCTGGATTAATTCATGATTTTGTGCATTTTGGATTCTCAAAATAAATCCACTTTTCATTGCCAGTCACAATTTGATGCAAAAAAGACTTTCTTTTGTGCCATTGAAGCAACATTTTACCCATGACATTTCGGCTTTCCATTTGTCTTTTGTTCAGTTGATGTGGCACCCATTTTTCTTCCTTTAAAATCTTTCCCATTGCTTGTAAACTATCAGAAATTGTTTGCTGAACGATGTTTAATCTTTCTGCAAATTTTTTTGAGTTTGACAGGCATCTTCATCCAATAATGCTTTTAATTGCTAGTTTTCAAACTTTTTTGGTTGACCTGGACATTCTTTGTCTTTCATATTGAAATCATCACTTTTAAAGTGTTTAAACCAGAGTTCACAAGTATCTTGAGATGGAGCATGTTTACCATAAACTTCCTGAAGTCTACGATAACTTTTTCTTCAGAATGAAGTAATGAATTAAAACTTCCCGCAAGTGCTCTTTTTTTTGGCAAGAAATATGACATTTTTAGCATAAAAATATCTATGATGTTAACACCTTCAGGAAAATTGACATATGAAGTTTTGAAGCTTGCTATCAATACAACAAAATAGCATACATATGAAATCACATATATATCAACATATGTGTAACTCCATCTGTTGAAAAAATCTGCATTGTTAACTGGTACACCCAGTATTTTTTTTTTAATATATTGATTTTTTTATAGAGAGGAATGAGAGAGATAGAGAATCAGAAACATTGATGGGAGAGAAACATTGATCCGCTGCCTCCTGCATACCTTCTCTTGGAGATGTGCCTGCAGCCCAGGTACATGACCTTGATTGGAATCTAACCTGGGACCTTTCAGTCTGCAGGCCAATCCTCTATCCATAGAGCCAAACCAGTTAAGGTGGTACACCTAAGATCTTGGTTAATAATTCTGTGTGACTTATGTTTGGATGTGATTATTGATGATTAGCGTGAGGTTCATATTGTCCTGCAGTTATTTATAATTGCTTCCACCATTTTTTTTGTGTGTGCTATAAGTATACTTTAGCCATGTTAAAGGGATAGAGCTCTAACAGAATTTTAGTAAAATCACAATATTTTCATAGTAATGTAACCCAGATGTAGTTATGGTAGCACTCACTGTCTAATGGCTCTGGGAGAGGGAGCACATGGGGCAGAAGAAACACAAAATATGTAGGTGGAGAGAGGTGTATGTGTGGCGAGAAGGAAACTAGTGGGTCCTACCAATGGGTTTTATTTAGTTTCCTCCTGAAAGAGAACATAAATGATTAATGAGGATCATCGTTTTTCCCTCAAACCATTTACTCTCATATACATGAGTAATTTGTGTTCTGATTACCTGACCTAGACACCTTATCTTATGAAACACTGTTCCTGTTCTTATGCTAATAGTAAATTTGCCCCTTCTTGCTTAGTGTTACATTACCAAGGTCACCTACATTAGCTGATAGCACATACCACTATGCCCAGATAGCTTTTCTTTGCCTCAGATCTCTTTCCAGGTTTCATAGAGGTACAGGAAAACGTTGTTTTCCCTGACACATTAAAAGGAAATGAAGAAGCGGGAGGTATTGCAGGAAGTAGTTCTCCTTCCCTGTGAAGTTTGTCTTTGCCCTCCACTATGTTCCTAGCTGCATTTAACCAATCCTTTACTGTGTTTACTATTAGGATGTTAATTCATTTCAATTGTAATTATTATCACACTGATTATTAATTTTACTAATGTTTGAAAATCCGGTGCTTGGCAATAGCATATGATACATATGAGATATTCAATACATTTCTTTTTTGACTGAACAGGCCAGATATTTTTGGTACTAGAGATATTGTTGGTGCTCAATAAATACTCTGAAAATAATAACAATAAAAATAACAGCAGCTATTTTTTTTTAGCACTTACTATGTGACAGGCCCTGTGCTAAAAATTAAAATGATTTTCTCACTTTTATCTCATTATTAAACCTCTGAGTTGGATATCAAATTATCCCCTTATTGCAGATTCAGAAACTGAAGCTTGAAGAGGTTAAAAAAAAACAACCTCCCCCATCCTTTTCTCCCTGCCCCCATCCTTCTTCCCGACCATAATATATAGTTTGTCAGTTGTTCGTATTGGAGCCCCAGTGCCCATACACCAGATAAATGGATATCATTGTAATAATTGTAATCTTATGATTAATTACAATGATAGATCCATGTACTTGGCCCAATTGTAGCACAAAAGATAAATGATCAGATTTACTCGAACAGACAGGGAAGGTTTCCCAGAAAGGGTGAAAAATATTGGCGGGCATGCACTGTGGTCAGAACACTTGGCCTAGTTATTTCTGGCGTTGCCACCAAGTCTTAATAATTAGGCTGACCTCATGCAAAACATCACTAAACACACTTGTTTCTGTTTTCTTATCTGGAAAAGAAGGTTAGATTACATGACTATTCTTCTCTTAACTATTGTGATTCAAATGAATTCTTTTACTGAAGCATGTGAGTTGTTTGCGTACAATGTAGACTCAATAAACATCTACTAAATTGAATTACTTTGAACTGGAGGAAATGCATCCAGTGGATGGTATTGCTGCAGTTAGAACCATCATCTATCTAAACTGTTCTTTCATTATCTTCATAGCTGTTGTCCATTAGCAGAATTTGCCCGTGTCAGAATAACTTACGAGGCTCAAGATGGAGCTGCTTCTGCCTGGGGTGCTACATCAGGAAACAGAAACTTAGACAGCTTTCATGTCCCTATAAATGCTCTGTTTGACCACAAATACAGTACCCTGTTTTCCAGAAAATAAGACAGTGTCTTATATTAATTTTTGCTCCCAAAGATGCACTAGGTCTTATTTTCAGGGGATGTCTTATTTTTCCATGAAGAAGAATATGATACACATTTATTGTTAAATGAAAATAAAGGAAATTTATTACCTGTATACGGTACGGTAGTACGGTAGTTGTCAACACAAACCAGACAAATTGTGAATCCTATAGTATCAAGAATTTACTCATTTATTTAATGACAATCATGTCATCATCTTCTGGAACATCATCATAACAATCCAATTCCTGAATTTCCTGGTGAATTTCTTGTGACTCCAATTCTTTCAGAATCAGTGGACCAAATCTTGCATGTTTAGCCTAGGGGGGGCCTTATTTTCGGGGGATGCCTTATATTTCACTCAGAAGGAAACCTGTAAGTAGGTCTTATTTTCGGAGGATGTCTTATTTTCGGGGAAACACGGTATATCCAAGTCAGCCAATCCGAAAAGGCCAAGTCAACTCTGGGCTTTATACTTCCTTGTTCCTCTCACCACTGTGTAGTCTCTACCAATCAGATATTTTCTAATTTTTGCTTCCTTATTCTTCAAATGTTTTTTTAATTAGCATGACATTGGTTAATAAAATTAGGTAGGTTATAAGTGTAAAATTCTACAATATATAATCTATATTGTATGTTTGCCACCCAAAGTCAAATCTCCATCTATTACCTTATATTTGATCCCCTCTTAACCTTTATGTACTCCTAACTCTCTTCCCCGTGGTAATCACCATACTGTTGTCTGTGTCTATGAGTTTTTGTTTGATCATTTTTTGCTTTCAGTTTTTTAATTTTGTTTTCTTTTTAAAGATTTTTAATTGATTTTTTAGAGTGAGAGGAAGGGAGAGGGAGAGAGAGAAAAACACTGATATGAGTGAAACATCCATTGGCTGCCTCCTGCATACCTGTACTGGACATTGAGGCCACAATCTACTAGCATGTGCCCTGATGGGGAATTGAACCTACAACCTTTTGGTGCACTGGACAATATCCAACCAACTGAGCCACATCAGCCAGGGCTGTTGCTTTCAGTTTTATATCCCACATATGAATGAAATCTTATAGTTTTTGACTTTTCTGTTTGACTTATTTCACTTAACATGATATTCTAAAGATCTATCCATGTTGTTGCAAATAGCATTTTAATAATTCTTTATCTCATAAAAGGTTCTTGCCTTCCACTCTGTTTTATAGTTCTCTCAATGGAGACTGTGTTTTATGAAGTGATAAATAAAGTTTGTTTGTGTCACTAAATTGTTTTCTTTAATTTTTTTTTAACAGTTTCTGGCAAGAGGAATGGGATCCAAAATTAACTCCTCAATGGCCTGCAGAAAAAGGAATCACACAGCCCAGGTGTCTGCTGAAGCTCTGAATGCGCTGTTCCTCTCATTATTCCAGGGCTGTAGGGTGAGTCCTATCAGATGTGAGTTTTGCTCCATGTGGACAGCTCTCCAATCAAAACATACTTTATTAATATATATATATATATATATATATATATATATGTAAAATGAAACATTTATATAAATTAAGTATGTTCTCAGAATTATAGAAATGAACCCAACTGTTTTTCAAGTTTACATAATCTAGAACAGGATTAAATATAATAATTTTATTCTAGTTTACATTTATTAAAAGTCAAATAAGCTCATGTTATCTATGTCACAGAATTTTTTATTAAGAATGATGAGATGATGGTTATCTGTTTAATATCTCAAATATTTTTTGTGAGTAATATAAGAATAATTTTTAAGAACAAGTAAATTAATAGATGTAAGGTAGAAGTTTATAAATGCAATTTGCAACAATAATTATACTTTATTTCTGTATTTCTGTTTAGTATCTAAAATCTTTTTGGTAATTGAAACCTTAAAGTTATACTGAGGTAAGTTAAAAGATAGATATTCCTAAATATTTAGAATATTTCTGAATAAGATAAAATACTAAATATTAATTACTGAACATAGGTTTATCATTTTGTCTTCCTTTGACAAAGAAACTAAAGATATTTGGGTCTATGAGTAAACATGTTTTGTGCAACATTAAAAAATTTGCTACAAAGAATAATATACTTCTAGAAATTATGAATTGTACTTACAAGTTTTCCAATCCACAGAATGCTAGTGTAACAAACAGTCTATAATTTCTTACTTCTTACTTCTTGGTTTTCATTAGAAATTAAGGATTCTAAGGGTTAAGAATCTAATTAATACATATAACTAAAATTGCTAGAAATAATAAGGGAAATATCTATATATAAGGAAAGTAGGATGCATTTTTAGTAAGAAAAGTTATTTTGTTAATGGAAAAGAGAGTGAAAATAAATTATTGTACCAGAATGAGAAAGATAAAAATAAACAGGATAAAATCTAAGTGGATATAAAATAGTCATGGAAAGATTGTGGAAAAGGAATCTTGGGAAAATAATTTTACTTTGGAAGAGGTTTATTATTATGTCAAGCTGGCTAAGATTAGAATATATTCTAAGTTTTTTTTTTAACTTTTAATATAAAAAATATACTGAGGCAAAATTAGAATTTATATTTCTCTCTGTTAAAAGGACCAAGTTTTCTTGGACTAGATCTGCTCTCAAAAAGAAATTACGAAAGGTTTTGTTTTGTTTTCTGTTTGTTTCACCTTTTGGGTAATTTACAATTTACTGTGCTTCACACTCATTATTAGGACCTTTATTCCTGGGGAAAACCTAGTGTTTTTAATATTAAAAGATCAAAGTTTGTTCACAGCTATGCAAACTTCTGCATTTGCCTTTAAAATCTTCTGCTGTCACTATGGTTAAATATATGATTAAATATTATTTCATAATGATTTGTGATCTTATTTAATAGAATGCCTAAACTTTTGACATTTCCCCAAAATCAAACTCTAAAGAGAGTCTTTATGACTTCAAACTAACTGAAATTTCCCATGGGGCCCTGGAATATCTCAAAGGATTTCTCTCTCAACTGGTAAGATGTTAAACTAATTAGGAATATTTGGCATGTGAAATACCGTATTTTTCGGACCATAAGACGCACTTTTTCCCCCCCAGAAGTGGGGGGAAAAAGTCCCTGAGTCTTATGGTTCAAATATAGCCTACACATACACTTTAAAAAAAAAGTATTTTTACTTGCCTGGCTCTGTGTGGTCTCTGTGTGCTTGCCCGGCTCTAAAATGGTTCTAAATGCTGCTGTTTACTTTACAGGGTTGATTACATGTGTTTATGACTGTGATGTTGGGTTTTAATGCACATAAAATATTTTAGGACACTATTTGTTTCAGAATCTTTTTTTCTTCATTTCCCTTCTCTAAAAACTGGTGCGTCTTATGGTCCGGAGCGTCTTATGGTCCGAAAAATACGGTAATATGGGAAGCATCTACCTATAATAATAAAAACATAATATGCTCATTAGACCAGACTTCCTTCTGGATGACCTTCCAGAATAAGCCTGGACTGTGAGGGAAGCCCAGTTCCTTTGGTGTCTGCTGGTGCTTGAGTGACACCCTGGTGCTGGGTGTCAGAGGGAAGCCGGTGCCAGCAGCTGGGGAAGGAAGGCCTACTCTTGCATGAATTTCATGGATTGAGCCTCTAGTCCTATATAGTATTAATAAAAGGCTAAGGTGCAAATAGACCTAAAGGCAGAACAACCAAACAACCAAACAATCAAACAACCGGTTGCTATGGTGGGCGCTGACCACCAGAGGATGAGCATGGAACATGATGGGAGTCAGCTGCAGGGGAATGTGGAGCAGGTGCCAACCACTGTCATCTGGTGGTTGCTGAAAATTCTTTGCTCCCTTGCACCTTGGTCCCTCCTGGTGCTCGCATCTGCTGCTAACACTGGAGCCGCCACTCGCACCCACTGCCAGTGCCCAGTGCTGGTCCCAATCACTTGGTGCCATCAGCAAGTATGAGTGGCAGCTGCTGGTCCTGATCGCCCCTCAGGGCTTCTTCTCCACATCCCCTTGCTTCTGAGGGGCAATAAGCCAGCACCTGCTGCTTGTACCTGCAGATGGTACCGGCCTTAATTGCTCTGCACTGTCAGTGGGTATGAGTGGGGCTGGCACTCTCAGCACGTGGGAGTGTTGGCAATGGAAGCAGGGCTGCCAGCAGACAGAAATAGACGGCTGTGGTGGGAGGGGCCAGGCAGGGGCATGGAGGATGGGCTGAAACCTACCCCCCCCCCCCCCCCCTGAAGCCTTGCGGCCCACAGTTCCTTTCAAGATGTACAAATCTGTGTCCTAGGTCCCTAGTACCGTGTTCCTCGAAAATAAGACATCCTCAGAAAATAACACCTAGAGCATGGAAAGATAAGACATCCCCTGAAAATAAGACCTAGCGCAACTTTGGGAGAAAAAATTAATATAAGACACTGTCTTATTTTAGTGAGGAAAAAGGATATGTATATATAAAAGCCTAAGCAACCAAAGGCCCGAACGACCGGTTGATCAGTCACTATGATGTGCACTGACCACCAGGGGACAGACACTCAACACACAGGATTGGGCTCTCTCCTGTGTGAATCGGGCCTTTGGAAATAGGCACAAACCAATATCCCCCTAAGGGTCCCAGATTGTGAAAGGGCCACAGGCCAGGCTGAGGGACCCCACCAGTGAACAAATCCATGCATCAGGCCTCTAGTTAACAAATTTGTAGTGGTGCTTAATCATGTTTGGTTATATTTGTATGAATGCATTTTTTAATATGACTAATAACATTATGCCAGGACATAAAAGATTTCTAGGAATTTCATACAATTTTTAGAAACCTGTATGCCTTGGTATAATGTTATTAGTCATATTTCCAGTTATTATATTAAATGTTTTATGTCACAGAAGTAACCAGTGTTCTTATCAATTCCATTATAATGAACTCTCATCAGATCTTTACCATGGGTCATTTTAAGTCTTTTGTTATTTACATACAGTTAGTATTTTACTCTGATGCTTTTGTAAAAGTGAGATTCAATGCAAGGATCCTAATGATACTCTCTTTTTAAAAATATATATATTTTATTGATTTTTTACAGAGAGGAAGGGAGAGAGATAGAAAGCTAGAAACACCAATGAGAGAGTAACATAACCAGCTGCCTCCTGCATACCCCTTACTGGGGATATGCCCACAGCCAATGTACATGCCCTTGACCAGAATAGAACCTGGGACCTTTCAGTCCACAGACCGATGCTCTATCCATTGAGCCAAACTGGTTTCGGCGATTCTCTCTCTCTCACTCTCTCTCTCTCTTTTCCATATCTAAAACATCTGTTTTATCTAAACTCCATCATCCTAGTACTCCTACAGGGCAGGGAGAATTCATTGAAAATTTTGTTTTGGAACAATCTCCTAGAATTGCTGTAATTCTTTCTAGAAGATATTAAAGTAATTTTAACAGTGAGAAGCATACATATTTAGGGTGAGACAAAAATACGTTTACAGTTGTTCAATGGGAAATAATACATTAATTAATAAATAATAACACAAGAACAAACTTTGTGTTTCATGTACTCAGAACTGTAAACCCACTTTCCCCCCATGCTGTATATCTAGCAGGATGTGAATAGTCATCTGGATACATTCCTGTGCTTCAATATTTGTATTAAACTTCAAACATTTATTCCAGATATGTTGCCTTTTTGCTTCTTTCATTTTTGATAGGCTTTTTAATTTACATTTTTACTTTTTAATTTTTACATTATATTTATTGGGGTGATATTGATTAATAAAATTACATAGGTTTCAAGTGTACAATTCTATAATACATTATTTATATATTGCCTTATGTGTTTATCACCCAAAGTCAAATCTTCTGTCACCATAGATTTGACCCCCTTTACCCTTTACTGTTTCCCCCATATCAAGTACTTTTCACCACTGACACCACTGCCAGATTACAGGTTGTAAACCTTGGATGTATATTTTACAACTGAAGAAGGATCCACGTGACATCTGGTCCTATATAAATACTAGAAACCTCAAAATCAAAATGAGCAGCAAGAGAAGGAGCCAACACCAGGATAGATTGCTTCCTCCCAAGGCATCAGGCCAAGAAAATTTCTTTGTATTCCTTCCCTCTCTGACCATTCTTTTCTTAATTCTTATATTGCGGGGTTCTTTATGATTGTCTTGTTCACTTTTTCCTTGCCTAGACCTGAAGAGATGATGTCATTGTATACACATTGGCATCATCTCTTCAGGTCATTTCAAAGGAGGGTCATCCAGCCTCTAATGAACTGTTGGTTATGTTTGCCATTGATACTGGTGATCCAAGCAGTTCTTTCCGCTCATTACAAACTTCTCTCTGATTTCTGTTATTCAGTTTTTTTCTGAAACAAACTCACAAGATAAACACTTCTGGTGTTACAGGTACCTAAAATACACAAAGAGATCAAATGGCTTAAAGAAGTAAGTTTCCCTCTCTTTGGGATAATTTCTGAACTTACTTAATTCTAGTGGCTTAATAGTGTCTTTATCACCCTGGTGTAGCGAAGATGGTGTTTGAGGTAGTGCTGGTGTGGTTTGAGCTTTTTAGGATGCATCTTGGGAGAAGCTGCAGTAGCTGAGAGTCCAGGTGGGAAACATTTCATTTTTTTTATCCTTGATATATGTTGTGTGCTTACTTAATATCTGTCCCTCTCACTAGACTGAAAACTTTGTCATGGAACAGAATATGTCACGTTTGCTCAGCCTTTATCCTCAGGACCTAGCAGAATGGCTGACAATCAATAGGCTCTCAAAATATTTGTGAATAAATGAATAAATCATACTTTAAAAATGGTTTATTATTATTTTATTTTGATACTGTATTAATCTGGGTTAAATTAAAAATTACTTTTAAAAATACATATATAAAAGCTCCTATAACTTTTCATTAAATACTGTTCCCCAATTTTTTATTTCCCAAATGTATGGATTCCAGTATTGTGTATGTTTTAAAACTCATTTGTAACTGGGTTTGTAACTATGCCTGAGGTACCATACTTGGGCTTCAGGGACCTATGTATGCATATAATTTTCTGGGGAATAGACTCTTAGATTTCATTAAATATTCAAATAGGTCACTAACTATCCTTTCTCTAAATGTTAAAAATAATTAGATTAGCCAGCGCTGGACATATTTGAAATGTTATATTTTAGTTTTTAGAATTGTATGAAGTAAAGATTTAGGGATCTAGGAAACCTAAGTTCTGTTGCCTTCTTAAAGTTTGTGATCAGATTGGTCCCCAATATTATGAAATGTAAATTGAAAATATTAAAGATGTAAAGAATGACCTATACAGGCCCTTATACCTTGGATTTTCTTATGTCTTACAATCTGAATAACTGATCTCCCAATAAGCTTGTGAAACCTTATGTTTGTTAATTTGAAGCAAATCTCCACTGTTAAGTGAAGTTAAATTTCAGGTCCTTTATGAGCAATAAATCATTATCCACTACACTTAAAAAAGTTATCTGTCAACTTGTATTCCTGCAGGTACTTTTAAATTTTTACCATGTACCTTTCAATGGAAGAGATAGTTTGTCTCTGACTTCCTTGTTCTATGATAGGTAATTTGAATTCTCAATCTTATTTCCATGGTACTGAATTTTGTATAAAGCAGTGGTTCTCCAAGTAGTTCAGTGACAATTGACGATCCCAGAGATCCCTGCAGAGGTTTATGAGATCAAAACTATATTTATAATAACACTCGGACCTTATTTGCCTGTTTCACTCTCATTTTTTATGCGTTTGATATCACAACAGATGGAATGTAGAAACAAATTTAAGGATCCAACTTTTTTTTTATTAAACCAGACATAAAAGAAATTTGCAAAAATGTAAACCAATACTATTCTTTTAAGTATTTTTTTGGGGGGGTCATCATTTTTTATAAAAATATGTAACATATTGATATGCAGTGGGTTTATTATAGTTTTTAAGAATATAAAGAAGTCCTGAACAAAAAAGGTGATAGGGAGAAAGTAGGGTTATGTGAGAGCACTATTTCCACTCCAGGCTTATATCTTAATCATTCTTCCATTTAGAAGAGAAATACCATGACCCCATTTCCCTTGGTGTCAGTATTTAGCTCTCAGAAAGATAGTGGGGACCAGAAAGTTGCCATGGTCAAGTTAGCAGAGAAATGTTTCAGGTAGACAGCTTGCTGGAAACTCACCTTATACCTTTGAGGGTGTAATTTCTGCTCTTTCCAACTCTTTTTTTTCTCTCAGAGGTGATGAGTGTGTCCCATTAAAAAATGGACTCTGTGGAAATCAGAATATCAGTAGCTCACCCATAGATTAACGTATGCTACCAGAAGTAAGTCTAAGGTACCACCTTTCTAGAACAGTCACCAGCCCCAATGGGTTTACAGCATGAAATTCTAAACAGAATACTCTCTCCCACTCCCTCCTGAAACTGCAGCTTGTCTCCTGAGGTAGTTTCTCTGAATAGGAAATACACCTGATCTTTTCACAAACATTTTATTAAGTAATATTTGAACAATTTTTATATAATCATTTGAGAAGAAGAAAAAAAAATGTCCCAGAGGCTTTCCTGCTAGGCCAGCCTCATCTATGAGCAATTACTTTCAGGTTCTGAGATCTAGTAATACCCAAGCGCTTGTTGGAAGCAATAGTTCTATTATTGTTAATGATGAAAATGTTTGGCTAGGGAGTATATCCATTTCCCCCTTTGTCATTTATAATAGATTACTCACAGTAATCCTAAGTCGAGAGTATATTTTTATGACAGTAGTGCTTTAGAAAGAGGACAGAAATCTTGAGTTATTGGTTATTAAGCTTTGCCTGTCTATAACCTGCTCATTTTCAAGGCAACCCTGAGAGTAGGAGGTAATTTTCAAAAGCCATTTAGTCTTTCTGTCAAATTATTTTTACTGTATCTTAAAATAAATGGAAGGAAAATATGGCAAAATATGTTACTACTAGATATTGGAAACTCAAAGCTGCAATAATCTAGGTATACACATATATACACATATATGTATACATATAGCTTATTGAACCACGAATTTAAAAATTAGGCATGTTTTAGGTGACATTATTTTCTTTTGGAGCTCTGCTTGAGGAAAGTAGAGAAACTTACAACTACCTTTTCTGTCTTTTCAAGAAAATTAAAAAGAAAGGTTTGAAAAATGAACGTATTTCTTTTCCCCTATTGGTTTGACATCTCAAATTATTAAACTCAAAGGTTCAATTAGAATTTTTTTATATGTGGAGAAATTAATAACCACATGATTCTTACAGAGCATAGGAAAAATTAAAATATAAAAAGAACAAAAGAAATACAAACAAATATAGGAAGTAAAATCTGGAAGCAGCATGTGTTTTATTTGAGTAGAAGATAAGAAAAGTGAAGGTGTATAATATAATTTTGAAAAACATCATCATTAAACATTTTTATTGAATGTATTGGGGTGACATTGGTTAATAAAATTATATAGGTTTCAGGTATACAATTCTATAACATATAATCTGTATGTTATTTTGTATTGCCCACTTTACCCTCTTCTAACTTCCCCACCTCTCCCATTTTACAGCTGTCAGTCTGTTTTCTGTATCTATGAGTCTATTTCCACATTTTTTGTTACCTTATTATTTTTTTAAAATATATTTTATTGATATTTTACAGAGAGGAAGGGAGAGAGCTAGAGAGCTAGAAATGTCAATGAGGGAGAAACATCGGCCAGCTGATAGAGAGCTAGAAATGTCAATGAGGGAGAAACATCGGCCAGCTGAAATCTAATAAATCTAATTTTATTAGTTTTCACATGTAAATCTAATAAAATAAAAAAAAATAAGGTAGCAGCCGAAACCGGTTTGGCTCAGTGGTAGAGCGTCATTCTGGGACTGAAAGGTCCCAGTAGGGGATGTGCCCGCAACCAATGTACATGCCCTTGGCTGGAATCGAACCTGGGACCTTTCAGTCCGCAGAATGACGCTCTACCACTGAGCCAAACCGGTTTTGGCTGTTACCTTATTTTTTTTTATTTTATTAGATTTCGCATGTAAATGAAATCATATGGTATTTGTCATTCTCTGACTGGCTTATTTCATTTAGTATAATGCTCTCCATGGTCATCCATGTTGTTGCAAAATGTAAGACTTCCTTCTTTTTTTTTTTTTTTTTTTTTACAATCAAGTCGTAAAACATTATGTTAATATACCACAGTGATTGTATCCACTTATCTACTAAAGGGCACTTGGGCTGCTTCTAAATCTTGAATATTATAAAAGATGCTGAAATGAACATAGGAGTGTATATATTCCTTTGAATTAGTGTCTTGGTGTTCTTCAAATATTGTCCCAGAAGTGGAATTGCTGAGTCATAAAGCAGTTCTATTTTTAATTTTTTGAGGTAACTCCATACTGCTTTCCACAGTGGCAAGACCAAATCTGCATTCCCACCAAAGTGCACATGGGTTCCTTTTCTCTACATTCTCTTCAACACTTGCTATTTGGTAATTTATTGATGCTAACCATTCTGACAGCTGTGAGGTGATATCTCATTGTGGTTTTAATGTGCATAATCTGATGATTAGTGATATTGAGCATCTTTTTATATATCTCTTGACCATCTGTATGTTCATTCTGGAGAAATGTCTATTCAGGCCATTTGCCCATTTTTTTACTTGATTTTTTTTTTTGTGTGTGTGTGTGTGTGTGTGTGTGTGTGTGTGTTGACTTTTATAAATTCTTTATACATTTGGAAGCCCTTATCAGATGTATCATTGGCAAATACATTCTCTTTTTCAGCAAGCTGTCTTTTCATTTTGTGATTGTTTCCTTTGCTGTACAAAACCTTTCTAGTTTGATGTAGTTCCATTTGTTTATTTTTTTGTTTGTTTCCTTTGCTTGAGGTGATGTATCAGAAAAAATATTGCTACCAGAAATGTCCCATATTTCACTGCCTATGTATTCTAGGATTTTTGTGGTTTTGAGTCTTACATTTACATCCTTAATCCATTTTGAATTTATTCTTGTATATGGTGTAATAAGGTAATCTAGTTTTGTTTTTGTACCTATCTAATTTTCTCAATATCATTTATTGAATAGACTGTCTTTATTCCATAATATGTTCTTGCCTACTTTGTCAAATATTAATTGAACATAAAGGCAGTAATTTATTTCTGACCTTCCTAGTCTGTTCCACTGATCTTTATGTTTGTTTTCAGGCCAGTACCATGTTGTTTTGATCACTATGGACTTGTAGTATAGTTTGATATCAAGTAGCATGATTCCTCTAACTTTATTCTCATTTCTCAAGATTGCTGTGATTATTACAAGTCTTTTGTGGTTCCATTTAAATTTTTGGAATATTTTTTCTGGCTTTGTGAAATATGCCATTGGTATCTTAATAGGAATTGCATTGAATCTACAGATTGCTTTGGGTAGCATGGACATTTTAACAATGTTAATTCTTCCTATTCAAGAACACAGTATATGCTTCCACTTGTTTGTGTTTTCTTCAGTATCTTTCTTCACTGTCTTATAAATTTGCAAGTATGGGTCTTTTACATCCTTGGTTTAATTTATTCCTTGTTATTTCTTATTTATTTATTTATTTATTTATTTATTTATTTATTTATTTTTAATTCTTACCCGAGGGTATTTTTACATTGCTTATCAGAGAGAGTGGATGGGAGGGAAAGAGAAAGAGAAACATCAATATGAGAAAAACACATCAATTGGTTGACTTCCACACATGTCCTAAATACAGTGAGCAAACCCGAAACCAAGATATGTGCCCTTTACTTGAAATCGAACCAGAGACCCTTCTGAACACAGACTGACTCTTTAAACACTAAGCAAAGTCAGGTCAGGAAGGACTATTTTATTTTTGAAGCAATTGTAAATTGGATTATTTTCTTACTCTCCCTTCCAGGTAGTTCATTATCCTATCTAATAAAAGAGTAATATGCAAATTGAATGTACCTCTGCTACTCCCACAAACCACACCCACCAGCCAATCAGGAGAACATATGTAAATTAGCCCAACCAAGATGGTTGTGGCCACGGAGTGAGCAGGAGGCTTGGGTTTCCCCATAAATGGAGGAAGTCAAGCTTCCCTCACACCCTGGCTGGCCGAGGACTCCACTCAAGGCTACAAAGTTTCAATTATAGAAGATAAATAAATCCCAACAAAAATGGCTGTGGCCATGGAGCAAGCAGGAGGTGTGGCTCCACTTAAGGCTATAAAGTTTCAATTATAGAAAAATAAATCCCAGATACCAGAGCCTCCACTTGGGTCTCCAGGCAGTATGACCAGCCTGCAAACCACCACAGGACCCTCACTCAGGCTGCTCCACACACCGAGGGAACCTCAACCTGATCTGGGACACCCTTTAGGGCAAACCAGTTGGCCCCCACCTGTGCACCAGACCTCTATCCTATCTAATAAAAGAGTAATATGCAAATTGATTATCATGCCAAAACACAAGATGGCTGTCCCATGTGGTCAAAGATGGCTACCTCCATGTGGACACAAGATGGCCACCACAAGATGGCCATCAGGGGAGGCCAGTTGGGAGGGGCCAAGCCTGCAAGGGAGGGCAGTTAGGGGTGATCAAGTCTGCAGGGAAGGGTAGTTTGAGGTTACTAGGCCTGCAGCGGAGGGAAGTTAGGGGAAAACAGGCTAGCAGGGAAGCAATTAGGGACAGGAGGTGATCAGGCTAGCAGTCAGAAGCATTTAGGGACAATCAGGAAGGCAGGCAGGCAAGCAGTTGAGATCCAGAAGTCCTGGATTGTGAGAGGGATGTCCGACTGCATGTTTAGGCCTAATCACGATAGAATTCCAATAGGATTGGGCCTACATGGGTAATTGGACATCCCTCAAAGGGTCCCAAATTGGAGAGGGTGCAGGCTGGGCTGAAGGACTCCCCCACACCCCCACTCCCCGAACAAATTTTGTGCCCCGGGCCTCTAGTTGGTATATAAAAATGCAACTGATTTTTGGGACTTTTTTTTTTTTTTTTTTTTTTTTTTGTATCCTGCTACTTTACTGACTTGATTTACCAGTTCTCATAGCCCTTTTCATCTCTCTGCCCTTTCTACAGGTTTTGATGTGGTTTCTTCTATAAATCCTTGATTATAAGACTTTTGATCAGCTAGTCATCAGTTGGTTATTCAGGTTGATTTTTCTATATTTTAGTTGTAATTCAAATTTGGTCTTGGGAGGAGGTGAGTGTAGCTTCCACCTACTTTGCCATCATCTTGGATCCTTTATTATTAAAATTTGACACAGAATTTCTTGGAGTTTTGAGGTATGAAAATGCATAAAAGAAAACTTTACATATTGAGTGTTTAATCAATATGATGAAAGTTGACTTTAGCTGAAATTAGATTGAAATGTGAAGGCAGAACACCCTTGCTAATACCCTGTTAGGGGTAGAATTATCATTTCAATATGGTGTATGCTAAAAAAGGCAAAATCAAATCACTGTTATAAAAAAGAAAACCTGGGAGAGGAAATATAGACATTTGAATGTTAACCTAATTAGTGATATTGCTGGATTTGGAAAATAAATCCTATTTTCCTAAATTTTTTGCTTTTAACTGTGTGTGTGTGTGTGTGTGTGTGTGTGTGTGTGTGTGATTATTCTTGTGTATTCTTGTGTCAATACTAATAGTAAACTTGGAATCTGACAGTGGTTGACTAGTTATCACTAAGATCCAATTATAGGCCTTTGTAGCAAACATAATCCCTATTAGAAATTATAAAACAGTAAAATAGCTAAAAAAGAAAAAAGAATATTCATATAATCAATAGAGATAATTTTGTTTTTACACTTATATAATTTATATTTATAGAAACATAACATTGAGAAGAGTTAACAATATGTTTCCTAACTGAATGATGAATAAATGAAACTAAAAATAAAACTTTAAAGCAGTTTCTGAAAACTTGGAGAAAATATAGGAAGGTGTTTATGGAATGATATAATAAATAGAAATGAAAGATTCTAAGTCAGATTTTTTAATGCATTGCACAGACTCTCTTAGGAAGGCAGCTGAGAAAACATTGCAAGAGATCAATGTGTCTATAAAAGAAAGATCTTTGAGCTCAGATATAAAAAGATCATGTACAAAAGAGGCACATGTCTACAGACAAACAAAAAAGAGTGGCACATAGCTAAAAAATAGGGTCAGAAAGGCTAAAGTCCAGGATGATTTTGTGAAAAATGCTAATGACAACCAAGGTCCAGAAAACTTTCTTTGGAGCAAGGTGACAAACAAGAAAGAGAGATTCAATCTATGGGAAAATAATATAATGCCAAGAGATGGCAAAGAGAAAGGAAAATTGTTCATTTTTTTTCTCTGCCTCTATATAAAAGACTAAATTTCATTTATTTGTCATCAATTTAATGAGCATAGACAAAGTTATTTCAAAAACCAAATGAAAGGATTTATGAATGGTGCTCTAACCTATAAAATTACTGTGAAAGCATTAATTGCTATGTATATTATTTTTAATTAAGGTTATTAGTTTAGCTAAGGATCTTCATATGTACTCATGCTTAGTTAGACTCATATCACTCATTGAAGAGTAATACTACTCATCCTAAAATTATTTATTAAAGAATATCACAAACATCGCACCATTCATTGGATAAATCAACATGTCCTTTAGCTTTATCTTCAACATATATCCATATTCTGACTACTTCACACCATTTCTGTTATCACTTCTCACTGTGCCCATTGATACCACCCTAGTCCCAACTGCCATTATCTAACCTGAGCCATCCTCATACATTCAATGCAGGAGCTGCCCAGCTGCAGTGACTTGGCAGCTGCGATTCTCAGGTGAGGCACCAGGAATCAGAGAGGAGTGAGCCGGATTTGGGGTACGTCACCCAAGAATGACCCTCTCTCAATCAAGAACCCCTCAAGGAATATTAGAGAGCTGGTTTTGGCCCAATATCCACAGGCCAGGCCCAGGAACCCCAGAGGTCCAACAGGCCTCTAGTATTTTTATAAGTTCCCGTTAGATCTTTTCTAGTAGCAACTCCTAAGATGTGAGAAGGGATTGGGATTCACAATGTATCTCTAGAGAAGTATGGCCTTACCAGATTATACATATTTACATTTTTATCCTTAAAAAGTATCATATTTATTCCCTGTGTTTTTACTTATATCATAATTAGTTGTGTAGAAATCTCTCTCCAGCTAAATTTTGAGGCAGGGCATATTTTCTTTACCTCAAAATTAATGGGAAAAACTATTTTGGGCTCTCAAAAGCATAAAATGTAATGGTCCCATTTATATAATGGAATACTATGCAGCTGTAAACATGAAGGATATCTTAACTTTTGCAACAACATGGATGTACCTGGATATTATCATGCTAAGTGAAATAAACCAGTCTGAGAAAGAAAAATATCACATGATCTCACTTATATGTGGAATCTAATGAATAAAATAAACTAATGAACAAAGTCCAGTAGCATGGATAAATGGAACAGACTGACATATCTCAGAGGGGAGGGTGGTAGGGGGATGGGAAGAGATTAACCAAGATATTTATTAGTACCGTGTTTCCCTGAAAATAAGACATCCTCCGAAAATAAGACCTACAGTGGTGCCTTGCATAAAGAACGCCTCGCACAGCGAACGCTGCACACAACGAACTTCATTTCATGATTCATACAACGAACTTCGTTTCACACAACGAAGTTGCCCGAGCTTCCACGACCGCTGCCAATGTATTGCATCCTTCCGCGCAGGCACTGCAGGCAGTCGTTAGTCACTGCGCTTAACTTAAGCACGTATCGCGGCAATCGTTCTTCATTACGAATTAAATCACGCACGTATCACGGCAGTCGTCCTTTTAAGTTAAACTCAATATTTTTTTTATATCATGATGTATCTAAATAAAAATAATAACAAAAAATTTATCTTTTTTTATGTCATCTTAGCATATTTTATGCTACAGAACGAATTATTTTTTTTAACATGTATTGTTATGGGAAAACGCGGTTCACATAACGAACTTTTCGCATAACAAACTTGCTCCTGGAACGAATTAAGTTCGTTGTGTGAGGCACCACTGTACTAACAGGTTTCCTTCTGAGTGAAATATAAGGCATCCCCCTGAAAATAAGCCCCCACCCCCCAGGCTAAACATGAGAGATTTGGTCCACTGATTCTGAAAGAAATGGAGTCACAAGAAATTCACCAGGAAATTCAGGAATTAGATTGTTATGATGATGTTCCAGAAGATGATGACATGATTGTCATTGAATAAATAAGTAAATTCTTGATACTGTACAATTCACAGTTTGTCTGGTTTGTGTTGACAACTATGATACTTCTGTACCGTAATACAGGTAATAAATTTCCTTTATTTTCATTTAACAATAAATGTGTACCATATTCTTCTTCATGGAAAAATAATACATCTCCTGAAAATAAGACCTAGCGCATCTTTGGGAGCAAAAATTAATATAAGACACTGTCTGTCTTATTTTCAGAGAAACAGGGTATATGCATATATGCATAATCCATGGATACAGACAATAGTCTAGTGAAGGCCCAAGGGTGGGGCAGAGGCTGGGTGGAGGGGGGAGACAACAGGGATTGGGAATGAGGGACATCTCTAACACTATCAACAATAAAAAATAAGTTAAAAAATAGTGACAAAAATGTAATGGTCAATTTCAATAAATCTCCTTGAAAGAAGATCTTTTTGGGAGGTGCTACAATTGACCTTTTAATTTTCTCTTCTAAAATCTCATTTTCTAAAGTCAGAGTTGAACCTTAAGTGATAAGATGAAAAACAGATTTTTTTTTGTATCCTAAGAAAAAAACAAAAAACTACATACAGAGTGTCCCAAAAATGTATAGGCACTTTGAATGATTATAAAGTCAGTGTTTATTAACATAAAGTTCATTTTCAAAATTTAGAAGTGAATATCTTTGGTCAATGCCTGTTTTCAAACTGACGACCATTCTGATCCAGGCACTGCTGATAACATGAAGCAATGGAATCACACACATCAGGAATCATTTTGTTTGGTATTCTTTTGCCCTGGAATTAGTTGACAGTTGCTGTTTTTTTTTTTTGTTTGTTTGTTTGTTTGTTTGTTTTTTACTATAAACGTTACCTTTTATGTATCCCCAAACAAAGAAGTCTATTGGCACTTTAAGATGCATTTTCTTTCTTCAAAACAGTCCGGCTTCCCTTGTTATTTCAAATCTGTTAAACCTGAAAAGGAGTAAAAATTAAGTGAGTTAGCTGCTGTTAAAGTGTATATATACTTTTCTGGGACACCCTATATATAGGTTGAGTTGTTATATTTAAAAACCTTTGTATCATTCTTCTTAACACTCATGGGATTTTCTTTGCTGTGTGCAAATATTGTATATTACAAAACTTCTCAGGCTTCATTCTAATTATTGTTCATTTTTTCCCCATTAGATTTGTAAATCCTTAAGGGGAGGAACCATGTTTTATTGTCCTAGTATGGTATCAGAGTAATTGCTCAAAATTTTTTGTTGAATAGGAGAATGGATGAGTGAATGATTAAATTCCCAAGGAATAGTTCTTTTAATTAAACCTATTAAAATCACATGTTTAGTTAATATATTGAAATTTCTTTGTGCTTCTAAATGTTAAAGTAGTGAAAAAATGAGCTATTTTAGATGACAAACATTTCAAAACTAGAGGCTCAGTGCACCAATTTGTGCACCGGTGTGGTCCCTCGGCTGGGCCTGTTGGATCACACTGAAACCAACTCTCCAATATCCAAGGAGTCCTGGATTGTGAGAGGGTGCAGGCCAGGCCGAGGGAAAACACTGGTACACAATCGGGGCCAGAGAGGGATGGAGGAGGTTGGCCAGCCAGGGAGGGACCATGGGAGGGCATGTCTGGCCCATATTGGTCGGTCCCAATAGGCCTGACCCCAGCAGCCAGACCTACCAGTTGCAATATCTGCCCCCTGTGGTCAGGGCATGTCATAGTGAGTGGTTGAGTGACCTATTAACATATTACCCTTTGATTGGTTGAATGGCCAACCAGACAACAATTTAGTTTTTATAATATAAGATATAGAATATTACTTCAGATTAAGATAGCTTTAAAAGCCCTGGTCCAGGTGACTTTATAGGGAAGTTCTATTAAGCATTCAAAGAAGACCTAAAACCTATCTTCCTCAGACTATTTTAAAAAATTCAAGAGGAAGGCACACTTCCAATCTCTTTCTATGAAGCAAGCATTACCCTAATCCAAAAATCAGATAAAGACACTACAAAAAAAAGAGAACTACAGGCCAATATCCTTGATGAAATTAGATGCTAAAATCCTCAACAAAATTCTAGCAAATCGCATTCAGCAATGCATTAGAAAGATCTTACACCATGAACAAGCAGGATTTATTCCAGGGATGCAAGGATGGTACAACATCCACAAATCAATAAATATGATACATCACATAAACAAACTGAGAGACAAAAATCACCTAATCATATCAATTGATGCAGAGAAAGCATTTGACAAAATCCAACACTCTTTCTTGATAAAAAAAACTCTCAGCAAAGTGAGAATAGAGGGATCATACCTCAATATAATAAAAACCCTATATGACAAACCTACAGCCACCATCATACTCATTGGGCAAAAACTAAACCCATTTCCCCTAAGAAAAGAAACAAGACAAGGATGCCCACTTTCACCACTGGAAGTACTAGCCATAGCTATCAGACAAGAAAAAGAAATAAAAAGCATCCAAATTGGAAAAAAGAAGTAAAAGTTTCCTTATCTGCAAGTGACATGATACTGTACATAGAAAACCCCCAAAGATTCCATCAAAAAACTACTAGATAATAAACGAATTTGGCAATGTAGCAGGTTATAAAAATAACACCCAGAAATCTATGGCCTTTTTATATACCAATAATGAACTCACAGAAAGAGAAATGAAAAAACAAACAAACAAACAAACAAACAAAAAACATTGCACCAAAAAAATTAAGAAACCTAGGAATAAACTAAACCAAAGACGTAAAAGACCTGTACTTGGAAAACTACAGAACATTGAAAAAAGAAATTTTCAATTTCCAAGTAAAGAAGACATAAACAAATGGAAGAATGTACCATGTTCATGGATTGGTAGAATCAACATCATTAAAATGTCCGTACTACCTAAAGCAATCTATAGATTCAATGCAATACTTATTAAAATATGAATGGCATATTTAAAAAATTATCCTGGAAACTAAACAAAAAGCAATAAAAGAAAGCAATTGATATGTGCAGTTGAATCACTACAGAAGTCATAAGAAATAATGGGAGAATTATTTTATCTGTATAGATGTCTAATGCATAAATGGCAATCTGTGCCAAAAGCTTACCATTCTATTCAACTTAGAGCACTTGTGATATTGGGAAGTACAAGATGCTGGGGAAGCATAAGATAGACAGATGAACTCCTGATTGTGGTTTCAGAGTAATGTTCTCAGATTAGCCAGATGTAAAACTTTAATTATGATTAGTCCTCTTCACGTCACATTTAACCGAAGTTATGCATGCTTCACAAATGTTTATTAAAAATATACTTGCCATTTTTTCCCTTGTGAAAGGCTGAATGTTAATATTCTATGTAATTCAATCCATAAAATATTATTTTTTGGCCACAAATGTCATTAAAAAAAACTCCTCCCCCCCAAATGTATGCTGGTCTTTTATTCATGTCTTTAATAAGTCAATTTTTTCCTAATTAAATATTAGATAATACTATGATACAGCTCTTACCCATTAAAGATTTTTAAATGTTCACTGTATTTTTAGTAGCATAGGACTTTCAATAAGTATGCTTTTATAAAATTTGTGATAACTATTTTAAAGAACTTGAAAAAAAGAGTATTTGCTACTCTTCCTTTGTCCTTTAGTAGAGGCTATACTTCCTCAAATTTAGAAAGTTAGCCTTTCTAAATCAGATATTATTAGCAATTCTTAAATGTTTGGGTGTTTTGATTTCATTTATTCCAGGCAATATGTGCCATTAAAGTTTGTTTTTCAAAAGAATTACAAAAAAAAAAAATAAAAAAATCCACGTGGCATTTTGGATATCAAATGGTATTCATTAAAATCAATCAATCAATCAATCAATCAAACAAACAAAATAAACAACAATGATAGAAAAATTCCCACATAAAAGCCAAAATTGTTTGATAAGCACACAGGAGAGATTTCTATACATGATTCTTTGTAATGATCAAGTGATACAATTATTAACATGGATAAACAGAGCGGTAAGGTATAAACTGGATATGGAAACTCATGCCTCACTTACCCACTCAGTGTTCTGCTGAATAGCATGCCATCACCTTGTAACTGAAGCTACATCAAAAGCAATGAAAACACTATTTATTCTCTCAGAAAACTGAAGAGCGACCTTGTTCAATCTTTCAGGTAGCTCCACGCAGGTGACTGTCATCACGATTAAGGAGCTGAAATTCCATGTCAAAGGTTGAGGTTGGCATAATTAGAGCGGGAGAGAACACAATGCTCTGGGAGCTCTCCACAGAGATTGCGAACGCTTACACAGTGATTTGCTCTGTCAAAGTACCATGCAAGCACTAACTCTTTGATCCTTATCCTATTTTAAATAATTATATTTTCCTTGTAAGGAACTGTGGTGTGGATACGAAACTATTTTTTCAAGGTTTCTAAAGGAGTCATTGTAAAAACTATAGGCCTTCTAGTGTTAGGTTCAAGTACTTATTCTTAAAAAGTACTTAGGAAAACAGTAAGAACAAGCTATTTTTTAAAAATTAAATGGCCAGGGTTTTTCTCAAATTGTCTCAAATTCAACCTCCTCCTCCCACACCCCCGCCCAAGTGGTTGCTATAAAAATGTTTGGCACAAATGTGTTGAAGAAATTATGAGGTTGTTCACAAGGAACTTTAGATAATTATGACTGAAATTGAAAAGCAGTCATAAACTTTAAGGCCGGTCAAGGACAAACTTGTGAAAGGTATAATTTCAGTATCTTCCCATGTCTCCTCCTACCTCCCTTCTATTTCCTCCTTTAGTAATTCTCTCCCTACATTAGGTCAGTATTTCTACCCTAGTGAATCCTGACCTACCCTCAGATACTTTTCATGCTAAGCAATGTATAGCAGTGGGTAAGGAGTCTGGATCAAGGAGCGAACACATCAAAGCCTAAAAGTATCTGGTTCTCATAAGGTGGGTAAACTTCAGCTTCCTTCCTTGAGCTCTCCAGGTCTCAGTTTCTTCATCCATCAACTAGGGCTAATACTAGTATTTACCTCAGATCATGCATGTGAAAGCCCAAAATACCTGGAAAATTTTAAGTACAAATAAATTCTAATAAATTTTTTCACTCTTCTCTCTTTTCCTCTCTCCCCCCTCCCCACCCTCTTTGCTATATTGTCAGATTTTCACAACTTGCTCAGATATTAATGAAGATTTAATGGCAAATATGCAAAGACTAGAGGCCCAGTGCATGATATTATGCAAAATCCAGACTGACTCCTGCCATGCTGGGTGGGAAGCAGGACCCAGAGTCAAGTCCCTGCCCACCCACCTGTGCCTCTTTGTACATGCAACCTCGCCCACCTGCATGTGCCTCACCATGCATGAAGCCTCCTGGTGATCAGTCTTTGGTTGTTCTGCCATTAAGGCGTCACGACCACAGGCCTTTTATGATATAGATACCTTGATTTAGAAAGGAAAGCTTGATGATCTATGTTGACTTACCCCAGTAGTCCTTCTGGAGCTTTAAGCACAAATGTTTAAATTAATTATATTTAAATGATTACACATTCAGTGTCTCTCATTTACTTGTATTTTTTAGTCTTTTCCCACTTCTATTTTCCACACTCCAATAGTAAACACTCTAATATATTTAATGCATTCCTTTCCGTTTATATTCTTATAGATTATGTATTTTTTATTTGCATATATTTTAATTTATGTAAGCTGTATACTATGTACTAAATTTCATTTGTTTTCATACCCCTTTCACTTGCATGATGTTTTTAAGATCCAGCTAGGTTGTTTTGAATATTCTAGTACCTCATCTTTAACTGCTGTGTTATACTCAAAGGTGGACATCAATCCAAAACTTTTCAAAGATTTTCACAAAAGAACTCCTTGAGGTGGGGGAGAGTGAACTTACATCCTCATAGTTCCTCAAAGTGGAGCTCAATGCTCTAGGGTTAAGTCCATATTTCTTTGAAAAAATTTGATTTATCATTTAAAAAGAAATCATGTGGCATTTGCATTTTGTCTCATAATATATCCATGCCTATCTTACCTAATAATAAACAAACATGTAAATTGACCATACCTCCACTAAGCATACAGCCAATCAAAGTGAGTATGCAAATTAGAAGGCCAAAGATGGCAGCTGCCCAGCTGCTCCAGGCACAGAGTGGTCAGGTGGGGTGGGACGTCTGCTATGAGAGGGAGGCTGGAGGTGAAGGGATCTACAGGAGCCGAGTGCCGCAATGAAGACAAGACTGCAGACTCCAAAATCTTCAGTGAAGATGAAGATGGCAGACTCTGGCTGGAGTGAAGGCTTGGGTTCCAGATGCCGGAGGAAAACTGGTGCTGGAAGCCAAGGGAAGGAAGGCCTATTGCACGAATCACTTTGTGCAATGGGCCTCTAGTCTATTATAAAACTACATTTTGGATTAAATTGTTAAATTATTTAATTTTTGTTTTCACTAAATCAATAAAATCGAGGCTCCAGGAAGATGCACCATTTTTCTCCCCCATTGGCAGACTGAAAATGCCATGTACGAGTATTCCAAGTTTGAGAAACATGGTTTTAATCTAAAATAAATCACTTCACAAAGTGGGATTTTAGGCAAAAGTTTGCTTAACTGACAGAGAGTGACAGTTCAATTGCAGCTTATTAGGAAAGGCATCCCAAATAAATATGCTTAACACTGAAAACTTGAAGCATGTCATTTCCCATAGTAAACTGCTGAAGCTATAAGTTTCTGCTCCCACTCAACCATAATAATGTAAGATAACTAAATGTGTTCCTAAAGGAACACTCTTTAAGAAGCCAAACCTTGGGGAAGTTTCTGTGAAGTACCTATGGAGAGGCACCGAGAGATGTCTTATAATATTTAAAAGTTTCTTCAATCTCCCCTTCATTTCCATTAATGGTTCCCCAAACCACTAAAAATAATTACTTATATCACATAAATAATAACTTCAGATGCCACTTCTTCCAATCAGATGGCTTCCTGTACCTACTTTCTTGCTAAAATCTCTAGAGTCACCACTGCATTTCTGCTCTCATAGCTTTGCTAATGTCTTCAGTCTTTCTTCCCTCATTTTTTTCTTTGTGGCTCAGGTCAAGGGTTATCTGTCTATTCTCCCATGCTTACTGGATTTCATTATTCTTTTTCTGTGAATTCACTTATTACTTAATGTCCCTTTTTATTTATTCTTGTCTCATAGGTGTTTATCTTGACTGTAAGCAGCTCCCTGTTGGAAAGGATTTTATTTTAATGTATTTCTGGCTCTCCTTTGGCATAGAGCACAGAAGTGGTCATATAGTGGGCTCTCAATAAATACTTATTATTTGAATAAATTGCCTTACCTTAGAATATTTGGTTGAATTTTAATTGTTCATTCTCTAAGCCTTGCCACCCAAAGTGTGGATCACAGACCAGAGCATGGGCCTCTCTCAGGAAATTTGTTAGAAATACAGAATCTAGGTCCCATACAGACTTAAGGAATCAGAATCTGCATTTTAAGGAGAGCACCAGGATGATTCAAGCTGAGATATATCTAGTATTTCTCCATGCTCTTGATGTCAGTAAGCTAACCACATCTATAAACACTCATCTTCCAGTTTCATTTAATGTTATCTGAAGTGTGGAGAGTTTTAAATAAGATGATGGTTCAGAATATCTTATTGAATTTATTGGGGTGATATTAATTAATAAGATTATATGTTTCAAGTGCATAATTCTATAATCAATCATTTGTTATTGCATTGTGTGCTCACTACTCAAAGTCTGGCTTTCTTCTGTCACTTCTGACCTTGCTACCTTCTTCATTCTTCTTCTCTGGTAACCATTGTGTTGTAGTCTGTGTCTATGAGTTTCTTTGTTTTGTTTGTATTATTTCTCTACAACCTCTTCAACACTTGTTTCTTTCTTTTTTTTTTCTTCTTTTTTTTATTTATTTTTTATGATAGCAATTCTAACAGGTGAGAGGTGATATCTCATTCTGGTTTTGATTTGCACTTTCCTTAGAGCTAGTGAAGTTCAGTGTCCTTTCACATATTAATTTGCTGTTTGTATGTCTTCTTGGGAAAAGTGTCTGTTCAGGTCCTCTGCCCATTTTTTAAATTGGCTTGTTTATTTTGTGGATGTTGAGTTGTGCAAGTTCCTTATATATTTTGGATATTAGTCCTTTATCGGAAATATTATATCCTCCCATTTGGTTGATAGTTTTTTGTTTTGTTGATGTTTTCTTTTGCTATGCAGAAGCTTTATAGTTTAATATAATCCCATTTTTTTAAACTTTTATTTCCCTGGCCTTGAGGTCAAATTTATAAAAACCTCTTTGAGACCTAGGTATATAAGTTTACTACCTATGCTTTCTTCTATGCATTTTATTATTTTAGGTCTTATATTTAGGTCTTTGATTCATTTTTGTGTATGATGTTGAATAGCAGTCTAGTGTCATTGTTTTGCATGGTTTTCCAGTTTTTCCAGCACCATTTATTGAAGAGGCTTTCTTTCCTCCACTGTATTTTTAAAAATATGTTTTTATTGATTTTAGAGACAAGGGGAGGGAGAGGGATTTAAAAACAAACAAACAAAAAACCAGAAACATCAATCATGAGACAGAATCATTGATTGGCTGCCTCCTGCACACCCCTACTAGGGATTGAGCCCACACCATGTGCCCTGACCGGGTATCGAACTGGTGATCTTAGTTCATGGGCCCACATCCTGTTTTTGTTCAGCCTGAGTTAAGAAGTGGTTGGAAAAAAAAGAAGAAGAATATTTCATGACACATGAATATTACATAAAATGAAATTTGAGTGTCTATAAAGTTTATTGGAACATAGACATACCTATTTATTTACATAATATCCAGGACTATTTTTAAAAAAATATGTTTTATTGAATTTTTACAGAGAGGAAGGGAGAGAGATAGAGAGCTAGAAACGTCGATGAGAGAGAAACATCAACCAGTTGCCTCTTGCACACCCCCTACCGGGGATGTGCCCACAACCAAGGTACATGCCCCTGACTGGAATCGAACCAGGGACCTTTCAGTCCACAGACCGATGCTCTACCACTGAGCCAAACCAGTTTCAGCTGTCCAGGACTATTTTTATGCTACAGAGAAGATCTGAGTGATTGAAGCAGTGACATTATGGTCTGGAAAGCTGACACCATCTACTCTCTGATCCTTTACAGAAGAAGTTTGCTGGTCCTTGATCTAGATGCATGATACTCGGTTAGATAGAAAGAGTTCCAGATAAATTCTAGTTAATTCTAGCTCCATAAGCTTTATATACTGGTTGGCTACAATATTCTATTCATATCCAACGGCACATCCAATGTTGAGGGAGGTACACAGCTCAAAAGTAAAATTAGGTGCTGCCCTAGCTGGTTTGATCAGTGGTTAGTACATCCGTATGTGTGTTGAAGGGTATACGGTCCAATTCCAGTCAAGGGCACTTGGTTGCAGGCTAGAGGCAACCAGTGGACATGTCTCTCTCACATTGCTATTTCTCTCTCTGTCTCTCCCTCTCCCTTCTATTCTCTCTAAAAAGTTAATAGGGGAAAATAAAATTATGTGCTTTGAAAAAATTATTTTGAAATGTTGCAGGATTATTATTTTGTGGGATAACAGCTTTCTTTTCTAATCAGTCATAGGATGTAAGAAAAATAAAAGTCCTTGAAAATACCCAGTATGTCATTGTCATTTGGAACTCAATAAGCTATTACAGTTTTGTCAGGTCCAATCCCTAAGGAAGTGAATGAAAATATATATCTTAGGCGATCTGACCCCCCTCAACATCATGCATCCTGGTTACCCTGACATCTGAAGAAGAGCAATTCTGCTCTGTCAACTTGAAGTCTCAAAGTTACTGGCAGAGGTCACTTACTCCTTCACCTTTAGTTACTGGTTATCAGATTAAAATGAAAGTGAGGAGGTATGGAGAAGGTGTCTTACACCTCCTGTCGAATTAGACTAATCCTCATTAAGCTGTACTGCTAATTCAGCATGTTCTAAGGGCTCCTGACACTATGAAAAATGTCACCCTATGACTTTAAAGGACTTAAAGGCTCTGAGGCTTCCTGGTTGGAGTCAATTCCTCCCTGATACATCCTGGAGCTGGGAGGGTGTGTATCTGTCTTTGCTGCCTGCAGGATTACTGTACACCTTTGTATTTTAGGAATACAGAATGGCAGCCATGTTGATGGACTGAATAAAACATAAGGCAGGAGAAGTCTGAAGGCTGCCTGAGGTACTTGTGCTCTTACCTCCTTCATATTCAAGACTTGTTAGACCACATGCATGAAACTGAAAAATAAATCTAATGTAAAAGGTAATAAATTACTAGAGGTTGCACCCTCAAAGTTAATAAACAAAATCCCACCAGGAAGAGCTAATTGCTGAGTTTTAAGCTCCTGCCTAAAAATACTCATTTTGAAATGCTGTGTTGTTTAGTTGACAGCTTGCTGAATGATCATCAGAAAAGTGTGGGTTATACTCTTCTCACTAGCAAAATATTTTGCAAGCCACCCCATTTCTTGATCATTCAGATTCTTTGCTGAATAAAGTAGACTGCGAATACCTGACTTTTTAAAAGAAACAAGATTAGATGATGAGAAATAATCACAACTGAGTTTGGGTTAATTTAGATGACAGGCTGGACATTTAATTAGCCATGTAAATAAAAACTCAAAAAAGGAAAGAAAAAGGAAAACTCAACTACTTCAGTTTTCCTCTGTATGCTCCCCCACCCCTGACCCCTTGGGGGAAGAATTAGAGTGAATGAAAAAAAGGAGAAAAGACAGTGGATATAATATCAACCTTGAAGTGTACTGGAAAACATAACCACGTTTCCTTGAACTTCACCACCGGAGGCTAGGCAGGGGACCACAATAATAACCATGATGGGCAGAATGTCATTATTTCTTCCTCTATCCTTCCTTCTAATATAGAAGCTCCAGGCGAAGTCCTTAGCTGGCATCACTGCCCTCCTTTCCAGTTCTGCTGCCTTTCTGCCACCGCCAGATAAGGCACTGTGATGGAAGCACTACAGGCCTCAAAGACACCAAATTGGGTGGGGTCCACGGTGAGCTAGGAGGGAATGTGTTTCTCTTCTTTGTTAGCCTGTTTCAGTATTGTGCTGTTGTTCACCAATATTTTATGATGTGAATAAACTCTTGCAAGATTTGCTTATAGATTTTTATCTCTGTGAACTAGACCCCAGACATGTCCATGGGTCCAATCTGTAGGTAAGTTAGATTGATAGCTGCAGTGAATCAGCACTCCCATCCCTGGCTTTGTTACCAGGTCAGTTCTCCATGCTCTCTTCACTTAACAGCTGTGACTTCCTTCCACTTCCATGAAAGTAGACTTGAGCCCTCATTTGCTAAGTCACAATGCTTGCTTATCCCCAGTCTCACGAGGCCTTAGCAGTGAAGCTACTAGGATTCAAACAAACACATTTTGGTTGGGCCATCTTTCTGGTCCACTAGACATGCCCTGATATATCTGACTCTCAGCAGAGGACAAAAGCTTAGCTCAAGCCCCTTGGTTTGTGTGGACCAGAGAATTTCCTACTGCTGCATAGTTGCACATCATTGTCAGGAGGAAAGAAGGGTCAGTGTTTGCTTCCTCTCCCCAGGAAACCTGGGAAGCATCAAATAATATATTAAGCTGAAGCAGACAGTAGCCCTATTTGAAGTGGCTGTGGGACGGTCCTCTTGCCCATGAATTGCAAAAAATATATAGGCACTATCCTATATGTCACTTAATTGAACTGTCTGCTTTGTTTTATAGTTTACAAGATTAAACTAAAACAAAGAAACAATTAAAAAAAATCCCCTCAGACTCAGAGTTTCAACAACTTGCCCAAATTTATATAATTAGAAAGTGGCAGGGTTCTCAAGCTATGGCAAATCAGATTCCAGAGATATATCCTTCCTGTTTACTTTTTAAATTCGTGAGATTCTCCTCTATATTTGGATTCCTGTTGTGCGTTTCCCCCATTCATTACTCTGAAAGATGTCCTCCTCCTTTTATTTTTTCCCCCCCAGAAACTTTTTGCAGTTATCATTTTGCAGGAGAGTTGTTGTATAATATTAGCACAATGGAGAAGGAGTTGCTATTAAAGCAAACAAGACTAAACAATACTATCGTGCTCAACACCTTGAAGCTGACAAAAAGTAGCTACTCATATTACTGAAGGGTAGGCCTGGACATCTGCCATTTCCATTAGCAAAGATGCTTCTGCCCAGTGATAAATGGGTTCCCGTTGTCTTACAGCATTCAGGCATTTACCACGTTCAGCCAGGAGACCATCAGCCCTATATCAAATCAAGAAGTAAGAGGAAAGTGAATGCCAAAAGAGAACAACTGGGTGTGCAATTTGGTTCCCTGTACTAAGTCTGTGGACCAGTAGGATTGTGTCATAAATATGCTCCTGAGAGGCGCTGCCTGGAGCTTCAATTAGAGAGACCATGGCTACATCTCCAGCACAACTGCTTTGTGTATTTCAGTCTTGTTCTGTAGGTGGTAACAAAGAAAATAAGTAATTAGTGGCTTCTGGTGTTAAGTGCTTTAGTTTGCAGTTTGGTGGTTATTTTTGAAATTTAATTGTTTCAGTGTTAATAATGTACTTTTGGTAAGTAATGGTTTATCAGCTAGGGAGACTCCCACTGGTTGAATGGATGATTCTATTCCATGTTTTCTTTGTAACTGTGAATATTTTTCTAATTTATGTGTGATCTGTGTTTAGATACTAAATATTAGACTCTTAGAATATAATTTGTCAAGATCAAATGCATGAAATCAGTTAATGTGATTGATAAGAAAATGAAAGGGTTTTATTAAATATAAAAAAAGATTTTAAAATTGTGTCACTATACATGCTTGTCTCTGGAAATTTCTATTAATATACATACCTACTGAAATTACATTTTTCCATGAAAAAGTTTTTACTTGCTCTGCTTAAATAAACATAATTAAGAAATATAGTAAGCAAAGCATATGGTATTAGTAGTTTTCTTACATGAATTTATACATGATAAAAGATGACCAGAGGGTTTTTTTTTTATATCTTTAATATACAGTGTGAAATAGTTTACATTATTCTTTGATGTCATGTATAAGAAATATTGGTAATTATTTGGTGGTCTCTTCTTCTGCTATGGAAATGTAATTTACATTGATCTATTGTTGGAAAAGCACATTAAATTATAATTTCCTAATAGTTTATTTCACCCAGAAGAATTTCACTGTGTGCCTCTAAAATGAGAAAATATTTAGTTCTCCTAAGTACTTTCATAGTATGCTGCATATAACTATCTTAAACTATAGGATCCAAATTTCCATAATCTGTGTTCTTAAAAATTATTAATAAACAATGCACATTTTCACACCAAACAGAGACAAAGAGAAGGAAACATCAATGTGAGAGACATATCAATTGGTTGCCTCCCACACTTGCCCCCATTGGAGATGGGGACTGAGCCTGAAACCAAAGCCTATGCCCTTCACTGGAATTGAACCCAGTCTGTAGGCCAAAGCTCTATCGAAGTGCCAAACTGGCTAGGGCAGAGAGCATGGATTTTATATTTATGGGGGAAAATTATTTCCTTATTATTATGGAAGTTGGATTTCTATGTATTCTACTTTAAATGATCAGGGTCTGTCTATAATCTCAGACAACCGTGCTTCTCCCACTTGGCATTAAGAATTTTGTACTTGGAAATGTGATTTTTTAAAACCTTTTTGCTTATATGAGACAGAAAATGTGAAAGACTAGCCACTCATGATACCAACCCTTTTGAGAAATAAAAAATCTCTTTCTGAATCATTAAATGAATGCATGTATCTTAGGAAATCAAACTATCTCTACTATAAAATTTTACTTTTTAAGAAAATATACAAATCAAAACATTTCATTTAATAAAGCATGCATTAATGACCATTGTGATTATAAAAAAAAAAAAAAAGAATTCAAACCAATGTGTCTTTGCCCTTGACTGCTTATAAAGGAGCACTTTTTATGATGTGTTTCTCTCAGGAATCTGGAATATAATCAGTAATTGATTTTGCTGAGAGATCTAATTGTTTGATAAAAGCATTATTTCATCCTTTAGAATTGTAACCTTGAGGGAACAGGTCTTGACTCTTCTTCTTTTGCAGTCTTGAAGAGATATGTTTCCAGATTGAATAGTTGACTGTTTTGAATTAATTGATTGGTCAATTCAGCCAAGTAGCCAGTTTATCTCCCCTGCCCCCAACTTTCATTTAAGATTTTTTTTTTTAAGTAGACCAAACCAGAGTTTCCAACCTATCCTGGTGAAAGTTTTAGAAACTCTTGATCAGAACTTTTTTCATAAAGACATATTTTTGAGGTGATGTAAACTCCCTTAAGAACCATCCTTAATTTAGCATGTCCTAAAGTAAACTTCTTTTTATCTTCAAAGGGTTCCTTCCATGATATTTTATCATCCAGGACCCTCTTGGAACTGAGCTATGATTATGTTATTCTTCTGCACAAGAGGGATATTGAATATCTGCAGAGATTAGAAGCATGCCTACCATTTACGGGGGGAAATAAAGGACTGTGTACTTCAGTGCATCATGTCACCTTGACTCAATGTTAGATTAACTTCAGATCCACAAATGTCCAGCAGTCTTGTGTACAACTGCCTTTTGATAATTTGTTTCTCCAAGAGGAAAAGACCTGACTCTATACCATAGTTTGCCTGTGTCCAAATCTCAGTCTTACCTGTTGAATATACATGATGTTCCCGCAAAAAAGTATATATACTTTAACACTTAATAGCTCAATTTTGAAAATGAAATGTATATTATTTTTTTAAAGTATTTTTATTGATTTCAAAAGGGAAGAGAGAGAGAGAGATAGAAACACCAATATGAGAAAGAATCATTGATTGGCTGCCTCCTGCATCCCCCACAGTGGGGACCAAGCCAGAAACCTGGGCATGTACCCTGCCAGGAATTGAACCATGACCTTCTGGTTGATAGCTTGATGCTTAACCACTGAGCAACACTGACCAGGTTGAAAAGAAAAAAATATTTTTAATAAACACTGCCTTTATAATTATTCAAAGTGTGTATATACATTTTTGGGGAAACCTTATATACTTAACCTTCTGCATCCAAAGACTGGAAATATTTCCCTGTTACCCCAGTAACACATTATTGATCCTGTCCACTTGAAGTGACTTAACCAGTTGAAGGATGGTGAGATCTAATTCCTCAGACAAGATTGATCTCGGGATAATTAACCTGGATTTAAATCAGCTATTACTTCTTATGAGAGTATATAAGATAATGTTATTTTTAGTGTTAAGTAAAAATGTCTCCAACCTGTTATTCTAGGGTTAACTGATCTAGAACAGTTAGCTACTATGGAAACAACTTGATCCAGGCAGAAGTTTCCATTACTGTGGATTTCATCACCTTTGGAGCAGCAAAAAAAATGAGCCACTGAGCATTTGCTTATTAGGCTTGCACTAAAATGATAAGTTAATTGCACTGAGTTGATAGGATTTTTTTAAAAAAATATATTTTATTGATTTTATACAGAGAGGAAGGGAGAGAGATAGAGAGTTAGAAACATCAATGAGAGAGAGTCATCGATCAGCTGCCTCTTGCACACCCCCTACTGGGGATATGCCCGCAACCAAGGTACATGCCCTTGACCAGAATTGAACCCGGGACCCTTCAGTCTCCAAGCCGACGTTCTATCCATTGAGCCAAACCGGTCCCGGCTGAGTTGATAGGATTTTTGTGTGACATTAGAGAAGGCATTTTCCCCAAATTATTCATAACTTCCAGACTGCAAGTTTCAGAATTTTTTCAGGTTTACATGAGGAGATTTGAATATTCTGAGTTTGGGTGAACTGGACTTTCCTTGGTGCATAGAGTAGGTAGAATTACTTTCTCACCTTGGTTCCTGCTTATTTCATATGCATATCATGTTAGCTGGAAATTATCAAAGAAATTTAATTCTGCAGTCATGAGAAAGTGAAAGATGACTTATAGTCACAAGGCCATAAACAATGGAGTGAGGAGTCAAATTCTGAATTTTAAAAATCCCACAGCATTATTTTGCTCTATTTGACTTGTTGCATAGACACAGAAGTTTGTTACTTGAGAAAATGTCAGACTCATCTGAATAAGCAGTTTATAGCAAACTCTGTTTACCCTTCAATAGCTGTTGTGTATTGAGGGGCTTTATCTTGTCAGTGGGTTAAATGTCAGAGGAATACCTCATGGTATTTGGATAATTTAGGTTGCTTAGAAGGTAGAAGTCCTTGTCCACTTTGAAACAGTTCATGAAATGACATATAAAAGTCAAAATGCACTGAGAATTGCAACACATATAGTAACTTGAAATATGATTCTTTTAATGGATATTTATGATTTTACTATGCATATGGTAATAAACTTTTCCCATAGCCTTATTGCCTTGGTTAGAAAAGAATCTATATTTATGATGAACATAAGCCCAGGAGGTCCTTATTTGCATAAAATGTGGTATAGAACTAGAACTCATGATTCAAAGTGTCAAAAACTGTAAATAAAAACAATCCCAGAGAGCTATGGCCAATTTCACTAGTCATACACCTACATACCCGAAAATAATATTATGTGCATTAGAGGATTTTCCAGTTTCCTCTGAGGTTTGACAGTGATATGCTGTCACCACTTTCTCACGTTCCACTCTCGCCTCCCCCCTCAACTGTCTTGGTTGCGTTCCTGAGATTGGAGCGACATTGCTCTTGTTTTAGCTTCCAGACATCTCCTCTTGCGCATTTCAAGATATTTGACTTCTCTGCACCATTTTACACATTGCCTCACCTTGAACCCTTGTGGTCCCCCAGGCCTCAGCACAACATATTCTCCTATGAATGTCATCCATTTTTATTTTCACCTGCCTCCTATCCCTTTGGTGGTTCTCTTTCAGTCATCATCAAGACAACTTTTTGTTTTATCATTCCTGTTAGACATTAAAGCTCTTTTTATTTGGCCTTCTCTTCCATCTCTTCACATTTTCCCTAAATGATCTCCATTTCCACCCATGGCATCATTACCATCCATGTGCTGATGGTTGCCACGCCTGAACTCTGTCCTGAGCTCAGAATTAGATGTCTTGAATAAACATCTAAGGGATTATCTGATGAGGGCCTATTTTCTGGGAATGGCCTCCCTTTCTACCCGTATGTGGATGTCATGCTATCATGTGACCCTTTCTTATACCACAGTTTGTCCAAGGTCGAGTGCTTGATCCAAAGTTGGCCAATAAATTTGTGTCCTGAGATTTTTGGGTTGAGACTGGGTGTCAGGGCAACTTCTCTTTGAGTTCCTGGGCTGGAATTAGGGTGGTTGAATGCTTTAGTGTCATGTAAGGGTTCCATCAATTCTGGTTGGTTGTTAAATATTTTAGACATCACTTCCAATTGTGGGGTACAAATCTGAGATTTGCAGATGCCCATGTGTACTCTCATGTAGACTGCCTAAACAGAGGACAGTTTGTAAATCATATAAGGTGAATTTTATTCTGTGTTAATTATGTTTTAATCAATAATAATAATTTTTAAAAAGAGGGGCAAACTGAGAAATGCCAACAGAGTCCTGAAGGCATTAGGTCCTGACTCCTCTGGCTCCTAAGGTACAGTTACATCCTTATTCCAGTACATTTATAAATATGTAAATGAATAAGCTAAAGCTAGCTTGATAGGAATCTCTCACTTTTAACAACAAAAAATAATAATAAAACACCCTGCTACGTATTGACATTTCCACTTCTATAGCATCTACCTTTAATTCTCTCCTCGACCCCCACCACACCCTCACCTCTGAGCCTGATTCTCCTTCCATAGCTCAGTCAATGACATCTTTACTTAGTCAAGCCACTGAGTTGGTCATTAGTTTTTATTATTCCCATCCAATTAGTCAGATCCTGTTATCTGTTCCTTTATGTCCATTGCCATTCTAACACATTAGTTCCCCAACCCCCAAAAAATTTTTGTTTGTTTGTTTGTTTTTTTCTAATTTGATCACCTTGTAGCTGGTCTTTCTGATTCTATCCATACCATCCCTAAGTAAGTCTCTATCCAGAGAAATATTCTTTAGATTCACAAGAAAGCCCAGTATATTTTAATTCACATTCAGAACTCTTTATTATCAAGTTAAGCTTTATGTCCTGCTATTGCCTTTGTTCATAATGCTTAGGATGCATGGATCACACTGAAATGTTCTCCAATATCAATATATTTTTCTGACATGACCTCCTTCCTCTGTTGCTATCAGACCGCACTGAACTGTATCACCCTGTTTACCACTAGTCCATAAGCTCCTTGAAGGCAAGGGTAATGGTCTACATACCATTATCATTGTATCTTAACAGAGTGACTGTCTCATGATAGATATTCTGTACCTATTCATTGACCAAATACATTTGTTAGAAAAATGAACTCCTGCTGGATACAAGTACAGAGCATAGAAACAGAAATATGAACTTGCGATCAAGGACAAAGTCCCTTTCCATGAATTGAATGTTGGGAGGGAAGCAAGGCTGTAACTCTGAGTTCAGTGTCTCGTGAATTATCACTTAACAATCTTAATAATCTTGAACACTCAGCTCTTCACGCACTAGTTCATGTCCATCTCTTGGGATAGGCATTGATTCTTTGACATGTAGCTTAGTCAGGTAGAATAGATTTTACTGTCTACAGCTGGTGGCATTTTTTCCTGTGCTTTCAGTTTTTGGTTCCTTTGCAATTTTTAGATATTACTGTTTTGATTTTTCTTGGACACTGAAGTATGAGCTGTGCACATCCTAGAAAAAGTACTTGCTTGCATTAATACTGTATGAACCTCTTGAGACTTAATTCTGGGTTCATAGTAGAGTGATTAGATGGGCCTGATGATAATATAAATGTGGTAGGTCATTAGAGATTTACTATTGATTTCGAACCACTCAAACTTATAAATAGGAGGGTACACAGAGATCTTTGAAAGCAGATGGTTAGAAATATAGAAAATCTCAAATATTGATAAGGCTCCTAAGTATTTGGCTATGCTAGTTACATAGCATGAGTAATGCATTTGTAACTGAGATGTGAGCTGGGGTCACCTTGAATCTTAGAATATAGTAAGACTGGCTTATTTCCTCATTCTTTGTCTTATGGCAAGTCCATCACTTTTCCTAAAATTTCTGTCAATTCCCAAAAGGCTTATGCTTTTATAGTCACCTGCTTTAACATTCTGCTTATGCTGACTTTAAAAAAAAAAATCCTGACCCAAGAATCTATTTTCACTGATTTTTAGAAAGGAAGAGGAAAGGAGAGAAAGAGAACCATTGATGTGAGAGAAAAATATTGATTGGTTAGTTGCCTCCCCCAGGCACCTGGACCAAACCTGGGAATCGAACCGACAACCTTTTGGTGTACAGGATGACACTCTAACCAACTAAGCCATGCAGCCAGGGCTGTATGGACTTTTTCTTTTTAAATTTTCATCCATTTTTTTAATTTAATTTTTTTTCTTTATTGACTAAGGTATTACATATGTGTCCTTATCCCTCCATTGCTCCACACCTCCCTACTCATGCCTTCACCACTCCTGGTGGCTGTGTCCATTGGTTAGGCTTATATGCACAAATCCTTTGGTTGATCTCTCCCTTTTACCTCCACCCTCCTTTACCTTCCCTCTGAGATTTGATGGTCTGATCAATGCTTCTCTGTCTCTGGATCTGTTTTTGTTCATCGATTTATATTGTTCATTATATTCCACAAATGAGTGAGATCATGTGATATTTATCTTTCTCTGACTGGCTTATTTCGCTTAGCATAATGCTCTCCAGTTCCATCCATGCTGTTGCAAATGGTAAGAATTCCTTCTTTTTATTACCACAGCACAGTATTCCATTGTTGTATTGATTTTTTGTTGTTGACTCCCTTATAGGTGTGCCTTTATCTCTGACCTGCCATTGATGCCACCAATGGGCACATATACGCTTCTCTATTCCCTTTCATGGTAACTAGGGATACAAGACCTCCTAGAGACATAAATGCAGCTATGTTGTGTATCAGGAGGTCATTTAATAGGCTTTGGAGGCAGCTGCTTGACAACATCACCTTCATCCTCACTTTCGTGAGGCAGGATGAGTCTGCTATGCCTTCTTAATGACAAAGGTCATTTGGGCCCACGATTCGGGACATTTTAAAGTTACCGTGTCTCTCTTCAAAGTTTAGGCTTGGAAACATTAAAACAGATGGTGGTACTTGGAGGGTAATTAATTTTCCTTTGGAGAAATAATCACTTTCCTTAAAAATAAATTAATGCCTCCCACTTTTTCCAAGAGGTAATGGTTTAGTAAATTGAGCAATGAACCAGACTGCCCTTGACCAGGATTTACAAAAAAAGGAGAATTCTTTTGTAATTCTGCTTCTATCTGGTGTGGATTTGGGAGCCTCACTTCCTTGGGTAATTGGGAAGAATGAAAAAACAAAAACATTTTAAGCACTTAGCATGTGTGGATGCAGAGTAAAGCTTCAGAGCTGTTAGCCAATACAATTATTAGAGGAAGAAAGGGGACATTTTTAATGGATCTTGTTGACTTTGTATGGAGACCAAGAGTCTTATCAGAGCACTCGACATAAGCACCATCGATGCTGGTATACAGACTAGATTTACATAGGTGGTATTTAAAAAAAAATTAATTATTGATTAATGGCCAAATTCTTCTCATTTTTTCATATTATAATAAATAAATTGGGAAATAGTTGAATTTTCCTCTTCTTTGTGGACAGCAATGTACAGACTGTCACTGGCTAACATGCCATAAAATACAATTTTATCAGGAACCCATGTTTTAATACTCAGAGAAAGTTCTTAATATATTTCTAAAGGTTTCTTGAAATAAACTTTCATGTGATTGTATTTTAGATTTTTATATTCTCCACTTTGAACTTCCAGCAAGTCTGTGGTACTGGGGGTTCTGCGAAACGAAAACATCTTGTCTTTTGTTTGTACCGTGAACATACATGTAGTTATTTGCTGTTTGAGTTGCCCATTACTTCAGAAAGTGTGCTCTAAGCACACTGGGCAGAAAGTTTTGCAGGAAGATTCTCAGGAGCTTCTTCTGAGTTAAGCTTCTGCCAGGGGCATATTTATTGAGTAGAAATTATCATGGTGTCCATACTTTAGCATAATGGGAGATGTATTTTAATATTAATTCAAAATAAAAAGTGATTATTTTTGCAAAAGTGCATTTTAAACTCACTTTCTATTACTACAATGCGTAGGATACTGGCCCCTATAGAGGGGATTGCGCTGGAAGAGTACCACAGAGAAATGCGTGTGGCACGCAGCCCAGATTGCCCACGGCTACAAGAGCAGCAGTCCTAATTTGATTCTTGCAGAGTAGTAGAGGAGAAAAAAATGCATTTTTTCGAAATGGTCTGACAAAGATGGTTTAAAGATTTGCTCAGTCAGGTATATAAGGGAAGGCAGACTTAGGAAACCCAAACTAAGAAGCAGAGCTTTCAGTATAGTACTTCCAGAACTGGACAGCAGTATTAAACTCTGACATGGAGGGGCGGTCCCAGGGGGAAGGCAAACTATAACTTTCTACACATCAATGAAGGTGTATCTTCCTTATGAGGATGAATTAGAGATTGGTAGAAAATGCCATTGAATATTCTTTCAAGCACAATTGTATATTGGTCTTTAGAGTAAACTGAATCTAATTCTCATTTTCTTCTTCCAAACTGTGGGGCAGTAATTCTCAACAAATAGCACATCAATATCATTTGTCATCTTAATAAAGTTATGAATCAAGGAACTCTTTCATAGATATTGTCTTATGAGTTAACTAGTACATTTATTTATTTATTTTTGCTTTAATTTCTCCTAGTTCGTTAAAATGTATTCTGTGAGGAAAGGTCTTGCAAGGCCTCTGAATGAGATGTTAGTCAGTCCCAGAATGTTTCTGAATATTTGTAGATAACATAAAATCCTATGATCAATTTGAGATGGAAAACACAGCCATAGGAATGAGAATTTAGAAAACTCTAAATTAGAATTTTAATCCTATGTATATTAACTCTTCAATCTTCATTCAAAGATAACACTTTTTTTTTTTTTTTGCCCCTTCCCCAAGGAGAGCCCACTGTGGTTGATGACTATGGCCTTTTGAAAAGGTGGAGTGTGTGGACCTTTGTATCTTCTCTCAATGGAGCAGGGGAGGGAGAAAGAGGAAGGGGATCCCAGAGCATCTTCTTAACTAGGAGGATAATAAGCTGGCTTTGTTCTTTCAGGCCTGGTTGATGTTTCATGTTGACACTTTTTCTCCTGGCTGGTTCTTTTGGTGCCCAAACCTAACATTGTCACTGGTAATAAAATGTAAAAAGAGCTAGCCAGGCTTGATGGCTCTGAATGGCTCTCATTGACTCTAAGTTAAGTCACTTGTGGTAAAATGTAAAAAGAGCTGGCTAACCAAAACCAAACATTTGTTCCCTGGTAGTTAAAATGTATAATAGAAAGAGCTAGCCAACCTTGATGGCTCTGAATGGTCGGAGCTATTAACTCATCATCTAGTTGAGATAGTGATGGTTGAGGAAACTTTAATTTGTTGATCATATGTAAATGTAAATTCTTGTTGATTTTCTGTTGTTGGAACTTCCCTCCTAAGAGATGTCTTTGTTTCAGAATCTCAATAAAAGGAATCGTAAAAGGCTAGAGCAGGGGTTAGTCTTCCCACTAGAGGTGGACTTCCCGTCTGACCCCCAGTTTCCCAAATTAACTCTTTTCCAGTCTCTTCATTTTAGTGTGCGGCCTTCTTCAGAAATCGGACCCTAAGTGGGCCCTGAACCACGTGGGTCGTGTTAAGGGATCCCACATTTTGGGAAGCTCCACATCTAAGCCAGTCACTGACTGCTCAGAAATATACTTCGTAAAGCCGTTGGTGGGAACACAACTCTGTTGACACCTTGATTTTTTAGACTTCTGGCTTCCAGAATTGTGAGAGAATACGTTTCTGTTGCTTTCAGCCAGTAGTCGGCAAACTGCGGCTCGCGAGCCACATGCAGCACTTTGGCCCCTTGAGTGTGGCTCTTCTACAAAATACCATGTCCTGGGCGAGTCTATTTTGAAGAAGTGGCATTAGAAGAAGTTTAAGTGTAAAAAATTTGGCTCTCAAAAGAAATTTCAATTGTACTGTTAATAGTTGGCTCTGTTGACTAATGAGTTTGCCGACCACTGCTTTAAGCAACTGGCTTGTAGTACGTAGTTTGTTATGCCAGCCTTAGGGAATTAATAGACACATTTTAGCAGAACATGATCAGGTCTTGTACAGTTATGCTCAGATACAACCTTTTACTATGCTCACATTGATTTAGTCACTGCTTTAGCCAACCTCTCCTCTAGGGATTCCCCAAACTGGCATCTGACACCATCATGCACACCCCACACTCCCAGGAGCATATCTCAAACTCTCCAAGTGGTTTCCTTTGAACATCATCTCAGCGAACTTGAGGAAAAAGGAGAGACAGCCCTCTTCACCAAATCCATTTCCTCGGGCTGTTGGAGAGGAGTTTACAACGCAGTTTCATACTGTGAACTCCTCTCCAAATATTTTTCCATCTCTCCTAACCCAACTATTTATTCATCTGCTGTTTATATTTTCCTTGAAATATCATCTAGAATTGTCATGTCAGTTCTAGGTTGCTAACTTTAAAATTGAATTTCATATCAGTTCCCTCTTCATCTATTAAAACTACTATTTTAATATCCTGGATTACATGTATTGTAGATATCTGGAATGCATGAATTCACTTCTTTATCAGAACTCCATTACTAAAGCAGATAAAACTAGTCAACAAGAATGCTTAAAGAAATTCTATTTTAAAGAGGCCTTTATCTTAGTGTGTACATATTATAATACTTCAGAGGGATGCTCTTCTTTGGTGTTTATCCTGACCTTTCCATGTAGCACTGGTGCTCTGACTGCAGACTGCCAGGTGCTTACAGTAACCTGCCATCTCCTTGTCCCAGAAGGATGCACTGTGGCCTAAACATTTTCCTTCAGAGAGTCTCTCCCTTGGATCCTGGCTCCTTCTGCAGAAACATTTGTGCCTTCTTTCCCAGGTGTCCCTGTATCTCAGCCAGCCCCAAGGCTGGGCCATACTGATTTGTGGTTGTGCAGGAAGCATGCACAGGCTCTGGAGCAGCTGGAGGAAGACAGTGAAAACCTCCACTATTTGCCAAGCTTTCTTTCTTCTCTGTTGGCAGGGGAAGCAAGTCATAGTTTCCTATGAGAAAAGGCACCACAGGAGGAAGAGCTCATGAAGAATTGTGGCTAGATTGAGGTGTGAAGTGCTCTTACATAGCTTGACTTATTTCTAAATCCAGGGTCAAATTTAAAATATGAAAATCCATAGTAAAATAGCTTGGAATTGCTCTCCATTGCCCGCTTTTGCTGGCTTTCTTCCCATGTATATAAACTCATGCTGCCATTTAAAACTGTGTTAACATTGCACTAACAGTCTTACACATTCTTAGGCCTTTGGAAATCTTACCACCTCCCATCTCTCTTGGAGTTTTCCTACCAAAAACCTACAAGTGAGCAAAATGATATCCAAGTCCAGACAAAGTTACATCTTGGATCTGTCAACATTGCCTACTTAGGCCCATACTTTCCATAACTTTCTCCAAATCTAACTGGCAAGCCATTCTAGGGTAAGTTTATCATATGGAGGCAGGAGCGTGGAAGAGAAAGGTGATCAGAATTCATCACAATGCAGAGTAGATTTAACCAGATCACTTTAAAAACCTAATCCAGTGGAAGTTTTGTGTTTTGACCAATAATATTATCAATTCATTGGGATAGAGTAAGGGCATTTTGTATTGGATAGGAGAGGATATATGGGTAAAAGTATGAGAAGGAAAAGACTTGCTTCCTTTCACAATTATTAATGCTATTCCCCCAAATCTGAGTGTTCATGTAGAAAGTTTAATTTTTATTTATTTATTGATTGATTTATTTTTTACAGAGAGGAAGAGAGAGGGACAGAGAGTTAGAAACATCAATGAGAGAGAATCATTGATCATCTGCCTCTTGCACACCTACTGGGGATGTGCCCACAACTAAGGTACATTCCCTTGACCAGAATTGAGCCTGGGACCTTTCAGTACACAGGCAGACACTCTATCCACTGAGCCAAACCGGGTTTGGTGAAAGTTTAATTCTTACTAATGGTGATATCATCAGCTTGGATTTAGTTTGGCCATGACATGAATCCACCTCATCTACTTTATAGAGGGGGCCTGGATGAAATTTCTTAACCTGTGAAGAGTCTTGGTTTCTTCTGCATAGTAAAGCAGGGATAAAGGTAGAGTTGAGTTGATAGTTGCCTGAAGTGCTTATGCATGAAAAATGCATGCAGATTGCTTGGCATGAAGTAATGACTCAATCCAAGATCACACTATAACTATAACTTTCTAATAGACGTTGGAATGCACAACCTTCATGTCCCTGATTGTCTTCTGTGCTACTTCTGAGAAGCTCAGGTCTTTCATTCTCACACCTTTAGGGGAAGATTTCTCATTATGAGATTTGGTCCTTATTAGTTCTCTCTCTTCCTTTCTGGCAACTATCTTTCCCCCTTTTTTACACTCACTCATCATTTCTTTACCTCCTCTTATGCAGGAAGAGTCTGCAGAATGTCTGTGGATTGAGGCTATAACCCTGGGGAAACCATAATGTTTAAGAGGTAGGGGAGGAAAAACATCTCATGAGGGATTCAGAGAAGGACCAAGAAGGGGTCTGTAATAAAAAGCAAAATATAGCCGAAGTGTCTAGAATGAGAAATAAAAAAGTTCACTGAGACCCATGAATGCTCTCCTGCCCCAGCCTTCTGAGACCAGTCACACTCATTTATGTGCCAGCTGGCTGGGGCTGGAGGAGCCTTATTCACAGCAGAGAACACATTTTAATTGTCCCCTGATATGAGATCACCTGTAGGAGCACAGTGAGGGTAATGGCTCAGACTCCTGGACTGGGCCATGGAATATTCGTATCCAGTGTTTTTAAAGATTAGGCTATTTGTAGCACGTGTAGAATGGCAAAGACAATTCCTATATATAGACTTCTTGCAAGTAGTTCCCTGGGGGCCAGGATTTTACGGGCCACAGATCTTATGGGAAACCATTCATTAAGGTCCCTGTAAAAGAGAAGTAGATTGCTCTTAGATTATTCTCCAAGGACCCCTGGTTCAAACTCATTTATTCTCCTCTGCAGAAACTCATGTACCAGGGATTTATTCTCCTCTACAGAAAGTCATGTACCAGGGATCCTAAGCCAGTGCCTCAAGTGAGGCATCTCTCTTCCATGTAGGTTTACGAAGTTGCATTTGGACACACATTCTGCTTTTTGGGGGCCATAGTCTCCACACTCCCTACCCAATGTACATTACTCATTAATGGCCCTGTCTGGCCCCTATAAGCATCTAGTAAACTTGTAAAGCTTAATATTATCTAGTGATTTTCAACTGGTGTGCCAGGGCACACTGATGTACTCCAAGAGTTTTTAAAACATGCAGTACCTGACTAGTTAGTCGGGGGCCCTGACCTCTTTTCCTTTAGATTATAAAATAAAATAAAATAAAATAAAATAAAATAAAATAAAATAAAATAAAATAAAATAAAATAAAATGACAACAGCCAACACAACAGTTGCCGTCCAGTGTGAATGAATCAAAATTATACCTATTTTCTTTTGTCAGAGCAGCAAAAACATACATGTTTTAGTATGCTACAGAATGTTAGTAATTAGTTTATGTGTGCAATGAGATAGAACAAAAAATTGAAAATCACCAATGTATTCTAATTGCATTGCATATGTTTGCTTTTGCAAGCCGCAAGGAAAGGTCTTTTCTTATACCATTTACTCTTCAAGGCTTCTGCAGATATTCATTTTAACCTCATTTCACCCAGATAAAATGTTTTGCCCCTGTAAATTGTGATTGGCCTCAAGTGGTAACATTTCCTCTCCTCTGGGAGTATTCATCTAGCTGGGGTGGCTGGGGGACCTAGTGCTTCCTTCTCTTAGACAAAAGCCTGAATCCCAAACCCTTTTCCGTGAAAACATGTTGGCACAAGAATTTCTTCTGTTTTAACAAGAACCTTGCCTGCACTTTCTGTGCTGTTTCTTTTCCCTTTTCTCATAAATGCCATGGTAATGTGAGGCTGTTTCTCGCATGAAGTTATGAAATGGTTTTCTTGACCTACTGCTTTTTGTAGGAGGTAGTGCTTATAACCCAATTTTGGTTTACACAGAGTCCACAGGAAAATGGAGCCAAACTCAACGCACGCTATTTGTTAAGCAGTGAATCATAGCACACCCACTGTTGGCTGGGAGGGGCTGGGCTAAGAAGGCTTCAGGAGAGGCATCTCTGGGCTTTCCATCTATGAAGCAGGATGAGAGAGGAAGTAGGACTTATTTCTCTAGATACCAACCTTTCATGAATGCTGGGGGCAGGGTGGTGCTGCCTCACATTGTTATTGAGAGACTGGAGTGTAGGAAGATGAAACAATTTAAGGTGGGGACAGGAGGGAGGCTCTTTTGCTATTCCCCTAAAAGACTACCTCCTCACCACCTTTTCCTCCTCTTTTTCCACTTCTGCTTAGTTTATTTTTTTTCTGAATTACTGATACTTAGTTTAAATTGTCTACATCAGTGGGAACCTCTTTCATCTTAAAAACTGTGATTCCATTGTAAAAAAAAAAAAAGCCACATATGATAAAGCTACTGTGCTCTTAGATAAGTGCTTCTATGACCCATCTATCCTTCTTATGTCTATACTATCCGATAAATAGCTAGCTATCCTGCCCATAAAATATTTCTCTGGAGCAGGATAGATGTGGTGTGTGTGTGTGTGTGTGTGTGTGTGTGTGAGAGAGAGAGAGAGAGAGAGAGAGAGAGAGAGAGAGAGAGAGAGAGAGAGAGTAAGAACATAACATTTATTATAGGGTAAGCATTTGCAGAATTATATGCATGTAAGTAGCATGAAAGTGACTACCAAATCTGGGGATAAAATTTTCCATAAATATATACAATAAAGTAAAAGAAAGAACAATGAAATATAGGGAGCAGCTATAGGGTTAGGGGAGCGGCTATAGGGTTAAGCCTCGGACTGACCTGTTGGCAAAGCCACAAACAAGTCACAGCTTAGAAGGCACAGCCCTCTTAGCATGATTAAGCTTGACCTTCTGACACTCCCTAGATCCTTCCTGGGTAGCTAATGGTCTGTGGAGGGTGCAACAAGTGCTGCCAAAACAAGTGAAACTCACAAGAACATTGTAACTATGATGACCACCACCTTGTTTACCTCTGGCTATAAAATAAATCATCAGCTTGCTGGCTGGATCTCTCTCTATGGCCTCAGCCAGGCACAGGAGATCCACAGAGACCCAGCTTATTCTCTCTGTCTTTTCTTCAGTCCTTCACCATTCTCCCTCAGGCTCACAGAGCCCTTGGCTGTGCTGGCCCAGCACAACGAAAACTTCTCTTTTCTCCTTGAGAGGTAAATGGATGCCCTTGTTTCTTGTGTAACTTCTGAAAGAGTTAACATTGAAGGTACACGTGTATCATTTCAAGGGTCAGAAGGCCTGTGACCTTACACTATAAAAACCAAAAGATAGGGCCTCTGATTGGGTTTATTGTGTTTTCATGAAGCACCTTGAGCAGCTGCTTCTTTCTTCAAATAAAATGTTATAGGTTTACTTTTACAAGGCCCACGTTAGGTTTGTAAGGTACTTTTTTCAAGTGGCTCTCAAGAGCCACCAATGTAAACCTTGGTACAAGTGGGATGATTTAGAGAATTCCCACATACTATATAACATGAGTTTCAGTTGAACTAATTGGTGATGGTGTGTTATGTGGGATATGTGGGGTTCAGAGATCTCAACTGAGTGTTATGTTGACAACAATTTAAGAAAAAAGATGACAACTGTTAGACTCAAACCCGATCTCGGTTCTATTAGGCTGCAACATGTATAGGTTCATCTAGTTATTCACCTACTGAAGTCTTTTTGGCAGAAGTTTATTTCTTGAAGGACCATTTTTTATTGAGATCACTGACTACACTAGTGATTACATTGCCATTAAGTCTCAGGGAACTCAGGGCCTGTCAGAGTGTCAGGATTTATCTAGGAGGATGCAGGCCAAATAATCTAATCAGAAAAATTTAAAAAAAGATCCTATAGGAATGGACATATGCAATTATAGGTAGAAACTTTCCTTGGCTTACAGATGAAAGTAAGGAGATGATAGCATGCTTTGATTCATCAAGCTCTTTGTAAGATGTTGTCATGAAGGAGTGTAAAGATGCAATGTAATTTATTACAACTTAATAGTGAACATGGTCCATACACAAATAGTATGATACAAGAAAGTTTGTCAAAGATTAACACCTCAGTAATGCTCCATGAGTGGTCAGATGATGAAAAGATGACATTTGCCTGGACATTGGGAAAGGCTCTGTGGAGAAGGAGGCACAGGGGCGCTGGACAATGAGTCAGTTCTCCGCAGTCTCTATGGGAGGAATCACAGGGTACAGCATCCAGTCATTTTGTCTGGAGCACATTCTGGGATCCCTGGAAGGTGAGGCTGTATATGTATTTTAGAGCTGTTCTAGGAAGAGTTATAGTACAGACTAAGATGAAAGAAAGACAGTGGGGGTGGGGGTGGAAAGCATGGTCTTTGGAAGTCAGAAAGCCCTAGATTCATTTTTTTTTCTTTTTCTACCTATGCAGCCTTGAGCAACTACTGTGTCATAGCTTCATCATCTTCAAAATTGAGGTGAAAATGCCTACCTCGTCTCTTTCCATAAGTTTAGAAAATTTAGTAATCTAGAAAACACCATATAAAATATATTATACTATTTAGAAATTACCTATCTAGGAGTTCCTAACACAAAGACTCATTATTGTTTTTATTGAGAGAGTAGTGCTCGTTCAATTTATTGATTTGTAATGAATCATATCAACACCTAGCAGAGATCACCTAATGGTGTCTCTTAGGAAACAAAATTACTTTTGACATGTTTCCCCTTCTCAGTGAACATCTTGCATTGGCCCAGGCTATTTTTTGATTTTTTTTTTTTAAATACTGTTCTCACTATGGCTCAACTAATTTTACTTCTCACTATTAACACCGATGTGGTGTTACTTTTTGTTTTTCTGATGAGTAGCTGTTTGAATGAATTGATTTTGGACTGTGCCCAATTCCTTTATTTAACTTGTAATCCTCTCATGTCACTCTGGAAGTATTGCTTTGAGACAAGTCCCCGCAGAGATGGCATTTCAAGAAGCCAGTGAGGATTAGCTTTGGGCTTTTTGTGTGTGTGTGTTTGTTTTTTGATTTCCCCAGAACACAAACTAATTTAGGGAATTATCACCTCAGGCATAAGGAGAATAGTTCTGGAAATGTCAGAAAGGCATGGGGAAGAGTCTAGCTTTCTTTTACAGATAGTTTGGTGGGGAGCAAAATACCAACTCCATCAACTAGTCAGTGGGTGGACAGACCTTTGTAAATGTCTGCACAACCCTCGGCTAGCTGCTAATCTTCTCTTTGTAATTTTACTGACATAAGCAATAAACCTTGTAATTAGATTGCACTAATCAAGAACACTGACAATAATGGAATAGCAATCACAGCACTCATATGTAAACCCTGTTAAGTTCTGAGCCTAGTGTTGGCATCATGTGTAGTTTCAGTTATATCCTGATGGAAAGGAGCTGATGCATCCAAATTGGCAGAATCACCTGTAGCTTAACTGTTTCTCTGACCCGTCCTACATATGCTTTTCAAAATGCATCATTCACGAAGTAAAATTCCTTGTGCTGCTGTTTGAGCCTGTTCAGTTTTCTTCATTTAAGAGTTTACAGCATCCTCAGCACAGGGCATTTGCTGAGGATTGATGGCCAGCTGGGGTTAATGGCTGAAGGTAGAGCCAAAGACCATCAATTCCTTCCCTCCAGTCATTAATTCTTAGGAGATGACCTGTCCTTTCATCATTATTGCTTGAGCCTGACCTTTATATGAAGTGATGTGGCACCATCGCAATTAATCTCGCCTTGGGGATTGCAAAAGACACACTCGCCAAGTTGGAAGCTTCTTTCCCCTCCCTCACCACCCCACCCCCCAAACTTGTTGTTAGGACAACTGCCATTTACCCACCTACCAAAGTACATCATGTCATGCTCTAAGCCTGTGTGTATCCATAAACACTTTGTTTGGAATCAGCCACAAATTTTTTCAAGCTTCTAATGAACTCATATTCATGGGATTTCCCTATTTGCTCCTTTCTAAAATCTTTGTCTCAGCCAGGCAGCTCTTTTTTTTTTTTAGAGAAATGCCTCATGGCATTTGGTTTTCATTATTGTATGGTAACTGTTACGTGTTCTCCTCAGAACCCTTCATTCAAATGCACACAACCCCTCCTCTGGGGTTCCTGGGTGAGTGTTTGTGCTGAGGAGGCGGAGGGAGTGGGCCTGCTGGGAGTGAAAGGCTGTGTAAAGGGGACCCTGCACCCACCAGCATTCTGGGAAGAGCTTTTTATTTGCAGGGGCAGGGAGGCTTCTTTCCAATCAGCTCTTCATTATTGCTTCCCTAATTATTACAGTCCCTGAAGATGGTTATTATTGTATTTTCTCTGAAAGAATAATAATGGATACATTACTTAATAATATTGCTTTGTCTTTTATCTGGTCTTTCACCCAGGAATCTCCAGGTGGTTTACAAAGATTAATTACAACCTACAAGGCTCACAAGATGGATCTAAATTTAAAGCATTTTAAAAGTTGCGAGGCCTCAATAAATTAAGGATATAGAAGAGGAAATCTGAAGTTGGAGTTCATTTGTTTCATTATAGAAGAAAGAGATTTCCTTCTCAATAACCTTGTGACTTTTTTTTTCTCTCCAGAATTACAATAAAGGATGTAAGGTGAGATCCATGAAAATGAGTTAACTTCCAGGGAACAGTGCTGCCTGTTTAGAGTAGTGAATTAATCTGGATTTTTTGGGTCAGAAGTAATCAAACCCAATTAATAAAGTCCTAAGTAAAAAGAAAAAATGGCAAGTATAACTGAAAAAAATCTATGATCTGGACTCAATGACTCAAATGCTTTCATGAGGACTCTGCCTTGTGACTCTGCTTTCCTGGATGGGTTTCTTTTTAGGCTGGCCTTATCAATTGGCATGCACAGCAGTTTCAGGCTTATATCCTGTAAGTCTAACAAACTTTGTTCAAAGGGCTTCTCTTTCCCAAAAGTTACAGAAAAAAAAAAAATTGTTTTAACCTGATTTCAGCCAGGTACCCAGCCCTGAAACAATTTCTGTGTTCAGTAGGATAAAATATGTTGATTTGTTGGGTTCATTCATGGGAACACTCTTGAAGTCAAGGGTAGGATCAACTATGTCTAAAACAGGTAGATTGATTTAGTGGGTAGAGATGGCTTCCAAAGGAAAATAAAGGAATTATTTCAAGAAAGAGGGATGGGTATTGTGCAGGTAGAGATAATAGATATCCTCAAAAGATAGCATAATCTCAGCATTTACATTTGCTTTCAGCAGAGATAATTGAAGATCTTAGAGATAAAATTTAAAAATATCTGTTCTTTATTAGTATTATTTTCCATTAACATACTACTTCCAAAGCTTGTACTCTGGACGCAAATCCCATGAGATCTTTCTTGAAAATTATTATTCATGATTATATTAAATTAAGAAACATAGAAAACTATAGCCATCCCGGGGTATATATTATTAAGTAAGCCAGAATTCCCTTATAACACATATAGATTTTACCATATTTATAGTCAACTAACTCCTCATTCATATATGTATATGTATGTGCATGTGTGTATTTACTTTCAAACTTTGTAATGTCAGAGATCAAATGTGTAATGTAAGGTATGGTATGACGGTCTCTTGAGGCAGAATGGTACTCTAAGAGAGAAGAAAAGACCAATGAAAGTGGTCTATGGGTGAAGAACTAGTTATGGGGAACTGTTTCATTTACAGAAACTAACATTGAAGATTGACTATGCCAGGAAATGACCTGGATAGCCACACTTCCTAAAATGGTTAGCACACTAGATTTCCCACTAGGAGGAGAACACAGCAGTGAGGAATCTGTGGATCAGTCTTTGGTTGTCTGACAGGGGAGAATGTATTCAGTAACTGTGAAGTATATATATATATATATATATATATATATATATATATATTCACAGTGTATATATATATATATATATATATATATATATATATATATCTGTCTGAGAATACTTCAGGTTAAGTTCAGGGTCCCAATTCCAGGGAAATGGATTAGCATGAATTAAGAGCAGCAGGACTCTCTGCCACCAGTTAGATGTCCAGGGCAGGTTTCCAGATCTGGAACTAGACTTGGAGGGTGACAGTAGCTGGGGGGACAGAAGTGGGAATAGGTGAGAAAGAAGCCAAGAAAAAATCTACTGACAGTCTCTATTCTGGGTGTGTGTATATGAGGAAACACTCAAGAGAATATATGTCTTTCTGGGAATCTAGCCTGGAACAAAGATGGGACTGAAAACTAGTTGAGAATATTGCCATAATATAGTAGATGAACCTTGGAACAAGAAACAACTGAGTGTGAATCTCAAATCACTGAAACTACAAGTTGAGCAAGTTGTTTAATTATACGGGAACTTGGTCTCATTTTTGGTGAAAATAATATTTTCCTTGGAAGCATATTGTAAATAGAGTAGGTGTAACATTTCACCATTGCAATATGGGGTATGCAAAAGACATCTTGTTCTTTCTTTATTACTGGACGTAACTTAAGGATGTGTGTTTCTGCTGGTGAACAATATAATCAACTTTATCAATTCATAATAACTCAGCTTCTTGTAGTTTAAAACTGTATATTTTAAGTAAATGTTTAGGTCAAAATATTTTCTTCTTTCTTCTTTTTCATCTTCCTAGGCGATCCTATACTCGAGAGAAACATATGTAATATAAAGGCATGCTGTTGATGGGAAAGTGAAATGTCTTGTTGGTGGCCTTGCTTGGCATATATTGGGTATGATTTATCTCTTCAGGTATTAGGGGTTGTCTTCTGGTCCTCCTCTATTTGCCTCTGTCTTTGGACACTCCATAGCTTCTAGTTTTGGAGTATACTCCCTCATTATGCTAACTATAAGGGTATTTCTGTTACACCAATTCTTTTCTCTATTTCTGTGTCTACCTCAGAGGTTTAGGGGTCCTCAGTTTCTTTTCTAGTTTCTTTTTATGAGGTTTTCTTTTTTCCTATTTCATTTTTTTCTTCCCTCCTCTCTTATGTTCTTTCTTGATTCATTCATCCAGCTTTTTTGAGATATAACTGACATAAAACATTGTGTAAGTTTAAACTATGCAGAATTTCCTTATCATTAAAGGGTGAATAAAATTTATTTTATGCAAATATCATACTATCTTTATCCATTCATCCTTTGTTAGAGATTTAGGTTGCTTCCATGAGTTAGTTACTGTGAGTAATGCTGCAATAAACATGGGAATGCAGATTTCAGTTCCTTTGGAGAAATACACAGATGTGTGATGGCTAGATCACATGGTATTCTATTTTTAATATTTTGAGGAACCTGCATACTGTTTTTCTTGGTAGCATTTACACCCTCACCAACAGTGTACAATAGTTCCCTTTGTCTACATTCTTAGATACCTTACCTTCTTAGATACCTTTGCTATTCTTACTGCTATGTCAGATACATGCATCCATACAAGGCTTATATCCTCCTGGAAAACCGAAAAATTGTTTTTTAAAATATTTTAATTGTATAAAATATACATAACATAGAATTAGCATCCTAATAATTTTTAAGTATACAATTTAGTATTAAGTTCATTTATGCTCTTACTAGAGGCCTGATCCACGAAAATTTGTGCAAGAGTAGGTCTTCCTTCTACCCCAGCTGCTGGCACTAGCTTCCCTCTGGCACCCTAGACCTAGGCTTCCCTCCTCCGGCCATCCACAGGCACCCAGGACTGGCTTCCCTTTGGCCCTGGCCTGGCTTGGATAGGAAGGTTGTCCGGAATGTCGCCCAGAAGATATCCTGTCTAATTAGCATTTTACACTTTTATTATTATACATACAACCCATCTCCAGAACTTTTTTTTATCTTGCAAAACTAAAATTATATACCATTAAACAACTTCCCATTTTCCCTTCTCCCAGCCACTGGAAATCATCATTTTAACTTCTGTCTCTATGAATTTGATTATTCTGAGTACCTCACATGAGTAAAACAATAAAGCATTTGCATTTTTTGTGATGGGCCTATTTTAATTAGCATAATGTCCTCAAGGTTCATTCATGTTGTAGCTTGTGTCAGAATTTCTTTTCTTATAAAGAATGAATGATACTCCATTAGATGTATATACACATTTTGTTTATCAGGTGATTATCTTTTATACTCTGATCTCTTTTAAAACATATCCTATCATCTATTGCTATCATTTCACCATATTTTTCACCTGAAATTAATTTCTAAGTGTGGTGAAGTGGTCAGGGAACTGGATTTTTCACCTCATTTTAACCCTACCTCATCTCAGTCATAGGCATATGGCCCAAGTGAAATAAAAAATAAGGCATTTATACCATCCCATATTTTATTTCCCTTTAAAAAATCTATGATTAATGAGTAAATTCTCAGCTGTTAATGCTCTTGGATTTGGTCATTGGTAAATAAAGACAAATGACTGGAGCCACTTCAGGTGCCCCAACCCAGCACTGACTGCTTAGGAGGCTGTGGATCAGGCCCAGAGAGAGGCCTGCAGAGAGAGAGGCAAGGTTTGATCCATAGCCTCTGTGGCATCTGTTGATCAGAACTTGTTTCTCTTTCTTGCCTGGCCTGGCTAGCAACCACCTCCATTTCTCTCCAGGCCTCTATAAGAGCTGATGATCAGCCCCAGCTTTCTGATCAGGTCCAGTTGATAGGCCCAGAGACCCTGACTGGCATAGATTTTGACCAATCAGAAACAAATCAGGGTGAACATAAGGAGCTAATGGCTGTCTAAGAGGTGGAGCTTTTGATGCACACTGGCATAGAAACTGACCAATCAGAACCAGATCTGGGTCAATTGTGAGGAGCCAATGGCTACCTAGGAGGTGGAGCTTTTGATGTTGACTGGCATAGAAACTGACTAATCAGAACCAAATTGGCTGGAGGAAGGCAGTTGGGGACAGATCAGGCCTATATGGGAGAGAAGTTGGGAATGAGATCATGCAGGTAGAGGAGGGCAGTTAGGATTATCAGGCAGGCAGAGGCAGTTAAGGGCGATTAGGCCAGCAGAGAAGAGCAGTTGGGGGTGAGATCAAACCATCAGGGGAGAACAGTTAGGGGTGATCAGGCAGACAGAGATAGTATCAATCAGGCCAGCAGGTGAGAGCAGTTAGGGGTGAGCTCAGGCTGGTAGGTGAGGACAGTTAGGGGTGAGATCAGAGTGGCAGGGTAGGGAAATTAGGAGTGATCAGGCTGGCAGGGGAGGGAAGTTAGGTATGATCAAGCAGGCAGAGGCATTTGGGGTGAGATCAGGCAAGCTGGGAGAGCAGTTGGGAGCTCAATCAGGCCAGCAGGAGAAATCAGGCAGCAGAGGGAGTTAGGAGCGATCAGGCAGGCAGGTAGAGGCAGTTTGGGGCGATCAGGCAGGCAGGCAGGCAGGTGAGTGGTTAGGAGCCAGCAGTTTCGAATTGTGAGAGGGGTGTCCGACCGCCGGTTTAGGCCAGATCCCACTTACAGGGATCTGGCCTAAACCGGCGGTCGAACACCCCCTGAAAAGTCCCCAATTGGAGTGTGTGCAGGGTAGGCTTAGGAAACACCTGCTCCATGCACAAATTTCATGCACTGAGCTTTTAGAGTTATATATTTATTAAAGTCTGTGGAAGTACTTGAAAGCCATGAATCTAACTTATTTTCCCTCTGTATCAAACACACTGCTGCTATTTGAATGGGAAGGGGGAAGTTATGGGTAAAAGGGATTAAAGTAAATAAAAACAAAACAACCAACATGTATCAATGTCTAGTATTATCTGTTATATAAGAATTTCAGCTAATGCACACAAACTGTAGGACACATAATAAACACTCAAGACATAGTGGCTATAATTATAGTATATTCACTCTTTTGGGTGATATTTTGAATACATTTTGACAATAAATTTTGACTTGGTCCAAGGTTATACCCTCAAGTGCAGGCCTGATGATTTGGAATTTTGAGCTGGTGCCTTAAGAATGTTTATGTGCTTTGAATAACAGGTATGTTAATGAAAAGGCAGTGTATTATTTTGAAAGTTGAGAGAATGGACACTCTATTCTTATAAAATGGAAGGACTACCCTTTCCCACTCCATCTGAAAATTATTAGAATTATAGTTTCATGCAAAATATCCATGTTTACATATATATGATTAGTCATGTTTAGTTGTATATTTAAAACTTAAATTTCACTATCTAAAGATAATACTATTATGTTCATCTTTTCCTTGTCTAGATGGACCCCAAGCTGTGCATAAGAGGCCATAAGTGTTCAGGTTGAAGGGATGGTTTTTGTGATCAGAGACCTCTGGATTCAAACTAGGCTTTGCTGTGCATTAGCTCTATGACCTAGGGGACATTATTTAATCTCTTGCTCAATTTTCTTACCTATAAATAGGGACAACATGGGATCTACCTTCTGAAGTTCATGTGAGAAAAAAATGAAATAATAAATAAGCATTTACTGTAGTACATGGCACATGGTAAAGACCAGACAAAGTTGGCTTTTTTAATTTATAACTTGTCTGTCCTCGCTATGCTGTCAGTTCCACATTGTACTTAAAAATATATACATATTTTCTTTCTTGGAGCTTTGCTATTTTGAGTTTTATGGGAGTTCTTATTTCTTGCCACAAGAGCCATCCTCAGTGTCTCCTGTATAGGTCACCCTTAGTCCATGGCTGAAGTTTCCTGTCCTTTTTATAAGACACCATCTGCAGGGTTGAGCTTGAAGGACCATAAGGTCCTCCTGTGGTGAGGAGTAAGCCAAGGTGATGCTGACAGCATATATATTATCTGAATTGATTTGTTTCTAAAATCATTCCTAACCCTGGTTCAGCTGTCTTAGTTATGATCCCTCAAGGGTATGGCTTTTACTAGAGAACACTAGCTCTCTGAACAGCTTCCTTGCTAGAATCCTTTTCTCAAACAAGAGGAGCATTATGTGTTAGCGCTTTGCAATGTGGCATCTTGTTACTTGGCTAGTTTAATTGGAAGCTACATTTTGGAATCTATCCTTTAAAAAAAAAAAGAATTTCTTCCTTCCTCCAAACATTTAAAGATAATTAGACAAAACAAATGGAGCAACAATGATAGTTAATTTCTAGCAGGTTCTTACCAGAAAAGGAAAGGGTATTAAGGATCATAAACAATTTATTAATTCTATTTTTTATTTTTTGGGAACCATTGTCTGATATTTTTAAGTAAGTTGGATATCGTATCAATTAATCAGATGAAGAGAAAAAATAGCCTGGTAATTCAAGCTTTTAATAGGTACACTTTATAGTTAATATAACATTTTCATTGTTTAGAACACATTTTTGAATATCCACTATTTATATAGTGTTGTGGAAGTTTCTGAGAACTGTTCTAGATGAAAAGAAAATTTTAGTTTTCAAAAACTGAGAGTGATGAGAGAAAACACTATAGTGGTGAGATAAATGCATTCTATATGGGGAATAGCAGATATATGGGACTTTAGTTTCCACTACTTATAATATAATCCAGAGCATGCATGATTCCACTTGTCTTTGCTCCTGCTTCAAACTGTGAAGGTACTTGGCTCTTTTATTTTAGTATTACAAAATTGCTCTATCTGTATTTTTTTTAGTTTGGGAGCCAAATTCACTTTGCTTAGGTTGACAGCTGCTACTCTTAGGAGTACCAAATAAATAAATAAACATGAAGCAACTGGATTATAAACCTAGCACAGTTCAACTTGGAATAACACATTTTTTTGGGGGAAAAAACTACTTGAGAAGAGAAATATGAAAATATCTGGAAAGTTTCTAACAAGATCTAATAAAGGAAGATGGCAGAAAAAAATTGGCCATAGGGTATAGAGGCAAGGTAGAAAGAAAGACCCTTCGGATCCTAGTGTTTTCTTTTCTTGTAGAGGCAGCATTATTAAATGAAGCCATAGTAATGACCAGAATGGTATTCTACCTTTTTAAAGTATGTTTTTATTGATTTTTAGAGATAGAGGAAGGAGAGGGACACAGAGACAGAAACATTGATGAGACAGGGCCCCTAACCATGATTGAACTTACAACCTGAGCTTGTGCCCTGAGGGGGAATCAAACCGGGACCTCTTATTTCCTGGGTTGATGCTCAATTGCTGAACCACACCGACCAGGACAGAGTAATATTTTTAAAACATTTGTTCCACACTAGTTATTGCTTTTATGAAGTTAAATTTATGTTCCTTGGTTTGAGTTCAGTTTATTAATTTGTTGTTATATCGCTCTATATATAATGATTTTCAGATATATTGATTCAAAATCAGTTGCTTAATTTGGTGCATTTGATACATAGCCTGATGTTGATCTAGAAAAGCAGTTTGTTCTAGGAAAATCCTTTTGTAGGTGGAAAGCTAAGTCCTTTAAAATGACCTTAGGGGGGAGTGGTGGATGGGGGAAGAGACTGAACATAAACTGTGCACCTATGGATGAGGACAATGGGGGTTGGGGAGGGGGTGGAGGACATGGTGGAGGGGGTGGGGTTCTGGTGGAGGGGGGAAGAAATGAGGAACCTTTGTAATAATATGAACAATAAAGATTGATTTAAGAATTTAAATAAAATAAAATAAAATAAAATAAAATGACCTTAGGTGAGAATTGGGTTTTCAAAGATAGAGAGAGATACAGTTATCTCAGCTTAATTTTAAGTTGGCATTTTTCACCATATATTTAATCATGCTTTGTTTTAAGGGAACACAATGACAAGGAAGAGAGAATGGGGTATACAACTGAGACTTGAATACAAAAATCTGTCTCAATGATTACCATGTGTATGATTGGGGGGAAAAAAACATTTGATACATGTGATGGTTTGATTGCAAACTGTTTTTAATTCTCCATTCTATCCATGTGACTCTCCAACTCCTCCAATTAAGAAAATATGTCTACTATTATTTCTTCAAACAGGGGATCTCTATCCCTTGCTGGTACTCCTATAGATACAGAGACATGGAAGCATGCAACTAACGGACAAATCTCAGAGGGAAGGGGGTTGGCAGGAAGAGATTAATCAAAGAATTTATATGCATATTAGAGGCCTGGTACATGAAATTCATGCATGGGGAGGGGGTCCCTTCAGCCCAGCCAGCACCCTCTCCAATCCAGGACCCCTTGGGCAATGTCTGATTTAGTTTTGATCCCTAGGACATCCCTCCTAGGGAGTTGGACATCCCTCTCACAATCCTGGACCACTGGCTCTTAATTGCTCTCTTGTCTGCCTGCCTGGTTGCCCCAAACTGCTCCTCCCTGCCAGCCTGATCGCCCCTAATTGCCCCTCCTGCTGGCCTGGTAAACTCTAACTTCCCCCTATGGCCAGCTATTGTAGGTCACCCCCAACTGCCCCCTCCTGCTGACCTGGTCCCTCCTAACTGCTCCCCCCACTGGACTGGTTACCCCTTACTCTCCTCCCTGCTGACCTAGTCACTCCTAACTGCCCCTTGAACAGCCTAGTCACCCCCTCACTATTCTCCCTACCAGCCTAATCACCCTCAACTCCCCCCCTGCTGGCCTGGCCACCCCGAACTGCACTCCTCTGCTGGCCTGGTCGCCCCATGCAGCCTGTTGTTCAGTCATTTGGTCATCCCTCACTAACCCCCTTGCTGGCCTGATCACCCCAGGCAGCCTGCTGTTCAGTTGTTTGATCGTCCCTTACTAATGCCCCTGCCATCCTGGTCGTAGGCAGCCATATTGTGAGGGTCAATTTGCATATTATCTCTTTATTATATAGGATATGCATAACTCATGGACACAGACAATAGTGAAATGAAGATCTGGGGCAGGGGCAGGACTACTGTTGTGGGGGTCAATGTGGGGAAATGGGGACATCTGTAATACTTTTAACAATAAAGATATACTTTTTAAAAAGTAAGAAAAGTGGGTGAAAAAGAAAGAAAAGGAAAAAGTATCTGTTTTTTCATCCCTTGACTCTGAATTTGGCCTTGCAATTGCTTTGCCAACACAATGAAGTGCCAACAGAATGAGTGGCTATGCGGCACTTCAGAGACTAGACCTCTCACCACCTGGGAAGAGACCATGTGTAGGAGAGGGGTTCCCAGCTGATAAGTGGCCATTTCCTAGAACCAGGGTCTCCTAGTTGACCTAAAATGACCACAAATACTTGAGGGGGCCTTCAGAGACCAGACATTCTCTCAGCTGAACCCAGCATCATTATTGACTTGTAGAATTGTATAATAGATAAATGATTAATGATTATTGTTTTAAACCAAGTTGACTTAGTGAATCTCTGAGATTCGCTTATCCCATCTGTAAAATGGAGATGATTACACTTGTCTTGGAAGGTTGTTATTGGGACTACATGATGAGAAATGTTACAAGACTATTGCCATAGCTAGCACATAGCATGTGTCTAATTAATGTCACTTTCTTATGCCCCTTTTATGAGCTCCACCCACCTTTTCACCCCTTTCCTCCCTGACGCATTTTCCCTTGAGTCAAGAAAGCAAATAGTCAATCTTTTGCATAATCTACTGCCACCTAGATGGCTTAGGTGCTGTGACTAGGTAATTAAAAATGATGAATGCTCAGCTCACATTAAAATAACAGGCATAGTGAGTGCACCAGAACACATCTTGATTAAGATGTCTCACCCACGTGCTTTGTCACTGGCTACAAACCAAATACTGAGTGAGGTTGACTGACATGCTCTGCATGACACAGAGAGGGATGATGCTGGTTTCATTAAATGTCACCCATTCACATTTGGTGTTTCTAAATCAGTTAATTATCGAAATTTGTTTCATAGCACCGCTTTTGTTAATTTGAAAGTATTATATGTTTGAGCTAACTTGGGTATATTTTGAAAGTGAATTAACACTAATTGCTTCTATCAATAATTGTGTCTTAAGAGACCAATATGAATGACGGCTAGAGATACATTATAGACGTAGAACGTTTCTTAGGAAACTCTTCCTAAATCCTTTTCCAAATGCAAATTTCTTCATCTGGGATCAAGTTTTTCCTTGGAAAGAAAGACTGAAGTTCATTCAATCAACATTGACTCAGTCTGGTTTTTAGATTTGTTAAAACCATATAACCAGAGTTGAAAGTAACTGGGTCTAGTCTTCTTGGGACTAAATTACAATGAGATTGAATAGTGCCTCCTGGGCTGAATAATATGCATTGTCCAATGCCTTCATTATACTTATATCTGCTATTAGATAATTCATGTGCCTGCACTGCCTGCTGTTTGGAATTTTCCCAGATGCCCTGGATCTCTGATTTATTTTTACTCATTTATTTCCATAGTCATCCATTTAATCATTCATTACCTTATCAAACATATACACCTTTGATGTGTCAGACATGTGGTTCTTGTTGTATAGAGAATTCTGGTCTAGTGAATTGAGGCAGACATGTAAAGAAATTACTAGAATAAACTGTTTTATCAGCTGGAAGCTTTACACGTTACCTGAGGGCAGAGACATCTCCCCTGCCTGAGAAAAGTTATCATCACCCCAGGAAACTAACAAACTCTACAGCCTCTTCTTTATGATTTCTGTATCCCAATCCTGGAATTTTCCATGTTGCCATATAAGTGCCCTGGGGTTCCTGAATGTACCAGTTCTGTCCCAGAGAGGCTGTGATGGCTGTAAAGGTATGAAACACTTAGCCAGACTTGTAAAGGTGACACATACTCAACAAAAGATTGTTACTCCCATTTTATAAGAAACTCAGTTATATTTCCATTTAATTAAAGGTGACATTTATGGAAAAGTGATTTTCATCATAATACCAGTATTAGTATTTAGGAAGTGCTTATTGCCTGCATATAGGAAATTTGTCCTGGCTGACATTACACAGTATCACAGACCAGGGAGCTTAAACAATAGAAATTTATTTTCTCACAATTCTGGAAGTTAGAAGTTTATCAATGTGTTAGCATAGTTGGTTTTGCCTGAGGCCTCTCTCCTTGGCTTGTAGCTGGCTGACTTCCCCCTGTGTTTTTACCTGGCCTTCTCTGTGTGTATATGTCCTAATTAATTTGTCTCTTTTTATAAGGACATCAATCATATTGGATTAGGGCCCACCCTAATTACCTTTCACCTAATTACCTTTGTAAAGACCCTATCTTTAATTACAGCTACATTTTGAGGTACGAGGGACTAAGACTTCAGCATATGAATTGGGGGGAAATATACAACTGAGTACATATCAGTAGTTTTCACCAAAATATTCATTAAAATATGAACATTCACATGTAACAAATAAACTGCCATTTTATTTCTTAACACGGCTCATAAAATGCATCCACCTCAAAGAAAAAGGACCTGCTGATTTGACATGTGTCTATATACAAGCTTGAGTGGCTTGGACGTGAAGGAGAAAGGAATCTGAAGTTTTGGAGAACATCAGAAACAGTAGAAAAGCCTTCTGCATATTCTTTATTTCTTTTATTTTTTTTGTCCAGAAAGAAAAATTATGACAGATGATTTGAAAAAGATCTTTTCTTTTTTTTAAGTTGGCAATTAGCCAATTTTTTCTTTGTATGCTGTCAAGAGCATTTTATCTTTCTTTTGCTCTATGAGCTCTCAGTTTGATTTCTGTTCTACCAATGCATCCATTAACTAATGGTATTTCTCTCTGCCTGTGTCATGCATATGTGTGCACATGTGTATATGAGAAAGAGAGAATAGCAGAAAGAAAGCACATTTGCTTTAGACCAACACATGCCAACTCTTGTTCTCAATCTGGAAAGTTAGAGAGAGAGACATATCTAAAAGAAAAAAAAAAAGGAGGATTTTTATAGAATTCATACATAATATCAATAATGTTTATTTCATGCTCTTTTAAAATTTGAAATTATACTAACATTTAGAAGAAACCAGCAGCACTTCAGTCAAAGGCAATGTTAATGCATGTAAAATGATCTTGTTTGAAGAATTAGTTACATCTTATTTCACATTTAGTGAAGCTATGTTTTTAGGTTTGGTCATACATAAACATGGTACAGATGCACATGACCACTCTTGAAATTTACCTATGATTATTATTACAACTTTTTAAACAAAAGGAGTATCATAGAGGAGATGTCTTATAATCAACTCAATTTGGATGTTGAAAGGCATTTACCTTCTTTTGATAACCATATTCCCAATCTATTGAACTTTCTTTCTGTTGTTTATCCCACCACATAGCCGTATGGATTCAAACCTCTTTCTCTTCATCTGGTGTCATGGAATCACAAAATGGCCCTGACCTCTACCTGGGTCTTAGTTCTTTTAGACAAGATATCATAATTTTACTGGCATTTCATTCAGCTACTGTCACCAACACTGAAATAAAGAAATCTCTCTAAATGGCTCTACTTATTCCCACATTTTGTAGAATCACTGATAACTGGTTCTTCATTGCCGTCAAGGAGGCTTCCTATGAAAAGAAACAACATTCTATACTTCAAAATAACTTTCATACCATAACTTACCATTATCAAGAGTTATACTGTTAATTTAAGTTAGATTTTCTGACATGATACCTCTTCTTACAGTAGATCCTCAGAATCCTGGCCAAGCTCATGGCATTGGCAAACCTAACAAAATTGCTATCGGCTGCATTGGTTTTTACCTTTCTCTTTTATGTTGAGGATACCAGCTGTTGAATTTATCAGTGCAATAGGTTCAATGGGGTTAAAACCAAAAGGGCTGGTGCCTTTTTCTCTTTATCTCTATGAAATTTTTTATTTTTTATTTTTATTAATTTTTATTTTTTTAGCAAAGCTGGCTTGAGAAAATTGGATTATTGCCACATTATATAGAGGTAGAACAATGAAAGAATGCAATTTGGTGGGTTATATTTACTTAACTATCTTAGATAAATTTAGAAAGAGACAAATCTTTTATCTGGTCACCATAATCGGATTTATTTGACAGAAATTGGGATAGTTAAAATTTTATTAATTTAGTACCTTAATTTTTTGCATAGGAATATGTGCACTTGTAGCATGGGCATTAGCTGATGCAAAACATCAAAGTTTCAGGAGCACGGAAGGACTGATAAAATGCTCAGGAGGGGCCTATTGATTTGAATGACTATATAATGCAAAAGATAATTGAGGCTCCCTGCTTGGTTCAAGGAAGTAGGTCAAAGCTAGAATGCATGTCTCAATATCTACATTTCTTTGACTTCAAAACTCTCTCATATTGGCCAATATTCCCTTGGGCTTATAATCTACTTCCACTTTTGTCTTCCTTCAGTCTATTTTCCTTCATTCTTACCACAGTAGCTAGGTTAATATTTCTGAAAATTAAGTAGCATCACATAATTGCCTTGCTATCTGCCGTTTTCTACCCGTTGCACATCTAGTGTAAAGCTTCTTTCCTGCACCATCTATTCCTTGCTAATTTGTCTAACTCCACCCAATTCATTCATGTCAAAGTTCACTACAAGTTCTTTGGCCTCCTTTCAGCTCCTAGGACAGACCAAATTCTTTCTAACCTCAGGGTCTTTGGACAAACTGTTTCCTCTGCCAAGAAATATTTTTTACTGCATAATTTTGTTTGTTTGTTTTGTGTCATAGTTTTGAATTCAGCTAAAGTGTCAACTTCGAAAAAAGCCCTAGCCTCTAAGAAAGGGAGAAGGGTAGATCTCCCTCATTTTGTTCTATCCAAGCATTCTGGTGTTTTATAGCTTAATACTACTTAAAGTTATTTCCTTTATGTGTTAGTTTTTAGTCTTCCTGCAGGTTTTATGAAAGTAGAATTCTTATCCTTCTGTTTTCCATTGCACCCCAGTGCTGAGGACAGTGCCATAAAATAAATAAATATTTGTGGTAAAAATGAATGAGATAATGTAAGACTATTTTATTTAAGTTAATGTAGAGTATTAAAGGCGTTCCAATAGGGGAATTATCACCAAATACAGGGTGTCTCCTCTCAAAATGTATGCACATCTTAGCATCTGATAGCTCAATTAATGTACCTTTCTTTCCAGATTTTACCCATTGGAATTAATAATGGCAGCCAAATTGTGTATACACTTTTTTTACACACCATGAATTTGTTCTGATATGAGAAGGTTCAAAAGACATTGGGCTTAAGAAGTACCACTTGTGAACATCGTAGCATTCTCAACATTCTGCAATGAACAGAATTAGCAACCCTGTGGTGAGTTTCAGCGGCAAAGCTACTTCTGGCAGTATTGGTCACAGCATGAAATAGTACTTTAGCAACCTGAAGTGCTAAAGGATAAAACACCTATGTCCTGTGGAGCTGTGAAAGGAACCCATCTGATTAGAGTTCGTCTCTGGTGATCTTTGAAACTATCTGGATGGACATGAGGATAGTTGAGGCTAGAGGGCCTAGACCAAGAGATATTTTGCTTAAAAATTTATGATCTTTTTTTTCTCAATGTAAAATAATGTACTTCAGAAACTATTATCTGTGGGAATAAGTATTATCTAAACCACATGTGTCAAACACAAGGCCCGCGGGCCAAATCCATCCCGCCAGGCCTTGCAATGTGGCCCGCACTGCGCTGTCATCACTGCACTACGCTGCGTTTCCATCACAATGACAGTTTATGACTGTTCAGTAAACCATTCGGCCCGCGATTTAGGCTGGATTTTAGATTTTGGCCCCTTCTCTGATTGAGTTCGACACCTCTAATCTAAACAGTGCATAAATATTTAGGATCCGAACATTTTCTCTAGTTGCAGTTGTCTCTTACTATATAAAACTATTTTTTTTTTTTCTACAGGACAGTGAGAGAGAAAGAGAAGTAACAGGTAACTTGAGTAAATGGAGCATAGGTCCTAGGGTAGGGGCACAACAATGTGTTACAGGGGTACATGGGATGAGTGTCTAGCCTGAAGAATAAGCAACTCACTTTTTTAACTTACGGACAACCACCATTTAACCTACTCAGTATTTTATGGGTCAGGATACAGAGAAGGGCATTTCTGAGCAATCCTGCTTCATGTGGAACTACATGAGGTGATGGGATGGCTGGAGGTCTAAATGACCTCAACTCACATGCTATAGTTGGTGCTCCCTGTCAGCTGGAAGCTCAGTGGCAACTGTCAGCCATGAGCCTGAGTTTTTCAAGTGATCCTCTCCACAGGTCTGCTTGTGCTTCCTCACAGCATGATGACTGGGTTTCCAAAAACAGCATTTTAATCAATAAAGGTGGAAACTGTGTAGAACCTTAACGGTCTTGTAAGAGAAGTTATATAGCATCACTTCTAATACATTTTATAGTTCAAAACAGATCATAGAACCTATCCATACTCAAGGAGAGAGGAAACAGATTCTACCTGTTGAGGGAAAAATAATAAGGCCATGTATAAAGGAACATGTCGAATGGCAGATATTACTGTAGCCACTTTTGGAAACACAGCCTTCTACAATGGTTTAAATTATTTGGTATTTAGTTTATTTTTTTTACCTTGAATCTAGAAAGCAACTGACTTTCCTCTCAAAGTAAGTTATGAAAAAATTATCTTTATCTTCTTTTATGTTCTCTTTTAACTCTGTCCCTCCAGGAATATTTTATTAAATCTTATTTGTAACTTAAAATTAGTTCTTTTCTATGTTTGGAAGATGGCCAATTTTTTAGTATCTTTTTAATCAGCACATTATTTGGGATACTTGACTCTCAATAGGAATTGATAAATATTAAACAAATCCGAAGGACACAATCCCTCTCCAGTTTATACTCTTAAATTCATTCTACTGTCAATGTGATGCCTTAACATGAATAACATTGGTGTATTTTTGGACCTGATTCTAGTTCTTCTTTTTTGATCACCACCCTGTATTACCTTGGGTAAGTCATTTATCTTTGGGTTTCAATTTCCTTTTGTGTAAAGCAAATGCCTTTGACTTGATAATAGCAAAAAACCAGAATAATCCTTAAATTATTTTTCCCCTCAGAGGAATTTGGTACTAACCATTTCTGATAACTACTCAAAAGAGTTTGATTAGTGATTCAAGTTGGAAAGAAGTTATCTACTTCTTGTGTCTGTTTTAGTAAAATAACACAAATATCAAAATATCTCTTTTTCCCATTAATATTTAGCAGTCAATGCTTTCTAGCTAATGTTAAATTTATGAGAGAGTTTGGTTGTTGTTGTTTTTTAATTGTTGCTATTAAGTATGAAACACATTGATGTTTCAAACTAAAAGTCAGATCTCTTGCTTTTGTTTGCTAATTGAGTTTGAATTTAGTCAAGGAAGCATTGTAAAGGCATATGCAGGTGATAGAAACTCTTAGAGTTTATAATGTTCTTTATTATCCATAAATGAGTGAGGTCATGTGGTGTTTCTCTTTCATTGATTGGCTTATTTCACTCAGCATGATGTTCTCCAATTCCATCCAGGTTGCTGCAAATGATGAGAATTCCTTCTTTTTTATGGCAGCATAGTATTCCATTGTGTAGATGTACCATGGTTTTTTGATCCAATCATCTGCTGATGGGCACCTAGGCTGTTTCCAAATTTTGGCTATTGTAGATTGTGCTTCTATGAACATAGGGGTGCATATATCCTTTCTGATTGGTGTTTCTAGTTTCTTGGGATATATTCCTAGGAGTGGGATTACTGGGTCAAATGGGAGTTCCATTTTCAGTTTTTTGAGGAAACTCCATACTGTTCTCCACAATGGTTGCACCAGTCTGCATTCCCACCAGCAGTGCAAGAGGGTTCCTTTTTCTCCACAACCTCGCCAACACTTGTCGTTCAATAAAATATATATATAAAAAAATAAATAAATAAAAAATTCATTTTCACAGACAAAAAAAAAAAAAAAGAAACTCTTAGAGTTTATAGGTAATTACTGTAGAAACTCACTCATGTGAATGTCACACTGTTTATATCAGCCATTTGTTTTTGTCCTCATCCATGGATTTATTATGTGACATTATGTAATAGTCATTGCATGATTTATTTCCCCCAGAAACTATATGAGGTAGGTGATATTATCTTTGTTTTACAGATGAGGAAACAGAAGCAGACTAAGATTTAGCAAGTTGCCCAAGGTCACATATCTTATACTTGGGAGAGCTGGGAATTTAATCTAGGTTGTTTTTTGTTTTGTTTTTAATTTCAGAGCATACTTATTAACCCAGGTGGCTTGCATTCCTTTCTAATTTTGAATTTGATTTTTTTTTTCTTCAGAATTCTAGATTTAAATTCAATATGGTGATTCTAGGAATGAGGCTCTAACACTAGGGCACTAACTCTAATACATCTTGGAGGTGCTGAACCATTTGTGTAATGAATCCCAGGCTGACTGATGAGACGGACATCACGAGGTTTGGGGGCTTAATGGGCTTCATCTCCTACATGTTTAAGAACTTTCCCTTGTACATCTGTCATCCTTTCATAGTCCTGTTAAAACATCATTATTCTACTTCTATTCCTCCTCACTGCCTGGCCAGAAGCTTTTCTTTATTTCAGTTTTTCATACTCAGTGTTGCTTCAAAGAAGAAGGATGATAAAATAACTTAACTCATATAAAAAAAAAAAACCCTCACTGGTAACAGACTATTAAAAATAGTGCAAATTTCATAGGACTGCAGACATGTTTTATCTTGAAAATTTATCTGGGACATTTGCTTAACTAGAACAATTTTGCATATTCACTTCCATCTGCCTATGAAATATTCGCTTGGGTAAAACTATTCCTTCTTCAGAATATTCAATGTTAACTTTTTTCCTTGACTCTTTAATAAATTCACATATTTATTACAAACACAAATCAGGCATTTTAGGTACTATAAATATTAACCATTTATATGTGTGTGTGTGAATAAAATCTTTTATTACATTTCTGAGTTTACTCTGCCATATTAACATCCATTGAAACTGCCAAAATAACTCACCTAAAAGCAATTTCCAAAACAGTGCAAGCAATATACTTAATCATCTGTGATGTTGTTTGGATGGTTTGCTGTGTCTCACAATGTGGAAGCTATTGTAACATCCTTTAAAGGTGCTATTGATTGGAACTTTTTTTCTGGGGTGATTCATAGTCTGAAGACTGAGGTTTTAGTTTCTTATATATCCCCTTTAGTTTATGTTTGTGACATGAAGTCACATTTGTCTAAGTTTTAGAGATGTAGTGGGGTTCAAATAAGATATTGCTTGGGAAGGTAATTTCACAATTGTCTGGCCTTCTTTGTATCGTTAACAGTTCTTCTAACCCCCAAACGTGAAATAAGAGCTCCTCTCAGGAAGGTCAAGGTTCCTGAAACTTGGATCCTTAGAAAAAGAGTTTCAGATTCTGCTTCCAGGTCTCTGACATAATCCACTTGCTATAGCCTTGACTTTTTCCTCTCTCTCTTTCTGTCTGTGCCTGGCATTCAAGTACCCCTGTGCCAACACCTTGGATTGAACTGTTGACTGAATAGCTCTGGAATGTGTGGTCGAATAATCAATTTTGGATTCTGATGCTCCACTTTGGCTCTATATCTTATTTACCTTTAAATCTTGGAGCTTTGTCCCAAACCACCTGTGCCCTGCATCTTAGAAACTGCTGAAATGCCAGGAACTGTTTATCTTAGAAAGAAGTGGACAAGCACTGTGTTTAGTGCTGGTGCTACAGAGACTAAGACTAGAACTAGTCTCTGTCTTAAAAAACTTGTTCTCCTGTTGCAGTTGAAGGGAACAGAAATATAGGCTTTTTTTCAATGTGATAAATGGGGTACAAGACCATGCACGAATTTTCTGAGAGCACAGAATAAGGCTATGAAATTAAGCTTCACATTTAGAAAAGATTGTTTGACAGACTTGCCACTTGAAATGATGGTTAATGATGTGAAGGCAGCAGCTAGGAAGAACATATGTCTGAAAGGGAAGCTGTTTTTGTTTTAAGGCAAATCATGGAGTACAGAAACAACAAAGTGTTAATAAAGAAATACATGAGTTTGCTTGTTGCCAGAAAGTGCAATGCAAAAGGCCCAAAAATGGTGGTTAAGAAGACAGAGGTCAGATCGTGAAAACTCTAAGGCTTATCCTATAGAAAACCAGTGTTTGTAATACTTTGCTATTTTATCTAATTATATTCCAAATGGCATCCATTTACTCTTATGCTAGAACTAGCACTATAATTTGGTTTTGGAGTCCCCACCATGTTCTCATTTCCTGGTTGAGTGACGTTGGATCCACTCCAAATTTTGGCACATTATGCAGAACAGACTGGTAAGAACACCCTTTCTGTTTGACCAGAGCTGGCCACTTCTTCAGGCCTCTTTCCCCTGAACACTCAATACTTTTTGTGGTTACAATGGCATGTATGTGTTCAGGACATGGAATAGTGATAGCTGAGCTGGAAGAGATGGAAGGAAATAACTATCATGTTTTTCCATGTATTAGATGACGCGCCCCCCCCCCCCCCGCCACTGTCCAATCTAAAATTAAGAAATCATTATTTTAAACATTTTGCTGGTTTCTCTCTTAAGGCCTTCTTTTTTGGCATCCTACGGAGTTGTTCTTCCTGTTTTCTCCATACACTCAGTGGGAGGAGGTCCAAATTGTCTCTCTGCAGCTCTAATTCCATGCTCTTTTGCATAGCTGATTACATCCAGTTTGAATTTTGCAGAGTGAGACAACTGCTTACCAGTATTTATCCTTTTTATTTTTTGACATCTTTATGGGCTTAGGATGCTCCAGTCCCTGTTGCATCTGTGCACTCTACACCTCTACCTTTAATTATGGCATTAGCTGACATCAGTAATAATAAGGCTCGTGATTGGAGAATGCCTGTTTGACAAAGTATGGCCAGCTATGCACCCACATTGGCTCCCTCATCAGCTGATTTCCACGTATAAGATGCACCTCGATTTTCAGTCTAATGATTTTAGGAAAAAAAAATAGTGTCTTATACACAGAAAAATATGGTATCCTCTAGCCAGCTTGAAAATAATTTTCACAGGAGAAGCAAAATCCCCAACACCTGGCCATAGTGTTTCTGTGGCTCTAAGCAAGTAAGAATCTTTTCAGCTATTTCCAAATTTCTTTCAGAAATTGCAGGTTTGTTTTGTTTCAGTTGGCTAAGTACAGATAGATCATCAACATTGTGTCATTTTTTTAAATCCTGGCTCTATTCATCTTATAATTATTGCTAATTCTTCCAATGTTCTGACAATATTGGAATTATGTCTTATTTTATAATTATTTTCCTGGGATGGTAGTTGTATCCAGGATATCTACATAGTTCCTCTCTGAACTATTTCTCATTTAACTCAAGGGCAGTAATCTAACATTTATAGTAGCAATTTAGTTGCAAATCAGGTTTCCCATACAAGATTTATTTCATTTGTATGTTAATTCTGTGCACTATGTATTATAAGAATTTTCATCTTATGGTTGATGACACAATTAAGCTGCTCTGGCCCTAGTCCACACAGCAGGTTGACTCTTGACCAGAAGAAGACTTCAGAGCTGGAGTCGTTCTCTATATGTGCCATGCTGCCTCTCTTCACACAAACAGTGCCTTTGGAAGATGATTCTGGGAAGATGTTAACTTCCTCCTTTTGCTAATAAGGGAGCTGAAGCATGAGAGAAAACAAAATAGTGGGTGGAATTGCAACAAGAGACAAGTGCCGATCTTTTAACTTAACTTGCGAGCTGTCAACTTATCTTTATCCATGACTTTTAAAAAATATTTATTTTGTTGACTTTTTTACAGAGAAGAAGAGAGAGGGAGAGAGAGTAAGAAACATAGATGAGAGGGAAACATCGATCAGCTGCCTCCTGCACACCCCCTACTGGGGATGTACCTGCAACCAAGGTACATGCCCTTGAATCGAACCTGGGACCCTTTAGTCTGCAGGCCGATGCTCTATCCACTGAGCCAAACCGGTTAGGGCTATTCATGATTTTTTATGCATTACTCTGTGGCTGGTTTCTTAACATATACATAACACTACTTGGTTTTATTACTGCTGGGCTAGCCTTATCTAAGACTGGGATGCAGGGATGCAGTTTGCCTTGTCTTATCAGCCCAAATGTGAATATGACCTCCTTATTCACAGAAGAAAAATGATAGCTATTTATCCGACTCGAATCTGTATATTCAAACTGTATTTTATCTGCAAAGTGCTTGTAATGAGCATCCAAAATACACAGAGTGGCACATATAATGGTAGCAATTTGACCAATAATTCACATATATGAAGCTTCTAAAAGGGCCTTAATTGTAAATAGTTTTGAAACTGTAATTATAAGCAGAGGCTTCCTTCGCTTTCAGTTTACCTTGGGGTCATCATTTTGTCTCTTGAACATTCTCTCATCAGGGTATTTATTGCCAAACGGGCTTTCTTACCAGCTTTCCTGTTGAACTCTGGTGGGCCCAGAGTATGTCAGGAAAATGTTTTAACTTGATCTTATTTCTGCTTGGGTAGAAAAAAGCATTTAATCTGTGCAAGCTCACATTTTATAAATGTAGCTTATAAAACTAGTTTCTTTAAGAGAAAAAGAGACCATTGCTTACTCAATATGAAAAAAAATTTATATGGCTTAGATACAATTGACACTTTTATATCAACACACCCATCTCTGGAAAGTTCTTACTATTTATGGACACTGTGTCTCATCCCAGGTTCAATATGCAGGATCAATAAATAGATGTCAGAATGTTGTGTACAATCATACTGAATGTTCTTTCTAAAAAAGATCTAGCCCAGCCAGCGTGGTTCTGTGAGTGAGTGTCAACCTATGAACCAGAAGGTCAGGGCACATAGTGGGTTGATGCCCAATAGGGGGTGTGCAGGAGGCAGCCGATCAATAATTCTCTTAAATCTCTCTCTCCCTCTCCTTTCCTCTCTGAAATTAATCAAAATATACTTAAAAAGACCTAGTAGAAATTCTAAATATTTAGAGAATTAAAATAATTATATTGATGCTTATGATCTTGATGTTGGGGGATATACCATATAATGAGAGGTCAATAAGGTGTTATGGTCTTTGCAGAACACATGCATATGTTGCAAACAAAGAATAATTCTATCTTTCCTGTTTCTTTGTTAGATACTACGTGGTGTTGATCTTGATTTATTTCTAAAGTATTTTTATATTATAGTTTTATGTTTGTTTTCAAGTTACTATTTTTTTCTTTGTGCATAGGAGCATTTCAAAAGGCAAGTGATAGACCAGCTGGCTTTGAATTTGAATTATTTTGTTGGAATCAATTACATTGTCCCACTGGATGGTGTTTTTAATTGAAGAAAATATCTCTTTAATTACGCTATCTTGGTTAACAATAAGAGACATAGAATCCTAGAATGTTAGGTAGGGACTTTAGGAATTGTCTAATCACTAACCATAACTCATAGAAAAAATACATTTTATTATTTTTAATTTTAATTTTTAATTTAATTTTTTATTGTTTAAAGTATTACATATGTCTCCTTTATCACCTGTTGACCTCTCCCTGGTTGTTTCCACCCCCTAGCACATGCCCTCACTCTCTCTACTGTCTATGTTCATGGGTTATGCTTATATGCATGTATACAAGTCCTTTGATTGATCTCTCATCTCCCCTTCCCTCCCTTCCCTTTGAGGTTGGTGGTCTGTTCAATGCTTCTATACCTCTGGATCTATTTTAGTTCATCAGTTTATGTTGTTCATTATATTCCACAAAAAAGTGAGATCATGTGATATTTACTTCCTTTGACTGGATTATTTTGCTTAGCATGATGCTCTCAAGGTCCAGTTTGTTGGTGTAGAGTTGTCTATAGTATGTTTTTACAATTCTTCGTGTGTTTGCATTGGGTCATTGTTACTTCACCTCTTTCATTTCTGATTTTGTTTATTTTAGTCTTTTCTCTTTGTTTCTTGGTGAACCTGCTTAAAGGTTCATCAACCTCGTTTATCATCTCAAAGAACCAGCTCTTGGTTTTATTTATCCTTTTTTTTTTCTTTTTCTTTTTTTGGTCTCTATATCATTTATGTCTTCTCTGATCTTTATTAGTTCCTTCCCCCAGCTTACTCTTGGCTTTTCTTGATGCTCGTTCTAATTCTTTAAGATGCAGAGTTTGATAATTTATTACCATTTTTTTGTTTTGGTTTTTGAGATAGGCCTGTAGAACTGTGAACTTCCCTCTCAGGACTGCTTTCACTGTGTCCCATAGATTTTGGATTGTTGTGTTTTCATTGTCATTTGTCTCCAAGATGCTTTTTATTTCTTTTTTTTTTAATCTCATTGGTAAACCAATCATTGTTTAATAGCATGCTATTTAGCCTCCAAGTGCATGATATTTTCATTGTATTATTGTAGTTGATTTCTAAATTTATGCCATTGTGATCTGAGAAGATGCTTGAATTTAGAGAGACTTTAAATTCAACTATACTGAGCAGTTAAATACACAATGCTAGAAGAACTCTTATTTTACAGATGTGAAGACTGAGGACAACTGAAGTTTAGGGATTTAAGATTAAAAGATGATTAAGTGCAATAGAATGGCAGTTTCCTAATTTCTATTACAGTGTTCTTACCACTAATCTCAGCTCTGGGAATGGGATAATGAAGTTATACAATTTCTGGATTTTTGTCAGTTTTTAATCACAAGTTAAAAAAATTGCTATTACTTCAGATGTTGTTGAAATTTTTTTCTAATACCACTTAATCTATTTTTTATATCTTAGTGAGAGTTAATAATATATATGTTTTTACTTTGAGGTTTTCTAAATCATCAACAACTACTATATAATATTGTAGTTGTTTGAAGGTATTGAAGCAAGAGAACCAGATATACATTTCAGATTCTGAGTCAAGGAAGAATGTTATAAAAACAGGCCAGGTAATGCCCTACAGAAATCGAGGAGAGGTATGGATGAGGGGTTATTATACTTAGAGAGGGAGGGAAACATTTATTTCTCTCAGCCTGAAGGTAAGGGTAAGAGGGCAACTGTGTACATAGGATATTGCTTTCAAGTATATAGAGGAAAAATGTGTACCTTTTTTTTTTTCTACAAAGAAATGACACCCAGGGTAAAATGCATGGAGTCAAGTAAAATAGAGGGGTTAGTTAGGGCAGCCTGAGGGATCTTGGTTATTCTATAAAGGAGCTACAACATAAAGTTAAATATGTATTCAAAGTCACATATTTTTATATCTAACTAAATTGAGTAAGATATATTATTGAATTATAATGATAAAGATAAAATAGCAATTATTAATAATTACATTTAATTGATTATTAGGTTGAATCCAGATTGTTTTAAAGCAAAGATAAATTTGAGCCAATTAAATAAAATGGGCTATTTAAAATGTTTCCTATTCTTAATCTACAATATGATGAATTAAACTTTTTGTGTTTGGACCTAGTGTTTAATTTGATGCTTAGTTTGGCAACACAAATTAGGGTTTCTTTTTTTGTTTATTTTTAATTGAAATACACTTGACATATGACATTATATTAGTTTCAGTTATATAAGATAATGGTTTGATATCTGTACATACTGCAAATATCATAATTAGTCTAGTTAACATCCATGTAATTATGTCATCATTGCAACAATATTTTTTAAGATCTACTTTCTTAGCAACTTTAAAATATACAGAAGAGTATTAACTTTCACCTTTATGCTATATATTACATCACCAGCACTTATTTTATAACTAGAAGTTTGTACCTTTGACCACCTTTACCCATTTCCATTTTGCCTTCCCTCCCCCCCTCCCCACACCTCTGGCAATGTATTCTCTTTATCTATGAGTTTGATTTTATTTTATTTGTTTAGATTCCACAGATACTTAATGAACTAGTTAATAATGAATATTTTTTCAATAGATGAAGTTACACATATGTTGGGATATATATGCAATTTGATATGTATGCTATTTTGGTGCATTGACAGCAAACTTCAAAACTTCATATGTCAAAATTGCTGAAGGTGTTAACATCATAGATATATTTTTACACTTAAAAATGTCAAATTTCATGCCAAAAAAAAGAGAACTTGTAGGAAGTTTTAATTCATTATTTTATTGAGAAGAAAAAATTATTGTATATTTTGGGAAGGTTATGGTGAACATGCTCCATCTCAAGATACTTGTGAATGCTGGTTTAAACACTTTAAATGTGATAATTTCCATGTGAAAGACAATGAATGTCCAGCTCAACCAAAAAAGTTTGAAGACCAACCATTGGATGAAGATGTGTATCAAACTCAAAAACAACTTGCAGAAAGATTAAACATTGCTCACCAAACAATTTCTGATCATTTGCAAGCAATGGGAAAGATTTTAAAGGAAGGAAAATGGGTGCCACATCAACTATACAAAAGACAATTGGAAAGCTGAAAAGTCATCAGAAAAATGTCTCTTCAAAAGCATGAAAGAAAGTTGTTTTTTTTGCATCAAATTGTAACTGGCAATGAAAAGTGAATTTATTTTGAGAATCCCAAATGCACAAAATCATGGGTTGATCCAGGTCAACCATCAACATCGACTGCAGGGCCAGATTGCTTCGGAAAGAAGACAATGCTCTGCGTTTGGTGGAATCAGGAAGATGGGGTATATTATGAGCTTCTAAAACCAGATGAAACAGTTAATACTGATTGCTACTGACAACACATAATCAATTTGAACCATGCTTTGATGGTGAAATGACCAGAATGTGCCAGAAAACACAGCAAAGTAATTTTGCTTCATGATGACGCGCCATCACACCTTGATTTGCTGCCTCCTGCATACTCCCTACTGAAGATTGCACCTGCAACCCAGGCGTGTGCCCTTGACTGGAAACCAACCTGGGATCCTTCAGTCCACAAGCCCAAAGGCTCTATTCACTGAGCCAAACCAGCTATAGCTAGGCTTTCTTTAATTAATTTTATTATTTATTATTTTTATTTATTATTATTATTTATTATTTAATTTTTTAATTATTTATTATTTTTTCCAAAGTATTTTTAAAATACATTTTACTGTTTTTTTTTACAGAGAGAAAGGGAGAGGTATAGAGAGTTAGAAATGATGATGGGAGAGAAACATTGATGAGCTGCCTGTTGCACATCCCCTACTGGGGATGTGCCTGCAACCAAAATACGTGCCCTTGACCAGAACTGAACCTGGAACCCTTCAATCTTCAGGGCTGATGCTCTATCCACTGAGCCAAACCGGTTAGGGCTAATTCATTTTATTTTTAACAGAAGAAGCCATAGGAGGTATATATGAAGGAAATTAAAGAAGAAAAGTGAATAAAATTTAATCAAATTAATAAAAATGTCATTCTATTTTGCTGTTTATTATTGAAACCCATAATGTTTGATAATGTATAATCAAACATGAGGGAACACCACTCAAAAAATGTGAATGAGCCGAAACCGGTTTGGCTCAGTGGTAGAGCATTGGTCTGCGGACTGAAAGGTCCCGGGTTCGATTCCAGTCAAGGGCATGTACCTTGGTTGCTGGCACATCCCTGGTAGGGGGTGTGCAAGAGGCAGCTGATCGATGTTTCTCTCTCATCGACGTTTCTAGCTCTCTATCTCTCTCCCTTCCTCTCCGTAAAAATATCAATAAAATGTATTTTTTTAAAAATGTGAATGAATGTTATTAGACATTCCTCATCAGACTTCAGGTATAATTCTTTACTATAGGGACATTCATCCTATCTAATAAAAGTCAATATGCAAATTAACCCTAAAATCTGTCACAAAGATGGCAGTGCCCATAGCATAAGATGGCAATGCCCAGTCCTCTCAGCCCTGCTGGAGTCCCCCGGTCCCAGGAAGTGGCCATTGAGAGTGGGCACCATGAGTGGCCTGACAGAATGCTTGCTTCATCGTGCCTCGATGAGGTAAGCATTCCAACCGGCCACAGAGGACCTTTTGGCAGTTGGCATGGAGCTATTGGGGGAGACATGGCAGACAACAAAACAAGCGTTCCAAAGCAAGTGTTCTGCACCTAGCTGTGGATGGGCCTCTGGGCAGCAGAGAGCCCCTGGGCAGCAGGCACAAAGCGGCCAGGCCCCACAGAGAGCTACTGGTACACGGATTCGTGTGCAGGGCTACTATTTTTTTTAAATAAAAAATCTTGGAAAAAGATATCAATAAACTCAGATTTCAGAGTGCTATAGTATTTTCATCCACATACTAATCCCATTACTTACCTCTCTTGCTCATTTCCCCCCCTTTAAGTGCTTGTGTCCCAGTTTTAGGCAGGGCCTGCTTAAGAGGCTGATTGGAACTTTGTGCTGCAGGGCTTCAATAACACACCCTATTAAACCAAAACAGTTGATTTCCCCCCACCCCCCCATTTCTACTTACTGGTTTTAGAGATTTCTAATCTTTTTGTAGAAACAGATAATTATGAGTTCCTGACACATGTATCTTAAAAACTATGCTTACTTCAACTTGAATGAGAAACTATTATGTGTTTGTATCTCCCTCAGGCTCAAGAGATCAAAAGTTATCATGTCTTAGGAAGGCCTTTTATTCATTTTGATGCCCCTTTTCATGATCAACTTTTAGTGGCTTTCAATTGTGTGATGATTAAAGGCTCTTAGAATCTCTTTATGGAGCCTTTTAAATATCAAATGGCCAGGCCTCGAGTGTGTATAAAATGTCTTCTCTCATGATCAGAGAAAAATGTAAAAATAATAAATTGAAAGTTTCCTTCTGATGGCCCTACTGTAATTTTAAGACAGCTACAGTTACTCCAATAGCTTGCATATTAATACCATGTTATATTCACTATATTAAGTTTTAAATTAAATTCTGATCACCTAAGATAATTTGTTTCAGTGATTTTAGGAATAGCAATCTCTTCAAAAAGATCAATGGTGAAAAACATTTAAGATCTAAATGACTGCCTTCAATCTCTTGAACTATTTTTTAGTAGTTTACTTAATCTAAAAAATAATTTAAGGATCCTCAATGCCTTGATTAACATTTATATGAGTCAAATTTCTAGAACATTATTTTCTCGGTATAGTATTTGTTATTTGTAATATTAAAAAGTTTTGTTATTAAGAAAACCTTCTGAGTGAAACAGTTTAATATGTTTCTTTTTTATGGGGTTTATAAGCATTTCTTTAAAATGCTGCTATTCATTGTAAATCTCTAAGGGCGGGGTGCATTTTCTAAATTTGTTTGACTAGTTTTGAGAAAAGACACCTCAGGGGACAATTCTATAAAATATGTTTTGGCAAAAACTGATATATAGGATGTTTTCGTTTCTATTTACATATTCAAAGACATAGTCAGTGAGTATATATAAAAAGAGTCAAATATTTCTAGGTTATGAAAGAATGTGTTATCTTAGGGTGAAGCAATCTCTTGTGAAATACACAGATGTGAGATGTTTCCAAGTTTGAACCTCTGCCCTAAGTTTCTGTTAGCTTGTGAGGTGATTGTTTAACAGATTTATCTTTGAACAAAGTTCCTTCGTATGAATTTTTATGTAGCCTAGAGGCTGGAAATAGAGATTCTAGTCATTTTAGCTCTGGGAAAACTTGAAGTGACTCAGGAAGATGAATGTGCTTGGGGAAGGGAACTGGTGTTGGACATCAAGGGAAGAGCTGTACTTTGGGATCCACATGTTGGGGCACATGGTCTCTAAATCACTGGGTGGCACCTGACCTTGAAAAGATATGGGTGCTGAAACCAGTTTGGCTCAGTGGATAGAGCGTCGGCCTGTGGACTGAAGGGTCCCAGGTTCGATTCCTGTTAAGGACATGTACTTTGGTTGTCGGCACATCCCCAGTAGGGGGTGTACAAGAGGCAGCTGATTGATGATTCTTTCTCATCAATCTTTCTAACTCTCTATCCTTCTCTCTTCTTCTCTGTAAAAAAGCAATAAAATATATATATTTTTTAAAAAAGAAAGAAAAGATATGGGTTTCCCAAGCTAGACTGAGATTTTACCAAAATCATTTTCCCACAGAGGGAAGAGAAGATAGAAGACCTCCAGTATGATGCCTGTCATTAATATTAAACGTAATATATAAGTAATCATATCTTACTCTTTGCCTTCTGGTTGTGTTTTAGAATCAGTAATAAAGTTTCTAAAAAGGAAGTATGGCTTTGGCAGGCTCCTTCTTTATTAAATAGAGGACCTCTGTGGCTAGAGATGTCCCATGCTTTTTGGATACTTACTGTTTGCTAGTTATTATTTGAATATGGAATTTCCTTCCATTATCTTCCAAGATTTGCCACCATAACTTGTCTTTGTATCTAAGGTTTAGGGGGGTAATGTATAATCTTAGGTAAGGGGACAGAAAAAGGTTGTTAGGAAGGAACTGAAGCCTCTTTGGAATAAAGCTGAGAGAAAAGTGTGAAAATTTAAATATATTTTAACATAAATTCCAAGACATGCAAAAGGGCACAGTGGAGTAAATGTGGCGATATTGTTGATGTAGTATGTGATTTTAAAATTAAGTCATGGATGAGTAAAAAAAAAAAAAAACCCACAACAAAACACACCTACATATGTACAGTCAACAGTGTGGTGATAGTCAGAGGGATGGGGGTGGGAGCTAGGTAGAGATGGGGAAAAGGGGATGAATGGGGATAGAAAGAGACTTTACTTTGGGCAATGGACATAAAATATAGTATGCAGGTACTGTTTTGTTGAGTTGTACACTTGAAGAAGCCTGTATAGTTTTATGAACCAGTGTCACCTCAATACATTCAATTAAAACAACAACAACACATGACTTGGGGAAGCTTGTGGACAGAGTGAATGATACATTTAAGGTTTCAAAGGCAGGGAAGTTCCTGGTAAATAAAGGTTTTAGGTGTGGCCCTAACAATAAGTTAATGCATACTACCAGCTCTGTGCCTTGCCAGGATGGCTAAGGGTGTACCTAAGAGGGGTGGTGAAGGATTAAAGAAGACAGTCAAAAGAATATAGCTGTAGCTTGGTAGATCTCCCATGTCTGAATGAGGACACAGAAAGACCCAGCCTTAAAGCTGAAGCTTTATTCTATAGTCAGAGCACAGGAAGCAAAATAAGAAAGTGGTCAACATGATTACAATGTTCTTGTGAATTTCACTTGTTTTGGCAGCACTTGTTGCATTTCCCACAGCCCATTAGCTACCTCAGAAGGAGCTAGGGAGGCATATAAGATAAAGTTTAATTATCCTAGAAGGGTTCTGCCCTCAAAGCTGGGACTTGTTTGTGGCCCTGCCACAGGTCAATCAGAGGCTTAGCCCTAGAGCGGCTCCCTACATTACGTGTGTGTTTATGTTGGACTTAATATTGTTGGCTTTTAAACCTAACATTGCTTATCATACTATTTAATCATGTAATCAACTCATTAAAGGTAAGTCTGGGTGAATACAGAAAAATACATAAATAAATAAAATTAAGTCAAAGATTGTGTAGGTGGTCCTGGGTAGTTGAATTCATTCCGCAGATGGTGTCACAATATGTTTGCATCTGCTGCATCAGTTCTGAGGCTCCTGGAGACATGATTTAATAGAGTTAATGGATGTGTCATTTATGCTGTGATCAGATCAGTTACTGTGGTTGATTTCTAATGGGTTCAGAGCTCAGCATTCTTTACTAATTTCTCATTTCTATCCCCACTGTCATGGTTCAGTACCCTATCACCTCTTGTCTGAACTACCAGCTGGTCTGATTATCTTTGGTGTGACATCTCTCAAAATCAACCCACAGAGTTCAAGGTTCTTGAGGCTCGCTTTTTATCGTGTCATTCCTGTAATCTAAAGTCTCCAGTGGGTTCCTGTCACCTCCTGAATGCAGAGCAGACTTTTTACTCTGGCATCTAAGAGTCTCCTGAACTGGCTGAAATCTATCTGTCCAACCTTATCCCCTTATTAACATACCCGTTCCTTTATCCATGCCGAACATCAGGCGCCTGTGGCCTATGTTTCCTCATGCCATCCCCTTTACTTTTTTTTTGTCAACTAAAATACCTTTCTCTTCCCTTTTCTCCATCAGCACTCTACATAGGCACTGCACAATTTTTTTTAAACTGCTTTACTGAGGTATGATTGATACATAATAAGCAGTACATAGTTAATGTATACAACTCGGTGAATTGAGGATAAGTACATATCCACGGAGTTTCATCACCAAGGCTGTGGACATATCTATCACCTCTCAGAGTTTCCTCCCATCCCTGTATTTTTATTACTATCGTCTTTGTGTGTGTGTGTATGTGTGTGTGTGTGTGTGTGTGTGTGTGTGTGTGTTCTAAGAATACTAACATAAGATCTACCCTCGTAACACATTTTAAGTATACAAGACATTATTGTTAGCTATAGGCACTGTGCTCTGTAGGTCTCTAGAACTTATATATTTTGCACAGCAGAAACTTTATACTTTTAATCATTATCTCTCCATTTACCATTCCCTCTAGATCTTGGCAACCACTATTCTATTTTCTAATTCTATGAGCTTGACTATTTTAGATTTTCATATACAGTATAAGTGAGATCACACAGTGTTTCTTTCTCTGTGTCTGGCTTATTAACTTAGCATAATGTCTTTCAGGTCCATGAATGTTGTCAGGATGGCAGGATTTCCTTCTTTTTTATGGTTGAATAGGATTCCACTACATATTTATGTACCACAATTCTATTATCCATTTATCAGACAAGGGACACTTGGGTTGCTTCTTGTATGTGTTGTTTAATGCCCATTACAAATGCCTCTTCCTTTATAAAGTTCTCTGATCATTTCAGAAGCCCTCTGAATTTGGTGAATAGATTTGTGATCTATCTTTTATGCAGCTAAATATTTTTTGTTAGATCATATCTATAATACATGTTTATTACTGGGTTTTAAGGTTATTAAGTGCAGATGCTGCATCTTAGTCATCTGTGTGCCCCATAGTGACTAAACCAGGGCCACAGCACAGTAACTGCTCAAGAAGTAATTGCTATACTCTCTTTGCCATGCTTCCACCATTCCTGAGAATATTATCCAAAAATTCTAAATCCCCAAAGGCAAGTGGTTACAATATTTTTTTTTCCTATTTGCTCATCTAGTGCCCTCTGTTTGACTCTTGCAAAATTATTACCATTTAAATTAAGACCTTAATTTGTGTAATTATTTATTGTTGGCTTTTGTAAAGACAGAGACTAAGTTTGCCTAGCTCATCATTATATCCTCAGAATTAGTGTGATAGCTGGAACCCTGAAGTTGTATAATAAATATTGATTGGATAAATGAATGAGTCTTTTAATAATCTATTTCTAAAACACCAGAATAATAGCTACTCATTCAAAAATATTTATTGGGCATTTATTATATTGAGTTCATTGCTAGGGCTAGGGAAATAAAAATTGACAAGGAATTTATTCATATTCAAATGTGTGAGCCTTTATTTCTAGTCAATTGGCAAAATAGATGTAGCCGGCCACTTTGGCTTAAGAGACACCAAAAAGTCAACCCCTGCCCTCGCTGGTCCATGTAGAAATCACAGTAGCTCTCTAAGCCTGATGTATGTTCCTGGTAAACCAATATAGCCTACCTGCCTTGGAAGGGCTATTTGACACCTTTAACTTACACCTGGTGTTTTAGATTCTCGGAACCATTTCGCCTATGTAGTAGATTTAAGCCCATCGTGAATATTGTCAGTGGACTGTGTCTAGAGTGCAGGACTCGGTCAACAATACAGAATGTATAACCTTTAAGTCCTTGGCAGCATCCCCATATCTAAATGATCTATTTCAGTGTCTTGCCAAAATTCTAAGCTTGCAATCAGGTTAAGGCACTATATACTGGGCTATGTACTAAAGAACAACATTATCAAAGTGTCCTCGGATCTTATTGGAGTCATATAATAAAGGTCTTGTGTAGAAGATCATGTTTTTAAGTAAAAATAATTAAGGATTTAATGCATAAATTTATGTAATATTTCTTTTATGAAGATCTAGGATTCTAGGATTAAGATAAACTTTGTCCACCACTATGCTACCTTTCAGTAGTTAATGAAAGGTTTGTAACTCATTATATATATATATAGTATTTTCATGTAATAGTCAGGAAGGCCAAAGCTAAGTTTTTGCTTGGGTTTCTTTTACCTTGGGTTTTATTCTAAAATTACTTTCTTTCTCCACTCCCTTCCCATTTACTGTCTGACTCATTTTTATTTTCTCTGCTTTTGAAAACAGTTTTATTGTATTGATTACTTGCATTGTGGTTTGAATCAATTAATTTTGATGTAGTTGGAGGCATAAATAAATAATGCCTAAGTAAATAATACACTTTTCTTTAGACATCCAGCTTCTCTCTTACAAACATTCATTGCAGGAGTTAATTGGAAATGGAACAAATATTACTTTGATTAATTAGTCTTCATTAAGTTCTCTTGGTGTACATTACAGAATCCATGAAGCTCCTGGAGTCTGCCCTAACACAGTGTGAATGGTATTTTGGAAGAGACAGCATTGAATTCTTTCTGTATGTTAATGAGCGTTATATATACAGATTGAATTTTTTGTTCAGCATTCCATATTGTTCCTTCTGCTTTGAAGTGAACATTGCAAGTGCTTAAATAAATTAATTGAGCAGTTGTTTACCATCGCTGTAACTCATATACATTTTCCTGTCCTCAGCTGAAATGCAATTTTCTAATGCCTGACACAGGTAATACTGCTTAATGAATCACAGCCAAGTTCACTTTCAGCTTCTTTAGACTAGGGAAAAGAGGAACAAAACTCTTGGTCGTTCTTCACTTATATGAATATAAAAAATGTGGAAATGTGCAAGCTGCTCACGATCCAGAAAACAATCTGAGACTCCCTGGCACATCTGTTCTTCATGTTACCATTAGTGGAGCATGCAGTTCCTCAGAATCATAAATGTCAGTCCCGTCATACAGCGGATCAACAGTGTCCTACTAATAGACAGGGATATTTAAATATACAGACATGGCTAGTCATGGACAAAAAAATTGACCTCTTCTGTTTTTTGGGGCATTTGGCTCTCATAAAAATGTATCATCCTTGAGTTGTATTTCCTGGACAGCATTTAGCAAAAATACTTTTCCTGAAAGACACACTGTAGGAATTGGAAATTCTTGATTAAATACATATAAAAAGCTCAGCATATTATACCTCCATTCTCTTAAAGCCACAATTTCTATTAGTAGTAAGGCTCTGAAAACTCTGGCAGGAAAGAAATACGTTATTTTGTTAAATGCAGCATTTTCCTAAAAGAACTATTTTTTTTTCCTACTCAAAGCAAAGAAGCAAAGAAGAAACAGCACCCTGAGGAATTATTCAAGTTGCTATTGTTGTTGTTGTTTTCATGATCAGTGAAGTAGAGTTGTAATGGATGCTCTAGGAATTCTCTTTTGCCACCTGGGACTTATTTCTGTGCTGTATCTTATAGAATCATATAGTATTGGAAGGGCCTCAGAAGGTCATGTAACCCAATGTTTTTCAAACTGTAGTGTGAAAAACATTGGGTTGCAAGATAATGGCATACAAAAGGTTTGTTATAACAGATTGGTAGGCTCCAAAACCTTAGAGTTTTGGGGTCAGTAGTTCTGAATTGGGAGCATAAAAATTGCGTTGTAACAAGTTCCTAGGTGGTTCTGGGGCTGCTGATCTGGTAATAGTGGCTTGATGTTTAGTAGTTCACGTATCTTCCCCTCTTTGAGTATTTGAAACTTCCTTAGACATTTTTTTTTTTACTCTAAATTTCCTCAAGTATCCTTAATTGTCTAGGATGCATTACTTATTCCCAAATCACTAGGCTTGAAAATATAAACCAGGTGTCACTCATTAGCTCTGGAGTTATTTCTGGAAAGAGCAACAGCTTGCTCTCTCAATGACATCCACTGTCCCTGTCTGCCTCTTTATTTGTTCATTTACTTACTTTTTAAATAAATGCTAATTTACTTACTTTTTTTTAATAAATGCATGATAATGGCATACAAAAGGTTTGTTAAAACAGATTGCTAGGCTCCAAAACCCTAGAGTTTTGGGGTCAGTAGTTCTGAATTGGGAGCATAAAAAACTGGGCACATACTATATATTGAGTCATCTTTTAGGTGCTGGGCATACAGTGAAAAACAAAACAGACAATGATTCCTACTCTCATGGAGCTTACATTTTAGGAGAGGAAGCAAAATAAACAAGTAACCACATAAATGATCAGATAGTGATAAATGAAAACAAATAAAAATAAAACATAGTGATGCTAGAGAGGATGTTTATGAGAAGCTTATGAATATTATGGACAGGAAAGAGCTTCTCTGAGAAAGTAGCATTCAAGGTGAATCCTCAGTGGCTTGTCTTTCTTTTTAGAATACTATCCTTTGGATTTGACCACCTTATATCGGCATTGTTTCACTGTCGGCCTCACTGCTTCTTTGGACTTTGAGGTTGTAGGGACTACCTTCTTCCAGCACTGCTGCTTTGCTAGAGGCTATGAATCAGAGGTGTTTCTACTAAGGAGGACCTCCACTTTGTAAGCTTTGCCACTGCTGCTCATTTCTCACTTAGCACCTCCCCACCCCAACTCTCCATTCACCTCTGTGACCCTACCTGCAAGACCAAGTAAGATAGCTGTCTCCTTCTTCAACTCTATCCTTGAACCCTTCCTGTAAATGAATGCCACACATTTTTAAAAAATATATTTTATTAATATTTTACAGAGAGGAAAGGAGAGAGATAGAGAGCTAGAAACATCAATGAGTATATTGGCCAGCTGCCTCTTGCACACCCCCTACCGGGGATGTGCCCACAACCAATGTACATGCCCTTGACTGGAATCGAACCTGGGACCTTTCAGTCTGCAGACCGATGCTCTACTACTGAGCCAAACCAGTTTCGGCTGAATGCCCCACATTTTGAGGCAGGATCAAATTTCAGCATTGAATACTTTTCTTAAATATTAGTTAATTTGAAGATTACATTCCCCCATTTTGTATTTCCAAAATTGTTGATATCTGTGAAGAACAAGTGCTAAAGCCTCTCAGATTTAATTGTCACAAGAATTTCCAGCCATGCCAGTCCTTGAGCATAAGCTGCTAAGATGCTTTCTTCAGAACAGGCACTGTTATTTGTTATTCAAGTCCTTGTTTGAGTTAAATTCTGCTCATTATTTTTAAAAATACATTTGTTAAAATATATCCATGCGTGCCTTGAAATCTAAATGATGGGTAATATTTTTATGCTTTATTGACTGATAAAAATAGTGAGTCTGAATCTCCCACTAGAAGCTATTACTGTCATCTTCTAAGCAGTTGCAGTAATGATACCTATGGGAGAGTAAGAGCATCTCTTGACCAATACAAATTACCACAGCAGAAATATTCCTCATAAAAAAATATCACATGGAGCAAATTCAGCTGCTTGCACAAGTAGATGGGTAACTTCAAACTAACGCTGGGATAGTGTTCAGGTCAATATTCATATATTATATTCTGATTGATAATTAAGAGATAAGAGTGAATTATATGAAGTTACTTACTGAGAAAAGGTGTAGATTTCATTTTTAGACCTTTAAATATCATGGGTTATTCTTTTGCATATTCACTTGAAGCATCCATCTTATATAAAAACTACTGTTTGAAATTTTAACCATGCTAATTGGCTTCTGTAAATGCTTGCTTGCTTAACTAATAAGGGAAATAAGACTACTCCCATTTTAGAGAGGCCATTAAACCTTCCCCAGACGAAGTTATCAGTGCTGGCACCAGGCCAGGCTTTGGTTGTGGTCTCAAGGCCCCAGCACATAGGGGCTCTTTAAGAACTTGCAATAGGGGCCTGAAACACCCTATATTTGGGAGACAAAGAAGGTAAAAACATATACCCTATTTTCTGGCGTATAAGACGACCCCCTAATTTTTACAGTTAAAACATATGTTTAGGCCTATATTCGCTGTATATGACTACCCCCCACTTCAAAGAAAAGACTTACTTTGCCGTCAAGATCTGCAGGTAATTTTTGTGCAATTTTGGTCTTTTGCCCCCAATTTTTAGTTGACCTTTTTTCGTTTCAAAAGGTCACCGGAAAATACGGTACATTATACACCGGAAAATACGGTAAATAGGTAAGTTCCTCCATGTTGGGGCCCAAAATTTGAGAGACATTTTCTTCTGGATCCAAGGGTAGTAAATGTAACTCCATCTCTCTTAAGTATTGCTTGGTTCTTCTCTGGTTTTCTGTAACATACTCACTCACCTACACCCTAACAAAATAAAAAGGAATGATGACAGTGTTAGGAAAAATTTCACAATCTGAGTCATCTACGTCTCTGTGATTCTTGGGGATGTGGGCTACATTGGTCTCTGCTCTGATATTTATAGAACATTATCATTGACTTCTGTGGGAAATTTTTCTTATGAATGATCTGGTACTCAATATGTTGATATTCTCAATAAATACCCTTGCCTATATAGCTGGTCCCTTTTACAACCTGGGTTTGTTTTGGGAGAAGAAAGTTCAACTTGTAACTTCTTTCTTATTCATATCTGGGCTTGCATAAGTGTCTACAGGCTTTTGTTTCTTATTTACATCCCAAAACAATGCTATAGATTGTCCATAGGAAACTGCCGCAGCATGATCATGTTTATTCTGAGAATCTCAGGATCTGCTTTTGCAAGGAGAACACAGTCAGCTTTCTGTGGAGGAGTTACATATTGCAATGACCAAAATTCTGGCTGTTGTGTTGAGGTTTTTTACACATATATTTCTTCACTCACTTAAAGTGTTCTATTTTCTAGTCTTGCTATTCCAGAGGAAACATACTTTGGTGATAAAGCCAGAAGAACTTCTATACCCTTTTTTCTTTCTTGTTGGAGTTTATTTTTTATTGAAGAGAAAAAGGTATTTTGAAAGTGTGATATATGATATATCTATTGAATACATGGAGAATGACTAACTCTGCCTTGGAGAGTCTTTCAACTAAATTTCTCCAGGGAAAAGACTGTTGTCTTTTTAATATTTTTTATCTAAAGAGTTAGATATTTGTCGAATGGTAGACATAAACTCACAGATACAGTTTCCTTTTCAAAGGATAACAGAAGTGACTTACATGTTCCATGAACTAGAGTGCAGCTCCTAGGACCATGATTCTTTAAAGATAAGCTACCAACCCTGATGCCAAGATGTAGAGAGCGCCTGGGAAGGCACATGGGCATTCTTCCTTAATTGTCAGCTGAACCCAAGGCAACAGGCATCTTACCAAAAAGGCAGATATGTTCTCAGCATTGACTCTCATCCTTACCCAGGTATTGGGAAGTGGGTTTTGATATGTAAATTTAATCAAGCACCAGGAATGAATAGGACTCTGGCCCACTCAAGAATGCAAATAATTTCCTTTGTCTTGACTTTTGGTGAAACTTGGTCACTGTCTCTCCCTCATAAGAGGAAGGTGGTCCCACCGGGTCCCAGCTTTTACCATCTATCTCTGTGTCTTGTCTCTTTCTTTTATTTCTCAATCCCCAGCCCCTCTACTCAAAGAACCCTATCATCTCTCTTTCCATGCTGGACTCAGAAAAGAGAGAAGAGACCCCACCATACCAAAAACTTTTGTGGGTTTCCTTACACACCCGAGGGGCAAACAACTTCCTAGGCAGAGGGAAAAAGTGGCCCATGTCTTCAACCTTGCTCCTCTCTTTGTGAACTTCTTTTTCTGACCAAGTGCATAATACATATTTTTGGTTACTTCTAAAATAAAGAATTCCAGAGAAAGTCTTTGGTTATACAAAATTATGCCTAAGGCATGGACCAGTCATTGATTCCTGTTCATCAGAGCTGAGTTATACCAATGTGATTGATGTTAGCAATATGTGGGCTCCCATCCCTTGGGAAATGACTCAGAGGGGACATTCATTTACATTTTTAGGAGCAGAAAAAAGACCAGAACAATTGCATTGCCTTATCTGCAGAACATTTCATATTGTATCATCTTAGAAATTTTTACCTCTTTTAGTGGAGTAGAAATATAGATAAGGTTATTTTTAGTCTGGCCAGATTTGTGTTTGGAAACAAAGTTTCTTGTGGACAAAGTGTGTGTGCAACTGGGAATGTATGCTTAGTGGGTTTTTTAAAAAATTACATCTACAGTGCAGTAAGGATAAACTCCCCAGTGAGGACATTAAATGTAACCCAAGAGGAAGCAGTTTTTCCTGTGAGTCTTGTGATACACGTCAATGTGAAGCCCGTACATGGGGGGAGATTGTTTTCTATATTTTCAATAAATGAATGTCAGACCTGCAGCCTTTCTCTCGCTCTTCTTCTCTTTCTCTTCCCCCCCCCTCAAAAAAAAATAGGCTCATAGTATTAAATCATGTATGGATCATGACATTCATTCCACAGCCTAAGAGCTTGTTTTGAAAGAGCAGAGCTTGTACTCTGTACCTGAACCCTTGCTTGCCTGTTATACACCACACTTTCACAAGTACAAGCCAAGGTAAACATCATTTCATTGTAACCTTTTAAAATTCTTCAGCATAATGACTAGCTATGACATGAATAAGTATGCAAAAAAATTTTTTTTTCAACAAACCTATTCTCTTGCTTCATTTACATTAGTCCCAGAACACAAATAGTGAGATATTAAAACAGGGTAAGACTGTCAAGTGAGATTCACTCACCTGACAGTTCTGTCACTTTAAATCGCTTTGTTGTTTATGCCATGGTTGCAATCTCAGCCCTGTTACTTGTTAATTGCTTAGTCAATGCAATTGTTTCACAACAAATTTGTCAGGATTTTAAGAGAAGAACTGTCTCTTGCTTGGATATGAAATTACTTCGATGGGTTGGAGGTGATTATTATCATTAAATGTGACAAGCACAAAATAAAAATTCTAGTTTTAAATTCTTCTGTGGTAAAGACACAATAAAATTCTATGTGGAGCCTTCTGATAAAGGAATGAAATGTCAGATGATCATCAAATCACATCAAATGAAATATTTATTGAATAATTAAGAAGCACAGAGCACTTTAAATATTGGCAGTAAAAAACAAAACCCATTGTACTTACTTGCATATAAGTGTGTGTGTGTGTGTGTGTGTGTGTGTGTGTGTGTGTGTGGTCAGATTTGGTGAAAGTTTACTTGGACCTTAGCACTGGATTCATGGCATTGAAGGATTCTTTAAACTCTGGCAAAAGAATTATCCTACTGTTCATTTTGAATTCAGCTTTTGCCTTATAAAAATTCTTCTACCATTTTGTATCTATGTTTGCATTGTCTTCTTTCACTTAAAATCAAATCCAAAAGAATTCATACCTTTCGCAGGTAGCTGAGTGTAACAGAAAGGGTACCAGATTCTATCTAAAACTAAAGTTATAATCTGACTATATTCCCTCCTGCATTCTCTCAAAGCCTCTTTCTTTTCTTAAATATGCATGCTACTTCTAAATATTCTATACTAGATCACTGACCCATCCCCAAACCTCATCTTTTATTTGTCTCTCTCCCTTGTTGCATCTGTGCAACTCATCACTAGATCTGCTCTATTCTACCGCAAGTTTCTGATGCTCCCTCTCAATACCTACTGTTGTTTTAGTTCACGTCCTCTCATCATCACTTATTGTCTGGACTAGTTTCTTGATCTTCTTCAATGTCCAACTTAGCTTCCATGTTGCAAAATGAAAGAAAAGTTCATAGAGCTGTTGCAACACCAAAATTTGTTTCTGAATTACATATCTAATCATGTTACTCTTCTTGCCTAAATTCACCAATGATTTTTGATTAACTACAGGGTCAAATAAAAATTTATCTCAGAAGAGCAGGTTCTTCTTTATATTGGCCCATTCCATTGTACCTTCATTTGTCCCTGTTATAATAATACTCACATACTTATGGTTTCTTGAGCTAACCATTGATTTCATGACATACTTTAAGTTTGTTTCTTATCCCTTCTTGTATGGTTGTTAATCTATGGGTTCATCTACCCTGTTTCCCCGAAAATAAGACAGTGTCTTATATTAATTTTTGCTCCCAAAGATGCGCTAGGTCTTATTTTCAGGGGATGTCTTACTTTTTCATGAAGAAGAATACGGTACACATTTATTGTTAAATGAAAATAAAGGAAATTTATTACCTGTATATGGTACGGTAGTGTGGTAGTTGTCAATACAAACCAGACAAACTGTAAATCCTACAGTATCAAGAATTTACTCATTTATTTAATGACAATCATGTCATCATCTTCTGGAACATCATCATAACAATCCAATTCCTGAATTTTCTGGTGAATTTCTTGTGACTCCATTGCTTTCAGAATCAGTGGACCAAATCTGTCATGTTTAGCCTAGGGTTGCCTTATTTTCGGGGGGATGCCTTATATTTCACTCAGAATGAAACCTGTAAGTAGGTCTTATTTTTGGAGGATGTCTTATTTTTGGGGAAACACAGTACTAGTAACCCAAGGTACTCTTATAGTTAATCATTTCATCTACTTCATCTTGAAGATCTACCTTTCAGCATTTATAGTAGCAGCTGATGTTTAGCAAGTACATACTATGTAACAGAAAAGGTTATATGTGCCTCATTATAATTTTTATTATTAACTAATAAAGCTGATTGTATTCTGAATATTTTCTAAATAATCAGGAAAATTGAAACACAGAGAGGGCCAGTAACTTGCTAAGGATAGGTACAGAACTGGAAAACATGGATAATAGGATTTAGATAAACTGGTTTGGCACTGGAACCTGGGATGTTAGCCCCAGCATTATGTGTTCAACCTATTGGAAATGGTTTTGAGACATATATTTCCTCTCCTGGAATGTAAGCCCCTTATATTTGGGGACTGTTCATTACATTTTTAGCCTTTGAGTCTAGGATAGTGCTGGACTTAGAGGATACGTTCACTTTATATGTGCTGAATAAATGATTAGGAATTAAACATGGGCCTACTTTTTATTTTTTGCATTGTTGGAAAAATGCATTTAACCTTCTTGAAATGTTGTTCTTAATCATATGCAAATTTTGAGTTATAACACCTACCAAGTGATTTTAGAGTACCAATGTGAGAAATAAATGAAATAATGAACATGTTTTAAAATATCAGTTATCATACAAATTAAAGGGACTCCTATATAATAAAAGCCTAATATGCAAATTGTCCCCTCCACTGGGAGTTGGACTGGAAGTTCAACCACTCACTATGACTTGTGCTGACCACCAGGGGGTGGTGTGGGACATGTTGGGCATGGGTGATGCGGTGCCGGAAGCTGGCAGCAGTGGAGGCTCTGCCTGCCCTGATGGGCCCTATGAGAGTTGGGACCATGGCAGGATGGTGGGGCAGGTGAGTGGGTAGTGCTAGGCCAATACAGGTGCGAGCAGGGTCCGATCGTCCTGCTGTTCACCCCACAGATGGTGACCAGCAGTGGTGGTAGGGGGTGGAGCCTCCACCCAGCTCCCAAGCACTGAAGGAGCCAGGCAGGGTCCCAATGACTCAAGTGGAGGGATTGTGCATAGGCCCAGGTGCTGCCCAGGATGCAGAGATCACCTTCCACGCCAGATGCTCATGCTTAGATCGCTGACCACACCCATGCATGAACATTGTGCACTGGGCCTCTAGTAACACTTTATAATTAGCAATTCAATAAGATTAACCCTATATAAAAATCTACTACATGCAAGACATATACAGTGAATATAATATAGTTCTTACTCTGCGGGTACTTAAAATTGAGAATCATCACCTAATAATTATAAATAACTTTTCTAATTACACAGTTTTTATTCCTCACTGGAGGATATGTTTTCATTAATTTTAGGGAGAAAAGAAAAGAGAGAGAGAAACATCGACCAGTTGCCTCTCATAGGCACCTCCACTTGGGATCACACCTACAACTTAGGTGTATGCCTTGACTGGGAATCAAACCCAAAACCTTTTTGGTGTACAGAACAGTGGTCTTAACTACTGTTCTGAGCCACCTGGCCAGAGCTCTAATTACACAGTCTTAGCAGAGGCTGTGGATCACCTAAGCCAATAATAATTTGATTTGGTCATTTTTATTTTCATCCATTTAAGAAGAAATGTCTGTGCCCACAATGTGACAGGCATTTCTTATGACCCAAAGATACAGTGATGAGGAGCTTGGACAAAGTCCCTACTGTTCGAAGGGGAAAGATAACAGAAATTACAAATTCATTATGTAGAGGGAAAAAATAAAGTACAAAGTCAGAGAGTGATGGGATAGGTGGGACTATTTTACTTAGATTATCTCTTCTTTGAGAAGAAAATTAAGGTTAAATTCTTAGGTAAACATTCCTAGACTCTATCTATAATACAATATCCTTTTGGCATGACCATTGACCTAACAAGGTATAGTAGATACTGTCAGTGTTTTGCCAGTATTTCCTTTTGGCTATTTACTATTTCTGTTCATGCCAACTTGGTCTGAAATGGCCAATATCTATAACATTGGGCTGTTGGAACACACTTTGCTCGATCATACTATAGACCAGAAACACCTGGTCATTGATTTCCCTCCAAGGCAACCCTTAATAACATAGGTATGGGGGGTATAAAAATCCCTTGTACCTTGGCTAGATAACTCTGAAGCATGCAATTTACACCATTTCCCAGATATAAAGCCTTAGTCCCCCACTGTGGCAGCTGCCTTTAGAATGTCTCCCTTGGTTACATCAAGCAGTCAAGCAATCCCGAAGCAGTAATATGGTGTTAACTGCTAGGTTGGCTTGCTAAATTCCCATAGATTCAGCTGCTTGGGAGAAAATAAGCCTGAATTGATTTAGAGAGTTCATTACTTACACAGGCAGCAAAAGCAACACCAATGTGGTATCAGCTCCCCACATCCCAGGACATTACAGGACAACTTAGAACAAGAGTAGCAAGTCACAGTGTCATTGAGGAGCCAACCCTAAATTATAGCCAAGCTGTTTATATTCTGAGGCTGTCCTCAAATGGAAAGCAAAGTAAGAAGTTTCATGCCTTATCAGACCCAGAGAGGCAGATGAGAAGCTGCTTCCTAGCAGCCTTCCACAAAGTAGGGCTCCTTCCCCAAAGTAGGCACGTGGATGCATTGGTCTCATGGCAGTTTTTCACAAGACTGCTTACCTTGTCATCTTCCAGGGTACACCATGGTTTGGTCCACTAAGATTTGGGTCAGACTGTTCCTGAGCCTTGCCTGTGTATCCTATGTGGAGACATCCGAAGTCACCATAGCACCATCAGGAGAATTCCCCTACAATTTGCTAAGTTCTTCCTGTGTTAGTTAACTTCATGTGCCAACTTGACTGGGCTAAGGAATGCCAAGATAGCTGTTAAAACATTATTTCTGGCCGAAACCGGTTTGGCTCAGTGGATAGAGCGTCGGCTTGCAGACTGAAAGGTCCCAGGTTCGATTCCGGTCAAGGACATGTACCTTGGTTGTGGGCACATTCCCAGTAGCGGGTGTGCAAGAGGCAGCTGATTGATGATTCTCTCTCATCGATGTTTCTCACTCTCTATCCCTCTCTCTTCCTCTCTGTAAAAAATCAATAAAATATATATAAAAAAACAAAAACAAAAAACAACAACATTATTTCTGGGTGTGTCTGTGAGGGTGTTTCCAGAGAGATCAGCATCTGCATTGGTGGAATTGTAAAGCTGATTGCCCTCTCTAATGTGAGTGGGCATCATCCAATTTGTTGAGAGCTTGAATAGAACAAACACCAGAGGAAAGGTGAATTTGTTGTATATGAGCTGAGATATTTTTCTTCTGTCCTCGTGACAGGAACTTTTCATCTTGCTCTCCCTTTGGATACAGCTGCAAACTATGAAACTGCTTGGCCGTAATGTAGAGTTGGTTCCTCAATGATATTGTGACTCACTAATCATATGACATTGATGCTACTGGTTCTCAGATTCTGGGATTCTCTGGCCTTCACACTAGGACTGAATTCCACCACTGGCTTCTCTGATTCTCCAGACTGCAGATGACAGGTTGTGGAATTTGTTGGTATCTATAATTGTATGCACTAATTCGTATAGTAACTCTTCTTTGATTTCTCTCTCTCTCTCTCTCTCTCTCTCTCTCTCTCTCTCTCTCTCTCTCTCTCTCCTATAGCTATATACTCTACCATCTATATCATTTATTCTATGATATTTATATTTCTATATCTACCATCTGTTTTTCTGAAGAACCCTCATACACCCTCCACTCCCCAACTCCACATCAACTGTGTACCTACTCCTTGTATTTCTGCACCTCCTAAATACACTTCTTTTACTCAATCTTAGTCTTGGGATAGGGGATCCAACTACAACACGAAATTACATCTATAACCACATTCAAGAGAGCTGAGAGTGCACAACTGTCATAACGATGTTGTTATGGTACAGTTCTGAACCTGGGCATAGAGGTTGCAAGATTCACCTTGGTTTCAGCTATGGAATGCACATTTGTCTTGGAAAGACTAAACAATAAGAAAAATAATTCCATTTTATAAGATAGAAGATAGCTATTTTGAGAAAGACTTTTTTTTTTTTTTTTTTTTTTTTTTTTTTTTTTTAAGAAGAACATGGCTTTCGGTATGGAGATTTCAATGAGCGGACAAGGGGAGGTAGCCACACTTAAAAAAAAAACCGCAGATGTGCAGGTATCAGTGTAGACATGTATAAAAGATTTGTGTGTGCAAAGTTGTGCAGTAGGGCTCTTGAAAAATCTATCCTAGGAACAATCTCTTTTAACGCAGAGGATGTAATTTATTTTCTAGCATTGCAACACCTGCTACACACAGGTGGGTTTGGCAGCAGGAAGTTCTTACATATAAATTAATGGCCCAGTGCACAAAATTCATGCATGGTAGGGTCTCTAGGCCTGGCCAGCAATCAGGGCTGATCAGGACCTTCCTGCTGCCAGCTGGGGTCTTCCTCTGTTTCATACCAATTTCTGGTGGTCAGCACAAATCATAGCAAGCAATAGAACTCCTGGGCTCCCAGTCAAACTTCCAAGGGGATACTTTGCATATTAGCTTTTATATATATAGATATTACTTTTTCTGATCCAACTTTAAGCGTACAGATTTTACATCTCCTAAGGGTTCTAGGATTTGAACCTATGTAATTTTAACTTCCAGGGACCCTTTGCATTTCACTATACTTCTTCCTGCCCTCTATCTTCAGAACAAGATGATAATAGCTAAGAGCTATTATACATTTACTTTGTGTTGGCAAATTTCCAAGTGTTTTATGTAGATCACCTCTTTTAATTCTCATACCAACCTATGCAGGATCTATTGTTACTTCATTTTTCATCTTAGGAAACTGGAGAATAGAAAGACTAAGCTACCTGCCTATGATGAAAGATCTAATAAATGGTGAAGGCAGTATTTAAATTCACACAACTTGACACAGTCTTTGATTTTAAGCACTAACCTTATATGTCACCATTTTCTTTTAAATGATGTATTAAAAATACACTTTAAAAACTAAATTTGATAGTTGTAGAAAGTTTCTAGAGTGTATGTGAAAAAGTTTTAAATTTAAGATATATGTGTAAAACTCAAAAGGCAAGATCATTTAAAATAGCTTTACTTAATGTAAATTAATATTTACATGCAGAAATCTTATTATTTGAGAATTAACTTCAAATGGTAGGACCTGAATTAATACTGGCAAAATTATATTGTAATGATTGAAAGCAATGAAAACTAATTTTAAAAAACCCACTATTTCTTTTGAGATCAAAAAAGAATTACTAAAAACTCAACTTTTAAAAAGAATTTTAAAATGTATTTATTTATTTCCCCCATTGTTTAAAAAGTAATAACTTCCAGATATCTGTTTGAATTCAAAGTTGTTAATTATAAAATTATTAGTTAAAATCCATATTTTGTCTGGCTTTGGTGAGATTAAGATTACTGATTTATTTAAATGGATGGACCCCTTAACATAAGAGCATATTTTTGCAAATAAATGCCTAAACATTAAAATCAAATAATGGCCATGATTCAGGTCTGGATAGGGGTAAAGGGAGGAAGGCATATAGGTATTAGTCATGATAATGTAGGTATTATGGATATTGTTAATATAGATAATAAAGAGAAAAAGGTTAGTTGGATGTCAGTGTTCCTGAACCTTATAACCTGAACTCAGAAACATTCTTCTTGAAACTGCAGAAAGGTGAATTGTAGCTGATTCTCACAGTGCCAGTGTGCAAGATTGAGGGCTGATCATTAGCTTAATCAATTTTCTTGGCTCTACTTTAACACCTATGGTCATTAGGATCCATATGTTCCAGTAAGCAACATGTAGATAGGTTGGACACATTGAAACAATTATTTTAGTTTCACTTAATTCATCATAAAAATAGAGCAATATTAGAAGGAAGAAGTACAATAGATGGATTGAATTGAACTCAAGATAAAAGGAAGAGAAAATCAGCAGGAATAGAACTGAAAAAGATCTTTGAGATTGTGAGTACTGAGTAGTGATAATTACTAGAGTTAACATTACTGAATAGGTATAGACATTCAATAAACGATCAATTTGACATTCTTTTTCTGTTTCAATAATAACTCTTCTCCATTACTATTAGCAAAATGCTTCCTATTGGTCCTCCTGTAAAATAGAGACAGAATTCCAGGAACACACAACAGAAATAAACTCCAGACAATTTTAGGAGAATAGAAATTGATTAGTGAGATATTAGGGAGCTCTAGCACAGTTGGGAGACTGGAATACTAGGCTAAGTGTAAGTAGATCTTATACCCAAGCTGTGCTTCAACACTGGCCTGATGATGAAACTGTTGCTGCCTTCATTGAGTACCAGCTGCCACAGTTCTGACTTTGCCAACTTCTCAACCTTATAGCAATTGCTAATGCTGCCAGTTTGAGAGACCAGCTTCTGAATTAGAGTCTGATGTGGATGTAGGTGATCAGTCGAGCCTGGGTCTTTATACCCTACCTTCAAGGAGACTAGGAAATGAATGTTTTACATTTTCTCACTTCTGGGATGGGAATCTACTTCTGTTGCTATGAAGCCTTATAAAGTGTGGAATTGCCCCACATAAAAAAAAAAAATGCTGAGCTGCTAAAAAAAGATGCTCATCTTTTTTAAGGATAAAAAGAATGATGATTGTCTTGTCCATGACATCTTTTTGTAAAGCCCATTTGCAGAGCTCTGGCCTCCAGCCTTGACAGAAAACCAAGTTAAGTAGTCTCTAAATTTGCTCCAAGGATTCTGACTGAGAGTATAATTCTGTTGTTTAAGTAATGGATCTCTAAGGCATACTGACATTTTGAATGAAAATGTCCTATATTTATTCATATAGACGTGAATATCAGTAACTATCAATATAGAGAAAAAACAATAACAGTATGTTTGACACTAGTTCTTGATGCCAGTATCAACATGAAGGATTAGCTAAGGCTAATTTTTATTAAAAAAAGAGGTGGCACTTTTTCTTTGTATATTTTATCTATAGTCCTGAATTCTCTAGGGTTTCTTTTTTTTTCTTTTTTTTTTTTAAGTTGTATTTCTAAAATGTTCTCAAAGTAATAAGAATAAAAGAAAATATTCGCATGACCAATGCATTACATTTTCTGTATAGATGGAATATACTTGATTTGCAAAAAAATTCATGAACAATGAATTGTCATTGATTATAATGTCTGAAATTATATTAACATACTTTCAAATTTGTTCTGAAAGCAGTAATTATTTCTTTACGTGATGTAGTCCATAATATTGACATGGGGAAACGGCCTATTCAACAAAGTTTATGCAAAATAGTAGTTGGTTTTATACTGGGGTTGCTTCTGGAGTTTCTTTTGTATCCTTTAATAAATAAAATTCACATACAACAAGCTTGTGAAGACAAGGCCTTAGTGTGTAAATACTGTAGAGTTTAGAATTATATTTGTTTTCCAACCCTGGATCTTCTGTTTAACAGCTTCCTTACTTAATTTATTTTACCATTCTAAGTTTATTTTCTTGCCAATAAAAGTAAGAATAATAAGTGTTATGGATTGAATGTATGCGTCCTTCCAAAATTTACATGTTGAAATGGAACTAAAATTGAGGCAGGAGCTGAGGCAGATAACCATGGGGTTGGAAGTGGTCAGTTACAAACAGTACTAGAGACCCAATGCACAAAATGTGTGCAAGAGTAGGCCTTTCACCTGGCTGCTGGTACTGGTTTCCCTCTGGCATCCAGGACCCGGGCTTCCCTCTGGCCACTGGCAGGCACCTGGGACTGGGACTTCTCTGATTGCTGGCAGCCCTGGCTTCATCTGAAAGGTAATCTGGAAGGACATCGAGTCTAATTAGCATATTATGTTTTTATTATTATAGACTAGAGGGCCAGTGTACAAAATTCATGCATGGAGGGTGGGGAGGGGGTTCCCTCAGCCCAGCCCTTACCCTCTCTAATTGGGGATCCCTTGGGGGATGTCCAACTGCTGGTTTAGGCCCAATTCCTCTCACAATCTCTCACTCCTAACTGCTCACCTGCTTGCCTGCCTGCCTGATTGTCCCTAACCTCTTTGCCTGCCTGCCTGTTCACCCCTAACTGCCTCTGCTTGCCTGTCTGTCTGGTTGCCCCACTCCCTCTGACTGCCTGCCTGATCACTCATAAGTGTTCCCCTGCTAGCCTGATTGCCCCAACTGCCCTCCCTGCCTGCTTGGTCACTCCCCTGCCAGCATGGTAACCCCTAACTGCCTCTTCCTCAACTCCCACCACCATGGCTTTGTCTGGAAGGAAGTTGGATGTCCAGAAGATTGCCGTTTGACCTAGTCTAATTAGCATACTATCCTTTTATTAGTATAGATATATTAAATAGCATAGGATTTATTAAATGGCAGGGGGCAGCAGGGCGGCATAGAAGGAGATGCTCTTGCCAGACATAATCACTATATCTGGACTGATAGCTAGCCATATGCACTATACTACCAAAGTGGTCATTAAAAATTGAACCACTTTCTTAGTACACCTTACACCACATAGCTATTGCCCTTAAAACCCCTCTCAGCCCCACCTTAGGTTCTGCCTACGCAGTTCACCCAGATTAGGTTCTGATTGGTTGGTTTCTATGCCATTCAGCATCATAGCTCCATATCTTGAGAAGTAATTGGCTACTTGTAGTTTACCCAGATTTGGTTCTGATTGGTCAGTTTCTATGCCAGTCAGTGTCTCGGGACTATCTCCGGGCCTATCTCCAGGCCTGATCTGCAACCACCAGGGCAGCTACTGTTCAGGCCCTACCTCTCTCTCCAGGCTTCTCTCTGTGCCTGATCCATGGCACAGTGTGGACCTCACCCTTTGCCTCACCACGTCTTCCCCCCCACTGCCTGCCCACCCACCAGCCACCAGCCTTACTGTAATAGGAGCCTATGGATCATAGGGGAGGGACTGAGAGGTGCTCCATGCACTTCCTGGTGACTGGTAATCTGTCTAGTTGCTTAGGTCGTGATGGACCCTGGCCTTTTATAATGTAGATAGTTATCACAATTGCTGAATAATTATTCAAAACTCAGCCAGGCCAATGGAATTTATGTGGCACTGATCTGATTCACAAAATGTCTTAATTTACATATCAGAAATTTGGTAAACAGAGTAGTTAATCATGCATTTCAGAAGATGGTAGTATTTAATAATTTCAGCACAAGAGGTGCTAATATTAAAAAGATTTTGAAACTTTTGTTTTTTTGAACATACATATGTCTGTGTGCTTGTGTGCTTGCATGTGTGTGTGTGAGAGAGAGAGTGAGAGAGAGAGGTGGGGGGGGGAGGGAAGAGAAGAGAAGGGAAGAGATTGAAGTTTTCATTAAGGAGCTTGACTTGAAAATCTCTCTCCTACTTACTAGCTAGATTTTACCCTTTTCACTATAATTAAAGCAATGATAAAAAACACTTTTTAGGAACATTACAATAAGGATGAATTGTATTTAGGCACCTGTACTTATGCCAGGTAAATACTGGGTGTTCAATAAATGCTGAATCTTGAAATGCTATTTTGGTATATGTAGTTGTTAAATATCTCTTCTGATTGATCAATGCCTGTGATGGACAGGTGACTAAGTTTATATCACCTGATTATTGAAATAAGTATAGCATTTTGCTGTATTTTTACTTCTAATATTTAATGCATTCCAAAAGATGTTCAGAGTCAGTGCCAAAAATCAATGATTTTTTTTCTAGAAAAAAAACAAAATGCTTTTCTCCTACCAGGCTGGTGTTCCTCTTTTCCCCTATTCTCACAGTACATTGGTCCTAGTACCTAGACATTACGTTTGAGCAAGCCCAGCAGCTGTTTCCACAGAGGTTCCCTTTGTGAGCACCGTTTCCCTTTCTGACCTCCTCTATGAAATACAGTTGAATTATTTATGGGTGGCATGCTTCACAAAGTAGAGAGCAACAAGGGCCACTAACACTCATTCCCCAATTGGTAGAAGTCAGTAGGAAAAAAAAAAAAAGATAGCCCAAATAAATTTCTTAGTAGAATGAAAATCAATGACATCTTTTATCAAATGCCATTAGCTCAGGCCTCCAAGTGTCAGGAAAAAGACATCTAAAACATTGGCTCCCTCAAGTGAAGGACAAAACGTGTTCTGTCCAGGGGCACCAAGGCCAAGGAATCTCTGGTTAAATAAAAGCAGGTGTAAGGACATGACTGGAGTTGAAGATCTGCAATTCCTTTGATTATTCACATGGATGAGCCCAATGAGAACTCAGCTCCTGATGACAGAGCCTGTTAGTCGGCCTGTTTGCTTTTGGAGGTAATATAATAGGTAGAAAGCTGATGAAGTCCAAGAAATTAACATCACTACTAAGGTGATTTTTGTCCATCTGTGGTGGAGTCAGAGGGGGGAAATTGTCTTCTCTGATAGATCCTGACTTCTTTCTTTCTCCTGTACCATTTATTTTCTTACTATGGAATAGAAACCTAATTAAAAATATAGTCGTTTTTAAAAATAGACCTGAAGATTCTCTATAATGCAAAAACTTACAGTCATTCATAGCCAATGCCTCAAGCAAATAGGAGTGGGGAATTTTTAGTTTCTACTTGCTTCTTGTGAGATTTTGAAATATAACTTCAAAGTATTAATTACAGTCAGGTTTGACAAAACCAAAAGGCAAACTTTTGTGTTGGTTTAATTTCATAAGGGACTAAGGTTTCAGTGAGAATTTAATTAATTTTCTTTCTTCTGTAGGTTAAATTACTGTTAGATATACAGTGGATTCAGGTTGCCTGGGCCTTTTTTTTTTTTTTTTTTTTTTTTTCTTGAATGAGTTTTACAAAGTTGCCTCAGAGAATTTCCAAATTGAGAAGCACAGATGTGGATTGGTTGGTTTTCTAAAAAGAGTGCTCCTAAATACAGAAATTGTGGCTGGATCAACATCAACACAATCTTTCGCCACACATGGGAAATAATTAAAAAGTGCACACCTGACCAATAGTGGATCAGGAGCATTATCTTCATAAGAAAGATAGCATATTACGTTTATTTCACTATTAATTCTTTGTTCCCTTAGGCAAGTCATCTGGAGAAGGCGTTTTATAGTAAAAAGAAGTATGAACCTAGAGGGTATTGTGCTGAGAGAAATAAGTCAGACAGAGAGATTTCACTTACATTTGAAATCTAAGAAACAAAATAAACAAGCAGTACAGAAGCAGACTCAGCGATACAAAGAACATTTTGACAGTTAGCTAGTGGGAAGGATGTTGGGGGGTGGATGAAAAGGTGAAGGGGTTAATAATTAGAAATTGTAGTATCCCCATGTAGTATAAAGTAGAGCACAGGGAATATACACAGTAATATTGTAATGTCTCTATATAGTGTCAGATGGATCCCAGTTTTATTGGGGGGATCACTTCATAACATATATAAATGTCTAACCCCTGGGTGGTACACCTGAAACTAATATCCTATCTAAGAAAAGAGTAACATGCAAATTGACCATCACTGAAACATACAAGATGGCTTCCACCATGTGGTCAAAGATAGCTGCCCCCATGTGGACATAAGATGCCACCACAAGATGGCCAGCAGGGTAGGGCAGATGGGAGAGACCAGGCCTGAAAGGGAGGGCAGTTATGGGTGATCAGGCCAGCAGATGAGGGAAGCTGGGGTGACTGGGCCTGCAGGGAAGGGCAGTTGGGGGTGACCCAGGCCTGCAGGGGAGAGCAGTTGGTGAGGACCAGGCCTGAAAAAGAGGGCAGTTAGGGGTTACCAAGCCTGCAGGGAAGGGCAGTGGGGGGGGGACCCAGGCCTGCAGGGGAGAGCAGTTGGTGAGGACCAGGCCTAAAAAAGAGGGCAGTTAGGGGTTACCAAGCCTGCAGGAAAGGGCAGTTAGGGGGTGACCAGGCCTGCAGGAGAGGGCAATTAGGGGCAAACAGGCTGGCAGGGGAGCAGTTAGGCATCAATCAGGCTGGCAGGGGAGTGGTTAGGTGTTATCAGGCTAGCAGGCAGAAGCAGTTAGGGGCAATCAGGAAGGAAGGCAGGAGAGCTGTTGGGAGCTAGCAGTCCTGGATTGTGAGAGGGGTATCCGACTGCCACTTTAGGCCTGATCCTAAGGGGGGCATACACACACTTGAAGATTGTCCATGAGGATCAGAAAGCATTTTGAATGTCTGTGCCTGTTTATTTTGGTGTTCTTTTAAATTTTTATAGGCACTTTATATATACAATACTTTACTGAATATGTCAATACATGTTATGAGATATGCATAAAATAGAGAGTGCATGTTCAGTTTTTTATTAATAAGACTTTATGATCAAAAAGGTTTGGAGGATACTGACCATTGCTGGAAACTTCAACCCAATTGCCTTGTTCCTGTATTTCCTGCATTCTTCAATTTATTTTGCAGTTATTAAAAATACTTCTTACCCTTATCAGTGTGGCTCTGTTGGTTGCACATCTTCCCATGCACCCAAAGGTTGCTAGTTTAATTCCTGGTCAGGGCACATCTGTGGATTGTGGGTTCAATCCCCAGTTGGAGTGCATAAAGGGAGGCAACTGATCTATATTTCTTTCACATTGATGCTTCTCTCTCTTCATCTCTAAAATTAATAAAAACAGATTTAAAAAATATACTTCCCATCCAATTGAATAGGATCAGATTTTATTTTTGACAAGATAAGCTATACCCTTCATTATCTAATCTTAGTATACTTTTCCAGTTTCATCTTTGACTATTTTCTTCATTGTATAGTCTTTGTGGAGTACGGGGGAGTGAATATTAGCGTTCTTTCCATTATTTCCCCACTGCATGACTTGGCTCTATCTGTTCTCTTCATAGGGGTAGTCTAGAGCTTTCTGTTTCTCATCTCATAAACTCCTGCTCCTTCAGACCCTGGTTGGAATAATTTCTCAAACTAGTGCTAGCAATGTCCTTTATTGTATACATAAAGCAGTTTACCAAGTGCTATCATTGCATGAATTGGATTTTATTTTATGTGTTTGTTCAACATTTTTCTCTTTTCCTCTAGACCCTTGGTTGGTAAACTGTGGCTCGCGAGCCACATGCAGCTCTTTGGCCCCTTAAGTTTTTAGCAAAGGCCAGCTTTGGAGTACACTAATTAAGTTAATAAAAACATGCCCACCTATATAGTTTAAATTTAAAAATTTTGGCTCTCAAAGTAAATTTCAGTAGTTGTACTGCTGATATTTGGCTCCGTTGACTAATAAGTTTGCTGACCACTGCTCTAGACTGTATTTAGATTCAATTTTATTCATATTTATAGTCTTCAACATTCTTAGTTTACATGTGATAGTGTGGAAAAATAAGAGCTATGGTATCATAGTATTTTTAGAACTTTCATATTATTTTGATATATCAGTGAAGCATTAGAAGAGATTAGATTTTATGTTAAGACTAGAGGCCCGATGCACGAAATTTGTGCAAGGGGCTCAGCCCTTGCAGCTGTGGTGGCATGCCGTGGCCCTTGCAGCTGCAGCTTCATCTGGACATCCAGAAGGTTGTTTGAATGTCTGGTTTAATTGGCATATTATGCTTTTATTATTATAGATTAATGAAATAATACAGTGGTGCCATCTTATAATGATAACTTTTTTACGATATTAATGAGCAAGTCCTAATTTTCTATTTTTTTAAAAATATATTTTTTATTGATTTTTCACAGAGAGGAAGGGAGAGGGATAGAGAGCTAGAAACATCGATGAGAAAGAAACATTGACCAGCTGCCTCCTGCACAACCCCCACCAGATGTCCCCACAACCAGTGTACATGGCTTTGACCAGAATTGAGCCTGGGACCTTTCAGTCCGCACACTAATGTTCTGTCCACTGAGCCAAACCGGTTTCGGCTCTAATTTTCTATTTTAGGGTGACTTTAGAAGAGCCTTTTACCTCTTGATAAGTGGGCCTTTTCACAGAGATGCCTGCCTATATAGGATAAAATGTTATGTATTTTTATTTTATTTTTCTATGTAAAAAAAAGACACTAAACATGAGACCTACCCTCAATGCCTTTTTAAGTGTACAATACATTATTGACTATTGGTGCAATGTTGTATTGCAGATCTCTAAAGTCTGTTAATCTTGCTTAACTGAAACATCATGCACATCATGACTAGTAACTCCCCCTTCCTACTGTAGACCTTCACAACCACTCTGATTCTATGAGTTTGACTATTTTAGAAGGTTCATCTGAGTGGAATCATGTGATATTTATCTCTCTGTGCCTGGCTTATTTCACTTAGTATAATGTCCTCAAGGTTCATCCTTGTTGTTATGTACAGTAGAATTTTCTTGTTTTCAAAGGATCAATAATATTCTATTGCATGAACATACCACACTTTCTTTATCCATTCATCAAGCTATGTACATTTAGCTTATTTCCATGTTTGGCTCTTATGATAAATAGTACTGCAGCAGATAAAGGACTGCTAATATTTCTTTGAGGTGCTGAATTCCATTCTTTTCATAAATACTAAGAAATAAATTTGCTGTATTATATGGCACTTTTATTTTTATTTTTCTGAGGAAACTTTATACTGTTTTCCATAGAGGCTAAACCATTTTGCATTCCCATCAACAGTGTGCAAGAGTTCAAATTTCTCCATGTCCTAACCAATACTTATTGTCTTTTGTTTTTATCTAAAAAATATAGAAGGAATTACTACAATCTAATAGTAAAAATAGAAACAAAAGCTAATCACACAATTATAAAAAAGTATGATATTTAAGCAAACATTGATACTGTTCCCTATTGTACCAAGATTCAATGGAGAAGCAAGAGGTGGGGGAAAGAGGTAAACTGAAGGATTTTCACTTTCCCAAGTACAATGAACTTACAATAAAGAAGGAGTTCCTATAGGTACAGACCATTCTTCAAAAGCCATGAGTTCCGATAGTATTAGTTTTTTTCCTCTTCAGAATAGATTCAGCTGTACGTTGACAATTCCAATAAATGTCATGAACAAGAAGCATGCTCTGTTTCCTTAGAATATCCCAGGCTCTGAGTGTTATAGGGCTGGATTTATGTAGACAAGAGTCACCAGCACAGCAAGCAGACCAAGGGTGGTCAAATATTCATAAAATCGCTCATTTACTTTAAAACACAGGGCTGAGAGTTATTTAACCACTTAATCTTACAATTTTAGCAGCAATATTCAAAGTACTCTCAGCAGATTTTATAAGTACTGTGAGAGATGGTCTGGAAGCCAGGGAAAGTCTTACTGCAAAGTATTATTTGCTTGGAATGTATTACCAGGTCCTAGGTAAGGAAGGGGATATATAAAGAATAATCAAGAAAATTAATGATTAACAGTTATTTTGGTTTGTCTCTCACAGCAGAATTTTTGTTGAAAGATGAGGGGTGGGTATTAGTTTGCATTTTAAATGCATGACGTCTTTATTGTATTTCCATGACATCTCATATCTTCCTTTTTAAAAAAATATATATTTTTATTGATTTTTTTATGGAGAGGAAGGGAGAGGGATAGAGAGTTAGAAACATCGATGAGAGAGAAGCATCAATCAGCTGCCTCCTGCACATCCCCTACTTGGGGATGTGCCCGAAACCAAGGTACACGTCCTTGACCAGAATCGAACCTTGGACCCTTCAGTCTTCAGGCTGAAGCTCTATCCACTTAGCCAAACCAGTTAGGGCTCTTCCTCTCCCCCACCCTTTTTTCCCCCACTTTCTATACATCACTATACCTCATATATCCTTTATTTTCTCCTAATAGATAAGGCATTTTTATTGTGGGAAGCTGTTCTATAAAAATATCACTATTTCAAATCATATGTTCTTATGACTTGCTAAGATTTTTTTCTTTTTAATGTATTTTAATTTTTATAATAAAGAATTTAAGTGCATTTGTTAAAGTTTCAGTTAATAGCCATTTCTTACTCTGAAGCCTTTCCTGAACTCCAAGGCAGAATTGATTATTCCAAACATGATCTTTCAGAGCTTTACACATATGTTTATTAGGGCACTCACTACTTCCATTATAGTTACTTCTTAAGTTTGACAGCACAATCGTAATGTAATCTTCATAAAGATAGATAATGTATTTTATTTATTCTATATTTTTCTCAGTGTCTGACACCCAGTATGTGTTCAATAAATATTTATTGAACAAATAAATAGCTAATTAAATACATAAGCATGAAAATGTGATTCCTATATTTCCTAGAGCATCATGAAAATTACAAGAACTCAATAAATATATGAGAAATTATTTAGGTATTTAATGGATAAGCCTTAACTTTTATTGTTTGAAATACTACCTGAAATGATTGTTTCTTGATCCTTTTATTTATAGACAGAGGGAGGAAATAGACCAAGTGCTGAATTAAGAATTTATTTTTTTTCTCTTGTCCTAGAATTTTTTGTGTGTGTATATGATTTTGGGCAATTTATTTTTACTTTTGCAACACTTAGTACCCTCATGTGTTAAATTACTATAAGACCAGCCCTTTACTCATACTGTGCTATGCTGGGAATGAAATGGGCTGCTCTGTTTTCTAAATAGCGGAGCCCTGTACAAATGCATAATGATAAATTGACATTGAGTCTGCAATCGTGTTTCCCCCAAATTAACTTTCTTCATTGAAAAAAATGATTTGAAAGACATATTTTTTTGTGAGTGTGTGGTACTCAAATTAGTTAGGAGTGTAGATAAAACCTTTGTTTAAGGTATGAAAGTGTATGTTGTTTAATATTATCTTAAATATTTTAATACATTTAAGAAAAAGTACATGCTAAAAATTAAAATTCTAATCCTTGGTAAATTATGCATTTCCAGAAAGTGCTATAAAAATTAAATGTGTCACCCAGTTGGCATGGTTCAGTGGTTCAGCAGTGACCTATGAACCAGGAGGTCATGGTTCAATTTCTGATCAGGGCACATGCTTGGTTGCAGGCTCAATTCCCAGTGTGGGACATACAGGAGGCAGCCAATCAATGATTTTTTTCTCATCATTGATGTTTTTATCTCTTGCTGCCTCTCCCTTCCTCTCTGAAAGTAATAAAACTATATTTTTTAAAAAATTAGATGTGTATTGTTTGCCCTGACTGGTGTAGCTCAGTTGATTAGAGTGTTGTCCCATGCACTGAAAGCTTGCCAATTCAATTTCTTTCTTTTCTGGAAAGGGCACATACCTACGTGGCGGTTTGATCCCCAGTGTGTGTGTGTGTGTGGGGGGGGGGGGGGGAGTGTACTGGAGGCAACCCATTGATATTTCTCTCTCACATCAGTGTTTCTGTCTCCCTTCCACTCTCTCTAAAAATCAGTAAAATATATCTTCAGGTGAGGACTAAACATTAAATTAGATGTGTCTAAGTATTGGTTTTCTACCCACAAGTGATAATTAAGGGTCCTTACATATTTTAGTTTATTTTTCACTGGGAGAAGTCACAATCCTTAATTCCAGTTTCATAGCAATATGGGAGGTAATTAGGTAGTTGGCAAAACATAAGCACCAAATTCCAGACCCATCAATTGACCATGTCAGAATTTCCCAGTTTCCTTGGCAACTTTAACCCTTTATGAGCATTTTGAATGCTCATATTTAAAGTAGTCTTCAAGTCATCAAAGCAACTCTTAATGAACTTAATAAATTATATTCATCAATTATTTCAATATTAAAATTTAATTAAATATTTAAATAAAATTAATACAACATTTGAAGCAGATATCTAAGTGTGTGTTTCCCTGGAATACCTGAAAGGCCAGGCTTGAGAGCAGCAGTATAAAGTCTCATGAGCAATCTGTTTGAATGTGTGCATTATTACATTCTGATTTAATACAACTACTCTTGAACTATTAAATGAATATCCATTAATTATTAAAAATTATATTTGAAGATTAGCTGTTAGTAGTTTTGATGAACCATATGCTATATTTAAGTAGATAGTTCCCCAAAATATGTTTAAATATGAATTTAATAAAAGCTCCCATATTCTTAGAAAGGTCATATTTTATACTTGTATGTTCAGTAAATTAAGGAAATTTGCTGATGTAATAGAAAGTTTAGTAGCAATTATAAAGTATGCTTTTGGGAAGAGTTAGTATTTCAATTAGTGTTTAATTATTCAGTCATATTTTAATTAGTTTCAGGGATATATTGCAACTCTAATAAATGTCAATTTGAACAGTCAGTATTTATTGGACATCTATTTAATACTCCTATGTTAAAGGCATAAACTAAAAATACCACAGAGGATTCAATAATGTAAAATGTATTTTATTTGATTTCAAATGCTTACACTAAAATATAAAAAATGCAAAGTAGAAAGCAATAAGAACCAAAATAAGTCAGAATACTAAGATTGTTTAAAATGCAAAAATTATATTTGATTGTAGTGACTGAAGGAGATTCTATGAAAGAGCATTTTAACTATCTCCTTAAAAATATTAGAATATATGAAAATTGGAAAGGAAAAGTAAACTAGTTGTAGAGTAAAATCAAAGTTAAAGCACTGTATAAATTTGGATTTATTAGGTGAATTAATGGAGTTATTAATTAAAAGCAGAGGAATCTTTCTCCTGGTAATATTTATCATTAGAGGCCCTGTGCATGAAATTCATGCATGAGGGGTGTCCCTCAACCCAGCTTGCACCCTCTCCAATCTGGGACTCCTAGAGGAATCAGGACTAAACGGGCAGCCAGACATCCCTCTCACAATCCAGGACTGCTGGCTCCCAACTGCTCCTGCCTGCCTTCCTGATTGCCCATAACTGCTTCTGCCTGCCAGCCTGATCACACCTAACCACTCCTCTGCCAGTATGATTGATGCCTAACTGCTGTGCCAGCCTGTTTGCCTCCAAGTGCCCTTCCCTGCAGTCCTGGTCACCCCTAACTGCTCTCTCTTGTAGGCTTGATCGCCCCAACTGCCCTTCCTTGGAGGCCTGATCCCTTCCAACTGCCCTCCCCTGCTGGCCATATTGTGGGGCCATCTTGTGTCCACATGGGGGCAACCATCCCATCTTGTGTGTTGGAGTGATGGTCAATCTGCATATTACTCTTTTATTAGATAGGCTAGAGGCCTGGTGCACAGGTGGGGGCCAGCTGGTTTGCCCTGAAGGGTGCCCTGGGTCATGGTGACGGTTCCCTTGCGGTGTGGGGCAGCCTGGGAGAGGGTCCTGTGGTGGTTTTCAGGCTGGCCATGCCCCCCAATGACACAAGCGGAGGCCCTGGTATCTGGGATTTATTTATCTTCTATAATTGAAACTTTGTAGCCTTGAGTGGAGGCCATGGCTGGCCAGGGCTGTTGTGAAGCTTGGCTTCCTCCATCGCTAAAGGCAACTCAAGCCTCTGGCTGGCTCCAGCTCTGTGACCACCACCATATTTATTGGGTTAATTTGCATACTCACTCCTGATTGGCTTGTGGGCATAGCAGAGGTGCATGGTCAATTTGTATGTTTCTCTTTTATTAGATAGGATAGGTTTGTTTTTTTAAAGCATCCAGGTAAACTTAAAATGTTTATCAATTTATAAGGCATAGGCACTTAAAGAATTCTATTTTGGAAAATGAGGACAGCTATACAATTAACATTAAAGGAACTATACCACCTATTTCTTCCATTTAGTTTGGGTTTATGAAAATATAATTTTATTTTTAAAAAAATATATTTTATTGATTTTTTTTGCCCCCCACCCTCCCTCTCACACATCCCCTCCCTCCCCAGAGTTTTGTGTCAATTGGTTGTACTTATATGCATGTATAAAAGTCCTGCGGTTGATCTATTATCTATCCCAGATCTTCCTCCCCTCCCCGCTGTAATTTGACAGTCTACTTGTTGATATACTGTCTCTATATCTATCTTTTGGTGCATCAATTTATAATGTTCTTCATCATCCACAAATGAGTGAGGTCATGTGGTGTTTCTCTTTCATTGATTGGCTTATTTCACTCAGCATGATGTTCTCCAATTCCATCCAGGTTGCTGCAAATGATGAGAGTTCCTTCTTTTTTATGGCAGCATAGTATTCCATTGTGTAGATGTACCATGGTTTTTGGATCCAATTATCTGCTGACGGGCACCTAGGCTGTTTCCAAATTCTGGCTATTGTAGATTGTGCTGCTATGAACATAGGGGTGCATATATCCTTTCTGATTGGTGTTTCTAGTTTCTTGGGATATATTCCTAGAAGTGGGATTACTGGGTCAAATGGGAGTTCCATTTTCAGTTTTTTGAGGAAACTCCACACTGTTCTCCACAGTGGTTGCACCAGTCTGCATTCCCACCAGCAGTGCACAAGGGTTCCTTTTTCTCCGCAACCTCCCCAACACTTGTCGTTTGTTGACTTGTTGATGTTGGCCATTCTGACAGGTGTGAGATGGTACTGCATTGTTGTTTTGATTTGCACCTCTCGGACAATTAGTGACTTTGAGCATGTTTTCATGTGCCTTTTGGCCTTCCTTCTGTCTTCTTTTGAAAATGTTCTATTTAGGTCCATTGCCCATTTTTTAATTGGATTATTCATCTTTCTTTTATTTAGTTGTATAAGCTGTTTTGTATAATAGATGTTGGAGATTAAACCTTTATCAGTGGTATCATTTGCAAATATGTTCTCCCACACAGTGGGCTTTCTTGTTGTTTTGTTGATGGTTTCTTTTACTGTAAAAAAGCTTTTTATTTTGATGTAGTCCCATTTGTTTATTTTCTCTTTAGCTTCCATTGCCCTAGGAGTAGTATCAGTGAAGAAGTTCTTTTGGCATACATCTGAGATTTTGCTGCCTGTGGATGCTTCTAGTATTTTTATGGTTTCCTATCTGATGTTTAAGTCCTGTATCCATTTTGAGTTTATTTTTGTGAATGGTGTAAGTTGGTGATCTAGTTTCATTCTTTTGCATGTGTCTGTCCAATTTTCCCAACACCATTTATTGAAGAAACTGTCTTGACTCCATTGTATATTCGTGCCTCCTTTGTCAAATATTAATTGAGCATAGTGATTTGGGTTGATATCTGGGTTCTTGATTCGATTCCATTGATCTATATGTCTGTTCTTGTGCCAGTACCAGGCTGTTTTGAGAACAGTGGCTTTGTATTGTAATATAGTTTGAAGTCTGGTATTGAGATCCCTCCTACTTTACTCTTCTTTCTCAGGATTGCTGTGGCTATTCGGGGACTTTTATTGTTCCAAATGAACTTTTGGAGATTTCTTTCTAGGTCGGTGAAATATGTCGTTGGTATTTTAATGGGGAGTGCATTGAACCTATAGATTGCTTTAGGAAGTATGGACATTTTGATGATGTTGATTCTACCAGTCCATGAACATGGTATGTTCTTCCATCTCCTTACATCTTCCTCTATCTCTTTTTTCAGTGTCGTGTAGTTTTCTGCATATAGGTCCTTTACTTCCTTAGTTAAATTTATTCCTAGGTATCTTAATTTTTTTGGTGCGATGGTAAATGGAATTGCTTTTTTAGTCTCTGTTTCTGTAATTTCACTGTTGGTGTATAGAAATGCCATGGATTTCTTGGCGTTAATTTTGTATCCTGCTACATTGCCAAATTCATTTATTAAGTCAATTAGTTTTTTAATGGAGTCTTTTGTTTTTTTTATGTACAATATCATGTCATCTGCAAATAAGGATAACTTTACTTCTTCTTTTCCAATTTGGATGCCTTTTATTTCCTCCTCTTGTCTAATTGCAATGGCTAGTACTTCCAGTACTATGTCAAACAGGAGTGGCGAGAGTGGGCATCCCTGTCTTGTTCCTGTTCTTAGAGGGAATGGTTTTAGTTTTGCCCATTGAGTATAATGTTGGCTGTGGGTTTATCATATATAGCTTTTATTATGTTGAGGTATGATCCTTGTACTCCCACCTTGTTAAGAGTTTTTATCAGAAAAGGGTGTTGGATTTTATCGAATGCTTTTTCTGCATCAATTGATATGACTATATGATTTTTATCTTTCAATTTGTTTATGTGATGTATCACGTTTATTAATTTACGGATATTGTACCATCCTTGCATTCCTGGAATAAATCCTACTTGGTCGTGGTGTATGATCTTTTGATGTTCTTCTGGAGTCGATTTCCTAGAATTTTGTTGAGGATTTTGGCATCTATGTTTATGAGGGATATTGGCCTGTAATTCTCTTTCATTGAGTTGTCTTTATCTGGTTTTGGTATTAGGGTGATGCTGGCTTCATAGAAGGAGTTTGGAAGTGTTCCTTCCTCTTGGATTTTTTGGAATAGTCTGAGGAGGATAGGTTTTAGTTCTTCCTTGATTGTTTGGTAAAACTCTCCTGTGAAGCCATCTGGCCCTGGGCTTTTGTTTGCTGGAAGCTTTTTGATGACTGTTTCAATTTCTTCCCAAGTCACTGGTCTATTGAGATTTTTAGATTCTTCCTGATTGAGTTTTGGAAGTTTGCATTTTTCTAGGAATATGTCCATTTCCTCCAGGTTGTTCAGTTCGTTGGAGTAGAGTTTTTCATAGTATTTTGTAACAAGCCGTTGTATTTCCGTGGGGTCTGTTGTTATTTCACCTCTTTTGTTTCTGATTTTGTTTATTTGGGTCCTCTCTCTTTGTTTCTTGGTTAGCCTGGCTAGAGGTCCGTCTATCTTGTTTATCCTTTCAAAGAACCAGCTCTTGGTTTTGTTGATCTTATGTATTGTTTTTTTGGTCTCTATGTCATTTATCTGTGCTCTGATTTTTGTTATTTCCTTCCTTCTGCTTACACTGGGCTTTTCTTGTTGCTCTTTTTCTAACTCTTTGAGTTGTAGAGTTAGATCATCTGTTACCCTTTTTTCTAGTTTTTTGCAATAGGCTGGTAAGGATATGAACTTCCCTCTCAAAACTGCTTTTGCTGTGTCCCATAGATTTTGGATTGTTGTGTTTTCATTGTCATTTGTTTCCAGGATGTTTTTAATTTCTTCCTTGATTTCTCTGGTAACCCAGTCCTTGTTTAATAACATGCTGTTTAGTCTCCATGTGTTTGATGTTTGGGTTATTTTTATTGTAGTTAATTTCCAGTTTTATGCCATTATGGTCTGAGAAGATGCTTGATATGATTTCTATCTTCTTGAATTTGAAGAGACTTTGCCTATGTCCCAAAATGTGGTCTATCTTTGAGAATGTTCCATGTGCATTTGAGAAGAATGTATATTCTGTGGCTTTGGGGTGGAATGTTCTGAAGATGTCAATTAATTCCATCTGGTCTAGTGAGTCATTTAGGATTGATATTTCTTTGCTGATTTTTTGTTTAGATGATTTGTCGAAGGGTGACAGTGGGGTATTAAAATCTCCTACTATGATTGTATTGCTATTAATCTCTCCCTTAATGTCCTCCAGCAGTTTTTTTTATGTATTTGGGTGCTCCTGTATTGGGTCCATATATATTTACTAGGGTTATTTCTTCTTGTTTGATTGCTCCCTTTAGTATTATGAAGTGGCCTTCATTAACTCTTGTTATGTCCTTCACTCTGAGAACTAATTTGTCAGATATGAGTATTGCTACCCCAGGTTTCTTTTCATTTCCATTTGCCTGGAAAACCTTTTTCCATCCCTTCACCCTCAGTCTGTGTGCATCTCTTTTTCTGAGGTGGGTTTCTTGTAGACAACAGATGTATGAGTCTTGTTTTCTTATCCAATCTGTTACTCTATGTCTTTTGATTGGAGCATTTAAACCTTTTACATTTAATGTTATTAATGATAGGTACTCATTTGACGCCATTTTTATTCCATACCCCTGTGTTCCTTCTTTGCTTCCTATTTCTTTATTTTTACAGTAGACTCTTTAGCATTTCTTGCATTGCTGGTTTGGTGGAGATAAATTCCTTTAGTCTTTTTTTGTCTGTGAAGCTCCTGATTTCCCCTTCAATTTTGATTGATAGTCTTGCTGGGTACAGTATTCTTGGATTCAGACACTTTCTTTGCATGACTTTGTATATTTCATCCCATTCCCTTCTGGCCTGATAAGTTTCTGTTGAGAAATCAGTTGTTAGTCTGATGGGGGTTCCTTTATATGTAACTTTCTGTCTCTCTCTGGCTGCTTTTAAGATTCTTACTTTTTCATTGGTGTTTGCCAATTTAATTATAATATGTCTTGGCGTCGGTCTTCTGGGATCCATTTTTCTTGGGACTCTGCGAGCATCTTAGATTTGTGTGGGTTTTTTCTTCTCTATCTCAGGAAAGTTTTCTGTCATTATTTCTTGAAATACGTTTTCCATGTCTACCTCAGTTTTCTTTCCTTCCGGAACCCCTATTATTTGAATATTGTTTTGTTTTGCATTGTCCCAAAGCTCCCGTAGGCTCTCCTCTTGCTTTTTAATTTTTTTTCCTAGAAGCTGCTCTAATTGGGTATTTTTTTCTATCTTGTCTTCTAGCTCACTGATGCAATCCTCTACTTCTTCTATCTGCTCTTGATGCTTTCTATTGAGTTCTTCATAGTAGCGATGCCATTTTTCATTTCATCTTGAGTCATCTTCATTTCCTCTTGGTTTTTTTTTCATTTCCTCTTGGGTCTTACTCATATTGTCAAATTTGTCTTCCATTCTTTTTAGCCATCTTAAGATCGTTACTCTGAATTCTTGCTCAGGTAGGTTGCTTGCCTCTAACTCGTTTACTTCCTTTCTGGTGATGCCTGCTTTTCTTTCATTTGTGGTCTGTTTCTTTGTCTCCCCATGGCCTCTCTTCAGGATGTCTCTCTCCTGTGTTGATTTATCTCTCCTGCGTTGATTTAAAGGCACAAAATACAACACAACCAGGTACAATACACAAGGCACAGAACAGAAATGTGTTTGCAATATTAATAACTTCCAATAAAGGTAACCACTAGGGAAAGGCAAATTAAGGAATAGGGGAGAAAGAGGAAGAGTAAAACGAGAGGACGGAGGGAGCAAAAGAAAAAGATAGGAAAAAGAGTGTCAAAATGAATTTGGGAAACAGAGAGGAGAGAGATAGACAGAGAGAGAGAGAGAGAGAGAGAGAGAGAGAGAGAGAGAGAGAAAGAGAAGGGGAACAAACGATATATATGGGGAGAGAATTTCAATTGAACAACCACTAAGCCCAACAAATGGTGTCAGCAGTACCTGGAGAATAATACAATCTACAACATCCCCTAATTTCCAACACAGTAAGGGAAAACAGAAGTAATAAAATAACAACTAACAAAAACCAATCAAATAAGAAAGTACTGAGCACCAGCAACAACAAAAGATTAAGCAAAATATTCTCACTTAAAAAGCATGAAAATATAATATAATCATCATTCTTCCAAGCAGCATCAAAAGAACTGTGAGGAAAACAATTTTTTTTTTTTTTTGCTAGTTAATATAGCTCAGAGAGGGGTGTGTATGCACTTGGCACTAGGGATGGGAGATAAGATATATAAGTAGGGTAGAAATTTTAGCAGGGGGGATACAGAGAGAGTAAAGAAATCTAAAGCAGGAAAGGGTTAAGATAAACAGGATAGCAAAAAAGGGGAGTAGAAAGAGAATTATGGTGTAAAGGTTGTGTTGAGTTAGGGTTAAACAATGTTAAAGGAGAAATGAAAATAAAATGAAGAACGCTAATTCCAATTGTAAAATAAAGAGAAAATAAAATGGCACTTAAAAAAAATTAAAAAAAGCAGTGCTAAAAATGCTTATTGAGCCTAAAAATGTAATGATTAAAAAGTTAATATCTAGTGAGGAAAAAAGGAAAAAAATTGTTTCTTAAGTAAAAGATGCAAAAAATAAAGAAAAAAAAATTAGCAAAAAAAAAAAAAAAAAAAAATGTCCAGTTTTGAAGGCCATTCACTTCTGTTATTCTATTTGACACGCCCATTTCTTAGTCCAGCCCGTATTGCAGTTCCCTGCATTCTGCTGCACCTCAGTGGCGATTCCTTAGTTTCTTGGTTTTTTGATCAAATAAAATTAATAATAAACACAGTCAGATTGTACTCCAGACCCTAGGTGGCAGTGTATGTGGATTGATGTCCCATCTTTTTGGTTGCTTTAGCTTTCTTTTTCTGTGGCCCCCAATTCCAGTTTTTTTTAATTTTATTTGTTTATTTTTATTTATTTATTTATTTATTTATTTATTTTTGCCTCGGAGCTGAATCCTGGTTGATTTCTCCCTGCTCTGCTTCTCAGTTTCCAGAAAAGCAGATTCCCCCTGCTGTCCCTTAGGGTCAGCCAATCTGGGTGATCTCTCCTTTGTAATCAGAAGCAAAGTGTTGCAGCGGAACCAGCCCATGTGCGGGATGGGCGAGTCTGCGCGCACTTACAAACAGACTGCTTTCCAACTCCTATGTTCTCCCTCCGTGTGGGATCAGAATGGGTTGCTCCCTAGAGAACCCCACTAGTAGCAACCTTGGGGACCTCTGTCCACTCTCTCGAATCACTCCAGCCCCAACAGTGGGGGGCTTCTGTGGACGCAGATTTCCGGGGTCCCAGACCGTGCTTTTTTTTCCCCCCTCTGCTGCCCCAGTGGCTGCCGCTGTTGTGGCTGCTGCAGCTGCTGCTGCTTTCACTTTTGTTTTCGCGACACAGACACCCGGCGTTATCCCTGCAAAATCCAACCTTTCTGTGGAATCCGCCTGTTCGCTCAGGTCGGACTGCCCCGATTCTTAACAATCTGTTCCGTGTCCCTTGGTGTTTTAAAAGAGTCCCGCTTCTGGGGTAGATTACACCAGACCCAGACCCGGCACTGGGTCTCCCCAGGCAGGATATTCTATGCAGCCAAGCCTTCTTTCGGCGCTGCTAGGTGTGGGGCACGGTGGCTGCAGTTACTGCTGGCGTAGCGGGGCCCGGATCCCTCACGCTATCCCTGCAAACTCTGACCTTTCCGTGGATGACTGGAAATCTCCCTTGAATCCACGCGTTTGTGCCAATTGGTGTGTCTCAGCTGCTCGATGGTCTCCTCTGTGGTGGTTTTTCCAGGCCTCCTGTTCCAGTCTTACCAGTGTAAGGAGATCAGGCTCACAAGCTGGGAACTGTGGCAAAACAGGGACAAGCCGCCATCTTTTTCTAGAAAAAGTGACAATATAATTTTTGTGTCAATGCTCTTCACTGAATAGCATCATCCAATGTTATTTTTTAGCAAAACCTAGAATCTAAATCACAAAAGTTAAGATAAAAGGTAAACTTTGAAAATGTAAAGTCTTACAAAAAATGGGAAGAAATTAACAATGAAAGGAACAAAAACAATGATATCAACTATATGCTCTAGAGCACATGTGTCAAACACAAGGCCCGCGGGCCAAACCCTTCCCGCCAGGCCTTGCAATGTGGCCTGCACCGCGCTGTCATCATTGCACTCCGCTGCGTTTCCATCACAATGACAGTTTATGACTGTTCAGTAAACCATTTGGCCCGCGATTTAGCCTGGATTTTAGATTTTGGCCCCTTCTCTGATTGAGTTCGACACCCCTACTTTAGAGTTTCAAAGAGATGTATGTAGAGAAAGGAGCATAGATTTGATGTCAGATAGTAGGTTTTTGCCATTTCTATAGCTATCATGTGGCCATATGTAACTTAGTTAAATTTTCTAAGTTATTTTTTCCTCAGCTGTAAAAAATCTCAGTGCCTACTTTACAGGGTAGAATGTGTTCACAACATATAAAATGATATATATAGTGCATGATAGGGGCAAAACATATGTTACTTTCTCTTGTCCGTTTTTCATAAACATTATCTCATAGCAACCTGGTAAAGTAGGTATTATTCATTTAACCATTTTTTTTTAAACTCATACTCCAATGGGTATTTTAGAATGCAGTAGAGAACAAAAGGTGAACTTTCTCACTTTTCAGAGTAGAGAGAACCACTTAAATTTGCCAATACTGTAACATCGAGGGCAAAAAATACTCAGCAAAGTCTTCTTTATTTTTTTTAAGTTTAAAAAAAATTAATGTGTCATTTAGAATGTATAACTCTTCAAAACATTTTATCAGAAATTCAGCATTTCATTTTCACTTCTATTTTTATTTTTAAATTTCAAGAGAGTAAATTATTTGCTTTTTAAAATACAATATGGTACTATATTTTAATTTGAATGCAAATATCTCTGTGTACCTTCTGTATATAGATTTGATATAAAGATAAAAAATTGTAGCCTAAATATTCTTTTTCTTTAACATATATCCAACCCTCACACCTCCATCCCCAGGAGAGGAGAGGAGAAGAGAAAAGAGGTGGAGGGGAGAGGGAGAAGAAGAAAGAACAGAAATAAAATTGAGGATAAATTAAGGGTTTTTAATACTTATACCAAATGTTCCTTCTGACTCTATGGTAATTCAATTCCAATTCTCTCTACAGATGTCTATATGTTTTTACACATATAGATACATACAATTTAAACTTTAAATCTGGATTTTGTTTTTAAAGCCTTTATCTGTATAAGGTTATAGGTACTGGAAGGCAGGATATATATTTTAGACTAATTTGTTTTAGAGTACCTTTTTTTTAACAGCAGTTTTATTAAATATCTTGATTTGAAATATTACTGAATTATTCTGTAATCTTCATTTTTAGGTGAAGAGACAAAAATCCTATCAAGCTAAGGAGATGGTAATCTAATTCCATAGAACAAAGTGTGCTTTTAATAAACTGTGAGAAGAGAGGAAAGAGGAAAACAAAGGTATAGGGAGACAAAAAATCTGAGTCTCAGACTAATGAAAACATTCAATCCACATGTCACAAACAAATAAAATAGAAAAGAATATGGTGAGTGAGCATTGACCTTCAAGAACACATCTTCTCTGCACCATAGCAACTCACCCAGAACAGCAGTAAATCCCTAATAAACATCCAACTTACAAAGAAATGCCATAAAATGGTTTAAAAAATGAACTTTCAGTGCAACATCACAATGAAACCAACCTAGCTAGAGGAATATATTTCACACAATACTAATATAATACCTGTTGAATTTTAAATCACATCTGTGCATGTGTAGGCAGCTTCGATTAGAGACGGCAAAAATAATATTTCTGATTATAAATAATGTTTATAAATAATGTTCACACATCATAGAAAAATTGCCAAAATATAGAATTAAGAAAAAATATTTACATATTTTAAATAATCACTGCTAATATTTTTGTGTATTCACTTTATATTCTTTTTATTTTGCTAGCATATTTCAATAATTAAGCTAATATTTTTATCTAATTTGTAACTTTTTCTTTTTAGTTAACTGGACATAGAAGTTTTCAATCACATTAAAAATCATAAGTTTAAGTTAGTGCTTGATTTTCTAATAGATCTATGAAACCTCAGTACCTAAATATTGTGGACATTTGAAACATTTTTTTTCTAAATAATATTATAGTAAATGTCACTGTCTTTCCCTTATATAATTTCTATGCCTATAATTTTTGAGGCCAGAGGCAAGAACACTTTGGCTTATATTATCAATTGTTTTCCATCGGTTTGTACCAATGGTATACAGCGCTGCATGGGAGGCAATCCTTATTCTGTGACTGAGCTGATATTGCTTAAAATTTTGAATATTTTATAATATGTAAGACCCTAAAAGTTTCTATTCTATTTTTGTTCATTCTTGATTATATTGAAATTGACAATTTTATATGTGTAATGTATTTTTTTGCATATTGTCATCTATTTTCTTTTGATGATTTACTCTTTTTTGTTATCTGTTGTGCTTTTTATATACGGAAGCTAATGATTTTTGTCACTTTTAAAAATTTCATTTCTTTCTCTGATAGTAGCATGTTATTCTAACCATGCACATATTATTTCTTTGTTTATGTTCTTTTTTAGCTGTTAAAATTGAAAGTGGTCTATTTAAGTTTCCATTCACAAGTGTGTTTTTATTTCTCATAGCATTGATAATAATGCTCCTGCTGATGGCTCGCATGTATGTAACACTTTCTGTGTGTTTAACACTGTTTGACATACTTATTATTTATAGTAGATATTTGATTCTCACAAAAATCCAATGAGAAAGGCTCTATTATTTTTTTAAAAATATATTTTTATTGATTTCAGAGAGGAAAGGAAAGGGAGAGAGAAAAACATCAGTGATGAAAAAGAATCATTGATTGGCTGCCTCCTGCACGCCACCCCACACTGGGGATCTAGCCCACAACCTGAGCATGTGCTCTTGATTGGAATCAAACCTGGGACCCTTCAGTCCCTAGGCCAATGCTCTATCCACTGAGCCAAACCAGCTAGGGCAAGGCTCTACTATGAAATCCACTTTTCAGATGAGAAAATAGAGGCCCTTGCTCAGTGTTACTCATCAGAATTCTAACCTGGGCAGTATTACCCTAGACTCCATGTTTTTGCTTATGGAATTATAATACTATTGCATTCAGTATCTAAAGGTTTATTAGTCCATTTTCTTTATATATGGGATCTTAAATCAATTTAACTTTATATTACCGTTGAAGCCAGTTTAGGGTGATGGAACGGGCTAAACTCTGAAGTACTAATAAGTACATATTCCATTTTCTCCTATCATTGACTTCAGCCATGCTCTATTGAATCTCCCCTTTTCTTTTCTTGCTGACACTTAATATTATTAACTCAAATGGATCCCATAGCAGTCCCAGAAAGATTATTCTGGTTATTGTGATATTAAAAAGCCTACCTACTGCACAGGCTATTAATATAAGAGAGGAATATTAACTTAAATTCTTCCAAATCTCCCTCCTCTCTCTACTGCCCTCTCTCAGTACATCCCATGGACTCTTGCTGCTGAGTTCTGTAGCCCAATAGATGGCTCAGTCCATGCTACCTCTGTTCTGTCCATTGGACATGCTGCAAACTCACACATTCTTTCTCCAGACACCAGGTGGATGTGCAGGACTGTTCTGTTGATATCCCTGTTCTGCTCTCTGCCTCCGAGTTTCTTTCTTTCTTCCTTTCTTTCTTTCTTTCTTCCTTTCTTTCTTCCTTTCTTTCTTCCTTCCTTCCTTCCTTCCTTCCTTCCTTCCTTCCTTCCTTCCTCCCTCCCTCCCTCCCTTTCTCTCTCTCTCTCTCTCTCTCTCTCTCTCTCTCTCTCTCTCTCTCTTTCCCATTTTTAAAATTTATTTATTTATTTATTTATTTATTTATTTATTTATTTATCGATTATGGTATCACATAATTGTCCTCATTCCCCCATTCCCATCCCAAACCCCTCCCCACATAATGCTCCCACCCCCCTGTTGTCCATGCATGGCCACTGGTTAGGCTTATATGCATGCACACAAGTCCTTTGGTTGATCTCTCCCCTTTACCCCCACCCTCCCCTACCTTCCCTCTGAGGTTTAACAGTCTGATCGCTGCTTCTCTTTCTCTGGGTCTGTTTTTATTCATCAGTTTATGTTGTTTATTATTTTCTTTAGCTGTGTGAGATCATGTGATCCAAGAAATACCCTTGTAAGAACCGAAATTGAGACAAGCCATAATGGTTATGCTGAGAGGCAAATAAATCAGTCTGTAGTGAGTTCCTTTCTGGACCAACAGTTCTTTTGCGTCCCAATTTCAATGTTAAACAGTTCTGGTTGGTGGACAAATGGTGGTGATGCAGGTCTGACCATCTCTGGTTTGGTCCTATCTTATACCAATCAGAATGGCTATCATCAATAAATCAGCAAACAAGTGTTGGCAAGGATGCAGAGAAAAAGGAACTCTTTTACACTGCTGGTGGGAATGCAGACTTGGTGCAGCCACTGTGGGGAACAGTATAAAGTTACCTTAAAAAACTAAAAATGGAACTCCCATTTGACCCAATGATCCTACTTCTCCGAATTTCTTTTAATCAAATTCTTTCCTCTTTGTTCTGTATCTGTCTGACTCTTGGTTTCTCACCCTCCTTCCCTCACTTCCTCTCTGGCTTTTGGTTTTACAGACTGACAAACTGAGGAATAGACCAGGTTGGATAATAGTTGAGGACAGCAAATCAGTTTCACTGCCTCTCATAATAAACCCTAGAAATAATGTCTGTCTGCTGCTATTTACTTTGCTCTTTTTGGAATGTAATATATGTATTATCTCTATGCTTTAGCTTTGGGTTCTAATAGTCAGTTTTGGGTTAACCAAAGAAGTCCCTGTTACACATTTGCTCATTTTCTCAGAAGCCTATTTTTTGTTGTTGTTTGTTTGTTTTTGCCAGCCCCGAATATTTCTTTATTTTATTAGTGTGGTTCATTGGAATATACCCAAATTTTACTTTACTTTTTAAAGGTATGTTTCTTACAAACAAGTAAGGTTTATTTTGTAAGTCAGCTGAAATACTTTGCCTTTTATGGATCAACAAGGCAAATGGCATGCCTAGAGTAATACCATTAGTGAGAAAAGATATTGGCATTCTATTCTAGGCATCCTGTAATCACTGCATTTCTTATTTTTCTCCAGTAATGTGGAAAATATCATCTGGATCTTAATTTCACTGATTATTGTAATGTTTTTCAAAATTCACTGCTGAAGCTTTAATTATCTAATTTGAGGATAATGCCATACGTTTTGATTAGATGAGAATACTAATATAGTTCATTTCCTGCCAATTCTGCCCACCCTGTTCCCAGTGTCTCTTGATTTTTGCTTTGCTAATTGGTTTAGTGGTTAAACTCATGAGTCTTAGAGTCAAAGATGCTTCGGCTTAAATCTCAGATGTGACACAATGTCATCTGAAAAATGAGGATTAAAGACCAAAACCACCAAAGTAGAAATTATAGTGTGTCTTGTATTGGCCAGTTGATAGAATTTAAACACTTTTGCCATGCCTGGAAAACTGGCAATGAAATAAGCCTAATGAAAGTCTATTTGCATGTTGAGGCAGAAGATGCTTCTGGGAAAGAACTTGACCTGCACCACTGGGGTTTATCCTTACCTGGATTTCTAATAGTGTTATTTATAGTTGCTCATTGAGTCTAACAAATTTTTATCTACATGCATGGGGCATGTTATTTACCTGTTTGGGGAACAGCTGAATTTGACCTAAAATAATGCTCAATAATTGCGATATTGAATATAGGTTGGTGCTCTTATTCATACCTCGTTTTAGCTCAGTCTGCTGAGAATATTTGATCCTGGAGAAAAGACTGAGGCACTGTTTTGGGAAGCTGAATTTTGGAGCACAAGAAGCACTGTTTGTGATCTCTTAAAATATGTCTCTTATGTTCTTGATGATAGTCATTATGAATGTTTTAAAGTGAAAGTCAGCTCATGTCCTTCCTCTATCCAAATCCTCCAGATGGTTTACAATCTCACTCAGAGTAATTTACGGTTCTTACAATGAGTTAGACTTTACATGATTTGCTTTCTCTTCATAATCTCTCTGACTTCACCACTGATGATTATATTAATATATAATATGCAACATGTCACATGTAATAGTTACTATATATTTTGATGCAGACCACATACAAGATATACCTAATAGGGTTGTTAAGAGTATTATATAAATTTATACATATAAATGCTTAGAAAAGTATTTGATACATAGTAAATGCTCATTAAGTTTAACTTATACCTATTACTGCATCCTTTTAGTAACCAGAAAAGTGGAATCACTGAAAAAAAAAAAAAAAAGGTTCCCAAATTAGGGATTAATAATAGCTCAAGAAAATTGAGAAACTTGCTGAGAGCCATTGCTAGAATGTGGGAGACCAGAGAGCCTATCTCACATCTCTTGACTAACTCAGCTCCCCCCGCCTCTTTTAAAAAGTAATTAATATCCACTTTAGAAAATGATGCACCAAATTTACCTTTTATTATATTTTACATTTTCACTTTTCAGAATAAGGATATTGACATAGTCCTTAATTGCATTTACCCAATATTTCTTACTGTTATGTACCTGTGTCCACATACTTGTAAATAAATGCTTCCATGTCTCCTAAATATTAGACTCTTTGAGACAAAGTACTAGGAAATTGTAATTTTTGATTCCATAAGATTATAAATTCAGATCCAAGAAAATAAATCAACAAATACAGAGCATTGCTGATGAGTATTAATAATATATATTTATACAGGTATTGATCTATGAATATTGTTTTAAATATACTGACCAATAACTTAAATTGAAATCAGTTTTCTATAATTTGTCTTTTGTCATTATTTCTCTTTGTTTCCCTGTGGGTTGTTTGTGGATCTTTTTGAGTTGTGATTCACGTTTAGTTATACTATAACACTTTATCAAATAAATTCTTGGACTTTACATTAAAATTTGCATCTCACAAAAGTATAGTTATTTCTTTCACAGCTTGACATTCATATGAGTAAAAACAAACAAACAAACCATTAACTCAGTTTAAGAGCTGTGTTCAAACTAATAAAAACAAGATTTATATACTTTTTGGCCCAAACTGTTTCTCAACTGCTAGAAATTAGAATAAAGCACCACTAGCGAATAGAACCAAAGTGATCAACTCAATGTAAGCAACTCTTAGGAGCAAGCCTATTTAGAAAGTCCACTCCAGTTATCTATATACCTTTGAGTGTGCTGCAGTATTTAAATTAATGCTTTAATTTAAAAACATTGGTGTGCTGGTAGGTTGGCATTTTTATTACAGTGCCCCTTTCCCTTCAGTTTTAAATTAGCTATATTCAGTGACCTAGCTATAAGGGATAATGATTATGTTAGTTAAGGTGAGTAACTATTTTTCAAGGGATGAATGTTTGCATTTCTTTCACTGAGAACATCAGAGATGAGCATAAGTATTAAACTATAAAGGCCTTTGCTGGCTGTTTGTGATTGCCAGTCAGAGGCACTGTGACAGAACATGGATGATAAGAAGGAGAACAGGTATTGGTTGGTGCTGTGTTTTTCTCAGGGGTTCCTCCATGCCAGCACAAGTAGTTATAGCCTGAGGTTTCAAGAGATAAGAATATTATTATACTTTCATTTGTTTGTTTAAGACCAGGCAATGCTTTATTTCTGTCCTGCCTAAATAGCAGAGAAGAATTTTTACCTCCAGAAACTTAAATGGTAGGGGAAGGTTTGGCTTAAGATTGGCTCATGTCTGAAGATCTGAATAACATGGGAGATTTTATGATTTTAAATTAGAAATATTTTCCATCAAGAAGACATTAGACAGTTATAACATGGTAAGTCTACATAGCAGATTTTTAAAATTTTTTTTGTAAAAATATATTCATTTGTGTAAAATTAAAAATATTTTCAAGAAGACATTAGACAGTTATAACATGGTAAGTCTACATAGCAGATTTTTAAAATTTTTTTTATAAAAATATATTCATTTGTGTAAAATTAAAATTATTTTCAGTTTCTTATCTTTAAAACATTAAAAATCACTTTTCTCCATTATGTTTTCCACCTCATTTTGATACATCCCACAATCTCTACCTATCATTGTCTCTAACTTTTCTTTCTGTGGTCTATTTATCATGTATCATTATTTAATATCACTTATTTCTTCTATGCTTTGGTCTCTATTTCTTCCAGTACCCAAATTATTAATTTGCTGTGATTTTTAATGTATTCCTAACTGCCAAAAGGGTAAGAAAAATATCCAGCCTCAATTTTTGAAGGTTAAAAATTTACACCATCTCTCATTGGAGGCCCCATTAGAGGAATCAAGTAGACAAATGATCTCTGTGGAACATCCCAGGTTTTTTATTTTATGGTTTTTGCTATATAAGTTCCTTCAAGTTTCTTGAAGTATGTGCCCATTTGACTGTAGTGATTAAAATCAGTTTGCATTTATCACTTGGGAATTGATGTGACATTGGGAAGGAGGCAATGGTGAGCAAAAATATGCTGCTTCATCAATTTCACGTTGAAACAATGTGACAGCTACTTTCCCAGGGACTTGCAGGTACTTGTGGGTGGAGTATGCCTTAAATGTGTGACAGATTGATATTGGGAAGGGCTTTACAAATTTAGATATAGAAATTGTAGCCAAACTAACCTGTTGGGAAGTTTATACAATACATATATCTATCCTGGAAGTTAATTTTATAAGGATAGGTTTTCTCTTTTTTTTTTCTTTTTTTTTTTTCCTGCTTACCATCATTCTAAAGACATATTTTCTTCCTCTTATTATAATGTTTGGAAAAGTAGTCCTTGATATTTTTGTTAAAGTTAAAATAAATGTATTTATGAATATAATGCAATATAATATAATCTATAATAATAAAATGGGGTAATAATGCTAATTAGACCAAACATCTTCTGGATGTCATTCCAGATATCTTTCCTGACAAAAGCTGGAGGGAAGCCAGCTCAGGTCCCGGATGCCAGTGGGCAGCCGGAGAAGGGAAGCAGCTTGGGTTCCAGTTGCTGGAGGAAGCTGGTGCTGGCAGCCAGGGTAAGGAAGGCCTACTCTTGCACAAATTATCATGCACCGGGTCTCTAGTCCTATATAATAAAAGGGTATTATGCAAATAGACTGAATGGCAGAACAACCAAACAACCAATCAAAGCATAATATGCTAATAATATGCTAAGGCTGCTCAACCACTTACTATGACGTGCACTGACCACCAGGATCAGATGCTCTGACTGGTAGGTTAGTTTGCTGCTGGGGTCTGGGCGATCTGGACTGAGTGAGATGGGCCCTACATGCCCTGGAGCCCTCCTGAGGTTTCTCCTCATCCTGATAGTGCACCAGTGGGGTCCCTCAGTCTGGCCTGCACCCTCTCACAATCAGAGACTTCTCAGGGGGTATCAGAGAGCTGGTTTCAGCCTGATCTCACAGGCCACTCTCCTTGGGAGGGCACCAGATGCAGGGATTGGGACTGGCAAGCACTGCTGCAGCAGTATAACCCTCTCCTAATCAGGACTGATTAGGGGTGAGACCGCAGCAGCAGGCATAGTGGGGCTGGGATAAGCAGGAGCATCAAGTAGGAGCTGCAGGCGGCATTGCACTACAAGTTTTGGCCTGATCCTTGCAGGCCACCCAAAGGGACCCCCATGAACTGGGCCTCTAGTATGATATGATATAATATGATATATGATATGATATGATATGATATGATATGATATGGTATGATATATTGTGATATCAGGAACACAGAATTCTAAACAACTGATTCTATTCTGTGACTGTCATTCACAACCTGATGACCTTTGAGAGACAGAAGTAGGTCAGGTCACACATTTTATTACTATTATGCTTCAAACTTGTTCTTAGACAAGGCCAGTGGAAGGACTCAATTTAACTAACATGTGGAAAGTTTTACTCTATTATTTCACCCCAAGTTCATATTTAAGACTGGGGTTTAACATTTCAATTGTGATGAAATATAAATTTAGATGCCTGGCAAGAAGAGGAGTTCAAAAGCATTAGAGCTGGATGGAAGCAGATGGTAAACCTCATTCAATGACAGTGTAACCTATACCCAGTCTTTCTTCTGTAGCTTTATGGAAGGAGGTATATCCAAAGAGAATGTCAGCCATGTAGAGTCTGACCTTCACTTGGTACCATCAAAATTTTCTTTCTCACCCACCCTTGCTCCTTGGAATTGTAATCCAATAAAATATCAGCATATTTTACCTATTTCTCATATCTCTTCCCATCTATGTGAGCAAAAAAGTGAATTTAAAAAATCCTGTTTAGGCTAATGAGGTATAATGAATTAGTCAGTATAGAGTTTCTTTTATTTAATATTTGGTAAAACTTAAAAAAATTAACTCTTAAAACAAATTTCTCAAAATTCAAGCAACTGATAGGAATCCCGGGATTGGATCTTTAGAACTAATGATCAGGACAGATTTTGGGAGATAATTACCAATGATATAATTTCATTAGGACAATTAGACAGAGCTTGATTGTCTATTAATATTGGGAAGCTTCTTTTTCTCAGATTTACAACCTTAAGCAATCACTTCTGACCTTGTAGATATTATGTTCATTTTAGGCAGGGATCAGTAACTCTTCTTTTCCTAACTCATCTGAAAAAATGCAACTGAACTTATAAAAAATGAATTAGGTTAAGACCATTGTCCACTGATTTTGATTGATGGTCTCTAATTATAATAAACTGCTTTACTTAATACTTCAAGTATGTTCTTTTTTTAGAATGAACTGAAACTTGAAAGTGCTTTATTTTTATAAAGGTCAAGTCTTTATTGCATCAAAATTACAGACCTGTTTCTGCTTACTTTTTAACTAGTAGAGGCCCAGTGCACAAATCCGTGCACCAGTAGGTTCCCTCAGCCTGGCCTGTAGGATTGGGCTGAAACCAGCTCTTTGACATCCCCCAAGGGCTCCAGGGTGTGTCAGGCCAGTCTCACTTAGTCCTGATCAGTGGGACCCCAGCAGCAAGCTAACTTACTGGTCAGAGAGCCTGCCCCATGGTGGCTGATGCACGTCATAGTGAGCAGTTGAGTGACCTTACCATATCATTAGTGTATTATGCTTTGATTGATTGAATGGCCAACCAGTCAACCTGACACTTAGCATATTAGGTTTTTATTATATAGGATAATACCTGAGAATTTCAAATCTGGATGATTTGATAGAAAATAAAAAAATAAGATATTTTTATAATTGTTAGTTTTTTTTAAAATATATTTTATTGATTTTTTACAGAGAGGAAGGGAGAGTGATAGAGAGCTAGAAACGTCAATGAGAGAGAAACATCGACCAGCTGCCTCTTGCACACCCCCTACCGGGGATGTGCCCGCAACCAACGTACATGCCCTTGACCGGAATCGAACCTGGGACCTTTCAGTCCGCAGACCGACGCTCTACCACTGAGCCAAACCGGATTCGGCTATAATTGTTACTTTTGAGGGGAGAGTTAGAAGTGAGAGATGTTGGAATAAAGGTGGTATTTCTGAAGCTTTGGTTTGAGACTGGTTATATTCTCTTAGGGAAGAGGGTACCGAGGGGCAAATGGGTTACATCAGAGTAAAAAAAAGCTTACTAAATTACCCTGGGAAATTCAGCATAAAACTGTCCCAGGTAAACAAAATGTGTATATTAGAGTTTTCCAGAGAAATAGAACCAATAGGAGATATGTTTATGTCTATGTCTATGTCTATGTCTATGTCTATGTCTATGTCTATGTCTATATCCGTGTGTATATCTATATATTCAAATAATGCAGAAATAGAAAAATTAAAAACCACCAAATCAGTAAATGATATTTAGTAAGATTTTATTGTATATATAAGCATAAGAGTTTATTGCTTATGTAACTACTTTATCTGCTCCAGGGACTTTGCAGCTATCTTAGAGCGGGACCCATGTTCCTAACACAAGTATCATATTTAGAATAAGTAACCTACTACACTGAACACTTAATTTACCTGGGACACTTTGACAATAAAAACAATAAAAGGGAAATCTTTCTTTCTGTAGTGTTCATTGTCCAAGGAAAGCCATCATATCTGTTTATCTTGCCTGTAGCTATACTTATATAGCAATTTTAATGGACCATAGAATAGAAGCTGTATGATAACTCATCTGGAAAAATAAAAGTATTGACTAGTTCTCTTTTAAATTGGCATTCATTATTTTTATTCTAATGGAGACCTTTATAAGGAAGGTGAATGGAAATGCATCTGTGTGTATAGGGAAAATATAGCTTCTAAGGTTTTGACAGTCTAAAATTTCTTAATAATGAGATTCAATATTGATCTGTGGTGCATTTCCTTAGCCACATATGTGAGCAAATACGAACTTATTTTTATGGGCCACTGCTTTCTGTGACCCTGTTCTAACACCCTTTTAAGAAGGTTTTTTTGGATTTGGAGAAAATATAAAGTACTTTAGAAATGCATACAAGAGATTGTGTTCAGATATTAGCTATTCGGTTGAGCTAAATGTATGGCTTTCTACCTGTCAAAAGCTTCCAGGGGAGAATGCCTTTTAAGGGAGATACTTCTAAGGTCTGGCGAAGTTGGGCTCTTTCATATTCCTATTAATTATTTTCTGGTCTCTTGGGATTTAGTACAAAATCCATTTCTTCTTAACAGCTTGTGGTTGATTAACTCCCAAGCAAGAGGGAATGCAACAGTAGTAGGGATAGGTAATAGAGGCTTCAGGGAGCTCCATGTCTCTTGGGTGTCAGTGGAAAATCCACAGAACGATGTGAGTAGATAAGCATGGTGTTTTTTGTCTTTTGTTCCTTTACCTTAAGGATGAAATGAGAGGCAGGATGTGTAAATATATATGTAAATATATATGTAAGTGTATATGTAAATATATATGTAAGTGTATATGTAAGTGCATGAATTCATGATGGGTGGGGTCCCTTGGCCTGGCCATCAATCAGGGCTGATCTGGCCTGTGGGAGGTTGGCCAGCTAGGGGGAGCGGCTATGGGTGGTTGGCCTACCACAGGAGGTTGGCTGTGGAAGTGCACTGATCATCAGGGGGCAGCTACTGCATTGAATGTCTGCCCCCTGGTGGTCAGTGAGCATTATAGCAACTGGTCGATTGGTCATTCTAGTCGTTCTGGTTGTTTGGTCATAATGGTTGCTTAGGCCATTTTTAACATAATTAACAAGCAGAACCCCCAAATTCGTTGGTGTTTCCTCTTTGTAGACACCCATCCCCCACTTCTTCCCCTCCGAATTACAAATGAAACGGTTCTCTGGATTTTCTGAAAAATAAACAACTTCTTAACTAAGAGAAATAATAAAATAATAGTCTTCTGGCTGATTACCTCTGATCCCTTTGCTCTGACTCTTTTGTTTAATAAGCAAGAGCCTTTTGCATTTTTAACACAAACTGGCCAGTGTTCTAAGAATAATTTCACCTTTAACAAGCTCAGTCACTGCTCTTCAGGGAGAGGAAGTTTAACAAAGTGTAAATGAACGTTTCTTAGAGCTTTGTGAGTCTCTGTTCAAACAACCATATATATCTCTTCTTAATTAATAAGACTTTCAATGGGTAGGTATTTAGATGCTGTGCTGCTTCCTAAGCCATTTAGGAGTTATTATAACATTCTCTGCCTCCTTCTTTTGTGCCTCAGACTATACCATTGTAAAATTTTTCAGAAAAAGTAAAAGAGCTGACACCGCTCTGCAGAAGTCCTTGGTATTATTCTTACTGGCTTAACTGAATCCAAAGCTTTTACTTATTTTCTTTTTTTTAAAGGTAAGTTAAAATAGTGTATTCTTTCATTTGTAAAATTACTTCTCTCTATTCATCTCCTTGTTGTTGTCCTTCTTCTTTTCTTTCCTCTTCTTCTGTTCGTTTCTTTTCTTCCCCAAATATCTTTCCAGTTGCTAATAAAATGATGTCTTAACCTTTGGATATAAAATATTAAATAAATTGGAAGTTTCAGGAAGATTGTTTATTCTTTTTTGTTTCTTGATTTGGGACTTAAAAGCTTGCTGTGGAACTTACTCTGTAGGGTTGCATTTCTTATAGTAAAGAATCACAATATAGGTAGCCAGATTTTTGCTTTTCTAGGAAATTGTTCAGCTATATAGTGAATAACAATTTCATAGTTGTAACTTATGAAAAGAATTAATAGAAATTGACCCTTTTTTTTCAAGCTATTTAAAATTGTCTTATCCATCTTATCTTATGTTTTAAAATTGTTTCCTCATGAGGGTGCTCTTTTCTCCACAGCCCTGCCAGCTCTTGTCCTTTGTTGATGACATCTATTCTGACAGGTGTGAGATGGTATGTCATTGTTGTTTTGATTTGCATCTCTCATATGATTAGTGACTCTGAGCATGTTTTCATGGTCTGCCTTCTGTATGTCCTCTTTCATAGTCTTTATTTAGGTCTTTTGCCCATTTTTTAATTGGATTGTTTACCTTCCTTTTGTTAAGTTGTATAAGTTCCCTATAACTTTTGGAGATTAAACCCTTATCTGTGATAGCATTGGCAAATATGTTCTCCATGCAGTGGGCTTTCTTGTTTTGTTAATGGTTTCTTTTGCTGTGCAGAAACACAATGCTGGTGGAAATGCAGACTGGTGCAGGCTCTGTGGAAAACAGTATCGAGATTCCTCAAAAAATTAAAAATAGAACTCCCATTTGACCCAGTGATCCCACTTCTAGGAATATATTCCAAGAACCAGAAACACCAATCATAAAGTACATACACACCCCTATGTTCATAACAGCACAATTTATAATAGCTAAGATTTGGAAACAGCCTAAGTGCCCATCAGCAGATGAATGGATTAAAAAATATGGTATATCTACATGATGGAATACTATGCTGCTCTAAAAAAGAAGAAACTTTTACCATTTGCAACAGCATAGATGGATCAGAGAGCGTTATGCTAAGTGAAATAAGCCAGTCAGAGAAAGATAAATATCACATGATCTCACTCATATGTGGGATATAGTGATCAACAAAAGTGGATCCAGAGACAAAGAAACACTGAACAGACCATCCAAATTTAGAGAGAAGGCAGGGGAGGAGGGGGGTAAAAGAGCAACCAAAGAACTTGTATGCATGCATATTAGCATAACCAATGGACATGGACGCTGGGGTGGTGGGGGCTTGTCCAGGGAGGGTGGTGTTATGGGGAGGGATCAATCAGGGAAAAAGAAAAGATATGTAATACTTTAAACAATAAAAAAGTAAAAAATAAAATTGTTTCCTCAAAGAGAATAACTTTTTAACAAATAAATATGTGTTTATCCTTGGAAATGTTTTCTAACTATGCTATGCCTAAGCAATTTTGGAAGTGTAGCAATTATGCACTGTACTTATAGGTAATAGCATTTTACATGTTGTCAAAGCATTTTGCTGTATATTAAATCCCTTGAAAATAAAGATTTAAATTTTGGTCTTAAATATAAACACAGAGTTTTCAAGATCTCCTAATTTGGAAATTTAAACTCTATTGATATTAATTGCTAAAGACCCTGCTTATCTGTTCACACTTGCACATAGATAAAACAACTGAGAATTATAGTAAAAGCTATATATTGAATATTTCACTTTTTATGGAGATAATTCTCTGTGTAGGAAACATGAACTGAATGAAAGGCAATGAGAACCAATAGGAATTTTCTGCTAAGAGATTAAATAAGAAACCTAATTATGGATTGAAAATGATGAATTAATCTCCATAACATTTATATTTCAGCCACCTATCGGGGAAAGGAAAAATAGGGAGAGCTTTGTATTATGCTGCATTTTTGTGAATTATGTCTGTTCTAGAAAGAAATTGTACTAAGCTACAGGTTAGTAATAATAAAACTATAATAATAATGATTTCAATTTTCCAAAGTGGAGATTGAATTCATGTAACCCCATAAAGAAAAGTCCTCCACAGGTATTGTGTAGAGGGAGAGATTAATAAACACATTTTATGGGTATGAGAAGCATTTAATGCAGTTGCTCTATTCCCAAGGGGACTAGTCACAAGATGGAGCCTCAGAGAATTTTCTTCATAGCTGATGTAAATCTGTGCTTTCTATTTCTGTACTTGTTCAAAAACTGGATCCATCTTTTTCTCTTCATCTTTAGATCTATGTTTCAGCAAATGACCCCACTGTCTGTCCATTTTTCTCCTCTTTTTACACCTAATCTCTCCTTTGTTTTTCTACTCAAATCTTCATTCAGAACCTCAACATTTCTTGCTCCAATTGTTTTCCTCAAATATCTTATTTAATAAAAGAGTAATATGCAAGTTTACCATACCTCGGCTACACCTAAAAGCCACTCCCACCAGCCAATCAGAGCGAGTATACAAATTAACCCCAACCAAGATGGCTGCTGCCACAGAGAGCTGGAGAGAGGCTTGGGTTTCCCAGGCAATGGAAGAAGCCAAGCTTTCCGCCTGCCCTTGCTGACTCAAGGTTATAAAGTTTCAATTATAGAAGGTAAACTAATCCAAACAGAAATGGTAGCAACCATGGAGCAAGCAGAAGGCTTGGCTCTGCTCTAGGTTACAAAGTTTTAATTATTGAAGGTAAATAAATTCCAGATACCAGGGCCTTGCTTGGGTTGCTGGGGGCATGGCTGGCCTGCAAACCACCACAGGCCCCGTGGCCCAGGCTGTCCCACACTCCAAGGTGTGTGTCCCACACTCCCTGATTTGGGACACCCTTCAGGGCAAACTACCTGGCTCCACCCATGCACCAGGCCTCTATCCTAGGTAATAAAAGAGTAATATGCAGATTGACCATCACTCTAACACACAAAATTGCTGCCCCCATGTAATCAAAGTTCCTGCCCCCATGTGGACACAAGATGGCCACTACAACTACAAGATGGCCAGCAGAGAGGGAAGTTGGGAGGAACCAGCCCTGCAAGGGAGAGCAGTTGTGGGTGATCAGGCAAGCAAAGGAGGGCAGTTGTGGGTGATCAGGCAAGCAAGGGAGGGCAGTTGGAAGGTATCAGGCCTGTAAGGGAGGGCAGTTGGGGGTGATCAATCCTGCATAAGAGAGCAGGTAGGGGTGACCAGGTCTGCAGAGGAGGGAAATTGGGAGCAAGCAGGCTGGCAGGATAGCAGTTTGGCATCAATCAGGCTGGCATGGGAGTGATTAGGAGGTGATTAGGCTGACAGGCAGAAGTGGTTAGGGGCAATCAGGAAGGCAGACAGGTGAGCAGTTGGGAGCCAGCAGTCCTGGATTGTGAGAGGGATGTCCAACTGCCCTACCTAAATTGAATTTCGTCCAGTGGGCCTCTAGTATTCTTAATATTCCCCTCCTCTCACTGCAATTTGAGTACATTTCCAAATTATAAATATAATTATAGCATAACTTTTATTCATTTTTGGTTCATTTATTCCATAAATATTTGCACCTATTATGTATTATTTCATAAATATATAATATTCAATACATAGTGTTCACTTATTATATACCATTCTGTGTGCAGTGAATAGAATTTTGAACAAAGGAGCTAAGTTGCCTGTTCCCAAAAATCTTTCTGTGAGAGAGTATCCTATGTAGTAAAACCCTCCTATGCAAATCAATCGAATGGCAAAATGACTGGCTGATCGATCAGTCACTATGATACTTACTGACCACCAGGTGGCAGATACTCAATGCAAGAGCTGCCCCCTGGTGGTCAGTGCACTCCTACAGGGGCTGCACCGCTCAGCCAGAAGCTGGGCTTACAGCTGGTGAGTGTAGAGGCAGTGGTGGGAACCTCCTCCACCTCTGTGGTAGTGCTAAGAAGCGAACTGAGCAGTAAGGAGCAGTGAACAGGCGGGCAGTAAGGAGCAAGGGGTCCTGGACTGTAAGAGGGATGTTTGATTGTTGGCTTTGGCCTGCCCAAGGGGTCCTGGATTGCAAGAGGGTGCAGGCCATACTGAGGGACTCCCCTTCCCCAGTGCATGAATTTTGTAGAAAATAAATGCACATAAATATAAATAAATGTAATTTGTCAAGTACTGAAAATGCTATGTAAAGAAAATAGAATGGAGTAAAATGACCCACAATAATGGCTATAGGCCACATTAGATAAATGGAACAGGAAGGGACTCTTTGATGACATGGCATTGTGTCCATATGAGCAAGCCATGCATGTGAAAATCAGGAGCAGACTATGTTAGACATAGGAAACAGCAAGGACTAAGCCCTGATGCAATAACAAGAAATGTGTTTGAGAAATAGAAGAAAATTGGCCTGGATTAAGTTTAGTGAGCAAGGAAGAGGATAGAAAGAGATAAGGTCAAAATCAAAGAAAAAGGGAGAGGCCAAGACATCTGGGAGCCTAAAGGCCAAGGTAGTAGTTCCCATTAAACTCAACCTTTCACTGTTGCTCTCTTCATCTCTTTATGTCCTCACACAGTGAGATCCCATTGCATTGCTTTAAACATGTGCTATCCACTCTGCATCACTCTCACTGCTCAGTCTCTGGGACCCAACTTTGATGTTGAGTCTAGTGGGAATAATGGGTCATCTCCATCAGAAATATGTTCTTCATTATGCGCTCTTGTGATGCCTTGTGTATGTTATCTCACAACATCACAGCACGGAATTGCCATGTTATTCACTTATTCCTCTTATTTATTTTTAAATGCATTTTTGGATTGGTTATAAAAATTAGATTGTGAAGTTCTTGGAAGCAGAAATCATATCTTAGGTATATTCCCTTGTACCTAACTCCTGGCATGGCATCTGTCATGTAGTAGGCATTCAACAAATAAGTGTTAAAATATCAATAAACAAAAGATTAAAAATTGCAGTGCAAATAGCAGTAACTAAATTGAACTTCAAATTGAGTAACATACTTAGTTTGAGCCTAGACCTGCTTTCGGTGGGACCAGGGATAAAATATTACTAGCTTCTCTATTGCCATCATATAAATCCAGACCCCTTTCCTTTGCATTGAAGTCTTATCAAAATCTGCCCCAATCACAGTCCCATCTCATAGAATCTTTTGCTATCATCAGGAACTGATTTCTGTCCTTTCACAGCTTGTCCTTTTATGCCTGCTGGTCTTTTGTATCTACAGTTCAGTCTCTTTATAATAAATATCCCACAATGGCCTGTTGGTCATCTCCAACTTATTTTCAATGACTTGGATCAAATGTTTCCCTTGTAGTTAGTGAAAAGACTCCCACGAAGGGTTAGTTTTTCTTTCTTTTTTTAAAAGAAAATGTTTATGAGTTTATTGGAGCCACAATTTTGAAAACGTGCCCAAAAGCAAAATCTCAGTGGATTGAGAACATGTTCTAGAAATGGCAGTTTTAAAGCTGATTTTATACATTTAGAATCAAAGGAGAAAATATAAGAAATGTTACATTATCTATTGGAGGTACATCAGGGAGGCAGGAGAAAGCAAAGTGAGAAAATGTCTAGGATTAGATATAATGCAAAATGGAGACACACATACTACTCTTCCATTGGTGACAACAGGGAATATCTGAGGTATCAAGTTGAAAACACTCCATATCCTTCAAAGGCATAACCACTGGCACCAGAGAATAAGACACCAGAGCACGAGACCTCATTACTGTTACCTTATTGCCCATTTCTATGTACTGTAATTGTTAAATAAGGGCTAGTTTTTCTTCCCATTGTGTGGGATCTAATGAACAACATAAAGCGATGAATGAAAATAGGCCCAGAAATATAGAAGCATTAAACAGACTATCAAACATCAGAGGGAAGGCAGGGCAGTACCTGGAAATGGAAAGAGATCAACTATTGAATTCATATGTGTATATGCATAAACTATGGTCACAGACAATAGGGTGGTGAAGGCCAGCAGTGGGGACAGAGGCGAGGTGGGAGAGGTCAATGGTGGGAAGAGGGGTTATATGTAAAGGGAATATATTTATTTCAACAATGAAAATAAAAAAAATAAAAAAATAAAGATCAAATCATTATGTTGTACACCTGAAACTAATATAATTTATATTTTAATTATTGGGTCGGCAACTACGTAATTGCGGATCTTTTAAAGAAAATCAAAGACGATTTTTTCATGGAACTAAATAACTTTATTCTGTAATGTATTGCCCATTTTGATCAATGACCTTTTGCCATCTTTCAGGCAGCATCATAATCCCACGTTCAAAACACTTCTGGTTTTTATTAGCAAAAAACTGAATCAGGTACGATTTGACATCATCATCATTATTGAAATTTTTACCATTCAAGGAGTTTTGTAAAGATCGAAACAAAAAGTAATCAGATGGTGCAAGGTCAGGACTATATGGTGGATGTGGCAAAACATCCCAACCAAGCTCCACTAATTTTTGCCGAGTGACCAAAGATGTGTGTGGCCTTGCATTGTCATGATGGAATACAACACCTTTTCGATTTGTCAATTCGGGCCGCTTTTCTTCAACTGCATTGTTTAATTTCGTTAGTTGTTCAATGTAGACATCAGAATTGATCGTTCGGTTGGGTGGTAAGAGTTCAAAGTAGACAATTCCTTTGTAATCCCACCAAACTGATAACAAAACCTTCTTTTGATGAATACCAGCTTTTGATGTTGTTTGAGTTGGTTCACCTGGCCTGCTCCACGATCTTTTCCACTTGATATTGTTGTAAACAACCCATTTTTCATCACCAGTTATCAGTCGTTTTAAAAATGGATCATTTTCATTACGTTTCTTTAGCAAATCGCAGCTGCTAATGCGTTGCGTTAACTGTGATTCTTTCAGTTCGTGAGGAACCCATGTATCGAGTTTTTGAACATAGCCAAGTTGTTTTAAGTGATTTTCAATGCATGTATGTGATACATGAAGCTTCTCTGCAATCTCACGTGTTGTACTGTGACAGTCCGAATTGATTATTGCTTTGATTAGGGCGTCATCAACTTCAACTGGACGACCAGAGCGTTTTTCATCTTTGAGTGAAAAATCACCAGAACGAAATTTGGCAAACTAATTTTGACACTGCTGTTCTTTTAAGGCTTCGTCACCATAAACAGCACATAACTTTTTATGAGCTTGCGATGCGTTTTTCCCTTTGCGGAAATAAAAAAGCAAAATATGACGAAAATGTTCCTTTTGATTTTCCATTTTTCAACGAATGCCAAACGAAAACTACAAAACAGATCAAAAAACTTTTTTTACTGATTAACAGCTGAATAGCCAACTATCAAATAACAAAATGTGTTTTACATTTGTACTACGTCTGCAAACCTAAAAATTCAACTGAAGCCATATATGTGTGAAACCCGCAATTACATAGTTGCCGACCCAATATATCATAATAAATAAAATAAATGTGAAATATATATATATATATATATATATATATATATATATATATATATATCCAAATAGTCAATTAAATGACTAATTTAACATGGAAAGCAATGGAAAGAGGCATAATCTAGGGTGATTTCTAAATTTCTGACACATAGGTAGAGGAGAGGTAGAGGAAGGAAATGTCTGGTTTAGTCTTTTGTATCAGATATTGTAAGAGGAACCTGTGGATTATCCATGTGGGAATAGCTATCACACTGTCAGAAATGTTGCTCTGGAGCTTAGGAGTGAGATCTGGCCCAGAGATACAAATTTGGACTTTCCTGGTATATTTCTGATGGTTGAGATTTGAAAGTAAACAGGATAACACAATGATGCTGTAAGTAGAGAATGAGGCTAAAACCTCCGAATATTGCTAAGAATAAGCCTGTAGAATAAAATTTGGTTATCTAGAAGCCAATTATTCAGCACTATAGTTCATGGGAATCCTTTTTTTTATTGTGTGAAGGAAAAATAGATTTTAAGGGGAATGACACTGCCAATTAGCACTTAATGATTTAAAAATAAAAGCAGCAGTCAGTATATCTTCAAATAAGTCCAAATCTATGTTGTATTTTTCCCATTCTTGTGACAAATAGCACAATGAAAAAAAAAATCTTCTGAATGATAAATCTAAAGCATTTCAAGATTTTAGTTATCAAAGAGTGATGAAATTAATCTAACATGTTTTACTTACAAATGCATGATATTGCATATAAAATTTTAGAAAAATTATTACTAAAAGTAATAAAATATATTTTCAGTTAATTATGTGAGTTATTAATTTGTTTATTCAATGAATCAGTTCTCAAGCTCTAAAGATTTAGTCCAAATTTTTGAGTATACATTATTATTTATATTATGTTATATTATGTTATATTATGTTATATTATATTATATTATATTATAGGCCCAGTGCATGAATTTGTGCACAGGTGGGTCCCTTGGCCTGGCCTGCTAGGATCAGGCTGAAACTGCTCTCCAACATCCCCTGAGGGGTCCTGGATTATGAGAGGGCACAGACCAGGCCTAGGGACCTCATTAGTGCAGTTCGAGGCCAGGGAGAGATGTGGGAGGTTGGTCAGTCAGGGAGGGACCACAGGAGGCCTCCAGTGTGTGTCAGCTTGTCTTGCTCAGTCCTGATAGGCCAGAACCCAGCATCATGCTAACCTACTGGTTGGACCATCTGAACCCTAATGGTCAGTGCACATCATAGTGACTGGTTGAAGGTTGACAATCTGCCCCCTGGTGGTCAGTGTACATCATAGTAAGCAGTTGAGCAGCCTTAATATTATAATGTAATATTATTAGCATATTACACTACGATTGGTTGAACGGCCTACTGGACGACTGGATACTTAGCATATTAGGCTTTTATTATATACTAGACACCTGGTGCAAGAAATTTGTGCATGGGTGGGGGGTGGTCCCTCAGTCTGGCCAGCACCCTTTCCAATCTGGGTCCCCTGAGGGATGTCAGACTGCCTGTTTAGGCCCAATCTCACTGGCAGTTGGAGATCCCTCTCACAATTGGGACCACTGGCTCCTAACAGCTCACCTGCCTGCTGGCTCGATCCCTATAACTGCTCTCCCCTGCTGGCCTATTCCCCCTGACTGCCAGCCTGATCACCCCAACTGCCTCAGCCTCAGACTCGCCACCATGGCTTTGTCCAGAAGGATGTCAAGTCTAATTAGCATATTACCCTTTCTGTAGTATAGAAGATTATATTACATTATATTCACACACATCTAAAAATAAATAGCTTTTACTTCACATCTGGCAAAATTATATTTAATGGAGGCACTATGTAGTCCTTTTTTTCTGAGAAAACAGACAGCACACTAATTTTCTGCCTTTCTGACTGGGACACTGACTTGGCAGCACCTCTCAAAACTTTCATAGTATTCCAAAGGTTAAACAGACTTTAAGAAACAGCATTAATTTTGTGCCGTAATATTTCCACTATATCACAATTCTTACCTATTTAATTCCATGTTCCAAGATTTTTAAAAATGAAAGAAGTGACATATTTCACAGGCAACAAGAAAGCAGAGATTCTTAGAAATCGCTATCCTGCCTGCTTTTCAGTTCCTTCCAGCCTGACAGGTGCTCCCTTGACTTGCTCAGCAGTCAGGTTCAGGCTTCTGTGGATGCATAAGGAGCCCTGAGATCAGTCCTGACATTGAGAACATGAGAATGCCTTGAAAATGTCCCTTTGTTCAGAAAAATCTACAGTTTTGGAATGGCCCTGGTCTTGGCCCACTCTGTGTAAATAGGATTGTGCTAGATTTATAACAAGTGATTTTAGAAAAATTTAGGTTCAGCTGATGCTAATGCAGCAGAGACTTCGGGCATTTATTCCTTTAGTGACAAAGCCACAAAGATTGGGCTTAATGCTTTCTTGCATTTTCTGCCTTGGCATTGGTGCTTCTTCCTTCTTTGCCGCAGTGCTGGCAAGATGAGGAATTTCTTCAGTTTCTTCCAGGATGCTGCAAATCTATGTGTAGAAGCTGTTCTCCAGGATGGCTTCTTAATTTAGAGTGTAGAGCAATGTCTCTTCTATACTGAGGAAGCCACCCTTCAGCCTTCTATTTTTCTTTCTATTTGCCTTCCTCCTCCCTGTAAATAATTCCCACTGTTCTCCAAGACTGTGCTTCTATTGGACATGCCTGTGACTCAATGTGTAATATAGGACCACGGAAACGTAGAGACATGCAGTAGAGATGCCTAATTTTATAGTTGGAGGAACTGAGGCTCAGAGAGTAGATGTGGTTCAAGTCATGAAGCCTGCTTCGTGGCAGAGATTGGATTGGAATCCTTGTTGATGTTATTTTCAGTCTAATGTTCTGTATACAGTCCTACCTAAGCAAAGCCATAACTTTGCATGCTGTATGTCCATGGGTGAAAAGTTTACTTTAAATGGCTGTTACTGACCATTCTGTTTTTCATTATGATCTTTTGCCTTTCTGACAAAGGTGATGGGCACACTATGTGGCCTTTTCCCACCCAGGCCTTTCAGAAGTGTGTTAGTTTTGCTCATGCATGTGGGCTCCCAGGCGTGGCATTGGTGGTGGGAGGGAAGGATGTGGAGAGTCAGCGAGAAGAGAAATGCCAAATGTGATTTTGAAAAACTTTGAAAAGCAAACAAACAACAATAATTTCTTATATATTCCTCTCAGCATAAACAACACATCGGTGTCTGTATGCCATCAGGCACAGATCACTTTTCTGACTTAGCAGAAGGCAGACAAAGCTGAAATCGTTGCTTGAAGAATTAGTTATAAATGTCTAAGATATTTGGACATAAATGTATACATCCATAAACATAATCCAAGAAGTGTCCCCCTTAAAATTACTTTCCGAAGAAGCTGAGATTTAGCCATCACATGGAGGATCTGAGGCATGAAGAGTCAAAATACTAAGAATGGGCCCTTGTTGGCTTCAGGTATGTGAACTTGCACAGGTCAGATAGCCTTCACAGCATATGTTCTCATAAAAAATAAAATAAAAGAACTGGCACTAATACCTGTGCTGCACATATTTCAAATCACTGCAGAGAAAATGGGAATAATACATGCAAAAGACACTGAAATCTCAAGAAAGAGAACAAGTAATAGCGTCAATACTAATACAAGATAATGAGATACACTCAAAAGTATTCAAAATAAGATCAACTATCCAAAGAAGATAATTTCTTTTTGTCCACATCCAAGGCTACATTTTTCTGCCTTTCTCCCGCAGTACATTAAAAAAAACCATACCTGATATCCTGGCAGCCTGAGCTCATCAAGGTTTTGTGATGGTTGAAACATATACAATTTTAGGAGCCATATTTAAGTGAAACAATACAAAATTTAGTGAATGAATATTAATTTATAATGTGAAATCACAACATCACAAAATATCTTTAAGCTAACAGATATAAGAAACATTATAAAATTAAAAAATAACATGCTTTTAATAGTTTATATTACCTGACACACCTCTATAATCATGTTTATTACATATACTTTTTGGCTGCATGCTTCTAGATCACTTCTTCATATGACAACAAGTTTATAGTAGAAATTTCTGCAAAACTAGCTGGCATATAAAGGTTGTTTCCTAGCATGGTTGACTAATTCCTTTTTCATTGTTGAATTCATTGCGGAAGCCATGTGACTTCATACATAGATGTTCCTGCTGTTCATAGGACTGTTATGGTTTAGTGCTCTACAACATGGAAGTTAATGTATTCTAGACCTTGTGCCTCCCATGAAAATTGTGTAGGCCCTAAATTGTGTACACCACTGTAGGGTGTATTTGTAATCATATATGCTGCATTATTAGAAGAGAAATTTCATTTTACTGAGGTGTTGCTGAGGATTGAGCTTTCAATTTGTATAACTGATGCGCAGAAGAATTATTTTCAGACTAGCTCCTGGCTTTATACATTCCCAGCCTTGTTTTTCCTCTTCCACCCTGTACTTCTGATGTCTGAGGTCTCAGGACATGACCTTATCATGAAACTGTGTCTGTTCCTACATTTTGGGGTTAACTAGCAGCTCCTTTGTCAGTAGAGAGTGTTTTTTGAAATCATTTCTATAGCAGAAACATTAACACTAACTTCAACATGCAAATAAGCAAGAATCATATAAATATAATCTAATAAACACAAAATGTATATATTTTTTCTCAACCAACCATTAGCTGGACCTCTGGGGATATCCAGTTCAATAGAACAAGGGGAAATGGGCATGGAAGAAAAATTGAAGTTGAAAAAGAAATCAACCTTAAATAATTCTGATTAAAATATCTTATCTAAATGGTACAAAACTTTGTATTAAAACCTTACTGGTACTCCCTTTTTGGAGAAAGCTTATATAAGGGAAACTCGTGAAGCTTACATAGTTTTAGCTTCTCTGTGACCTTGCACCTCCCTGACAGAATCCCTTATTACAAAGTATGTGCTTGCCTTTCACGTGCTGTGTCTTCATTAGGATTTGCCTATATTTGTTTCCCAGGGCAACCATAACAAATTTCCACAAACTTGCTGGCTTGAAGCAATAGATATTTATTCTCCCGCAGTTGTGAATCCTGAGCATCTTAAATAAAGATGTTGTCAGAGCCTTGCTCCCTTCTAAGGCTGCAGGGGGAAAAGCCTTCCTTGTCCCATCCAGCTTCTGGTGGCTCCAGGAGGTTCTTGGCTTATGTCTGCATAACTCTGCCTCTGTTTTCATGTGGCCTTCTTTGTGTCTGTCCTTTCCCATCTTGTATGATGACACTTGTCATTGGACTTAGGCCTCACGCAGATAATCCAGGATGATACCATCTCAAGGTCTTTAACTTAATTACATCTGGAAAGAACTCACTTCATTGCCCTTGGCATATAGCATTTGGGGATAGTCAAGCTATAATTCCTAACTAACTTATATGAGTGAGACTACCATTGTTTACCTACCCTTGTATTTTCTTCTAGTTTCCGAAATTTCACATTCATCTATTTTTTAGATTTAAAGCAAGTGAGACTTCCCCAAACAATTATCAAATATGTTATACCCAATCCTTCTAAATCATTCAAAGTATAAGCACACTTTATTTTGATGCTTCAATATGTCATGATCTGTTACTCGAGTCTAGGGTATACAAGGACAATAGAAAACCTAATGTGTATCAGGAATGTCTAATTCAATTACAAAGGCAACAAGCACATGGCTAACCAGTGTCTTTGTAATGCTACATGTTTTCATGCAGCAGAATGTGGTTCCCTGTGGCAGCATTTATTAGCAGGAGATGTAAGTGCAGATGTGATCTCTAATGGACGTTACAAGGTAGTACTATCTGTCTGGTTCCACGGAATCTGTGACTTAAGGCTACACTAAAACAAGTTTATGAGACCTTCAGGCAAGCTCAGTGGCAAGATTACAGTCAAATCTAGGGATATATTACCAGGATGTGGACACTCATGAAAAATAACAATTGAGAAATAGTATTAGGATGTGCACTGAAACATTCCCTTCTGACATCCTCTGAGCAATTCATCTGCAGCATGTTTTTATGGGGCCCATCTTCACAGCCAGGTAGAAAGGCAGAAGGAAGATTATGTGTGGGCAGGTGCAGTAAAGAAGCAGTGGGCTCCTTTGTGCTTGCCTTTCATTAACTCTGTACTAATTGGCAACTGTGGGTATCTCATTTTCATAAAGCCAATTGTACACAAAAGTCTCCCAGGTTTTTACAATTTTTTTTTAAAAAAAAGATGTTTGTTAATGTTTGGCGGACTAGTTTCTCTGTAATTGTCAGATTTTAAATTGTAAGCACTGTGTGTAATCATCTGTGGGTTCTATGTACAATGATCATAATTTGCTAAAAGTTACAGTAATCTTGGAACAGGGGAATTTGTAAAGTAAGTTCCTTTAGTGTGTGTGTTTTTTTCCATCAGCTTTGCACCTGTACTTTATTATTTATAAAGATCATCAAGACTACATTCATTTTCTTTTGCAATAACATTATATCCTCACTTCTACTTTTAAGATTAGAAGCTTGAGAGCAAAAAGAGTATGTGGGGCGTTTGTATTTCATTTATATATTCATACATTTCTTACAAAAATATTTATAGAGCTCCTAATGCATGCTAGGTATTATGCGGAATTTCATTTGGGGAAAAACAAGCTTAAACAAATTTATATATATCTTGAGTAATGAACCTTTCCAAAGTAGAGAAAAAGAAAATAAGATTTACTTGCCTTTATTCATTAAATATGTATTAAGTGCCTATTGCATACGAGGCACTGTGCTGAGGCTTCAACCCGAAATAAGATGAAATACTTGCTCTCACATTATTCTCTGCTGGGGGAGAACAAGACAGTCCATCTTTAAGGTACAGTATGGTAAGCCCTCTCAGAGAGGTGTGCCCAGGGTGATATGAGAGCACAGGAAAGAGAACAACATCTGCCTGTGAATGAAAGCTGTCATTTGGAGGAGGCAGAACTGAAGATGAATTTAGAAGAAGGAATTTGAGTTAGATCTATGGAAGAGGAAAGATAGGACCTAGGCTGCAGAAACTTCTCAAGCTTCGACCAGTTATTACTATGTTGAAAAAAAAAAAAACACTGAATGCAATGGATTTCACAATGCATTTCTGTAGCACTTTCCAAATCTCACAAACTTGGCTTGATAAAGCCCAGGCATAAGATTTTATGCCAATAGAAATAACTAAGAGCTTTGAAGATAGAGTGATGAACACGAATAACCTGCTAGGTGATGCAATAAGAGTATGGATAAGAATTAGCTCTGAGAGCTATTTACTTCAGTATCCTCACAATTTCTCTTTATGGTGTGTAGCCAGACAGTGGGTTGGAGTCATCGTACGATCTTTCAAAAAGATGCACACATCAATATACACAGCTCAATAAAATTGTTGGCTAAATGGGCAATGTTGGTCAAAACACAAATAGAATGAAATTTCTTAATGGTGGTATTTTTTCAGGGAATCAAGTTTTTCTTAGCATCATATTTGGAAAACACCTGGTAGCGGAGAAAGAAGGGTCAAATTGTGTTGTGGACCTGATATTGGAATACATAAAAAATAATCCTAACTTTGTGAGATGCACAGATATAAGAAAATATAATTGTGAAAAGATCATAACAATGTTTTGCTTTAATAAATGGCAGAATATAAAGGAGGAAAGGAAAAAATGACCCCTAAAACCAAGATAAATGTAATTATCAGCATATATTTGTATCTGAGTGCTCAGTTAGCTAGTATCTGAGAAGTCTGTATTATGACTGCAACTGAGTAGTTTGGAACATAAATCCTTCAGCTGTCATTTATCACCACTTACTTCACAGGGCTATTGGGAGGTGCAGTAAATATCAAAGAAATTTCATCCCGCTGTATACCCTGGCAAAATTAGGTGGTTTAATAGGTTGAGTCAGTGCTAAATCAATACTGAAAACAAATTATTTGGGTTCATAGGCTGGTCAGCCAAGTTTATTTCCCAGACATAAATCTCCTTATAAAGAAAACAATGAATATGTTCACCAAATCAGGATGGTACATTCATAGGTAAGAAGGAGTACTAAAAACAAAGGTCTTATAGATTTCTTTTTAAAAAAATATATTTTATTGATTTTTTACAGAGAGGAAGAGAGAGTTAGAAACATTGATGAGAGAGTCACTGATCCATAGCAGTTTTTTTTTAGCTCACTGTAATTATCAATGTCTGTAATTTGTTATTGTCCATCTCTTCTACTATAATACAACAGAAGCTATCTGAGGGTGAAAGATTTATTTCGGTGGTTTTTTGACAAATTTTCAGTCCTTAGAAAAGTTTTTAACATATACTGGATTTAAAATCAATATTTATTGAATTTAGGGATGAATAAAAACAGGAAAGAGGGTTGAGACAGACAGAGGCACTTCTTATATAGTGATAGCAATGCAGTGCAAACTGGTCACAGGATAAACACCAGGTCAAATAAACAAATAGAGAACTGAGAAGCACACCTATGCTTGCTTGGAAACTCAACAAAACAGTATCACTGCACATTTTTGGAGAAAAAAAGTGGACTATTCAGTATATAGTAGTGTGAAAACTGATTGTATGTATAGAAAAAAAAAATCTTTCCATCACACTGGTCCCCAAATGAGTTCTCACTGGATTAGATAGACAGGCAGCAGCATGAGCTGAAAGATAGCAGGGAATGTTGAATGTTCATCCTAGCCTTAGTGCTAACTTTACTAGTCATGAAAAGTGTGAACAAGGAATTTCATCTATCTGTATAAAATTTATTTTATGATACAATGAGGGGACAGGACTTAATATTTTTCTAATGAACTTTCCTGAGGACAGCCTGTCTAATGTAGGCAGTCTAACAAAAATCCTTTCCACATTGCAATCAGCAATTCAATAAAATGTGACTCTTTTGCCAATGAACAGTTAGCAGGTTAAAGGACTTCGTATATGGTTGACTCAATTACTTAATTTTTAGGGCATGTAATAAAGAAACAATAAGAATTTTTCAGCCTAGCTAGGATGGCTCAGTGGTTAACAGCAGCCTATGAACCAGTAAGTCAAGGTGTGCTTCCCAGTCAGGGCATATGCCTGGGTTGTGGGCTCAATTCCCATTGTGGGGCGTGCAGGAGGCAGCCAATCAATGATTCTCTCTCATCATTGATGTTTCTATCTCTCACTCCCTCTCCCTTCCTCTCTGAAATAAATTCAGTTACATGTGTACATTTCTATGTAGCAGGTTTTAAAATTTCTGAATTTTTTTTTTCATTTCATACTTCCTAAACACTTTTTTAAAATTTATTTTTCTCTATCTACAGTGCATTATGGACATATTTATTTTGCTTACTTTCATATTCCTTCCACAAAAGTGTAAACTAAATGAAGGCAGACATTTTTGTCTGTTTTCTTACTTTTGCATTCCCAAGACTTAAAACAGTATCGGTACATATAGAATATTCATTCATTCTTTGAATGAATAAATATCTAACAAACTCATGGAGACTTAAGAATCAGCAGGAGAATTTTCAGCAATGTGTTTTGCAGTTGAGAGGTGAAGATGCATTTGAGAACAGTAAGCTGAGTTTTGGATTGGCTTTCTAATTTATGAGCAATAAATCAGTCCTGGAGAAGGGCATACCCTGTTTTGGACAATTTTTCGTAAATCTAAAACTTTTTACACATCATCTGGCATTTCTCAAAATTGTCATAAAAGGTGGATGACATCACATGAAATTATTTCAAAAAGGACTATTTTAATAATATTCAAATGGAAGTTTAACTGAGTTTTGTTTAAGTTTCAGGCAGAATTTTCATGAGGATTCCAGTGCCATTCAAAAGTGGCAAATACATACAATTCTTAACTCACTCTGTAGAAAGTAAAGTAAGAGTACCACACAAATTTTCCACAACCCATACTTCAAATAAACATCTAATTATCAATGGTTACATATACTTCCAACTTCTCATTTATCTAATTCTAGACCATTATTTAATCATGATGGATTGTGGTAGCAGCATCATTTGTGGTGCAGGCTATGATCTGCTATGATTCCTCTGCAAAATTATTATGATGAATCACACTTGTCAATGATTTTTGAATGAGACAAATCCAAAACTAATTTGCTCTCTACAATCCAGATGTAATTGCCTATGTATCATAAATCTTCCATGAAAATATTCTTCAGTTCCATTTCTGTCAACAAACAAAAGTGTTCTTCATAGTTTACTCCCCAAGAAAAACAATGGTGTATAATTAGAAGGGAGGGAGGACATGTAGAGTTGACTTGAATATAAAAAGCAAAAATGCCTGGATTAAATTGGCTGCATAAATGAATCCCAGTTGTCAAAATCATTGTAAATTGCATCTCTCCATTTTTGGTCCAGTTACCTTATGATAACTCTAAAATATTCAATCTTCATGCTAAATTGTGGAAATGAAACAATGCTTATGGAGTAGTGAATTTAAAAATTACTCACACTTATTTATTTTGAAATAGATGAAAGTTCAGTTACATAATATTGAGAAGGCAAAAGTGAAATCTATTATTGCAGGATATTGAACATGAAATTTAAAAAAAATGGTTTTACTTACTAGAGAAAATTTTTGCTACTAATTAAATATACTACAAATAAAATATAGACTATGGTTTCAAACCCCATAGGATACAAAAATTTATCAGGGCATGCCACCTACAGCACTGACTTTGGGAAGGTGTGTGTGTGTGTGTGTACGCTATAAAATGGATATACTTGTGTGAAATGGGTAGTAGTTGAGTAATTCTGCATGAGAATAAACCTATTATTCCTTTTTTCAAAAATCCTCACTGGATAATATGTATTTTATTGATTTTGAAAGAGAGGAGAGAGAGAGAGAGAGAGAGAGAGAGAGAGAGAGAGAGAGAGAGAGAGAGAGAGAGAGAGAGAGAGAGAGAGAGAGAGAGAGAGAGAGAGAGAGAGAGAGAGAGAGAGAGAGAGAGAGAATATATTGGTGGTTGTCTCCCATACATGCCCTGACCAGGGATTGAATGTTCATCCTAGCTATGTGCCCTGACCATATCCTGCAATGACACTTTAGCCAACTGAGTGACACTGGCACCGGCCAGGGCCAATTCTATTTTTAATAAATGATTTAAAATGCTTCTTTTCTCAGGGGTGGATCAGTAACCTTTTCCTTCTGTGTATAAAACATAGCACACTTCATTATGCAAACTTTCAGTATCAGTATCCTTTCTGAGTATATGAAAGAAGGTATTTTGACCAATCAAAGCTCAAAATGTATAAATAGACACTTTCTCAGAAGAAAACCAAATCTTCTCTGAGATAAAATGTGTCTAATCACAAATTTCATTTCTTTTTTCCATTGTACATTCCTTTGTGCTACTTTTCATCCAACCCATGCTTCCAAACTAGCCTCAAATAATATCACTAGTAATAGTTAGCACTTACATAGTGTATTCTATCTTCAAAGTACTGAACAAACATTAAATAATTAATGTACATTGAATGAAGTTAGCAAAAATATAGAACTTCCAAATGTGTGTGAAATGAGCAAATCTACTTTATTATTAATTTTTTGGATGATGTGATTTGTTAATCTGTTTTTGAGAGTATTTTTTTTACCTGTCATATAAGAGGGATAATGTTCACTGTGGGGAAGTATATGAGCCTGTAACTGGCTTTTACAGATGATTAAATGCTGGAGTTGAAGCTGAGCCTTTGATAACTGCTTGAGCCATTTATGACATCATTTACTACCCTGCTGTGGAACATTAGGCCTTAAATAACATCAACCATGTGCTTTTACTGAAAAGAAGAGAAATCAAAATAAAATTCCCTTTCAGATGTAGAAAAAATACATGTTCAATGTATAGAGCCTTATGGAAATGTCATAAATACACACGAGTGAAATTATACTTAGTGAATGTTCTGTAATAGATTTGGGACCCAGCCTATCTATCACTTGACACCTGTTTGGTTAGCCTTTGGATGGAAAACTTATGAAGGGAAATTTATCTATGGGAATAGAAAGTACACTGGGTTTGTAATCGGCAATGGCATTGAGTCACTGTTCTATAGGGGACTGTAATGCCACACAAGGTGACTTCATGCTTTCAGTGTTCATCTACTTAAACTGAACATGGTCTCTCTAAGTGGGCACATGTGGCCGAAGAGGAGCCAGGGAACTAACAAAAGCAAACCATGTACAATGCTTTAAAATATATCTACCAGAATACAAAGACTATTGCTTCTCAGGTTGTCACTTAAAATATGCTCATTGGATTCTTAATCCTTCCTGTATTTTTCCTGACCTTGAAGCATTTCCTGCTGAATGATATTTTTTTTTCTGAAAAAAGAAATCTAAAATGAAGACCTACATGAGAATGTGAATAAATAATCCATGACAGATAATAAATAGCTATGGGATAGGAGTATATTTATAATAATATCAATAGTAATATTAATAATAGATACTACTACTAAACTTTCCACACAGTGTCTCATTCACTTATCATAACATTTGTATCAAGAAAAATCCATTATTATTATTTTTTTCAGATGAATAAACTGATATTTAAAACCTTTATTGAGCCATGGCTCAGTTAGTGAAGCATGGTACCATGTGCTGATAGGTCACATGTTCTATTCCTGGCCAGGGCACATGCCAGGTTGATCCCTGGTTGGGGTAAGTGTGGGAGATGACCAATCAATGTTTCTCTCTCACTGGTGTTTCTTTCTCTCTCTCTCTCTCTCTCTCTCTCTCTCTCTCTCTCTCTCTCTCTCTCTCTCTCTCTCCAATAAAAAAAAGGAAGAAAGAAAGAAGGAAGGAAGGAGAGAAAGAGAGAGAGAGAGAGAGAGAGAGAGAGAGAGAGAGAGAGAGAAAGAACTTTATGAGAGAGTAGAGATCTAAACCTATTAGGTCTGATTCCAGAGCTCACACCTTTATCACCATGACACACCTCAGCAATCAGTGTTCTGTGCTCTTATGCACCACTCATTAGACATATATTAGTCATTACAAAAGGCTTTATATTTACCCTAAAAATAGAGTCCCAGAGAGCAAAGAGCACAATGAGAATTCACATTTAGACTTGTCTCCAATACAAACCCGGACCCCTCATTTCACATCCACTGAAGGAAAGATAAGTGTTCTGCAAAAAGTTCTACAGTCAGGTAGTGTCGGAGCCTAGATGATAATTTCTATATTTTTGTAGTGAGAGTATCTTCCAAAGCTGGTAGTGTTTTCCTCAATACCCACAATAGAAGAAGGGTTCCTAGAGATAAAGCAATAACATTTTGGGATGCTCTAGTCCCTATTATCTTTGCAGTGAGATATAGGACAAAAAATAACCTTGAATTTAATGTCGGGGAATTAATGACTAAAAGCCAATACTGCTAATCTCACATCTAAATGTTCTAATATATAATCAAAGTTGGTCAAGCAACTGATCTGTATGATTAAAGTTAGATATGCTAATGGCTCCCATTTTTTTTTGAGCCTTTATCATGTGCTAAACATTGTATTAATTCAGTGAATCCACATAACAGTTTAATGACATGGATACAATTGTTATTTATATTTTATAAATGGAGAAAATGAGGCACAAAAGGGGAAAATTAAGTAACTTGCTTATTGTTATCCAGTGGATTAATGTTTGAGCCACAAACCCTAAGTATACTCTCTCATTCATTTGTCTGAAAGTGCTTGACTATATTTCAAATGATTTTAAACTGTAATTTGAAATTTAATGCCAATGGGTTTCTCCTGGACCCCAGCAAATATGCAAATATTTTTAAAAGTTATATATGGGCTTAGGTATACATCCATGAAGATAATTTAGATGGTCTGAGGTTACTTCTTGGTGCCTAATTTAATCACTGTTCTTTGATACAGATTTATGTTCCAAACTAGGAATAATGTGCCTACCTAGAGTAACATTGAATTATTCTAATATCTCTCCATATAGGAGAATTAACATCCTAACGTGATTTCCATTCTCTTCATTCAGATATTTCTTGATATTGTAAACCATTTCTTCGGCTTCCCTGATATATCTACATTATAAGAAACAATGGTGTGTATTATTATTAGCTAGTAACATATAGATAGTAATTTTTATAGACTTATAGCCAAATGTGCATCTATAGATGGTGCTCATCTGTGACCAGTAAAGTAATTTTTATTTTTTATATAGTTCCTTTCATTGCAACGTGCCCCATTGGTCTCTTATTTTTAAGTAATAAACTTCTTGCAGTAAAATGATAGGGATGTAAATTTGATTCCCCAGGCAGATGTGTAAAAATTATTGATATTCTAGTTAACATTAATTCCATTCAACAGCTAATCTGTTGCAGGGCTCTGCTTAACAGTGGAAATGGCAGCCTCATATACAGATGCTCACTGCTTTTCTGTAGCTCAGTAAGATGTGAGTGTGGTTTGTGTACATATAAGCATTTCCCCCTGAATAGTGTGTTTATGCTTTTCAAATATATGCCCAATAAATATAATGCATGGGATGAATTTGGCCAGATAGAAAATTAATTACCCCTGATGTGCCTTCCTGATATAACAGTGAAGTACAGAATAATCTGAGAGTAGCATTTATTTTAATTCTTTGACAGACATTATTTGGTATCTGATACGGGTATATCAATTTATTTTCTTGGCACAAAAGTTTCATAACAAATAGCACAGAACCTCATTGGCCCATAACAACAAGCACAATGCATGGTGCATATGCTTTGGTCAGTTAGGATTTTCTTGTGGAATAGACTGAATTGTCATGGGCAACCAATAGGGGAAGTATAGGTGACCAGAATGATAATCACTGGTTGTTACCAAAGCTGTCATATATAAAACCACACCCTTGAGATGAAATCCCATTTTATTTTATTTAAACATATAGTAGTTGAATTTAATGAGAGCCTTTAGCCTTTTGCAGTGCTTTACTTCCTAAAGCACTCACTAAAGAGAAGTTAACTAATATTCAAGGAAAGGAATATAATACTTTTGTGACTTTCAACCTCAGTAGCAAAACCCATTAGTAGCTATAGATTTTTCTGTAAAGCAATGAGCTAGTTCATAATCAATTCATGTTAGGTTAACACTGTATATCAAGATGGTAAGTCTTGGTGGATTTGTACTTCTGTTTCCTATGCGAGTTTGTACCAGGCTCTACAATAAGTCTAAGAGATGAGACATAAACTGAAATCTCAATGGCTATAAAATAATCCTTTGTGTCTGACCTCAGACACCTTCTTAACAATCCAAGAGCAATAAACATTTATTTTAATCAATAGCTTCCCTGTTGGTAAAACAACTCAATAATTAAAATTTCTAATACTTTAAGCAAAACCAATAATAAACCATTTATTTGCCTAATGTTTTCAATTCCCTCTATATGCTTCTTTTCTCTCTTTTGTTTTTCTCTTTTTTGAGTTGTCAAGAACTGCTCTTTTTTTTTGGAGTCTAGAGACTTTTAGGCATTGAAAAATGTATCATATGGACTTAATCCAAAGAATTAGGCTTTTCAAATCTAAAATGTAATGTACAAATCCATAATTTAAAACCTGGATGTTCTGCTATGTTAACTGATAAGAATGTTTTTGTTTCTTTCAAAAATTTTTATGTTGTATAGTTTATTTTTTTGTGGTTACTAATCCATGATTTATTTTGGTATTGTGTGAGATTATAATATAGTATGTTGGAAAGCTTCTATTACCTTAGAGCCAGAAGTTCTGCTTCTCTAACTTTGCACAATCATTTAAGACTCAAGTTTTCCATTTATCAAATTTGAATAACAATTGTATTTTTTCTCTACACCAACAATGGTTTATGAGCATAAAATTAATCACTGATATGTGAATGTCTTCTGTGTACTCTAAGTACATGATATATGGGAAAAAGAGAAACTTTCTTCTTATAAATTCATCAGAAAACACTATAGGACTTAAAAACCCTCTTTTGGGGAGAGTGTGCTACACAAACCACTTTTTTTTTTTTAGAGATCATGAGTCAGACTAAGGTATGATTAAAAAACAATATTGTTCAGTCCTGGTAAACTTTTTAGCAACAACAGGTTCCAGTATTTTACTAAAAAGATGAGGAAAATATTAGGAAAAAATACTTGTCCCTCTTGTTACACATTGAGTCACACCCAAGCCTAGCCTGAGGCAATTACTCAACCCTATCCAATCCTTATATTTTACTTGTATTAAATATTATTTTTAAAAAACATAGAGCACATATGTACATATGTTGAAATCCTGGACTTTTTTTTTTTAAATAAATAAATGGGAGGTGGCGACGTAATTACGAAACGATGTACGTGGAGTCCAACGTAACCTGAGGACTGTCTGTATGTGATTGCAGATGTAGATACTTCAAGATGATTGAAAGTTAAATGATGAGAATGAAGGATCATTTCTTTTATTTCTTTTTTTGTTTTGTTAATCCTCACATGAGGATATGTTTTTCCATTGCATTTTCAAGGAGAGAGTGGAAGGGAGGGAAGAGAGAGAGAAGGAGAAGGGGAAGAGAGAAAAACATTGATGTGAGAGAGACACATCAACTGACTGCCCCCTGCACACAGCCCAACCAGGGGCAGGAATGAACCCACAAACCTGATACATGCCCAAGACCGAGGAATCAAGATTCTTTGGTGTGTGGGCTGAGGCTCTAATCACTGAGATACACTGGTCAGGATGATAATTTCTTTTAATCTTGCTAGGATCTGAATTATTGGGGTATAAAGAGCACTCTAAAGGATAAGAAAGAAGCAAAACTACATTGATTTCTTTTAATGAAAGGACTCCAGACATCTGTCTTTCTGTTATTTTTTTTTAACAGTTTTATGTGCACCAAAGGCCAAGAAGAGCTGTATTGTCTCATGAAAGTGACTCAGAGAGATGTCAGTATGTTATCTATAATGTAGTATTTACCGTTTTTTACCCAATTTCATTTTTCTCAACACCACAGAATCAGATATCCATTTCTCTACTTAGCCCCATAGAAAAACAGATCACCATGGTACCCAGTAATTTCAGACAGTCCAGCACATAGGGAGGTAATAGAAGCTGTCTTGTGTTATTGAAGTCACCACTAGTTAACTTCCTTGCTAACTTATTAGTATAAAAATAGTGCCAGATAAGAAAAAATGGCAGGATTTGTTCCTCTAAAATGCAACAATATAAAGCTGCTTCTCCAAATAATAAATTATATTCGCTTTTGGCAATCATTCAACACACATTAATGAAACACTGGCTAAATTCAAGATAATGCAAAGTCCCGAGGGAAACATAAAGATGAATAAAATGGGATTTAGTAGTAGAGAAGAAATGCAAGAAAGCAACTAGCAATGGGGTTTAAAACTTAAATACCAGGGCACCCTATCCAGTGTAAAGAATGAGATGATGGACAGCAGGTTTGAGTAATTCTTGGAAGTGTAGGCAGGCAGCTTTAAAAAAGGTCTGAAAATGGCATAGGGTTTTGGCTATAGTTATTTGAACCAGAAAAAATATGCCCAGTCTCTCACTGGGAATGAAGAAAGAAAGAGAACAATGAAGAAAATGGCCAATTATCAGAAGTGGAATTTCAGAACAGAACTCAATTTAGAAGAATTGAAGCTCATGCTGTGAGAAATCAGACATTTGGAATAGGGCCCAAGCTCATTCAGTAGAAATACAACACTTTGCCCATTAATAAAAGGTAACCTGATGCTTAGTCAAAAATGCTGTTGGTGTGAAGGTTCTTAGAGATTACCTACTTTAGTTCATATTTGGCCTTTGGATCTGAGCCTTCAAGCGGATATTTAGTCTCAGCTATGAAAAAAGACGAAAACACAAAATCAAGTTACAGCACAGGTCTTGCAGAGGTCAGGGTCCTCAGCCTGAAGAAACTGAACTTCTCTATCCTATCTATAGACCTGCTTCTGCAGTAGAGGGAAAAGGGCAACATCTTTATACATGACTAACCATACATGTGTTAGTTTATTCCTGGATTCTATTCAGATACTGGCACATGGCATGGAAGTGCATATGCTATTCTTTTGGACCAAATTGAACCAAATTAGAAGGGGAATGGACCATACAGATAGAAGTAGGAATGGGTTATATTGAGATATGTTGGATGGATTTGTGTATAGGTTCGGTGGCCCACTGTAGAAAATAAAATTTGTAGGTTGAATCATTCCTGGACATAGAAATGCTTACATATAATAGTTATGGATTTAGGGTTTTTGGAATTTTTTTTTTAAAGAAAGATCCCTTGATAAAAAGTGGTTTTAATGTTCGAATGTTATCAATATTTCATTTTAATTCAATTATTTGAGCGTGTACCTGTTATTTAGAGAAAAATGTTAGTTTAGAGCATATCTAACTCTGATGTATTCTCACAGCAAAAATATACTAAAGCTATTCAAAATACTATTAAAATGTATTGCAAGTAACAGCTCTGTTTTCTTTTCCTATCTTTAAAAAAAGAAAATACAAGTTATTTGATGATGGATTCAGTTTGCTTTGAGTAGTCTTTTATCATATGTTTCAAAGGGAGTTATCTTTGAAGCACATCTTTGCTCAGACATAAAAATACAAGTTGGCTGAAGCCAAGTTTGCTACAGTGACTTAGTCTCAAATACAGGAAGAAATAGGAGGCTTTCTCAATTGTATTACACCTTTTTTTCCCCCTCCTGAGATAGCATTAAAATCGATCATTTTCTTATTAAATTCAAAGAGTTTGTTTCAACAGTATTGCATTTAGCCCCCAAAGAGCAAAACTAGGAGGTTAAATGTGAATCATAAAGCTCTCTTTCTCAATAAAAATATTGGGTAGGTGGCAAAGGCAATGTCTAATAAGAGTTGAGATGTGGTGGTCATTGATCCATTCTGAAGGTTTCTTTGTCACATTTTCTTCTCCAACAAAGAAAAAGTAGACAGGATTTCAGTTCGTATTTTAAATATAAGTTGTTTATGTTCTTAAGAAACAATACTCAGGAGAATAGTTCAGTCTTCATAAAATAAATCATTATCAATGTTGTAAAGCAACATAGTAATAAAAACACACAGCCAAAATATATCAGTTGGCTTGGTAACTGATAGCTGTCATATTGGCCTAAATTATCTAATAGGTTTATAAAGACATAACCTCTGTTATTCATTTCAGTATAGTAAATTTTGTCGTCTTTGTAATTGTTATTTTCACCAATTCATTCTACTTTAGCATATTGCAGGTATGTATTTTGATGCAATTAGTTTGTTATGAATATAGCTATTTTCCAAATATTTCACGTCTTGGTTATAGAACCTAATACTGAGAATTTAATTATCCTTAAAGCATCTCTTCCCAGAGAATATATTTTCTTCAGAATCCTTTACTCAGCAATCAACAAACACTGCAGGTGAAGCACACATTTCACAGTAGTGTCTTGTAGAATCTTGATTTTTATTTTTAAAGAATCCTTTCTATTTCTAGACAAGTAAGTTTTAATCTTCACTAAGGAATCACAAAAGACATTTATCAACCACAAATTTAATCTGTTAGGTGCTCGCAGAAAACAGAAGACACAGTCAAAAGAGTTAACTAATTGAGTTAAAAGAAGGGACTAATTATGGAGATGTAGGCAGAATGAAGAGATGGCAAAAAGGGATGGTGAAGCATTCAAAAGCCCACAACAATGAAAAGACTTTACTGCTCCAATGTCTGATGGGATAAGAGTAGGAATTGAGAGTAGCAGAACCCAGTGACAGCTGCAGTTGTGGGAGATGTGCTGCCCATTAGTAATAGACACAGGTAGAGGAACACAGCCACTATCAAAATCATGGGTTGGGAGGGAGTGAGCTGAAACAGAAATTTGTATCTGATAAATGTGTCTTACTCTTTTTCTCCTGTAGTGCCTCCTATTGGTTGAAACCGATGAGATGCCAGCAGGCAAGAGATCCCAGTGATAGAGGTATATCTAGATATATAGTCAGGTCAAAGAATGGATGCAGAAGGATAAAAATAAATGCAGAGTAACTGGCACAGGCCATCTCTTTTTCCCACTTAGCACTTATTCCTATTCTTCATTTAGATAGACAAATCTGAAACACAAAGGAAAAATCCCTGAACACAGAAGAAACACAAAATTTATTAACTACATTATCACCTTGGAGAGATGTCAGTGCAGCTAAAATATCACCAGGATCTATCATTGTAACATTACTGAGAACTAGTGCCCTTCTCATGAAGTATCAAGTATAAAGGGTGAATAGAAAGGAGAAAAGCAATGATTAATGTAAAACACGCCTGCTCATAGTACTCACTTCTATAGCTAAGGCTTGTTGAAAATTACTTCTTCATTTCAGTTTCATGTTCTCCTTCTTCTCTTCCAGCATCAAAATTTTTTTCGTTTGTTTTTTTTTGTTTTTGTTTTCCTGATAGGGTGACTCAGATCTCTACTCTTATAGAACCCAAGTCTCTAGGGTTCTGTCTTGATTATGTTGCCCCAATTTCCCATTGGTAACAAATAAAAGAATGGTATATTTCCATTTTATTCTTTTAGTTACCAATCTTTATTTTCATTGATTAGAGAAAGTAATATACTGTGTACAATGTCTTTTGACACTGAGATACTGTAAGCTTTGCTGATTTACTGCCAGCTACTGCAATATAGGCATCATGAGGGTGAAGGATTCCCTGCTATAATCCTGTATGTATGAGTTTACTAGTGCTGCTGTACCAAAGGACCAAGAACTGGTCACTTAAATAAAATATATTTATTGTTTTACATTTCTGAAGGCTACAAGTCCTGGATCTAGGTATCAGCAGGGTTGGTTCCTTCTGAGGGCCAAGGGAGAACCTGTGCTATGCCTCTCCCCTAATCTCTGGTGTTCCTTGACCTGGAGATGCATGACCCCAATCTTCATCTTCCCACAGTGTTCTCTGTGTGTATGTTTGTGTCCAAATTTCTCCTTTTTACAAGGCCCCAGTTACAGTGGGGTAGGAGCCCACCCTTCTCCCATATGATTTCATCTTAACTAATCATATCTACAATAACTGGATTTCTGAATAAAGTCACATTTTGAGGTACTGGAGGTTAAGGGTTCAGCATACAAATTTTTTGGGGGGACACAATTCAAACCATTACAAATCCTAATGCCAGATACAGTGTGTGGCCCAGATTAGGTGCCCATTAATATATTTGAATCCATGTATGAGTAGTAAGAAATAAGAAGAGAACCTATTTTTCTATTATTTTTTTTTTAAATTTCGGGAGGATGTTAAATCTTATTTTTTATCTGTTAATCTAACCTTATGCTCCTGAAAACTATGAATTTAAAATATTTGAGCTGGTATCAGACAGGCTATTCTATTTGGCTCCTGTGATTAATTAGTGATATAAGAACTGTGTGCTACATTGGCTAATAAATCCTTCTAGTTAAGTTCTACCTCTGACGGTGCCCACTCAGCCAGTTTAAGAAACAGATAGAAAGATATCAAACTCATAAATGTCATTCTGACCTCTGAATGATCAGTTTATTTCCTGCATCATGAGGTTTGATTAAAAAATTATTGCTTCAACTGGTTACCTGCAAGCACTTTTGAAGATCATAAAATAATCCAATCACTTCACAATCTAATTTCAATATTTATCTCAGTGATAACCTGTGCAGAACAATTAAGGTAATTTTTGCCAACACCCTCTGAGCCATTTATCTAAGTTAATTTAATTTTCTGTCCTGCTGCCTGTCCTGCTATCTCCTACATTTAAATCCGTTTTTACTCTCTAAAGTCACAGGCAGCCTTTTCTTTTCCAACATCTAAAATTAATGGGAAGCTTTTTCTTTTCAAATAAACACTGTTTACACTTTTAAACACAAAAACAAATATTCTGGTATTTTCAGTTTTCTTATCTAATTTTCTCTTCTGCCAAACTTTTAATAGCACTAATGTGTTTATAAAGCTTTTCTGCAGAAACCTATCCATAATATCTTACAAAACCATGCTGTGTACAGAGTCCTGGAGTTAGAACTTGATTCTTGAGTTGGGAATTAATCTATTTATCACCATGTATACTCAAGGATTATTATTTTCTACTAGAGGCTCAGTGCACAAAATACATACACTGGGGGTGGGGGATTCCCTCAGCCTGGCCTGTAATCTCTCACAATCTGGGAGACCTTAGGGGATGTCCAACTGATGGCTTAGGCCCATTTTCCCATGAGAAATGGGCCTAAGCCCTGAGTTGGATATCCTTAATGCTGCCTTGGAGGCGAAAGAGGCTCCCACTACCGCAGCTACGCTCACCAGACACGAGCCTGGCTTTTGGCTGAGCAGTGTTTTTCTCTGTGGGAGCGCACTGACCACGGGGGTGGGGAGGGCAGCTCCTGCATTGAGCGGGACCTGGGCAAAACCAGCTCTCCAACAACCCCTTAGTGGTCCCGGATTGTGAGAGGGTGCAGGACAGGCTGAGGAAGGTCGGTGGGAGGTTGGCCAAATGGTGAGGGACCACAGGAGGGCTCCAGCTTATCTTCCTCAGTCCCAATTGGCTGGACCCCAACAGCAAGGTAACCTACCAGAGTGTCTGCCTCAGAGTGTCTGCCCCTGGTGGTCAGTGCATGTCATAGTGACTTGTCGATCAGTTGACTGTCTGCCTCCTGGTGGTCAGTGCATATCCTAGCAAGCAATTGAGTGGTCTTAGCATATCATTAGCATATTATGCTTTGATTGTTTGAACAGATGACTGGACACTTACCATATTAGGATTTTATTATCGTACATAATAAAAGACTAGTATGCAAATTGACCAAAGGGTGGAATGACTGGTAGCTGTGATGCACACTGACTACCAGGGCACAGATGCTCAATGAAGGAGCTCAGCCAGAAGCCAGGCTCTCAGCTGTGAGTGCAGTGGCTGGGGAGGGAGTGGCTGGCCTCTGTACCAGTGCTAAGAATGTCCGACTGATGGGTTAGGCCTGCTCCCTTATGGAGGAGCAGGCCTAACCCATCAGTCTGACATCCCCAGAGGGCTCCAAGACTGTGAGAGGGTATAGGTTGGGCTAGGGGACCCCTCCCCCCAGTCAGTGCACAAATTTCATGCACCAGAAAATTACTTAATTTTTATCTTACCCTTTCATCTTCACTATATAATCCTTTTATAAACTTCCTTTAACAAATGAGGACATTTTTAGAGAGATTAATTAATATGCCTAAAGACATGACTCAGTAATTGTAGCCAATTTAGATTTAGAGCTTTAGCTATCTGCTTTCAGAGCCCACCTTCACATATACCATTGCCTACTATTTAAGAGCAATTAAACAAAGTAGGTAGGCTGGACCATCCTCTAACATCTGCCTTCTCTGCCTCCAAGATAGCTACTAAGCACCTACTCATCTTTTGGGATTCTGCTTTGACCTTAATTATGCAATGATACATTTTCTGCTCCCACTTATCATTTCTCCTTGGTGGACTTTATTTCACTCATAATTTCTTGGTAATGTCTGTCTTCTACCTGAGGTGTAAACTCTGTTAGTACAGGGATTGTCTCTGGCTTGTTAATCACCATATTTCCAGCACAAAGTACAGTTTTTGATTGATACACAATGAATAGGAATGCATATGTCACATATCTGTCTTGCACATGGCCTAAAAGTCAAAGATAAAATCCTGCAAGTCTATGCTCAGTAATTCCCAAGGACAATTTAGACATAAAAGTTAGGGTTTGTAAAGAAACTGCCTCTTTCTTCTCAAATATTTTGAAAATTTATGCACAATGAATGCCTATTTTAGAGGCCATTAAGACTCCATGAAATGCTTTAAAAACACATACACACAGATAACCTTTTCTACTAAGTTATAAAAAATTGATGAATTTGATTAAAATAAGAATTAGTGCTCTGCTAGACACCAGTTTGGGATATTTTCAATTTTAATTGGAATTCTTATTGTTCACAGCATATGTTCTTAAAACATTCAATCTGTTTTGCTTCTTCCACTTTAGAGACAATAGTTCACACATTAGATTAGATCTATTTAAAACTCACCTTATCAAGGTTTTAATTCGAACATGAATCACATATATGAAATATAATGATATTCGTTCAAGCATATAACATTATTCCTATTAGAATGATTAAACATAAGATAATCTATTACTATGAGAAACTGATAGGTATTAGCTTTTCAAATTTCAGAATCATTGGGGGAATGTTATGGGATAACACAAATGATGGCACCCTATTTCTGGAGAATATATTTGGGTTAGGACCCTGAAATCTGCTTTTTTGGAGAATTCGCCAGTGATTTAAATTTTCAAATGGGTTAGGAAATAACCAAATTTTTCAGTAAATCTGACTTAGCTTCACACATAAAAAAACTTCTTAATAATACATGAATTGTTTTAGACAGCAGTCACTCAAACTTTTACCATTCTTTTTCCATCCAAAATATAGGGGCTAGGAACTTTCATTCATCCTTTAAAAAAAAGTAACATGGGACTTAAAAATAGGCAGTAATCTTGAAGCTAAAATTAATATAATGGCACTTGGCAATAATTATTTCAATAGAGACTCTATTTCCAGTGTAGTAGGAGACCACATAAAACCCAGTTTGCCTCATATAGATATCTTCTGAACATGTACTTTTCTTTTAAAAGTAGAATAAAGATGTATAACCAAATAATTGAGCTAAAATTGTGTATAAAGAGTATGTACTTTTCAAATCTTAACTTTTCTATTTCTTAACCTAAATCCCAAATTACTTTCAAAAGCATCCATTATGCTTGTATTTTATAATGCTTCATTTAAGAAGCCAAGTTGGGAGGAAAAAAGTGTAGGAGAACGCTACTTAGAGTCATTATGCAAGAATACCAGGACTACCTTAAGAAATGATTCATTAAGAAATGGAAGTGGGAAGGGATATTTTATTTCTTAAGAATGCTTTCCCCCCCTCAGTGAAATGCTGTATTTAGCTGTGAAACCATTTACCAGTTCCCAACAGTATCTGTATGAGCTAGAAGCTCAATAAATGTTTTTCTATAGCAATCTTCAAAATGTCTGTTTAGAAGTGTTAACAATGACAGCAAAGGCAACTGAGAGTGGTGTTTAGCACCACAGAGTGACATTGCAGTCAGAGCCAATCTGGAGGAAGCTACATGCAGATCACATTTTACAGTTGGCTTGAGGATGGATGATTCTTCTCTGTTAAACAAGCATCACAAAAATCTGATGGCTCATTTTTGTGTGCCAAATTGGGTTAATTTCTAAACATTTTCATGCCTCTAGTATGTCTCCTAAAATCCTAGAATTAATAGTTGGTTTGGAAGTTTGGGAAGATGAGTTTGCAGGTTCATTTCTTAAAGTTTTTTTTTTTAACTTTTATATTGTACGTTCAAGGGAATAATTCATTACAGTCTCTTGGGGGAAAAAAAGGACAGAATAGAGATTTTACTTTTTCCTGATATTTCCAATTTTCATTTTAATTGAAAAAAAAAATTAGTTTTCCTAATCATTGTTCCAGTAATTTGATTTGTCACATAACTACAGCACAAAGCACACACATACATTAGACAAGCTTGAATTACCATTTCAAATACTCTTTTGGCATTGTGGATTGAACATTTAAATTTACAGAAAGCTTCCTATGACCATAAGTGTTTGTGTCATGTCAAAATGTATTTTCTGGACAAAACACAACTTTGAAGTCCATGGTTTATCACTGAGATAGGTACTTAGCCAACTGGATCTCAAGTAATCTTTGGGCATCTACTCATTGTCACCCCTGATATAAGTGACTTGGTTGATATTCCAAGCAATTTATATACCTCACTAGAGGGCTGGTGCACAAAATTCAAGCATTTCAGCCCTGTCTTCACCCTCTCCAATCTGGGACCCCTCGGGGGATGTCTGGACTGCTGGTTTGGGCCTGACCCTGGAAATTGGGCCCAAACTGTCAGTCAGACATCCCTCTCACAATCCTAGACTGCTGGCTCCTAACCACTTGCCTGCCTGCCTGCCTACCTGATCATGCTTAACTCCTTCCCCCCACCCCCAAGCCTGGTCACCCCATGCAGCCTGCCGTATGGTTGTCTGTCTGATTATATATATAATCTTTTTCATCTATATGTTTATCTATATCTATATATATCTATATCTATCTATAGATAGATATACAATAGATAGACAGATAGATGAAAAAGTCATCAAAAACAAATTTTATATAATTTGAATAGGTAGTTAAGTTGAAAAGTACATATAGGAAAATATACTTGTACTTGGAAATAAAGTTTGGACAATAGCTGGGAGTCACATTTCCATATTTGTGAAGGTATCAAGACTTATAATCTCTTAAATGTCAAGATTTAACACCTGAATGTCAAAAGTCTCAGGTTGGAGTCTTAACCTTGGAGAGATGAAATTTATTATTTCTTATATCTTTGAAGGATAACAAGCTATCTATTGAAATATGCATTTATGATTTCTTACATGAAAGTATTAAAAATAAGAATTTATGTTTATGCCAAAGTGAAGTAAAAAGTCAAGAAGCTGGTATGAAAAGGAGTAATTGATAAAAGCATGTTACAATGATGCAGAGGAGAAAAATAAGTTTGGGAGCCACATTTTAGATAAGGTGGAGGAGTAGCATTTATAAGCATGATTGACAAGCAAATATCAGTTTTAATGGAAGGATCTTATTGAGAAACACATGCATTCAGAAGAAATCTTGAAATAAAAATTACATATATGTGTTATAAATCATTACCTCAGATGAAAATATTAGGGAGTTGTCACCAAACATATGCAGACTAACTTCCCAATGTTTTCTCCTTCCAGTCTTCTAGCCTATTGAACATCCTGTTTGGTATATCTTTAAAATTAAAGTAAATTAATATAAAGTAATTTAATATAAAGTAAATTAATATAAAGTAATATAAGAATATTGACACAATTAGGATCTCAAAACACCAAAATAGCATTTTGGTAAAATATTGGCAAATAGAAAGAAAGGGAATTGAGAAAGGAATGTTAGACATTCTCTTGAAAAGAGTTGCAATAAAATAATAATAATAATAATAATAATAATGATAATAATACAGATATCAGTTAAATAATACGATTAAGGCAGAAAAAGCAGAAACTTAATAAATGTGCATGATTGTATGAAATATATTTTGTCCTATTTACCAAGTTATTATTAAGTAGTTAAGTAAATTGGCCACATAATTTGTAATACTTAGCTGAAAAAACTAACAGGTGAATTTGGAGAAGGAACAGAAAATAAATGAAAGAACTTGGTGGATTAAAGCAGTCAGATGATAAAATAATTAAAGTGATTGGCTAAATGAGATATTGAAAAAGAGGATATTGGAAAGTGGCAAGTGCTCATTAAGTCTCATGGAACAAAGTTACACTTCCCCTGGGATACTGTATGTCAGGATACTTATAGATTCAAAGCAAGTCCAAGGAAAATCAAGAGATACAGAAAAGCCTACAAAATATGAATGGGAGATGTACGTAGGTGTTATGAGTTTGTACATTGGAGGATAATAAATGCAATGAGGAAACAAGAAAAAAGCAATTTAGTATGTTTCAAACATGAAACAAAGACTGCTCCTGGATCTGGAACAATTCTGACCAGTGAGGCAACTTGAGAACAAAGTTAGGTGAATTTCTCATCCAGACTTCACAAAACATGGCTGGTGAATCAATGGTGACCTCCAGTTGTTTTTAGGACTCAATAAACTATTAAATGCAGTTCAAGTTCTTTGGACTTTGTGTTCTGTCTGTCGCCTCAACTAAGAGTTCAGACAACGTTAGGTGGGAATGAAAAACAGACAACAGAGACTGAGTTACTCAATTTCACCGTTCTTTTCATCCATGACCTGTTTCCTGTTTTTTCCCCCCTAAGGTTCTGTTCATTTAGTGTCAGCTCTTAGATCTAAATGGTGTCTTTCTCATCTTTAAGGGATTAGAGACACAGAGAAAAATATAGGGACACATTCAAATGAATACACTTTTTATAGGATTTTAATTAAATGTCCTACTCTGTTCTTGAGATGTGCACTGGATAGTTAGCCTACATGAATTCTATCTTCTCTTTTCTACCCAATATCATGCTTATATTATGACAATATTACAATCCCTGAAACTATAACATTAATTAATATAAAATGTAAGAAGCTGTGTAACCATAGTCCTGGCATATCAACTAATTTAAATTAAACTTTTTTATGCACAAGTGGATGCAAGTTTAACTTGGATGTAATCACAGTACAAATCACAAATTTACTCTTCTTTTTTCAAAATGCCTTATAGTTATTATGATACATTGCTGTATAATATAAAAATTGCTTTGAGAAAACTAACAGGTGAATTTGGAGAAGGAACAGAAAATAAATGAAAGAACTTGGTGGATGTTCACTTAATATTTTATTAACTATTATGAAATGTTCTAAGTCAGTGGTCAGCAAACTGTGGCTCAGGAGCACATGTAGCTCTTTGGCCCCTTGAGTTTTCAGCAAAGGCCAGCTTAGGAGTACCTTAATTAAGTAAATAACAATGTACCTACTTATATAATTTAAGTTTAAAAAATTTGGCTCTCAAAAGAAATTTCAATCGTTGTACTGTTGATATTTGGCTCTGTTGACTAATGAGTTTGCCAACCACTGCTCTAAGTAATGAATCTTTGGGGAAATGAAATTAAAACTACATTGAGATATTACCACATAACCACAATAATATCTAAAATGAAAAAGATTGGCAATATTAAGCTTTAGCAAGATTAAGGAACAACTGTAACTTTTACATATTGCTATGGGGATGTAAAATGTCACAGACAAGTTGTAAACTCATTTAGAAATATATTATAGAATTTAAAGTACACTTACTATATGAACCTGAAATCCAACTTCTAATATTTATCATGAGCAATAATCACATATGTTTACACAAAGAGTTTTACATTTATAAAAATATAGCACCAAAGTAGAAACATCCCAGATGTCTATCAACTGATAAATGAATGAACATATTTTGGTATAACTATAAAATAGAATGCTACTTAGTAAAAGAAGGAAATAAATTACTGATATTTACATGGAACAACATATATGAAGCTTTAAAAGATTATGGTGAACAAAAGAAGCAAAACACAAGACTACATATTTTACTTACATATAATTTATGAATGGCATTAATTTTTTTATTTTAAATTTAAATTTTTGGATGTTAAAAAATAGAAATGCAATCAATTTTAGTATATTTACCTTATGTTCTACAACCTTGCTACACACATATAACTTTTTATACTTGTCTTATAAATTCCTTAGGCTGTCTAATACAGACATGATTATGTTACAAGAGAATGAAGAAAGTTTTATATTTTTTTCTATCTAGATAATCTTGGAATTTTCTCTGCAGGAATTTTTAAACATACAAGATCAAATTTTGTAATACATATAAGCCCATGTATCATATGTAAACCTATTTAATACATATAAATTGAGCTTTGAAAAATGCTTATCTTTCAAATAATTTATCTATTTTATCTAAATTGTTCAATTTATTTATAGTATTCTCTCACTTTCCCCCCCGTGTCTGTAGTATCTGTAGTGATTTCCTTACTTACATTCTGAATATTGGTAACTTGTATTTTTTTAAATCTTTTTTAAAAAATATATTTTATTGATTTTTTACAGAGAGGAGGAGAGGGGGATAGAGAGCTAGAAACGTTGATGAGAGAGAAACATCAACCAGCTGCCTCTTGCACACCCCCTACTGGGGATGTGCCCGCAACCAATGTACATGCCCTTGACTGGAATCGAACCTGGGACCTTTCAGTCCACAGACTGACGCTCCACCACTGAGCCAAACCAGTTTTGGCTATTTTTTTAAATCTTGACCTACAGTAAATGCTTATCCATTATTTTTCCCATTTTTACAGAAGCATTGATTGGCTTCATTGATTTTCTCTATTTTTTTTTCCTATTTTTTATTTCATTAGTTTCTGTTTTCACCTTTCTTATATTTTTCCTTGATTTTTACCTTGAAATTTTTTCTTTTAAAATATTAAGTGCTATAAGTTTTCCTCTAAGCCAGTGTTTCCCAAAGTGTGGTACACGTAACTCCAGGGGTACGGGAAGATTTTGGTGGGGGTATGCGTTGCACCAGGGTTTGGTGGGGATATGCACTGCACCGTGCTTAGCTGCGCCTAATTCTACGCTCTCATGAGTCCAAGAGGTATTCAGTGTTACGAAAATTATAGAAGTGGTATATATATGTCAAAAGTTTGGGAAACACTGCTAAGCAATGCTTTAGCTACAACTCCAAATTTTTATGTAGTATTGCGTTTTATTTTCTTTCAGTTCCAAGTACCTCTATTTTCTCTTGTGATTTTTTTTCTTTTACTTCTGGATCATTTATGTTTCTCATGCTCAAATATTTAGAAATTTTCAAAATATATATTTTGTTGGTTGTTTAATTCTGTTAGAATTAGAAAACAATCTTTGCATGATTTCATTTTTTATAAATTTATAGGGACTTTTGTAATGGGAAAAATTTAGTCTTTTGTAATATTTCATGCATGCTTAAAACAAATTGTTTTCCACTGTTGGGTGGAAGTTCTCCAAATGCCAATTAGGTCAAATTCCTTGATGTTTTTATTAAAATATGTGTTCTTACTGCTTTTGAGGGGGTTACTTCTATTGTTTGTTGAATGCAGAATGAAAAATACTGAAGTCCCCACCTCTAATTAAGTATTTGTTTAATTTTCCTTCAATTTCCTCAGCATTTGTTCATGTATTTTGATATTCTGTTACTAGACAAATTGACATTTATGATCATAATGACTTCTCAATGAATTATATTTTCTTTTTTTACAGGATGTACCTTTTATTCCTAATATTATTCTTTGTTCACTAGAGGCCTGGTGCACAAAATTCGTGCATGGGGAGGGGGAGTTCCTCAGCCTGGCCTGCACCTTCTAGCAATCCGGGACTGCTGGCTTCTAACTGCTGGCCTGCCTGCCTGTCTGATCATGCCTAACCTCTCTGCTTGCCTGCCTGATTGCTGCAAACAGCTCACTGCCTGCCTGATCACTCCTAACCACTTCTGCCTCAGCCCCTGCCACTGGAAGGATGTCCGGAATGGCATCCAGGAGGTCGTTCAGCTGTCCAGTCTAATTAACATATTATCCTTTTATTATTATAGATAAGTCTACTTTGTCTGACAAATGTAGCTACTCCAAATTTGTATTGGTTGATGCTTCCATGGTACATATTTTCCATCTTTTTACTTTAAAGCAGTTTGAGTCTATATTTAATGTGACTTTCTTGTAAGAATATATAGTTAGATTTCACTTTTTAATATACTCTGAAACTTCCTTACTTTTTAAATAACATGTTTAGATTATTTAAATTTAATGCAGTTTGGTATAAATCTTTAATCTTGGCATTTGTTTTCTAGTGTCCATCTTCTTTTTGTTTTCTTTTTTCTCATTTCCTGTCTTGCTTTAGATTAAATATTTTCTTTAAGTTTCTATTTTATCTCTGTTATTGGCTTATTGACTACATATATTTGTTTAGTAATTTCTCACATATTTACAATATATTTTTAGCGTATTGCATTCTACATTCAAATGATACCACACCAGTTTATATACAGTGTATAAACATTCCATTTATTTCCTTTAAGCTTTTGTAATAATATTGTCAAGTGTTTTACTTCAATCCATGTTATAATCTTGATAAAAATGTTAATTGTTTTCTAAATCCTATCAATTATCATATTAAAGGATTAAAATTTGGGAGAAAAATTACTCTAGCTGGTTTGGCTTAGTGGAGAGAGCCTTGGACAAAAGACTGAAACGTCCCAGGTTTTATATTAGTCAAGGGCCCACAGGTCTGATGTTTCTCTCTCTATATCTCTCCCCATTCTTCCTCTCTCTCTGAGTCAGTCGAAAAAATATCCTCAGGTAAGGATTATCAACAACAAAAATTGAGAGAAACATGCATTATTGTTTATTCTTGTAGTTAACCTTTTTGGCACTCATCATTCATTTCCATAGACCCAAATTTTTTTCAGAAATTTTGCTTTGCTTGAATGACTTCTTTTAAAAAATTATTTAGGACAATTCTGTAGGTGATAACTCTGTCAGCTTATTTTGTGTGTAAAAGATATATTTTTTTGTCTGAACTTTGGAGCATATTTTCTCTTAGTCTAAAATTATCACTGATTTTTTTTAACAGTTTATAGATGTAAATTAACTTTCTTATGGTTTACTTAGACTGTTACAAGATATCAGCTGTCATTCTTATCTTTATAACATATCTTTCCTCCCCTGTAGCCATTTTAAAGATTATTTCTATGTCACTAATGTTTTAGTAGCTTTATAATTTTATTATGATGTGCTTTTATACTTTCTCTGCTCAAGGCTTGCTGAGCTTTTCATTCAGTTTGACATTATGGTAATTATTTAGTTAATATTTTTCATTTTCTCACATTTTTTCTTGAGACTTCAATTATACCTATTTTTGACAGGTTAATATTGCCACATTGAATGGACACAGATCAGTGATGTGCTGTTCTATTTTTAGACATTTTTCTCTATAGGCTTTATTTTGAGTAATTTTATTGACATGCCTTCAAGTTCATAGATCTTTTATTCCAAATGTCTAATCTAATGTTTATTTCATAATTATTCGATTTTAATATAGTGTTTCTATCTTTAGAAGTTTCATATGCATGCACATAAGCATAACCAGTGGGTACAGACACCAGTGGGGTATGGACATGAATGGGGGTGGGGGAGCAAATGGGGAAATAAGGACACATATGTAATACCTTAAATTAAAAAAAAAAAGTTTCATTTGACTGTTTTATAACTTTTGAAAACATATTTTATTGATTTTTTACAGAGAGGAAGAGGGATAGAGAGCTAGAAACATTGATGAGAGAGAATCATCAAACAGCTGCTTCTTGTACACACTCCCATGGGGTTGTGCCTGCAACCAAGGAACATGCCCTTGACCGGAATTGAACCCGGGACCTTTCAGTCCACATGCTGACACTCTATCCACGGAGCCAAACTGATTCCGACTGTTTTATAACTTTTTTCTCATGTTCTTGTTTCCTTTATATCTCTGAGCTTGTTTATTATATTTATACTAGAAGCCTGGAACATAAAATACTGCAAGAGTAGGCTTTCACAGCCACGGTGACTGCCTTGATCCCTCCCTCGCAGCCTTGGTGGCTGCCTGGATTCCACAGCTTCAGTCCCAACTTCATCCAGAAGGTTGTCTGGAAGGATGTCTGGATGGCCGTTCAGTCAATTTTTATATTATGCTTTTATTATTATAGATTATATTTTTAAAGCCTTTAATCTCTGTCATATCTGGGAATGCTTTTATTATTTAACTAGAGGCCCAGTGCATAAAATTTGTGCATGGGGCTGCAGGGAGGAGGTGTCTCTCAGCCTGGTCTTGGACTGCAAAAATGCCATCATCCCTCACCTGGCCTCTAGCCAGAGGTTCCTCTCCTCCTTTCACACAGCCTCTGGGAAGGTGCTTGTCCTGGGGCTTTCAGGTCCAGCTTCCTTGTCTGGCTGCACATCAGCTGTTATGGCAGCCTTACCTCAGGAGTCGCCCGCTTGACCATAGTACTTGGGAGCGTGTGTGTGTGGGCAGCCTTGGCAGCAGTGATTTGATGTCTGTAGTGTGCCTGCTGAACAGCCCTCTAACTCCCTCCATCCGCAGCGGCACCACGCTGGTCCTGTCTGGACTGCTGGCAGGGGGCTTCCAGTCTGTGACTGGGGCTGCTGGGTTGTGGCTGGGGGCTGCAGGTGGAGGACCCTGGCACCCATAGGGCTCTGTCAGCATCAGGAACTGGAAAGATCCATTTTTCTGGTTCCTCCCTTGTCTGGGGGACGCTGAACTTGGGGTCCCACAGGCCTCTTCCCTCCTACTACATGCAGGCTGGGGCGCGGACTCTGGGCATGCAGACTCTGGGCTCATGACCCACAGGCTCCTTCCCTCCTGCTACATGGCCGGCCGGAGCATGGACACTGGGCTCACAGCCCCATGGGCCTCTTCTTTCCCGCAGCAAGGCTGGGGCATGGACTCTGGGCACGTGAACTCTTGGCTAGTAGCCCCAGAGGTCCCTTCCCTCCCGCCTCACAGCTGGGGCACGATGCTGCGCTCACGGTTCCACAGGTTCCTTGTCTCCCACAGCACAGCCGTGGCTCAGTATCCAGCTCCCAGTCCTCTGGCCAGAGACCCCTCCCCTCCCTCTGCGGCCAAGGAGCAAATACTAGGCTTCCATTGCCTGGGCGAGGCCCCCAGAGGCTGCTATGGGTGCCGCCATTTTGTCGCGGAGTGATGGCTAATTTACATATTACTCTTTTATTATATAGGATTGTCCTTGTTATGGGGGTCATATTTTCCTGCCTCTTTGCATATCTGACAAGTTTCATTGGATGATGAATATTGTGAATTCACATTGTTGGGTATGGACACAGGACAACATTTACTTGGGTTTAATTTAGATAAACATTTGAAGTCATTATGCCCTGGTCCCATGAAATCACAACCCACACTTCTTCATATCAGTATTCAGTGAGAACTATGAATCTCTGGGGCTCTTTCTCTGAGTAACTACCTTTCTTCCATTATTCTGCCCACAAATTCTAGCTGCCTTGACCTCACTGAATTCATTTCACTATCTCTTCTCTCCTCAACTTTGTGAGGCCTCTGGGTTCCATTTGTGTTCACCTTTGTGACCTGCAGCCTGGAAACTGCCCCCAGATAGTAAGATTGGACAATCACGTGGTCCACTTCATTAGCTGCCCTCTTCTCGGATCACAGTCCTTTGACCTCTGCTTTCCAAGGCCTGCAGACAGTAATTTCATATACTTTTTTGAGTCTTGTAGTTGTTTTTTTAGTTGTTGTTGTTTTTAATGGTGGGAACACATCTTTTTTTTTCCCCTCTCATTTTTTTAAAATTGATTATGGCATCACATAATTGTCCTCATCTCCCCAATCCCATCCCAAACCCCTCCCTATATATGCCCTGACACCCCCCTCCCCTTGTTGTCCATGGCCACTGGCCAGGCCCATATGCATGCACACAAGTCCTTTGGTTGATCTCTTCCCCTTTACCTCCACCCTCCCCTACTTTCCCTCTGAGGTTTGAAAGTCTGTTCGGTGCTATTCTTTCTCTGGATCTGTTTTTGTTCATCAGTCTATGTTGTTCATCCTTTTTGGTCAGCCATCCTTTTCTTGCTCATTGGGCTCATTAACAAAATGTTCAGGAAGAGGGGTTAGTCATAAGTTAATAAAATGAGAATCCACTCACCAAGTCTGCTATGGTTATTGCTACTGATGAATGCTCAACTTGCCCATGGTAGAGGCTAATGCTGAACTCTTCATGGGACCCTGGAGCCATTCCAAGTAGGAAGAATTCTGTAATGGAAGAATAGAGTAACCTATTAAAGGCAGGTAACAGTCTTAGTTGGATGGTAACAAACTGTAATATTGTGGTATAGTCCAAAGGATGCATCATATGCCCAATGTTTTTCATTCTGTTCCCATGACTTTGGGCACTTTTGTCTTAAATATAAAAAGGAATGATTCTACTAGAAGACATAACTACAGTCTCCTTACATCACTGAACATTCAAACCAAGGAAATAAATTATTGACTAGGGTGCTTAAATCTGATTAAAAAGATTAAAATATGGTTATTGGGTATAACATCGCTAGGTAAAATTACAGGATGTCCAGTTAAATTTGCATTTCAGGGAAACAAATAATGCAATATTTGGGACATACTTATATGAAATAATTTATTAGTCTGAAATGCAAATTTAACTGTTTCTTTTTTTTTCTCTTCTAAATCTGGCAACTCTAATTGGGTGTAAGGTGATATATTTCTGAAACCAGGGGATTCTCCTTTTCTTCTGTTGATCTTCCTTTTCTTTTAATTTCTAATTATTTCCACTTATATCCTCATCAACATACAAACTATTGCTATTTCCATGATAAGCCTGCTGGTTTGTTTTTTCCTATACAGTCAAATCTGTATACCAAGAAGAGAAGAGTCAACCTAAAACAGCTAACGAACCATATCATTCCATTGATAAAAAGCATCGAGGACTCTTTTTTGCTGTCGAGATAAAAACATGAATTTAAATCCTTTCTTATTTCATGCTCTTTTTCCACAGCATCCTTAAGTGAACTCCTTCATCCAAACCAGAGGCACTTTCCTCACTTATTCATGTTTTCTAACATTAATGCTACCTAATTCTGAAGTTTCAACTCCACCAACTCTTACCATTCAAACAATAAATGTAACTCTCTCTGAAGTAATACAATGAGATAATGTAGAATTGTACTTATTTCTCTACATGCCTTTATTGAAAATGACACATTGGGATCACATTGAATTTTGGGAGTAGTTTAAATTGCACAAGTAATATGAATTAACATGTACTGTGTACTAGGGTTGGTAACATTTGAACTCAACCATCAGATATGTCCAAAATGATGTATAAGTAGATTATATTTTTATTTTACAAATAAAAAGGCAGCCTGGCCCATATGGCTAAGTGGTCAAGCGTCAACCCAGAAACCAAGAGGTCACTGTTCAATTTCTGATGCCCAGTCAGAGTACATGCCCAGATTGCGGGCTCAATCCCCAGTGGGGGTGTGCAGAAAGAAGCTGATCAATTATTTTTTCCTCATTGATGTTTCTATCTCTCTCTCTCCCTTTCCCTTCCTCTTTGAAATCAATAAAAATATATTAAAAAATAATAAAATATTTTTTGAAATGCAGAGGAACAAAGAAGTTAAGTAACTTGTCCCAGGTTACACATATGTAAATAGCAAAGTTGGAGTTTAAAACTAGGCAGTTGGCTCCAAACTCTGTACTTCTAACTACACTGTGGCTACGAGGAATGCATTTTTCTGATTTAAAAATTTGAAACAATAAGATTAAATTTTCTTTTGCTTTACTCACCTAGAAATAACTATTATAACTACTTTGATTCAAAATTTTCAGACCTATTTTTGTATTGCTATATTTATGAATATGTGTCCATAAAAAGCAAATACTATTGCTTGAATATGTTTTGATATATATCATATGTAGAATCTATATTAATAACAACACTATGCTAAAATTCATTGTACCTACCTCTTTGAAAAATATATTGTGGGATATATACAGAGCAAATAAATTTTAATTCTAGTTCGCTTATATCGTCACATTTCTAATAGTAGTATATGACAATATCTATTTCATTTTACCTTTATTAATATTGTAGTTAATTTGCCGAAACTGGTTTGGCTCAGTAGATAGAGCATCAGCCTGCGGACTGAAAGGTCCCGGGTTTGATTCCAGTCAGGGGCAAGTACCTTGGTTGTGGGCACATCCCCAGTAGGGGGTGTGCAAGAGGCAGCTGATTGATGATTCTCTCTCATGGATGTTTCTAACTCTCTATCCCTTTCTCTTCCTCTCTGTAAAAAATCAATAAGATATATTTTTTAAAAATACTTAATTTTATCAAATTTTAGGAAAAAAATTGTGGATGAAAATTTCAGACTCATTGTTTGTTTTTCCCCAAATACTGGTAAAGCTGAACCTGTTTGATACATAACTGACCACATTCATATTTTGTCTGTGAATTGCCCTTTTGTATTCCTTACTGATTACCATTAGATTGTTCCTCTTGTTCTTAATGATATTATGAATTTATACATAAGCATACTAGTTGTATTATATGTGCCATAGATATCTCACTTAAGTCTTCTGCTTGAATTTTCACTTAGTTTACTATGTCTTCTTTTGATTACAATTTTTGCTTTATATTAATAGATTTTCCCCCTATATTTAATTTTTTGTATCATGCTTTTCAGTCCATTATCTATCTAGTGCCTGGAGTGATATTTTAAAAATAGAAATAAGATCATGTCATTAACTTTCTTAAAAATGTTTGTGTGTCTTCCCATTATAAACACCTTACTCTGATTCTCATTGCCCTTACATGATCTAAACTGAACAATCTCACACTGTACTGTTCTTCTCAATATCTTTTCTCCATTCACAAGGAAAGTGTACTTGCTGATCTTCATATAGTGTGTTCTTTTCAAAACCAAGTGCTTTAATCTTGCTGTTCTCTCTGCATGGAATGTTTGCTCCCTCTTTTCTCTTTGCCTGGTGTTATGGATAGTTTCCCTCCCTTAAAAGAGATGTTGAAGTCCTAATTCCCAGTACATCAGATGTGACCTTATTTGAAATGAGGTCTTTAGAGAAGTAATCAAGTTAAAATGAAGTCATTATGGTAATCCAACATTACTGGTGTCCTTATAATAAAGGGGACATTTGGACAAAGACACAGTCATAAATAGAGAGAGAAAACAATGTGAAGACATACAGGGGAAAACAGTCATGTGACCAGCATGATGCATCTACAAACTAAGGAATGCCAGTGATTTCCAGCAAATGCCAGAAGCCAGATTAAGGAAGGAAGGAAAGGAATCTCCTCTAAAGCAATCAGGGAAAGCTAGGTTTTGCTCATCCCTTCATTTCAGACTTTTAGGTTCCAGACCTAGAAAATAAATTTGTGTTAAAACATCCAGTTTCTGGTACTTTTTAATGGCAGTTCTAAGAAACTAATGCAGGTGGTTGCTTCTCATCCTTTATATCTCAATTGAAATATTTTTTTCCACCCCAAGAAGTTATCTTTTCTTCAAAGAAGCCATCAGCCTCCAGTTATTATGGATCATAGAACTCTGTTTACTTTATAGTATGCATCAGTCATGATTCATTCAGAAAAAAAAAATCCTATAATCTTTTAAGATGGGATTTAGTTTGAGAAATTATGTACAAACATTGGCAGGGAAGAGGAATGATGATCAGAGAATGTCACTGTTCATTTGAGGAGTCAGCAGAAATTCAAAGCTGATCATTACAGCTACCTCTAGTGCTAAGGTAAATGACTTACTGAAAAACCACTAAAGCCATTGCAAAATCCCTCATCTGCTGAAATTCACATCTGCATGCTCTTCTGGAAGAACAGTACTATAGTTTCTGCTGCCTTTCTTCATACCAAATATTTATCTCATGTCCTCTCCCCCCATTTTTAAATATCATTTTTATGGTTGATAGTATTACATATATCTCCTGACCCACTCCCTCCCCCGCCCTAGTCCGTATACACCCCCTTCCCCAATATCTTCACTACCCTATTGCCTATGTCCAAGGGCTATGTATCTAAGTATATGAGTTCTTTGGTTTATCTCTTCTCATCCCCCCAAGCCCACATCAAGGTATGGCAATGCGTTCCATGCCTCTCTGCTTCAGGTCTTATTTTGTTGGTCAAATCGGTATGTTCATTAGAGTTCACAAATATGTGAGATTGTGTGATATTTGTCTTTCTCATTTTGGCTTATTTCACTTAGTATAATATTTTCCAGGTCCATCCATGCTGTCCCAAAGGGCAAGAGATCCCTCTTTTTTACAGCTGCCTAGTATTCCATAGTGTAAATGTCCCACAGCTTTTTTTTTTTTTTTAAATCAATTCATCTACTGATGGACACGGGCTATTTCCAAATCTTAGCTATTATAAATATTGCTGCTATGAACATAGGGTCACTTTCCTTGACACAATCTAACCTAGAATTTCCCCTCATTTTACCCCTTTAAATATTCTCAAAAGTTTCCTGTTTTCTTACTACTTGTAAAACAATCAGCTGTCCCTCATTCTCACACAAATTGATAGTAAACAGAAGAAAATAGAAAGGCTCCAGTTGTATGGAAGAGTTATTTTCATCCCAAATCCTAACATCGCCCTGTCCCGAATCTTTCCTTCTCAACCCCCTGTTTTAGCATGTTCCTGTCATGGTTTCCACTTAATTCAGTATCACTGTCTCCATGTCAGTATAACATTCCGATAATAAATTGTACTTAATATTTAATTTATTTAGCAAATAGCAATAACAATCACTATGGTGCAGGTACCTTTTACACTGATTTTCCAGGGATGAATCAGTAAACCTTCTTTTTTGAAGAGTGGAAGCAAAGTATCAATGTCACCAGGCTGGCAGCCTGTGTTACTGTCATGTGTCAGTTTTGGTTTTGTTCTGCAGATGGCACAGAAGGAATGGGTGGAGATTACTGTCCATTTCCCAAGAGTCTCTGATTAGTTGTTGTCCACCCCCACAACTGCAGGCTTTGCTTTGTATAATTACTTTTCTTCCTTCATACGTTTGAACATGGACCAATGATTTTCTTCACAATTTTGTTGAAGTACAGAAAACTACATTTAGTGGATCCTTATTTGTGGAGCCCGTATTTGCAAATTTGCCTATAATTGGTAAAATGTATTTGTAATGTATTTGTAACCCCCAAATCACTGGCGCTTTTGCAGTCACTTGCAGAACAGTGGAATATTTGAAAATGTTGTTCTGCCTTCTGGTTTCAGCTCTCATATTGTAAACAGTTGCCTTTTTGGTGTTCTGCAAATGCCACATTGTTTCCATTTTTGTGCTTTTTGCTGGCAGTTTTGCTGTTTAAAATGGTCTCCCAAGGCTGTTGGTGAAGTGCTGTCCAGTGTTCACAAGGTTCAAAGAGCTGTGATGTGCCTCACTAAGAAAAATCTGCAGCTTAGGTAAATTTTGTTCAGGCAGGAGTTCTTGCCCTTCTGGTCCTGAGTTCAATGTTAATGAGTCAGCAATATGGCACATCCAGAAAGGAAAGACGAATTTTCCAATTGGTACGTGAGGCTGCTCCAGAAATTGCTAGAATAACATTGATATAAATGAAGCTATGGACAATATTGGAAAGTGGCTAAATTTGTGGATTCAGGAGATTATAACTAAATTTTTCAAAAGTATAATGGATAGTATTATTGTGATGCTTAATGCCAAAGGAATACACATGTATGATTCAAAAAGTCAGGAAAATGTTAAACGCTCCTTGAGTAGTCCTCTGTGGTTTCTGTATTTCAAAGGGCAATATCATGCACATTCTCTAATTCAGTGTTCAGGACTTCATAGAACACTAGGTGTCCAGTGCATGAATTCATGCACCTTGAAAGGAGCTGTGGGCCACAAGGCTTAGGTGGGCACAGGGATGGGTCTCATCCCATCCTCTGTGCTCCTGCCTGGCTCCTCCCACCACGGCCCCTTGGTGCTCTGTCTGCCAGTAACCCCGCTTCTGCTGCTGCTGCTCCCATGCACTGATGGCATTGGCCTGCTCTCACCTGCTGATCGCATGGATCGATTGGGGTTGGCGCCAGCAGTGGGTGCGAGCAGAAGCTGCTGCCCCAATTGCCCCTTAGGAGCTGGGGGAGGTGAAGAAGCCCTGGGGCAATTGGGGCCAGCATCCACTGCTTGAACCTGCTATCAGTGCCAAGCAATGGGGGCCATCACTGGGCACTGGCAGCTGGTGTGAGCGGTTGTTCTAGCAGTGGCAGAGGGTGTGAGCATGGCTGATGCTGGCAGTAGATGTGGGCACCAGCAGCAGGTGTGAGCATCTGGCAGGACAGTGGCACACAGGAGCAAAAACATTTTCAGTAACCACCAGCAGCTCGCCCTGATGACAGTGACCAGCACCCCACCTAGGTCTGGCACCCCCACTCACCTGCTCCACTATCCCGCTGCAGCCAATGCCTGCCATGTTTTGTGCTCTGCCACCTGCTGCCTACACCTACCATGTTCTGTGCAACCCTGGTGGACAGTACACATCATAACCACTGGTTGTTTGGTTGTTCTGCTGTTTGATCTATTTGCATATTAGGATTTTATATATATAGATAACTACCATGAATAATGGAGTGAACTGTATGTTTAAAGTATCCAAATTTATATATATATATATATATATATATATATATATATATATATATATATCTGTACCCATGCAATGACTAAAGAAGACAAGTTAGGTTATAGACACAAATTTCATGAAGCAGCAGTTTCCATTCTCAAGTGTTTGGAGAAATGCACAGTAAGGGGAAAAGCAAGATTTTACAGAAAGAGGAAAACAGGAAACAAGGAAGCACTGGGCTTATCTTGACTGGCTGGGGTTGCATATCTGACCCTATTTACAAAGGTCAAGAAACAAGGAAGTGAGGATAGAGCCCAGAGTTAGCATGGCTGACTGGATATACTGCATACATTCTGCAGATCCAGAAAGAGGCTATGAAAGAATGTTAAAAATGCCTACTAAGTATTATATAGAAAGAGGGTCATTCACATTAAGGGAAATTTTCTCTTTACTTATTCTACCAATGCAAATGGTAATCTCATCCAAAAACTCTCACAGAAATACCCAGAATAATGTTTGACCAAATATCTAGGCACCCTGTGGCTCACTTAAATTGACATGTAAAATTACCTTCATATTGGCTTTTATCTTTTTATATTAAACTTCTCAGGGACAGGTAAAAAATGGGTCTTTTTTTGTTCTCTAATCTTCATGAAATATATGCCAAGCTTTATAGATAGTTCCTTAAGTTTAAAGCCTTTCTCACTTGACAAAGAGTGAAGGTAAAGTATCTACCCTTCCTCCTAGGTGGCTGGATAGGGATAGTGCCACAGAACCCCAATAGTTTTCTCTGAAATAGCTTCTCTTTGGCTCCTTGGGCTCAATTATTTGACATCTTTGATGTCCTGTTGAGCTTTAGGTCACAAGATTTTTGATTATCACTTTTTATGGGCATAATTGTATCCTCCCCAAATTCATATGCTGCAGTTCTGATCCTTCATACTTTGGATTGTTGCTGTTTTTAGACAGGGATTTTAAAGAGATAAAATGAGGTAATGAGAGTGGGCCAAAATCCAACATGACTATGGTCCTTATAAGGACAGGAAACTTGGATATAGATGTATGTACAGAAAGATGATGTGAAGATATATGGCAAAGGTGGCCATCCACAAACCAAAGAGAATGGCTTCCGAAGAAACCAACCTTGCCAACACCTTGATCTTGGAATCTAGCCTCCAGAGTTTTGACAAAATAAATTTCTTATGCTTGGGCCACCCAGTCAGCAAACTTATCACAGCCCAAGCAAGCTAACATATTTCCTTTTCAAGTCTTGTTTAGATGGTCAAACATTAGTTTGAACTGTTGCCTCCTATTGTTTTGTCCTTGGCCTTGGTGGGCTTTCTCTCTTAGCAGAAACTGAAAGGGAGAATGTCATTTTAAAATGGTTAGTACATGTTTTGGATTCACTATGTCTATATTCTATTTGTAAAAGTCTCTGAACTTGTTTGAACTAATCCAATCTTATAAAATTTTAGATTTATAAGTTCACATTCTCAGGAACCCAAACCATTTGGAGACCAAGAGCACTTTGCTGTCTATTTAGGAAACATTCATTTCAACTGATAGAATGTCAGAGAAAAGATGTTTTAAATGATCTCTGGGAGTATTAATGTGATCCTTTTTCATACCCTAAGAAGGAAGAAAATGAGTGCATTGATGCTTCTGATTACATTTATTCAAAATGGAACCTATTTTTTTTTTTTTCTGTATCCTAGGTAAAACTTTCTTGGATGAATGAGTTTGATGATGATGAGGGAGTAAAGTGCAATCCAGGAGACATTTCTGTTATATCTAAGGGGGAATGTCTAGAGATGTCTCTGTAGTATAAAAGTATGAGAGTTAAAAGCTTAAGCAAATCAAACAAGAGAGGATAGTTCCTTAAGTTTAAAGCCTTTTGTGATACAACAGTAAATCCGTTTTCTATCAGAATTTTGTTAGCACTTAATTCATTTACCCACATTTCTGAAGTATAACAATGATTCTGAAAACATGAAGCTGTGTGATACCTCTCCTGTGGTCTCACAATGCTATCCATTGCAATATGGTCAGTGTGGACATGAAAATTTAAGTGTGTCTTTCTTCATTGAAATGAATAACTCACTGATGGTGCATATATTGGTTGATAGCTAATATGGTTCTCAAGAAAAACCAGTAAGTTGAAAACATAAACACTACATGAAGATTAACATTTTTACCCTGAATAGTTCTTCATCAAGATCCCTATACTTGCAGAAACCAGTTTGGCTCAATGAATAGAGCGTTGCTTGGGGATTGAAAGGTCCCGGGTTCAATTCTAGTCAAGGGCATGTACCTTGGTTGTAGGCATATCCCCAGTATGGGGTGTGCAGGAGGCAGCTGATCGATGACTCTCTCTCATTGATGTTTCTAGCTCTCTATCTCTCTCCCTTCCTCTCTGTACAAAATCAATAATGGTAAAAAATAAAAATAAAAAATCTCTACACTTGTGTATCCTATACAATAAAAGGGTATTATGCAAATTGACCCTAAAGGCAGAACAATGGATTGCTATGATGTGCACTGACCACCAGAAGGTGGATGCTCAATTCAGGAGCTGCTCCCTGGTGGTCAGTGTGCTCCCACAGGGGGAGCTCCACTTGGCCACAAGCCAGGTTGACAGCTGTGAACACAGTAGCAGTGGTGGGAACCTCTCCCACCACCATGGCAGCACAAAGGATGTCCAATTCCCAGCCTGGGGAGTGGGTCTAAGCCAACAGGTGGACATCCCCCAAGCGGTCCTGGATTGTGAGAGGGTGCAAGCCAGGCTGAGGAACCTCCCCATGTGCATGAATTTTCAGGCACTAGGCCTCTAGTCTTTTCATATTCTTGCTTCATCCAGGAAGCTTAATAAAATCATGTAGAGCCCATTTGGAAGGCTACCTTCACATTGGTCTCCTCACTGTGCACTTCTGTAAACATACAGTCTTTATAGATTCTTCTTGTCAAGATCTTATTGGAAACAGAAGTATGTTCTGTCTGCTAAATGTGAGGAACTGAGATTCACGCTCCTGCAGAGCTAAGCTGTCAACAAAATGTAGTGATTGGGCTGATGTCCAATTTCCTAATATTGACCTGGTTCTTAGGAATTCTAATAAAGTTTAGTAGTGATGACAACTATAGCAAAGACATGCTTTGGACACCTTCATGATTGATGGGGACCCATATCAGTTTTCTATGGCAACATGGAATATCCACTGTTTTTCTTTTTGCCTCTCCTTCTAGATCTTGGTGTTTATCTTTGGCAAGATTGTTCAACCCAGGTTTATCCCCTTCAATTTAGTTTTTATTACCTATGATGTGTTAGTGCTTGGTTCCTGACAACTAGCAGGCTCCTGAACAGGCATTGCATTGCCATGGAAATCAATCACTCAGTATTCATAGTTCCATTCTCTGAAAAATTTAAATGCTAGTGGGATCTATGAAAACAATAGTCTTAATGAAACCTTTCTGATTCAAGTTGTAAACAATTGATTTTTTCTCTTAGAAGTTGCAGTGGGAAAAGATGATGAGTGTATTTTTTGTTTGTTTCTGTTTATTTTATTTTTAGTTAATTCTCTCCCTTCAGAGAAGACTGACTTTAAAAGAAAGTATAAAAGTTTCAAACTGGCTCCATGTTTCCATTAAACTTTCCATCCCCTCTGTTTAAAATATAATTCTTTAGTATTTGTAAAGAACTGCCTAATCTTTCCCCTCAATTTCCTAAAAAACACTCAGACAAATAATTTAGACTGAATAATCTTTATTGAGATTTTAGGGCAATTGAAGAAATTCTATATTGGATCTCTGCAAATTGTCTTATCCTAAGAAGCCTTTGTTCACTTTGTGATTGGGGATTTTTTGGGGGCTAGTAAAACACCCCTGTACCATACAGCTTTCCCAGCTGTCCCCCCTTTTGAATCTCCTCCTAGTTTTTGGCTTTTCCCTTTTGCAAGATTGCTCACCACCACGTCTGTCCCCTGCACTTTAGCTTTCTTCACCCTACATAGATCAATTCCTCTAATGCTTCTCTGGGACTATATTTTCATATCAAAGACCCATTTATGTGTCTGATAAAGTTAAGTGTCACCACTCTCTATCTTGCCCTGTAGTAGATACAGAGATTGGATAGACTTTTCTTCCTCATTCAACCATCAGTCATATTAAGGTAGAATATAGACAATTGTTTTCTCTCTGGATATTAATCTTGTACCTGCAAAGATGAACATGGCTATAGTTAGACAGCTTTGAGTTTAAATGATCAAATATAACCATGCATTTGAGACTTAATTTATATTTTCTCTTCTGGTGAAAAATAAATACCTGTTTTTCTTTTTGTGTGTGGATTTGATTGCACCAATGTAGGCATTTGATTTTTACACTGGTACGACTTCAGGAAAAGGGAAAATGAGTAATTGTCCTGTTAAATATTTTCTAAATGATATGTTAAATATATATCTTTTAGCCAAAACCGGTTTGGCTCAGTGGATAGAGTGTCAGCCTGCTGATTGAAAGGTCCCAGGTTCAATTCCAGTCAAGGGCATATACCTTGGTTGTGGGCACATCTCTAGTAGGGGGTGTGCAAGAGGTAGCTGATCAATGATTCTCTCTCATCGATGTTTCTAACTCTCTATCCCTCTCTCTTTCTCTCTGTAAAAAATCAATAAAATATATTAAAATATATATATATATATATATATATATATATATATATATATATATATATATATATCTTTTAGGGTTGAGTAAGAGTGTGGTTAAACATTACTGAATTATTTTCCAATTGCTGGTCAAAGAAATTGCCAATCTCAGAATAGTTCCAGTGAATATTCCAAAACTAGCTAAAGCATATACTGCTAATCATCTTTTGAGATGTTCTATGAACGCTCTTTTTAACCATGCTTATTTTCAAACTAAAGATAAAATACACTATTACATCCATATGACAGCACTGCACAGATTCAGGCTTCTAGGAGCTCAGTAGATGTTCAAGAAACATGAAAGGGAAGGCATCAAACTCCTTCATGGTAGGTTATCTTAGTTTTTTATTTTTTATTTTTGCTTGTTTATTCATTTATTATTTATTTACCTTCTGTACCCAAAATATTAAACTGCAGGATATCATAAATTAGAAATGAGAAAGAAGAAAACACATAGGGGCAAAGAACAAAGAAAGAAATAAAGGGCAAAGAGCAAAGAAATAGGAAAAAGGAGCAAAAGAACACTAGACAGTCTTAAAGGTATATATGGTACGAAGTTGGAAAGAAATGTTAATTCAGGTTAGTTTACTTAACTTTGATCACATCCAGCTAGGGCCATAGATTGCAGACTTAATCCCATAGGATGCCCACAAATATGTTCTTAGTGTTATATCAGAGTCACCTGATATTAATTTAGAGAAGTTTTTTTTTTTTTGTTTTGTTTGTTTGTTTTTTCTTTTACTACTGGAATATGCGGAAACCTAGAGAGAAAAATCTCCAAATATTTTATTTCTTCTGTAATATCTTCAGGGTGCTCACATACATATACTAGCAATGCTTTCTTTCGGAAAGCACAAGCTACTATATGATAAAACTTTACAAACTCTCTTAAATTCAATGACTTCTGGGTAGAAATATGCTTTGAGTCATATGAAAAGGAAAGTTACTTTGCTCTCTGGAGTCTGTTGATATCTTTGAAGTGTTGTTATTTCAAAATTTTACTTAAATAGGTTTTCTAGAGTTTTGGAGCCAAAGAGAAGCTGTCACTTAAATTGAGGGGGTAAAAGATTTGAGAGAGAAAAGAAATTAAATGTTTTGTGCAAACACAGTTGGCTGATTTCTGTGGTAGGCAAAATAAAAATTTTATATTGACTACTAATAGTTTAGGGTTAATCAATAATGGAAAAATATAGGGCTTATATGTGTTTGTGTATGTATGAGTCTATAATTGATGAATTTAAAACTAATGTATCTATATGTTATATGATGGCTATATGTATGATAAATGATCATTTTCATTATTATTAAGTTTACCATTTCCCTAGAGAAGTACTTCAGAAAATTTATTATAACTTAAAATTTAATGCACGTATTTTTAAATGTATAATTTAGGTTTCGACTTTTCAATAAAAACATTTCAGATAATATAAAGTACAATCAAGTTTTAAGAAACATTTTATTGTAAAAATATTGCTTCTTAAAGGGGTTATAATAATTAACAGTGAGTGGAACATTGGAATGAATTGGTATAGAAAATAGCTTTATTTATTTTTTTTAAAGAATAGGGCTGAAAATTCTCTAAATATTTAATAACTTCTTATTTATTAACTCTAGTAAATTACTGAATTTAGATTTTTCCTTTTAAGAAATTCTGCATCTAGGGGTCAAAGCTTGGCTCTTTTGAGTGGGTAATATTGGAAACTTGGCTAACTTATATGACCTCTCTGGCTGTTTCTGTAAATGTAAAATAGAGATAAAAATGATACCTACCTGATGAGGTTACAGTTTAATGGAAATGCCTGAAAGAGTACCGTATGCATAAATGTTAGTTATTGTTGGTTTGTCACTTAAATGAAAGGTGAATTATGTAGGATTAGGTACTCTCTTGAGAAACATATTCAGAAGTTTTCCTTGCCTAGAGGCAGGGTTTAACCCAGCTCCAGAGGAAACACCTTCGGATGTTTTGTTTTGTGTTTGCCTGATGATCCTTGTAAGACTGCAGAGTAATTAGAATTTACTTTTTATTTTTTGGTCCAAGAGTTTTGATTCTAAAACTGTTCATCATTTACCTGTTCTAAATTTGCACTCTTCATGTGAATGTAACCAAACCCACAGCAAGGGGAATCACTTTGCTTTTGTATCACAGGCTAATGAAAAACTAGTGACCCTGTTTATTAATATCACTCCTAAAATCTTTCCACTGCCCTCCTCGCCATCTTGAATACAAATGGTGCATTTCACATAATACATTGTTCTGTTTTTTATTTTATGGTATGGTGCTTACATGGGAATTGGTTTGCATTTTTTGTGTGTATGTGAAATTCAGTGGAACTTTAATTAAATATTTAAAATACTTAAAATTCCAAAAATTATATAAACTGGTGTGCCTTAGAATTTGTAGGAAGTGTATCAGAGGTAGAGATGAAGAAGAATTTCATTGGGATTTTGTTTTACCTAATAACAGACCACTGTCTCTGTGATCAAGAGCAGTGAGGGGAAAAATACGTTGTATTCAATTGCAACTCTTATAGGCTTCAGTTTAAAAGAGCTAATGTGGAGAATTTTCAATGCAGTTGCTTTGAATCCATCCTTATTTATTTATGTTTGTTTGATTATTTATTTTTACATAGGCAATGAGAAGCCTGTATTTAGTGTATACCATTAAAAATATTGACTCAAACTAGAAATCAATGCAAATATTAAAACTCTTCATAAATTATTTAATAAGAGTTTAGAAATAATAATAGATCATATTTCTTAAGTAAAGAAATCATCCTTTAATACACATTGCAATTGAAAAGATATTTCTGCCATTTACAAAGTGCTATAATTAGAATTTCTTTAAACTAAATACATCCATTTGCACATACATGAGGGATGCAATTACTTTTTAAAAAAAATCCTCATAGGGATGAGATATACTGGACAAATTTTGCATTTATATTACGAAGTAAAAGATATTTTGAGCAGTTTTCTAGATTTTAGCAATAGACAATTTTTTATTCAGTTCTTTTTCTAGAAGGACAAATAATATCTCAAGTGGATCTTTTTGAAATATAATTTATAATCAATTGTAAAAACCAGTAATATCTCCAAAGTATTTCTGTATGTTTCCAATGACAGCCTACTAAGGGTACTATCAGAAAACATATTACCTTTATTTTCATATACATTTCAAATGCCAGGAAGCTATAATGAATTAAGAAGTACATTGATAAAGTAGTGTTAAAAATAATTGTGAGGAAAGTTTAATGAATGACAGAGAGAAATCAATAGGTAATATTTACACTGTTCCTGATATACAAAGAAAACAAAACACAATATGTAAATACTATCCAATAGTATTAGATAGTAGTGGATAGCTAAGTGATTTCCACAAGTGACACATAAAGCTGTTTTTTTAAAAATATATTTTTATTGATTTCAGAGAGGAAGGGAGAGGGAGAGAGAAATATCAATGATGAGAATCATTGATTGGCTGCCTCCTGCATGCCCCCTACTGGGGATAGAGCCCACAACTCAGGCATCTGGCCTTGACCAAAATTGAACCCTGGACCCTTCAGTCCACAGTCCAATGCTCTATCCACTGAGCAAAACCAGCTAGGGCTATTTTTGTTTTAAGAAAACCACTTTCATATACACATATATACCTCAAAGTATTTTTCCTTTTTTTTTCTTTCTGTTGTTCACTGCTCCAATTTCACTTCCCTTGGTTCTAACTCTTTTATCTCTCTTTGACCTATTATTGACCTCAGCTCTAAATGGCTAAAGTTCCTTCTAAGAGTTAGATTCTTTCATTCTGTGATTCTATTTCTGTTCTGCACACATCTGCTGTATTTAACTATTTCCAGCTAATAGAAGTAGAGATAATTGTGATTCCATTTTTTTTCTTTTCCTAATTTGCTAAATTTTCAAGAACGTATAGCATTACAGAAAATTATAGGATTTACATGGTAAAATTTAGAATAGATAGTTTTCATTCATTTGTTCCGCAGCGATTACTTACTATATGCCAAGCACAGCACTAGATTCTAGAAACATAAACAAGAATGGTTTTCAATTCACACCACTACTAAGCTCTCCGAAGCTGGAGGAGGCAGACACATAAACAAGTGTAAATGCAATAAACTATTAAGTGGCTTAATCTTGGAAGATGAGTTGACTTTTGTCAAATGCTGGGAAGGTCATTCTAGCACAGGGAGATGTGTTACCAATAAACATAAGTGTGAAACCACTGAGTGTATTTGGGGAACTATAATATTTCATTTTAGCTGGAGTGTATAGAGGGTCTCCCATGGAGAAGAGTCTGATAATTTAAAACATTGGTCCTTTATGTGTGAGGCATGTACTAGGTCAATGGTAGGCAAACTGCAGCTCGTGAGCCACATGTTTGCCTTTTTATTAACTAATGAGTTTGCTGACCACTGAGATAGGGGCTTAATCACAAGGAACAACCACAGTCTGTAATAATTGGAATAGAGGTAGTTGCTCAACACATTCGATAAGTGTATGCAAGAGTTTATTAGAACATCTATATAATTTTATACCATCCTTTAATTTTTGGTTTTTTGAAGTATGCTTCATCATACACATTTTTAATTCTTTGAAAAAATTCCATACTGTTTTCCACAGTTTAATTTTTAAATGTTATTTATTGCTTTATTTAAAATGGTATTCTTAAAAAAATAAAGTAAAAGTAAAATGGTTTCTTATCCATGCTATCTCTCCTGACTTGTTGAAATAATTTGCATTTAATGTGAATATAGATTTAGTTAGATTAAAATCTACACTTTTCCTGTTACAGAAAATTGGAATAAATCAAGCAATGCTCAGAGAATTTGGAATTACACTTTATTCACCAGTGGGCTTAGAGAAAAATGAATTCAAATTCTAAGCTGAGTTATAAGCAGAACTTTTCTTTTAATAGCCAGCCCTATGTGTGCCTAGTGGTTACCTTGATGCTGGCCTTGAAAACAGCACAGCTCTATCCAATTAAAACATATACCTGGCATGGCATGAGAGAATGGGTGTATCTAGTCTCTGGCCTATAAGGTCAGACAGCTAAGTTTATCTTCCTCATTATTTAAGCAGACTAAAGCAGGCTGGAAAGCAAAGTTATTATTTTTCAGAATAAGAGGCTATCTAAAAAAAAAAAAAAATAGCAGAGAATTTCAAACAGTAGTTTTACAAAGTAGGGGTTAGCCTTCTCAGTTCTAGTTGCTTTATAATTGTTTTATGTCTCTCCTTAATTTGGGTTATTTAAGTATTATTCCATTTTAGGTCTACCATTTTTTTTTAAATGTATGCCTCTTTTAATAGAGGTATAATGTTTACAATAGAAATTTTTCATTGCAATCTGTCTTCAAATGATATACTGTTTCAAATGTAGTCTAAGCACCTTACAATGATATACTCCATATTTCTCCCTGTAATTTTTGTGCTGTTTTTGTCATTTTATGTTTACATATACTTAAATTTTTCAATATACATATTTTTATTAATTTTGCTTTATATAATCCAGTACATTTTAGAGTGATTAAAAATAAGAAACCTGTCTTTTATATTTACCCTCATTTTATTTTATTTATTTGTTTTTTGTTTGTTAATCCTCACCTGAGGATATTTTTCCATTGGTTTTAATGGAGAGTGGAAGAAAGAGAGAAAGAGGAAAGAAACATCAGTGTGAGAGAAACACATCAATTGGTTGCCTACTGCACAAGCCACAACCAAGGCCAGGTTTGGGAGGAGCCCGGAGCCATAGTATGTGCCCTTGACCAGAACTGATCCTGGAAGTCTTTGATCTGCAGGCTGATACTCTATCCACTGAGGAAAACTGTCCAGGGCTACCCTCATTTTAATGATTAATCTTACAGACTCTCTAAAACTTTTTTGTGGCCTCTAGAATTTCAAAATAATACTTTTAAAAATATGTATTTTATTTATTTATTTATTTATTCATTTATTTATTTATTTATTTATTATTATTATTATTTTTTTTACAGAAAAGGGAGAGGGATAGAGAGTTAGAAACATTGATGAGAGAGAAACATGGGTCAGCTGCCTCCTGCACACCCCCTACTGGAAATGTGCCTGCAGCCAAGGTACATGCCCTTGACTGGAATTGAACCTGGGACCTTTCGGTCCACGGGCTGATGCTCTATCCACTGAGCCAAACCAATTAGGGCATCAAGATAATACTTTGAGACCAGATGACATAATCTATTAGGATTTATATAAACTACATTATTTTCTTTCTTTGTACCTTGCACTTTTTTATTTGTGGGAACTTCAAGTCATGTCTTTCTAACTCAGTACTCTGAGATTCAAAAGATGTTTTATTAAAATTCATGATAGTTTATTTTTGTAAGACTAACTGAAAATGTGCTAATTAAAGAGACAAGTATAAGTCCCAGATAAATTTTGAGATCTAGTGATTTTATTACTATTTGGTACTGTGAGCCCTTTGTCATAAACTCATATTATTATTGTTTATACTTTAACCTTTAAAGTCATAAGTGATATTACTGCAGGGTCTGGCCCAGTTATTTGATCTTTTAGGTTTGGGGGAGATAACACACTTTGCGGTTTGAATTGGTTGAACCATTTTACTACCTAATAAGGTGTCATATAACAATTGGATGCACTCACATGAAGAAGTGACAGACCTGTCAGCCATGTAAATATTCAAGATGATCAGTGTTGTTTAAGCCAGTCTACTCATTTCTCCCAAGGCTGATGCTTTCAAATGTAAATAAAGCACATGTGAATTATATCCACTCCTGTTCAGGGAGGGGGAAACAGCTCAGTTATATTTTCTACATATAGCAATATGAATGTATTTTGAAATATTTGAAATATAAAAAAACCTATTAGAATATTAATTTATCTAACAATTTTTCTAAAAAGGCATGTAGATTCTTACCTTTTTGCTTCTATTAACCATGTCATTTTCTGCTACCTATAGCCTTTTTGGTTTTCTTGCTTGTCAGTTCTTCACATTTAGAAAAAAGTTATGGAACTTCTCTTTGTCTCACTTTTATTTGATGGGAACATTTTTTAATTTTTTTTCTTGCTTTCAAGAAATTGCCACTTTTACTGTGATTCTGTAAATTGATTTGCTTACAGTTTTCAGGTTCCCAGAAATGTTGATATTATCCACTTTTTTGTGTGCACAGAAATATAGTAGCATGTGATTATAAAAATCACATGTTAAAATATCATGATTATAAAATATTGAATCAATATTTTTCTTTGTAAATATAAAATTTTTAGCACTGGGTAATGCATGTGAATTTAACTGTAGAACATTAGTCTAAGAATCATTACTTTTTAACCTCTAAAAATGTAAGCTATTATAAACTGCTTAAGTATTTATTTGACATAATTTTCATATATATGATATAGATAGCTGCATAATGCTATGTGTTTGCAAAACCTGATAGAATAGTACATCACAATAATAAAATAGCATGTTTAGTAGATGCATAAATTTAAAATGAAATAATATTTTAAAAGTTGAGGGCATATTTACTTGCCCTTTGGATATGTGTTTGGAGATATAGTCCTCTCTAATCTGATTAAAGATGTGAGAGATATCATTTAATGCTTTAAAGATATAGCTTCTTAAATTGGTTACAAATTCTTTAGGAAGTATTTTACAGTAGATGTTAACTAATCTTAATAAAAAGTAATATTTTATGGGTGATTGTTTTATAATTTAACCTGAATTTACTATTTTCAAGAATATTGGAAAATATATTTCATTTATATTTTATAAGTTTAATTTAACATGCAACTGAAATTAAACTTCAACCAATAACAATTTCTTGCAAATAGCTTTTATTTTTTTGTTTTATTAGTTTTCTGTTGCTATTTAGCAGATTACCCCAAGTTTGGATCCTTAAGAAAACCAACAATTTTATCTTACAGTTTCTGTGCTCTAGGAATCTGGGTATAGCTTTGCTGGGTACTTCTGGTTCAGGGTCTCTCTCATAAGGCTAGAGTGTAGGTGTTGGCCAGGGCAGTGCTTTCATCTGAAATCTTGGCTGAGGGAGACTCTATCTTTTATTTTATTTTTCTTTTAATTGATTTTTAGAGAGAAAGGAAGGGAGGGAAAGATTAAAAAAAACAAAAACACAAAACATAAATCTGAGAGCTAGACATCTATCAGCTGCCTCCTGTATGCCCCAACCAGGGATCAAAACCTGGGCATGACTGAATATGTACATGCACAGTTTAGAACTGTTTGAAAGTTAAAAATTTCCTCTTGTTTTACAGATATTTATATAAAATCAAGACATTTATAATAGTTCACTAGAGGCCAGGTGCATGAAATTTGTGCATAGGGAGTGTGTTCCTCAGCCCAGCCTGCACCCTCCCCAATCTGGACCCCTCAAGGGATGTCTAATTGCCCATTTAGGCCCAATCCCTGGAGAATCATCCCTCTCACAATCAAGGACTGCTGGCTCCCAACTGCTTGCCTGCCTACCTTTCTGATTGCCCCTAAGTGCTTCTGCCTGCCAGCCTGATCACTCCTTGACCACTCCCCTGCCAGCCTGATTGATGCCTAACTGCCCTCCCCTGCAGGCCGGGTTTCCTCCCAACAGCTCTCCCCTGCAGGATTGGGTCCCTCCCAAATGCCCTTCTCTGCAGGCCCAGTTGCCCCAAACTTTCCTCCTCTGCTGGCCTGATCACCCCTAACTGCTCTCCCAAGTGCCCTCCTTTGCAGGCCTGGTCCTTTCCAACTTCTCTACCCTGCTGGCCATCTTGTGGTGGCCATCTTGTGTCCACATGGGGGTAGCCATCTTATGTGTTGGAGTGACAGTCAATTTGCATATCACTCTTTTATAGAGGCCTGGTGCACCAGTGGGGGCCAGCTGATTTGCCCTGAAGTGTTCCCGGATCAGGGTGGGGGTTCCCTTGGGGTATGGGGCAGTCTGGGTGACTGGCCTATGGTGGTTTGGATGCCAGCCATGCCCCCAGTGGCCCAACCAGAGGCTATGGTATCTGGGATTTATTTATCTTCTATAATTGAAACTTTGTAGCCTTGAGCAGAGGCCAGGGCCAGCCAGGAAGCTTGGCTCCCTCCATCGTCAGGGAAACCCAAGCCTCCTGCTTGCTCCATGGCCACAGCCATTTTTGTGGGTTAATTTGCATACTCGCTCCTGATTGGCTGGTGGGCATGGCTGGTGGGCATAGTGGAGGTAAGACCAATTTGCATGTTTCTTTTTTATTAGTGTAGATAGTACAATAACAACCCAAATACTATTTGCACTTATCCTGTAAGGAACTTAAACATTAATAATCTAATAAATTCAGTGCATTTTGGCAACACAAATAACACAAGCTATTCTAAATGTTTTACATTTATTTCAGTGCATTATTTTCAAATACTAAATGGAATAAAATTATAATTAATGGTAGAACTGCACCTTATTTTTCAACCTATTAAAAATTTGATTACCCGATGGTCTAGTATGGATATTAAAAATACTACAATAATCTAAGAGGAAACTAGCTTTGTGGTGTTATATATGCTCATGAAATTATGCAAGACAAATATTTGGGGGATATCTTGGGGCATGAATATAAAAATCTATTTCAGTAACTTTTCTCTATGTAATTTACTATGGTTTATAGTACAACATTGTTATAAAGAATAACTATAAGTAGATGCTCTTACTTTTTATGTAGAAGTGAACCAATGTCTAAAAAGAGTAACAAATAAAGTTAATGATTCAAAATAATAATAATAATAATAATAATAATAATAATAAAAAAAACCTGGGCATATGCCTTGATTGGGAATCAACCAGCAACCTTTCAGTGCACGAGACAATGCCCAAATATTAATAACTGAGCACACCAGCCAAGGCAAGAGAATCTATTTTTAAGCTTATTTATGTGGTTGTTGGCAGGATTTAGTTTCTCAGAGGGGATTGCTTGACTTAGTGTCTGTCTTTTGCTTTCTCTTCACTAGAGAGTTACAAACTGCCTTGCTACATGGACCTCCCTATAATATAGCAACTGACTTCCATCAAAGCATTGAATGCAAAATGTAAGCTGTCATCATTTTGTAACTTTTTCTTGGCATGACATTCTATCACTTTGCTATATTATGTTTATTAGAGGAGAATCACTAAGTCCAGCCTACATTCAATGGGAGAGTGTGAATACTACATGATGAGAATCATTAGTGGCCATATTAGAAGGTTTCTAACATACTTGTTTAGACTCTCTTTTGAATTTCTGAAATATAGAAAGAACTGAAAATGAACATACATTTTGTAAAACTAGTAAATTGTGTTGAAGTAGATGGAAAGCGTTCCACTTCAACATAAATACACCGTTGAGGTCATAACTCAGCCTGAACAAACCTTTGAAATCATGAATTGGAGCTTCTCAACAAACTATTGACTGTCCCTTAGTTTTCTAAAATGCAGAAAGTTGTATATTTCAGGGTCCAGAGAAACATCTATAGGTATGCTTAGGCCAAATTCTCTGTGATAGAGGATATAAAAATCATTAGCTTTACCTACATTTATTCTCTTAATAACTAAATCTTCCAATGAACATTTTTAATTTGCACAAAAGGAAAGATTATAAAGCTAGATACCAAATGATTTTATTAGAAGGTTTTATATAAATTCCCTTTAGCTTGACATTAGTTCTCCCATGCTCCAATTTCTCTTTAACAATCCATTAAATTTTTTTCTTGCAAAATGTTAATGATATCCTTTGTCCTGTCATTAATGTCAGCTGTCATTAATGGGGTCCAAGCACTGTGGCAAGACATCCCACAGCCAAGACAGTCATTTATAAAATATACCTAAGACAATTCAAATAAAAGCTTCATTAGATTTAGTGCTTGTCTCATGGTGCAGTTTTATAATTTGAATCCAGAGGTTCCCAGACATTGTATTCTGTGACTCAGTACCACTAAATGCTCATCATTGTGCCTTAATCTGTTAGAATATTTTTAATGAGCCAAAATTTACATCCCTGGGGATTAGCAGTTAGGAAGGCCAATGACTTATTTCATTATTCATCACTTATTGCTTCCCATTAGCAAAATTAACAACTGTTCTACCCAAAATAATGAGGATAGTTTCAAGCTGTTCAACAATGTAGATTGAACAAAAGAGTTGTAAATTTTGTTTGACATGAATTTAAAGGATTGTGATCCTTGTCTGTCTATCACATACTCGATGATAATTTAAAAAGTGGATATATATCCATAATTATAGGAAAAATAATGTTAATAGCTAAACAGCTTCCATATCTTAATATTAAATTGAAATTGAGGTACCACATATTTTATGAATTTTGTTCATTTTATTTTTTATTCATATAATCATATCTGCCCTATGTTTTTCCTTCACATCTTCCAGACTGTGTTTGAATATAATTTCAGTTTTTTATTTTTACTTTTTTAAATCATATATTTTTCTTTTTGATTAAGGTATTAGTCAATACCTTATTTCCCCATTGCCCCCACCCAACTCCCACTCATGCCCTCAAGCCCTTCCTGTCTGTGTCCATTGGTTAGTCTTATATGCATGCATACAGTCCTTTGGTTGATCTCTCCCTCTTACCCCTACCTTCCCTCTGAGGTTTGATGGTCTGATTGATGCTTCTCTGTCTCTGGATCTGTTTTTGTTCATCAGTTTATGTTGTTCAATTTATTCCACAAATGAGTGAGATCATGTGATATTTATCCTTCTCTGACTGGCTTATTTCACTTAGCATAATGCTCTCCAGTTCCATCATTGCTGTTGCAAATAAGAATTCCTTCTTTTTTACTGCAGCATAGTATTCCATTGTGTAGATCTACCACAGTTTTTTAATCCACTCATCTGCTGATGGGCACTTAGGCTGTTTCCAAATCTTAGCTATAATAGATTGTGCTACTATGAACATAGGGGTGCATATATCAATTTTTTAAAAAAATAACTGGTCAATATGATCAGACTTTTTTGTGTTATTTAAATGTCAAAAATATGAGTTAGGGATTGCTATATTTCAGAATGCAATCAAGAAGCGTGTTTGTGATATTCTCTCTCCTTTCCTTTCTTGTCATTTAACTTCTTACTTCCTAGAATTTATAACATAAAGTGAGTCCATCAGCCCAAACTTCATTACTCTTTTTTTAAATTAATTCATTTAAAAATATATTTTATTGATTTTTTACAGAGAGAAAGGGAGAGAAATAGAGAGCCAGAAACTTCGATGACAGAGAAACATTGATCAACTGCCTCCTGTACACCCCACACTGGGGATGTGCTCACAAACAAGGTACATGCCCTTGACCTGGAATCAAACCTGGGATCTTTCAGTCTGCAGGCCGACATTCTATCCATTGAGCCAAAACAATTTCAGCTTCATTATTCTTTTGACTCCCTACATTTAAAATTCTTCTTGCTTGGGTTAAAAAAATGCAGAATCAATTATGTGTGTGTGTGTGTGTGTGTTCATATTAATACAGTGACGGAATGGGGAGGAAATGATTGGAGAATGAGATGTTGAGTATTCAGAACTGAGATTTTAGATATGGTGCCATTATTGGTGATGAGAAGAGCTAGTTACCAAAGAGAGAGTTACCTGGGATTATGTCACAGATATCTAGAAATCAAGAAGTCAGGCTAATATACGTAAAAGAGGAGGGGAAAATACTGTGGACATCAATAAATTGAGAAATTGCTAAGTAATAGGAGGTGAGAGCAATGAACTGAGGGCAAGATTGGTATAAGGTGGGACATGATGACTATACACAGAGTATAGAATAGTTTTTTTCCTAACACTCATACAAACAGGACAGAAATTATTTAACTCTGTTATTTCCTGCATTGCTTTTATAAGGCATCTCTTACTGTTTTACCCACATTTTGCTTTATGATTATTATAGGAATATTTAAGTAGAGGTAACAAGAGAAATTCATTGACTGAAATGAGCAAAAAACTAAAATCATTTATAAAGAGATCCACCAGGCTTTCTTTCTTCAATAACAAATGAAATCTTATTGAACACTCTGATTTGCATAACTAATTAGCCTTTACATTCCCAAATCTTTGCATCTCCCAATACTTGTTTCCCAAAATGCCCCAAACTCATCAATCAAATTCAACTCCTCTCAGGATATTAACCATGTAAGATTAATTAGCACAAACCTCTCAAATGAAATAAACTCAATGACATTTACTGTACCATTCAGCCATTTACCCCTTTTCATCAGTCTTGTAATGCTTTTTGAGTTGCAATTAAGACCTATAGTAAATAAAGATGCTGTAAAGTTTCAAGCAACATTTCTTAATGATTTAAAAAGTAGGTTTCTGTCAGTGCCCCCCAAAACAAGTAGAGAAATAAATTTGTCTGCAGAATAGAAAAAGTTAGACAGAAGTATTCATATTTTTGTAATCTATAATTACTTTATAATATGTATGAACTATAGAGACATTTACAAAGATAAACAATCTTTATAACAAAACTGGAATTAATTTCAACTAGGATAATATAAACAGGGAAGTTTATTAATGGGAGAGGGGAGTAGAATGATCTCTGATGCTGTTAGTGATGATATTTAGCACCTTACTATTCTCTTAAAATAGTTAAACACCAGTGGAAAACTTGAAGAAAGAATATCCAAGTGGACTAATATCCTATATAATAAAAGGCTAATATGCAATTTGATCTCATGGTAGAATTTCTGGTTGCTGTGATACACACTAACCACCATGGGACAGCCACTCATTGCAGGAGCTGCCCCCTGGTAGTCAATGTACTCCCACAGGGGGAATGCCTATAAGCCAAGCTCATGGCTAGTGAGTGCAGCAGCAGTGGTGGGAAAGGCTTGCTAAAAATGTCTACAGCAGCACTAAGGATATCCTACTGAGGGACCTAAGCCATCAGTCAGATATCCCCCAAGGGATCCCAGATTGTGAGAAGGCACAGACCTGGCTGAGGGACCTCCTCTGAGTGAACAAATGTTGTGCACTGGGCCTCTAATAGTATAATAATGTGATATAATGTCCCCTTCTCATCTTACTCCCCTATATCTTCTTCTTTTTATTATTTTTAATAAAAATGAAATTTGAGAAGCACCAATTATCTGTGCTTGATTGGTATAAGTTTAAATCCTAGTATCAGAAGCAATTATTTTTTTAGTAACCTTAATGCTAACACACCTGTTACAAATAGGTTCCCTATGGAACCCTGATTTTTAGAATTGCATTTAATTTTAAATTCTATTATTTTCTTGAAAGTAAAAGATAATGCCAAAGCCCATCCAGTGTGGTTCAAGCTGTTGAGCATCAGTCTATGAATCAGGAGGTCACAGGTTGATTCCTGCCCAGTCAGGGCACATGCCCATGTTATAGACTCAATCCCCATTTGGGGGCATGCAGGAGGCAGCCAATCAATGATTCTCTCTCATCATTGATGGTTCTATCTCTCTCCTTCTCCTTTCCTCTTTTGAAATCAATAAAAATATATTTTTAAAAATATAATTAAATATATTTTATCATTTCCAAAATTATAATTCACAAGGAGAATGCTACCAAGAAATTAACTTTAATTTATTAGAATTCACCTACTTATACATTTTATTTAAAATAGATGACATTATGTATGGAAATTTTTGATTTTATAATAGTCTCAGAAATGACAGAAAAATTAAAGAAGAGAGTTTAGAAAGGATAATAAATCCTCTGATGGTCTGTTTTTTTATAATCATTACTTAATAATTACATGGAAGCAATAATTAAATGTTGTAAAAACTGAATTACTTGTTCCATGTAGCAGTTAAGAAAAAGCTATTTTATATTAGATAAGCAAAAATGTATGAGAGTCTAATGATTTAAAGAAGCTACATCTTAGTCTTTCAACATATTGATAGTTTTTCCAATTATTTGGAATATTTGCCTTGTTATAAAGCAATGCAAAGTGTCAAGAAAGAAATAATGAACAGAAAAAGAAAGCTAAATATATATGATTTTATAGAGTACCAGAGAGAACCTGGGTTCATAGAACTGAGACAATGATTACTTATTTTAGGAACATAAGATACATTTTCTGTTATGACCTTTAGGCTTATCTACACTAGTAAAAGAGAAACATGCAAATTGTCTCTCTGCTACACCCACCAGCCAATCAGAAGCAAATTAACCAAACAAAGATGGTGGTGGCCACAGTACTGGAATGAACAGTTGGCTTGGGTTGCCCCTGGCAATGGAGCAAGCCAAGCTTCCTGCCCACCCTGACCTCTGCTCAAGGAGGGGCTGGAAAAAAAAAAAAGGCCCTATGCCCCTTACCCAGGCTGGACACACTTCCATGGAGTAAGAGTCCCCACTGGGGACCTGGCTAGCCTGCAAACAGCCCTCAGCCCCTCACCCATGCTGGCCATGCTCCCATGGGGTGAGGGTCCCCACTAGGAGGCATAGCCAGTCTGAAAACAGCCATCAACTCCTCACTCAGGCTGGCCAGGCACCCCAGAAGGAACTACCACCCTGAAGGGGGTGTGGCCAACTTGAAAACAGTCCGAAGATCCTCATCCAGGCTAGCCACAGCCCCCCAGCAAAGACCCTCACCCTATGGGGGCATGGCCATCTTGCAAACCATCACAGGCCCCTCACCAAAGCCACCCCATGCCCCAAGGGAATCCCACCCTGATCCAGGACACTCTTCAAGGCAAACCAGCCATCCCCCACCCACGTGCCAAGCTTCTATCTACACTAATAGAAGAGTAATATGCTAATTAGCCTGGAGACCTTCCAGATGTTCTTCTGGACAAAGCCATGGTGACAGGGCTGAGTTAGAGGCAGAGGCCAAGAGGGGAGGGCAGTTGTGGGTGATCAGGCTGGTGGGGAGGAACCATTGGGAATGAGCAGGTTGGCAGAGATGGAAGTTGGGGGTAAGCACACTGGCACAGGGGGCAATTGGGGGTGATCAGGCCAGCAGGCAGAGTAGATATGGGTAATCAGGCAGGCAGGCAGGTGAGTGGTTAGGAACCAAAAGTCCTGGATTGTAAGAGGGATGTCTGACTGCTAGTTGAGGCCCGATCTCTGTAAAGTAGCAGTAGGACATATTTCAAGGGGTCCCATATTGAAGAGGGTGCAGGCTGAGCTGAGGGACACCTCTCCATGCATGAATTTCCTGCACCAGGCCACTTATCCTATATAATGAAGAGATAATATGCAAATTAATCATCACTCCAACACACAAGATGGCCGCCCCCATGTGGATACAAGATGGCCACCACAAGATGGCCAGCAGGGGAGAGCAGTTGGGGAGACCAAGCCTGAAGAGGACGGCAGTTGGGGCTGACCAGGCCTGCAGGCAAGGCCAGTTGGGAGGAAACAGGCCTGCAGGGGAAGGTAATTGGGAGCAATCAGGCCTACAGGGGAGCAGTTTGGTGTCCATCAGCCTGGCAGGGAAGTAGTTACAGGAGGATCAGGCTGGCAGGCAGAAGCAGTTAGGGGTAATCAGGCAGGCAGGCAGGCAAGCAGTTGGGAGTGAGCAATCCTGGATTGTGAGAGGGATGTCCGACTGCCCTCAAGGGGTCCCAGATTGGAGAGGGTGTAGACTGGGATGAGGGATATCCCTCCCCCCTTCATAAATTACATGTACTGGGCTTCTAGTAGTCTATAAATAAGCAATTACTCTATATGTGACAGCATAAAGTCTTCTGTCCTCTAGTCTCTCACTTTCCTATCCCTCTTTTCCATGTGAGAAAATGTCATTTTATGAAAGCAAGTAAAAAGTAATTATCAATTTGGGGTTATAATTCATGATGCTCTAGTACTATAGGGATGCAATATTAGCCTAAGAAACCTTTGTTTCTATTAAAAGCCCTTCACTCTAAAGAGGAAATCTAAGACATTTAAAAATTCATGTAGCCATAAATAAAGAGATAAAACTACAAATAAAGATCATTTAAACCTTGACTTTTGGGAAAGAAATCAGGATAGGTAAGAGCAGAGTAGTTGGATAGAAAACAAAAACCAAATAACTTCATACCTGAGGAATTGAGAAGACAAGAAAAACGGACAGGGAGGGGAAGAAAGGGATGCCCTTGGAAGACTTTTAGATTGAGATGAGGCCATGAAGCTGGGAATTTATAATGGAATTTGTGTCTATGAGAGGAGACAATAGAGAGTTTGCTGTCTCTGTGTCCCAACCCTGTGAGAACACACAGAGAAGGCAGTCATCCATAAACTAGGAAGGCAGCTCTCACCGGAAGCTGACTATGCTGGCACCTTGATATTGGACTTCTATTCTTCTAGCCTCATGAAAATACTAATTTCTGCTGTTAAACTAACCCAGTCTATGATATTTTTTAATGGCTGACCAGGATAGTTTATGGCATATTAATTACAAGATTCCCCTCCCCTGTAATGTATTACATTCATTGCGTAGGCATATATCAAAGAATTTACTGAGGCCAACTAATACTAGTAACTTTTTGTACTCCAATATTTGAAAGTCATCAGACTCTGTTCTTGTGACTTTAGTCGTCTTCCTTCAGCTGAGACTTGAAGGCAAGTTCAGCTTGAATCCTCAGGTAAAGGCAGATTCTGAAAAAAAAAAAAATGAATTCATAGAACTACTTCCATTAATTTAATAGCACACATTTATTGAGTGCCTGCAATTTGCCACACACTGAAGATCCAGCAGGGAACACATGTAGAGTTTCCATTATAGGAAAGGATGTACATAATAGCTAAGCAACACAATCTACATAGTGTAATATACATTAACGAGTTCCATGGAGAAAAATAACGCAGGATCTGGGATAGTTAAGGATGAGATTAGTTTTAAAGAAGGTTGTCATAGTGGTAATCATTGAAAAGTGCTGTTTGAGCAAAGACTTGAAGGAGCTTGGGGAGGAGCCATGCACATATTAGAGGAGGTTCTAGACATGGGAATCAGCAAGGACAAAGGGTCATCAATGGCAATACTGTATGCCAGTACATTTGAAAACAGGCAAGGAGCAGAGTGAGGAGAGAACGAGAGAAAGGTGAGGATATGCCTGTGGTGGGAGAGAGTAAGAGATTAGAAAATTGGTTGTGTTAATGTTTTTGTGTTGAATTTTCAAAGGGATACTAATGAACCAAACTTGGGTTATAATTACATGTAGTCACAAACAATAGGAGACTGTTAATTTCTAGAAAATGTTGCAAGTGAAACAGGGATTTTAAAATGTTTGTGTTGACATTTTTTTTTTAACAGATTGTTATTTGGTTAACCTGAAGCTCAGCTACCAGGCGCTGTATTTTAAATAGCCAAGAAAGCTGCTATTTGAGCAAAACCTTTAAGCTCCAATCTTTTTGACAAGGCAGGTAAGCCAGAGTTTATGTTGGAGGCCAAATCTATTCTCTTTGAAGCTGAGGATGGCATTCTCAATCTGTGCAATTTTCTGGATGTGGTTGATATAAAATGAAGCAAGAATGCACTGTACAGACCATAGTCAATACTCTGAAAAAAAAAATCAATGCTTTACAATCACTATTAGATAAAGATTTATTTCAGCCCTTGGGTATTGATTCTAGACCTTTAATACATATTCAAGGTGTTTCATTGATAACATGTTTACTTATAATATAATCAAGGTTAGCATTTTAAGCAAATATTTGGGTTATTTGTAATTATAATATTTTGTGCATCGAAGCACCATTGTAGGAAAAAGAAACTAGGAGGATATCTCAATAATAAAATGTGAGGAAGATGGGTGAACAGTGGAAAAAATCTTTGAGAGCTTTTTATACATGTTTTAACATTTCCCCCTTAAAATGTTTTTAAATTATGCTATTTTTATGAAGATTTCTTGAAGAATCAGCGGAGCATATGTTGCCTAAAATTTGTTCTGGATGACTTTGATTATTATGGATTGTGTTCAGCATTAAGTTGAAAAAGAAGTGAGACCACACAATAACATCACCATGGCACTATTTTTTTTTTTTAATTGGTTTTGGAGACAGGCAGATGAGGAAGAGGATGCTAGCTACTCTAAGAATCTAGGCCCAGACTATTTCAGTGTTAATACGTACCTTTAAGCTCTCATTATTTTTTTCACCAGGCCATTTTAGTAGCATTCTGTCTGAACTCATTGCCTTTTAATTTCTTTTATTCCTCAGTCTACCCTTCACAAAAACTTGTGAGTGGTTCTAGAATACATTCTGGACTCCAGCACTAATGTCTGGGTTCCTGTCATCTGGCACAACCTCTCTTTGTAAACTACTTTTCCACTGATAGGATCCCCACCTTATCCCTATCTCTCAGTAGTACTGGTTAATTCTGTGGCCTGGTGACTTTAATCCCACCATAAGCCCAGAATGGGTTGTTTTTCTACACTTAAGACCAGATAAATAATTTGTGGGGCCCAGTGTAAAATTAAAATGCAAGCCACCTTGTTCAAAAATTAAGTATTTCAGGATATGCTGCAGCAAACCAAATGGGGGATCCTTCTGAAGCAGGGCCCTGTTATTGCATAGGTCACATGTCCGGGAAGCTGTCCCTTCTCTTCAAACTGACCAGAATCAAATGTTTCAAAGCATAAATCACATGCTTCTTCATGTGAGAAACCATCCTGTGTACTTTAAATTAGAAGACTTAACAACATACTGTTATTTCTTTAAAATGCATTTTTATTGATTTCAGAGAGGAAGGGAGAGGGAAATAGAAGTGGAAACATCATGATGAGAGAGAACATTGATCGGCTGCCTCTTACACACCTTTACTGGAGGTCTAGCCTGCAATCGGGACATGTGCCCTGATTAGGGATGGAACCATGACCTCCTAGTTTACAAGTCAATACTCAACTACCGAGCCACATTGGCCAGGCAATGGCATATTTTTAGATACCTAGCAGCTGGTTAGACACAATTAGTGAGGGGTGGGGATGTGCAATGAATGGGAAATGGGAAGCTACATTCTTGTACCCTGAAATCATATAACTCAGTGTTATCCTATCTAATAATAAAATAACATGCAAATTAACCTTCACTCCGAGACAAAAATGGCGGCCCCCATAGCCACAAGATGGTGGTGCCCAGTACCCTCAGCTTTGCTGCTGGAGTGTCTGGCTTGTCTGTAGGAGCAGCCAGGCTGGATCTGACTCCGGAGGGGTTTTGATCTGCTCCAGACCCTGTAATCAGAGCTTGGACAACAGTTAAAGTTGAGGCAGCAGGGAAGCCCCAGGCACAGTAAACAGAGCCCAGACAGCAGGGCATGGGGATTTCCTTACCTTGGTGGCAGCGGGGGAAGCCCCAGGTCCAGCAAACAGAGTCTGGACAGCAGGGCAGGGAGGCTTCCTTAGCAAGGTGGCAGCAGGAACACCCCTAGACCCCACAGACAGAGCCAGGACAACAGGGCATGGGGACTTCCTTAGTGTGTTGGTGTTGACGAAGCCCCCAGGCCTGGAAGACAGAGCACACTGCAGGGCATTGGGGTTTCCTTAGCATGGTGCATGGTGGAGGCTGGCAGAGAGCGGAGAGAAAGACAGGGGGCTTCATCTCCATGGCTGCAGCGAAACCTCCAGGCCCACAGAGACAGAGAACCACAGGGAGTGTGCCTAAGCCATCAGTAGGACATCCTCTGAGAGCTCCTGGATTGTAGAGGGTACAGATTGGGCTGAGGGACCTCGTGCACGAATTTCGTGCACCAGGCCTCTAGTTACTTTATAAGAATAATAAGTTATCTAGACAAATCTCCTAGATGTTACATTGCTGTAGCAGACGCCAAACATCCATTTCTAGATATTTCTCTGAAGGTAAAGATTCCATGATTGCAGCATTGGTGTCAGCATGTACCCAGAGCTTCATGAGCCAACAGTAGTTTCTCAAGTAAAGTAAGTTTATCACACATATTCTTAAAAAGATGGAAGCACTGAAGATCAGATACTCTAGATTCTTACTACTTAGAACAAAGTCAATTTAAATGTCCTAGTAATTTTGTTGTTGCTATTGTTGTTATAAGGGTGCATTTCGTTATATAATATAGAATATCTGGCTGTTTGACTTCCTACATATATAATCCCAAATCTGTCTTATGGTTTTACATTTTTCATAGGAATCTGGTTTATAGATAACTAGCTAATAGGAATAAGACAAACTGTAAGGAAGGAGGAGTGGAATAGGTACAGTGGGAATCAGTGTCTGCTAAGAGGATGTGTCTGGGAATAACTTGCCCAGAAAGTCTATCAAAAGGCAACATTTCCCTTCCCAGTGGCATTCTGAAGGGCTTACACATTGTACAGCACAATGTGGTCATCTTTTTTTTTTTTTTTTTTTGTCTTTTTTGCCTGCAGCTCCCACAGTCAGAACAGCCCAAGGGAAAGTATTTTATAACTGTTTATGTAAAAATTTAGACTCAGAGAGAGGAGTAGCGAGAGTAGCGAACTCTTTGTCAGGAACTTGGGTTCTGGGGTCATTTTACAGACATGAAGCAAATTTATTCAGAGCTCTTCATTCTGGAGGGTGAAAAGACAACGTGACAGCTCTCCTTTCTTCAAAATTTACTTTATACCTTAGTGAGGCAAAGTTACTAGAGTGTTGAACATCTCCCATAGGTTGTATAAATGTAAAATATAATGAGGCCAAGCAGAAAAGTTAGTTGGTTATAGCATGGTGAGAAAAGTAATGAATTCAACAGAAGCGACCCATTATGCAGAGATTTCTGGAGGAATCAAAAGAAACTGTTTTTGCTCCTATTTGCAAAATGACCTTGAACATTCATTACCTGACCTCACTATATGCATCAACAAATCCTGCTGGGTGTGGAAAGAGCCTGAGGGAAATGAGGCATCACCAGAACACTGGCAGTGTTTACAAGTCTGCAGCAGGAGGACAAATGTTTTCTTAGTGCAGAAGGTCTGTGTTGTGCCACAGTGTAATTATGTTTAATCTGATTTCATTTTCAATTAAAGTGATCAGCTTAATTCACTTTCCTTTCAGTTACTAACAGGGTAAATTTTATAATATTTCAGGCTTATTAAGAGTGTGTGCTTGTTCCTTGTAACTCTTTGGGATATAGTTTTATTTCTCCAGGTTACTAAATGTGAATGCGATTCTCATTATTATAGATGAACAGCCAAATATAAGCTGGCCAATCTTTCCTAAGAGGCTACTGTGTATCAGGAAAAGAGAAAGAAAGTAAAAAGAAATACATAAAAGAGCATGTTGAGTTTGGAATCAGAGGTTTAGAGTGGAAAAATAATAATGTGCTTATTATGAGAAACAGAAGTAGAGGCGACTTAGGATGGTTAGTGACTGATTGTAGAGCACATGTGTCAAACACAAGGCCCGCGGGCCAAATCCGTCCCGCCAGGCCTTGCAATGTGGCCCGCACCGCGCTGTCATCACTGCACTCCGCTGCGTTTCCATCACAATGACAGTTTATGACTGTTCAGTAAACCATTCGGCCCGCGATTTAGGCTGGATTTTAGATTTTGGCCCCTTCTCTGATTGAGTTCGACACCCCTATTGTAGAGGGTCATAGGTGTTATATTCTTGAATTTCGATTTTATCTTTAGAAGATGGATAAACAAGTGTTCAGAATAATTAAAAATGTTACTTTTAAGAACATTTAATAATTAATAATCTTACTCAATTAACAATCTGTAAGAGAAACTGTACCTATTTGCAAGTCCCTTGAAACCGGAAGTGAATGTCTAAATAACACGTCTGTGATCCCTTGTTTGGTATATTCACCAAAAGCACGTTTGCTGTAAACATCTTTGCTGTAAGCATTGTCACAGTACAACTAATTGGCTGTAAGGCAATTTCTCCATAAAAGATAAAATAACAAAAAATAAGAGGGACATGTAAAAAGGACATAATGATGCATGAAAAATTAATAACAAAATTAAAAGATGTTAATGAGAAAAGTGAAAATAGATTGTCTGAAGTTTTCCATCATTGAATTATATATATATATATATATTAATTCTTGTTGATTAGTCTTTTTGTTCGACATCAGACTTTTTCTTGTCGTTTCAGTTCTTTATTCAGAATATCAGTTTCCTACTAAATAATCAATAATTAATGCTCTTTCAGACTGTTGTGAATTAGTAGCCACCTCTTTTTTTTTTTTTTACCATAGGGTGGTAAACTTTTGGTTTTGACACGTGGGCGGGATGACTATGCTTGGAAAAGATGTGCAAACTGATATGTGGTTATTTTCTAGTATAACATAGAGTCTGGCTTTGCATGTAGCTTTGCAATCTGTTTTTTTATGCAGTTATCATCCTCTACTCATCACTGAATAGGCAATAATGAGGGATAAGATTTATATAATATAAAAATGGGAGTGACTGCAATAATTTTGTCAATAGAGAAATGAAACCAAACTGACAATATTGTCTATTAAATGTGAACTAAACTGTCAACCAGTTATTTTATCTTTTACAATGAAATTGCCTTACAGCCAATTAGTTTTGGTGAAAATGTTTTCAGGTAAAATGCTTACAGCAAAGATGTTTATGGCTAGGATGCTTACTGTAGAAATATCTAAAATCCATACTCATAGATTTTTTTTAATCCTCCTCTGAGGATTAAACAATTTCCATTGTTTTTTAGAGAGAGTAGAAGAGAGAGGGAAAGACAGAGAGAAATCTTGATGTGAGAGTAACACATTCATTGGTGCCTCCTGCACACACACCTACCAGGGCCCCAGGCTGGGAGGAGCCACAACCAAGGTATGTGTCCTTGACTAGGAATCAAACCTGGGGCCCTTCAGTCCACAGGCCGATGCTCTATCCACTGATAAACTGGCTGGGGCCATATTCATTGATTTTGTTAAGTGGAGATGGGGTGGGTGGCAGTATACTTCCAGAGTATGGAGGGGGAGAAGGTGAGTCTGATCTTATTCTAAGAAAACTAATGAAAGATGTAATGAAAGACACTTGTATATTACTTATTTAATCCTACTTCTTCCTCTTTCTAAGAATGTAAATGTAACCAAATAGTTTCTGCTCACAGTAATATCACCTGTCTATGGAGTGTTTTAGTGAAACGCACCCAGTTGTCTAAAATTGCTTAGGTAAAATGTACATGAAACTATAAGTTAATGGGGCATGGCTCCCTGGAAATGTCACATAAAGAATCAAATGATCAGAGTATAAAATTGAGATGTTTCACAACCCAAATGTTGCCTTCTATGTAAGTGAGGTAATTACATGAGTTATTTATATATCATGCCTGTTAAACTGGGCCACACTGTGCTTAGTGTGCTGAAAGACAGCATCTGGTAGCTATGGGTGGAGGCCCCCAGTTCCAGCTGCTTTACCTGGATCTCATGCTTATTTGTCTTCTTAAAACTATTTATAAAAGGTGATACTGAGTAAGATCTTGACTCCTATGAATCTGATTTTGTAATATGATTATTTGTGTTATCTCAGGTAATGCAAAATATTTATGAATATTTTTAAAAGGTAAATATTTTTAACAGTATTGAAATTTTTAAAATCTAGAAAGACTTTAACTGACTCAATCAAACTGTTCTGAACACTCTCCAAGCTTGTCCCTTCATTCATTTTTTTTTTTATATCTATGGGAGGATGGCAGCATATATAGGTAGGTGTGAGGATAATAAGTACATGTGGAGGTGTGTTGGCATATGAAAAAATATGTTCTACCTGGCAGTGGGAAGAGTAAGAGAGAAGTAGAAGAATCTCTATCAGCATTTCATAATGTGAAATACTGTCTTGCAGGAAATGTATCTGGTCAAAAACAACAAACAACATATCTTATGAATAAAAACATCCACATATCTTATTCTGATGTATTGTAAGAATTTGGTATTGGGACTGGAGGCCTCCCATACCAATCCAGCAAAGCTACATTATATAGGCCTTCCAGGTCAGGAGTTGAGAGATAAATATGATATGCTACAAGTCATATATCAGACTATATACTCCACACACATTGTCAGAGAAAAAAGTCAAGGCTAGATAAATTTCTTCTTGTTTAGGGATGAGGGAAAGGAAGAAACAGCAAGGCTTAAGTATTACATTTTCTGTATCAAGTGTTACAAAAACACCTTTGTAGCCTTGGATAGGCAGATATCCTACAAATAAAATAAGACCTCATGATTCATCATATCTTCTTCCATTAAGTTACATGGATTTTTAAGGAACTGAGTGGTTTTATACTGTGATATCCTGAGCAACAGATATTTAAAAACAATTTTCAAAATAGAAAATACAGTTCTTAGCATAACATACTAATACAAAAACAGTAGTTGCTAATGGATAACTCTGAAATTTTCCATTGCTAGTATGTTTTGAAGGATCAATCTTGTAATATAAATTCATTCCAGAAATTGTAATTATTGAATGCACAACTTTCATACATACTATTCTAGGTTAAAGACCTAGATTTCTCAATTAGGGTCACTCGTAGTCCTAATCCTAGAGGATGTCTAAATTGTCCTTGGTTTAGAATAACAAAACTTCTTAATCTTACAACTGAGGTTAAGTGACCATACCAAGAATTACAAGAGTAAATTTGAAACACCATGACAATTTTGTTGTGAATTAATGTCCTTTTTTAAAAGTCGATTCTATGAAGCGAGGTGCTAAATAATAATACTAATTACTTATGCCTTTATCAATATGCATTTGTTTTGACTCAGGGTAATATATTTTTTTTAACTATAAGAGAACATTTATTGGGCAAATCACAGGTAGTAATTTGTAGAATAAATAAGCTTAGGAAACAAGTTATAGGTGTAAAGGGAGGGCCCTTGGATCTTGGGAGTGAGGTAGGTAATGGTAACACACCTGGGACAGGAGTGAGAAGGGGGAGGGAAGGAAAAAGCTCCGGTGTGCTTGCTGACTGGAGGGAGAGTACTCTGGGACCTCCATCCTAAGGGTTTTAAGGATGGAGATTTTAGGGCAGGTCCCAGGAGAAGATCTAAATAGAATATTCAGCAACTTTCCAGGTGTGTCTTTTCAGGGTCTAGGTCTCAACTGACTGATTGATCAGCACCAGGTCAGGAGGGCATAATTCAATGCTGTTGATCCTGAGGTCAGCCATGGCTTGTTTTGCTGCTTTTCTGGGCCTGAAATACAACTGAGGCATAAATGTTATCTCTAGGGAGGAAAGGTCAGGGAGTCCAAACCATAAGACCAGCAATATGCTAAGGGAGGACAGGTCACGCTGGAGGCAAGGTCCCACCCTACAGTCCTTCTTTGCTAGGCACCCAGGGCTTTCCTCCCTGGTGACCTTCTGTATGTGTGTCTAATGGCCTACCAAAGAAGGAGTGATAAGAACTGGACAGCGTGAGATATTCCTCCTTTATATCCACCTTATTAATCAATAGATTAGACAACTATACTTGAAGCAAAACAGCTTTGTGTGTATTTTGGGGCCTCATACTTTTTATTCCAACAATCCTATAAAGAAATTCACCTACCAGTGAAGCTGGCAAGATACTAACAGACCTCAGTATCAGTTGTGAAAGATAATATAAATGAAGCCGCTTCAAAATAGAGTCAGAGCTGCCATTCCACAGGAATTGTCTTGCACATTTTACTCAAACCCTCAAAATGTTAAAAGTGGGTGAAATCACCTTTGGACTAGGTTAAAGGAACATTATACTACAAACACCTACTAGCAAAGCTAAAAGAAAAGCAGATATTTAGACTACCAAACTGAAAAGTATAGACAGCCTTTAGAATTACATTGCTATGTTAGGTTATCTGCATCTATGGAAATCTCTTCCTTCTATCCATGTAGTTATCCCTCTTGCTTCTCTTATGAATCCTCCTTGACTCCACCTCCTACTTGGAACCCTATTTAGGTTTCTGCCTGAATCAGTGCTTCCCCAGTAGTTATTCTTTTTAATCTCAAACACTTGCTGCCTCTCACTTTGGCTTTTTACTTTTAGGTTAACAGAGCTGTGGAAAGAGGGAAGCTGTTGAAACTTCCTAGCCCACTGTTGCCACTGTCAGGCAAAAAAAAAAAAAAAAAAAAAAAAAAAAAAGTGGATTTTATGTCCAAGTTGATGCTGAAGAGTTTGCAGAAGTCCAGCCTAGCTGAAGAAGGACTCCAGCATACTACTGGAGAAAGTGGTGCTACAGCTCAGGTTTGTTTAAACTGGGTGAAATCACTTGTGGTGGGGTAATCACTTGTGATGATAAGAATTGTTATGTCTTTCTCTGGCAGAGGATAAGTTACCAGGAATTACTTTATCTTGTTTCTTGACCCTACTACTCCTGATGAGCTCTTACTCTTCTTCAAGAACAATCATTTATTTGCACTTTGGAAGACCCTGCTGCAAACAATGCAGCCAGAAACATGAACAGTAAAAAGCAAAATCTTTTAATAGAAGAGAAGTGGATTGGTTATTGACCTGTCAAAATCCCTTTTCATGCACCATTTATTGAAGTAATGAAGAGCACATCTGAAGAAGTCTTGGAAACAACTTATAACATTTGGAATGTATTTTCATGGGCCATCAGTTAGAGACTCCACATTGGGTTCAAGTAGATTCACAAGTGCAAAGAGTTCATGTGGACTGATACAGGCGTTCCAGATTCCAAGGGGTTGAGACAGGTGAACTGATATTTCTTATATCAAACGTAAGAAATGGATAAAAACAAAAAAAAAGCTAGAAAAAAAAAAAAAAAAAACCCTGCAAAAAGAGAATGGGATGATCATGACTGGCTTAAACCAATTGTGGTTATCCCTTGAGGCTAGTCATTATGTAATATTGGAAAAAAAATTCACAAAGAACAGGGAATTGCTACTGGACAAAAACTAGCAATGTCTCTAACAAAAACTAGCTATTGTATACAGTTGCCAAGTCTTGAAAAGGTTTTATATTTAATCAATTAATAAAAAATATGTAATCGCAGCAAAAAAGCATAGAATGACTGAATGTACTATAGAGGGCAGTATAATAGAGAGATGCCCTAAAATTTGTAAATAATTTTTCTTAATTTTTAGAAAAATATTTTCTACTTTTTGTGATTAAAGTTTGTAAAGAAAAACTGAGGCATATTTGTTATTTGGATGGATATCAAGAGGTTTTATAGGGCTATGATATCTTGATGATTTAGGTTTTAGGCCTTGTCTTGGCAAGCAGGTAAACAGGATTTTGTCAGTCAATATAGAGATGATTTAATTTTGTTTACCGCTGACAATATTACAGATGTTGCCCATTACCCCCTTTTGACTCCCCTCTATTCAGGCCCCACCTCACCCCAGGTATTCACATTATTGTCTATATCCATGGGCTATGCATATATACATATATACTCTTTGATTACTCTCTATATGGAGATGATTAAATATTTTTAATTCACTTTTAATTCACTGAAGTCAAAGTTATAACCTAGGAGGCCAAACTATTCTCCACAGTGAGACATTTCCCTTTTTGGTGAAATATAATGTGCATCATTTGATATCTTTCTTAATGGATAATGTGCCTGAGCATCTAATTTACTGGTAATTAGAATGATGTGTGGTACAGATAGAATTGGAAAGGCAAATAGTCTTAAGCAATATTATTTACAAGCCAGAGAAGAGTCTGACATATTTTTGCATTACAGCAGACTGTGTCTCTTTAGTAATAGGATTATTTGTGTCTGACAGATTATGTAATTTCAAGGGCTAGACTGTTGATGAACATGGATTATCACAGCTTGTTTTAGGACTTATTTTCTCCTCTTCTAAATATGACCCTTTGCCTATACTTCAAACCACACCCACCAGCCAATCAGAACCAGTATGCAAATTAACCCAACAAAGATGACAGTTAATTTACATACACTGAGGGAGGGAGTAGTGAAGATGAAGACAGCATAGAAGGAAGAGGGAGGGAAAGCGGAAAGCAAGGTGGCTGCGGCTGCTGGAGGGAAAGCATTGGCAGCCCATGAGGCAGCTTGGGAGGTTGTGGAGGCAGCTGTTCTGGTGGGTAGGGCGGGGCGCGCACAGCCCCAGAGGCAGCGGTGGGTGCACTGGGCCCAGTATGCTGGGCGAGGCACACAGCGGTGGTGGCGGTGGTGGTTTCACATCTGCACATCCTGGTGTTCTGCTCCACCCTGCCCTGCCCTCCAGTGGGGGATTGGGAACGCAGGAGAAGTGGGGGTGGCAGGAGGGAAGCCTGCCAGAATCCTTGCAGGAATATATCTGTAACAGGTGCCTCGTCATATAACTTCCAACTTGTGGTTGAAGAATAAGAGGTTCACATATAATTAAGAGAAAAGATTAAGCATGTACCAGAGATGAAAGATAAAGGAGAACTCTAGGCTTACAGCTGAGAAAAATCAGAGAGAAATAAGAGACAATCAGAGAATAGAATATTTGATTAGAGAAACAAAGTCAGGAAGATAATAAGAATGATCTTTTAAAGTAAATGATGGTTGTGAATAAGAAGAATAAGAATAGAGGTAACTTGCAGCAGGAAAGAGAAAGCAAAACAATGGATTATACAGCAGGAATTAAATCTTTCTTGGCAATTCAGCATTGAGAGTTCAAAAGTTATGGGTGCATTTTTCTTTCTGTTACTAGAGAAGAGGTTGAGACATATTACAGAATGCAACAGAATCACAAAATTATATTTCACTAAATTTTATCTTAAGTTACAATAATGTGTAGTATATAAATTTGTATTTTTGGTGATAAATTTAGTGAAGCACCTCCCTGATTATACCAGGAGTATCCTGGAATTAGTTCCACTGGGATTTTGAATTGGTAAATATAAGAGTTCCAACAAAATCTAATGCTAGTCAAATACATCATTGCCAAGAAGCTCAAGGGATACAGGTATACTGAGCAACGCCAGGCAGAGGTTATAGCTGCCTGGAGTTGCTAGGTTGTGCTGGAATTTCCCCCAATGCTTAAGGAAGATGCTCAGGTGGTACCAGTGATTGCAGGCTTCTCCAAGGTGAGATTTATCATATTGGAAATTTCTGAGTGAGGGCTTCCTGAGCCACTCATCCCCATATTCAATCACCGAAAGCTCCAGAATAACCCTGTGTAGTTGCACAAGCAATTGTGACAAGCTATCCACCATGTTCTGACTTTGAGGTGCTGGGCTGAATTCTGACTTTGCCACCAGCTCCATGTTGCTATGTTGTGTCCAGATTATAATAATGATCAGTCCCCATGCCCCCCTCTATACACTGTAGTAGAAATCAACACAATACAAAGAACATTAGAATGAACTGAAAAATCAGACAGATGTGGTGAAAACTATGCTTTAAATTTACTAGTTTTCAGTTATCTTTAAGGAAGTCCATGTTGGGAAACAAATTAAGGACTAGCATGTCATATAGACTCAACTTTTTATCTTTATTGTCTTAAGTTGCTTATAGCTTCCTTCTGGATTTTTACTTTTCATGTTTTGATGTAATGATTCAGATTATTTGTCTACCTAAATATAAATAGAACAAAGGTACAGTTTCACCATTTTTAAATTGGTTATTATTATATTCATGAAAAGATGAGAGATATAAAGGATGAAGGAAGCCAGGGCTTTTATTGATTCCTTTTCACATATTTTATCTCAAACAACCCTCACACCCAGTGTGATTATCTCTAGTGTGATTTTCAGTTGGAAGCTAAGGAATCAGAGACAGAGAAAGCATGTGACTGCCTGTGGCTTCTACTTTAAAAGTACCGTGGATGCAACTATCAATAGAATCAGGCACCCTGACTTTAAATGTGCTTGCTTTTTACAACACTACCACACCTTACACCTACTTTAATAAACTGAGTGGCTCATTCTAATATGTTAATTCATTTACTGTAGAGTTCCTTCCCTGGAAGATACAGAAATACCAAGGGAGGATGATAATAACAAGTTTCTGTCTTTATGGGTTCCTCAGGACATATGGATTCTCTTACTTAGCTACCAGGAGGAGGGAACCGGCGCAGTGTGTGTGCAGCTGGTGGTGCTGTCACTCATGAAGATGTCTTTTGATACCAGCCAGCTATGTGTCAGTAGGGCTCTGCTTTCAAATCTTGAAATTTATTTGTTCCATGTTGAAAATATGTGAATGTTCATTTTAAGAAAAATGTAGAAACAGCTTGCTCAGAAAACAGATTCTGGGGTGTGTGTGTGTGTGTGTATGTGTGTGAAACTTTTTTTTTTTCTTTTTTACCAGAGAAGGCTTATAATTTAGTTTTCCAAACAAAGAAATGTTTTACTATTATAAATAATATTTTAAAATGTAGAGGAAGAAGCAATACAAACCTAACAAGTAGGGTGAGGAAACAGGAGGCATAAAGCATCTGTTAGTCTATCCAATCAAGTGAAGGATATGACAGCTAAGGGAAGAAAAAAATTGCATGAGATGAGTGTGAAACCTTGAAATTAAGAAAAACACCTAGAATTGAAGCAAGTTCTGAGTCTGCAGATAATAGGTAGATATTAGAATTAATTTTGAAGATCTTCATGATATTTTATTAGAATCTATGCTGCATCATCTCTATATCTATGCAGCCCACCTGAGGATGGGAGGGTTATAGTCCCAGTGATATAGTAATAAACATTTTTCTGATGATTCTCTCTACCCCCTGATACAAATCCTCAAGGCCTCCTCTATATTGTTTTAGGCATTTACAAATGATTTCTCAAGAGTTCTTACTAAGGGTTTTTCTCAACCTCAGTACAATTCTTAGGGACCCACTTTCAGGAAGCCTTCTGAGGAAGACTCCTTAACTTGCCTTAACTCCTCTGCGAAGCAACTGTCCCATTGTCCAACCCCATAAGAATATGAGCTATTCAGTAGAAAAAGAAAAAAAAAAGTAGAGAAACCATGGATACTTATTAAAAATGCATATTTCTTGGCCCTATTGTAGACTTACTGCATCAACAAGCCTGGAATGGGCTCTGAAATCCAGATTCTTAAGAATCTTGCCACATGGTATTGTTATAAGCATTCAGATATGGGGATGTCTGTACTAGGCAGATCACTTAAGATAGTAACTGGATTATGACAAAAAAATGGCAGTGTTTAGCAGCAGCAACAGCACCATTTTATTTTAATGGCTTTGTGTCTTGTTATACCTGGGTGATAGGAATGTATAAAAAGCACAGTGGTAGTAAGTATAGACAAACTGTTGATCTTGAGCAAATGAGACACTGTTAAGGACTGGGTGTCTTGGGGATATTTAGCTTCCAGATCTATTGTTTAGATTTTATATATTTCATTATTGTAAAAGTGTTTTTACAATTTAAATTTTGAAGAAAAAAATAACTTCCTAGTCTGAGGTTCCTGCCCTTAGTTTATTTTTTCACTAGTTTTATTAGAAAATAAATACAATATAACTGTGATATTAATGTTTTGATTTTGCTTTGAGTCCTCTTAGCAACTGTAATGTTACAGTAGAGCAAGCTGTGTGCTACTTTATGTAATACACACCTATGAGAGACTCATTATTATTCTCATTTCATAGATAAATGAACAGATCCTCAAAGAGGTTAATTAACTTGACCAAAATCATACGGCAAATAAGTGGTAAGGCCAACATTGATTTCAGGCTACCTGACTCCAAGTCCAAGGACTTTCTATGACACATGCTACTCATTTGAAAAGGCATATCTTGTTTGTCTTTAAAATGAATATTGCATTCTGTGCTCTATAAGCATCATGAAAATTCACAAATGGTGTTCTTTAAAAACAATTTGGACAAATGGCCTTGATAGTAGTACTTTTTTTTAAATAGGCATTCTAAGAACAAGCTCATAAGGAGCCATTGTAGTGTGTGTATATGTGTGTGTTCTATGTTGCAAGATGACTGAAGGATGGTTAATGCTATGAGCAGTATTGGTCTGAATGAACAAATATTTCTCCATTCTGCCACCCATGTGCTCTTTTCCTTAGGATGTTTATGTCTTTTATAACTTTCCAAATTGAAAATGCATGATGTTAGGCTAGTTGTCCAAACATACCTTTTCTATTTTAAAAGCATCTGGGGAACTACAAGTAATCAACAACAGACTAGTAAAAATTTCTCAGATTTGAGCCTTCCGCACTATTGCAATTAAAGTGGATCTTTCTCCTCACCATGGGATTTGCACTGTATAACTGATTACCAAGCACATCATGTAAATGGCTCTTAGAAACTGCAAACAGCCCATTATGGAGAATGCACCTTATTAACAAAGGTCATATTAGAATCTCACCCTGGTAACTAATCGCATCAAACGTACAGCACATCAATAGGCGCATGGACTAGGAGGCAGCGTTTTCCAATTAAGTGAATCAGTTTGACCTTCTGAACTATAAATAAACTGCAGCAATAGCTCCTGATTAGGCTTAAGGAGTTTGAGTTCCATTGCAAACAAATGCCTCCGAATTTAAGCATACTTAGAAAGTTAATCCTATAAGGAGTCAATGAACAGATTTAAAGTTTCTGCATTAATGCCTTGACCTGAGTTTCCTCAAATTTCTGCAGTGCGAGCAGAATGGGAGTGTATTTTATTTGAATAGATAAACAAGCCCTGAATTCCTTTTCACCCTCCCTCAGGATAACCAATTTAACAGGAGTGAACCCATTTCCAAAACAGAATAAAATATGTGCTTCCCTAAGTAATTGCAGGGTTTGGTTTGGCTGGCCTACTGCCCTATAAGAATATGTGCAATTGGCTATACTCAGTGGAAACTTAAAGTACTTATTAAAAAACACATTTACCCTCGTGGATATTTGTTTGATGTCTGCCCAAGAACTAATTCAGAACCCATTCATCCAATTTAGATCTCAGGTAAAAATCCAATCAAATTCTTTAAACATTTTTTAAACTCAATATACAGGACTGACACTGCTGACCTACCCTCAAGAGATAGTATTTTTCATGAAAAGATGTCTATAACCTTTCTAGGTTTCAGTTTTCTCATCTGTAAAATTAAGGACTTGGACTAAATAAGATTTAAGTTTCTTTGTAAACATTTATATGTATTTATGTACTACATAGCTAACAAAAGTTCAGACATTACTTAAGTAGGCCAGATAGAAACGACTAATTTTTAACACTATTCACTATAACTTTATCTGAATTTATGGGAGAGAGATGATAAATAAGAATGTAATTTCCTGCAAGTTCAGATAAATAATGGCTAGTATATATTCCTATTAGTAAGACAAAAGATTGAATAATTAGGGAACCAAGCTCACTTTACATAAATATCATTTTAGACTTTTCACATGAAACATTCAGTTTCTGCAAAGAGCTTTGAGTAACTACATGAGCTCTTTAAATTTTAATAAAAATCTTAGCCTAGAGCCCTGGCTGCTGATAGGAGATAATAGGAATTGGTTTCTTCAGAATTTTTTCTCTTTTACAGGAACACTGGAAGAAACAAACCGTATTTAGAAATCTCCCATGTCAAATCTCATTTTTTAAATTTATAATCTCTCCACTTACTTGATTTACTGATTCCATTTATTGCAAGGCCAGGGGGCAGGGAGAAGCAGAGAAATACCTCCTGGAACTAAGGCTCAAGAGTATTTAAGTTTTGAGAAAGGATAACGCAAGGTTGATTGATCAGACAGTAGTTTGATTTTGGGATGTACAAAATTGGTCTGTTAGAGGTTCAGTACTTTATTTGACTAGTGTAATGGTTGGAAAATGTGCTTATCTACTATTCTAGGGTGAAAGTAATGTGTTTCATCAAATTTTTGTACATACTAATATAAATGTACTTACCATGACATGTAGAGATGTCTGCTGAAGTGAAATTGTGAAGTGAGAAATACTTCTTTATTCTGTTCTCCATCTACTTACCTTTTCTGTGTCCTTGAGGGCTCTTTCATTCTCCAGGTATCACTACTTATTTCATCTCAAGAAAAGGCATCTGACAGGTAGATTTACAAAGAATCTCTTGTGACTTAGTATATTATTTCTTCCAGACGATTAATATATTTAAAAGAGGGTTATAAGATTAACTCAAGTGACTATTAATGATATGCTGCCTGAGTCCAGGAGAGATTTCTAAACAAAAGAATCTTCTTGGGGTCCTTCTTATTCTAAAATATAGCCAGGTGACTAGGATTCTTCCTTCTCACAAGGCTATTGGAAGCTGCTGAGATAGTGTAAGCTCATGAAGATTAGCATTTTTGTTCATTTCATTTCATTTGCTACTTTCCCCTAGTACTTAGAACAGTGTCTAACACAGCATAGGCACTCAGTACAACATATACACTAAATTTAAGAATCCTCATTCTCTCTTACTGCCCAAATTTAGACTTGTCAGTCCAGGGCCAGCAGGGACTGCAGAGATCCGTCTGTGAAGCTTGTAATTTTGGGAAGCCCAGATAGAAGTGAACACTGGCTGTGGAAGGCTAGTGAGTAAATGTGGTGGGGACTGCCATGAGCTTACCAAAATCATTTCCGCTTCCTCCTGAGCAACAGGTGGGTCACATTTCCCATTCTCCCTTGCATTTAGATGGTACTTGCCTGTGTTCAGTGGGTAGTTTCAGCTTTGTCATCAGTTATGTTTCACCCCTCAAGTTTTAGAGTTCTGTGAAGTTGAGTTTTCAGGTACAGAATGGCGATTTCCCTGGAATCAAAGAGGGAATTGTTCCAGCTAACCTTGTCTTTGAGGCAGTGAGCACTGAAGAACAACCATTAATTAATATTGGGACAGCGAAACCTTTGTTTCTGTACTATCTCAAGGTAACAATGCATAAACAAATGATACATTCTAACTATAAATCAGGGCCAAAAAAATATATATCACAAACTTATTTTCCTCGCCAGTCCAATAGGTTGATATGTGTGTTGTTTTAATATCCCCACTTGGGCTGCATTTCTAATGTTATCTTTGAAAATGTGCTAACAAGACTGAAAGTAGTGGGGCTTTTTAGTGCACTTTTATTACAACTGGGGGTTTTGAAAAATGAAACCTGATGCTTTTTACCCAGAACATGATGTGAGAGAAAAGTAGGAAATAAGGATATGGCAATAGAATTTATGCCACATGGCAGAATTGTCTTAATTCATTTTCTTGCATGGGATACTTTTTCTTTCATTCATGACATAACTGTTTTTATGTTGCTAGCATATTTTTAGTAAGAATGCTTTAGTGTTCTTCCTCTTTTCTATAGAAGTTCTTTTTAAAAATATATTTGATTGATTTTTTTACATAGAGGAAGGAAGAAGGATAGAGTTAGAAACATCAAAGAGAGAAAAACATTGATCAGCTGCCTCCTGAACATACTGGGAATGTACCCACAACTAATGTACATGCCCTTGACCAGAATCAAACCTAGGACTCTTCAGTCCGTAGGCTGACATTCAATCCACTGAACCAAACTGGTTATGGCTACAGAAGTTCTTATATATAAACTTGATCTCTAAAAATGGGGACTTGAATTCTCTAATAATATGTTTTAAGACCTCTCGCATTTCCCACAAGTATGTAACAGATTATTAGGAATAATATTGAGGTGAGGCACTATATTTTGGAACTATGAGGAGAATTAGTGAGTTGGAAATTATCTGGTTAAGCAAAATGGGTTCCTTTAAAAATATCAGCATTGCTGGAAATAACTCATAAAATGTTCCTATAACAAGAAACACGAAGTCTACATTGAATACTCCACTCTAGGACAATCTAGTGAAACTACTAAATGCCTTTGTAAATTAGATAAGTTACTGAATTACATTGAGGCCTGGTTAAGCATTAAAAAGTTAGAAGATTTAATTATCCCTGTGTTTTTAAAAATTTAACCCAAAGGAACCATTAGTTTCATTGACAGAATCTGGGGACTTTATGGAGAGAAAACTGGTCTAGCATTAAAATCTAAATTGAATTGTCAGCTGCCATAATGGGAATAAATATACAGTCATGTACCACTTAATGGCAGGGATACTTTTGAAAAATGTATCCTTATGTCATTTCATCACTGTGTGTATATCATAGAGTGCATTTATACAAACCTAGGAGGTATAGCCTACTGCATCCCTCGCCCCTATGGTATACACTTACTATCAATAATCACAAAATAAACATTACATAGAAATGAGTTGCCATAATTATAAATACCTAAGAGTTACGAGCTGACTGTTTTAGCCAATTATTCTTGAGCAAGTGCTCTATTGCTATGGAAATTATTTCAATACAGAAATTACCCATTGTTAAAATTTGATGAGCCTATCATGTTCATATTATTGTAATTGTTACACATTTTAAAATATTTTCTAAGCTATTATTTACTTTTCTCACATGTCAGGATAAAGAAATAAATTAAAAAAAATAGAAAGCCATCAGGGAAATAAATGAAGGAAAATATGTTTGCTTCATTTGAATACGATTTTTGGAGAAAATATAATACTATAAAAAAAAGATTTCAGAACTATTAGTCTCAGTATGGTGTAACACTAATATCACTGATGAAGAATGGTGTGGATTTAGCATATACTTCCATGTCAACCATAAATAATAAATTTCAAGAAAAATTGAGATAAAATATACATGAATAATCAATTAAACCAAATATATTTTCTGAAAATGTAGACTGTTCATGATGTAATTTAAATGTTAAACAATCTCAAATTACCAAATGACAGATTAAACTCCCATTTATTAATGAGTTCTTCCAAACTGCTAAAAATATACTAGGTTTTTGTTAGTTTATTGTAAGCCAAAGGACTTTTTTTATTTTGTAACTTAGATGAACATTAAAAATATTCAATCGAAGAATGAGAAAGGGCAAAACACAGCAGCATTTATCAAATAGCCTTGGCAAGCATGAAGACAGTACAAATAGTATTAAGTATTCACAATTGAAATCTGATAAACTGTTGAAGCTCTCTGAACAGAGTAAGTGAGCATATGAAGAATATTGGCAAGGTCTTGTTGAGAGAATTATTAACACAGTTTAGTTTTTGCCAAAGCAATGACTATTGTTCAGAAAATAATGCAAGCAGCTCTATGATATATCCTGGGATTTTCTTCTATTGTAGAGTGTATCAATATGAACATTTAAACAAATTTTTAATCCACTAAAAGACATTATGATATACATTCTTGGAAGAGCACATAAATAAGAAAAATCTAAATCTAAAAGATAATTTTAGATGTCAGAGATATAATACTGCACTATATACTTGCAAACAAAAATGGATAGAAGATACTCAGTTAAAGGTAGTTTACATTTCTTGTTCTGTTCATGGTATATATTTGGCGTTAAACAATGAGGGAAAAGTCTTCACTGATTCTAATAAATTTTAAAAACTTTTCAGTGTGAACAAATAAATGTTGAAGTATATACTAAAAATACATTTACCTGCATAAATCCACAATTATTGTCAAAACAGCAGCGAGAAAATCAAATTGATGCCTTTAGGCCACAAAATGCTCATTAGAGGATACTATTCTAATGCTCTTTTAGATAATGTTGACATACTAAAGAAGATCTATGTTTTGTGATGAAAAACAAAGATTCCCTTTAAAATATACTTAGAAATGTGTTTGGCCTGTAGTACTTATGATATTTTAAGCAAAATTAATGTTATAAACAAAATAGCGTATGAACAAAAGTCAATGTATAAGAGTTCCTGAAATAATTGAATAGATTATAAAATCCTGTGAGGAAAACAAATTATTTATGTTTATGAAAATATTATTGATGCCAAATAAATTATACACTATTGCTATTGACACCAATTTCTATAATTCAAAACACACTATCAAAAAATAAGGAAGACTCCTTTCAAGTGTAGACGTGCTAGTTGTATACCTTACAATTTCCATGTATACCTTACAACTAGCACATCTATAATTTAAACATAATTTCAAAGTCAATTATTTTATGTCAAATGCAGTTTCTTCCTTTAAAAAGGTTTACTATCTAAATAATTATATTTTATGTGTTTATGTGTTGGTAAATATATATTAATTATCTAAATAATTATATTTTATGTGTTTGTGTGTTGGTAAATATATATATCTACCAATGAAACACTGATGAGCACAGTGAGAAATATGCTATTGATGAGATCACTACTCTGGAAGAACTAAAATGGTTAAATCTGATAAATCCTGTACAATTTCCATTATACAATAGTTTGCAATATATTTGGACACACATTTGCTGGACACCTTTTAAAATATCTTTGTAGCCCTCATTCTATATTAACTTTGCTAGTGAAGAAAGTAGTTTTTCATAAAATATATTAAACTTAAGGTCCTCACCATCAGATGATTCTAATTCATTTTTTTAAATGAGAAACAAATAAATGTTGGGGCAAAGTATACATGGAAATTGTGACAAACACTCCTGTTTCTATGAAAACAAAGAGAATAACTCTTTTGCAAAAATAATTCTTTCCTAGTCACCGTGCATTTTTAATAATTAAAATTTTAAATTTGTTATATTCTTTTCAAATGTTGATTCATAGAATTTGACTATTTTTTTATCAGTTATTATTTAAAACTTTTAAGTACTGTTACTCCTTTCTTTGACTTGAGGAAGGTATAATATATATTTTTTAATTTATACAAAGATAGTCTGTTTCAAATATTCCTTTTTACATTTCAAGACTCTTTTTGGGGGGTACTCAAATCATACAATTTTTTTAAGTCATAGTCAAGATAGAAGTTATAAGAAAACTTTTTACCAGACAAAGAGATGAAGGAGAAGGTACCGTGCTTTTTATATGGGGCAGAGGAAGGGTGACCATGATGAGTATTTTGCCTGAGACTGACTATCAGAAAAATGAGAAGGGAGAAGGGAGTTTCCTTGAACAAGGAGGGAAAACAGCAATGAGAAGATATTTAATTTTTAAAGTTTACTGTGTATTTCCCAAACAACAACAGTGAAAGCAATGACAAAAAGTTCTACCCTCAAGAAAAATTCCCCCAAAACTCTTTTAAGACTAAGAAAGACTGATATAGCTTTAGTGCCAGGTTGAATGTTTCATCACACTTTCTCTCTTTTTCCCAATATTAAGTAGGAATGGTGATCCTGATTAGAGTTTGGATCAGTTTCTGGTACAAACACAAATTATATATTGTAGTAACCTAAATCATAGAATGTACCTTTAAACTCAAGCTACATCAACATTTATTTAACACCTATTATACTTTAAAGATGTTATGTTTTTTTATTATATCTAATTAATGTTGATAAGAGTTTATAAAGTAGATTTAAAGAGATTAGGCAAATGCCCAAATCTAGAGAATTATTTGTCTCACCAAACATTTATGTTCTATGTACTTTATACTAACTTTTGATAATAAAAATGTATTTTATAATTATTTGTGGAAAAAAGAAAAATAGATGGGAGTGAGAAGGGAGAAGGAAAAGAGGACCAGCTAGAAAGGAGGGAGGAAGAGGAGAAAAGGAGAAAATTAGTCCATAATATGGGCTTAAAGGTATAAAAATATTAATGAGAAAGAGGTGAAGAAATAAGAAATTCTTAAATTACTATTCATTCAGTCAAAGCAAATTATGTTTGGAAAGGAAGGAAATGGAAAAAGAACCCCAAAGGCTGAAGAGATTCTAAGGGAATGATTAGATTCTAAAAGTGAGTTTTTACATTTCTTTTGTTCTATGATTAGATTCTACTATATGAGAGAACCTGTAGAAGGCATATTAGAAAGCAGCTTTTTTAGAATTATAAAGACTAAGATAAATGCCAGAAAAGTAGATTGGAAATTGTAATTCCAATTTCCAAGATAGTAATATGAGTCTAGAGAAAATAGCATTATCAGATAGATTTATAATGAACCCATGGTGTCCAAATAGTGATGATGAATTGCTGGATTTCAAACTGGAAGGAGAATTTTAACACAAGAACAATGAGTGTGTCTCTGAACTCTGACAGTGCCCTACATTTTATAGCAATGTGTTAGATGGACAGAAATGGGATGTGTTTGAATTTGCAAATTGCACAACATTGAGGACAGTAAAATAGTTGTAGCAAACACAAGCTAATTGATGTCAATGTTTTGCCGTGATAAATTTAATATAAAAGTATAAAATATAAACCATTCTCCACTTTATTAAAAAAATAAACACACAACACCACAAACATCATGAGTATGAAATACAGGATTTAATGCTTACACTAGCAGGCTTTTAGATGACATAATGCTCAATAAAATAGGAATTTTTATTGTCATGTGGCTGTGGTAAATCTACTTTGAGCCTAGACTTTATTAAAAAAGAGGTGCATTATCTTAAAAAGAGGTAATACTATGATTAGTTTTGTGCATCATTCTTTCAGAGAGAGAGAGAGAGAGAGAGAGAGAGAGAGAGAGAGAGAGAAACAAACAAACAAAAAAGATAGATTTGAAGAAAGTGACCAATTCAGGGTCAGAGAATATTATAGGCTCTTAAGAAGCCAGATTGCATTCAGACTTCTTTCTATATTTAAAAGCCTATGTGGTGAAAAGCTAACACATGTAAGTAGGAGCTTAGTTCTGCAGAAGTAGGGCTAACAGATAGACATTGCAAAGCAATTAATTTTTTACTTAATTTAAGGCAATATTTCTCATTACATTTGAGACACTTCAGGAAGTATTAGCTTTCCCATCACTAGAGGTCTTCAAATAGTAGTTTAATGATCAGTTGAGAGAACATCTACACTAATAAAAAAGAAAGATGCAAACTAACTGTATCTCTGCAACACCCACCAGCTAATCAGGAGTGAGTATGCAAATTAACCTGATAAAGATGGTGGGTTAATTTGCATACACAGGCACCAAGTGGCCTGGGTCCTGGGAACATTCTTGGGACTCAGGCCACTCCTAGCCTGTAGGCCTGCACATAGGCCCTGAGCAGCCAGGGTCCCAGAAAGCCCCCAGCCTCTCCAGGCCTATGGACACAGGTGTCAATGTGGGGGATGTTCCCATACTGTGGCTGCTTGCGTGTGCACTGGTGCCAAGTGGCAGCCCAGGACCACGACCTCAGCCTGGTGCCTACAATGCAGGGCTGCCAGCCTTGGGGATGTGCCCCCCCCCCCAGGCCACACTGTGAGGATATGCTCCCAGCCTAGTGAATACAGCTTAGGGGGTCCTCTGAGCTGCAGAGGAAACACCTTTTTTAAAATATATATATATATATTTTATTGATTTTTTTTACAGAGAAGAGGGGAGAGGGATAGATGGAAACATCGATGAGAGAGAAACATTGATCTGCTGCCTCCTGCACACTTCCCACTAAGGATGCGTCCCCAATCAAGGTATAGCCCTTAACAGGAATCAAACTTGGGACCCTTCAGTCTGTAGGCCAATGCTCTATAAACTGAGCCAAAATAGTTCAATTATAAACACCTTTTCTGACCGCTCATTGGCTAAGCTCCCTGTACAAGGCCACTTGCAATTTTCTTGATAACTTGGATAATAAGAATCCAAGAAGGTGATTTAGGGTTTTTCCACCTAACTCCTGGAGGAAAAAAAACTAAGATCTGCTGCTGGAAGGGCTAAGAAATGTCATATCCTGCCTTAGCAGGTTTTGCTCAGTGGATAGAGCCTCAGTCTGCTGACTGCAGGGTCTGGGTTTGATTCTGATCAAGGGCAAGTACCTAGCTTACAGGTTCCTCCCTGGCTGTGGCCCAGGTCAGGGCTCAAGCAGGTAGCAACCAAAGTGTCCTTCTCACATTGATGTTTCTCTCTGTCTCTCCCTCTCTCTTCCACACTCTCTAAAAATCAAGGGAAACATATCCTCAGGTGAGGATTAAAAAATGAAAGACACATCTTGAAAATGTCTAAAGAAAATTGTCATTTTTTCATGGTGAAAGGACTGGAGTCTGTGTTGATAAAAACACCTTGATGGCTGAGGTGGCTGGCAGTGGCTGCAGCAGCAGGATGACGGGGCTGGCACCTTCCCCTGACCAGCCTGGTCACTTCCTGCAGAGGTAGGCCAGACTGTGGGGAGCGAGCCTAAGCCTTTAGTAGGACATCCCCTGAGGGCTCCTAGTCTGTAAGAGGAGACAGGCTGGGCTGAGGGGGACCCTCCTCCTCCCAATGCACTGGGCCCCTAGTATTTAATATTGTTCATTGCTTTGTCACCCATTTGCAAAGCAGTGCTTGACATATTAACCATGAGAAATATTTATCAGGTGAATGATTGACTAGAAAGGAGTTACTTATAACTAATGTTTATGGAGCCCCCATTAGTGGCCAAGTATAACTAATTTTTCTACTCTATAGGAAGGGGCAGTTATTATTTTTATTTTGTAGCTCAGAGAAATGAAGCACAAAGAGAAGGACTCTTACCCAAGTTACTCAGGAAGTAAATGGAAGAGGCAGGGTTCTCATTGTGGTTCATCAATTTCCTGAACTTGTTTCAAGTTTCAGAAGATAATTGACCTAGATAATCTATTAGGTTCCTTCGCCAAAAACTCCCTGAGATATGCTGTTATTAATGAAATAAGGAGGATTTTAGACCGAGAGAGTTCTGATACTTTAGTATCTTTCCCAAGCAAATCAAAATCTAATGCCTCAAGGTTAAGAAATCAAAACCTAAGGACCACCAATCATAAACAGCCATCTGGACTTTTCCAAGTAAGGCAAATGCTTAAGCTATAGCCAAGCAAGTAATCTCCTTTTTCTGCTTTTTCTTTTTCTCTATAAGTCTCTCCCTTACCTCCTATCAGTGAAGTGCTCCAACTATGTCCAGTTTAGCCCTGCCTGATTGGAATCGATTTTTGTTCAATAAACTTTAAAACAATTTGATGTACCTGATTTTATCTTTTAACAATGCCAATAGAAAGAATTTACCAACTCTTACTACATTAGAATCAATTTGTTTTCTCTATTTGTTAACATTAAAATAGAAGATAGAGATTTGGTGTTGAGACTACCTAATGGACATTTTCATTAATTAGAAGGGAAAAGCTCAGGACAGTAGTCTATGAGACTAGTACAGTGTGTGAGCTCAGGCAGCTGGAGCCAGGGTGACTATGGGCAATATGTTTTGGATGCCTAGAAGCAGTATACGGAGATAGTAGAAGTTAGAGACAATGACAATTGCACTATTTTGCAATGTTGCCTGGTTTAAACTGCTGGTTACCTTGTGAGGACTCATGCAGAGGCTGAGCTCTTTGAGGCCAGATTTAATCCCTACTACGATTTACATTGTATGAGCCTTTCTCAGTATTGCACAAAGGATATGAGTAGGACAGAATAAATAAATACGTGGTGACTACTATTGTCCTTGGGACAGCTGGAATGGCGCTGGGATTAATTTGTAACTCTTACTAATAACAAGCATGGAAACATGGAATAGACTGGTGAATCTCAGTGGTAGGGAGAAAGGGGAGCAGGAAGAGATTAAATAAGAACAGCATCGATCAGACAGTTGGACGACAAAGGGAGGTAGGGGAGGGTGGGGATAAGGGAGAGAGATCAACCAAAGGACTTGTGTGCATGCATATGAGCCTAACTAGTGGTCATGGACAACAGGGGGGTGGAGGCATGTGTGGGGAGGGGTTTGGGATGGAAATGAGGGGGATAATGACAAATATGTGATACCTTAATAAAGTAATGAAAAATAAATAAATAAAAATTAAAAAACAAACAAAGAATTTATGTACATAAATATATTACCTATGGATATAGACAATAGGGTGGTGAAAGCTTGGGGTTAGGTAGGAATCAGTTTGAAGGGAGCAATGTGGGAGAAAAGGGGAAACATCTATGATACTCTCAACAATAAAGCTTTTAAAAAAGTAATTAAAGCAAATTAAAATAATATTTAAGACCCTATTTTTATCTCTGTTGCTATGGTACTGCATTGTACAGAAAATACCATAATCCAAAAATAGATTATGCATTGACTATACATAAAATTTTTAAAATTAAAAATATGTCAAATACTTTGCAACAGGAAGCATCTTTTATAAATCACTCTCTGTATTGGAACACACAATGATATATTGAATGACTTAAAAAAATCAGATTTTTAAAAGCTGCTGTGTTTTCAACAGTTTTGTCTATTCTTAAATCAAAACATTACATCAGACTGTAACACATTATGTATAAACTTTCTCTGAAGTAGCTGAGGCTATCAAGTAGGAATAATGATGCTTTCTCTTCCTACCTTGATAGCTTGTTTATAAGAAGCAAATGAAAATGTGAAAGTACTTCAGAACTCTAAAAATAAGAGTTGAAAGGCAAACAATTATTAGAATGAATAATGAATATATGAAGTTCATGATGAAGGTATTTTCATTTTCTTTAAAAATAATATCTAAAAATCTAATGAGATATTTGGACTCAGGCTATCTCCTAGGACATGGAAAATAATATTTGTTAACCATTACTTTAAAATAACTGGTAAGTTTGAGTTGGTGATATGTTTAAATATTGGTTATTTAATAATAAACATACTTTAAAAATGTTTCAAATATACTGATTAGTAGTCTTTCTCCCAAAACATAATTTCTTGAAGAGTAATTATTGAGTAAATAGAATCAAATCCTTGTTATGATTACAGACTTTATTTTGTTGTAGAAGACCAAAGAAACCCAAGCAACACTTAGAGAAATGGAGTTACACAGTTTTATTACACTGGCAGTCTCAGAGGAGTTGCCTTCAAAGTCTGAGCAAACCAATATGGTAGAAGCCCTTTTTTTAATCCCCTATTAGTTTCTTTGTCCCCCAAATATGGATGGGACTTCTGGACCTTTTGTGGGCATTGCAAAAAACCCCATGGGTTGGGATGGGGGCCTTGAGACCATATCTAAGGCCCTGGCCTGGCACCAGCACTGATAACCCCTTCCAGGGGTTGTGTATTATTCATGGTTTATGGCCTCTGTAAAATGTGAGCATTTAGTTAACATTTCTTGCAAGACTAGATTGTGGAGGAAAGGGGCAGTGACTTAAGTATAGGTTATCAAGAATTTACATTAGGTTACTGCACAGATTCAGATTGCTAGCCCCCCAAGCATCAGGGTTACATTGGAATTAGCCTTTTAGCCTTCTCAATTTGAATTCAGATACTCTCTGTTCAAATTTCATCTACATTCCGGGTCTAAAATCTTGAACAAATTATATGAACTCTCTAAACTTATGATTTGTCATCTATGAAATAGGAAAAGTATCTAACTCCTATAATGTTGTGAGGATCAAATGGGATAGAATCTGTAAGGCATTCAGCACAGGACTGACTCACTAGATGTTCTCAAAAACGGAAGAAAAGACACACACACACACACACACACACACAAATCAGACATAACACATGTATGTAATTCTAACCTTCTACAGTTTAACTTTTGGTAATATATCATTTGAATTTCCAGTGATCTTGAAATAGTTCTTTTTTTTTTTTTTAATGCAAGTGCCAACATTTTTCTTTATAGCTTTATCACACATATTTCATCTATAAATCTTTTCTTTTTCTGCAGAAATTTTCTGTTAGTGCAGAAATATTAGCAAGCTCCATATAACATACCATTAATTTTTATTTGCTCTTGAAATAAAGATATGTTACCAACCTGCATTTGAAACACATATCAGAAATTCAGTAGTATGGAAGCAAGAGTGCTGGATTGGAACTTTTGAGAACGAGGTTTTTTATTTACCATCTTTCTTTGGGAAAAGTCACTTATTTTTGGAATCCCAGGTTACTATTTTGTAACCATTTAGATAATGAAAATCACCTGAAAGGGTTCTTGCAGCAATCAAAAGAGAGAATGCATGTAAAAATGCTTTATAAAAGTTAATAGCGTGTTGAAGTTGTCCAACAGATCAGGGATAGACCCTCATCCAAAATGTGGTTTTGGTGTCATGACTGATGTTATTGGACACACACTAAGAGGGTCCAAAAAGGTTTATGACTTATATAATGAGATTTTATATGTAGAGTAGGACAGACTACCAACCTAGTAAAAAAAAAAAAATAATAACGTTAGGTAGAGGAGACTGGTTAGGGATAGGGCCAGGGTAAGGGCCCCGTGGCATCAAATGTTGGGATGCTGGTATTAATTTTTATCCACTTTTTTAGATGTGGGGCTGAAGGGGAAAGGGAAAGAATAGAGCTTAAATAGCTGTCAGGAACCAAACATCTAAAATAGAGCCCAACTTTATTAAAACAAATTCTGGATTTTATTATTAAAATGTCAATGCCAGCCTGGTGATGTTGTTCCCACCCAAAGGCCATTTCCTTTCCTCTTCTTTGTTGATGGAACTGATCTCCCACAGAAGAGGCTGCAGATGCAGCCCAGCCAGGGGGGAGTGAGAGGAAGTCTCTTGGAGGGTTATTAGGAATGATTTTCCTCTCTGATAAAAAGAGCTGCCCAGGAGCCAAATGCTTCATTTCTCCATCATTAATATGTGTGATTCAAATTAATAATTGAAAATGGTAATACTATTAGGATTATTCGGGAACATTTCACATAAATCCAAAATATTGATTGTGTTAAAAAAAAATGTCCATGGTATTCCAAGATGTCTAACCTGAGCCACTTAAGATGAAGACAGGTAAATGAAGGCACATGTTAATAATAGTGGCTATGCCAAAACTGGTTTGGCTCAGTGGATAGAGCATTGGCCTTCGGACTGAGGGGTCCCGGGTTTGATTCCAGTCAAGGGCATATACCTTGGTTTCGGGCACATCTCCAGTGGGGGATGTGCAGGAGGCAGCTAGTCAATGTTTCTCTCTCATCGATGTTTCTAACTCTCCCTCTCCCTTCCTCTCTGTAAAATATCAATAAAAATATAATTAAAAAAATAATAGTGGCTACCTCCTGGTAATCAAAAGGTCTAATTACTGTCAGTAATAATGTACTTTGATTGCAGTGAACTCCCTGACACTTAATAAATATATTTATGGATTAGATACAAAATTTCAAATTATGAAGTTTATGCATGAATTCTTTGCAGTGATCAGTTCAGAAATACTGATTTAAAGTGTAACTCCTTTCCTTGAGAGCCAGCATTTTCAAAGGGGACTGTAGGAGGCAGAACTAAGTAGCTTTCATGATGCCAGGCCAAAAGTCCAGAATCCGTGAACATGTTATAAGACATGGCTTTGCATTTCATTAGGGAAAGTGAGTTCTTGATGGGAAGTCTTGCATTCTCCAAATGTTATCAAAGGCTTGGCTGTTTAATTTTCACACTTATCATCTTAACCCTGAACCTCTGGGGAAACATAACTGTATATAACTGACTTAATGTTTTTTCCTTCCACATTACTATGTTGACATCATGGAGAAATAACTTTTTAATATTTTACAATTTTCCAGCCAAATGTTGTCATCTAAACTCTTTAGAAACTCTTACAGCAGTTACAGTTTATTAGCAATGGAGTATTACATTCACCCATCTTGTCATGAAGCTTGAATTTTTTTTATGAAAATACATCAGCATGAATTCCCATGGAATTATTTTAATATATTGAAGAGAAAACTATTATTTTTTTTTTCAGTTGGAGACAGAAAAACAAAGAATTATAGATCCTTCTTTGTCTTTGAATCCTAAACTATTGATAGCTCTTACTTATTTTTCAATATTAATTACTAGAGGCCTGGTGCACAAATTCATGCACCAGTGGAGTCTCTAGGCCTGGTCTGCAGGGATCAAGCTGAAACGGGCTCTCTGACATTTCCAGAGTGGTCCTGGATTGTGAGAGGCCACAGGCCAGGCTGAGGGTAGGGAAATGATGGGGGAGGTTGGCCAGCCCAGGAGGGACTGCAGAAGGGCTCCAGGGCATGTCTGGCCCATCCTACTCAGTCCTGATTGGCCAGACCCCAGCAGCAATCTAACCTACCAGTTGGAGTGTCTGCCCCCTGGTGGTCAATGCACATCATAATAAACGGTTGAGTGGCCTTTAGCATATTATTAGCATATTAGGCTTTGATTGGTTGAATGGCCAACTAGATAACGAGATACTTAGTATATTAGGCTTTTATTATATAGGATTGGAAATACATAAGCAATGAATAAAAAGTTTCAATTTCTTTAAAAATTTTTCCAACTAGTTTTTCTATGTCAGTTTTTTCTTCCACTTTATCCATTATTTCTTTTTCTATATGACATTAGAGGGAACATTTTTTTGAAACTGAAATGCTGTTTTACTTGATGCTGAATGTAGCTTCTAATTGGTATAATTGACAATAACATTAAGTAATGCAATTACAAATGATAATGCATCATGTACTTTAAGATTATATTTTTGATTTCTCCATCTAGTCACTTTCCTTAATCCAAAAATTATAAAGAAGTATAAGTCAAGAAATCAAATATTTTTCTGTTCTTTTCCTTATTCCTCCATTTCTTAAATTACATGGCAACATTTCTGAATTAATTTTGGGAATATTGTTTATTTGTTCTCATATGAATAAATAGGAAATGAGGCTGGCTAATTTTTTTCCTGTGGAATTGTTTAATCTCAGAGCTCCTTTCTAAGCCTGTATTGATCATTTTATATCTTTATAGGTAGCCATGCATAGCTGAAGCATGATTATATTAAACTTGTTTCTTAGATACAATTGCAGGAAACTTGCAATTCTCAAACTGTATCTGTCAGTTACTCTATCTGCCTTAGAATATCATAAAACCTGACATCTCATTTCATTATTTTGGGGTACTTATCCCTTGCCTTATCATTAACAACGAGAAGAAACCAGCAAGTGATTTTTCTACAAGAACCATAAATCTTATGAGTTTAGTTTTCCCAAATGTATTTTGAGAGAATTTATACCAAAATGACAAACTTGGCAAGTCCAAAAAATATTTGCAAAGGAGACATTTCCAATATTTTATGGTTGAGTGATAACTCTGTACTCTTTGTGAACTTTGAACTCCTATTACTATTAATTGTCATGTCTTCTGTGTATGAATCAGAGTATCAGCATTATATTGTGTCCTCAAATTTAGAAGATGCATGCTTTTATTTATTTATTTAACTTTATTTTTATTGTTTACACTATTACACATGTCCCAATTTTTCGCTCCTTTGCCCATCTCCAACCATCTTTCATCCCTCTCCCCTTTCCTCTGGTTAACATCACACTGTTGTCTGTGTCTATGGGACATGCACATATGTTCTTTGGCTAACCCCTTCACCTTCTTTTATCCAGGTTCCCTCCTTCTGCCTTCCGACTGCTATCAATCTGTTTCATGTTTATTAGATTCCACATATAAGTGAGATAATATGGTATATGCCTTTCTCTGACTGGCTTATTTCACTTAGCATAATAACATGCTTTTAGAAGTCATATTTCATAGTCCTCAATTTATAGGGAGATATTTATATTAATATCTTTATTGATATTTAAATTAAGATATTAATTGATTCCATATATACCATGAGAAATCATTTTGATATATTTTGATAACATACATCAATGCAGGTGGTGGAAGATGACTCCAGATTTAATATTATTTAATATCATTCAATATTATTATTCACAACACATCTAAATTATGCAGGCAGGATGAGATTAGCATATTGCTGCATAACATGTTGTTTAACTGACCATCAAAATCTGGGTAAAGAGAGACTCTCTGCAACTACTAAAGAAATTATTATATTCCCAGGAATAAAAATTGATTCACAGAGACAGAATATATAATTTGGAAAAGAGTGTGCTTATAATTATCCTATCTAATTAAGAGAGAACATGCTAATTGATCCTCACACCATTGCAAAGATGGCCCACAGCCAATAAGGAGGGGATATGCTAATTGACGGCCCTGCCCTCAAAGATGGTGGTGTCCATAGCCACTAGATGGTGGTGCCCAGTTTACTCAGCCCCACCAAGGTGGCTAGCATGCAGCAAAGCCAGGCCCACCTCCAAAGTCCCTGTTCCCCTTATCCTTCAGCCACCCAGGGCTGGCCTGAGGCACAAGCAAGCCTTGGATGTCAGCTGCTCAGCTGCCCAGTGCTGCCCAAGGCTCAGGTAACCAGGGCCCACTGAGACTTGAGCTGCTGGCAGTGGCAGCAGCAGAAATGTGATGGGGCATCACCTTCCCCTGATCATCAGGTCTCCTCCTGCCCTGAGGGCCCATGAGGACTGTGAGAGGGGGCAGGCCGGGCTGAGGAACCCCCATCCAGCGCATGAATTTTCATGCACCAGGCCTCTAGTAATCAATAAATCAGCACAGTTAAGTACCATTGAAATATTTACTCATTTCTCTCCGAGAGCGCAGTTAGTAATTTTACATGTATATCTCCTCTCCTACAATTTGAAAGGTATATCATATGTATTTAAAAGCAAAAAAAATAGTAAGTATTCAATTTATAATTATGGAATTAAATTGAATAATGTGGGAGAGGAGAGAGAGAAAAGTTGGTGAAAGCTGAAAAAATATAGACCAAACTCAATTTGTGGTACTTGATGCTTTAAGTGCAAAAGAACATTGAAAGACATTGGAGGTTGTTATATGTATTACCAAGCATCTCACTTACTACTAAGTTTTCTCTCTGGCAACTTCAACAGTATGGGAATCAGATACATTGTGCATATCCTCCTCTGTCAAGGCTATCTTTGGGGGAAATAGTCCCTTCCTTATTCTTGATGGTACTGACCCCATCTATTAGGTCTAGGTATGATAATATCCTGAGCAATGTTAGCCCCTCAATGATGGGTTCAGGAACATGTGACTCAAATGAAATTTATGATAATCCTACTCATAGGATTTTGTTAGAACTGTTGATAATAACATCCTTTCCTTCCTTGGCATTGTGACCTATCTAAAAATTTAAGTCTAGAGCTCCCAGTGATCAAAATTGCCATCTAATGGGAGAAATTTAGCCCAGAAATAAGTCAAGATAGGAAGAAAACAGAGAAGAGTGATGGAAAGATATGCTATAATAACTTGTTTAGATCACCCATTGAATTCAGCAACCCCTGCAGCTAGTTGTATCCCTTGAACTTTTAAATTTATGACATCTGCAAATGTAAGATACCCAGGCAAAGTTGTAACAGATTCTAAATGTGGAACATGCCAGATAGAGATAAATTGAATGGCACTAGGGATTTTCCCGCCCAAGTCTGCAATGTTAACATTTTCTTATATACATACACAGAGTAGTTGGTTAAACTGCTGTCTATTCGAGATAAAAAGTCAGATTATGTGTTTTTCAAGACTGATATTTTGAAATTGTCATACTGTGAAAATTTTCCTGTGAATGTGACTGGATGAAGTAGCCATCACCCACAAGTCAACACATGGTTTTAGAACCAGAGGCAATATTTAGATAAAAACTTGGGTTATTTACCTTTGTGGATGGAATGATTGTACTTTTAATTGAAGCTGGAATAGTAGGATTATGTTTAAACTATAATTTTAAAATTGTATAAGAAAAGAAGGGTATATGTGTCATAGTCATGGAGTTTGGGATGTAATAGATGCTTTGATCACTCAGTGCATGACTTTGTGAAGACACTGTTTTATTGTCCTTAATCCACTGACTAGCTCAAGGGAGTCTAACTCATCCTGAGGCATACACTATCAGAGTAACATGGAGGTTAGTTTAAATATGGACATATTAACCAAGCCAGTCAATCAGTGCCCATCTCAAAATGTTTGCAGTAACTGTTGGGGAATAGGAATACATATTGTCAACTAAACTGCTGGTGAGTACTTTTACCAGTAAATGAGCAAAGCCTATTTGTTTATATCCTAATATATAAAGAACCTGGGTCTGTTACATCCACATTGACTAGAGGCTTGACCAACTGGAAGTTAGTTCTACAGTCAGCTGGGTTGTCATGGTGACTCAGCACTGACTGCTATGGCTGAAGGTGTAGTGACCCAGCACTGACTGCTGAGGGGGCTGAGAATCAGATCCAGAGAGGCCTGAAGAGAGAAGCAGGGTCTGATCTGTGGCTTCTGTGGCAGCTGTTGATCAGCACCTGCTTCTCTCTTTCTCTCCAGGCCTGGCCAGTAGCCTCACCTTCATTTCAATCCAGGCCTCCACCAGGGGAAGCTGATCAGCCCTGCCTTGATGATCAGGCCCCATTGATAGTCCCAGTGACACTGACTGGCATAGAAACTGACCAATCAGAACCAACTCTGAGTCAACTGTAAGAAGCCAATGGCTGCCTACGAAGTGGAGCATTTGATGCTGACTGGCATAAAAACTGATCAATCAGAACCAAATCTGGGAGCCAATGGCTGCCTAAGATGGTGAGCTTTTGACAGTGACTGGCATAGAAACTGACCAATCAGAACCAAATTGGCTGTCAGAGGAGAGCAGTTGGGTACAATCCGGATGGCAGGGGAGCAGTTAGGGGGTGATCAGGATGGCAGGCAGAAGTGGTTAGGGGCAATTAGGCAGGCAGGCAGACAAGCAATTAAGACCCAGCAGTTCCAGATTGTTAAAGGGATGTCCTGTGGGATTGAGCCTAAACTGGCAGTTGGACATCCCCCAAGGGGTCCCAAATTGGAGAGGGTGCAGGTTAGGCTGAGGGACATCCTCCTAGTGCACAAATTCATGCACCAGGCCTCTAGTAACAGAAATAAGAAATTAAATCTGAGGAATGGATGAGTGATGGGTGAAGAAGAGAACAGAGGAAGGAAGGAATGAGAGTAGAGAAAAAGAGGGACTCTGACAGTATTCTTGGATACAGATTTTATTGAAGCCAGGCATACTTTTGGTATGCTCAGTTATATGAAACAATAAAAATTTTTTTGGCCTTATCAAATTTGACTTGTATTTCTGTTATTTGAAATAAAGATTGTATTTAAATGTAGATATCACATTTTAAGAGAGAAATTATCAAATAGATAAAATATGTCAAAAAGTTTAACTTCTGAAGCTCGATGTGTTTTACCCACATAAAAACTCGTGGAGAATAATCCACAGCTAATATAACACTATTATGTCCCAAGCAATTAGAACAAATTCAGTCTTTTGAATTTTCAACTTTAATTAAATCTAGGGCAATTGCTATAGGCAGGCATATTGATGGCAGTGCTATTATAACAGATTATGTGATATTAATTTTTTAAATGACACAAAATCTTTGATAATTTTATACAAATACTAAAACAATCTATAGCTATATAAGACAACTAAAACATGAACAACGTCCTTAAAATAATCTTTCTCATAATGACAATAATTATTATGATTGCCATAGGTACTTGATGAATTTTTTTGTGAGGTAGGTGTGATTATGTTCTCTAATCTACAAATTAGAAGCCGACTCTCATAGAGGTAGCCTTAACCACCATATATTACTGCTGACTTAGTTAGGGTACTATAGTTGAACCTGCAGTAACAAATGCACCTCAGTATTTTTGTGGCTTAACTCTATAAGTTTGTTTTTCCCTTAGCAGGTTTATTTTATTTTATTATTTTTTTATGCTTCTATTGATTTCAGGGAGAGGAAGGGAGTGGGAGAGAGAGATAAAAACATCAATGATAAGAAAGTATCATCTCTTGGCTGCTTCCTGCATGCTCCCTATTGGGGATGGAGCTTGCCCTGACCTGGAATATAACCATGAGCTTCTGGTTCATGGGTGAGTGCTCTACCAGACTTGATGGGCTTGCATAGGGGTTTTGAGCAGGTAGTAAGGTCTGCAGAATAACTATCCTCCACCTAGTTGTTTAGTCACAGGTTGACAAGAGTCCCTGCTATCTTCAACACATGACATTAAATATTCCAGGCAAAGAAAACAAAGTGGCCATGGAGAAGCTGTGAGGGAAGAATATGTGGGCCACATCTTGAAGTGGCACATACCATTTCCACTGATATTCCACTGAATGGCACTTCTTCAGTGCAAGGGAAGCTGCTTTATCTTGTCTAGCTGTGGGCTCAAAAAAGAATTAATCATTTTTAGTAGCTAGCTAGTAGTTGCCTTCCCAGTTTACTTTTAAAATTGTATTTGATGTAGTATTAGAAAGAGAAAGAAGAAAATAACTATGAAAAGCTCACTAGAAACTAGAACATGATTCTGAGTGGATAATTGTCAAAAGTAAAAATAGGATAAAGCTGAACGTTTTCAAAAGAAAAAATAATTAAGTTACCTCTCTATTTGCCTTTCAGGAAATCAATAAAGCAATAGAAATACTGTGAGATTTAGGACCAGAGAGAACTGGATATAATTCTCACTTGAATATTAACTAGCCATTTGATATTGGATAAGCTCCCTACCCTCACTGAGTTATAGTTTCTTTGATATGAAATGGGTATCATGCATCCCAAATAACATTCTTATGAAGATCAGATTTCATATAAATAAGGAATCACTATGTGTTATTTTGTGAAATGTAATATTTTTAGAATTATTGTGATCAGAAAAATAAATTGAGTAGCTAGTTCATGTTAGTGGTATTTCACTATTAAAAATGCTGAGTTTTGGCTTTTTATTTTTTGTGAGTACAAAATTGACCCTGAGCAACTGTTTGGAATAAGGAGGGATGGTGGTGAAAAGTAGTTTCAGATGGGAAAAGCAAAAGGCTTTAGAGGCAGAGAACCAGGTGGTTCAGAGATGTGTTTTGTCTTCTAAAGCCACATCAAATTCATATGACAACCCTTTAAATTTCTGTGGTCACCCAGATTATTGTTGCGCTCATGCACTGAGATAAGTGGTTTCTAAACTTCATTTCCTCACTTTCTCTGAATCCAAACTCATGTGGTGTTTATAGGGATATATATTCACTTATCTATCATGATTTTAGTAAGAAGAAGAAATAGCTACTTAAAATAAGGCAAACCATCATTGACAAATAGACTTAACTGTGGAGTTCAGCTTGCTTTGAAGATTTAACTTACTTCTCCTAATTCTTTCTAACCACCTTGTTTTTGGTATCCTCACTACTAATTATGAAATACTGAAGTAAAATGGTTTGAGGTAAAAATCTTCATAGTTATTCCATGTCCAATATAGAACCTAATGCCTCTTACCAAGGATATACTCAATGGATGGGTGTATGGATATGTATTCAATGGATATGTATTCATGCATATGTATTCAATGTTTAGTGGACCTAGCCTGTTTCAGGATATTTGATGCTAGAAAATGCAAACATTAGTATGTGGTTAATTTATTGCTTTCAAAAATAACATTATTGTCCACTTGCAGTGTTATCTTTCAGCTACATTAATCTGCCTTGATTACAAAGTACTCTTATACTTTCTAGTTGTTACTCATTCATTCATTTATTTGTTCATTTATTCATTATCTATTTACTAATGTAATTTAACCTAGAACACTTTTTGTACTGCCTGATTCTCATCAATGACATTTATTTAGCTTCTCCTTTTAGAGGTCTCCTTTTCCTGATTTTTCCAGTCCTATAAACAAGTCAGTAACAAAGCAAGCAAGTCTTTTCATGGGAGAAGAGGAGAGGCAAGAGCAAAAGACAAAATCCTCTTTTCTAGCATAAATCTGGGGAAGATGGCAGGCATGAAAAATAGAAAGGATCAAATACTATGATGTGCTAAGTCCTTATAATTTATCTTGTTTTCTTCTAAACCAATTACAAAATACAGGGTTATTTTAGAGCAAAAGGACTGAAGATATGTATCATAATCTCATATATATATATATATATGAGATTAATCTATTTTGTTACATATTAGAAATTTCAGTTTTATAAGATGACTAGTGGCCCAGTGCATGAAATTCATGCACGGGGGGGTGGGTTCCCTCAGCACAGTCTGCACCCTCTCCAATCGGGGACCCCTTGGGGAATGTCCGACTGCTGGCTTAGGCCTGATGTAGTATCAGGCCTAAGCCAGCAGTCGGACATCCCTCTCACAGTCTCAGACTGCTGGCTCCTAATTGCTCACCTGTCTGCCTGCCTGATCATCCCTAACCTCTCTGCCTGCTTGCCTGATGGTTCCTAACCCCTCTGCCTGCCTGCCTGATTACCCCTAACTGCACTCCCCTGCTGGCCTGATCTTGACCCCAACTGCCCTCCCTTGCCAGCCTGGTAACCCCAACTGCCCTCCCCTACTGGCCTGATCTCACCTTTAACTGCTCTCCCCTGCTGGCCTGATTGCCGCTATCTGCTTATGTCTGCCTGATCACCCCTAACTGACCTCCCCTGGTGGCCTGATTTTGCCCTCAATGGCCCTCCCCTGCCTGTCTGGTTGCCCCCAACTACCCTCCCTTGCCAGCCTGATCTCACCCCCAACTGGCTTCCCCTGCTGGCCTGATTGCCCCCAGCTACCCTCTCCTGCCAGCCTGGTTGCCCCCAGCTGCCCTCCCCTGCTGAAATGATCTTGCTACCAACAGCTTTCTCTTGCTGGCCTGATCTCCCCCCAAACTGCCCTCCCCTGCCATCAAATTTGGTTCTTTTTTATTTTATTGATTTTTTACAGAGAGGAAGGGAGAGAGATAGAGAGCTAGAAATGTCAATGAGAGAGAAACATCGACCAGCTGCCTCTTGCACAACCCCCACTGGGGATGCGCCCACAACCAAGGTACATGCCTTTGACCAGAATCGAACCTTGGACCTTTCAGTCCACAGACCGACGCTCTACCACTGAGCCAAATCGGTTTCGGCTCTAATTTGGTTCTGATTGGTTAGTTCTATGCCAGTCAGCATCAAAAGCTCTGCCTCCTAAGCAACCCAGATTTGGTTCTGATTGGTTGGTTTCTATGCCAGTCAGTGTCTCTGGGCCTATCTCTGAGCCTGATCAGAGAGGTGGGGCTGATCATCAGCCCCTGGGGAGGCCTGGAGAGAAACAGAGGTGTGACTCCTGGTGAAGCCCAGAGAGAGAGAGGTAATGGCTGATCAACAGCTGCCATGGAGGCTGTGGATCAGACCCTGCCTCTCTCTTTGGGCCTCTTTCTGGGCCTAATCCACAGCCCTCTTGGCAGTCAGTGCTGGGTCACCACAGCAACACAGCACTGACTGCAGGACTGACTTCCAGTGTTTGATCAAGCCTTCAGATGATCATTACAGATCCTGGGTTTTTATATAATAGGATAGCAGATATTTAATCAAATGGAGAAGTGTTAAGATAGACAAAGACAAAAGGTAAGAAGAGATTCCATGTTTAATAATGACATCATTTGATACTTTTTTTTTTTAATCTTTTGGACTTTTAATTTTTTAATTTTTTAATTTTTTTAATTTTTTAAAAAATTTTAAAATATATTTTATTGATTTTTATGCCCCCCTCCCTTCCTCCCATACATACCCTCCCTCCCCAGAGTTTTATACTTTTTATTTTGTACTTATTTACTTATAAAGATTTTGAGTAAGATCACAAAATTCAAGCTCGTTGAACAGAAGGAAATTTCTATTAAAGTCAGTTTACTTTTCACGTATCTATTACTATTCCAAGCTATTGGATTGTATCTCATTTTATAATAAAATAAAGCACTTCAGCTATTGCTATACTTTTAATCAACCCATGCTATATAGTCTACTTTAAAATGATTCTTTTAATGCTTTATTGGGCTATTAAACTCTAGGATGGAAGTGTGTTTCTAAAAATAAAATATTTATGCCATAAACATTATTGGGAGAGATATATATTTATAAGGTCATTTGCATCTCATTTTGAAAATGGCTTTAGGTTAACTTGTTGCTCCCTCCTTGTTTTTTGAAGGTGTTTTCTTGTGAGCTACGCACTCTTGTTTCCTTATGGCTTTTATTATGCAGGAAATACTTTGCAGTATTTAGGAAGGCATTTGAAAATAACATGATTAGCCACCTTCCTCTTATCATCAGTAACATCTTTCTTTTGCTACATTATTCTTAGATTTCAAATGTTGAGTTATACTCATTGCCTGTGATAAATTGATCAGTTTAGAGATAAGTGGGCTGTATAAACTGCTCTCCACTCACATGCACTGCCCACATCTTTCTCTTTCTGGGCAGACCCACTCATATATATCACTTCCATTTTTATCATTATTCAGATAGCTTTCAAATCACCTTCTCCAGTCCCAAGCATTCCCCTTGTTGACAATCTGAATTTTCAAGGGCTGATGAATATCTTTACTTGTCTATACCTGTATTCCTAAACAGAATACATTTGAAATGAAGTGGATTTTCTCTATGTACTCTCATTCTCATTCCTGATGAAATATTCTTTCCTTTTTTTGTGGTCATTATTTTTATTAGTGGTGACATATGTCTCTTAGTTGCCTAGGATACAGTAATTTATTCTTTCCTTTTCTTCTTTAATCTTATTATTCACAGATCTTGATTCTACTTGAAAAATGTCTTTTGTATCTTCCTTCATATATTCTCTGCATACTTCTATTTTTTCTGGCCTGTGCTTGACTTCTTGCTTTTAATTTCTTGCTACTCAATTTCACTCTCCTTTCTACCACTAGGATTTTCTTCTTAAATCACAGGTTGGTTCGTAATGACCTTTCTTCATCTAAAAAATCTTCCAATTTTCTACTACTGCAGAATAAATTCAAACTTTTTATAAAATTCCAAGACCTTTCAAGATATGTGGCTTAATATAAATCAAAACCTCAATGCAGGCAGTATAGTCCCCATACCCAGGGCTTGTCATTTTACTCTTCTCTGTCTTTTTAGAATATTTTTTCCCCTTAAACTTTCTCTTCATTTGTCATTGTTCTCCTAAACTTTCAAGGCTAACCTGCAATTCCTCCTTATTTCCTGTACACAATAGGCTCATTCCTGTGAAATCATAGGAAAATTGATTTGGATTTCTACTTCGATTTGGTATTATTGTGAATATAATGAAATTTTATCACAAATTGATTTAACTTACTCAACCATCTATTTGTGTGCTTTGCATTTCAACAGTATTGTTGAATCTCTCTCTACTAACCATTCTTTTCAAAGAAAAGTACAAGTTCAGAATCATGGAAGTTAAATTCCCCATATTTATATACATTTCCACAGTCTTTTGATAGGAGCATCTTGCTGAGTATGGTTTGATGCAGTCCCAGTTTGGTATGTTGTAGCGTTTTTGCTTATTTTAGTAATGTCTCAAAATTCTAGACCAGTGATAAAGAAGCTCTTAATAGAATATTCCTTCTTTGCCACACTGGCCTAATTATTAGTTACATGCTCATTTCCAATGTGACATTCCTAAGGAGATTTTCAATTTATCTCTTTAATTAATCCACTAATATATTTTGAGAGAGAGGTAGAGAAGAAGGGAGAGAGGGAGAGAGAGAGAACACATCAATGGGTTGCCTCCTCCATGCACTCCACCTAGGGATTGAACCTGCAATCTGGTCATGTTCCCTGACTGGGACTGGGACTGGGAATTGAACCAGTGCTTTCAGTGCAAGGGCACACACTCAACCAACTGAGCCACACAGGCCAGGGTGGGAACTTCTCATTTTTTGAATAAGAAACAAATCTATAACTTTTATGTTTCAAAATCTTAGGTATTTTTTGTTTGTTTGTTTTGTTGTGTTTTAAACGTTTCAAAGAAATATACGTGTCATGTGTTTCATTTTTAAAAATATATATTTTATTGATTTTTTACAGAGAGGAAGAGAGAGGGATAGAGAGTTAGAAACATCAATGAGGGAGAATCATTGATCAGCTGCCTCTTGCACACCCCCTACTGGGGATGTGCCCTTAACCAAGATACATGCCCTTGACCGGAATTGAACCTCGGACCTTTCAGTCTGCAGGCCAATGCTCTATCCACTGAGCCAAACCGGTTTCAGCTCATGTGTTTCATTTTTAACATCTATCACTATGCTCTTCTCATAGTGTCTGATGTGTGCTCTGTAAACTGAATTAATTTGACTTCGTCTAAATAGCATGGGCCTCACAGAAATTGTAAATAGTCTCAAGCAGTGTTAGGTTTCTTTTATTCAGCTATCTTTGTTGCAGGGTGGAAATTCTCTGTATCCTCTCCTTAAAACTTCATGATCATTTGGGCATCCTACAGGAAACTTTTACTATTGCTTTTGTGAATTACCAGATTGGGGAGGAATCTTAACTTTTTGATCTAGTAAATAAAAGTGCAGGGCTGATCTAACTAAATTTTCTTTAAATTCAATACGAATTAAACTCTTCCTAAGCCCTCCAAAAAATCAGAAAGTGGTGCCAAGTGGCCCACTAATGTGGTACATTCAAACTCACAAATTATACTTCACTGTGTCCTTTTGGTTTGATAAAAGAAAAGAGTGGTTTAATGTTCTTATGTGAAAAAAAAAAGTGTGTGTGTGTGTGTGTGTGTGTGTGTGTGTGTGTGTGGCATTATCACATCTCAGCAATAATAAACTCTTCTTTTCTATGATGTTGTGACATTTTAATGCCTTTGCAGGAATAGATGACACAGAGTCATCTGCAAGTTGTAAGATTTCAATTTTACACTTTGGAGATTTCATCTTTTGATGGAATCCCTTTTATAACCTGACTACTGTCAGGTTATGTTGTCTCTCATTACGGCCTTTGATCATTTTCTCAGCAGAACAAGGCTAATGTCATCATCATCATTAAGCTCTGGAAGAATTTCCTGCTGGGGTTTCAGAGAATCACAATATTTCTCATTTTGTAAAAAGCATGAAGGGAATTTTTACTTCTCTTATTTCTTCTATTGAATGTTTAGAGTGAAGGCCAAAAAATAAAACAAGTGTCTTGAATGAAGTAATCTTATATATTTTCTTCCATGTGTTTTGTCCCCAGTGTTTCCTGGATGGATCTTTGCCTCAAAATAAGCCTTCAAATTTAGGAACCACGTTAGATGATTCTCTGAATTATAAACCTTATCATGAACAGCCAAGCACAGTAACTACCAGCCATCTAGCCTGAAACTGTAAGTTTATGTTTTTTTAGCATTTGGCCTATTCTCCTGACTAATATTTGCTATGCACCATTCATATTCCAATTAAGCTATCAAGAATATATGCAATTTTATAATAGTAATACTATCTTTTGGGTTGTTTTTCATAACTGGAATATGGTAAATACTATGTGAAATTATTTCATGTATGCAAATCACTGTTGTGTTTGTGTCAATGTCAAAGGCATATTATTAGTATATGACTGCTCTAGAATGACAGTGGAATCTGAATAATTAATTGACTGCTGAAAGGTCAACTTAACCACTTGCAGAAAGTTTAGGAAGGCCTGTTATGTTTCAGTCGTTAAGTACTTAACCATAGCTTTATTTATTTCTCACCGCCATTTTATTGGGTCATTAAGAATGATCTTTGTTACTATGGTTCTATGAGAAGAGAAACTGAAGGGTATAGAAGTAGATAGAAACTGTGGTTAAGCCAGTCAACCAAAGTTACAACCAAGGTCACAGATACAATAGAAATATGAAATTACACATCTAAGCACTATGAGTTGTTTCATTAGTCAATAAAAGGAGGTAGATTACTTCTTAGATGTGGCATATTTGCAATTTTTCAGCTTCTAACAAAACAATATCTTATATTTATATGACGCCTTTACATTTCATCTTATCCAATCATTCAGCAAATATTTATTTCCTACTTTGTGAACTGCCCTGTGAAGGAGTGCATACTCGACAATGTCATTTTTTGTCCTCAAGGAGCTTCATATATACCATTCAACATAATATAAGGCACTGAGAAGGGAAAGACACATATTAACTATTAAAAGCAGCATGAATCTCACAGATCATAGAACAGAAGTTTGGTTTTCCTTACAAGTATTTCTTAAATCATGACTTCTCTTTTTCATTTTAAATTTATTTTTTATTGTTTACCATATTACAGATATCCCTGATTCCCCTTCACCTTTTTCCCCCTTTGACCTAGCCACCCCCACCCCGACCCCCAACCCAGGCCTTTACTGCACTATTGTCTGAGTCCATGGGCTATAAATATATGCATATAAGTTCAGAAGTAGGCCCCCAAATTTTAATTCTCTATTTAATAAGATATATATATGTTTTATTTATTTATTTTTTAAAATATATTTTTATTGATTTTGTACAGAGAGGAAGGGAGAGAGATAGAGAGTTAGAAACATCGATGAGAGAGAGAGTCATCGATCAGCTGCCTCTTGCACCCTCTACTGAGGATATGCCCTCAACCAAGGTACATGCCCTTGACCAGAATCGATCCCAGGATCCTTCAGTCCTCAAGCTGACGCTCTATCCATTGAGCTAAACTAGTCTCGGCATAATAAGATATATATATATGTTTTAATTTTTTTCAAAAATAATCAACATATGACTTGTCAGGATGAATAGATCTTGGTTTAGTTTCAAATGTTTGAGATTTAATGTTTTATTAATTTCTGTTTTTGAACTCTTGGTTGCTACCAGACTGGTGAAAAACTTTGGGCCTTCCAAGGAGCTCTTGCTTTTACAGGTTCATGCTGTAATGACACGGGAGAGATAGAATACATTTAATTCTCAGATACTGCTACAAACTGAGTATTAATAAATAAAATAAATGAAAAAATAGGAGCAAAGTTTGCATAGATTTATATCTCAGAACATTATTTCAGCCACATTCTCATTTAGTAAATTTTTGTATAGCTGTCAAGATTTATCATCTACTTTCTCTCTCTCTCTCTCTCTCTCTCTCTCTCTCTCTCTCTCTCTCTCTCTCTCTCTCTCTCTCTCTCTCTCTCCCCTCCCTCTCTCTCTCTCTCAGCTGTCCAAATAGATAAAACATAACTTCATGTACCAGACAGTGACTTCCAGATTTTGGAGGTTGAGTTGGGTTGAGTAGGTTCCTCATCAGTAGATGCAGACCCTCTCACCCATGAGATCCTCTATCCTCTTGGCACAGGACATCCACTCACACTCCTCTTCCTAGACCTCAGTCACAGGCAAGCAGAATTCTCCTTGCAGGACTGGATGATAAACAGCTAGCTATCTAGTTTGAAGTCAGCCAAGTGGAAATTTTAGGTATTAAGCTGATAAAGGCATTATCACTCACCTAAAACCTTACCCTCATTTCTTTCTTCTCAGACTTAACACTTTCTGGCTAGTCCCTGGGTACTCAGAGGGAGATATCACCCATCTCTGTTTAAACTCGCCCACAAAGAGCCCCAGAAAAGGAGAGCTGAGAAGCAAATGACCAGGTCCATACAAGCTCATGTTTCCATCCTGGGCGGGCCTTGCTGCCTTTGTTCCTTCCTGACCCAGTATCACTATTATTCAGATGGTGGACAAATTGCAGTGGAATGAGAATAGACCCCTTATGGGGTAGAGAGGCTCCATGTGCGATCCATCTCTGGATTTCTGAGACCACTTCTAAAGGGCTTAAATTCCAGGTCCTTACCTGTGCTCCACCCCAACCCCCCAACCTTTGTGTACAACTCATTAAGCTCTGCTCTACTCCACAGGCACCACAAAGAGGAGTTCCTCTACTGTCCTAATTGAGGATCACTGCTCTAGAATATTCACCTTCTAAGGCCAAGCAGCTCTCTTTGCAACTTTGTGTGTAGGCTTTCTTCCCCAGCACCCTCTCTGTGCTGTTGTTACCAAGCCAGTTTCATTGGAACACAGCTGGAGATTCCAGCACTTCCAGAGAAGCTTCCTCAGTTTCCCTGAATAAATCTCATTCCACAAAATCAAGTTTTCAATAAATAGAATAGCACAACTACATTTTTGGCTCTAGGCTAGCAGAAAACTGAACACATTTAACCATACAGATTATCAGGAGTCCCAGGACTTCCAAGGAATTAAGAGGGAATCATACAGGTAACTGAAAAATGACAGTGACTGTTTAAATTACTCCTTCCGATATTTCATGTCAGTCTAGGACTTACAATCTTTTCTAAAACGGGATCTTGCCACTTCCCTGAAGAAATATTCCCTACACTAAGAATTTATAATTTCAGCCTTAATTGGTTTGGCTCAGTGGATAGAGCTTGCGGACTGAAGGATCCCAGGTTCAATTCTGGACAAGGGCATGTACCTTGGTTGCGGGCACATCCCCATTTTGGGGGTGTGTAGGAGGCAGCTGATTGATGTTTCTTTCATTTCTTCTCTGTAAAAAATTAATGAAATATATATATATATTTGTTTTGTTATTTTTTAAAATATATGTTATTAATTTATTTGCCCACCTGCCTCCCATACATACCCTTCCTCCCCAGAGTTTTATGTCCATTGGTTGTACTTATATGCATGTATACAAGTCCTTCGGTTGATCTATTATCTGCCCCAGATCTCCCTCCCCTCTCCACTGTAATGTGACAGTCTGCCTGTTGCTTTACTGACTCTATATCTATCTTTTGGTTCATCAGTTTATAATGTTCTTTATTATTCATAAATGAGTGAGGTCACGTGGTGTTTCTCTTTCATTGATTGGCTTATTTCACTCAGCATGATGTTCTCCAATTCCATCCAGGTTGCTGCAAATGATGAGAATTCCTTCTTTTTTATGGCAGCATAGTATTTCATTGTGTAGATGTACCATAGTTTTTTGATCCAATTATCTGCTGATGGGCATCTAGGCTGTTTCCAAATTCTGGCTATTGTAGATTGTGCTGCTATGAATATAGGGGTGCATATATCCTTTCTGATTGGTGTTTCTAGTTTCTTGGGATATATTCCTAGGAGTGGGATTAGTGGGTCAAATGGGAGTTCCATTTTCAGTTTTTTGAGGAAACTCCACACTGTTCTCCACAGTGGTTGTACCAGTCTGCATTCCCACCAGCAGTGCACGAGGGTTCCTTTTTCTCCGCAACCTTGCCAACACTTGTCGTTTGTTGATTTGTTGATGTTGGCCATTCTAACAGGTGTGAGATGGTACTGCATTGTTGTTTTGATTTGCATCTCTCAGATAATTAGTGACTTTGAGCATGTTTTCATGTGCCTTTTGGCCTTCCTTCCATCTTCTTTTGAAAATATTCTATTTAGGTCCATTGCCCATTTTTTAATTGGATCATTCATCTTCCTTTTATTTAGTTGTATAAGCTGTCTGTAGATGTTGGAGATTAAACCTTTATCAGTGGTAACATTTGCAAATATGTTCTCTCACACAGTGGGCTTTCTTGTTATTTTGTTGATGGTTTCTTTTGCTGTACAAAAGCTTTATATTTTGATGTAGTCCCATTCGTTTATTTTCTCTTTAGCTTCCATTGCCCTAGGGGCATTATCAGTGAAGAAGTTATTTTGGCATATGTCTGAGATTTTGCTGCCTGTGGATGCTTCTAGTATTTTTATGGTTTCCCGTCTGATGTTTAAGTCCTGTATCCATTTTGAGTTTATTTTTGTGAATGGTGTAAGTTGGTGATCTAGTTTCATTCTTTTGCATGTATCTGTCCAATTTTCGCAACACCATTTATTGAAGAGACTGTCTTGACTCCACTGTATATTCCTGCTTCCTTTGTCAAATATTAATTGAGCATAGTGATTTGGGTTGATATCTGGGTTCTTGATTCTATTCCATTGATCTATATGTCTGTTCTTATGCCAGTACCAGGCTGTTTTGAGAACAATGGCTTTGTAATACAGTTTGAAGTCTGGTATTGACATCCCTCCTACTTTACTCTTCTTTCTCAGGATTGCTGTGGCTATTCGGGGTCTTTTATTGTTCCAAATGAACTTTTGGAGAGTTCTTTCTAGGTCAGTGAAATATGCCCTTGGTATTTTAATGGGGAGTGCATTGAACCTATAGATTGCTTTAGGAAGTATGGACATTTTGATGATGTTGATTCTACCAATCCATGAACATGGTATGTTCTTCCATGTTTTTACATCTTCCTCTATCTCTTTTTTCAGTGTTGTGTAGTTTTCCACATATAGTCCTTTACTTCCTTAGTTAAATTTATTCCTAGGTATCTTAATTTTTTTGGTGCGATGGTAAATGGAATTGCTTTTTTAGTCTCTGTTTCTGTAATTTCACTGTTGGTGTATAGAAATGCCATGGATTTCTTGGCGTTAATTTTGTGTCCTGCTACATTGCCAAATTCATTTATTAAGTCAATTAGTTTTTTAATGGAGTCTTTTGGTTCTTTTATGTACAATATCATGTCATCTGCAAATAAAGATAACTTTACTTCTTCTTTTCCAATTTGGATGCCTTTTATTTCCTCCTCTTGTCTAATTGCAATGGCTAGTACTTCCAGTACTATGTCAAACAGGAGTGGCGAGAGTGAGCATCCCTGTTTTGTTCCTGTTCTTAGAGGGAAGGGTTTTAGTTTTTGCCCATTGAGTATGATGTAGGCTGTGGGTTTATCATATATAGCTTTTATTATGTTGAGGTATGATCCTTGTACTCCCACCTTGTTGAGAGTTTTTATTAGGAAAGGGTGTTGGATTTTATCAAATGCTTTTTCTGCATCAATTGATATGACTATATGATTTTTATCTTTCAATTTGTTTATGTGATGTATCACATTTATTGATTTGTGGATATTGTACCATCCTTGCATTCCTGGAATAAATCCCTCTTGGTCATGGTGTATGATCTTTGTGATGCTCTGCTGGAGCTGATTTGCTAGAATTTTGTTGAGGATTTTGGCATCTATATTCATGAGGGATATTGGCCTGTAATTCTCTTTCATTGAGTTGTTGTTATCTGGTTTTGGTATTAGGGTGATGCTGGCTTCATAGAAGAAGTTTGGAAGTGTTCCTTCCTCTTAAATTTTTTGGAATAGTCTGAGGAGGATAGGTTTTAGTTCTTCATGAATGTTTGTTAAAACTGTCCTGTGAAGCCATCTGGCCCTGGGCTTTTGTTTGCTGGAAGCTTTTTGATGACTGTTTCAATTTCTTCCCAAGTCACTGGTCTATTGAGATTTTTAGATTCTTCCTGATTGAGTTTTGGAAGTTTGTATTTTTCTAGGAATATGTCCATTTCCTCCAGGTTGTTCAGTTTGTTGGAATGGAGTTGTTCGTAGTATTTTGTAACAATCCATTGTATTTCGGTGGGGTCTGTTGTTATTTCACCTCTTTCATTTCTGATTTTGTTTACTTGAGTCCTCTCTCCTTGTTTCTTGGTTAGCCTGGCTAGAGGTTCATCTATCTTGTTTATCCTTTCAAAGAACCAGCTCTTTGTTTTGTTGATCTTATGTATTGTTTCTTTGGTCTCTATGTCGTTTATCTGTGCTCTGATTTTTGTTATTTCCTTCCTTCTGCTTACACTGGGCTTTTCTTGTTGCTCTTTTTCTAATTCTTTGAGTTGTAAAGTTAGATCATTTGTTACCATTTTTTCTTGTTTTTTGCAATAGGCTTGTAAGGATATGAACTTCCCTCTCAAAACTGCTTTTACTGTGTCCCATAGATTTTGGATTGTTGTGTTTTCATTGTCATTTGTTTCCGGGATGTTTTTAATTTCTTCCTTGATTTCTCTGGTAACCCAGTCCTTGTTTAATAACATGCTGTTTAGTCTCCATGTGTTTGATTTTTGGGTTATTTTTATTGTAGTTAATTTCCAGTTTTATGCCACTATGATCTGAGAAGATGCTTGATATTTCTATCTTCTTGAACTTGAAGAGACTTTGCCTATGTCCCAAAATGTGGTCTATCTTTGAGAATGTTCCATGTGCACTTGAGAAGAATGTATATTCTGTGGCTTTGGGGTGTAATGTTCTGAAGATGTCAATTAATTCCATCTGGTCTAGTGAGTCATTTAGGATTGATATTTCTTTGCTGATTTTTTGTTTAGATGATTTGTCGAAGGGTGACAGTGGGGTATTAAAATCTCCTACTATGATTGTATTGCTATTAATCTCTTCCTTAATGTCCTCCAGCAGTTTTTTTATTTTAATGTATTTTGGTGCTCCCATATTGGGTGCATATATATTTACCAGGGTTATTTCTTCTTGTTGGATTGCTCCCTTTAGTATTATGAAGTGGCCTTCATTATCTCTTGTTATGTCCTTCACTCTGAGATCTAATTTTTCAGATATAAGTATTGCTACTCCAGCTTTTTTTCATTTCCATTCTCCTGAAAAACCTTTTCCATCCCTTCACCCTCAGTCTGTGTGCGTCTTTTTTTCTGAGGTGGGTTTCTTGTAGACAACAGATGTATGGGTCTTGTTTTCTTATCTAATCTGTTACCCTATGTCTTTTGATTGGAGCATTTAATCCATTTACATTTAAGGTTATTATTTATAGGTACTCATTTGACGCCATTTTTATTCTATACCCATGTTCCTTCTTTGCTTCCTATTTCTTTATTTTTACAGTAGACCCATTAGCATTTCTTGCATTGTTGGTTTGGTGGAGATAAATTCCTTCAGTCTTTTTTTGTCTGTGAAGCTCCTGATTTCCTCTTCAATTTTGATTGATAGCCTTGCTGGGTACAGTATTCTTGGATTCAGTCCCTTCCTTTACATGACTTTTATATTTCATCCCCTTCCCTTCTGGCCTGATAAGTTTCTGTTGAGAAATCAGTTGCTAGTCTGATGTGGGTTCCTTTGTATGTAACTTTCTGCTTTTATGATTTTTACTTTGTCCTTATTGTTTGCCAATTTAATTATAATGTGCCTTGGCATCTGTCTTCTGGGATTCATTTCTCTTGGGACTCTGTGAGCATCTTGGATTTGTGTGGGTTTTTTCTTCTCTATCTCAAGAAAGTTTTCTGACATTATTTCTTGAAATACTTTTTCCATGTCACCTCAGTTTCCTTTCCTTCTGGAACCCCTATTATTTGAATATTATTTTGTTTTGTATTGTCCCAAAGCTCCCGTAGGCTCTCTTTTTATTTTATTTTTTTTCTAGAAGCTGCTCTAATTGGGTATTTTTTTCCATCTTGTCTTCTAGCTCACTGATGCTGTCCTCTGCTTCATCTAGTCTACTCTTGATGCTTTCTATTGAGTTCTTCATGGTAGCGATGTCATTTTTCATTTCTTCTTGGTTCTTCTTCAATTCTTCTTAGTTCTTCTTCAATTCCTCATGGTTATTCCTCATTTCTTCTTGGTTATTGTCAAATTTCTCTCCCATTCTTTTTAGCCATCCTATGATCATTACTCTGAATTCTTGCTCTGGTAGGTTGCTTGCCTCTAACTTGTTTACTTCCTTTTCTGGTGATGCCTGCTTTTCTTTCATGTGCAGGCTATTTCTTTGTCTCCCTATGGTCTCTCTTTTCAGAATGTCTGGTTATGTGGTGATCTTTCTCCTGCATTGATTTAAAGGCACAAAATACAACACTACCAGGTACAACACAAGAGGCACTTAACAGGAATGTATTTACGATATTAATAACCTCTAATAAAGGTGACCACTAAAGAATGGCAAATTAGGGGATAGGAGAGAAGGAAGAAAGGTAAAAATAAAATAAAGAAAAATTAAAAATTAATAAATAAATAAATAAATAAATAAATAAAAGAGGGATAAAGAGATAGAAACAGAAGAAAAAAAAGTAATGACAAAATGAAGTTGGAAAACAGGGAAAAAAGAAAAGAGAGAGAGAGAGGGGGGGGGGAAGCAGACTAAGAGAAATGGGAAACAAACTATTACATATATATGTGGAGAAAATTCCCATAGAACAACCGCTAATCCCATCAAATGCCAGCAACAATACTTGGAGATTAGTACAAACTACAATATCCATTATTATGATATACAGAAGTAAAAAACAAACAAAAACAAAGGATTTTTAAAAAAATACAAAGCAACATTAACAACACAGGAATAAGCATAACAATTTCACTAAAAAGCATAAAAATTCACAATAATCAACAATGAAATATATTTTTTAAAAGAATTTATAATTTCAGATTCCACAAGTCTCAATGTTTTTCTTTCAGTATCTTGTATTAACATTTTTTTATATTAAGAAATTCTATTTCTAGTAAGAAAGAAAATAATATGAAGATAAATAACATGAATAACATCTTAAAATATCTAGATACATGTACACCCAACTAAACATGTGTTGTTTTTTTTCATTTCAATTTGTGTTTGTTATTTTTGCTTACCAGATATATAGGACCTGAAATGGCTATAGACTTCCTTTTCACTTTTTAAAAAAATTAAATTATTATCTTTGTACATATACCATTGTCACCCCCTCCCCCCCCTGTTTTGTTTTTGTTTCACTTGTTAGCAAGTTTTTCCTCCCATTTTTCTATAGGTTTGGTTTCTCTTCTGTATTATTTGGTAATTTCCTTAAATACCACACTTTCTTTAGAAGGCATAACAAAGGGCTTATTTAGATAATTATTTTCTCACTTTGTTCTATACACCCTCTCTTTTATAGTTTCAATTGACTACAATTTCTGACTCAAGGTTTCAGGGTTGGTGGTTTTACTTATAGTTCCCTCAAGCAAGTTGAATATCTAAACTTAAAACAAACACACACAAAAACATAAACACTGGACAAAGATAAAAGTTACTGAAAATTATACTCTAATTCATAGGAAGTATGATCAATGTGCATTTTGTTAATTATATTACAAATGTTTTCTATTTAACTTATATCATACTTTTTATTCTGTCCAAAGTGTAGAATACTGGGCCCAACTTCACAAATATTGATTGAGAATTTCTGCTACGAAATCTCTGATGAGATCTGGAGGTTTGGATTGGCATCAAAACAAGAAACTAGAGAAATTCTTATGTCTGACATTGTTTAAAAATTACTAATTTAAAGACAGTACAAAATAAGTCATAAATATGATTGCCTTGTTTATCTTCTATTATTATTATAGAGTCTTTTTTCAAGCTTTGCTTGATTACTTGCATATTTCTATTTCTTTTATGCCTTTATGTTTTTGTACAGCTAGTCTTTCCTTGTTGGATGCCCATTCTTATCTTTTTAACTGGTTAAATTCTACTTGTTCTGTAAGAAGAAATTGGAACACTCTTCCATCTATGAAGCCTTTCTTGACCTCCCACCTCCCACAGAGAACCATTCTCATCTCTCAATGCTCCTATTTCACATAATAAATACTACCACAACAGTGAGACAGAGTTCAGGATAAAATTATGGAGAGCTGTGAGTGTTGTGACCAAAGATAGGATATGAACTAATGAACTTGACTTTAACTGTGAAGGTGGTAATTATATTTTAGCTATTTTTGATATGACCATTCATGATCTAATGATTGTTACATAGGAGGCATTTAGAAAAAAAAATTGGGGTAATATAAAATAAATGTGTAGTAGCACATCTGATAGTTTTTCTCCTTCTTGGGAGTTGAAGGCCAAAGCTGAAGAAAAAGTCACTAAATGAATTCCATTCTAATGATAGCTACCCAAAATTACAATAGTTGCATGTTACTCCCCTCAGATCTTGTTACATGCTATTGGAATCAGTGCCCCTTTTTCTACTTACTACGTCAACTTTACATCCTGATCTGTATCTAAGAAGTGTAGGGAGGCAAGATATAATGGAAGTGTTAGTAGCATCAGTGGACTCAAGGGGAATGAATTCTGGATGATGAGAAACTTTTCACCATCAAGATGAAAAGTAGGCACTCTGCCATCAGTTCAAGTGACAGAGACACATATATAGACTATAATAAGAGAGACTGGTGTTCTTTCCCTCATTTGCATGTACATGTGGGCAGTGGGTTTCAAACTGTCCCTCTGCCTTGCTCAGCAGAGGGAAAAAATTGCTGAGAGGGTCAATGCAGGGTGGTGTGGATGTGAGGCATTCTGCACCCTCCCTGACATGGGAAGGATGTTTGAATTTCCTCCATGCCAAATGCACAGTGGAAAAGGTAACTGGTTTTTAGCCATTCTGTGGCCACCAACTCAGGAGGGCTGATGGTCAAGGAAGATGTACTTACATGAGGTAGACATCTGGGCATAAAAAGCTGGGAAATCATGGTGCAAGAGGATGAACTTGAACATCCACATGCAGGAATTGTTGAGTGGGGGATGCTCTGAGATAGAAGTACCTCATGAGAGGCACACTTGGTAGGCAGGAGCCACCAATCAATGTTGGCCAGAAAAGCAGCAACTGTCACTACAGAGAAAATTTCACCTGTAACACAACTTAAGTATTTTGACATTCACTGTTTTTCTGTCCTTTCTCCTCAACCTTATTACTGTGTTTCCCCGAAAATAAGACATCTTCCGAAAATAAGACCTAGAGCATGGAAAGATAAGGCATCCCCTGAAAATAAGACCTAGCACAACTTTGGGAGAAAAAATTAATATATGACACTATCTTATTTTCGGGGAAACAGGGTATTAGAGTAACTGCTTTCTAGAAGAGGGAAGAAAGGGAAGGACTGACACAGAAGACATGTCTTCTTTCCAGTTAATGTCCCTAAAGCTACAATTACTAGTATAGCCTACAGTGAGTAAAGTAAAAGCTTTAAATATTTTTATTATGAATTTTAAACTGAGTTGATCTGACTATATATAGTCAACGATGTCCAGAAAGCTATTGAAGCTTCCTAAGATGGCCCTCAAATAATTTACTTCCCAATTAGAAACAGGAATTCAACAGAACATTTTGGGAAGGCAATGATTAAAGGAAAATAAACCATCTTATATTTTCATACCATCAAGTTGAGCATTTAAAAAAAAAAGATCTCGCTTACTCGAATAAAAATAATGAGTACTAGAAGGCAACAGGATTTCACCAGGGGGGTAGTTATATCCCCCAAATATCATTTCACTCTTGTTTATAGAGGTTTGGAAATACCCAAGTCCAATCAAGAAGAACAAAGAAGCCTCAGGATAAGAATGAAGATAAAGAAATTTGTAGTTTGTACAAGTGTCTAAGGGAATAAAAGGTCAAACAGAATGGAGTGAAGTTTATATTGAGTTTGAAAATGGAAAATAAAAACTGATTTTTTTGCCAGTTTTTACTTGGTATTCCGCATTCAGCAGAGGCATTGCATTGAAGTGAACAAGTTAAGAGAGTCTCATGGAATAAAATCCTCTTGGATAGGAGCTTTAATGCCAAACAGGACTAAGTTTGCATACTAACTGCATCCCCTAAATCAATGAGATTTTTTCTTGCCTTCAAATTTGTTCCTAATAAGTGAAAATATCACCACTACTCACTTTGGATTGTTGTGCAAATAAGGGAAATTATTTACCTACGTGATATGATTGTAGACACAGAGTAAACCCTAATAAATGAAAATTTGTTTTCTTCTAAGATAAGTCTATTCCACTGCTGGAGAATTTACTAGTTCCTATCATTTTTCTAAAAGATGAAGCCTCTTTTAAAAATATCTAACTTCTTTAACACAGGTTAACTCCCATGAAGTTACTTTTAAATGCTAAATTCTGTTTTCCAGATACTTTGACTCTGACAATGCGTGACTTAAATGGAGATTCCAGTGTAGCTAGATTTATGAAATCCAGAGCTCCATTCTGTGTCAGTTAATCATCATTCTATCTTTACTTTGTTACTTTGGCCCTGGCTTGATTTCCCAAATCCTGATCAGTTTTTGGTGACATGATGCAATTATATTGTATTTCTGGATTAACAAAGCTGAGAACCAGCCCTTAAAAAGGGGTAACCACACAAAGGTGTGACTTCCCACTTTCTAAGGACCAGCTACCTCTCTTTGGAATTGCTCTGTGGAACTGCATTATGACCTTAAGAACAGAACATAAAACTGAAACTCATAGATACAGACAACAGTATGGAGGTTATGAGAGGGAAGAGGGCCATGAAAGTTTATAAAGGATAAAGGAAGTCAGTATATGGTGACAGAAGATGATTTGATTTGGGGTGGTGGGTACAAAATGCAATGTAGAGATTATGTATTATGTATCATAGAACGTAACTTGAAACTGGCATACTCTTTTTTTGTTATCTAAAATTTTACATATGTCACCCTTTTCCCTGATTGACACCTTCCCTCCCCGCCAAGCCAATCCCATCCTGGGCAAGCTCCCACCACCCCAGTGCTGTCTTTGTCCATTAGTTATGCTAATAGAAACCTATATACTCTTATTAAACAATGTCACTCCAATAAGTTTAGTAAAAAAATTTCCATATAATTTTAAAAAGTAAGACAGTGTAGAACAAGGCAACTCTAGAATGTGTCAAGAAACTACAGCTATAATAACATAGGCATGCACAAAATGGCAAGCTCATCAGGCAGGATACTTAGGCAGATTAAACAGCAGGTACACTCAAATCCTCAGGGCACAAAATGACACAAATCTGCAAGCAGGCATTAAGGAAAAAGGTTTGCAGTGGTAAAAAACAGTTAGCCACCTGCTAGTTCAGCACAACAGCAGGTACACATGTCAAATGTCCACAAAATCAAAATCAATTTTTAAAGCTTTCACGAGATTGCATTGTCACTTTTCTCACTTTAAAACAATAGGGTTCTGGGGTGCATTATGTGTCTTAAGTCTTTGTCTTGAGAATAAATGGTAATTTGCTTATTTAAATTGGAAGAAAAAAGTGAAAATTTTCTGCATAAACCCATGGACATGCAGCTTTATAATGAAATTTCAAAATGTAACTTCTCCTTCGTTATAACATTCCAAGAATATTAGGAATTATTTGGTTAATTTTTATTTCTTATACAAATTCACTGCTTTTACCCAGATTGTTGCTTAATAGTATTTCTTGTGGTTTTCTGATTGCAAGATGTAGTATGTTATCTGCAAATCTGAGCTTTCTGAGCGCTGCTCATTCAGAAGCCGGGCTCACAGCTGGCGAGTGCAGTGGTGGTGGTGGGAACCTCTCCCGCCTCTGCAGCAGGGCTAAGGATGTCCCACTGTGGCTTAGGCCTGCCTCAGGGATGGGCCTAAATTGTCACTTGGACATTCACCAAGAGCTCTAGGCTGTGAGAAGGCACAGGCTGGGCTGAGGGGACACTCCTGCTGGAGTGCACGAATTTTGTGCACCAGGCCTCTAGTGGTTATACAACTGGTAGGCCAATAAGAGATAAGCTGAAGACTCTGTGTGGGACTTTGGGGAAAATGTCTATATGTGGAGCTCACTCAGCTACTAGGGATTTTCCATTCTCCCATTGCTTCTTCTTCCTCCCCTAAACATGGAGGTAAAAGATAGAGATGCAATGACCAAATTGTAAGGAGACCTGGAGGGTGGAAACTATGATTTAATGATGTCTGAGAGACAGATGAGTCAAGGACTGTGGACTATGGCACAAGACCCAGTTCATTAGATTCCAATTTCTAGTTTCAGGAAAGAAAAATCAAGCTTCAACTTTTATCAAGTCAATCATATTTGAGTTATTTTCCAATATGCAGCCAAACTAATTCCCTAAACTGAAAATAGAGGCAAGTCAGAAGATTATCAAAATAGTCCAAGCAAGAGAACATAGTGGTTCAGATACAGAGACAGATGGTGATTCAATGTATTGCTGGCTTTCAAAATGCAATTTATAAATATTTACTTGGAAGAAATGATGGATGAAAAAAATAACTGAATGAATGGAATGTTTTTAATTTATTAAAATGATGATTATGTTAGTTAAAAGACTATGCAACTAAAATTCATAGTGATTGCAATTATTTTAAATTATATATAATAAACTAAATAATGCACAAAAGGGAAAATAATTGTCAGTCTTGTATTAATGTCTTTCTAGCTAAAATAAAAAATGACTAAAAATTAAATTTAGATTTTTACAGTCTCATTTAGTCATAGGTTTATTTGGGAAGGAAAGCAAACTTAAGTCATCTAGGCTACCATTTATAGTGCAGCTTCTCAAGGACAGGTTGACACTGAAACATATCTTTTACTGAGTTCAAAGAAGACCAAGTTCTTAATTTTTTCCCTCCCAGTTCTTACTGTTTAATGTACCACATTTAGCAGTTTGAAACTTTTGGTGGGTACATTAAGGACTTTTTTAACACTCCTCCCCTTTTTGTGAGATCAATGCAATCTCTATCTACTGCCTGCTTTTTATACATTATGGGATTCTAATGTATAAAGAATTCAGTAACCTGGTGGCTGATACACAGGATAATTTAGAGATGCAGCCACCCGACAGCTGATTCTTCAACGACTCTACTTCTACTGACAGATGTGAAAGAAAATGCTCAAGTTGTCAGTCCACTTCTATTTTTTATGAGCAAATTTTGTACTTTTTGGAGCTGTGGGATGGAGGTGCATTGCAGGAATGAACTTCATGTGCCAATCTGCAAAGCAATCATTGCTCTCTCTTGTGATGGGAATAACACTTGTGGAACATTTTTCACCCGAGGACGGCAAAGCACCTCATTAAAATGGATTTATTAAACCTCCAGGGCACTCTGTAGAAGAAGAATGGTCAGCTGCTTTTTTATCAAGATAGGAAATCTGGGCGAAAAGGAGTCCAGGTGACTAGATTATAGTATCAGAATTTGGCAAACATTTTGGCTTGGTTTTATAACTGAGGTCAGCATAGCCATGGGGCATATTAGTACCTTAGCAGCAGAAGGGTTGCGAGGAAGGAAAAAATGCTAGATGTAGATTTTCTCAATCTCAACACTATTGATATTGTGGCCCAGATTCATCTTTATTGTAGGATGGAGCTGGGGTCTGTCCTGTGCATTGCAGAATGTTTAGCAGCACCCCTGGACCCAATAGATGCCAGTAGCATCCCTCCTTGTGAGCACCAAAATATGTTTGTGAGCATTGCCAAATGCCCCAGTAGGGACGATATGCCTACCTTCCATTCAGAATATTGTGCTTGTTGTAAACTGAAAAGGGGTCTAAAAACACATCTAGATTCTAAAACTGGCACTTTGGAGGAGTATCCAGCCTCACCTCTAGAAGGTCCAAAGTTAAGATGCAAATACAAGCTTGATTTAAGCAAACTTTGAAATAACACAGTGAGATGATTCAGAGCCCAAGAAGGCTTCTGGTGGCAAGTAGTATTGACACTATTGAAGTAGGCAAGAGGGATTTAATTTGAGTGATCCATCCATTCAGCTCAAGTCAAAGAAAGCTGGTAAAAGATCGGTGAGGTCTCAGGTCTCACTGATCAGACTGGATACAAGTATGGATGAGTATCAGGCAAGAAGAAACTAAGACCTGCCTGTAGCATAGAATAAACAAATAGAGTGTAACAAGATTTTTCCCTATCACTTCTAGGTTGAACCAGATGATAACTTCTGAGGTAAGCACACCCATATAAACTGCTTTAGGAAGAGAATGTTTCTAAAACTGTCAGGGAAAGGCACCAGTAATTATTGAGAGAGGCCTGGGAGAGCAGAGTCATTATTGATGAGTTTCAGTATTTTAATAGTTACTTATTCATTGCCCAATATTAATTTATTATTGAGTCTACATTAATGCAATTGTTAAGCTATGATTACTTGGGAAAGTAGTGATTTTTATATATTTATGTCTTTTGGTTCATCAATTTATAATGTTCTTTAATATCCATAAATGAGAGAGGTCATGTAGTATTTCTCTTTCATTGACTGGCTTATTTCACTCAGCATGATGTTCTCTAGTTCTATCCAGGTTGCTGCAAATGATGAGAATTCCTTATAATATTCTTAAGAAGATAAGAATAACTGGTTTGTCTCCGTGGGTGGAGCGTCGGCCTGCAGACGGATTTGATTCCTGTCAAAGGCAACCTTGGTTGTGGGCACATCCCCAGTGGGTGGTGTGCAGGAGGCAGCTGATCTATATTTCTCTTTCATTGATGTTTCTAAATCTCTATCCCTCTCCCTTCCCTCTGTAAAAACCCAATAAAATGTTTTTTTTTTTTTAAAAGAAGCTTAGAGTGGCAAATACGTCTGAGAGATTAAGCAAAATAATAAATGAATTATAGCTAGCTGATTCTGAAGTTAACTGCTTAGCTAAAATATCTGAAAACCTTATATTAAGGCAGATATCATCTCTGTGGACTAAAAGTGATAAAATGAAGAAAATATGGCCTGTTTTTTCAAAGTCTTGGTCAGTAAACTGAATTGCACAGCATGGATTATGCTGTGGGAGAAATATATTAGCAATAAAATATCTTTAAATATAAAAGATAAATATTTTTAGTATCCTGAGAATAAAAGTGTAGAGTCCAAGAAAAGGGGATCATTAATCAAGGAAAATACCAGATGGAGCAGGAGGGTAATTAATTCATTAACATAGATAGAGCTGTTTGTCTTGGAGGTGAAATGGGGCATCTTCTGTTAAGACATAAAAGAAAGAAGAACGAATTAGGTGTAAAGAAAACTAGTAGGTTGGTAAGTAGAAAGAGAGACAAGATTGGGTATGGAAGGAGAGAAGCTGGTAGAGTTCATGTTTCATGGCCTTTTAGATTCCAAGAGGAGGATGAAGCAAAATAATATTGAGAGAAGCAGGGAGAGGCAGAGTTGTAAAAATATAAGGGTATCCTATATAATAAAAGCCCAATATGCTAAGTGTCTGTTCGTTCAGTCAACCAATCAAAGTGTAATATGCTAATGATATGCTAAAGTTGCTCAACCACTCGCCATAACATGCACTGACCACCAGGGGGCAGTTGCTCCATCTGGTAGATTAGCTCAGGAGGGGCCAGATATGCCCTGGAGCTCTCCTGTGGTCCCTCCCCAACTGGTCAACCTCTCACATCCATTCCCAGTCCCCATTGTGCACCAGTGGGGTCCCTTGGCCTGGCCTGCATCCTTTCACAATCTAGGACACCTTAGGGGATGTTGGAGAGTTGGTTTTGGCCCCAGCCCACAGGCCAAGCTGAGGGACCCCACTGGTGCACAGATTTGTGGACCGATCCTCTAGTATAGATACTAAAAGAATCTAGGATGTTAAAAAGAGCAGCCTAGAGATCAGTGAAAGGAAGTTTAAGCTTTATTGGAATTATTTAGTTGAGGCCAGAGTGCACAGTTGCAGAAGCTGACACATTAGTTGGCTAAGTCTTAGGATGGAGCTTTGATCAGAACATCAAACCTCAGAGGGAAGATAAGGGAGGGTGGGGGTAAAGGGGAGAGATCAACCAAAGGACTTGTATACATGCATATAAGTCTAACCAATGGACACAGACAACAGGGGGGTGAGGGCATGAATGGGGGGTGGGGTGGGAAGGACAATGGGGGAATAAGGACACATATATAACATCTTAATCAATAAAGAAATGAAAAATAAAACAAACAAAAAAGAAAAAGAGACATTAAACATCATTGACTCATTTTTGTATTTGGAGCTTAGCCATCGGGGATGTAAAATAAGAGAAAGCTATAGTCAGAAAGTGGGAATTGGAAGGTTGAGATTTGAAAGATGGAAAATATCCCAGTGATAGAGAATCCTTGTAAGGTTTTATGAGTCCTTCCTCATAGTGAAGGTGAGTTATGTTGGATTCCATATGCCAGGAACATATCATATACAGACATTGCTTAAATTCCTGTTAACCATGTGAAAACTGAAATGGTCCTAAATGATGAAAAGGCTTGGTTTGGCAAAGAAGAGGATGAACCTTTTTTTTTTTTTAAATGTCATATAGGTAATGTGCTGATGTCATAACAAAATTTGAGGGAGGCACATCTTACACAAGAGTGTAAACACCCAATAATCACATATATAAACTACAAAAGGATCTGAACCTCATAATTGAGGTATCAGAAATATAAGGGTAAAAACTGTCTAGCACTTTTAGATGATATCATTGGGAATAATTTTTCTAAGTACTGAGAGATAAGAGACTCAAGAATAGATGGAGAAAAAAGGTCTTATTTTATGGTTCGTTTTAAAGCAGGCTTTACTTTCAATCAAAGTTCTACTCCCAGTTAATCTTTTATTAAATCTACACCATTGCACTTTTTTGTAACCTTTTAATAAGTTTTGTCTAAACCTGTAAACATTTTTTCAGCATTAATAAGTGATTTGTAAATCTCTTTAGTTCACTTAGGGTAATACTGTTTAAAGCAGGATTGCTTGTTTCAGTGGAAAATTGTAAAATCTCCTTGCTCCTTCCCATTTCTTTTGAAGTACAGAATAATGGGATAGATTAATCCTGCTTAATTTATGGTGCTGCATTATTAACCAAAACTGCTTTTTAAAGTCTGTTATAATTATGTCTCAACAAACCATAGATAAATGGTTTTACTATAGGGGATTTATGCTAAGTCAAATTACTGGGAAGGAGTAAAACCTCTGTGCTTTTAATTACAGCACTTCCCATTCTAACAAGAAAAGATAATTTTTCTAGTTAGTGCCAAGGATATGAAAAATTTTTACTCTTTTCTTAATAGAATCAGTAAAGGAAAGCACTAAAAGCAATCAACAAGTTCATGAGTGTCCCAAAACAATGTTCCCTGTGTAGAAGAATGAGCAGGTGACCATAGATCAGTCAGTTACCTCCCACTGTGTGCTATTCTTTAAGGATCAGCACACATATGACTGTAACATTGTGTGTGTGTGTGTGTGTGTGTGTGTGTGTGTGTATGTGTGTGTGTTTAAATCATTATCACCTGTTTAGTGACTATTGGATGTTAGCTCCTGCCAAAAGAACTAATGTTATCACTAATAACCTAATGTGGAAGATTACAAATTCATTTAGTAAATGGCATTTATAATGGGAGCAAAATTTTTTCTTTTAAAATCAGAGAGCACATTGATAGCATCTTTCCTTAGGCAAAGAGGATGCTCTTAATATCCACATCTCCAGTCTATTAATAATTCTCACATCTGATCTACAGGTTCATTTTGTCCTTTGCACTTACTCATATAGTATAATAAAAAATAGTTATATAAATGCTTTGCTATAGCACCATTAGAACATATCGATATATTAAGACTCTGTCTTTAGCCAACACCGGTTGACTCTGTCTTTAGCCAACACCGGTTTGGCTCAGTGGTAGAGCCTTGGTCTGCGGACTGAAAGGTCCCAGGTTCGATTCCGGTCAAGGGCATGTACATTGGTTGCGGGCACATCCCCGGTAGGGGGTGTGCAGGAGGCGGCTGGTCGATGTTTCTCTCTCATCGACGTTTCTAGCTCTCTATCCCTCTCTCCTCCTCTCTGTAAAAAAATCAATAAAATATATATAAAAAAAAAAGACTCTCTTTAGTCTTAATATATGTTCTAATGGTGCTATAGCAAAGCATTTATTTAACTATTTTTGATAATACTATTTCAGATTATGTTTACATACTTTTTGTGTTACTAATGACTAGATAGAATGGGGGGGGAAAGCAAGTTGGAGAATTGAAGAGCATAAAGGTAAATTTAGAGCCTTAAGTGTTTTATATTATAGTAATGGCAATGGGGATAAAAATCAACACTTTGAGTTGATAAATATATGAAATTAAGTTTCAATTTTAAGTCTATACAACCATTGTGGGGCAGTTTTGAGTATGGAAGGGAACAATGTCAGTAATTAAGCCAGAACAAAAGAATTAACTCAGGATTATTCTAGACTTAGGCAAACCACATGTAGGTTACCTGCTTTTACCTGCTTTTCACCCCTTATACCATTAAATGCCATTTTATGGTATTTTTGTTTGTTTTTTTGGTGATGGGTTTTGTTGTTGTTTTATGAAATTGTTTTTGGTGGACTGAAAGCAACCTGAACATGATGCTATTTGTTTTGACACTTCATTGTATTTCCCACAGTGATTTCATGTAGTGTGTCATCAATAAATATTTCCCCAATAACTGATGCATGTTTGAAGTAGGTGTCAGCATCCTCTACCCTATGTGACCAATATGGCACTTGGCCAACTTTCTTTTCACATGAAAGAGCAGTTCCTGACATTCTGCCTCTTTCCTTTGTACAATTATTCCTTCAGGAATCTTATTACCCTCAAGAACTCTGTTCTATTTTTTCTCTAGATCATGTAAAAATAATATTTCTGTATGTTGTTATCTATAATTAGATGCATGTTACACTTGGCTGCCTGCTGAGTGTATGAGGTTCTACCTCAAATTCTTCCAGTTTACATGAAATCCAATCCTTGGTAATCTCTCTAAAACATTTTTAGTCTCTTCTCTCAGCCATAACTGATTCAATTTACGGAGCAGTCACAAATGAAAAAAATGCATATTTTTCAATTAATTTTGGACATTTCATGGAATTCTAAACTTTAAAAAGAAGATATTCAGTTAAATATTACTTAAGTAGACCACTTCTTTGGATGCTAATATCCTAAAAATTAAAATCAGTTGTCCTAGGTCACATAGTGGCAGAACAGAGTCTAATGTTAATAAATCATATCCATTTGTATTTTTCAATTTATACATGTAGAATGTAAAGATTCTTTAATTGGAGAAAAGGAAGTATCTTTTTGGATAGTGTGTCACCTCTAATGATGAAAAGTTTGACTCTGGTGGTTTACCAAATAAAAGTTTATGTTACATAGATAAATAAAATCCGGTAGATAAGTGAATAGTGATAATACAAGAGCTTTAAAACATTAACATTTTAGGGCCCCTACTGTCTGTTCCACTGTCCTTAGTCTGTAGTTTTAGTCTCTTGGTTTTCTCATTATCTCAGAAAAGCTACCTAGGTTACAGGCTTCCATCTAATTTTCAGGCAGGAAGAAGAAAGGAGTACAAATGAAGGACAATACCTATATTTGGAAGACAAATAATTGCCACAAGTCTGTAAGAGACTTCTACTTAAATCTTAACCACAGCTGTAAGGATGGAATGTGTAGGATTTTAAATTGACACATTGCCACTCAAAGAGCCCTAAATATTTTCCTAATAAGTAAAAAGAATTGAGTGACCAGTAGGCATCTAGCAGTGTCTGCTGCTATTGGTTTAAGTCAGAAAGAAATTTATGAAAGTGTCTTAGTATCTTTGGAAAGGTCAGAGGATCAGTCTAAAACCAAGGAGTGACATCCAAGCAAACCTCAGTGTCATCCTTACAGAAACACCATTCCTCCTAGTTGACACCAACATTAATCATGAATGATTTGGTAATTATCCCCTCTACAGCTGCTTTCCTCAAGGAACTAGACCTTAGCATGCCTGACTTGCAACTTACTTTCCTGAAAACATTCTTTTTCATATTGACTATCTATAAAACTTATAATCCTTCTGGTTTTTCTTAATGAATTCAGTCAAACTTGGTTGATAATGATTGAAGATGATCTGAAGTTATCTTGATATATTATCACTTTTGCTGTCACTTTTATATCACAAGTCCTTCTGTGCTTTTGTGCAAGAAAATAAGTGATGTGGATGGAGAATTTAGATTCCATGGTAAGGCATCAATAAAGATTTATGTAGGGAGATAGGGTCCCTGAAAGAACATTAAGGAGGAATTAATCTTGGTCATGTGACTATGAGAGAGAGAGAGAGAGAGAGAGAGAGAGAGAGAGAGAGAGAGAGAGAGAAAGAGAGAGAGAGAGAGAGAGAGAGAGCGAGCAGGTAGTTTTGGCCTTTGGAGTCAGAAGTTTTTAGATTGACATCCAGACACTCCAACTACTATAATGTAAGCTTGGCCAAGAGTCTTCAACCAATGTTTTAGAGGAAAAATGGAGAAAAATAAGCCTTCCTTGATGGGTTGCTCCAAAAGTTAGAAATAACTATACATGTGACAATACTATTATGAACTGTAGAGGGCTACATGCCCTTTACATGCTAGATTTTCAACCTTTTCCATCTTGTGGCACACATCAACTAATTACTAAAATTCTGTGGCACACCAAAAAACATATTATATTTTGGCTAATCTGACAAAAATAGGTATACTTTTGATTGATTTTTAAAAATATATATATTTTATGATTTTTACAGAGAGGAAGGGAGAGGGATAGAGAACTAGAAACATCTATGAGAGAGAAACATCAACCAGCTGCCTCCTGCACACCCCTACCAGGGATGTGCCCGCAACAGTGTACATGCCCTTGACCATAATCAAACCTTGGACCTTTCAGTCTGCAGACTGATGTTCTATCCACTGAGCCAAACTGGTTTGGGCTACTTTTGATTGATTTACAAAAAATTATAATTACATTATTATTTAGCTCTAAAGTGACGTTTTAAAATATCAGGTTCCTATACATATATATAAGGATTTCTGTTATCAAGGATTAACCAGATATAACCTTATGTGGTATGACCAATAAGTTGCAAGTGTGTTATATGACAAATATATATAGTTCAAGGCAGGAAATTTATATCAGAGGGCTATTGTTGTCTTAGCTGTTGTCATTTTGTTTATTTGACAATCTAAGTGGAAAGAAGTCAGTGTCCCTGACTAAATAGTCAGGTATTGCATGTTTTAAAATTTCTTGTGGCACACCTGTGGAAAATCACTGTGCTAGATGCAGGAGCCCTGAGATTCATTTTAAACACATGCATGCTTCCTCCTGCTACTTCTGCTGAAGTCATTTTACATGTTTGGGTTTCAGCTTCTTCCTAATAATATGGAAAAGATGGGTGTGATGAGATAGATATTTGAGAATAAAGAACATGATAACTTACTTGTTTCCTAGGAGCTGCATAGAGAAAGGTATTTATAATGGGAGAGGAGCAAAAAACTAAGAGAATAGAACCAAACATACCTAGTCAAACCAGAGAGATCAAGGACATACACTGGGAAAAATCTGAAACAAGAGGTTGAAAAAGGGAAAACTCTGAAAAAGTTCACTCAGAACCTTAAAGGGTAGAACCAGAGGGAGCAGACCAACACCTTCCTCCACTAGATTTCAGGCGAGGGTTTTCAAAGCTGTTAAAACAATCCTGTATGTAACTTTCATTAGGTTGTATTCACTTGAAAATGACGGAGAAAATAGGCTATTTTTTTGGCTGGAACTGGAGAGAGTTACGCTAAGTGAAATAAGCCAGTTGGGGAAAGATAAATAGCACTTGATCTCAATCATATGTGAGATATAATGGTCAACATAAACTGATGAACAAAAATAATCCAGAGACAAGGTAACACTGAAAAGATTGTCCAACCTCAGAAAAAAGGCAGGGGAAGATGGGGTTGGGGGAGTAGTTGGAGATCAACCAAAGGTCTTGTATGCATGCATATTAGCATAACAAATGGACACTCACCCTGGGGCTGTGGGGACTGGCCCTTGGTGGGAGTGGCAGGGAGGGGGGAGAGGGTCAATCAGGGAAAAAAGAAGACATGTAATGCTTTAAACCACATGTGTCAAACACAAGGCCCGCGGGCCAAATCCGTCCCGCCAGGCCTTGCAATGTGGCCCGAACTGCGCTGTCATCACTGCACTCCGCTGCGTTTCCATCACAATGACAGTTTATGCCTGTTCAGTAAACCATTCGGCCCTCAATTTAGGCTGGATTTTAGATTTTGGCCCCTTCTCTGATTGAGTTTGACACCCCTACTTTAAACAATAAAAAAGAAAAGAAGATAGGCTGTGTTTACTATCTCAGACCGTTTTCTTTGGGTGACTTTTTACATTTCTTCCTTTAACATCAATTTACATAATTTACAAACTAGAGGTAATATTTAACAGAATGTGGTCAGTGTAGGGGGAGGCAGGATTTGTCGTGTTACCATCTTGCCAAATATTTAAACTTCTGTTTTGTTTTTTTTCCTTATTCAATAAAATTTTATTTTCTAAAATTTTGAAAGTATTACAGATGTCCCCTTTGTTACTTTTCCCTCCACCTTACACCTGCCCTTCCCAAACCTTCACCACATTATTGGCTGTGTCCATGGGCTATGCATATATGCATATAAGATCCCTGATTAATCTCTGCCCATTCACCCTTTAATTCAATTTTAAATGCTCAGTATCACTGGGCTCTTCTTCTTTCACCCTTGATTTGTTGGATAAAAGTCTAAGATTTTATGTCACTCTTCAGGACTCAAGTGTATGGCCTGCCCAGAAGATCCTTTGTATTATTATGGCAAACAATTGATTGGATGGGGATTATTTCTGTTCATTGAGAAGAGTATAATGTGAGCTTCCTAATGTGTTTACAGCTTTATTGAGAGAGATGAGGAATGATAATTTATTTGTTGTATACCATATTTTCTTGCATTTCTATGGCATGAAAACAATTAATTGTACTGCTTTTTCAAACTTTTATTATACTTCTACAATGTAGATATTGCCCTTTTGAACTATTGATGCTAAGACTCAAAGAAAATAAGTATTTAACTGTAAGTGTACACAGTAGAACTAGGGTTTGAATCCATATTTGGGTGACTCCAATGTTTTTGTAGCTAACGACTGCTTATTTGGCATTTAGAATATCTTTTTCATCAACCACCAAAAACTCAAAGGACAACAACAACAAGAATAAAATACTTTCAGGTAGCTGTTACTAGTTTCCTTAGAGATAAGCATCTCTTCTCCACATTTCTCCTGAAAATATTTGTTTGCCAGCAAAACAAATAAAAAACTCACTGGTATAAAGGCAAATTCAGTTATTGATAGAGATTAGAAAACAGAGTAGGTAGAATTGCTATAGATTGAGTTAAAAGCACTGCTATGTTTATTATTAAGAACTTAAAAATTTAATTACAATCATGAAAACTGTCTTTTCACAGAAAGAATTCTGGTAGGTAGGAGGGCAACATATTGGTACAAAAGAGATTTGACACTTGCAGAACCTACATGAAAAAAGGAGCTTGGCAAAGTGAGAAAGAAAAAAGGCAGTAGCAGAGAAAACACTTTATAGTATTCTTGTGTCTTTGTTTCAAGAAAGAAAGCACAGCTCATCACACCAGTAAAACATTTTTAATTAGGGGTCTGTTAATCTTCAATATTCAGAGATCTGTGAACCAGTCCAAATTGCATTTAGTTATAAATAAACTTAATTTCCTCAGCCTTTGAATCCTTTCAACTTAGATGTTGTTGCTAGTATCTGAGGCAGACTAAAGACTCCACTGCATTTTTAATCCATAATTATTTTTAATTTTGACTTTTCAAATATTCTCCAAAGAGCTGTGATTGCTTTCTGGTTAGAGTCTGGGTGTATGAAAAAGCAGGAGGTAAACTGCTTGATGCTGTGCCACAGAAGCAATTTGCATCAAATTTGAGGCTACCTGACTCTACCAGTAAACGAGATGCTTGGGAAAGGTTTCTTAGACTTGAACATTTCAGAAACTGTAGAATAGCTGAAAGCTAAAGTGTTATTAAAAAATGAGATTTGTTCAAGTTACCCCATCCTCCTACTCTGCCCAGCCTAATTGGCATGTCAGTGTATGGATCCATCCTGTGATAAAAGGCCAAATGTCTGCTGATTCTCCCAGCCTGACTAGCGAGCTGGAGGAGCTCTGGAGTTGCTTACAGACAATGAGACCATTCAGTGAACCTCACTATTGAAGTTGACAAGGAAGCAGACTGAGTGTAGGGAAGAGTATTTCCACACGCATTATTCTACTTGTCAGACTCATTATCAAAAGAGAATTAGAGATGTGGGACCACTGGCTCATATAATACCTTTATTTCTTTTTCCCCCCTTCAGAATAGAGCAATTACATGTAACAATAAAATTCAAGCTTTCTTAGATAGGGAAAGATTTTAGTTTGCAAAACAGGAGGAAAAGTTTGAAAAGAAGAAAAATACAGTTCTCAAGAAAAAAATACACCTTAAAATCAAGTTTTCTTTTTGTTTGCATTTTTTTCCTTTTTCTTTTAATCTTTATTGTTGAGATTATGGATGTCCCCTTTCCCTCTCATTGCACCTTCCACGGAGTAACCACCCCATCCTAGTCCTTGTTTGTCCCTGTTAACACTCTCCCAGCCTAGGTAGCTGCCCTGGTGTGTGTGTTCTACAATATTGGCTGCTGACTCTGATGTGGCCAGTTAAACTTTTCTGGTCAACTGAAAGAAATCTCTACCTCCTTGAACTCCCCTTGGGCTTTTTATCTCTCTGATGGGATTCATACTTCACAAACTGTTTTGACTCTAATATCTGCAACAGATATTTAAGTTATAGTGTTGGACTATTAGAGAAAAACAAAAGAAATGTGTCAAGTGGGATGTTAGATAGACTTTTAATCATGATGGGAGGAACAATTCTTGTCTAGTAAATGGACAAGAAAGTAAGGGCAGCAAGGACTTCTGGAAACATGAAAAGCATCAGAAATATCTCTGAATCCTGGGCTGCCTGACCAGTTATAGAAAAGATAGTTGGAGCTTGTCATGAGGTCAGGTGGTTGAAGGACAGGATGAACAAACATCAGTGAAAGATGTATTGCATGGCCAAAGGGACAGCATTTCAATGTCTTTTCATAGCCTTGATTCACTCACCCCTTCCATTTCCAGAAACTCATCATCTTTCTAGTAAAAGAAGTTATGTGAACATGATTATATGCACATCTTTCATTTGAGAAATAGTTTATTGTTTATCCAATTAAGCTCATATATCAGTGCCTTCCAAGCTTTATCTCTTAATAACTTGTTTTATATTTCTTATCTTCTAGTCAAACTGAGTTTGCTTCCTAAACATGTTTTCTGTCTCTATACCTTTTCTCACAGTGTTCTGTCAGCTAATATGCCCTTTCTTACATTGTATTCTGTCTGTCAGAGCCCGGCTACTGTGATGCCTCTTTTCCAAAGTCTTTTCTGGTCAACTGAAAGAAATCTCTCCCTCCTTGAACTCCCCTTGGGCTTTTTATCTCTCTGATGGGATTCATATTTCACTTTATATTGAAGTAGGTTATATCCCCTTCTGTAGAAAAATTTCCTTGAGTGGCCCATCTTTAATACGAAACTATGTTTTAATACCAGTTATAATTTTTATCTTGTGAAAAGAAAATATAAGAATATTGAATGAAGATTTTCCAAGATATTATTTTTTTATTTGTTCATACTATTAAAAGTTATGTAATGACATTCTGAAATGAGTGTTTGCATAGTAATGACTAAGTAAGAAGCTGCTCACATGGAGGGAGGATGTGGTAGGAAATTCTGGGTGCCCAGCATAAAATGTCAAATAGTAAACATTCAGTAAAACTTTAGTCGTTCTCATCATGTTCATCCATAAATATATAGGAAAAATATAAATTATAAGACATTTGGAGACAAGTTACTCAGAAACTATATTATTCAAGGCAATAAGTTAGAGATATAATAAGCTATCTCAAGTCCTTACAACAGCCATGCAGCTAATAAAATAGTCAATCATTTCAAAACTAACAAAGAAAACCCCAGTAAGAGATAAAGATAAGGCAGCTACTGAGGAAGAGGTATATTTGTTTCATTTCTCAATTGATTAATTGATTGGTTATTTGATAACTATTTTTAATCCCTTACTAGCCACTGTTCTAAAGGCTGTGATGTAGCACTAAACAAATATATATTTGGTCACAACAGATTTGCTGAATCTCTAGCTGTCACATCTATATTCTAGGCAAAAAGAAAGAAAAAGCAGAGACATATCCTTGTCTCTCTCTTTGAAAGGAGTTTTACTGGATGTTAAACCTCTCTCTCTCTCTCTCTCTCTCTCTCTCTCTCTCTCTCTCTCTCTCTCTCTCTCTTTTGAAAATGCATATTTGCAAGGCAGGCTGAGGAATATAGTTTTCAGTTATCTATGCTACTATTACAACAATATATGTTTAGGGTTATATTTGTGGAGAAAACATTCTATAGTGGCTATTAGGTGGGCAAGGTACCTGTCTGTGACACCCCTCCAAAGTCAGGCAACAACCAGTGATCTGTCAGTTCTGTCTTGCTATTAACTGACCTAAAGAGGATTTCTAGCCCAGGGCTTGGGTGCCTATTCTTCCTTCACTATTTACTCCTGTCTATCTCCTCTTTCAATCTCCAAGTTTATCATATATTTATACCTAAGAGCATGGACAATCTATTTCACTCACAACTCTCTTTCTGACTCAAGGTAAGTTGTGCATATTTCAGCATAATCAAGAACAAATCAAAGTGGTAGGGTCAGTGCACATATGTATTTATAGGGAAAAGGGAACTAAAAACAAAAGAAGGCATTAAAAAATAAAATACAAATGAAAAAGTCAATTTATGTTAAATATAAATAATAGCCAAAGGATAGGAAGTATTTATATTTAATTGTTCAAGTCGCTAGGAAGAATTAGAGAAGTGCTTTGTAGTTAATACAATTAACTAATTTATACTTTTTTTCAAGGGAGATAAACCAGACATCTCCCCATTTATTAAATAACTAATTTTTTAGGAAAAAATTTACTTGGAAATGGCAAGAATTTAAAAAAGGTTATCTTCAAAATGAATGTTATAATAGCAGTATAGGGAACAGGAAAGCTGAAGATATTGAATGTTTTGAATGTTTAACTTAATAACTCTCAGCATCTGTTTCACTTTGTTTTCGGAAACAGCTGGAAGCTCACATGTTTAATAGTAAAGGTTTAGGAGAAACAATACAACCAAATAGACATGATGTGTTGATCATTAACAGCCAGCTATAGTTTATATTGTGTATTTTAAAATGGATTTAATTAAGTTGGTGGAGCGGTGTTCCTCAGGCCTTGCTAATTAACTAATAAAGCCCCTATCACTCCTAATTGTCTTGAACAGAGACAATTATTACAAAAATGAAACGGTTGCTGCTAAAGGAAACTGCAATGTTTCTTAAAAATAGCAACAATTAGACAATGTAAACAAATTTGTATAAGTGACTCACATGAAAGAAATAGCTAATCTGGTTTGAGTTTGATCAAAGCACATGACTTGTTGACAGGAAAAAACAATTAATGAAGAATGATGCACATATATATGAAGCACACACATATGTGTATGTTCATAACAGCACTTTCATAATTGATTGTTTAACTGTTTAATTAAATGTCTTCTTTCCAACCAAAAAGGAGACATCACATGGCTTCTGAACAGATAAAAAAAATATATCAAATTGATGTAAGTAATAAATAATTGTGAAAAAGAGTTAAAAGCAAATAAAGTGAACTAAATGCTGTTATTAAATGCTTCGGAAATACTTATGTTCTTGATAGCTATTGTTGACACATCTGGTTCTGCTAGCTAAGGATAAGAAGGAAATCTGGTAAGTCATATAATTCACTCTGTCCATACATTTAATAGTAATTCAGTATTTTTGACAGATACAACTATAATTAATTCTAAAATTGGATATGAATTTTCTTTGAGGATTCTCATATGTGAGTTTGTACTAAGTATAACAAACTAAACAACGTACTCATCAGCATATTCTTAGAATGTCAGAATTAAGTCCAGGTATATACTTAAGAGATCACATTAAAGCATGATTAAATAATCTAGAATTGATCCAATTTCTGTGTCTTACTTTCCACATATTTAGCTTAAAGCTGGGGATATTTTTCAGACTAGAATTAATGAACTATATCTTCTGAAGACAATCCATCCATAGATATTGGTCCTCTCAGTCTATTTATGTCATCATAGATATACAACAATAACTAAAAGTATATTGATAAGTTATAAATTGCCCCTATTATTCATTAGTAATAAACACATTAATAGATTTTTATTTCAGTTGGCAAGTTTATTCACAGTCTAATGGTTTGTTTAATGATTTCTTAATACATTGCAGATCAGTAGTTTTATTGCTTCTTTACCCAGTGGCCTGATAAGTTTCTATTAAAACATTTTACATAAATGTTAAAGTCATATTTTAAAATTAAATATCCATTGCATTTTGAAGTTATTTATTATATGTTCTATCAAGCTAATATATTTTTAAAGTATGATACTTTATAAAAGACTGTGTAATTTGAAGTGAGAATTCTCATCATCTGTCCACAATGTGTTAAGGATTCTTACAGAATTCTATATAATAAAAGCCTAATATGCTGTGTCCAGTCATCCAGTTGGCCATTCAACCAATAAAAGTTAATATGTTAGTGATATGCTAAGGCCATTCAACCGCTCACTATGACACATACTGACCAACAAGGGGCAGACACTCTGACCAGTAGGTTAGCTTGCTTCTGGGGTCCTGCTGATCAGGACTGAGCGAGATGGGCCAGACACACCCTGGAGCCCTCCTGTGGTCTCTTCCTGGCTGGCCAATCTCCTGTGTCCCTCCCCGGCCTTAATCGTGCACCCACAGGATCCCTTGGCCTTGCCTCACCTTCTCACAATCTGGGTCCCCTGGGGGGATGTCGGAGAGCTTGTTTCACTCAATGGTGTAACTATCAGTCATTATGATGCACACTGACTACTAGTGGCAGACGATCAATGCAGGTTCTGCCCCCCTATTGTGGTTCAGCCAGAAGCCAAGCTCACTGCTGGCAAGCACAGTGGTGGTGGTGGTAGTCTCTCATGCCTCTGCAGCAGTGCTAAGGAGCAGGCCAAAACCATAATTCACATATCCCCTGAGGGCTCCTGGACTGCGAGAGGGTACAGGCCAGGTTAGGGACCTCTCCTCCCCCGAGTTCAAGAATTTCATGCACTGAGACTCTAGTAAATTAATAAAAGTCCTGATGATTAGCCCTTAGGGAGGAAAAGATGAGAAAAGAACACTTTTACTAACTACCAAAGTCAAGAATCATTCGCTTAGCTATATTCCTGTTATATGTAGAGTAAAAATCCAGGTACAGCCTACTAATTTTCTCATTATTAGTGGATATTAGCAGTTTTGCAGAATGTGGCCACAAATAATGATATTTGAATGAAACGTTCAATTCAAGGCACTTGTCCTCAAAGTTTTACCCTTTAAAAAAAACAGGAAAAGGCACACAACCAAGAAAAAACATATACAGTATACTTCTAGATATTTTTACAGTTAATTGGATGCTAAGATGTTAGAAAAATCTCTCTGATTATGACTTGTAACTTTATTCATGATTGTGTGCTTTTAAAGTACTTTTTTATACTTTTATACAACAATTAAATGTCATAGAAAGAAATAGAGTATATGTAAAGTATTAAGGTGGATGGCTATATTAATCACAATTTATAGAAAAGATCTAGATTTGCACATTAGAATTATAATAGAGAGTAATATAAACGCTGTTGAAGGTATGAAAAATCTGCAGCAATCAGGCCAAAATTGGCCAGGTGTGTGGATTCATCCAGGGTGTATCCAACCTCTCTCTCCCAGTCCCAATCGGCTGGACCTCAGCAGCAAGCTAACATACCAGTCTAAGCATCTGCCTCCTGATGGTCAGTACACTTCATAGTGTCTGGTTGAATGGTCGAACAAATGGTAGGACACTTAGCATATTAAGCTTTTATTATATAGGATATGAGGTGTCATATACAAATCTCACATGGTGCTGTGCAGCAGGAAATGCTGAATAACTATTACTAATGGCCATATTATTTTTATTCTAAATTACAAATATTTTTTAAAATATTTTTTATTGATTTCAGAGAGGAAGGGAGAGAGAAAGCAATAGAAACATCAATGATGAGAGAGAATCATTGATTATCTGCCTCCTACATGACCCACACTGGGGATCGAGCCCTCAACCCAGGCATGTGTCCTGACCTGGAATCAAACTGTGACCTTCTGATTCATAGGTTGACACTCATAAACATTGAGCCATGCCACCTGGGCCAAAGTACAAATATTTTAAAATATCAATTTACCTCCTAGTGTTTATTATATCATTTAAACCATACTAGCATGGGAAATTATCATTTTAAAACAAATCATGTACAATAAGGACATTTGGCTCATTTAGCACTTACATAATGGTGCCCTATGTGGGTTTAATGACACTTCTTTTAGCCAGTGAGAATAAATTTTTTCCTGTATGCATATTTACTATAGTGTGTGTGTGTGTGTGTGTGTGTGTGTGTATGTGTGTGTGTTACATTCACTTGTAATTTTTATTTATTGATGTATTGGTATTTTCTTAAAATTTTAAAAATTATTTGTTATATTTAATGTTCTCATTAATTACTTTTATGATTTTCTCATTGCAGGTTTATTCTTTATATATTTCAATAAGGCAAGAGTTCTCTCTAATATTTGTCTCTTCTCTATCTTTCTGAAAGTTTCCGTTAACTATAAAAAAGTAAAGTTTTAATTTCTATTCTATGATATTTTAATTTTGAAGAGATAGGCAGACCAATAATTATTGCTATTTTTATGTACTTGATGGGTTGACACTAGGAAAGAGAGTGTATTTATTCTCCAGAGGATACAAAGAACTAATGAGCACCAACTTTGAAGCGACATATTCCATCTTAGTTTTTTGTGTGTTTTTTTTCTTTTTCCAATTTTGTTTCCACATTAGAGCTATTCAAAAAAGGAATTAAAATTGCTTCCAATCAAAGTCATCAAATAAGCTTGGCTATCTCTGAGCAAAGTGATTGTATAGGATTCTTAAGTATTGTGTCTTTACTTTGTGTAAATGACATCTAGGTTTTATTTTGATTTAGCAATTCTATGGTATCTGAAGATATCTACTTACATATTATCAAGTTTTACTGTTTACCTTTTTCTCTCATACCACTATTTCTGTGTCAGTGAACAATGTATTATAAGTGTTCTGCATTGCTTTTTTTGTGTTTTTTTTAATATATATTTTCTCAACTTGACTCTGAGCTTCTTAAGAGAAGAAACTATATGAGTCATTTGTGTCCTTAATTTGCAGTACAGTACCTAATATATAGTAAATAATATGTGAGTATTCATTGAAAGAATGGAAGAAGACATGAAAGAAAAAAATAAAGAAAGAAAAATATCTAAATATATAGATACTTTGATGTGGCAAAGTAATCTTTGTGGTTGCTTTGAAAAAAAAATCACCAACCAGTTTATTATATGAGGAAAATGTAAAATTATCTGTTTTTATAGAGAAAGAATTTATGTTTTTGATGTATATATCCTATGTTATCAAGTACATAAAAACTCTATAGAAAAAAGCATTTTATGTCCGACAGACCACATGTGATTCAATTTATTTTTAAGAAAAGACTTGTAAGACAATGAACTATCTTTTTTTCTCATTGACGTCAGGAACAGGAAATACCATTTCTTAAGATAATGAATATGGGGGGATTTTGTTAAGATATATTCTATAAAGTTGATAAATCCTACTATATAGAAACTTCAATGTGTAATCAAAAATAGAGGATTTCATTTTAAAGTATACTAATGTACAATAGAACTTACAGGTGATGGAAAAACAGGAAAATACTGCTGAGAAAATCCTGAAAAAGACTCACTGAATAAGGTGGTCTGACAGATTAGGCAGGCGCTTTCAGTGAGGGACTGGTTTCTTCAGCTTCAGAGAGCTCACTCAATGTTATGCTCCTTCCCATTGTAGCTCACATCAGTACCTATACTTCCAGGGACTAAAGACCTGGTTTGACTATTTAACCCAACTAGGGACAACTCAGAAGGGCCACCCCAGCTCTAAAACTCTCCGGGAAGTTATCTAAGGTTGTTAGACCTACTTCACAGTTGCCTTAGTCAGCTTGGCTGCTATAGTGAAATACCAGAGTCTAGGCAGCTTAAGCATAAGATATTTATTTCTCACAGTTCTGGGAAGTTCAAGATAAAAGTGCTCCTAAGAGTAGAGTTATCTGGGTTTCTTAAGTCATGCCTTATTATTAATATATCTTAATTCAGAATTCAAATGTACATTAACTATGTTGAAGAATAATTTAATTACTTGATAGATCTCATTTTAATATCCTATCATGTACAGTATTGGCTGCCTGCAGTTAGCTTTAAAGGGCACTCTATTATATCATTTTTATAGTCTGGGAAAAGGTGATGAAAGGATTATTAAAAAAGTACATTTATTCAAATATGTCTATAATAAATTTATGATTCAGCATAATTTTAAGATAATAAGAGCAGTATGGTGTGACAAAGAAAGGGCCAGACTGGAATTTAGACACCTTGCGTGACACTCTAACTCTACCACCACAAGGTGCACAACCTTTGGGAATCCATGCACCTATCTGCTACTCTGCATGTTCATTCAAAAAAGACAGTTTGCTGTTTCCTCTTCTGCGTCTCCTTTATCTCAGATTCCACCCTCTTCCGTTTCATTCCCTTCCAGTTAATTTCACTACAAGCATGGTTACCTCTCAATCTTGCTACAAGCTTCTCCCACTCAGTGAGCTTTGTGGAACCTTTGAGAGCAAACCAATCCCAGCTTTTCCTGCAACGCTTTCATTTATCTTAGCTGAAATATATTTTCCTTGCTTGGCAAGTGATATCCTCTCATCGTAAGCTCTCCACTAAAGATTGCTCCTTTTATCACTTGTGCTTGTTCACAGTGATTCACCTTGTAGGAGCTCAATGTGCTTGCTTGATTGCTCAGGGCAAATGTTTCATTGACTTTGGTTCACCTAAAGGTGTGTTTTCTGGCATGCAGGTTGTTGGCTTCCAACATAATTTAAATTACTTTCCAATATCAAAAAGTGTGGGAGTTTTCAACTAAAAATAAGACATTCAAGTTATTTTTTATTGGAATACTAGTGAATGAGCACCTGTATTTCCATGTGGCAATAGTTACTTGGAAGTAGTCATAGCTATCCTCTTAAATAAAGCTTTACGTTATTCTATTCACTGAAGTCTTCATTAATTTTTGTTCCTTCTGTCTCTGGTGAACAATCAGTCCCTCTTTACCATCTTACATTTTGTTCTTTTTCATTTAGGTCCATTTACTTCTAGGCCCCATAGGCATTTGAGTTTTAAACTTTAACCCAAACCCTGTTACTTAGTGCCACCATTATTTCACGAAATTGTCACTTACACAGTTCAAGTCACAGCTTCATTATTCCACTCTTACCTACTATATAAAAATATAATATATATTCCTTGACATTTTCTATATCTATTCCTATTTTCCAAGCTAGCTTTTTATAAACTGTGTTTTTCGATATTTTTTTTATTTCAATAGATGTTCCTCTAAATCAGAGGGATATAAATATAATTGAAAATATGAGACTAAGCAAACTAAATGGTCCTTGAATTGGGCTTTAAGATGCTACTTCATCCTATGGGTCTCCTAGAAAGAGAAGCAGCAACCTGCAGCATTTCCTAACTTATTAAACCATAAAAAATGCTGGCATCATTCTTTATGGATTCTTATCTGTTGGAAAAGTTATGGAGGTCCTGTCATTTAATTTCTTATACAAGAGCTGGATGTCTGGCACAGATAATGGATGTCTTACCAGGCTTACATTTGTGGGGATACTAACGTTATTTTTTATGACTTCCAAGCATCATGCTCTCCAACTACTGCAAGGTCACTGTCCATCTCCCTCCCCCCCCCCCCTTTTTTTTCTTTTTCAACTTATCAGCCCTATTATGAAGTCTAAGTTCACTTGCTGCCCTGCTTGTTGAGGGAACAACTATTTTAACAATGCCTAACTCATCTGAAGAGTGTTTTTGTTTTTTTTTTTTGAGCTATTGTGGTTTAGAGAGGATAGAAGGGGTATTAATACAATCAAAATCACCTAGGGTGATTAGGAAGTTTATAAAATACACATAGCCTTTCCTTGAATCTTTTCAAGGACATACTGGTTCATGAAGTTTCTGATAGTCTCTTGAGGGATGTATGGTGGTACAAATTTTGTTGAGTGCTTATTGTTACGAGATAAGCATATTTTGTCTAAAGAAGCATTCTATGCTAAAGTGTTTCTCTTTTTGGAAATGGGTGTCATATTTTCATAATTGTGTGCTAAGGATTACATCAGGAAACATATGTACAATGCTCACTGTGGAGCAATTCCTTTCTAAATGCTGTCCCCTTTCTCCTGCCAGTTAGGATGATTAATGAGTAAGCCGCTGGTAGTTTCCTTAAGGGAAGAAGAGGTTGAGGATTAGGGCATTTCTTTCCTTAGAAAGCACTACACTGCTCTGGAATGAGGTGTTGTTTGCCCTGTAAATGATGACTTGTTGCTTTAGCGGTTCTGTAGGGGAGAGGAGGTCTTGCTTCATCTCAGCAGTCCATATCAATCCCCAGGCCTCAGTGACAGAATGCTATGGTACATAAATATTGCAGGATAGTTGTTGCTCTATTATTTACTCCTTCAGAAGAGATACATCGATTAAATCCAGCATATCTCTATTGGTGATTTATTATTCAATTTTATTCTCTTACAAGAGGATTATCAATAATAATTGAGGTAAAAGTCCATTCAATGATTAGAGAAATAAATATACACCAAGTGGCCAGATTATTATGATCTCTGAATGCATAATAATCTGGCTACTCAGTATATATTCTATACCATAAAAGGCTAATATGCAAATTGTCCCCTCGACCAGGAGTTCCACCAGTTGGCAGGCCAGTCAACTATCCATGTCCCCTCTCCCTGGCCAGGCTGGCGGGATCCCACCTATGCATAAATTCATGCATTAGCCTTCTAATATATGTATTCATACACTGAGTGGCCAGATTATTATGCATTCAGAGATCATAATAATCTGGCCACTCAGTGTATATGCTATTTGGTTATTTCATTACACCAAAAGACTTTTTAGTCTTTAATGTTATTTTGAGTGTAAAATAACTTAGAGAAGGAAGTTCCAAATTTCACCAAATCTGACTTAGGAAATAATATAATAATACCAACCTTAACCACATTCTTCTGAAATGCTTCATGTGACAATCTTTCACTCAATGCAGCTATAATGTCTTAGAAATACAGTTGAGTCATGGCTAATATTCCCAAATGCATATTCCCCGGTAATGGCAAAGTAGACAATAATCTATTGCTGGGGAGTAAAAACAAATTCAAGACCTATGAGCTTTTTTTAAAGCATAAAAGAGTATTTTAAAAAGAGATTAAAAAAAAGTATGAAAATCAGTAAAACAAAATGCTCTTTCAAAATGTCATCAGATGTGGTATTTTTCTACTTTTCCATATTCTTCCCAATCTCAACAAATATTGGGAAAAATATTTCCATCTTTATCTCCTTCCTTAGTTTTAGATATTGCAGACTTGAGGTTTTATCCTCTTAAATCTAACAACTTCTGCAGCTAGAAATAAAATATTTTCTCTTTCTCACGTCTCTGTCCTATCTAATTACTCTTGGCTCCTCCTTCTAGACACATCTTCAAGTATTTCCTCAAAATATCCCTGCTTATGGCATATATCACTTTGTAGTTACCATTCTACTTTAACTTTCACCTGTATCACCCAAACTTCTTAAAAAAAATTAGCAGTATAATTTGGTTTTTATTCTTTGCACATTACCAAAATTGCTCTTACTCAAATCATCAATAATTTACTGTTAAGTCCAAAAGACATTTGTAATATTTAAGAATCTTAGTCACAATATTCATAATAATCTTCATATTAATGAGAGCTAATATTTGCTGACATTTTATGATATGCCTTGATTATACTATGTGTGTTATACTCATTATCTCATTTAGTCCCCACTGTGACTCTATGAATTAATTATTATTATTACTCTCATTTTACAGACAAGAAAGATAAATCAGAAAGATTATGTGAATTATTTATTCACACTGTCACTCTGTGGCAAAGCCAGAATTGAGCCTTTATCTTCTTTAAAGCTCCACATTTCCTTATTTTGGGGTGCACCACACTCCATGTTTTCACACTGACCCCTGTCATTCTACCATTTACACTTTCTTGGCAGATTCCTCTCTTTCATTCAACCCTTAATACACTGTTTCTCAATTTTAGTTTTTTGCACAGTAGAATTAACTGGAGCTCTTTTTAAGACTACATATCTTATAGATTGATCAGAATACACAGCATTGGACTAATATGCATACCTAGAAATGTGTATTTTAAACTCCCGTACTGATTTTAAAAAAGCATGGCATAGTTGGAGAGCAACAGCTACATAATCTTCTAATAATCTCATCTAGACTCACATTTATGTCTACTACTATAAGCTAATATTCCCAAATGTATATTTCCTGGGAAAATATCTTTCCCTTTTTATCAATTTCTTCAATCTCTGGTGTCATAAATTTCTATCTGGTACTGTATGTTCTGTAGGAAATCATCATTTGAAGCCCTTGGAATAACCAGGACATATGCTCACTCTCCAACTGCTTAGGTTATTTCCTTTACCTGCAATATAATATTTAAGGTTCTTTAAAATTAAATATATTTTTATTGATTTCAGAGAGGAAGAGAGAGATAGAAACATCAAACATGAGAAAGAATCATTGATTGGCTGCTTTCTACATGCCCCACTCCAAGGATTGAGCTGGCAACCAACCGGGGCATGTGCCCTGATGGGAAATTAAACCATGACCTTCTGGCTCATAGATGACATTCAACCACTGAGCCACACCAGCCATGCAGATTTGAAGCTTTTAATATGACATGCATAAACCCTGATAATACGTCTTCTATTTACTCTAGCTTTTTCTCCTTAATAGCGCATAACCCAAAATATAGTATTTTTCTTTTTAAGCACTTGTAGCTGTTTCTACATATACATGCCCTTACCTGCCTCTTCTGTCATTATGTTGCCCCCTGTTTAACATGTTTGCCCTTACATCTTTAGCATGACTTACTCCTGTCAGAATCATATAGGTAGCACCATTTACTGGGGTTCTCTATTAATCTTCATTTTCATTAACTGCACATTTAGGTATATGTGCCTCCTATACATACTACCTTATATACACTAACTTCTGTATCTCTGTGGCTGTGTTGAACTGAAATCCTTGCACATTGCTGCATGTTGGGACTACGCTTGAATAGCCCCTCCCATTGCTTAATGGTTTGCTGATTTCTTTTTTAGGGCATAGACATTATTTAGAGGCAGATTCCCAAACTCGACTGGGGAACACCCTGCCTTACTCCTCTTTCCTAGCCATGCAGATAGCTGAGTTCCCAATGGCTTGGACCTGCTGCAATTATCACCGGCTTAAATCCTAACCAATGAAGTAGGCACATATAATTTAGAATGTGAGATGATAAAATGTTATAGCAGAAGTATATAGGAACTTTAAGGGAACACAGAGAAACAGTTCTTTGTTTTGCTACTGGGAGGTGTTAGTTATATATTCCAAGAATAATTTAATTTTGAATTAGGTCTAATTTCATAAATGCCAATAATTTGAGTTTCTGCAAAATTTGAATCATGCTAAAAGAATTTCTATATATTTTTTTAAATGAATTGATTACTGTATTGCTATTTTTCTCTTAAATCTTCATTATTCCTTTATAATTTATCTAGAGTTTTAAAGAATACTTAATGTAGATTATGTATGGTTGCCAGCATTGAACAACTCCAGGGCCACCATCAATATTTTATTTTATTGCATTTGATCTTGTTGATCACTCCCATTTTCATAATGCTAATATTATTCACACTGAATGATATATTAATAGCATCCCTTGAAATTAGGAAATATAACATTCTGCTTAAAATAACCAATAAATGAATTTGTAAAGCATCAGATATATAGGTACTCCTGGGCTAAGTCCCCTATGCCTGTGGATTGGCTTTACTGAATAAAGGATTTTTAGGCTAGTTTATAGGTACAAAATTTACATATATGTCTGACAAAGATCAATGTACTATATTATATAAATATGTGCTACCTTGTTAGGCATCATGGTAGTTGCTAAAAGGCAGAAATCAATTTAACTTTGAATACTAGAATATACTGATAAGTCTTTTGAAAACAAAATAGGGTGTAGATAATCAAGGAAAGAAGATAAAATTAATGCAGCCCAAGCTAAGGCATGACATATGAAATTGCACTAATAATCTTACATAACAAAAGAGAAAGATGCAAATTAACTATCACTCTGCTATACCCACAGCCAATCAGAGTGAGTATGCAAATTAACCCAATAAAGATGGTAGATAATTTGCATATGCTGGCTTGGAGCGGTGTGAAGCCTGCTATGAGGGGAAAGGGGCTGGTGGAAGGAGCTACTGGAGTGGTGCTCCAGACAGAAGCAAGGACTTGTCGGCTCTGGGTGGCCCAGGAGTGGGATTCTGCTCCTAGGTGGCCAGGAAGTGGGGGCTTGCTGCCTCCTGGGCAGCTGGGATTGAAGCCAGAGGAAGGAAGGCCTATTTTTGCACAAATATCATGCAATGGTATATATAAGCCTAAGCAACCCTTACAACAGAATGACTAGAATGACTAGTCGCTATGATGCGCACTAAACACCAAGGGTCAAGGAGCTGTCCCCAGCCCACAGACCCCAATCACCAATGGGGCCTGCAAGCCAACCTCCTCGTCCTTCCCCCTCGCTGGCAGGCCTCAATTGGGGCCAGGCCTCTGGGGTGGAATGAGGAATTGGGGGTGGGTGGTGGCAGACTTTCTCTGGGGGCTGAGGGCCAGCTTCTCTGTTGGGGTGGCTGACCAACTTCCTGCTGCCTCCCCCTGGCTGGCAGGTCCCAAACACCTGATTGGAGCCAGACGCTGGGCTGGGATAAGGAACTGGGAGTGGGTGGTGGAGGACATGGGCAGTGGAAGATGAAGGAGGAGGAATTTCATGCACTGGGCCTCTAGTACCAAATATTACCTAGAGAGTTCAGAAAATCTCTGAAGTTATATTTTTTTATGGTCAGCAGAGGATACTGAAAATGGGATGTCACTTACCAAGGTTAATGAGATTAGTGCTTTATTCACTTGTTTATTCTCTTTTCATGATGTAATATCTTATTGTTTCATTAATAGTACCCAGGTTTGGATAAAGAACCATCACTCATGGGCATCAAGGCAGACCAAGTAAACATTTGTAAAAAACAGTTCCTTTATTCCTGGCTTTGATTTAATTTACTCAATTAATTATTTAATCTTAACAAGGAACAGCCTCCTGTGCTCTTTTAATCCTTTTGAAGTCATCAGCAGTGAAGGGAGGCAATGTGGTAAATGGACTCTGTATGAAGGAATAAGAGAATTGCAGATAACTATTGTTTTAAGTACCATGACTATTATAGCAGCAGCTTGGTAATAATAATAATAAAAGTAATTTATATTGAGCATGTATTATGAGAGGTTTATATAGAGAATGATGACTGGCTGTTCTTCATCACAGGTAGGCACAGATAAAAGATGATTTGGATTTAAATATTAGTGGATGATATTATTGAAAGAGATAGTAATATTTTCCCAGTAAGACTTCAGCATAAATAAGAATGGTTATTCATCTGTCAAAAACATTTTAAGTTGAAGTGTATCTTATCTTATTAGGGGGAGGAATGGTAAAACTATTTTGAAAAAGATTATGTATAACTATACATATATATTTATATATATTAACTTAGAATTCTACAGAATTTATTTTAGGACAATATTCTATTCTCTTTAAGTAGCACTTGCATCATTATTTTGTTTTCATTTTGAGATGGAATGCTAGCCTCTTCATTTTCAAGTGGAATAAATATACCCTGAGTGATTACAGACCTGGTCAATGTCACACAGCTAAGTAATAATGGTGGAGTAGGCACTCAAAACTAGGTATTTTGACACCAAAGTAAATGCTTAAGTTACAGTTTTGTCATGAAGAGCTCTTGAAAAATATTCTATAATGATCCAAGTTATAGATGAAGAAAATTAGGTCAAGATGGTTAAAATTACAGAAATTTTAAAGGAACAGAATTTAATTCTGTTTTTCACAAGTGTTCTTTCCACTATGTAGGTCTCTACTGACTTCTCCTATATACTCAGGGTAGTATGAATGAATGCTTATGCATACATGCTTCCAGTGCACATCCGATTAGAAGCACATGGATGAAACTCCACTTCATTCTGCTGCTTTTTGTCCTTTTTGTTACAAAGCGAGTCCCCAAGAGATGGACCACCGGAGCCAATTTGATTAAGCATGCTAGAGTTTATTACAGATTCGAATCTGGACTCAAACCATGGCTGACGCAGCAGCCAGTAAACACCCAGGTAAGAGCCCCGATGGAGGGGCAGTCCCTCCAGAGCGCTCACACAAAAACACAGACAAACACACACCTACCGCGGCCAGTCAGGCTCTTCGGAATGGGGGTCCCTCATGGTCCTGGCTGGGTATTCCAGTCATGATCCCCAAGGACCACCAGGGAGCCGAGTCCGATGCAATAAACAAAAGAGCCATCTCCATGCTAGCATGGGCCCTGTCCCACTCACGCCGCCGGCAGCATGGCGGAAGAGAGCGAAATTCGCCCAGTCCAGGAGTTTTATTCAGGTCGGTGATGTCACTGCCTCGGCTAACCCTGATTGGCCCCTCAGGACAAACAACTGGCCAATCAGTTGTCTGTTCCTAAATCCTAAAGACTAAATTCTAAAGACTGGGGACAGCCTGCAGGGTTGGTTCCCAGTCACACTCTGCTAGACATTGGATGTGGCCCTATCTTGCCCATAATACAAAAGCAGAACTAAAGGTTATCTACAGTTTCTACCCCTGAAGCTACTGAGTCAGTGGGAGTCAATCTCCTGTAACTACCCTATTGTTTAAGCAAGCAATCGAAGGTAGAAGTCAGATAGCAAGGTTAAAATTCAAACAGCAGTTTTTACCCAAGTATGAGTGCTACCATATTTCACTTTTATGCCAGGATAAAACATGAAAGTCAAAGAATTTATAATGCTACCTGTAAATAGTTCTCTTTTCAGCATCCAGCATGGCTAGAGAGCAGTCCAGTTCCTGAGTAGGGGCAGCTGGGGATTGAGAAAATGAAAGAAAAAGAGACACAAAGATAGAAGTAAAAAGCTGGGGCCGGGTGGGACCTCTGCCCTCTTCTGCTGGAGAGACAGTGATCCAGAGCCCATAGAGCCTGTTTATTTTATACCCCCAAATACCAGGAAGTTTTACTAAAAGTCAAGACAAATGAGATTATTCATTCCTGGTGCTTGACTGGATTTACATAATAAAGCCCACTCCCTGGCACCTGGTCAGAAATGAAAGTCAAGCTGACAACATGGGCAGAATGTTTCCAGGGTGTGGCTTTGCCTACTGCCCTGGATTCAGGTGAAAATGTAGAGAAATGCCCATGTGCCCTCCTAGGTGCTCTCTACAGCTACCCTCATCTCCTGTCTTCTAAAGATATGTTATTAGTTGTGTTGATAGAATAAATCTGGAAGAAACTAGACAAGAGAGTTAGTAACTGACTTCTCCATCAGAAAGGGCATGTCTATGCTTTGTGGAAGAAAATAATATTGAAAAGGATGGAGGACTGGGTGTGCAAAATAAGAGAGAATGGGGTAGGGTGGTAGAAATGGAGAAAATATAAATTTGTAAGCAACTGCTTTCACAAGGGAAATACTCAGAAGAAAGTAGTCAAGAGAGGATTTTCAAGAAATTTTTCTGTGTTTCTGCAACTTAACCCCTCTTTCAGGGAATTTACCGCCTTTACAAGGCAATTCAGTAAAATCCTGCATTGTTTAATGCTTTTAAGTCAGATTTTTTTTTCCCCCAGAGGGAAAGGGGGAGGGAGAGAGAGATATAAACATCAATGGTGAGATAAAATTATTGATAGGCTGCCTCCTGTGCACCCCACATTGGGAATGGAGCTGTCAACCAGGCATCTACCCTGACTGGAATCGAACCATGCCCTCCTGGTTTATGGGTCAGTGCTCAAATATTTAGCAACACTGCCAGACCAGAATTGCATTTTTTGAGGTAATGAGTAGTATACTTTCAAAGATTAATTTATACCTTAGCTGTTTGGCTCAGTGAATAGAGCATTGGCCTGGGGACTGAAGGGTTCCAGGTTTGATTCTGGTCAAGCGCAGGTGCCTGGGTTGCAAGCTCCATCCCCAGTAGGGGGCGGAGTGTGCAGGAGGTAGCCAATAAATGATTCTTTTTCATCATTGATGTTTCTCTATCTCCTTTTCCCTTCCTCTCTGAAATCAATAAAATATATTAAATATATTAAAGAGAAAACTTTAATATATTAAAAAATATATTAAATATATTAAATATATTAAATATATTAAAGAGAAAATATATTAAAGAGAAAACTTTATGTCAGCAGGAAGCTTAATTCCTTTGGTTTACTCTAATATGAATCTCAGCCTAATGTTAAAATTTTATTATAAGGAAATGTTAAACAATGATATAATCATTTATTTATTTATTTTTACTTTAGAGAGTAAAGGGTTTTCTGATTTTAGCTAGAAAAGGGTATCATGGTTTTTTTTTTCTTCAGCATATTTTCTATTTCAGTTAATCTTCTTGTACCTTGTCTGTTCATTTTCTGACTTTACCCTTCAATGTTTAAAAGCTACCTTTAAAATTAAATCTATGTTCCTTTTTTTAGCATATAAAACCCATCACTATGTAATCATCATTATCTAGACACAATCCAAGTCTTGTCTACTTATAGTGTGTGTGCCAAGCATGCTGGACACATGATCCATTGTACCAGTTTTAGGTCTCTAACTATTCTGCTGTTCCTTATTGTCAGTAATCTTTGCACATATAATCTGAGTATCTTTCTTTCTGTTTGGCTTCTTCATTCCCTCCTTCCTTCCCTCCTTCCTTCCCTTTCTTCCTTCCTTCCTTCCTTCCTTCCTTCCTTCCTTCCTTCCTTCCTTCCTTCCTTCCTTCCTTCTTTCCTTCCTTCTTTCCTTCCTTCCTTTCTTTTTTGTCTGATGAATATTACCTTCAAAATGCTGTTTAAATAACCTATATTGTCTTTCTTTTTCTGTATTCCAAAGGCACAGAAAGCTACTGCCTTCTTTGTAGTCTAAGAATTTGGAGAATCCCTTTGTTGTGGTAATTTTTATATCTATCTATTGTTGGTTTTAAAGATAGACACTGTGTCTTAAATTTGTTTGCTTAGAACAGCAAGTTGTATACTGTAGTTATTAATTAAAAATTTGCTGAATTAAGTTGTCTAGAGGGTGAAAAACATTTCTTACACATAAGACCTGCTATTGCTACATGGTTTAAGTCAGGGGTAGAAAAGAAACTGGGGCATCACAATTCCTTCTTGGGGCATATTCTTCCATTCCTTTTTTTTTTTTTTTTTTTTTTTTAAAGCAAATGTGATTGATGAGCTCCTTACTGGAAGTAGAAAAAATTTTAAGACTGTCTCTTGTCATCCATTAGAGATGATGGCCCATAAACATTTATAAAGAGCCAGTGTTCTGATTTTTTTTTGTGTGTGTGTGTGACATATTTTGAAGAGTGAGCAGTCACCAAATGTGGGGAGAGGCAAAGAGAAGGAAGCAGGAAGTCCCTGGGTTATGCATTGCTGGGTATTACAGGGGAGATGGAAAAAATAGAGGGACAACAGGAACATCTATAGAACCACTACTGATTCCTACTTTACAACTCATTTAGATTCAAGAATACTTGCTTTAAGGTCTACTGGTGAGATGATCTGGAGCAAATCATTCCATTTGTCTTATCACCTCCCATCCAAATCTTTAAAGAGGTGAAGACTGCTTAATAGGAGCAATTAAACTGGTGACAGTAGGGCAGGTTGTGTAGTTTAGGCAGAGAAAACTGGGCGGGCTTTTTGTATACTGCCTCCACTATACCTGGTTTGTAATAGTTTTAGCATTTACCCCCTTCCCTCCTGAGGCTTCTCCTTACCACTGATCATCAGAGAGGTTCTCCAGGGTCCTCTTATAATTTAGCTACTAAAAATGGACTCCTTTTGTGGTATTTAATGTACAGTTTACCTTCAAGGGCCAGAAGAGGAGAAGTGTGTCCTATCTTTACTGCTAACCTATTAAATTTGCAAGTCCAAAGTTAGAAATAAATAGTAAAATACCTTCTGCATTCTCTCCAATATTATTTCCACCAGAGCATTGTATGTTTCCACAGCTAGCCAGGTTTCTATTTATAGTGTAAAAAATGCTGTGGTATTGACCTGACAACTGTTAGGAAAGAACCAACAGCCATGTAAGAGTCATTTGCTCAGGAAAATTTTATTCTGCTCTTGTCAGTGTTTCATCTAGTATCTTCTGCTCTGGAGGTCACCCTCATTGCTTAGAGGAATCCTGTGTTGTCAATGTGCTACAAGCTGATAAACTCAGTCTTGGAGGCTTTTAAATTTTAAGTTTGATATTTCATTAGGCAGTACAGTGAACTTTCCTTTTCTTTTTACCTTGGTTTCTGATGGTGGTAGCAGGTATCTCTCCTTCAATTTAAGTACAATTGAACATGATATTAGCTGCTCACAGATGCAGGTAAACCTTGACATGTGTTGTCTAAAATCGAATTTCAGCTTCAATTTGAATAGCACCTTTCATTTCACATCAGTGCCTCAAATTGTTTCACAGTAATGTGTCATCAATATTTCACAACATGGCATCACTGAGCAGCATATTCAATGATTCAGCCATCACGTCAAATAATCCAGAGAAGCAACAACTAGAGGAAAGAAAGCCTTTTTTTCTAACCATACAGTGATGCAAATTTAATATTTTCCAAGTGTTTTATCATTAAACCTTGTTTAGAAGAACAGTCTAGCAGAAAGGTGCAAAACTGATCCAGAGGCAACATTAATATTTGAATTGTCAAATCTAAATAAAATAAACAAACCAACTCCAGCTGCATACCTAAGTATATACCTGATATTTCCTTTGATACTGCAACTTTGAATGCAGTTTATGAAGCAGTTTTTTCAATAGTAAAGTTGTTATTTTGTTTGAAAAATTAATTCATGAGGTGGAGGTCCAGTTACTACTTGGGAGTGCAATTTGTCCAAGCTCTAACCAAGCCAAGTCCCCTGGATTTCCTTCTCCTTCTTCTCACCACATCTGGTGCCTCTAGAACTCATCTTAATGACTCTAGAATCCATATTATTTCCATTATATTGTCATATTTATATTTCAGGATGTCATTTTTCCTTGGATTAGCTCAGCACTCATTTAGCTGCCTTTCTTGAATCTAGTTTTTGCCTTAATATGCTGTCTTACCACCCTGTATCTTGCTCATAAAAAGTGCCAGAGTCAATTTTCCATAATGGAAGTGGACAATGTCTCCACTCAGCTAAAAATAAACTCAAATGATTCCATAGATTTCAGAATATTTAAAATCCTTAGCATGACACATATGGATTCTCATGAATTAACTAACCCCTTCCTACATTTTTATCCAGAACCCTTTTTATTTATAAATGGGACAACCGGGTTGACTTAACACATCAAACTCTTTGTGTAGTTCCCTGAACCAATCACCTTCTCTGTTATCTGAGGACTTTATATAAAAAATGTATAATTACCTACTTAGTTTTATCCTTACTAGGATAAAATATGTTGCATCCAGTTATAATGTCTCATACAAAACTTAATACCTGATTTTTGAATCAAATATGTTAATACAAAGCAAGAGAATCTCAGTATCTCTTACCTCTTCTATTTATGGCACAGAGCTAGACATAGGTTACTACATTGCCCAAGGTTTTATTGTTGTTAATCCTCACTCAAGGATGTTTTTTCCCTTGACTTTTAGAGAGAGTGAGAGGGAGGGAAAAAGGGAGAGAGAGAGAGTGACAGGTGACAGATACAGAGAGACAGACAGAGAGGGAGGGGAAGAGAGAAACATCGATGTGAGAGAGACACAGGGATTTGTTGTCTAGACAGAGACCAGAGATCCAATTGGAAACCCAGGTACATGCCTTTGACCAGGAATCAAACCCATGGCCCTTTGGTGCATGGACCAGTGCTCTAACCATTGAAAGACTGGCCAGGCTAAAATGTCCAAATTTTAAATTTTTAGTATTTTATAAAATTTATGAAGCTTTTATAGAATTGAAATGCTAAGACTTTGTTGAAAGCTGTAAATTATCTTAGCAAAACAAATACACAAATAGCCTTGCATACACAATTTTCTATAATGATTCAGAAGGTTCATAAACACTTTGGATTTAACTTATGGATTTTCAGCTGAAAGTCCCTACTCCAACAATTTCATTCATACTGATAGACATATCATTGGGAAATTTCTTCATTTGAGTATCCATGCTCTGTCTCATGGTAATTTAGACAATCAGAATATTAGTATCAGGAAACACTAAAAAATATTATTAACCCAATTTCATATTTATTATATAAAGCATCACTATAATTTTTATGTCATACGCATTTCTCTTTTACATTAAATGCTATTATTTGATGGCAATAAAGCCATTATCTCCTAAGCTTGACCACATCTTTGAAAGATCCTGTCTGTTTAAGAATTATCTGAGACTTTTGGTTTGAACTCAGACATATGTGCTTGAAAGTCAACACCCTTATCCTAAAAATAAGAAAAAGCTAGACAAATTGAAAATCAATAACTTCTCTTGAACCCATCAGGGAACTGAGATTGAAGGAAAATTGTCTTCTTGAAGTCTGGAGAGACAGGAGCTTGTAGAGAGTCTTAGCAAATATATATATATATATATATATATATATATATATATATATATATATATATATTTAATTCAAGCAGAAGCCCCTGAAACCATTAACTGGTAGGCACAATTAAGTGCTAATTTTGATGAATTTCTGGAGAATAAATGTAAGCTAGCATGAGAGTGAGAAACTTATATATATATATATATATTTAATTCAAGCAGAAGCCCCTGAAACCATTAACTGGTAGGCACAATTAAGTGCTAATTTTGATGAATTTCTGGAGAATAAATGTAAGCTAGCATGAGAGTGAGAAACTCCTGGGGACCCAAGTCAGTCAGAGGTTTATATTATTTTGAGCTTTATCTCCAGAAATTTTTTACGAGATACAAATGGTGAAACTCAGAGAAAGATTCTCTTGCAGCTCTGGCAGGATAGGGGAAGAAGTCATTGTGAAATGCATCACAACATTCTCCATGACAAAGGCTTCCTCTCTAGGAGGTGGAGCATAACTCCTTACCCTCTGAGTGTGGGCTGCACCCAGTGACTTCCTCCAGAAGAGTACAGTATGGAAAGGGAAGGGCAACTAATGGAGAAACCGGATAAACACAGCCTCATCCAGGTTAATATCAATTATAAATCATGGCAATACTATATTCCCTCAATACGATATGCTGAGAATGGCACTGTACTTCTAAGGTATCCTTCCTTAAAATCTATAACCCTATCTCTAGTCATGAGAAAAACATCAAACAAATTCAAATGGGGGACATTCTACAAAATATCTGACCAGTACTCCTCAAAATATCAAAGTAGTCAAAAACAAACCACAAGTATCTTAGAAATTGTCACAGCCAACAGAAACCTAAAGAGTTTGGACAAATAAATTTAAGGTAATTTGCTAGCTAAAAGTTTGGAACAGAAAAAGAATATTTATTAAGGAAATCTTTTAAAAATGTGGACTTTTAAAAATAATAATGTATAGCCATGGCTGTGTAGCTTGTGGTTGGAGTTTCATCATACACCAAAAGGTTGAGGGTTCTATTCCCAGTCAGAGAATATACCTTATTATTAAAAACTAAGAGGCCCAGTGCACAAAATTTATGTACTGGAGTGGGGAGTCCCTCAGCCCAGCCTGCACCCTCTTGCATTCTGGGACCCCTCCTGGAATGTCCACCTGCAATCCAGGATCCCTCATTCCCTACCACCCACCTGCTAACTGCTCCTTAATGCTCGGCTCACTGCTCCTTAGCACTGTCATGGAGGCAGGAGAGGCTTCTGCTATTATTGCACTAGCCAGCTGTGAGCCCAGCTTCTGGGTGAGCAGCCTCCCCCTGTGGGAGCACATTGACCACGAGGGCGCAGCTCCTGCACTGATAATCTGCCCCCCTGGTGGACAGTGCACATCATAGCAACTGGTCATTCCAGACTTCCGCCATAATGGTCATTTAGGCTTTTATTTATTTATTTATTTTCAGACATGTCATAGCAATATCTTTATTTATTTATACAGCTCCCTGGGCAATGGAAACTAAGGAGAAAATAAACAAATGGAACTATATCAAAATAAAAAGCTTTTGCACAGCAAAAGAAACCATCAACAAAACAACAAGAAAGCCCACTGCATGGGAGAACATTTTTGCCAATACTATTTCAGATAAGGGTTTAAAGTTTAAACCTAAAATTTATAGGGGACTCATACAACTTAACAAAAGGAAGATAAATGATCTAATAAAAAAAAAATAGGCAAACCTAAGTATCATAGATACTTTTGAAAGAGTGCATACAGAAGGCCGAGAGACATATGAAAACATGCTCAAAATCATACGAGAGATGCAAATCAAAACAACAATGAGGTGCCATCTCACACCTGTCAGAATGGCTATCATCAACAAATCAACAAATAGCAAATGCTGGCAAGGATGTAGAGAAAAAGGAACCCTCTCTTAAGCTTTTAAAAAACCCAGCAACTGTTATGGCAGAACAACCAGTCACTATGACCTGCTGGCTACAGGGACTGTCACCAGTGCCGCTCCAAACCTGAAGGCCCTGGGGCCAGTTGTGTGGCTACCACCAAGGCACTGGTAAAGGAGAACGTGAAGGTGGTCAGCATGTAGCTTGAGATGAAGGTTCTGTTGGATGAATTCAACAAGGTGGGCATCAAGATGATTGTCACCAAGGTTGGCAGGTCAGGGTGCCCCTCTCCCTGCTGCGACCCTCCCCACGTAGCTAGCACCAGTGTCCAGTGGCAGGCTTTGGCCCAATCCATGCCAGTGAGACTGAGAAGCAGGTTGGGGGTTGCAGCCTGGCCAGCTCCCTCCTTCTATGAGTCCTGGCTCTAGTGACAGCCACCTGGTGTGCCAGGCCTGCGGGTACTGCTTGGGAGGCCAGGAAGGCTGTGGAGAGAAACCCTGTGGACCGCCCCCCCCACCCCCAAACAGCAGCTCAGGACCCAGCATTACCAGAAATGGACCAGCTCAGAGCACACTGAGCTTGGGGGGAAGGCAGCTGCCTGTTAGGGGCTTTGCCACTAGCCGGCTCTGGTGGATCCCACCTCAAAGGAAACTCAGTCTTTGGTTCCTTAGTTCAGTCAATCCCAGCTTAGAGGAGTAGCTGGGCACATTTTAGGGGAGAATTAAGACTCTAAAACAGTCTGTTCTGTTCCGTGGAGATTGCTATCCAGTTGTCTTAGGCCTAAATTCCAGGTGATTGTGGGGTCTGGCTCTGCCACTGGGGCCCACATCTTCTAATTGACCTGTATTTGTTGTAAGGGTCCAAAGAGAAGAAGGGAACAAGTTTTTCCATGCAATTGATTTGACCAAAAAAGGTGAGTGCTGGGCTGTGTCTAATGTACACACAGAGACTCCAGCTCTGAGTCCGCCTGGCCAAAGGGAACTCAGGGCCTGTTTGCAGAGCCTTCTGGTGGTTTCTGTTTCTTTGTTGAAGTCTTTCTTCCTGGGCAGCCTGAGGCCTATGCTCAGCTCCCCCTCAGTGGGTCTTCTTCAGGCCCCTCCCTCTGACCAGCAACCCTGTACCTTGACTGGCCCCCCATGCACAAATTTGTGCATAGGACCTCTAGTATAGATAATAATGTATAATGATGTGTACATTAACTATGACAAGTGTACCATATAAATATAAGATGTTAAAAATAAGGGAAACTGAGTATGGGGTATATATAAGCTTTCTGTACTACCTTTGCAACTTTCCCATAAATCTTAAAGTTATTTCAAATTAGACATTTATTTTAAAATGTAATTTAATATGGTAGATTCCTGGATGTTATGGATTTATTTTCTACAGTTTGGTTTACTAACAAATTACCTGTATTTTTCGGACCATAAGACGCACTTTTTTCCCCCCAGAAGTGGGGGGAAAAAGTCCCTGCGTCTTATGGTCCAAATATAGCCTACACATATACTTTAAAAAAATAGTTTTTTTACTTGCCCGGCTCTGTGTGGTCTCTGTGTGCTTGCCCAGCTCTAAAATGGTTCTAAATGCTGCTGTTTACTTTACAGGGTTGATTACATGTGTTTATGACTGTGATGTTGGGTTTTAATGCACATAAAATATTTTAGGACACTATTTGTTTCAGAATCTTTTTTTCTTCATTTCCCTTCTCTAAAACTGGTGCGTCTTATGGTCTGGAGCATCTTATGGTCCGAAAAATACGATACTCTTTATAAGTTAATAATTAATTTCAAAGTAAGCATTTTTTTTCTCATTGTCCTCAATCTGTTGAGCAGCAAACTTAACTTAAAGAGAAATAATGCTGTTTTTCTCTTTGTTTATTGGATAATAGGCTTTTAGCAGAATTAAAATTAGATGTCTGAGTAGTTGCCTGTCCTTTTATATATTCAGAATTAGTGCCAATTTGGTGATTTTATATTAGAAATAATCTGTGAATCTACATTCTCGATAATGTTAAGTCACTTTTTGCCTGTTCTCACAATAGCATAGTTTTATATTCATATACTTGATGGTTTCAGATAGTTTTTTTGTTTGTTTCATTTCTTCTATGATTCTCCTATCTCTATTATATTATTTACCCAAAGTGTGTGATATAAATGTTTTCTTCTCACATTTAATCATGAAATGCCTGTTTTTTCCCACTTAGCAAATACTAAAAAATATCACATAACAAACTGCAATATTCAGTGGCATCCAATAATAAGAACTTATTTATTCCTAAAACTGAGAGTTGGCTAGGAATCACTGATCTAATCTGCACTTAACTGAGAGTACCTCTTCTCAATGTGTTTCCCTTTCTCCTGCTGAACTTGGAAAACTAATGCAGATGTGTTTTTCTTATTGTTGATCACAATGAAGAGATCTAGGAAAGGCCTCTTGAGTCCTACGTTTGAAATTAACACACTGTCAACCTTGCTTGCTCCTTCTATTGGCCAAATCAAAGCACATGGTTAAGAACCTAGAAAGTATTGTCCATCCACAGTGAAACAAAGGATATAGTAACACAGCGAGAAGGAAATTTAGATAAGAAACACAACAATTTTTTCCCCCACTTTCTAGCCCTTGATCCTAGAAAATTCCTAACAGATAGGAGATATTTATTAAATTTTTTGAATGATTATATGAATAAATATTTGACTAAATGGATAGATACTTCACTTTCTGAGTTTTTTTTAGGTACAGATTAAATGCTGGTGTATTTTACATGTAAAACTTTCAACGATTTAGGACTATACTAACATTGTCCTTATGACTAGAGGCCTGGTGCATGAATTCATGCTTAGGGGGGGTCCAGCTGGCCTGCCCCAAACGGGGCTAATCAGGCTGGGCTCACTAGGGGGAGAGGCCGTGGGTGGTTGGCAGGCTGGCCCTGACCCCTGGTCGAAATCCGGTGGAACTCCTGATGGGGGGGGGGACAATTTTCATATTACCCTTTTATTATAAAGGATTCCTAGTCCAAGAGCACTTGGTGGCATCTACATACTATGTTAAACTTCTAGTGTTGTGCTCAAACCTTGTATATAAGAACATAGTCATCTATTTTAAAAGATTTTTTTTTCTGATTCTTGTTTTTTTTCAATTGCTTTTCTCAGAGAGTCTGTGTAGAATAAGATTCATGGTTTTTTGTGAGATTTGTAAGGCCTCTTTTCATGTTGCATGATCTCTTTTTAGAAAATTACTTCACCTTTAATAAGATGCCAATTAGTAGAAAGCTTTACATGTGTTTTTGTCTAAGACATGTCTTTTTATGTTGTTCTCCCCCCCCCCCTTTAAGTATAAGAAATAGTAGCACTATGTGAACTGCTGTATCGCAAGTTTCTCTAAGTTGCACTTTGAGCGTTTGATAGACATAACAGAAATGCATAGAATTGTACCGGTACCTCTAGGACCTGGCAAAGATGAGAATGACAAGTGATTTCTAAAGAAGTATCAATGTTTAGGTTTTTAAATCAGAGAAGACTGAGAAGTAAGACAGCAGTTACACATTTGTTATTGGCAGTGGATACTGTGGCACAAGTAACTGATGCTGTTGTTTCTCCTATTAGCTAATTGCCCACAGAAGCATCTCTTTCTAGAAGTGCACTCTGTGGAAAGGGCTGCCTTACCAGCTGTCCCCTCTTTCCTCCCTTGGGCAGTCTTGCATCCTGTGGCTAATTTATACACAGGCATGCAATTGCCTGGCCTCAGGCTTTGGTTTGAGATGACTGAAGGGCCCCAGCTCCCTGTGAGTCCTCCTGAGGTCTCTGTTGCAATTACATCAGAGTTCCACCTCCCCATCATCTCAGTCTTGCTTCCTGCTCTTCTTCCAGGGCATTGCTCACCATACCAGTCCTCAATAAGCCTCCAGCATTTTTAAACCTCTCTCACGAAGTTGGCTTCCAGGGATCCTGAATAAGCCACTACTGTTAGAATTAATTCAGTTCACCTGTCGACACGTAGACTACTCAGTCCCTCTATTTTCTTTCTTGTCATGTCACATTTATGATATAAAAAAGTGATGTTCTCCAAAGTCACTTAATTGGAGTTTCTAGCCTTATGCAAATGGGGTATAAATATTCATGCAGAATGATATTTAGCTACGAATATTCTGCACCAAAGAGAATTTAAAAAATTCTCCATACTACATAGGGAGATTTTTCTCAATAATAGATGATTATGCACAAATGTACAGAATATGAGTGAAATGAGGTGTTCATATATTACAAACAAAATATGTAATTCTATGTCCTGACAGCCTTCTGTAAATTTTAATAACAGTAATGGCAAAACAAAGCTGCAGGGAATTTGAATTATTGATTATGATAGCCAGAAAGAGATTATCAATAATGAATTGTGAAAATAATATTTCCAACTATGTGATTTTTTTTCATTGAATGGCTTATGAATAATTACAACATGTTCTCCCATGAGTGAAGATTAGATAAGTTAGCAGCTTTTCAGAAAAGAAGAAAAGTCTTGCATTGGATGTACGCAGTAGTTGTTATACATGCTTCAGTCTGAAATATAATCTTAAACAATACACAATTGTTCTAAGGAATTAATGCACCTTCCAAAGTACCAAAACTATTACTAACATGAATCTTTTATCTGAAAGAATTGAGTTTAATGAACTTTTTCCCTTCTTGTTCAAATATACATAACTTTTTAATGTTGCTTTATAAACTTCTGGGAGAAACCTATTAGCCTTGTTAATTATTTTAAAGTAAAATATGGCTTTATTTGGCATTAGAAAAAAAATGCTTTAAAGAAGGCAAAGAGAAATCAGAGTCTAATATAGAAATATCACATTTCACTGAGTATAAAATATAATAGCATGAAGGGATCCATGAAAAATCAAGTTTCACTGTGGAAACATGGATTATATGTATATACAGAAATACACATCTATTTTTGTGTGTGGGTGTATGAACATGTGTGTGTGTATGTGTGTGTGTGTGTGTGGTTGTGTGAGATGTATGTTTACAGCAAACAATGAATTACTCTATACAAGGGCAGTGGAAAGAAGAGTCCACATATCTTCGCCTAGGATTAAATATTGATTTTCTTAGAAGGTAGTGAATTTGAGAATGAAAATATATTAAAGTGTAAGTACTTTCCTCAAGCTATCAAATATATTTATCGAATGTATTTGTATGTATGTCTTTATACAAAACACTTTCCTAATAGCAAAAGAGATAGATCCTACCCATGAAGAGTTTATATTCTAACAGTAACGTAAGTGTCTTGATTAATACCACATTGATTAATTTAATGTTAGCAACATAAATACTTGGGGACAGCTTAATCCAAGCCTTTGTTCCACCAGGCAGATATTTAAACAGGACACATGCATTCTTCACTTTCATGTCCAGCAACTGATAGCATTCAAAGGAAAACAAGTTGGTTACCATGCCTTTACTGATCACAAGCAACTACTTGATTCTGTCTTGTTTTTATTTTTCCCCTCCTTCCCTTTCGGTTCTTTCCCTGTCTTCTTTTCCCTTGGTCTCCACTTTCCCCATTCCCAACCCCATTTTTCTTCCTGAAACAGTTACCCCAATAGACAGTCATCCTAATATCTGTAGTCAGGGAGAAATTATATAAATTATCTACTTAGTGAATGGTATGATAGGGTATTAATTTCATAAACTATTGTAAACCTGAGCCTGGAATGCACCATGTGGATGTCCTGGCCATGTCTTTTCAAAGATGACCACACTGGGACTCAAACTTAGGTCACCTTCAACTTTTACCTAATCCCCACCAAACCTCTCTTTGGTACCATAGTTTGCACCAGCGTTATATCTGGATGACTATGGCTACCTAACTCCTCCTTGCCACATTGTTTTTTCCTTTCAGCATCCATCTGAAACATCATAATACCCTTCAGTCATTTTTATTTCCTTTAAGTATATTTCTGTACTATTCTGCCCTTAAATGTATTATTATTATTATTATTATTATTATCATTATTATTATTATTATTATTATTATTACACAGAAGTATACTTTATGCCCCATCCAATAACATGATGGCAAGCCTGCAGGGGAAGTTAGTATTCTTATACCTCTCCATTGCCATTTCCAAAGCCATTAATTACTCTTCTACCCCAGTGGGGGGGGGGGTCTCCTTCCTCTGTAATTAATGTTGTGTGTATGTGCCACCTCATCTTTTTTTCATTGCAATCACTAGCCTACATCTTAATCAGTTCTTTATATATGATGGCATCTTTGGTGTTTTCATTCTACCCCATAATCCTAAGCATTAGCCAGGGTGATTTCATTGTTCATGTTGATAATGAATCCGGTGCCGTCGTTCTTTCTGCTCCATGTGATATCCTGAATTCAAATGAAATTTCATTTCTATTCTACTCTAACCACCAACAGGTCCCTCTGTGACTCTGGTTATTATTATCATCAGAAATGCCCAATGCCAATATAGTCACAGCACTGCTTACCAACCGGGGTAAGTTCTGAGAAATATGGTGTTAGGTAATTTTGACATTGTGTGAATATGACACAAACCTAGACGGGATAGCCTACAGCACACTTGGATTAGATAATACAGTCTATTGCTCCTAGGCTACAATTATAATACAATGGCAAGTGTTTGTGTATCTAAACATAGAAAAGGTACAGTAAAATGCAGTGTAAAAGATTTAAAAAAAATGGTACACCCGGTAGGGTACTTACCATGAATGGAGCTTGCAAGACTGGAAGTTGCTCTAGGTGAGATAGTGAGTGAGTGGGGAATGAATATTAAGGCAGTTTTTACATTTATAAACACTGTATATATAAAACTACACCACATATATGTATAAGACAACACAACGTTAAGTTAAGCACAAGAGAAAATGATATAATCAAGAGAGATACCAAACACAAGATGTTTGTGGCTGCTGCCAGCATAACATGGCATAGTGTTTTATAGCAAACTTTTTAAAGTAGAAAGAGTATACTCTAACATAATGATAAATGTATAGCATATACATAAACCAATAACATAGTCCTTTATTATCATTATCAAATATCATGCACTGTACATGGTTGTATCTGATATACTTTTATACAACTGGTAATGCAATAGATTTGTTTATACCAGTTTACCTTAAATACATAAGTAATGTGTTGAGACATGAAATTTAGATGGCTACAATTGCATTAAGTGATAGGAATTTTTCAGCTCCATTGTAATTTTATGGGCACCCTCATATATGAGGTCTGTTGACCGTATTTTACTTTCTGATGATAATGTTGATGTTTTCAGTTGTTTCCTCAACTTCAACTTTTGTTTAACCGCACAACCACTCCTATTTCCCTGATGCCACAGCCTTCTCTCAGTTGTTGAGTCCTCTCTTGCTTCACTTCTGTTGCCCCAGTAATATTTCCCTGATCAATACAATGAGCTGTGTTGCATTCTTGCCTCTGTTTCATCCTCCCAACAAAACTACTATCCTCGGTCCTTGCTACTGACTTTCTGAGGCTAAGGGAGTTTGAATAAAACTATCTACTCCTATAGTCACCATTTGACTTAAGATTCTCACCTTCTCTCTCCTGCACTATTAGAATGGCATCATAAAGGGTCTCCATGCATTCATTCTTTGCCACTTTAAATCCACCCTTTCTATGCCATTCAGAATAACCTATGTAAGATGTGAATCCTTGCCTTCATCTGCTTAACACCCTTTAATTACTTGCCTATATAATGAATTGCTAAATCCTATTATGGTTTTACAGCCCCATATGCGAAGATCCTCCACAATCTTGAGTCTTCCCACTCCCTTACTTGCCTTTTATTCCCTAATAATGAGGAAGTGTGTTTCTTCTGCTTATGCCATTTATTTATTTATTTATTTATTTATTTATTTATTTATTTATTTATTTTTAATAACAGATTGTTCTTTTGCCTGGAATACCTATCCACCTTTCTTTCTCCTGATAATTTTACTGATGATTTAAGACTTAATGTATTTCTCTGGGAGGCTTTCCAGGGTCTCCAGGTTGAGCAAGTGTCTCCTTTATTTTGCTACACTAACTCTCAACAAAAACCTCCTTGTGCCACCTATGGCATTTATTATCTGTGACAATTCCTTCCATCACACTCGAATTCCAGGAGGCAGGAGCTGTGTTCTTTTCCTTTAACTCCTCAATGGCCTTATATTGTTTTGCGGAGGGACACTGAAATTGTTTAAATGACCTCTAAGGCTCTGAGTAATTCATGTCATCTGTTTTCATCAGGCCTTTGCAGATGTTGTTCTGTTTGGAATGGCTTCTCCTACTCTGCCCCTCCACTTGCTTCTGCTCAAACACTGACATACACATTCCTTCTCCTTATTATCTTAAACTCATCCTTCTACCTTCACTTTAAATACCAATTCATCAGGGAAAGCTTCCCTGGCCCTAAAGTTAGATTAGATTGACACTCTCATTTATATTCCCTAGGTATTCCTTTTTACTGTGTTTTTTTTTTTTTTTCCATGATAGATTGTAATTATACTTTTTTCCTACTTATTTGATTAATGCCTATCTTTCCCCAGGAGGACTTAACTCTGTTGGCAAGAATTGTGTTTACCTTTCTTTACCTTTTACCCCCTAATGCTTTGCACAATGCCTGGCACTTAGAACATAGTCAGTAAATAAACAGGTTGAATAAGTTCACAGTAGACTAAATTGCTTTTACAATAACACCAGTGCTTGACTCATTACTTCACGGATAAAAGACTTTAAACTAAGCTTTTGAACTTAAATGAATGTTGCAAAAGACTGACATTTGTGAGGTATTTAACAGTGAAAATTGGAACTACTAGGAAACAGAAAAATGTCACATTTCTATTTCAATTTTCAATTGACTTTTTTTTTTTATTGGCAACAAGGCATATTCAATTTACTCAGTATTTGAGATCAGTCAATCAGATAGACTAGGTTTAGAGTTCTACAAATGTAGGAAAATATCCCTAGACTTCCTTTTGCTTAACAGGTGCTTCTCCGTTGAGCCTTGGTTGGAATGCTGAGCTGTTACCTCTGAGTAAATTAACTTTTCCCACATGGTTTCTCTTTCTGTGTAGAACCTGTCTTTGTTATCTCACTTGAGTACCTTCAATTAGTTGTTGACATGCCTGTCTTCTGTGCTGAAATATGGGCTTTTTGGGGAAGTGACTTCATTATTTTAATCTTCATATTCTCAGTATCTACCATGGTGTCTGGCACAAATAGGTTTTTAGTTAATATTTGTTGAATGAACAAATGATTCAATTAATGAGTATCTCAGAATCACTAAATGCTTTTCATAGAGGAAAATATCAATATAAATAATGGCTTAGCATATAATTACTTCCTCTGAAAAAAGCCCCTTTTTCCCCACAAGTAAGCCAAACTATTAACCGATTTGTTGAATTTTCTTTCTGCTTAACATTTTTCATGCATTCTATTTATATATTCATGTACTCTGGTTCAGTGTGCTATCTTCTCTTATGGGAAGATTTTACTGATTTTGAATAAAAACCCAAGTATAAAATTGAGTATTAGGACAAGTTAGTATACTTAAAGAATGTTTGATTCTAATTACTTTATCAGAATCAGAGTAAATGTTCTTCATAAAGCAACTTACATTGAAGTCTTCAAATAGAGGAAAAGAGTTCTAAGTTTTATAATCTAATTCTTGAAGTGTTTATTTTGGTCGATATTCTCTACCACAAATTATGATACAGAAAAAGATAATGGAAAATAACAACTATAAACAATTATAAATCTTCCATCAAAAATCTTATTGGGCCAAAACCGGTTTGGCTCAGTGGATAGAGCGACGGCCTGCAGACTAGGGGGTCCCGGGTTCGATTCTGGTCAAGGGCATGTACCTGGGTTGTGAGCACATCCCCAATAAGAGGTGTGCAAGAGGCAGCTAATCGATGTTTCTAGCTATCTATCCCTCTTCTTCTTCTCTGTAAAAAAATCAATAAACTATATTTTAAAAAAAATCTTATTGGTACTCTAAAGACATTTTACTTATTTTATAGTGTATGTGAGTAAGTACATGTGTATATATAATTATTTATACTTCTTTCCCAGGTTAGACTCATTACTGCCTGCCAAAGGATCTGTACTCGTTTTTTGTTGTGTGTGTTTCTTTAAATGTAGTACTAAGTAGACTTGGTTCAATGTACTATCTAATGTACTAATGTACTACATACTGTGTGATGTCCTGGGACCCATGATACAGCAGGATTCTTAACTTGAATCCAGGTTTTAGAACTTACTCAAAGCTCCCAATATTGGACACACAATGTATTTTTGACGTTGACTTCCCTTAGAAAGGAATAGTTGTAGAATTAAAAAAATAACAATTCTGAACCCCAGCTCTTGTTACCCTTCCACTCGATGGGTACAAAGGTTCCCATACAGATCCCAATTCTGAGATCTCTTTGATTTAGCTAGCCTGCTCTGCATTCCATTAATATAATAGAATGATGTGGTTTTACTGAAGCAAATGATTATTGATTAAGACCTTTCAGAATTATGACTTTTAAAAGATATGGTCCTGGAGAGGAGAAGGGAACGGGATGGAGGGGTCAGTGGGGGAGGAAAAGGGGGATATCTGTAATACTTTCATGTTCTCCCTTTAAATTTTTTGGTTTGCTGGTTTGTTTGAATTAAACCTAACTAATGGAGAAACGGTAAGCCATGTTTTAGTTTTGTTTGCTTACACTTTTCTTCTATCATTACCAGTTAGCCTCCACAACTCGTTACAGGGAATTAAATACTATTCAGACATGTTACTTCTCATGTACATTTTAAAGATAAATTAAAAAAAATCTCTTTTTAAAATTTATCTTAATAAAAAAATAAAAATAAATAATAAATATATATACTATTTTTATTATTATTATTGTTATTCTTATTATTCTTATTTTTGTGAATCTCACAACTCAGCTCAGTCTGATAAGTGAGTGGGATGCTGATAAGCAAAAAAAGTCTATCAGTTGGTAGAGATGGTAGAACACAAAGTTCAAAACACGAAGAAAGCCCTGACTGAACAATACTGACACCCTATATGCCCCGCAGAGGGGGAAGCTCTCCCAGACTGAAGGGTTAACTCTCTTTTCCTCTGGCACAGGGCTGTAAAGGGCAGCGGTTCAGACGCGCTAACAATGTTAGAGCACCGCCTAATAACAATACTAATAAAACCCCTATAAAGCCAAAGGGTAAAAACAACATGACTCAATAGTATTAACTTCTCTGTAACCAGTTGTGGAGGCTACCTGGTTACGACAGAAGAAACGTGTAAGCACACAAAACTAAAACATGGCTTACCATTTCTCCATTAGTTGGGTTTAATTCAAACAAACCAGCACACCAAAAGATTGAAGGGGAGAACATGAAAAGATCGCTTATGAAGCTATTGCCCATGCTCCACTGGTTCACATTTTCATCTTTTGGGACCTGTCACGTTATGTCTAATGGGATGGCATTTTTGATAACATGGACAAGCACGAGCAGAAATAGAGCAGTGGCTGCAAACAGGCTGATTCACACTTCACTTTCCGGCACATGTGAATTTTTGCTCCATCTGGACCAAATGTCATTCCAAAAGCAACCTCATTTGAACCTCTGTGGCGTACTTAATATGCTGTGGTTGTCAGTGACCATGGCAGGACCGCGGCTGAGCTCTGCCCGATGTCAAAATGTGTTTCCCAGCCCGATGTCAGAGTCCTTTAGCACTGAAACATTTGTAATTTCTGAACAATTCCCACGAAACTTAGGGGTTGTTGACCTAAACTAAACTCCCCATGGCTAGCAATGTCATTCTCTTTCTCGTTTCACTTTCCAGGTTGATAAAAATCAATACTTTCTCTCAGAGAATTCTGACTTTCCTAACAGCGTGCAGGTTCATGTGAAATGTGAGGAGCAGACAGAGGAACAGGAGCTGTTATTTTTATCTTCCAGAGCAATTTCCAGCATTCCTCCAAGCAGGGAATAATGCAAAAAAAGTTATAAGAAACAATTATTTTGAAATTAATCAGTCTTGAATTTTTTGATGAAGTTAGTATAATTTTTAAACATAATTAATATCTATTTTTAATTATCATTAAAATCTTTGAGCCTAATGCCCATAAGTTTGTTTTTATTTTTGCTAATTTATTCATAAAGAAAATAAAATTTATAGCTATTAATTGCTTGAACATTTTTTAAAATCTAAAAAGAACATAGAACTATGACCCCCGCCCTCATTCCCCAATTTGGTTTTACTCTGCATCCCCTACTCCCAACCCTCAAAAAAGGGAACTAGGTTTGCAGATGGCTCTCTCCATTTCTTTCCTTCTGGAAGAAGCTCTTCATGGTAGGTAGCTTTCTTAAAATTAATGTAACTAGACATTCTGAAAGTGTTTTAATTTTCTGTTATCTGGACTGGCAAAAGATAATTCAATTTCTTTCATGTGATAAGTCTACTTTTATCCATGAGCCAAAAGTTGGCAAACATATTCTGTAAGGGGCCAGATAGAAAATATTTTAGGTTTTGTGGGTCCTATGTTCTAACTGCTCAACTTCTGTCATATTGTAAAAGTGGCCACAGATAACATATACATAAGTGAGTGTGGTTGTATTCTGATGAAACTTTATCTACAAAATTTTGTGCTGAACCAGTTTGTCCCATAGGTCATAGTTCCATAGTTTGCCAATCCTTGCCCTAGCCAGTTTGGCTCAGTGGATTGAGTGTCAGCCTGACGGGTCCCTGTTTCATTTCTGATCAAGGGTACATGCCTGGGTTGCAGGCTCAATCCCTAGTAGGGGTTGTGTAGGAGGCAGACGATAAATGATTCTCTCTCATTACTGACATTTCTACCTCTCTCTCCCTCTTCCTCCCTTTCTGAAATTAAAATTAAAACATAGTTTGCCAATCCCTGCTCAAAGCTAATGATACTCAAACTTTATTTCACATTAGAATCACCAAGATATTGATCCAGACATAAGCAATTCAGGTGATTTTGATGAGCCTCAAAGTAAACAGTATTGCTCAAGGAAATATTATTTATGAGAGTTTCATTCCGTATTTCATGGATGAGGTACTCAATTGCCCTTATGTTTTCTGACACTTAGGAAATATTCCTATATACTTATACCAGTCTATTTCCTTGATACTATTTCAGATACAGAGGATCTTGAGTATCATAGTGGTATAAATCTTTCAGCAAACAAAGTATGTCAGGATACACACCCAATTATCATAATGAACAAATTCATGTAAGTTATAGCTGAGAAATGACCTTGTCAAGTCTATAATACTGCTGCCCAGACACTGGACAGCAGCAGCACTCTGGTGGTCAGGGGATCTAAAATGAATAATGCCACAATGGTTAAATTTTATCAAATACTGATTATGCTCACAAAGTCACTCATATCTTTATACCTAATAATCTATTTTATTTTTATGTCAACCTTCTGTAGGTGATATTACCACCTTTCACACTGCCTCCCCACTTCTTCTTTTAGTCAACACTCACTACAGAGGTTAAACTCTTAACCTCTACTTTATACTTTATTTCTTTTGTTGTTGTTGCTGTTAATCCTCACCCAAGGGTATTTTGGATACTGTTCCATCCATTGATTTTTAGGGAGAGTGGAAAAGAGAGGGAAAGACAAAGAGAAACATCAATATGAGGGAAACACATTGATTGGTTGCCTTCTGCATGAGCCCTGACCAGGTCCTGGGACGGGGAGGAGCCTGCAACCAAGGTACATGCCCTTGATTGTAATCGAACCTAGATCCTTTGATCCACAGGCCAATGCTCTATCCATTGAGCCAAACTGTCTATGGCTATACTTTTTTTCTTATTAGTCAAAAAGAATGCAGAAAAAAATAATTAATGTATTCAGAGAAAATTAAGGAAATATTACTAAATCTGGGTGATATTAGGAAGTTGACTTAAAATAAATATTTTAAAAAGACCTCTGATGATAAGAGCAAAGGGATTCCAAAGGGGTGTTTGGGTTGTTAGCAATTTCCATATCATAATGTCCTGAAGTAGGACACTTCAAAAAATACATATTTTTAAAAAATCCAAGTAGAAGAGAATCAACCCCAGGACATGATGTGGGGAAAAAAAGAGATGAAAAAAAAAAAAAAAAAAAAGTCTGACATTAAGCAGATTCGACTGTTTATACTTAATGTGATGAAAAAAAATCAAGAATGTTAGTTCTACAATGACTGTGGTTTAATTGGATTCTTTTAATAGTGTGACTAGAGACTCCTAAATAAACCAATGCGAGGTTCTTGGGAATCTAGGGAATGCCTGTGTATAAAGCTGGAGGTAATGAATCTATTCTGCATCAGTATGCACATGAAAGGCTATGAGATTACAGAGGCCTGTGCAATGCTTATGCTCAGAAGGGCAGGTGGACAGCAAGTATTTGCTCAACAGAAGACAATACAGTAAACCCTGAAGGATGCCTAAGTTCTGGGCCCAGTTCTGAGAGGTATTTGGTATAAGAACTGAGCCCTGTAAGTTTATGTGCCACATTTGTCTTCTTTACTGTTATATTGCCACTGTGCCTGGCACTGGTTGACAATGAAGATGGGAATTATATCACATTGGAAAAAATGTTCATGAGTTTTTTAAAATGCATGTAATATAAATTTTAACATTTATAAAGATGTCACTGAAATATGTTTCCATCTCGTGTACTGGAATTAAATGCCCATTTCTCCCACCCCCTTACCTCTGGCAACACCACACTGCTGTTTGTGTTCATGAGTTTCAGTTTTATATCCCATATTTGAGTGAAAGCATATGGTTCTTAGCTTTTTCTGACTGACTTAATACACTTAGCATAATATTTTCAAGGTCCATCCATGTTGCAAATGACAGTATATCATCTTTTCTTATGGCTGAGTAGTATTCCATTGTGTATATGTATCACATCTTCTTTATCCAGTTATCTATCACAGGACACTTTGGTTGTTTCCATGTCTTAGCCACCATGAATAATGTTTCAACGAACGTACAGGTGCATATATTTTTGTGAATAGATGATTTTGAGTTTTTTGAGTATATAGCCAAGAAAGGGATTGATGGGTCCTATATTAGCTCTATTATTAATTTTTTGAGGAATCAGGAGACTGCTTTCCATAGTGGTTGTACCAGTCTACATTCCCACCAGCAGTGAATGAGGGTTCCTTTTTTCCCACAACCTCTCCAACACTTGTTGATAATGGCCACTCCAAAAGGTGAGAGGTGGTATCTCATTGTACTTTTGATATGCATTTCTCTAATTGCTAGTGAGGTTGAACATTTTTTTCATCTAACTATTGGCTCTTCATATCTTTGCTAGTTTGTTCTCATGTATACAAATTTATTCAAAATGGACCAAAGACCTAAATATAAGACGCAAAACAATAAGTTGCATAGAAGAAAATATAGGTACTAAACTTATTGGTCATAGAGAACATTTTATGAACTTGATCCCAAAGGCAAGGGAAATAAAGGCACAAATAAATGAAAGGGATTTTATCAAACTAAACAGCTTCTGCACAGCAAAATAAACTGACAATAAAACAAAGAAGCAGCCAACCAGATGGGAGATGGTACTTGCAAACAGTAGCTCTGGCAATGACTTAATTTCCAAACTATATAAAGAACTAATAAAACTCAACACCAAACAAACTACCCAATCAAAAGGTAGGTAGAGGATCTGAAAATACGCCTCTTCTAGTAAGTGTTTTTTAATGCTACATCTTCACTCTGAACTGAATCTCATTAGCTAGAGATGACAAGCATCTTTCTTTTTAAAAAAATAAATAGTAGAATATGCCCCACTTCAACTTCTCCTGTTGTTGTTGTTTCCCCCCCCTACTCAATAATATATCCCAGCCCTGGCTGGTTTGGTTCAGTGGATAGAGTGTTGGCCTGTAGACTGAGGGGTTCTAGTTTCTATTCTGGTTAGGGACATGTGCCTGGGTTGCCTGCTCAATCCCCAGTGGGGGGTGTGCAGGAGGAAGCCAATCAATGATTCTCTCTCATCATTGATGTTTTTCTCTCACTCTCTCTCTCTCTCTTTTTCTCTCTCTTCCCCTCCCTCACCCTTTCTTTCTGAAATCAATAAAGAAATATATTTAAAAATAAAAATAATAATATATCCCAAAAACATTTAGAAAGGATACAGAAATAATTGCTCAGTATTACATAGGGTAAATATATAATAGTTTATTCAAAATTTTGGGTTTACAAATAAGGGGCCTCATAATCAGTCTTGAACACACATGTTTCTTAACATTGTTGCCAGTGTGTGTTTTCAATAGATCCCTGAAAGTAGAATTGCAGACACAGAACGTGAAATGCATATATTTATTTTGCTAGGTATTACCAAGTCAGATATAGCTGAGAGTACTATTCACAATCTCACTGAAAAAATATGCTGTCAAACTTTTAGATTTTTCAATCTGATACTATAAAAATTATTATTTCAATATAGTTTTAGTTTGCATTCTCTTGTTATGTGAAGATTAGACATTGTTTTTTACTGTTTCTTGAGGTTAAGGTTTATTTGCATTTCATTTTCTATGCACTATTTCTATAATAGTTGTTAGCCTGTGTCTTTTCTGTTTTCAGAACTCCATATATGGGAGATATCAACTCTTTCTCATTATCTTCCACTTATTTTATTTTATTTGTTTTGCTTATGTGTTTTTGCCATACAAGAGATTTTTCTTTTAAAAATTTTATGTCATTAAAATTGACCTTTTCTCTTATTGATTTTGGATTTTGTGTCATGATTTATAAAATTTTCCTCACTTATATTATAAGGAAATTACACACACACACACACACACCCCCATATATATATATATATATATATATATATATATATATATATATATATATATTACCTGTATAGTTGTACTTATTTACATTAAATTCTCTGATACAAGTATAATTTGTAAATTGTAATTAATTCAATTGTACTGGCAAATTGTAATTAATTCAATTGTACTGGCTTTTTCCTATAAGAATCTCCAGTTATATTAATACTACCTATTAAAAAAGAGTTATTTTATCCAGATAGTTGAGATGCTGCCATTATTGTATTCTGGATTTCAAAGAATTAGACAATTTCTTTATTTTCCACTATGATCTATCCAGTCCTTTAAAAAAGACCTTATATGTGTAAATGTTTAGTGAGACTATTCCCCTATCAGTGTAGTGATTGCCCCTTCCCCAGGGGTTTCCTTGGATATTCTTGCTTGTTTTTTATAAATGAATTTTATAATTAATTTAGATCCAAAAATATTAAACATTAGTAACAAAACTGATAAATTAGAATTCTATTAGCTTAAAAATTAGCACAGGGAAAACCAGTATCTTTATGATGTTTATTCAGTTTTCTCATCAAATAAACAATTTGTTTTCCATTTGTTAAAAGCTACATTTGTGTATTTCAGGAGTATTTTATGCTTATGAAATTATACATTTTGGATATTTCTTCTTAAGTTTGTCTAAATGATTTATTTTGTTTACTATGTTAAGTGGCATCTTATCTTCTATAATGTTTCCTAATTGGCTTTTGTTTGTGTATATGAATGCTGTTCATTTTTGAATTATTAGCTTAGAAGTTAATTTATTAGCTATATGAAAACATATAAGGATGCTATTTTTGCTTTCTTTCCAATTCTTACACTTCTGTTTGGTTTCTGTTTTCTCATTACATTGACTGACATTCCAGAACTATTTCAAATAATAGTGGAAATATTGGGCATCCTTTTTCTTATTTCCTGCCCTTAGTGAGAAGGATGTTATTGTTTTCTTGTTAAGTAAGTTTCTGGTTCTTAGATTGAGGCATACATGTTTTGTTATACAGTTCATTACACATGGTGATGACCATCAGTTCCTATTTTTAAGAATTTTTAATATGAATGAATGTTGTATTTTGCAAAGTATCTTTTTTTCACATAAATACACTTCCCCCCCCCCCCCCCGAAATATTTCTTAACTTAGCCGCCAGGATGTATTTTGTTTCTCTTCTTGCCACCCTAATTTTCCTCCTTTACAGTCCTAGAGTATTTTTTAAAAATATTTTTATTGATTTCAGTGAAGAGAGAGGAAGAGAGATTGAAATATCAAATCTAACAGAGAGTCATTGATGGGCTACATCCTGCACACTCCCTACCAGGGATCAAGCTTGTAACAGGGTTAAGTGCACTGACTAGGAATCAAATTGTGACCTCTTGGTTCATATGTCAATGCTTAACCCACACTGGCTGGGTCCACAGTCCTAAAGTATTTGATTTCCAAATTATGAATGGTTCAGGGCTCATTTCTCTATCATTTTACCTATCTCTACTCACTCTTTGTGATCTTATCCAGGCTTCTGACTTTAAATAGTACCTATACACTGATAATTGCCAAATTCATATTGGGCAGGCTTAGATGAATACATCCTTCTGCTTACACACCTTCTTCCCTTGGATATCTAATAGCTATATTCAACTGGACTGAATTCTTGACTTTTTCTACCTCAAAACTTCTCATCCAGGGATCCTCCTCTCAATTATCTAAATTTTTACAAACATTTATAGGGGACATCCTACGCTCCTGACATTATTCCAAGATTAATTCATTTAATACTCATAATAACTCTATAAGGTGGAAATTGTTATTATGCCTGTTTTATCAAAGGAAAGATTGAGGCATGGAGAAAATAAACGGCTCATCCAGTATTTCAGTTACTAGGTAAAGTTCTAAAGTAAAATCTGGGCCGTTTGACTGCACAAAGTGTACTGTTTACTACCACACAATGAGCTCTTCTGCTTGCCCAGACCAATGAACTTGGAGTTATTCTTGTCTTTTCTATTTTCTTTAAATCCCACATGTAATATAGTATAAATCCTAATAACTCTTCCATCAGAATATATCCAGAATCTGAATATTCTTCACCTAACCCATTCTAACTACCTTGTTTTAAACCACCATAATTTCTCACCTATATATCATTCAAATGCACTACAAACTAGTTTCATGCCTTCACACTTTCTGCTTTTACAATGCATTTTCCACATTGTTTCATTTAAAACATCCATGAGAATATGTGAGATTTCACCTGTCCTCTGTTCAAAACCCTTTATAGTCTTCACAAATCACCTAGTAGAAGGCCAGCATTTCTATAGCCTGAAAGGCTTCTACAAGGCCCAGCCTTATTAACTTTGTCACTTCTTCTACATCCATCACACTGGTATTTTTAAATTTTATTTTATTTAACCTACTTTTTAAACTTAAAACATAAGCATATAAAGCTCAGTTTACAAGGTTACATGTGTGTATATATCAAACATACTTGAATGCTGGCCTTTGACAAGGGCTGAAGAGGGGAATGCATTCAGGCATTAAGAATGAAAGGTCTTGTATGCATGCAAGTATGCAAAGAAGCCTAACCAATGGACGCAGACAACGGGGCGGGGGGGGGGGGGGTGCGAGTGGGGAGGAAAGCATGAGTCGGAGGTGTGGGGGGGATAATGGGGAAATAAGGACACATATGTAATACCTTAATCAATAAAGAACTGAAAAAAAGATTGAAAGGCAAAAGGAAAAAAGTGTAAAGAAATAAGAAACAGAGGGCCTTGCATGGGCCAATGAGAGTGTGCTGTGTGCCACACTGACCTCCCTAAGGTACTTGAATACACCTCGCACACTCTGTACTCAGAACTTTTGCAGTTTCTATTCCCTCTGCTCAGTATACCTTTTTCTTAGAAATGTACATTTTTATATTTTTTAAATCTATTTCTTTTAATTTCTTTTAATTTTATATTTGTCGTCACCTTCTGTAGAATCCTTATTAAATGTCTTTTTATAAAATAGAAATTACTCTTACTGCTTTTTTTTTATAACATTTCACTATCTGAAATAGTATATATGTATATTTGCTTTGTTATTGTTTATTTTCAAAATATTGTACACTGATTAGATACTTGAATTTTTAAAAAACATATATTTTATTTATTTTTTTTAAAGAGGAAAGGAGAAGGAAAGAGAGCTAGAAACATCAAGAGAGAATATCGATCAGCTGCCTCCCACCCCCCACCCCCCACTGGAGACATACCCACAACCAAGGTACATGCCCTTGACTGGAATCGAACCTAAGACCTTTCAGTCCGCAGGCCTACGCTCTATCCCTTGAGCCAAACCAGTCCTGGCTAGATACTTGAAATTTTTTTTTATGCTGGATCTCCACTATTGGTAAAAGTACCTGTCATAAAATAAGTCCACAGTAATTATTAGCTGCAAGAATAAATAATATGCATGGTTCCCTTAGCTCTTCTGACAGAGCATTGCATGGTGCTCATATATCACAGAGCACCATTTAGGAAACTGAGTTAAATACTAGACAATGGTGTTTTATTTAAACTTGATGGGAAACTCACCAATTTCTATTTTGCTTTGATTATTAACTATTGAAATGATAGCATTGACTTAAATCAGTTTTATTCTGCTTCAATTTACCTGTGTCCAAACTGCATCTAGAATATATTTCTTTATCTTTATCCAAATTCAACCAGACTCTGTGTTATACAGAATAAATAACCCTTAAATATCAGTCTACTTTTGCCCCCCTCTTATCTTTAACAAAGGTTGGCTAATAGATATGAACTTTTAAACAAACCGATGATTACTTTGAGGCTAAGAATAAATAATGCATTAAAATGGCTTAGGTGAATTAATCAGGGCTTGATAGAGTGTCTTTGATAAGTAATGATTGCCTAGGGCCAGAAACATTGAGTGACATACATTTTTCAACTTCGACTTAGAAGGTAAGTTTTTTGAGAGAACATAATTTAATTCTTAAAAGAAATCTACTCATCTAACCCAGAATATTATTATATTACATATAATAGATACTCCATATATATTTGTTTTTTGCATGAATTATTATTTGAATGAATTATTCTCTGAATGCTAATGAAAACTTATTTGTATCCAGAGCATGAATCTCATGCCTCTGTTTCCTAGGCAACTTTTCCTTTTTAAGAGTAAAATATCATTAATCCCTAAAATATTGCTAAATAAATCTTTCTGGGTCACTCAAATGTCACCTGTTTATATATCATAAAATAGAGTTCTGCAAGTTATCTTATGAGGGAAAAAAGCAACTTTTAAAAATCTATATACTCTTATTGTGTAAAATAGAAATAATTTTTACTTCTCTTGGAGTTAACAGGTGTTACAGTTCTCCTCAAAATAATATATAAAGCACTGCTAAAATTCATTAGGGCAGTGTGAGCTCTTTTTGAACTCAGTAGAAGTTCACTTGTTATTTTCCTTATTTTGATAAAAATTGTACTGCTCACAGGAATGAGAAGAGATATAGGTGAATAATTCTTAGTGCCTAATTTTTAAATGAAAGCTTTTCAGTGGGTTGTCTCATTCTCAAAACAAGATCATAATAAACCAAAGAATACAGGTACATGTTTAGTATTTTTCCACTGGCCTAAAGGACAGTAATTTGAAGTAGCAAGTGAAAAGTATTAGATTTTTCTGTGTACAAGTCACCCCCCACTTTTTAAACCCCAAATTAAGAAATCAATATTTTAAGCATGAAACAGAACCTATTTTTATTTAGTCATTACCACAGGTAATGTTTACATACCAGTACTATGATATTATACAGCATATCACTTTATTCAGCCTCTATGGCATCACTGCTCTCTTCTTCCTATTACTTCCAGATATACTAATTTCTTCAACTTCTATTGCATCACTGCTGTCTTCTGAGTCATTGTCTATATATGTGAGATCATCCTCATAAACTGGTGGCATTTTCTGAGCTAACTTTGTTCGTGTTCTCATGGCCAACCCTTCACTCCTTATAAAATTGAAGCACTATTTTGCCTTTCCTGTAAAATCAACAGTGTTCATTTTACTTGCAAACATTCTTGCCTGACATTGAATAAGCTTGATTGACACACATAAACCACTCTGGCACTGCTCCACACCCAAGTCTTAAGCCTCTGCTCAGGTTTGCCCATTTTTCTGGTTTTATTCTTAAGGTCTTCTTCTTTCTGGCATCTTAAGAAGTTGTTCTTATTGTTTTCTCCACTGTCTGATCACTCAGTGGGAGGAGATCCAAATTGTCTCTCTGAAGCTCTATCTCCATGCTCTTTTGCAAAGCTGATCACATTCAGTTTGAATTTTGAAGAGCAAGACAATCACTTACCAGTATTTAGTAACTTTTTATTTTTATTTTTTGACATCTTTATGGGCTCAGAACGCTCTGATCCCTGTTGCATCTGCTACTCTCCACCTCCACCTCAAAATAGGACATCAACTGATGTCAGTTACAATAAGACTCATGATTGGAGGAAGCCAGTTTGACAAGGCATGGATGACTAGGCACCCTCGCAGCTCCCTCCTCCATTAAATCCATGTATAAGATGCCCCTTGATTTTCAGTCTAACAGTTTTAGATTTAAAAAAAAAAATAGTGACTTATACAAAGAAAAATATGGTACTCAATTTCAAAGCATTTACCAAACTTCAACATGAAATTAGCTTATGAGTGTGTATGTATGTGTGTTGTGAGTAATTATTTTTTTCCCAAGTTCTCAGCCTAATTTTTGTTTTGGATAATTTTTAACAAATATAATTTAACTAAATTTAGCCATAGTTACAGACATTGTTTCTATAGTTTCTATGAGTTTACTTGTTTTTACCTCAAAAAGCAAATGAATCATTTATATTTACCAATGAATGCTTAAACAATCTGTTAGCAATTATATATTTTTTATCACTCCTTCTTTTGATCAGAGTACATCAATCTATCAAATCTGTCAGCCAAGCTACTAGGAATATGATATAAAGGCTGTCATCTTTAAAAAAAAACCTTCATGAATGAGGTGGAGTTTGGCAGTTAGCATGCTGTAATGCAGGTCCGATTTTGAATATTTGTGATAAATATAAGGTATTTTATTTTAGCTATATTTGGTAGCACTGGTTCCAAATCCTTGCTTTGTTATTTATTCTATGACTTCTCTAAGTCTCAGTTTCTTCATCTATAAAATAGCTAGTTTACAGAAGTGTTAGTTTGTGTGGAAGTTTCACTGTAGCACAGACTTAATCCCCCAATGATCCAAAAATATAGTTTTAAAGAAATTTTTCTCCATTTAATGTAGTAAATTTTGAGTTTTCAATGGGTCCAATAATAGATCTCTTTCAATTTGTGTTTCCTTCCCTGATATCAAAGTGCTTTAAAAAATATCTTTGCCTAATCAGTTTGGCTCAGTGGATAGAGCGTGGGCCTGCAGACTGAAGGGTCCCAGGTTTGATTCTGGTCAAGGGCATGTGCCTTGGTTATGGGCACTTCCCCAAGGGTGTGTGCTCAGGAGGCAGCTGATCTATTATTATGTTTCTCTCTTATTGATGTTTCTAACTCTCCATCCCTCTCCCTTCCTCTCTGTAAAAAAATCAATAAAATATATTAAAAAATGAAAATATTATCTTTATTGTTGAAAGTACTACAGATGTCCCCTTCATGCTTTTTCCCCCCACACTGACCCCCTCCTTCTCACACCCATCCCTCCCAGGTCTTCTCTACACTATTTCTGTGCCCCTCCATTAATCTCTCCTGACTACTCAACTCACTGGCACCTACCCTCTGTAATTCCTCAGTCTGTTCCGTGCTTCTATGTCTCTGGATCTATTTTGTTAATCAGTTTACTTTATTTATTAGAATCTACATACCGTATGAGTGAGATCATGTCATGCTTAGCTTTCTCTGACCAACTTATTGGGGTATTTTGCTTAGTAGAATATATCTAGGTCCATTCTTGCTATTGCAAAAGGTAAGAGTTTCTTTCTTCCTTCTTTTCTTTCTTTTTTCCTCTTCCTTCCTCCTTCCTTCCTTCCTTCCTTCCTTCCTTCCTTCCTTCCTTCCTTCCTTCCTTCCTTTCTTTCCTTTCTTTCTTTCTTTCTTTCTTTCTTTCTTTCTTTCTTTCTTTCTTTCTTTTTTTCTTTCTTTCTTTCCTTCCTTCTTTCTGTCTTTCTTTCATATTAACTAGTATTCTGCAGCTTCTTTTATTCACTCATCTACTGATGAGTACTTGGGCTATTTCCAGATCTTGGCTATTGTAAATAATGATTCTATGAACATAGGTGTACATACATTCTTTCTGATTGGCATTTTGGGTCTCTTAGGATATATTCCTAGAAGTAGGACCACTAGGTCATATGGCAGTTCTGTATTTACTTTTTTTAGGAAATGCCATACTGTTTCCATGATGGCTGTACCAGTCTACATTCCCACCAGCAGTGTATTAGGGTTCCTTTTTCTCTACTACCTCACCAGCACTTGTCATTTGTTGCTTTGTTATTGGTAGCTATTCTGACAGATGTGAGGTGTTTCCATACTTCTGTTTTATGCTTCTATTGTCTTTTTAATTTGCATCTCTCTAATGATCAGTGACTTTGAGCATTTTTTCATATGTCTCTTGGCCATCTGTATGTCTGCTTTAGATAAGTGTCTATTTAGGTCCTTTGCCCATTTCTTACTGGGATTGTTTGTTTTCCTTTGTTAAATTGTAGAATTCATCATATATTTTACATATTAGCTCTTTATCAGATTTTTCATTGCCAAATATGTTCTCCCATAGAGTGGGATCTCAAACTGATGAACAAAATAGATCCAGAGACATAGAAGCATTTGAACAGACTGTGGAATCTCAGAGGGAAGGCAGAGATGGGTGGGAAGAGATCAACCAAAAAACTAGTATGCATATATTCATTACCAATGGTCACAGGCAATAGAGTGATGAAGGCCTGGGGTGGGGGACAGGTGGGTTATAAGGGGCTCATAGGAGGAAAAGAAGGAGACATAAAGATTTAATGAAAAATAATAAAGATAAAAAAGCAATTTCCCACCATTATTACTCTTTATTCTCTTACTCCAACATTGTTTATTTTCTATCTGCCCTCACTTGACTATAAACTCCAGGAGGACAAGAATTTCATTTTGTTCACATCTGTATTCTCAATTCTCAGAAAAATATGGAGCCATATGAAAATCTGTTGAATAAATGAATTTTCTCAACACATAAGTATCAAACACAGATTTCATAGTATGAGTAACTAAACAATCATCTGTAGATAAAATAAGTAATATCTAACTTTTACTAAGGTACTTGAGACAGGGATTTTCTAGAGATTACACATTCAAAAATGTAAAACCAAGTCCAAAGACTCTGTTTTCATAGTTATTTCTTTTTTCATTGTCTTACATTTTGTAAGAAAGAATCAGCTGAACACATTTCCCAAACTTAAGTCAGTAAAGTTTCTGATAATGACAACAGGGCAGAGTATCAACTGCTTTATTTATAAGAAATTATGCTCAGAGGGGGAAAAATCCATGTGGTAGAGAGTAACTGTTGAGTGTGATGTAGCGGAGCTTGGAGGGGATATGCTACAGCACAGTCAGAATTCTGCTTTCACATTCCTTCTATAATGTCAGGAGGCATTATGCATTGTTAAAGACCTGCCAGCTCCTTCCCCAAGGAGATGCCATGTCTATGATGGGTGAAGCAATTTTCTCTGCTGATCTGTGAAGGTTCTTCAGCCTGTGAATTCTCTGGGAATATGAATGCATGACATTTTGAGTGAGACCTGTTCAAAACAATAACTAGCTATTCATGTCATTCAAATGCAATTTTTTAAATTTATTTTTATTTTTATTTTAGGATACAAACATGTTCACTTTATTTGTGTAACTCAATTAAACCCAGTTCCCCAGACTGTCTAATAGCAGGTAATTTAAAACAAGTAGTTCCTGGAATCTCTCAGTCTAGAATTGATCTTAACTTAATGAATTCCAACTTGTAACCAGATTACTTACCAGGTTAAACCTTAATGGAATATTCTGCCTTCTTCCATCCTTTTCTCTGGGGTGGAATCTGAGTCCTAGCATATGGAGCATTGCAGTGTTGGTAGGCTACATGCCAAGGTCACCTGCTGATATCTACTGAGGATGTAACCTGTTTGTCCTCTTGGTTCCAGGTGTTTAGCACTTTATCAGGTAGACATCAAAGCTCTTGACCACTAGCTCCCTTGTTGCTCTCTGGTGCTCCCAGTCTTCCTGGTTCCTTTGGGCATCCATCTCATCCCTGGTTGGAAGCACATGCAATGCTCTTTTGAACAAAACCTTCTCAACCCTGCTGGGTGACCTCCTGGCAGGCCATTTACCAGTTCTCACTCTTAGTTAACGTCTGTGTCCCCACGTTGGGCATATAGGAATAACTGGATCTCAGGATCCATGAAAAAGTTTTGTGGGGAAATAGGAGTATCGCTGGCCTACTTTTTTCTTTATTTTTTTTCTTTATTGATTAAGGTATTACAAATGTGTCCTTTCACCGCAATTTCCCCCCTATCCCTCCAGTCCTGCCCTCACTCTCATACCCTGTTGTCTGATACATCACTTATGCTTACATGCATGCATATAAGTACTTTGGTTGATCTCTCCCTCTTACTCCCACCCTTCCCTGCCTTCCTTCTGAGGTTTGAGCAACTGATCAATGCTTCTCTGTCTCTATATCTGTTTTTGTTCATTGGTTTATGTTGTTCATTATAATCCACAAATGACAAGATCATGTGATATTTATCTTTCTCTGACTGACATATTTCACTTAGCATAATGCTCTCCAGATCCATTCATCATTAGAAAGATAAAAAAGAGTTAATAATTCTTCATTATTGAGGAAGTTGTATTGAATAATGCCTAAGGTTTTTTTGTTTTTGTTTTTGTTTTCTATTTCAAGGCATGATATTTTGATTGTCATTTTTAACTTGAATAATTTCTATCTCAAAATTATTTTCTTCTCTTATCTGTATTTTATTGACTCAGGTGTTTGGAGCATGTGGCTTGTGAATGCCTTTTTGTTGTTATAGAATGACACTTGTGAGGTACCTACTGACCAAAATTTCTGCCTTCCTCAGATTACCTTCACCTTTGATTTCAACTCAGCATAATCATATGAATTTCAGTGAATTTCAGTTGAACGGGTGAGCTTATGTTTGATGAATATAAAGTAACCCAGTGTGCCTACTCTATATTTTGATAGGACCTAATTGTAGAGAAGGCATATAATGCTTAACAAGATAGACATTGCTCCTGTCACAGAGTTTTAAATTTCATGCAGGAGACCATTGTTAAAGTGAAATACATTATATTTGGTAAAGAAGAAATACAAAATATAAATGCATGTAAAAGACTGGAGGTGTATGAAGAAGTGACATTTGAAGTGAGACCTGAAACTTAGAGTTAGTAAGTGAAAGACAGAGTGGGAGGAAAATTTCAGGCAAAGGTAGATAAAACTCTGTGGTAGAAAAGATCATGAGATCTTAAGGACTGAGGAAACATCGCTGAAAAGTTGAGTAGGAGAAGGAATGTAAGGTGTAATTAAGGTAAGGGGTGTAAGTAGGGGCTAGAATACTGAGTTCTTAGAGCATATTAAAAAAGATTTTGGATATTACCTTACTGCCAATGGAAATTTACTGAAGCTATTTAGGAGATGAGTGGCATGACTGATTTAAATGTTTAAAAAGTATTTTCTAGAGAGTATACTAGAGAAGTTCAAGTATAAATATGAAAAAATAGAAAGGATGATGGCAGATTTAAGTTGGATTGGAAAGAAGTTGATGGGTTATAGTGATGTTATAGAGTGACTTAAGTGCCCAGAAATGCAAGTCTTTTGAGAAGAAAGGTGAATCAGTGGCAGATGTGAATTATATGCACTCAAAATTGAGAGTTGTTTTCTTATAAATGCTGATTTTAAGAAAAGGGATAGAATGTTTGAAAAAAAGATATACCTCAAAAGATTAAGGAAGTATGGTGACTGTCTAACTAGGAGTTTTAGGTGATTTTACTAGGTCTAAAGGGAGTTTTTACACAGACTTTTCAATCCTTCCAAACCAAATAGCTCTAAATATATATATATATATATATATATATATATATATATATATATATATATATATATTTACCAGTTTTTCACTACTAGTCCAATAAGTGTCAACTCTTTAACTACTTTATTTATACCATCTTGATTGCTCTTTTGATTCTTCCAATTCAAGTATCCACATTTTTTCAGCACCAGTTCTTTCTTCCGTTATCTAGATTAATTTAAAAATTACTAGATAATTTGTCTTTTTTTTTTAACTGAGGGATAATATGTATACTATTTGGATGCCTAATAGTAATTTTTCTAAATACATATATGATATTATCATGGCCCTTGCTCTAATGTATACATATACCAATGTAAGCTTGTCAGGTATGTAGTTTTGTATAAAAGTTCTACATTTTCTGTTATCACAATGTTAGCATTCCAAATTTATTTAAGTAGAGGCTGCTTGGTAGGAAGTCACATTAAATAATTTAAGGAAAACATGGACATTATTGAAATGGAGTAGAGGTTGCAACTGAAAATTGTGCCAATTATAAGCTGCCACTGTCAGTGAATTATTTATTCTTATTAATGTCTCATAGTTAAATCAAATCCCATATTTCAAAACTATCTTTTTTGTGTGTAAGTTTTTAAACAACAAAGAAATGATTGGTACTTTATTCATGACTTATAAAACATTTTCTTTATAATTTAGTTTCCAACAGCCTAAGCTAATTGCATCATTCAGATGAAGCACTTTAGAATTGCTCTATTTAAAATCCCATTATATTAAAAGCTTCATTATTTAATAGCCCCACCAGTAGTTCAAGTACAGTGGAGAGATTTTATCTTATTTTCTTACCTGGTGTATTCAAGTGGCCTTGAATATTTTTTAAGTTTTATTTGAACTCACAATCTATAATAGCAAGATAGGACAATCATCAAATAATAGAGAATTAGTGGGAGCAACTCAGGAAGAGAAACACATTTATTTGTTCACAGAGTTTGTCTACATTTGCTTCACATACTCAAATACTTATTTTGTCATGCAGTAATTCCTCCTTACAAATAATTTGCAAGCATGCCATGTGGTTTTCATTAGAGATAAATAAGACACAGAAGTTGCCCACTATGAGCACATAGTCTTGTGGGAAAGAAAGTCACATAAGTTGTGATTGTATAATATCTTGAGAATAAAAGATGTCTTTGCAGGGGGTTGTGGGAGTTAGATGAGCAGCATCTTCCTCGGCTTGAGGAAGTAGAAGAGACTGGAATTTTGAGACATGCATATCCGACAGCTATTTGAATCAGGGAGCAGAACTATTGTGGATAAAGGAATGACCATTTGTAAAAAACAAAAAAAACAAAACAAAAATAAACAAACAAAATAAAAAAAACACAAAAAACTAAAGGGTGAGTGAACTTGAAACATTGAGAGAGTGGCAATCAGTTTAGAACAGCCCACCCACAGGGTGCTGTCCTGAGGAAGAATGCCATGTAGGGCCTCCTGTACCATAAGGAAGGATTGGATCTTAACTACAATATATCCCACTTCATGCTGAGTCTCCATTTTACATTGGGACTTCTGATAGAGGATAAGTAAAAACAATGGCATCTGCTAGAAAAAAAATACTTATGATGAGATCAGAAGTTCCCTGCATCATTTGTTTAACTGTTTAACAATTGAGAAGACCTATCTGAGGAGTATGACATTGAAATGACTACATCTGGAAGGGTTTATGGTACAGAATGTATGCTCATGGCAGAAACTCCTGATTAACTATAGATGGAAAAATCATGCTTCTTCAGAGCCATTTTAATTTTTATATTGTGAGTAGTAGGAATATGTAAATGGCACTGTTTCTCTTTTGAATTGGCTGAGAATGTAGGACAATTCTGAAACCCTGCCATAACAAGAGGGTGGGTCATTTGGTATACACATTGAGTCACATTGCTGGCTTTATGTTCTTTATTTATTTATTAGAGACCAGTGCATGAAATTGATGCATGGGTGGAGTCCCTAGGCCTGGCCTAGTGCACAAAATTCATACACAGATGGGGTCCCTAGGTGATGAAGGCTGATCAGGTTCCCTGTCTCCCTACCCCCTCCCTCCTCTTCCCTCTCCGCCTGCATCTGCTGCCACCCACCCCCAGTTCCTGGTCCCAGCCGAGACCCTGGCCCCGATAAGGAGATTGGGACCTGCCAGCCAGGGGGGAGGGACAGGGAGATTGGCCACTGGCCCCAAGGAGAGAGCCATTCCTCAGAACCCCTGGGAAAGGGGACGTGTCCACTGCCACTCACCCATGATTCTTGGCCTGCTCAGGTGATTGGGGCCTGCCGGTGGCGGGGAGGGACCAGGAGGTTGTCTAGTAGGCCCCATTGATGATTAGGGCCTGCAGGCTGGAGGCAGCTCCTGAGTTGAGCGTCTGCCCCCTGGTGGTAGGTGCACATCATAGCAACCGGTCGTTCTGGTTGTTCTGTCTTAATGATTGCTTAGGCTTTTGTATATAGATTTGTGTTTATTCACCATGCTATGGTATTTTGGGGGTGTCATTTTGTGTGCATGCATAGCAAAATAAAAATAGCCAGCATTTACTGAGTACTTACAATTTGTCATTGTTATAAGTGGTACTTTTTTTTTTTAAATATATTTTATTGATTTTTCACAGAGAGGAAGAGAGAGGGATAGAGAGTTAGAAACATCGATGAGAGAGAATCATTGATCAACTGCCTCTTGCACACCCCTTACTGGGAATGTGCCCGCAACCAAGGTACATGCGCTTGCCCGGAATCGAACCTGGGACCTTTCAGTCCACAGGCCAATGCTCTATCCACTGAGCCAAACCGGTCCCTGCGTAAGTGGTACTTTTTTATTCCCAAAACAAACATGTGTAGCAGGCACTATTATTATCATCATTTTACAGATAAGGAAACTGAAGCACATAAGGGTGACTTGCTTTGTCAAAACATGGTTACATAGCTAAGGACATGGTAAAAGTGTGATTCAGGGCCAGTGCACTTAATCATTTTGCTATCTACATATGTTTGTTTTTATTCCTCTTCAGAATTGAAGTGAGCATAGTTAAAAGATGCTAAAATTTCAGTAGGGACTCAGAAATAGGATTAGTGGAACTACATGTTTACTGATTGAGGGATTTAAAAATATATTTACTACATTTTTTCTTTTAATATTTTTTCTTTTGCCTTTTTTAAAATTATTTGAAACATGCTTGGTTAAAAATGTTATGTATATTAGTATATGCCCAATTTTTCCAGTTGAGTAACCTTATTTTTTGATTGACATTGTCATTTGGAGGGCTGTAATCTTCAATTGATTTGACTAATAATTCTTGTACTCATTTACTTTTTCTTGATTTATATTAGTTCATTTACATTTCATATGTTACTACATTGATTAAAATGATAGAAAATGGTACATAGTCATGAGGGTATTGCTGTAGTGTTTCATTTTTAATTATAATAATGGTTCTTATAACATCAATTACAATGTTAACATGATGCAAGAGGAAGGCATTCCATCTATTCTCCTAAGGAGATGGAGGTAGTAAATCGTGTACCTGGGACTCAGATCCATGCCTGCCTATTTCCAAAGTCATATTTGTAAATATTCAATACTCCATCCAAGAGTTTTCAGCACTTCTATAGCTTTCAATCTGTTTCAGTGTTTTTATGAGCATCTCAATTGAATGCAGAGCACGAGTTAAATATATGGCATGACAATTATTTAATGTTTTTCTCACTCATCCATTTTTAAGGTTTTTAGATGTTATTGGGTACATTTCTACTATATGTTTTACCTATCATATAGTGATAGGTAAATCACTGTTTAATCATTTTTGCAATACAGGTGCTATCAAGTTCATTACACAGGTGGCTAAGTATAACTTTCCTAGATGAAAACTGCTATTCCTTCCTACCCATTCTTTCAATAGGAGTGGATGAAAGCATACTGTACCTAAAAGGTATAGTTACTTGTAGTATGTTTTGGTTTCTAGTAAACCAATGTTACAGTTCTTAAAACTGTCGATATTAGTAAGTTACCCTTTTTATTTGTGATATACGGGTATAAAATTATTAATTTAAATATAAATGAAGTGAGTCTCTGTGCACCAGTCATGGAACTGTCCACAGGCTGTTTGAACTCATAAAATTAGATATTTAAATTAGGCTGAGAAATTTGAAAAAACTCTAACAGTTTTCATTTGTATAGTGTTATTTTGTTATTATTCCATAAGAGTACTTATAAAGGAATCCAGAAGTGATGACATCAACTATATCTAAGAATGTTTTTACCTTATCATAAAGTATGTATTTATTTATTTATTACTTAAATTTATTGGGGTGATATTTGTCAACATTAACATATGTTTCAATTGTGGGTTTCATTGTTATAAGAACTGTAAAGTATTTCTAAACTGCACAGCTGCCAATGTTAGTAATAAGAACTTTGCATTGTGTGCACCTCTCTGTCAGTTTCTATAGCCTTGTTATCTGATAGTATTATTCCAACTAATTGATTTAGAAAATAAATGGTGATAGTCTATAATGCCTGATTTACTCCACTTACTGTTATCTGACATCTCAATTATCACCAGAAATTAAGTGTGGGTCTGCACCAGAACCACGATTTGTTCTGTACATCTTAGATAATTAATTATTCTAAAGAAACATAGTGAAAAATCCTTGTTTGATTTAAGAGCAATTGGTAAATACAGGAAAGGGCTCATTATTAAGATGATACTTCAATTTACCCCCCATGAACTAAAAGGAAAGAGCTATTTTAGGAGATATTGAGAGCAAATTTCTCGAGTAGTCCTGTTGCTAATAGTAGTGGCTGGAGTCACTTTGGTACTGATAGTGGGTATTGTGTTTGTGAAGGATTAGCTTTGGCAAGGGGAGTACCTCTCTACTTACTAGGTGGGATGCTTGGAAGATTCATTCAATAAAGTCAATTAGATGTTTTTTTAAAAAGTTTGGCAAGGGTGGCACTGTTAGTCACCAAGCGAATGGCAACAGTGCTATTCTCACTGGCTCCTTTTCCACTGTTGTCACTGGACATTGGCGCCTCAGGGGGACACTGCCACAGGTGCTGTTAGCAGTTTCTTTGGCAGATTTTGGAATTGTTGTTTCCTTTGGCTGTGTTTACTTCTAAATGCCCTCTTATCTTTTTTTTTTTTTTAATTTCCCTCTTTCACACCATTTATGTTTTTATTGCTTTAATGTCTAACTTAATTGCTTGTGAAACACACACAAAAAATGCCATTCCTGCTTTTTAAAACTTTTCAAATCCATAATATGCCAAAAGCCAAATCAAGGATTCTAACTATATCAGCAAAACACAACTCTTCCTGAGATGAAGTACAATATCTCTGTTAAGCAAAGGTCTCCTCTTATGTTCTGTAAATGTTACACTCATTTTCAGGTAGTGCAGTGGTACTTCCTCTGACTGTTCTTTCAATGATAACTTATTTGTTAACTTAATCAGCAAGAAAGTTTGGGAGACACAATATGCATAATACCATGGAATATAATTCATTTCACATGTGTCACTGTTTTATTATTGTTTGTTTTTTAATATTCCTTCCACTAACTATTATCTCACATCTCGATTGTCACCATAAATTAAGTACATAATAACATTCTGTCCAATCTTTCCCTGCAATAGTTCATTGCAAATATTTATAGATGTTTAAACCTACAAAAGCACTATCTTCCCTGGCCATATTTCTGTATTTAAAAATCTTAATGTTTCATTTATGACTCCATATTATCCATTCTCCAGATCACAAGTAAGTTTCTGAACTTGAAATTGAAGATACTTCACATTAGAACTGATGGCTAGCTTTTTAAACCTATTCCTTTCTACTTGTTTTTATTAATTTTTAAGCAAATATGCTTTGGAGCCGACTTTATAAATTGTTCTCTCCATGTCTTTGATGTTACCATTTTATCTGGCCATTTTCAACCTATAATTCAAGATCCAGTCTACAGCTCAACTCTTCTATTGAATATAAATGCTTCTCTAGACCACAGAGGCACTTGCTCTCTCCCTCTTACAATTCTTTGCACATTTCATATTAGTTATTAGTTTATACTCCAACTAAACTACAAGGGCCTGGAAGAGAGATATCTTAGGTGTATGTCTCTGCATTTCCTATAGTAACTAATACAGTACCTGTACATAATATATTTTTATTTTATATTTATTGGTTAATTGACTAGTTTATTGAATGACTAGTTTATTTCTTGAGTTTTAAGAGTTTACAGTATAATTATAATATTGCATTATTTCTTGCTGGGGGATTTGAAAGTATTTTTAAATCATGACTAATGAGAATGAGTCATGGACACAGCTCAGAATCCTTTCCCTATAAAGTAAAGGTATTGTTCTTCAGTAGTCACCAGAGTTCTTCCTTCTCTTATGTTCTGTTCTGTACAAATACAGAGAAGGATATATTAACATGAAGAAGAAGGGATTTAAAAAATATATTTTATTAATTTTTTTACAGAGAGGAAGAGAGAGGGATAGAGAGTTAGAAACATCAATGAGAGAGAATCATTGATCAGATGCCTCTTGCACACCCCTTATTGGGGATGTGCCACAACCAAGGTACATGCCCTTGACCAGAATAGAACCTGGGACCTTTCAGTCTACAGATCAATGCTCTATCACTGAGCCAAACCGGTTTCGGTGGGATTTTTTTTTTTTTTAAGATTAAGGAATTTAAAAGGTCATTGAGCTGAAACTGGTTTTGGCTCAGTGGATAGAGCCTCAGCCTGCAGATTGAAGGGTCCCAGGTTTGATTATGGTCAAAGGCATGTACATTGGTTGCGGGCACATCCCCGATGGGGGGTGTGCAGGAGGCAGCTGGTCGATGTTTCTCTCTCATCGATGTTTCTGACTCTCTATCCCTCTCCCTTCCTCTCTGTAAAAAAAAAAAAATCAATAAAATATATTTAAAAACAAACAAACAAACAAACAAATAAAAGCTCATTGAGTTGGGAGAAAAAAGAAGATTCTGTGTGATAGTTGGTGAGATTCCTATAATTAAGTAGATAAAAGAAGACAATAAATACTCTATATTTAGGTGTTTAAAGGAAATTAGTCTGGTGTGGATATAAGCTTATTGGACTGGCACAATGGGGCATAAGCTAGAGAAATAATATTGGGACAGATCCATGTGATGCTTCCAACAGAGACTTGCAAAAAGGACCTACTTAACATGTAAAACTAAGGATTTGAAGGACAAAGGCTACTTATAGGACAAAGGTCACAGTGCTGTTCTACCTTAAGAGAAAAATAATGCTTTAGACATTACTTTGAAGCTTGTGCCATTGCCGGCCTAGTATGTGTGACCTATATAAGTGTCTGAATGTAACTGAAACAATTGGCTTTCTTTTCTGCCTATTGAAGTTCTCCAAACTACTTTAAGAAAACAACAACAGAAATTTTATGTTATTTTAGAAAACATACAATATGTCAAAAGTCCCCAGAGTTGAGTTAAAGAAAGCTCCAAACATGACTTCAACTAAAAAAGAAAGATTTCAAATATTTTATAAATGCTTGCTATATTACTTCTATCAGCAAACATAGCTGGAGAAAATTACTGCAGAAACTGGGTAATACCCATTGGTTTAGAGAGTGATCTGAGCTTGATTGTTCAATAGTTCATGCAAGCTTTAGTGTCTATGCTGAGATGAACTCGAACTGACAGGAAGAATATTGCTGAAAGCTGGTAGAATCATTGTATCTATTTCTATGAAAAATGAAATTCTTAGATGGAGGGTCCATAAGAAATGGCTAAAAACTAAAATAATATAAAGTTTTCCCCATGGAGCTGTTTACTGACTAGATATTATATGTATATATACACATGTGACAGACTTTACTGATGCTATGAACTAAATGGTGGTCTAGTCAAGCAACAAAATTTAGTGTGGTCACACTTCTATTTTCATAGACAGAAACAGAAGATTTGTTTTCAGGTGAGAGGTATTTACTAATTATTAAATAAATATGCTATGTTTATGTAATGCATAGGGAATCTTAGTGCTTTTTAAATTGCCATCAGTAAGAAAATACTTAGTGGAAAATTATCTTTGAATATAAAGGATGGCATTGTGAATTTCATTTCTTTGCTTAAGAATGCTTCTCTTCGATCCACCTGTTTTCTGTGCTCAGTTGCTCACAGCATCCAAGTGCAGTTAATCTCTCTGTTTCATGGACATGGCTATTTTTGCCGTGCCTTAAGAGTTCTGTTGGTTGCCAGATCATTAATGGGCTATGAATTATGCAAGAAACTTCTCCTGCTCCAATATAGAAGAAGCCAGTAGTGAAGTCTGGCCTGAGAATAGATGAAATGCAACAATAAAAGCCATAAACACAGTCTTTCATTTGGAAGCTCTATTAAGAATTAGGAATAATTCATGTTCAGATGGTTTTGTATGGCAGAGATGCTGTAATGAAAGAGTTTGCAGGACTTATAAAAAATTGAAGAAGAGAAAGGAGACGATCGTTGGACTTGAAACAGGCTGTGCCTTGGAAGCAGGGAGCTCTTTGTATTTGTTTCCTTCTTCCTATTAAAGTCTCTGGCTAGTCAACATTACATTTGTAATCACAAGATTATGGGCCCATATACAATTTACCAGGCAGTTATTTTTCTGGTGAGAGATTTGTCTGTGTTTTAAAGCACCGTTATTTAATGTCATTTTAAATTCATGTTAAAAGATCTAAAAATGCATTCTGTGTTTGAAGTTGCCTCTACTGATGAAACAGCTCTTTCTGGGGTCTGGGAGTAAAAGAAAGAGAGATGAATAGGATTTCTTCTTCAGCAAAATGCCAATTAGGAGAGCTTTAGCCTGGAGTTGCAGTTTATTTTCAGTCTGCTATTATGTGAAATTTGCTCATTTTACTTTTGAGTTTCCACGGAGTAGGAAAAATACTCATAATAAGTACGTGTAATGCTTAAAGTGTGGTTATGAAACATACATCATGCATATATTCTGCCTCTTTCACTTGCTAATTGAGCTTGGGGCAAAATATAATAGTTGTTATCTTTGTTATAATTGAATGGTATCCCCTCATATGTTGAGGTTCTAACCCCCCATTACCTCACAATGTGACCTTATTTGGCAATAGGATCATTGAAGATGTAATAAGTTAAGATGAGGTGATTAGACTGGGCCCTAAACTAATATGGCTGATGTCCTTATAAAGTGGAAATTGAGTACAGAGGTACTGTTGGGTAAATATCACTTAAAACAAACTATTCCTCCTACCCAGAGAAGTTCTCCACAGAGGCAGTAGAAAAACAAAACATTTTATTATTGAATAAAAAGTAACCCAAAACATAATGTGCATCACAGACAACCCATTAAGCAACTGCAGAGACAGAAAAATCCTCACCCCTTTGTATAGCCAAGTGTATACAACTCATTGCATGCATTTGTATTTTCAAGATAAGCAATAATGAGCCAAGGAAGAGTACCCGATGGCAACTTTTGTATCACAGGTTTGTGCTGAATTTACCTGGGAGTTGGGCTGACCATCTGTGTTGACTAATTGGCTTTATCCAAAAGGAAAACAAGCCTTTTCACCTCTCTGGCAAGAGGTAATTTTGCAACTCAGAACAAGACCCTACAAAGTTAGGCTTCATATTCCCCCCAAAAAACTGTGAGACTATCTACCTGAGGACTCTCCTTTGCAGCCCTCAGAAAGAACCAACTCTTCTGCCTCCTTGATCTTAAACTTGTACTTATCAGAGCTCTCAGACAATACATTTCTGCCAGTGGTTGTCAACCATTGGTCTATGGATGGTCTGTGAGGTCCGAAAGGTTGGCAACTGCTGGAATCCACCAAGGCTTTGGTACTTTGTTCAGGTATCCCGATCAAATTAATCCATCTTTTATATTCCAGATTCCTCCTGGGATGGTTGGGGTTTGGGAAGGATTGTGAACTGTGAAGTTGGCATGGTTAAACTACCTACTTTAGAGAATTGTCAAGAAAATTAAGCTAAAGCACATAAAATGCTTAGCAAAGTTCCTGGAGCACAGTAGTCATTACATCTTACCTGTTATTACTGTTCTTCTTTCCTTGAGAAAATTATATAAAATTATATAGTATTATTGGATGTAAAGTCAGGAGTTTAGACAGAATTCTCTCCTGTCTTTTTCATCTCTTTTTTTTTTTTAAGAATATAAGCCCCATTTGTTCATCTCACTACAAACCAATCAATCAATATATATTGGATATCTCTTATTCAGTTAGACAGATATTCATTATTTCCTATGGAATATATATGTGAAAAATTGATTAGGTATCTCAGTGGAAATATAAAGTGATGTAAACAAAGCACAGAAGAGGGAGAGATTGAATGTGAGAACAAGAGGGATAAGCGAAGACAGAACAGATTAGATGGTGTTGGGAGTGGAGTTTGAAGTTTGAATTTACCACCTAGGAGAGGGCAGAGATTGTTATTCCAGGCCTAGTGAGCAGCGGAGCCTGAAAAATAATGAACAGCATACAGCATGCTTCTTGCTCTAAGTATTTCTGAAGCCTGCAATTGTAGGGGAGCAGGAACAGATGTGGCTGAAAAGGAAGACATAGGCCAGGTTATGCTAGAACAGAGGGAGGGTGTTGAGTTAGAGCAGCGTTTTTCAACCGCTGTTCCGCGGCACACTAGTGTGCTGCGAGATGTTGCCTGGTGTGCCGTAGGTGCAGACAAGACAAGAATTTTATAATTTTTCACTATTTTGTTTACTTAATATTTCATAATAAAGTAATTATAAAATACTTTCTTTGTGTTTATTTGATTCCTATTCAAGAGAATTACTTTATATATAGTCAATATAGGCACAGAGTTAAATTTTTTAACATTTTCTAATGGTGGTGTGCCTTGTGATTTTTTTCATGAAACAAGTGTGCCTTTGCCCAAAAAAGGTTGAAAAACACTGAGTTAGAGAACCTTTAAGAAAGAACTGAGAATGCCCATAGGTGATACACTTTTGAATACAAATGATTTCTAACTTGTAATGAGAACTTACAGGCATTCCTTGGGTTATGTCAGACTTCACGTACTTTGTTTTCTGGTTATGTCACCATCTCCCATTTATTTATATAAAAAAGTTCCACATCTTGACGTATGTGCTATATGTTTTTTTTATTTATTATTTATTTACCACAAGTAAAGGTCAGGAATTGATAACATTCTTTTATTTATTTTTTATTATTATTTTTTACTGTCTCACTTCATTACTGCTGTGTATGTGCTCCACGTGAGTGACGTAGGTGCCTATGTAGGTGGATCCGATTTACAGCAAAAATCCATTACGTTGCGCCTTAGGATGGATCTCCAACATAACCCGAGGACCTACTCTTTGTAACGCTATATCAGGCTCTATTCTAAGTAATTTTGTGCAAGTTAACAAATGTAATTTATATGGCAACATTGCTAGGTAATATTTTCATCTTCACCTTCCTGGACACAGAGGTACTGAGAGTTTCAGTAATATGCTTCTGTAAAAACTGGGAGCAGATGTAGAATTTGAAACAATGTGGCTTTGTTTCCAAAAAGAAAAATGTGTTCACCTCCATTATGCTGTAGCAAATGGTAGGAGGTGCCATGTCTAGATTCCTGGGAAGGAGGTGCACCTGAGAAGATAGTCATGCTCATATATGAATCCTATCTGTTTCTTATGGTGCAGTTCAAATGTCACATTTTATTACTTCTAAAATATGTGTCTAAGTGTTTTTTTATGACTGCTTTAGCTTCTTTATATGAGTTTTCACTTTATATTAAGAACTATATATTCTGGAGTTTTTAAAATAAGGGATACGGATGATGAATGAATGATTAGAAGGGAAAACAAGACAACAGTAGTAGGTATAATAGATCAGCAGCATATGGTGCATTTCTGGAAGCTGGTAAGGAGCTGGATGAGTATTTAACAATGTTTCCCACCCCCCATTATTTTACATTTTATTGGGATAACATTAGTCTACCTGAACATATAGGTTTCATGTGTGGATTACTAATTTACAAAATCTGTATATAGGACCATGTGCTCACCATCCAAAGTCAAATCTTCTCCTGCTACCTCGTATTAGGAACCCTTTTTTCCCAACCCCTTCCCTCTAGAAACCACCACTTTGCTGTCTGTGTACATAGTTTTAGTTTTATTTTCCACATACGGATTGAATCATATAGTTCTTAGCTTTCTCTGTTTGACTTATTTCACTTTGCATAATGTTCTCAAGGTCCATCCATGTTGTAAATGACACAATTTCATCCTTTTTTATTGCCATGTAGTACTGCATTTTGTACATATACCACATCTCCTTTATCTAGTCCTCTATCATAGGGCACTTTGGCTATTTCTAACTCCTGGCCACCATGAATAATGCTGCAATGAACATAGGGGTGCATATATCTTTGTGTATAAATTATTTTGAGTTTTTGGATATATACCCATGAGTGGGATTGTTGGGTCATATGGCAGCTATATTTTTAATTTTTTGAGGAAACTCCAGACTGCATTCCACAGTGGTTGTACCAGTCTACATGGCCACCAGCAGTGAATGAGGGTTTTCTGACTTCCACAACCTGTCCGATATTGTTGCTTGTCTTCTTGATAATGGCCACTCTAACTGGTGTAAAGTGGTATTTCATTGTAGTTTTAATTTGCATTTCCCTGATTGCCAATAAGGTTGAACATCTTTTTATATACCTACTAGCTATTTGTATGTCTTCTTGGGAGAGGTGTAGTTTTAGGTCCTCTGCCCAGATATTTAACAACATTTAAGAAAACATATATTGAAAAAAATATTATTAAAATGAGTGGGTGTTGTAAATAAAAATTATGCCTATCTCTATCTCTCTATCTCTAGTTCTAGCTCTAGCTCTATCTATTCACTTATTTACACACACACACACACACACACACACACACAGCAGATTACAGAAAATGGGGTGATGTGAGGTCTGGATTATTATATAAATAAATTAAATATTTAGCATATATTTTTTAGAAATGTGCCTGTCTCAGCTTTTTATTATATGTTATTTATATTGCCTTATTGCTTTATGGAATAATATGGTTTATCACTAATTTAAGAATTGTGTCCCTGGACCAATATTAATAGTTTGCTTGTTACATTACCTCATTCTACATAAGGCAAGATAATATATGGCTACAAGCCAAAATCTAGCAGATAGGCCACTGTGCATGTAGAACTGGCCAACTCATTCTGACACATCAGAAGCCCTTATTAAGTGTTAGTTGCACCTAAAGAAAGAAGTTGAAAATATTTTTGATGCCAATAAGAGTTTTATATTTTAAATTTAGAAATGTAGGCAATGGTTATCCACAATGCATTTTAATGAGTGCACTAAAATACAGTCTTAGTGAATAACAGCATTATGTTTTAGCTGCTGATTGACCTGCTCTTTCAGGGAGAGATAATGACAAAGAAATAACAGAGAGTAATAGAAAGTTTGATCCCCTACTTATGATTAAATGGGATTCTATGGCATTATTTTCCTCCATTGGAAAATAATTTCCAAAACAAAGTGGGAGGGCAGTCAATGATGAGGGTAATATATTGCTGTCAGTTCCGTGTAGTGTTTAAAAGTATCAGAGGGCCATAAGGATAAGGTATTGTGTCAAGTATATTTCTTGGCTCTAACTAATGCTTTGTGCCACTGGGAGCCATTCAGGTTTTGGTAATATCATTTCTAAATATGCTTTCTGCTTTTTTTTTCTTGCCAGCCCTTAGGCCCTGTGAACTTGGCTCATGCTTTTTGGTTTTCATTTTAAGACACAAAATAATATTGCCAATACAGGATTCCAATCATTTCTTCTACTCTGGGGCATCCATCCATTTGAGCTTTATCTTTAATTACATTAAAAGAGACTCTACATTTTTATTTTTAAGTAAGACATATTTATGGAAAGAAGGGAAGCAAGCAAAAATGAGAAACCAAATTAGAAAAATTTATTTATGTAGTTGATCCTCTATTGATAGAAAACAAAACATTGTGAGTATGTATAGGAAAAACCTTGCATTTCTGAAACACTTATTCTTATATTGATCATCCTATTAGTTTTAATAATTAGTTATGGAATTTTAGAAGACATTACAAGGGAATATAAATTTTTATTTATTATATGACATTTTAAAAGTGCACGCACACCCACCTTAGGCTAGATTTGGAATAACTTGTTGAATGGATAGGACTGGGAGAGTTAAAAGAAATACTTTCTGGATTCTCTTTTGATTAATTTGGGAGACTGGTCAAAATAATGGATTTTACTTATTTTTTTATCTTACTCTGGAAATAATAGAATTCCCCGCCTTATAAAATTTTTGACTTATTTTTCAACTTGAGGTGAATCCAATCAACTCTGTGTGTGTGGATGATGACTCATTCATAATGAAATTTAAATTTCTGCATTGACCTAGTTTGCTAACTACCTCCTAATATTCTTGAGTCAGGAAGTCTCAGGGAGGAGTCAAGTACCTACCAACAGTTCCAATTTCAGCTTCATTGCATCTCTTGTGTTTTATTCAAAGACCACAGCTGTTACTTTTCTATAGTATCATAGAGCTGTTTCCTAGAGCCCATGTTTACTATGGTGTCTACACATGTTCCTTCTAAAAATTGTGATAGAAATGATAATATGTGGGGGTCATTAAAAGCCAAATATTGAATATTCTAAATTCCAATCTCCTATCTTTTCATCTACAAAGCTTCTTTTTCACCCCTTCAAAAACTGAAGTACTTGTGAAATGACTTGATAGTGTGATTTTCAGTTTAATAATTTAATATATTTAAGCAGTTTAAGAAATTATCATTACTCCCCTAAGAAGCCACCATTTAAATTGAATTTATTCATTAATAATACTACTAATAACATTGGCTATTAATCAATACTTCTTATTTGCTCTTCAAAATATGCCATGCATTAAACCAAATAATCAAAATGCATTGCTTCTAATTCTTATGCCTGTATTATGAGATAAGTAGTACAACACTCCCTCCCTCCTTCACATATTGGATAATTGAGGCAGAGTGATTCTCAGGAACTTTCACACTTCATTAATTTCCTTCAAGTACTAGGTACTGTGCAAGCCCTTAGAAAACGTTAAGAGCTTAGCCTATATTGCTACAAACTGACCTGAATGCATGCCAGCTTTGAAACTTTGGTGCCAGTGTTCTGAAAGAGCAGCTAAGATGTTTTAACCTTCAATTCTGTTACTTCCCAATGTCTATGATGTTGTCTACTTAGACAACTGTAATTGTTGCAAGTATCGATAATAGAAACCCAGCTGAATCTAGTTTCAGGTGGAAAAAAAACATTAAATCAACCGAATTGAGTTCCTTCTAAAGGGTACTGAAACAGTTCAGATCATTGTAAGAAGAGCTTCAGAAACCAGGGAATTGTGGGGCCAGGAGGCTCTTGATAGGCAAAAAGTAAAGTTTAAATGAACACACAAGCCAGTATAAGGATTTTTGTTGTGAATTTAGAACTTCCTCAATCTTTTTCTCTGCAGAAATAAAGGCACTGAAAGGTTAGTAATAATACATTGGGAAGGAGTGTACTTTGGGAGTATAAATCTTAGATTAGGACAGTTATAAAGAAGCTCAACAAGGCCCATAGGAAGTTTTTGACCAAAGTCACTTTAATACACTACTGTGCTCCGTTATTGGTTGGGAGCAGTTCATGGGACGAATGGACTTGAAGCAAATGCCATGATGAATTTTGAAATTCAGCAGTTGGGGCCATCAGTTAAATATACTCCTGAATTTGATAGATGCATTTTCAGGCTGGTACAGTGTCAGCATGTGTGTATATTCACACAGACACGTATATTCTTCCATACAAACAACTGCAGAGCAATTGCATTTATGAAAGTTTCTTTATTAAAATATAAATTAGTCACTCATGTTATTATGATACATCACAATATACTGCACAATATTATAATGTAGCATTAGTAATTCTGGCTCAAGCAGGCATGCAATCATGTTTAATAGTAGGAAATACTATATAATAAAGAGCTAATATACTAATTAGACTGGACTGCGGAATGACCTTCTGGAACAACTGTCCAGATGACCTTCCAGACGACCTTCCTGATGAAGTTTGGGCTGCAACGGCTAAGGCAGCCTTCCCCTCTCCCCCCCACCAAAGCATCTGGGGCTGTGAGGGCCGAGCCCCTTGCACAAATTTTGTATATCAGACCTCTAGTCTATTAATAGTTCACAACGTTATTTCAACACAAAAATCGTATGATGGCCAGAAATGTAAACATACATTGGCTAAAAAATAATGTTTTTTTAAGCTATTTTAGAGAAAAAAAATCTTAGTAAACAAGGGTGTATATAGATGGATCTTGTGTGTGTGTGTATTTATATCATAATGGAATACAATCATTTCAATCAAAACAGTAGAGATGCTTAATGCAATTTTACTTAATTAATGTAAAAATGCTCTATAGTTATTAGTGCTACAGTTAGTTGTGACAAAAGATATTTATATTTGAATCTACACAATCTTGAGTCATTTTCAGGGGAAGATACATTTTCAATGAGCAACAATATGAAAAGTTATTATATATTAATGCCATGTTGATCTCATTCCAGTGGTAACACATTTATATTACAAAGACTCTGTACACCAAACATGTCAAACTTGTGGCTGGTAGGTCACATACGGCCTACAATAAATATTTTTGCAGCCCAACCAATATAATGGAATGTAAGAAACATTTTAATAAAAATTTTGTAACATTTTTTTTTACAATATCCTGTTATGCATAATTATTAATAATGAACTACAATGTTCGCTAATGACTGATTACTACAATCGTGTTGCATTCATTTCCCTTGTAAGACTTACACACAGGTGCACCATTTCTCTCCACTAATACTAGCAGTGAATATTTTAGCAGCCAATTGCCACATCATTAGTCTTGGACTGACTTGTTTGGTGTGCACAACAGGAAATATTTCACTTTTAGAGAACAAGAAAAATAGATTTATTTGCATTAAACTTGTTAATTTGTGCAGTTATTCAGTGTCTGGTAAGTTAACGTTCAATAAAAAATATTAATTTTTATTAAAATGTCCTATTATTTTATGTTAATGATTATTCACTTACTTCAGCTCTTTGTATTTAACATGTCTCTATTGAAAAAAAACACACAAAAAACAACAACCCTATGTTTCTATGAAAATTGAAGCTTTTGTTATTTTGCGGTCCACGTAAAGTTAAATTTTGTTTATTTGGCCTGTGTTAGCCTTTAAGTTTGACATGCTTGATGTACACTGTATATAATTGGTTTAATTAGTAATTTCCTTACCTATGTCAAATCAACCATTAGATTGATCTTTCTAAAGTATTGATCAGGTCATGTTTTCCTTGTGCTAAAAACATTCACACAAAAGTTCAAATATTTAACTGACATAAAAATCCCTTATATTTGGTTACTGCCTATTTCTCTAGTCTTAGTGGTTGACACTTTCTCTTTCTTAATCTCTCATTCCCTCACTTCCTAAATTCCAATTATATTAGTCGTCTTTCTCTCCTTCTGTCTTGTGTGTGTGTGTGTGTGTGTGTGTGTGTGTGTGTGTGCTGTTGTTGTACATCTGTTTGTTTGTTTTTAATTTCTTAAACTGGCCACAGATTCACCTGGAACACTCACCACTTACATATTCTCTGTCTTCAGATTTCACACTATAATGAGTCCTAGTCTCGATCTTTGTTAAGTAGCCTATTTTCAAGTCTCTGTTCGCCCAGTCTTGAGAACTTTGAGTTGGAATCTTTGAGTTCTCTGCCTTCTTCACAACTTCTCAATCCTATTACATCCATTGTACTCTCAATCTCCTCCTTCCTTTCTCACTATACTTCACACCCAGTCAAGGGTCATATTTCCCATCATTTAGCGCCTTCTACCTAGGATCCTGCTTTTAGACTTTCTCATTCCTCTCAATCCTACACACCCAGGTAGTTTTTTTCTCTTGCTTTACTTATTTTGTTGTATTAAACATTTGTTCGAAAATCTTTGTTTCCATAGAATCTTTTGAGTAGAAAACAAAATCTTTTTTAAAAACGTTATTATGTTTAAACTCTATAATGTATTTCTAAGTACTCACACTATTTTCTTTCACAAATTGTTCTACAACTAATCATTCCCTGAATATTTCTTGTTCACATTTCCTCACTTTAGGCACACTTCAAAGAATATCTGCCTTGATTTGCTCCCCACATTGACAATTGCAGTCCTTTCCAATTTTTAAAGGAATTCAGATATTGCAAATTTGTATTTTATGCTGCACTGAATTACTTTCATAATTGTCCAATCAAAATTTGTAATGGGTATTTGTTTAAAGCATGTATAATGCCTTGATAACAATTTTTATTTAATTTAACCTTTATTATCTGATTTTCTACTAAGAGAATCCCTCTGTTGTGAGCAAACTGCTAATTCCATAGTCAGAAGTTACATTTACTTTTCAACTATGGTAATTTGCTTCATTGGTGCCAGCTTTACCCTTCCTGAATCCATGTCTTTTTGCCATGTGTATGCAGTTCTTCAGACTTGGAATCAAATTTATTTCCATCTTTATTGACTTTGAGATTAGCCATATGATTTGTTTTGGCCAATGGAATGAGGTTCATGTGACAGGCTACCATTTCTGAAACCAGGTCTTAGAGGCCTCATATATTTCTGTTGCTCTCTTGCACTATAGATTGCTGTGAAAATCACATGTCATTTCTAGCACACAGTCCACATACCTACTTTGGGACACACTCAGTTGCTGAAGCCTGAAGCAGAACTGCCCAACTGAGGACAGCCTAGAATGCCATTGATTTAGGTGTGGCAATTAGATTCATTCATACTAGTACAATTTTAGTTTTTATTTTATTATTGCAGTTCTCAGTGTTTTATTTATTTTTAATATGTTTTTACTGAGTTCAGAGAGGGGAAAGGAGAGGATAGAAAGAGAGTGAAATATCAATGATGAGAGACAATCATTAATAGGCTGCCTCTTGCATGTTCATTCCCTCACTGGGGACCAAGCCAAGAACTTAGGTATATGCCCTGACTGGGAATCAAACCTGACCTCCTAGGCCTTGGGTCAACCCTCAACCACTGAGCCACACAAGCCAGCAACAGTTCTTTTCTTACTCTGACTATATTTGACAGAGATAATTCATTCAAAATATTAAGTATATGCTAGGCCACTATTTTTGAATGAAAAAATTAAACTAAATATTATACATTTATATATTATTTATTATTAATTTATCTCCTTAAATCTTAGTTTAGCTTTCAGGCCCCATTTGAGTAAGGGTCATCTCTTAATCATTGTTGAATCTCTGCAGCTATCCACTATACATACTCTGCACAATATAAGCATTATTTATTGCTTGTGCAATAAATTAATAAATCTTAAACATATAATAATATAATTTTTCAGTTGGTATACATGTATATATTAATAAAATATTTTGATAATCAGCTGGAATAATAGTGCTATAACTTTATGAATTATTCAAAAATTAAATTAAAATAGCTATTTTCGGTTTTTTTACTTGGTATTTTTGAGGATTCTTTTAGCACTCAAAGAGTGGGAGAGTACAACCATGTTTGTTGCAGCATTATTCATAATACCTCAAAGGTAGAAGCAATTTAACTATTCTTTAGGAAATGAATGGGTATTTTTAATCATCAGTTTATTTGGTTCATTAGGTCCTCCCTCCCCCCCCCAAAAAAAAAAAAGACCCAGAGTCATAAAAGGATGAACAAACTATTGAGCCTCAGAGGGAAGGCAAGGGAAGGTGGGTGGGAAGAGATCAACCAATGAATTTGTATGCATATATACATAACCTGTGGGCATAGACAATGGGGTGTTGAGGGCCTGGGGATGGTGCAGAAGAGGTTAATGGTGAGAAAAGGAGGACATATATAATACTTTCAACAGTAAATATTTTTTTTTAAAAAAGAGAGAGATGAATGAATAAGCAAACTGGTATATACATACCATTGAATACTATTTAGACTTCAAAAAGAAGGCAATTTTTAGGAATACTACCTCATCAACGAATCTTGAGGACATTATTCTAAAAGAAATAAATCAGTCACATAAAGACAAATACTGTATGATTTCACTTACATGAGGCACCAAAAGTAGATTGATGGTTGCCTGAAGTTGGAGGAAGGAAGGAACTGGGAGTTGTTTAATGGGTATAGAGTTTCAGTTTTGCAAGTTGAGTTCTATAAATAGATAGTGATGATGGTTGCATAACATGACTGTACTTGACACCTCTAAACTATATATTTAAAATGTATATTTTTATGTTATGTGTATCTTATAATAAAAAAATTAAAAAGAATGGAATAAAATATATTAGCTACTCATATGTAAGTCAATGGATATGAAAAGACTTGATTGAATATTTAAACCTTGATTTAAGTTTGATGCAGACTGCCAGCATTTATTTGTCAAAGACTCTCTGTGGTGAATGAGTAAAAAGAAGCTTTCCATTATAATCTCCTCATAGTGAAACGTTGTATTTATGGTTTAGATTGTGGTCTACGTTTGAAACATGGATCTTATAAAGACAGGGTAGCAGGATGGTTAATAGTCCAAATGTTCCTGGTGGAAGTGGGGTTCTGATGGTCCTGAGGAAAGCATCTAGGAGACCCACATGGGGGTTGGAGCTTGGAGGCATTTATTTGAGTGGAAATAGGAGATTCCACTGGTTCCCAATGTCTCATTTCCATCTGTCCAGCCATGAAAAATATCCACCCCAAAACAAAGACTGGTGTCCAGAGCTTCTGTGCCATTGGTGCTAAAGCTTTGTCCATTCAAGCTTTTATCACCATCTGGCTTGTGTGGCTTGTTTTCCCTGGCTGTGCCTCTGCTAGGGTCTGCGTTTAGAGTCCCAGCTCCTGCCAGGCCACAGGTGGCTGCCAGTCCCACATGGCTGCTATGAAAGAATGCATGAATGAATGAGCTAACACATGTTACACAGTGAGAGAGAGAGGTGGGGGAGGGGGTTGTTAATCCCCTTTGCAGGGCAATGCTATGATCCCTTGGAGTTTGTGAGGCTGTGGTTTCCTGGTGAAGCATGCATATGCTCCCTAGTTGATTATGCTTAATAATGTCTGATTTCCTTTTCTCTCTTCTTTTGTTGTTATTCAGCTATCTATGCTAGCACAAGCAGAAGTTCCAATCCCACTCCCACACTCGCCAGCTGCTTAAATGTGGGCAAATTACTTGTTCTCATTTTGCTCATCCATGTGTGAATCTATACTAATAAAAAGGTAATATGCTAATTAGACCAGATAGACCAGACTTCTTCCAGACGTCCTTCCGGACGTCCTTCCTGACAAAGCCATGGCAGCCCCTTGCCCAGGCTGGTGCTGCACCCCAGTGGAAACCCCCACCCTGATTGGGGGCATGGCCGACTTGCAAACCCCTGGTGGGCCCCTCGCCTAGGCTGGCCCATCCCCCAGCAGGGACCCCACCCCGATCTGGGGTCCCCCTTCAGGGCAGCCCCCACCCATGCACCAGGCCTCGATCCTATATAATAAAAGGGTAATATGCAAATTGACCCTAATGGCAGAACGACCAGAACAACCATTGGACCAGTCACTATGAGGTGCACTGACCACCTCTTGGTCTCTTTATCTGGCCAGCAGGCTCCAATTGCTTGATGGCCACTTGTGGGGGGAGGGCAGGAGCTGGCAAGTGTGTGGGAACAGCTGACTTCTGGGTTCCTTCCCCTAGCAATCAGGCATCAATCACCAGATGGCGAAAGGGGAACCAGTGGTGGGTGGCGGCGGGGGTCCGGGCCAGTTTCGGATGATTGCAGGCCAGGCCTAGGGCCTGTACCCAGGCATGAATTTCATGTGCTGGGCCTCTAATTAATATATAATAAACACTCAGAAAACTGCCTGACATACCATAAATGTTATAATGTTTCATATTATTGCTATCACTGAGAAATTTTGGGGTTAAAATAAAAAAGCTGTAATCCTGGTAATAAGGATAGTTTAGTAAAATGTTTCCTTATTCTTTCAGGATGATACAAATGCTTAGGGCACAACTGTTGTTTTGGAGGAGCTGGCCAGAATCTCCCTCCTTTTGATTGATTCAAGTGCTGTGTCTAGGTGGCTGGTACTTGTCCCTGCTTTGCAGAATAAAGGAACAAATATTTACTTAAGTTTACAAAACTAGAGTAAAGGGGGAATGAATTCATTACCATGATATAGGTGTTTTGGCCTCTCTCCTTTTAAGTTTACTTCCCAATAGTCATCTCTCCTCCTTAATCATTTAAATAATTGGCAAGAGGTGCAGCCCTTAGCAGAAGGTGGGAGCTTATTCATGTCTCCTCTTTGTCTGCAAAGACAAAAGAGAAGAACAGAGGAGATCAGATCAAGGAGTGATTTGTTTTATAATCTCTCTGGAGAAATCTAGGAATCCCTCCCTCCATGCTCATATTTCTTTTTGTGAAGCACTAATGAAGACATTAATTAGTTGTTCAGTGGCATGCACTTCCCTGGGATATTTTCAAGGCCTACTTCTTTCCCACTTTCCATATGCTTCCCACTTTGCCTGTTTCCTGTTGTTCTTTCTAAATTCTTTGTGAGAAGGAAGAGAAAGCTAAAGCAACAGCAATCCTCTCTCTCTTTCTCCCCTCAGATTCAATGTGTCTGAAAGCTCATATTGAGTATATGTCAAAGAAAATTTACTACAGTCAGACAAACACTAAGTTGGCAACACATCAAGTAAAAAGAAAGCACCACTGATTACAATAAAGCCTAACGATGAGAAGTACAAATCTCCTGATAGGTATCCCAGATATAATATCCATATTCTCATTAGCATATTGTAATGCCCAGTGCAGAAAGTGATATGACAAAAGAAGTTTTCTCTAATGATTACTACCGAATCTGATTCCTAACAGCTCTGATTGATTGCTTATCCTAAATTTGAACGGAATTGCATGCATCACAGATTTCATAGATTTACTCTTTTATTTATTCAAAAATATTGAGAGACTGCTTCTTTTATTTAGTATATTGTAAAATATAACGGTAGGTAAAATTTTACCAAATTCATCAAGGTAAAACTAAATCTGTTAGATGACATACTTTGTAAAAATATTTTAGAAGATTTGATAAATTGATCCAATGTAGCAATGAGAATATTGATATAAAAAAAAGTATAGAGACTCTCACAAAGGCAGTATTTGGGAACTTCCCAGGATTTTAGCTTACTCCATATTAATTTTGAGTGAACAATACTGATTAACAAACAAAGAAAATAAAAATACAAAAGCAAACATTAGACATTTAGGATGCAGTCATAGAATTATAGGAGATTATACTTTCAAGGAGACAATAGATTGGAATAAATACAACAACAAAAAAGAATGAGTTTAAATAACAGTTTAAAATCTGAAGCTGTCAGTTTGAAACACTGAAGGTTTAATGTAACAGAATTATTTTTCAATATTGGAAATATTCTGCATGGTCACAGAGATTATCTATCCATCAGTGATTTTTTATTTTCAATTAATTTGTTATTTTGTTTATTCAGAAATAGCTTTTGGCATATATAACAGTGTACACACGGTGTAATCATAATGCAGTGATGAACAAGAGTAGTGTCCAATCTACATGAGATTACAGAAAGGAAGAGCAAACACAATTGACCAAATGAAGTCAATGCAAGCAGATTTCAGATTCATATGGAGAAAAATGTCTCTCAAACAGAATTGATCCCAAACAGAATGGGTTTCTCAGGGCTGATATTTCTTTTTCTGTTTTTTGTTACTAGAAGGATCACATGGACCAGTAGGTATTTGTTTGGAAATTTAAACACTGAGTGAAGTCCTATACTAAACCTTCTTCATAACATTTTATGAATATATCTCTACTTCATTTGTTTGAGGACAATTTAGTCAGGTGCATCTTAAAGAAAATGTTTCAATAATAAAATAATCAAACACACAGTACTTATTTTTCAAAACATAATCAACATGAAATCCTGTTTTCAGTCTTCCTATTTATTCATGACACTAAAAGTCTATCATTTCAGAGTTCTCAAAGGAATTATACCCATAATATATATTAATGTGTATATTATTAAACCCAACACAAATTTAAAATATAGGCAATGTCTTTGTAGATAACTCCATGGAAGTCCAATGATGGATAATGGTTATGGGAACAGATATTTGCACTCTGTCTACCATGTCATCAAGTATCTTTCTTTTCCCATCTCCAGCTCTCAGCTCTGCTTTCTGCAGTGATAAATTTATTCTCAGGCAGCCTCTCCATCTTTGGCAACAGTGAGATCCAAGCTTATAAAAAACTTAGAGTACTTGAAGAAATCTTTTTTTTAATGTAATATACCGTTTATTTGCCCAACATGCTTCTCATTGGCCTTCCTTGGGTCATATGTTCACTTATTGCCCAACCTTATGATGAATATTATGCTAATGATGGACTATAATCAATAGTCTCATGTTCTGTGGAAGACATAATTTCCCAATAGATTAATTGCTCAATATGCAAAAGCTTGTCAGAGGACCATTAGAAATACTATCCTGCTGGCTTCCTTAATTTTGTAGTTTGCATGATACAACCTGGTTATGATAATATCAACAACAAACTTCATCATTGGTGGAGAAATTTTACATGATATTAGTGCAAACTTCATACTTGCCAACAATACTAAAAACAGGTATGGATCCAGAGGTATCCCAGAATTACTAAGCCAGAGATAAGTATAGTCAACTGACCAACATTTTATCTTACAGCTTTCTCAAAGTTATCTTTCTCCATCCTAACAGATTCCAATCTATATGAATTGCACCTTAATTATGTCACTTGCAGTGCTGTGCTTAACTTGCTCAGGTATTGAATAATACTGCATGCTTATTAACCTTTTTCTCATGTAAAGATGGTATCTAATCTTTATAGCATCCTCCTCAAGATGACAAGTATTATCCTTGTTCTCTTGATGGGAAGTGGAAAGCTTTCTAAGGGCTTCTAATCACTGGCTAATTTAGAGCTAAATATATTGTAACCAGCACTTCAGTGTTCTCTGTCAAATCCAGAAGGCAAGGTGTTATGAAAATTTCTTTGATTTATTTCAATTCAATTCAGCTCAGTTTGATTCACTAAGCAATATTAAGAACCTACAATGTGCTCAGTGCCATCCTAAATATTCTGGGCAATGCAGATTATGCATAAGGCAAAACTCCTTAACCTCAATTGTTACATAATTTAATTGCAAATACAACACATAAATTAAAGCAATAGTTGCATAACAACTTGAATTAATACATACTCTAATGTTTAGCCACAAAATGTGATAGAATTAAGTTCAATTGTACTTATGATATTATATAACAAAGCTTAGTGTTGATTCCGACATACTGAAATTCCTGTATACCACAATTTTAAAATTTATTTTTGTAACATATTTACTCCAAATTAATTTTTGTAAACCAAGCTTTTGCATGTTGCATGCACAATGGTGGATAAAAAAATAAAACAAAAAACTACCATCCTGGTTCTCACAGAAATATATTTTTAAGAAGAGATATTAAATAAACATACATACTGACCTGCCATATAACTTGTTATATTTACTTTGAAGGGAAGTCCAACTTCCTATGGAAAGTGTAACATGGAAACTGACTTGGGTTTGGAGAATGGGATTAAAAAGTTTAAGACTGAGGTGTTTAAGATGAAATTAAAAAAATGAGTAGAGGTTTCTCAAATAAGGACTGAGGTGATGTGTATACCTGGAAGAAGGAAGAACTTGAAGATACACTACCTCAGAGAAAAGTTTAGAACCAGTAAATAAAACAAAAACACATATTTAGATATATAGCAATTTAGTTTCTTTTGTTCTTTAGATTGTGGGGCAAATGATAATTTAGCATTGTGTTTGTTCAGAAAATTAGTGGTTATTCAGAGACTAACAGATATAAGGTAAAAATCAAAGGGAGACTATAGATGACTTTAGCAAGCATTCTTGGGTTGGCTTGGATGAGAGCTCTAGAAATTAGACAAAGGGACTTAGGATTGTGCTCTAGCAAAGGGTTTTAAAGTTATATGTGAATATTTTCAGTCTCAACTCACCAAATAGTCAAAATTCATTATGGGGTGTTTACTATATTTTTTATTTAATGGTATGCTAGCTTATTAACAACCTTGACAAACTTAAGAGCACATCTTATAATTTTGTGTTTTCCCATCCGTACTTAGAACATTGACCTGTACAAAGCAGGTGTTTAGGTAAATTTTCTAGGTTGATTGAAATAACATTTCTGGAGGATAAGTTTAGTAAAATTATATCAAGATAATTATAATATTTGGAGTAGTTATATGATTTCAAAAACTGTTTGCAATGATTCATAATTAATTGCTTTTTATACCCCATAGCATCTTGTGCATTATAGTAATCATTCCTCTACAGCAGAGTAAGTTCAAGGGTCTGTCACTGGCCCTGTATCGTGAGCCCAGATGGGGACTATGCTTGATTCATTGTAGATATCCACAGTAGCTACAATGCATGTAGCATGAAATAAGTGCTTTATATTTATTCAATGGATGAATGAGCAAAATAAGTGAAGTAAAAAAAAATGAATGAGGTACTGAAGTGATTCAATTACTTTAATTATCATTTCTTTAACACTGATTAAGATGAAGGAAAGGAAAAGAGAGAACACTGTATAACACATATTAGTCACTTAAGATATTCATGCTGCTGAATGGATAAAGCTTTACTGAAAATAAATTTTGATATGATTTAACCTTTGCAAAAATGTGAAAGGTGGAGATGAGTTTAAGTACATTGGAGAGTCATATTTTCAATGGTTTTTGAACTTTTATGTACATAAAAATTATTTGTGTGTCTGTGTGTGTTTTTAAATCACATATGCTGAGGCTAATCCATAAAAGTTCAATTCAATTGATTTAACAAGAATTCCAACACTTCCAGTGCAGGTAGTCCGAGACCATACTTAGAGAAATTTTACTTTAGCTACAAATGATAGCATCATTCACTCTATTTGCAAAGTCGAAAGGAAGATAATGTTGTCCTCGTTGAGTTGTTAAAGGATCACTTTTAATAATTCAAACATTTTGCTCTTTTATAATTACTATCAGTTTTTTTCCTTTGATTCTTGACCAGGGAGAAAAGCAGCATGAACTGTAATCTGGCTCTCAGTATTATTCATTGCTTAAATACCTTTAGCCAAGCATGTTTTGGGTATAGTTAAGCAGTTTAAAAACTAATACACTACACAGAATCCTGCCAGAGCTGTTACAATACCTATGGTTTACCAAGCAATTATGTTTTCAGCATCGGGCAGGGAGGTGACCAAAAAGAGCAGGTCATAGAGTCACTGCAAAGAGCAAGACTAAACATACCCCTAGCTTGGCCAATTTGTGGGAGTTTTCAGGAGCGCTACTATTCTTTTATTTTGAAATGAAATAGGGGATAGAGTCATCTGAGAAAGGATTGTGGGTCTATTTGACACTCATTCCCACAACTTCTAGGAGAACTATTTCTTTCATTCCAGCCATGTGGTTTTAGTAGGACTTACGTTTCTGGGGATAGTTGAGTTTCATGAAAAATGGGGGTTCTAAAACCAGCTAGGATTTCAGAGCCATTCCTGGCTAGTCTTGAACTAGCAGTAGAGAAATGTGTTCTACCCAATAACTAGTAGTGAAGTGGATGTGCTGCAGCAGTTGTATTCTGTCTTAAAGACCAGCTTCGCCAAGGAAAACCAGGGAGAATGCTGAGTGTGGGGGAGTGAGGACAAAAGGAAAGAGATAGAGGAGAGGAGAGAGAGGAAGAAACTGAGAGTTGGGTAACAGCCTAGTCCCTTGTGTTTGGTGTCATGGGGACCATTTTTTATTAATTTTAGAACTCTCCCCAAATTGCCTAAATCAATTTGTTTTATATATGTGTATATATTTTAAAATGGACTTTATTTTTAGAACAGTTTTAGGATCACAACAAAACTGAGCAGAAGGTACAAAGATTTTCCCAAATTTCCCCTTACCCCCCACATGCACATCCTCTCCCATTATCAATACTCCCCAACCCTCAGTGGTACATTTTTAATAACTGATGAACCTGTGTTGAGGCATCGTCATTTTCCCAAGTCCATAGTTTACATTAAGTTTCACTCTTGGTATTAGACATTCCGGGGATTTGGAAAAATGTATAACGACATGTAGTAATACTGTATTGAGTAGCTTCACTGCCTTAAAACTCTTCTTTGCTCTGACTCTTGATCTTTCCCTCCCTCACAAATTGGATTTTTGACATTGCAACTGAGGATTTTTAATAAATTTGGATGTGGGGGTTATTCATTAATGATTCTACTACATTGGACCTGTTGTTTGAGCTGCAGAGAGTTTATATTTGGAGGAAATATCTTTATACTATGAAATTCAGTTGAAGATTTTGCTATAATCATGCATTACATAATAAGAAAAACTTCTTGAATAAAAAACAAAAACATTTTTTTCTCTACTTCCTACCCACAGTCCCATGTCAAAGGTAAACAGTAGAAAACACAGCATGTATAGTGAGACCTTAGATTTGGGGTACAGCATATCACTTTAAAATCTCATTTTCATAAATATGTTTCTATTACACTTCAGTGGTCAAAACTTGTCCTTTTAATTCTAATGACTTTTGACCAAGGTCTAGTCAAAGTGTCTTTTTATGTTGAAAAGATATGTTGCTCAAATCTTGTTTGGATTATGTATATTTTATTAAATTATTCATGTTTCCCTGTCTCAGTAACAAATGGTCCAAAATATTTTTTTAGCAGTCTGATACATAATCTCTTCAGTAAATACCCAAATTTTTATGAAATTCAATCCCTCAAATTTCATTGTCTTAAATTTAAAAGTCATCCATGCAATTATCTGAAGCACATACATCATCTTTGATGATGTTCTCACTTCCCTTCCACTTTGTGCGTGATGATTTAGCTTCCCTTTTACTTTCTACTTTTACTATGAAAATGTCTCCTTTAGATTTGGGGTTGTTGTTTTCTCCTAAATTCTGTTTAATTTTCCTTAATATTTTATTAACTTTGAATATAAAACCCCAATCTGACATTTTGCTTCTATGTCCTAAGATAACCTACACACTATTTTTAGTGTTGTGGTGAGGAAGAACATGCCAGGAAACAGCAAATTATATAAATCCATGAGAAGAAAGTGATTAGTTTATCTCCAATATTTTAGGAAAAGGAAATCCATTTTTCCTATAGATTTCATAAAACAAACATATGCTATGGAATAACTGGGTAGAATGGGAAGGGTGATTCTAACAGCACAGTTTCTTAAAGAATAGAGAACATGGCTTTGCATCTGTCCTCTCAGAACTTAGCAGCTAATGGAGTTGGGGTGATAAAGGTGAGTAGCAGCTTCAAATGAGGAGGAAGCCTAACAGATGAGGTGTTGAGATCCACCCATAGGTTTTGCTGTCCTGACTGGGAGCAAATTGCTGTTTGGCAGACAGTGTACAGTGCTCTTCACATCCTAATAAAATGATTATGTGAAATCTATCCAAGTCAGTTTCCTGTTATATGTTATGTCCTTTCCTAAGTTAAGAAGGAGAAATATTTTTTTTCATGTAAAGCTTATTACATGAGAACATGTACCTTTAGAATAAGAAAAAAAAAAACACAAAAAACAACCACCATTAAAATAAAGGTTTATGTCATTACTTTTTAGATTTTATGGCTGTCAGTTTCTGATTTATATTGGTCTCCAGATATTTCTTTTGTTTAAATAAAGAACACTAGAATTATGACAAGCTTCCATCCACTTCAGGTTTCTTAAGTTTCCAATAAAGATATTTCAGTGGTTTGTTGAATGTTAACTGCCTTTTATTAAGCATTACATAGTATTTTTATAAACTTTATAATAAGAATCAATAAATCCTCATTTTTGTTATGAGGATTTTGACACGTTGGGAGGTTACTTAAATTGTCCTGATTTTTTAAAATGAGAAATGCCCATTGGAACATCAATCCCTTTACTAGCTGTGTGCTCATAGGAGGAGGATTCTAAATTTCAGGTCCCCAGGGCCTTGTATGCAATGGTCTCGTCTCTGTTGAATGAATGAGAAAAAAATAGCAAATTTAAAATCCAGAGTTAAGTACACAGTCTATTTTCCATAAATTATATGTCAACTCCTAGAAAGGGTTTTCCAAGCATACATAACCCAGTGCCATTTGGAGTGGCATTTCCTTATCAGTATATTTATTTTGAATGAATTTATGTATGTAAAACCTTTAGGACAGTCCTGGCTCAGTGTCTATAGATATGTGGTTTATTTATTTCACTATTACTATTATTTTGAAATGTCAATTTATGATTTCCATTTATACAAGTGCTAATATTACCCACTCAATAAAAAAGAAAAAAAGAAAACAACATTTTTAAAATATTTAAATCTCTTGCTTGACTCTAAAGCTTCTTTCTCTTGTAAGAGCATCCTCATTCACATTGTAGTTTATGAATTTGTTCATGCAGATTTGATTAAAGAAATCATACTTTCTGTTTTTGAACACGAGGATGGCTCCTGCTCTTTGAAAGGTGACAACACAACATTAGTGTGATTTTCTGTAAGGCTGTAATGATCTTTGCTAATGGCCTAAAGCAGCAGATTCAGATGAAAAATTAAAACGCTCACTCTCCTTCTCCTGTATTATGTAAGAAGATTTCCACAGAGAACATCATTTTCATTATCGAGGATGAATTATCCTTGGTGCTTTATTTTGCTGTGAAATTCAGAGGGCAGACCCATTTCTGAATTTGTATACAGTTTCATCTCTTTGGGAGGCAGAGGAAATGAAATAACATCTCAGGAAACATTGAAAACAGATACTTATTATGTGAAACCATTTGAACTATTCAACATCCACAGCTAATTCTGTCATGCTTTGCTAAAATAGTGCAGCATTTAAATACTGAAGGAGCAATATACCGATAATGAAACCATTTCCAGGCAAAGAACTTAGAACAGGTATTTAGTTTAGATAGGTTCATTATAAATGTCTAAGCATCCTAAAAACATTCAGGCTAATGCAATGCAAAGAACTTTATCTGGAGGGTAAGGAATATATACCTGTTTTAATCAGAACTTGAGATTGGAACTACCTTTTTAAATGAAGATTCTCTTATGTGGAAAAACAACTTTTTATTGGGTTACTAATATATACATATAAATTACTTCAATTATCCATATTATCCACTTAACTCAAAGTTAGGAAATAATGCCTGTAAGCCAGGCATTTCCTTAATACTATAAAATTCTGGGGTAATAAATAAGGCAGATTAAATGTATTACCACATTAGAATCCACAGATGAATAGAACATTTTAATAAAATTTAAAGTGATAATCCTGATCATAGTTGAATGTGTTACTGATGGCAAAAAAAAAAAAAAGAGCTTTCTAGGGGTGGGGCAGTTAAGGGTGATCAGGCTGTCAGGCAGGCAGAGTGGTTAGGAGTAATCAGGCAGACAAACTGAGTGGTTAGGGGCAATGTGAACAGTTAGGAGCCAGCGGTCCTGAATTATAAGAGGGATGTACTACTCCCAGTTTAGGCCCTACCTGCAGGGAATTAAGGGTCTCAGATTGCGAGAGGGTGCAGGCTGGACTGCGGAACACCCTCATCTTTGTGCATGAATTCCATGCACCATGCCTCTAGTGTAATCATTAAATAGTATTAATGTGTAAAACAGAAACAATAAGAAGAAACACCTCAGATTTAAAATGAATCAACTCTTGTGCTGACCAGGTGATTAGGCATTTTCCTGATACACTAAGGTTGTCGGTTCAATCCCCCATCAGGGCACATACAAGAATCAACCAATGAATACATAAATAAATGGAAAAACAAATTGATGTTTTTCTTTCTCCCTTTCCCTCTCTCTCTAAAATCAATCAATCAATAAAAAATTATTGGTAAAATGAATAAACTCTTGCTGATTAGGGGATGGAACTCTGTTAACTATACTCAAACAAATTATAAAAACATTCATTAAAAAGTCTCTTTTTATTTGTTTACTAGAAGCCTGGTGCACGAGATTTGTGACATTTGGAGTGGCACATTAATTTCAATTTTTCTGCTGCCTTCCATTTTTTTGTTAACTAAATTTAAAAAAATGGAAGTTATTAATTTTGTTTCTTTGCCTTTAGTTTTTAGGTCCGTGGTTATATGATATTATACAGATCATGCCTTAGTCTTGCTATAGTGGGTTGGAATGGGGGGATTATTTAATCTTTCTTAGCTTTGGTTTCCTTATTTATGTATAGAGATAATCATAGTACCCATCTCATTATGATAATTAAATAAGATAATGCACATAAACTCAATGCAATAAAAGTATTCAATGCATATTATTTACTAAAAATATGTGATTTTGCAGTGGTATTGTCTCAAACTGAATTTAAGAAAATAAGTTAAAATGCCTGTATCAGATCTATTAATAACCAAATTGCTTTGAAGTCTGCCCTTAAACAAATTCTGTTTTATTCTAAAAACAAGGTAACAACAGGCAATTGTAGGTAAAACTATGAAGTTAGGCTACTTTTACTCAGAGGTTTGGGTCCTCAGAAAGTATTTACTCAGAGGTTCACTGTATTTTTTCCGCGGAATGAAACATAGATTTGTGAATTATCACGCTCTTTGCCAAACTGTTCACATTTTAGGTAGGTGAAAATTTCCACCTATTTCTTACCTCTCATTATCATTTCCATTTCAGAGGGGTGGTTGTCTAGGAAAGTTGGGAGCAGATGAGTGAGAAAGGCAACAGAGCTTTAATTCTGTTTCATTTGTCCTAAGCATTCTTAACTCACGAATGGAGGACACTGGAAATCAATGTCTAATAACTATAGTTCTACTTTTTATCACAGATCAGCATATTTTTTTAAATTTTTTTATTAAATTATTATCTGTGTACATATACCATTGCCCCCCTCCATACATGCCCTTCCTCCCCAGAGTTTTGTGTCCATTGGTTGTACTTATATGGATGTATACAAGTCCTTTGGTTGATCTCTTATCTTCCCCAGATCTACCTACCCTCCCTGCTGTAATTGGACAGTCTGCTTGTTGCTTTCCTGTCTCTATATCTATCTTTTGGTTCATCAGTTTATAGTGTTCTTTATTATCCATAAATGAGTGAGGTCATGTGGTGTTTCTCTTTCATTCACTGGCTTATTTCACTCAACATGATGTTCTCCAAATCCATCCAGGTTATTGCAAATGATGAGAATTCCTTCTTTTATATGGCTCATAATATTCCATTGTGTAGGTGTACTGTAGTTTTTTGATCCAATTATCTGCTGATGGGCACCTAGGCTGTTTCCAAATACTAGCTATTGTAAATTGTGCTGCTATGAACATAGGGGTGCATATATCCTTTCTGAGAGATGTTTCTAGTTTCTTGGGATATATTACTAGGAGTGGGATTACTGGGTCAAATGGGAGTTCCATTTTCAGTTTTTTGAGGAAGCTCCATACTGTTCTCCACAGTAGTTGCACCAGTCTGCATTCCCACCAGCAGTGCACATGGGTTCCTTTTTCTCTGCAACCTTGCCAACACTTGTCCTTTGTTGATTTGTTGATATTAGTCATTCTGACAGGTGTGAGATGGTACTGCATTGTTGTTTTGATTTACATCTCTCTGATAATTAGTGACTTTGAGAATAAATATAGTTCTGAATCATCTGCCTCTTATAAACATGTACCATAAAGACGTAATGAAAGTAAATGTTTTTGTTTTTATGTGTTTAGAGTATCACATAATTTTCTGTTTTTTTTGTGTGTGTGGTTTTTTTTGTGTGTCTGATAATTTTTAAAATTCTGTTCATACAATATCAGCAAAACATGTTTAAAACATTGCATCTGCAACTCAACTATTTTTTAAATAACAGGGGTGTCTACCAAATTATTCCTGGTTAAATCCACTCTGACTGGATAGAGAGGCATTTGGTTTTCTTAAGTGTTATTCTCTGAATGCTGGTGTGAAGGTGTTCTCTTCAGACAAGTCTTTGGGTCCTTTAATACTTGAACTCTGAATCTATGAAAATGGTCATATTACACATGTGCTTGTCTTAACAAATTCTGCAGTTAGAAATTACTCACCTTTATAATAGCTGTTCATTATTAGCATGCTAGATGAGGAGGATTTGGACACATATGTGAGTTGGTTGCTAAAAGAACCTGTGTCCCCATGGTACAGGGGCTATGAAAAATAATACATTTTATTATAGACACCAAAGACCAAGTATATCAGAAACTTTACTCAGGTTTTTACTAGATTGCAAAAATCACATAATTATGACTCTAAGAAATACCTGTAGTTATGGAGTTATTTCAGTGTGATGTTGAGGATATGAAATTAGTTCACTTTTTTATGATATGTGACAAAAAAAAATCTCTTTATGAAAACAAAATACTATTTATTTTGGGTCAGATACTAGGGTTCCAAAACTGAATTCACGCTCCTATAAGAAATGGTGTTTACATAGAGAAGTGCTCATTGATAGATTAAATTAACATTAATTTAATGTTGAACTGGTACATGCATTGAGAGGATAACACAGTATCGAAGCTGCAATGTAACAAGGGCACTTATGTCTGCCCATGTTTGTGTCCTCTGCATGCTTTAATGTGTTGTTTCTAGGGTGATAGCATGGTGCTACCTATTGTCAGTGGAGTGGAGGTCCTGGTCTGCATCCAGTTTTCCAGCACCAAAGCTATGTTTGCTGCAGCTAAGCTCTGTTGGTCTGGGCATCTGTGACAGGACAATTAGAGAAGGTCCTTCCTGGTTAGTTGAATAGGCAACTGTCAGTTTATTGGGCTTTAAAACTAATTAGGTGGGGAAATCTATAATAGTTTAATTCTCATAAGTTTTTACCAGCCCAAGCTCTTATAATTATTTATCTATTCATCTATATATATTTTCTTCTTATGAGCAATTTATATACATTTATGAAATATATATATATATATATATATATATATATATTGTATATGTATATATGTGTGTGTGTGTGTGTGTGTGTGTGTGTGTCAAATGCACCTAGAGATGAAAAATTAATCATTAAGTTGTTTAATGGATTGCAAACTTGATCTGTGCTTTGGATTTCAGAGGGAGATAAAAGAAAGAAAGGGATAGAAGTTAAATGGTTATTCATATGTAGCAACCAAATAGTGCAGAAAAAATATCTTTTTTGGGGGGATTTAAACAATCTGCTCTTCCTTTTTTTTAAGCCATTTTTACTCATTCACATTTATAGTAAAAGCCAAACCAAAATGTTCTATCCTATTTAAACATGAGCCCAATTCAATCACTTAAGTAATATCTTAAGATCTTCTCAGCTTCTTAAGAAGATTTGTAGGTATTCTATCTTTTAGAAGGTTTTGTTTGAAGTTTGTGTGATCTTAGCACGTGTGGAGAAGATGGGGTACTGAGTATAGAATGACCCCTGGCTCCTCTGGTCTCCAGAATATGTTTCTTGTCCACTTCATGCCCAAGCAGTCTTCTGGCCACTGAAATTTACTTCTGGTCAGATCTTTTGGCTTGATGATAATTCTAAGACATCGTCTGCCTTAGCAGGTTTCATTTTGGGCTCCTTCTGGGGCTCAGAGACTCCTTGAATGTGCCTGACAGTGAATTTCTTTCAGTCCTGATTTGGGCGATTTGTTCTGTAGCTCTCAATACACAACTACTAGTATATGCTCCTCCGGTAAGTGTTGCATTTGGTTTCTCCACTATTTCTGAGTTCCATCTAGTCATATAGACAAAACATTGACTGGGAAGGTAAAATTTCCGAGTGCCAATCTAGATACAATTGCTGGACTTCAGTAACTAAATTGATAGGTCTAAACCTGCCTGTGTGAGGAGACAGCCTAAAATATAATCTCTTTGAAGACACATGTGGGTGAAAGTAGATAGGGGTGAGGTGAAGATGGCAAAGGAACTCATCATCTTCACTTTTTGATGCTACTCACATTTAGCACTACTCACCTTCAGTCAATCAGAACCTTGAAATGGAAAAGTTGTAATACATATGAATAACCATTTAACTTCTATCCCTTTCTTTCTTTTGTCTCCCTCTGAAATCCAAAGCACAGATCAAAGTGGCATCTTCCCCTTGAAAACTTTCTTTAGAGAGAATGCCCTGAGCATGGATCTCCCAGGTTTAATTGTTAAAATGCTAATGAGGAAATAAAGACATTTGGAAAATTTTCTTCCAGGGCAGCAGCCTGACATGCATAGCACTGTAATTGGCATTGGGGAAACAATACTGAACAAAAAGTGTCTCACCTTGGTGATTCCTCTAGCCCTCCTCTTTCTGATTACTCATTGGAGTTCTGTTACAGAATTTGGGAAGGAGCTGGAGTTTCCCCCTCACATCTTAATCTTAATTGCCAGGAGTACCATACCATGGATGAGCAGTCACAATCATAATTGGAGGACTAAATTTTTCATCTTAAATCTTGGTAATTCTTATGAAAACTGACAGTGACATTGTTGCTCAATCCAGGTCCTATTTGCCCTTTATCTTGTTTACAACTGATAAAGAAAAATATTTTTTCCCCCCAGTTGCAGTGATTCCTTAAGCCAACTACCCAGAGCTGGGCCATGGCTCACAGGTTAAAGGTACAATCCTTTACAAGACTGGCCTCAAGATAGACATTGGCTACAAATTCATGGGTCACAGGTCACCTTCCTTTTCACCAGCTAGCTAAAATTTTTTGGGTTCCCATTCCCGTGTCAGTTTTGATAATTTGCTAAAAATGACACACAGAACTCAGGAAAATGCTGTGCTTCTGACTGAAGTTTATTATAGTAAAAAGTACACAGTAGAAGCAACCCAAGGAAGAAATGCATAGGGTGAAGTCTAGAATGGGCTCAAACACTGAGCTTCCCATGGTCTTCTGACTGTGAATTTTTAGACAGCATTGATTACTAGGAGAAATGTGAACTAGGGAAACTCAACTATGTCTTTGATGTCTAAGTTTTTATTGGGGTTCAATCACATGTTGCTCACAGGGCTGACTTTTAGTTTCCAGCCTCTCCTGGAGGTTTAGTCTCCAGTTCCTCTGAGATCATAACATACACTGAGTGGGCAGATTATTATGTTCTCTGAACGCATAATAATTTGGCAACTCAGTGTATATCCTATATAATAAAAGGCTAATATGCAAACTGTCCCATTGACCATGAGTTTGAACAGCTGGTAGGCTGGCCAACTGCCCATGTCCCCTCCCCCTGGCCAGACTGGCCGGACCCCACCCATGCACAAATTCATGTATCAGGCCAGAATAGTGAGTGGCCATATTATTATGTGTTCAGAGATCATAATAATCTGGCCACTTGGTGTAAATGCCCTGCTCCAGTCCCTATCATGAGTCACACTACAAAAACTGCCTATTGGCCAAAACACTAACAGAGACATTTTATCAAGCAGGGTATTCCAGGGGCCTAGATATTACTTTTCAGTAGCTTAGGAAAAATATCAGATTTCTCTTTAGGTAAATTTACATTTTCCCTACACATCAGAATTATTTTATAAACAAATCCAGGAACTTCTATGCCTCTCTGTATTTCAAACCAAACCTTCACTTTTAAACACACTTGAACTTGTACACACTTGTACTTGTTTTGAAGAGTCTCAAGCGATTTTTGGTTTTTACATTCTTCTTTTATTTCTCTGTGAAAAGAATATTTCTCCACACTATTTGTTTGAGAAAGTCCATTTTATTCATCTAACAACATGTTTGTAAACTCTTTATTTAAAATTTCAATTGTTATTTGTCAGTATAACTAAACACAGTCATTGTTAAAGTAGCTTAATTATAGCATCTTTTATTAATGCAGTTTCATACAAAATTATGAGCTACTTTAGGACATGGATTCTATTTTTAATTTTAAGGTCCTCAAGTGTTTTGTATTGTTACTAGTAAATAATTTAGTGAGTGCAAGTGCATGTAGTCAATTAACAGGAGAATTGAGTCAGAGCCCATAAAAAGCATTGAGATGTAACAACAATGCTCAAGGAAAGTTAATGGTTCAAATTAACAAAATAATTATATGACCACTAGTCACAACAAAATGGGAAGCCAATTGGTGATAAACAATTCCAACTCTTTTCATCTAAAAAGGTATCACTATTATCTCAAATATCACCACACTTGTATTACTTAATGGTTTGATATGTCAATGCAATTACATCTAAATTTGTAGAGAATTTTTATAAAAACGTAGTTGAACCAAACAGAGGATACAGCTAGAAGCAAGTTTCAACAGACTGAGGAAAATGCTTCTCAGAATGACAGTTTGAAGCTCCTTATATTTTGTTTTTTTTTTTTTATTTTTTTTATTTTTTTATTTTTTGTTTTTTTTTTGCTTTTGGAATTAAGGAAGGGAAGTAAGGAAGATTCCAAGAAATTGGGAGAAAACGAGGTGCAGAGGATGGATTGCAGGATAGTTAGCAATGGTGTGTGCTCTCTTGAGGTCATTTTCCTTGGGAGGGGTCTGAAGAGAGGCATTTTAAAGGTGTGTTAATCTCCATGCAGAGGAACAATGGTTAGGGCTGGCTTAAAGAGAAGATAAACCTCTTCCTAAAAGGTGTTAGAGGCTGGGGTTGGGCTACCCACCATGAGTTGCCCAGTTTAGGAGTTTATGATCAGACCATCTTGGGATGTTACTTTCTATAAAACACCATGTTTTTGTACACAAACACATCTACTTCCAATAAAGCTAAAAAACACTTCCAGTATGTTCTTTATTATTTTTTTTAAATCTAATATAATATATTCTTTATGCAGTGGGAGTTTTAATTTTAGTCCCAACTGAATAAACACAATTTTCCAGGAGTCAAATTCACATCGGTATATTTGAAAAAGGTTTACACACATCCAAGTAAGGGTCATTTGGGACCTTAACGGAGAAATAGATCCCCAGTCTCTCACACTGTTCTGGTGCAAGTGGAAGCAGAACACTGTAATCCAGGGCACCTTGAGCTGCATGTGGCCAAAGAATCCGAGTGCTGGGAAATGATGTGTGAGCCAAGGGAGGGCAGAAACTTTTTCTTTATTTATATTATGAAGATGCACCATGTCTTTTCTGCATCAGGAGATGCAGGACTACGTAAGGACATGGAGTACCCACCACAGCAACTGCAGCAGCAAGGGGTTAAGGAATGTTTTAATGGAAGACATCATAGTCTCCAGGAGATGGCTCAGGGATACCTCTGCCTTGCCTCAGGGCAGTGGAGGGAATGGGAGCAAGGTAGAGATACCATGACTGATGCTTTTGTGATAGAGAAGGCATGCGATCAGCCAGTACACAGCATAGATTTGGGAGACTCAGAAACTCTTGTTGATGAGAAGGTAGAGGTCCTGCATTAGCTGGTGTATAAAGCAGAAAGAGAAGAGGTATAACATCTAAGATGCTTCTACATATAATAATATACTCTTTTGATGAAATCTGGGCATATTTTTATAGTCTGTAAAAATGATATAGGTACAGTCTTTTATTTCTAAAATTCTACCAGAATTAAATTTTTTTAAAGCAATCGTTGGTGGTGCTTTGTAGTTCACAGCCACCATGTTTCTGCATCTTGCTGGGTCCCCTCTATTCTCCACATCCACTGCTTAAGAAAACTATCCTTTCCCCCCACCCCCGGACCCTATGTTTCAGATTCTTAAATTTCCCCTGGGAAAAGGTTCTGCTTCTTAAAGTTGGGGGTAAGGGGAGGAGGTGAAAGGAAGCTGAGAAGAGAACAAAGGAGGAGGCATTCTAGGAGCTTTTTGAATCTTGAGTTTTTTCTTTGCTCCTCACGGTGACAACTCAGAGTGAATTTCAAGTATTGGAGCTGCAGAAATGAGCAAGAGTCCAAATCCTAAGCTTAAGTAAGAAAGATCATAGAGAAACTTTTGGCTGAAAACCAAAGGTGGCAGAGGGAATGGAACCCATTGCCCTAGCACAGTGATCAGCAAACTTAGTCAACAGAGCCAAATATCAACAGTGCAATGATTGAAATTTCTTTTGAAAGCCAAATTTTTTAAACTTCATCCAATGCCACTTCTTCAAAATAGACTCACCCAGGCCATGGTATTTTATGGAAGAGTCACACTTAAGGGCCCAAAGAGCCACATATGGCTGGCGAGCTGCGGTTTGCTGACCACGGCCCTAGCATGTAATGAAGTAGAGGAAGCCTTGCAATGGGGTAATGATGAGGTCACCATAGATAAGGATGAAGCTCCTAAAAATTTCCAGGATGAGGCTACATAGAGCACTGGGGATTCTCCAGAGAAACAGAATCAAGAGGATATATGTGGAAATATGTAAGCGTAGATTTATTATGGGAATGCTCATGTGATTATGGAGGCTTAGAAGTCCCATGTCCTATTAGCAGGAGACCCAGGGAAGCTGATAATGTAATTCAGTTTGATTTCAATGACTGAGAAGCAGGAAAAGAGAAAATAGAAGTTTCAGGTCGGAGGGAGGGAAGCAGGGAGGGGGGGAAGGGAGAGAGAGAGAGAGAGGGAGAGAGAGAGAGAGAGAGAGAGAGAGAGAGAGAGAGAGAGAGAGAGAGAGAGAGAGAGAGAATACATTTTTATTGATTTCAGAGAGGCAGAGAGAGATAGAAACATCAATGATAGGAATCATTAATCGGCTACCTCTGCACAACCCCAGAAACCAGGGCATGTGCCTGACTGGAAATTGACCATGACCTCCTGGTTTGAGACCCACTGAGCCACATTGACTTGCAGCCCACTTGACTTTTTGATCTATTTAGACCCTCAGGGCTTAGATGATAAGGACTTTCTTTTTCCAGTCTACTAAATGAAATGCTAACATTCCAGAAACACTCTCTCCCAGATTCACTCAGAACTAATGTTATACTAGCTATCTGGGCATCCCTTAGCCCTGTCAAGTTGACACATCAAATTGATCATCACAGTTTCTTATGCCATTGTTCCTCAATCCCATCCTCACTCCATCCTCTTCACCCCAATCCTCCACTTTCAGCTCAAGATTTTAGAGTTTGTGAATTTCATATCAGACATTCAAGGTAAATTCAGCGTACATCTTTTGGCACTGTATTTTGCCTATTCACTTAGTATATTCTTATGGTTGAGATTATGAACTAAACATTTTGTGAATGAATCTGTAAGTTTAACTCTCTTCTATAACACTATTTTCATGGAGTCCTATTTTCCAAATTTTGATAAAATGTCATGTACAGCTGTGTAGGTAAAAACGAGGTTGTCCATAGTCTCTTCCCTGGAGTCTGTATATATGGTACTTTATTTGGAAAAAGAAGACTTTGCAAATATGATTGCCAGATAAGGTTAAGGAGATTGAGATTTGGAGATTAGCTTGTATTGTCTTTAAAAAGGACAATCTAATCATGAGTCCAGAGCAGCAAAAAGAAAAACAAAAGAAAAACAAAAATTCCCAACTATGCCAGGCTGTGGTTAGAGAAAGGTGTGAGGATGGAAGAGTGTCAAAAAGATGCAGTGTTCCTGTTTTGAAGGTGGAGGAAGGGACCCATTAGCCAACAAATGTGGGCAGAATCTGGAAAAGACAAGGAAATGGGAATCTTTCTCAGAACCTCTGGAAAGGAGCACAACTCAGGAAACATCTTGCAAGCAAATGTGTTTTAGTACTTTGTGAATCTGTTTTGTTTGTTTTGTTTTGTTTTTCCTTAATCTTCATCCGAGGATTTTTTCCCCTTGATTTTTAGGGAGAGTGGAAGAGAGGGGGAAAGACAGAGATAAACATTAATGTGAGAGGAAACACATCAATTGGTTGCCTCCTGCACGAACCCAGACCAGGGCCCAGGCCTGGGAGGATTCTGAAACCAAGATACATGCCCTTGACTGGAATTGAACCCAGCACCTTTTGGTCCCCAAGCTGATGCTCTATCCACTGAGCCAAACTGGCTAGACAGTGCTAAGGGTTTAGTGTAGGTTCGCTGATTTGGTCTCCAATACCATTTCAAGTGGGGACTAGTACAGCCCTTCAGAAAGCTGGTGGTTTCTTTAAGGTTCTGTAGCTACTGGGTGAAGTAACTGGAACTAGTCAGGCCTGTCTGGCTTTAAAGTATGCTAGTGGTACTTCACCACCTCACAGTGCATTCAAAGCTAAAACTGTTAGATGAAATGCTATTTGTGTTTCATTTCAATCTACCATAAAACTAAAATAGTATAAATCACCTTAATCAATAAAGAAAATTAAAAAAAAATACTAAAAATCACTAAAAAGCTCACCTAATTATAAAGTTAAATGATGCAAACATATTAAGAAAGATTCTCATTGCATAAGGATTCCCTTATCCCCAAAGACTCTATAATAGTCATAAAATGACTTTTGCTATGGAATGCTGGGATGCACTCTTTTTTCCCGAAGGGCCCTGCAAAGCATTATCAGAAATCATTTTAATATATACAATATTAGATATAGGTAACATTGTGAGATTATAGACATGCTGATGAAGAGCATTATTTCATACACTGAGGAACACAGTCTTATAATTCCACTCCCAGGACAGTCAGCTGTCTCTGTGTGACCTCAAGTCATGCCCTCAGTCCACACCTACAGTCCTTGAACTGGGGTCCATGTCCCACTTTGGGATTCTGTGCTCACTACTGAGACAAAGTCCTAGAAGATAGGAAGCTCAGCTAAAGATTTGTGTGCAGTAGGTGGCCAAGAGGGAGCATGAAAATGAAAATGGTAATACAATAAAAACAGAGCCATTATGGTGGGAATGAGGTGATATATATATATATATATATATATATATATATATATATATATATATATATATTTTTTTTTTTTTTTTTTCATCCCAGGCAGCAGAACAGTCATCAAAAGGATTGTAAAGGCAAATAATTGAGACATTTTACTGAGAGAAACTGACAAATGAGACCCTCCTTAATGCTCAAAAATACTGCTTCTCAATTCACTGGAGAAAGAAAAATTGAGTCATTATCAGTCTATAAATTAGTCACTTTGAGAACAACCTAGCTCCTTGATTGCCTTCCTCATACAGAATCTTTGCTCCTACCTGCTAAATCTTTTATCTTAGAGCAAAATAATGTCCAACTTGAGATTTCAATTGTCAAGAAAAGAACATTCCATCAATTCAACAGGTCCTGGCATTGTTGCAATTGAATCTGAAGAGAATATAATTTAACACAGTGGAGCATATGATATCTTTATCTTTTAAGGCTTATTAATGTAGACCTGTTGGTGCCTGTGGAGTGCCAAGTGTGAGGTAGATACTGAATAATACAGCATTTTGTCCCATGAACTAATCTTTCAGTGCATACTGATATGATTGAGGGTTGGTGATAAATTAAGTACAAAATAGATAAAAGTTCCTTTGTCATAAATGTAAATGATTTTTCTCCTTTGGGGCTTAATTATATCATGCTTAATAATTCCTTCAAAGTATTACTCTTGGAGCTTTATACACAAATGAATTTTATCAGGGAAGTTGTCAAAAAATATACATGAGAAACACTGTCCGGAGGAGCAAAACATCATGATTAAGAGAACTTACTGAAATGCAGATGTATTTCCAAGTTCTGGGATTTATTGTCTTTTTAATTTTGAGAAGCAGTGCTCATTGCTGATGGAAGTCTTTCAAGAGATTTTCAAAGCGCATTAAGAAACTAGGAATGAGATTCAGAAATTAGAGCATTTGAAGAAAATTAAATAGATACCAGAAAGGGAAGGCTCGGCCTATAGTTGTATACAACTTGAACTTTTTCTAGGAAGAGTTTCTCTGTGAGTGCATTTGATTCACTTAAGTCAAGCTCCATGAAGTCAGAATCTTTATTTGTGTATCCCTCATAGGTGCTAGTAGAGGGGTAAACGCATAGTAGATACAGAACACAATAACTACTTGTTGCCATGAATAACGCAGGCTGAAAGGCAAGAAGAAAGTGTCTCCTTCACTCTGAGGACTACACACTCTAAATCTGCCTATGAGATTAAAAAGCCCCTTCTTATAAAGACATTCTTATTGTGAAATACTTTTAAAAGTATGGATGGCACTTCAAAATAAAAAGAAACCAAATTGCTACTGCTTTAAACCTCTCTGTATGGAGTTTGCAGTGTGACCTACTCCACAACAGTATTTTCATTTACACTTCCCTTTCGTTTCTAATGTCGGCTGACATTGTTCTCTGCGCTGCATCTGCCAGAATGGATTGAGGCCATCCAGCGAGAGACAGATATAAGAACCAGCAGAAAGTGATTACAGGTGGCATCTGGTAGGAATCATTTTCTCTTAGGGCTTTGACATGTCATTCCTGGCAAATCAGTTCTATTAGCTATCTAAAGGCACCAGATGTACTATTGGAGATTATGCCAATAAATCTTTTGTGGATTATATATATTTTTTACTATTGTTGATTTATTGCAGTTCACATAAGCTCAACTATATTTGTCTAGATTTAGATTCTAATTTAAACTTTTTAGGTGCTTCTTTACTCAATACATATTTCTAAAAGTTGTTCTTTCATGAAATGACCCATGCTAGAAACAAAATATTTAGCAGGTACTGGTATATTGATAAGCTATTTTATCTGTTTGATTTTTTTTTAAATTGTAGTATATTATTGTCTTGGTGAACTCAGTATATTGCAAATAACATTTTTAGTAAAATATTTTCTCTAGGATCTTGTAGTCATTGATTCCATCTGTGCGAAATGATATTTGCCAGATAGTCTAAAACATATAACAATAAAATAAATGCATCAAGTTAGTATTTGTGGATTTAGGGTAGTTCACTGATAGATGCAAATTAGAATCAGGATATTAGATAGTCTCCTTGGATTGCCTTTCTTAATTTTATGAACACTAACCACTATTAATCTCATGTGTATGCAAGCTTCTTGATACTTAACATCTCTACCTCTACACTTAAGTAAATCATACATTTTTTTCTGGGTTCAGATCATGTCTTATTCTTTTTTATTCTTGAAAATGTTTATTAATTTCTAGCCATCATTAAAACCTTCTTTATCTTAATATCTACGGTAGAACATAAGAGCCAGATTCTCCCCCCCCCCCCCCCCTACATTGTAGTTGAATTTCTACTCAGGGCTCAAGACCCAGATCAAGTGCTTCCTCTCTGATTTATCAGATAAATGCAAATTAAAGCCACAATGAGATATCACTTCACATGTGTCAGAATGGCTATCATCAATGAATCAACAAACAACACGTATTGGCAAGGATGTGGACAAAAGGGTATTTTCATTTATTGTTGATGGAAATGCAGATTGGTGTAGTCACGGTGGAAAGCAATATGGAGTTTCCTCAAAAACTTTAAAATGGAACTGCTTTAAGGTTTGTCCCTGAAGCCCCCTTTGTGACATAGGGGAGGGAATTCACAATGACTCAGCTTACAGAGAAAACAGAAATCCCCTTAGGTCTTGTTCCTCTCACTAACCCCAAATGGCCTGCTTTCTCCTGGGTTTGAAAAGCGAGAAACTGAACTTGTGAGTCTCCTTTGGATTTCAGTCTTCTGCTCCTAAGGATACCACTCCGTGCTGACTTTCAGTGGAGACAAGGGAAAGCATCGAAGGAAGCTGTATGAGTGGTGGGGCCCCTGTCGTGACATGCCAGGTTCTCTTCTGTAGAGAGGCCTAATTCCTGAAACTGAAAGAACGAGTCAAGGCGTGAGTGTTGAGACTCTCAGATGACCAACAGTAAAGAAGAAGTGTGACTTCCACCTCCGTGGCATTTTACAAATGTCATGATTTAGAACCCCCTCTTGCCAACATTATTGCCCTCTTAAATGACTGAGTAGCATCAAGAATTTCTACTCAATTAGAACACGTATTTATTATAAAGATTCTGTACCCATGAAGTTGGCAATGAAAGTTAACCCTTGTGTTCTGATTCTGAGGTGTATTTTTGCTTCTACAATTTGGTTCCATCAACTGAAATGGTGGGTTATGGGGGTGGCAGGTGGATGCCAAATCACTCCTCCCTGCCGAAAACAAAACCGTGCTCCAAAGTGCACACACCTCCACATGTAGGTGAATTACTACTTGTTTATTAATAACAAGTGAAGAAAGGCAGAGTTGTCCACCTTATTCAAGGTGACTAAAATGTATTTTGGAAATTACCACATGAATAAGGAAAATTCCAAAGGAGGAAACATGTTGCCTACGGTATGCCTACGCAGGACGGCCTGACAAAAACCCCTGGGAAAATAGCAAGTTGCTCTACATCATGAATGACTGTACATTTCCAAGTAGAGGCCACTCTGACCTGGCACGTGGCTCCTGAAGGAAGTATGCCAAAAATAAAGAGAAATAAGGATTATGCGTATATAAATGGCCCAGGTAACCTGTCTATTGCTGCACAGACCTGCCTGGACTACATGTGGCTTTCTACTTTTCAAACTCCTGGATGCTGCTATCAAAAGAATCAACTTTTCGCTCAGAGTTGTTAGAAATCAACTTCTACTGAATATGTATACAACCACATCCAATAAATATTTACTGAGTACCTACAAAAAAAAATGGAACTGCCTTATGACCCAAATATTCCACTTTTGGGAATATATCAAAAGAAACACCAATCACATACATGAACCTCTATGTTCATTTTTGCATTCTTTCCAATAGGTGAGTCTTTGAAGCAACCCAAGTGCCCATCAATAGATGAGTGGATAAAAAAGCTGTGGTATATTAACACAGTAGAATACTATTTGACTGTAAAAAAGAACAGAATCTTAATTTTTGTGACTGTATGGATGAACATGGAGAGCATTATGCTAAGTGAAATAAATCAGTCAGAGAAAGACACATGCCATATGATCTCACTTATACGTGTAATCTAATGAACAAAATAAACCAACAAACAAAATAGAAGCAGATTCATACATACAGAGAACAGAATGACTGGCCCCTGTCACAAGAGAGGGGTTTTGAGGTACTGGAGAAAAAAGATGAAGGGATTAAGCAAAAAGCAAACAAACAAATAAAAAAAAACAACACAAAAAACCCCCAAAACCTTTGATAGATACAGACAGCAGAGAGATGCGGAGGGTATGGGGGACTATAGAAAGTGGAAAAGAGGAGATAAATGATTGAAGGAGAATTGACTTATGGTGGTGAACATACAATACAATGTACAGATGATGTATTATAGCATTTTCCAACTGAAACCCATAAAATTTTATTAACCAATGTCACTCCAATAAATTCAATAAAATATTTTTTTAATTGCTCCTGGCATTCTTAGTGCCATTCTGATGACTGGTACAATGAAAGGCTGTGTGTGTGGCAGAAATATGACCTTTTCTGCATTGTAGTTTTTTATTTTACCCTATGGAACAAAAATCTATTAACATGCTGATGTTTGCTAACATTTGCTTCTGCTCTTAAGCAATTCAATCATTCAAGTGTTCATTGGTTTTATAGGTACTTATTGAAGGGTTACCACTGTACTGATTTCTCTGCTTGGCGCTGTGAAGATCACATGATATTTATTAGAATATTTGTTTCCAAGTATTTATTACTCTAAAGATCCAAAAGATACATTCCTGAGAAAATACTAGGATTACACTAAACAGAATGTGAGTTAAGTGCCAAATTGAGTGATGGAGCAAACTAATAACCTGGTATTTTAGGAAATAAAGAAGTATGTGTAATGTCAAAATAATAAACTAGGGGCAGAGTGTTTATAATAAACTAGGGACAAAGATTCCTAAGAACCTACACACATAAGAAACAGTGGAAGGCTATCAGAGATCTAAAGTTAGCTTTTATAGCCTTCCCATACTAGTATCAATTGCTTTACACAGCACTCTTAGTAACTTAATCATTGTCTAATATTCTTCTGACCTTTCAATTTCCACATTGAAGTTGAAAACATCCCTCCATGAAAAGTTAGGAGCAGAAAACTAAACCTAATAAAACATCTCTGTAGAATGTGGGCATTGTCACTATCCATCTCTAGCTTTTGGTCAGCATGTGAGATTTAATACTCAAGAACTAGTAGATCCACTTATGGAAGTTGTCTCATCGGCTGTGAAGTCATCATTTTCAAGTCTGACTTGTTCTTGAAAGAGCAGGGGAAGGGTGGAACACTCCCACGGTTACCTCCTCAGTGCTTTGTTACCTGGTGGGATGGAGGGTCTCACTCTCCTATTTTTTTGCTTGGGAGATGCTGATGCCTGAATAAAGTAGTGATGATAGTTTTATGGTGTCAGAGAAACTTTCATATTCCTGAATCTGACAGTATTAATTTCACTCCTATAATTGTGTCAATAGCATTTTGTAATTTAATATGAATTTTTTAAAATAAATAACAGATTGGGCATCAGTCTGCCTTACTCTGATGTCTGTGGGAAGCTTGCCAAGGACATGGCTTATGAAACACGACCCTAGAGAAACTCCATCTGTCCCATTTAGACGATATAGAGTGTCAGATCGCAGTGGAAGAAGTAATAACTGCCAGCAGCTCTCTGGGCAGACAGCAAGAGATGGCTACTGATCACACTGATTAAAAGAAACAAACCCTTAGGGTGGGTTGTAGTCAGTGTAATTTTAAACTAGATAACCACTTTCCAACAGACTTCTGCGTTTAGGGCCTGTGTCAGGTGGAAAAACAAAACACATACAGGTCAGGTCATTTCAAATATATGTATTTGGATTTAGGCATTTTAGAGATCCCTATGTTTTTTCTGCCTTTTAGGAGAATTAGAGTTAAAGGACATCAAGCTGGATAATATATTCCCCCCAAAATATCAGAACTCAGGGGCATGTTTAAGCTAGGTCAGGAGCTCATGATTCACTCAGGCTTTACTGAAAAGTTTCCAAAAACAAGGTCAGAATGGAAGAATGTGTTTTATCCAGGGTCAAATGGAACCCTATCACTCCATTCTGAGTTTTAATGGGAGTTTCAATTACCACATAAAAGCCATTAATGCTGATGAACCTCTTGGAAGCAGAAAAAACTCTAAAAAACTTAAAGGACATTGAATTATAGGGGAATTCTTCCAAAAAAGGTTTCCATTTGAGGTTTATCAGTAATTACATAGAAATGCTTTAGATAGGCTTTTTAAAAATACTGATTTACTATTGTATTTCTAATACATATTTAATTCGTATACTACATATCTTAGATGTAAAATCTGAGCCCTTTTGAGAATATTGAAAATGAGCAAAGGTGATAAAGTCTAAACTGAGAGTGGATGTTTTTTGTAGTCATAAAATGAAGGTTGATTATCCATATCTGTATAATTGACTTCAAAGGTCAAAGTTTATTTTGGCCTTTCTTTTCCACTTCCCTGCAAATCTGTTGAATAAGGATATAATGGGGATTGTTTGACTCAGTGGTAATGGCTTATTTTCATAATTATCAGGCAATATTTACTGAAGACCAACTAAGTATTTTGTCTTGATTTCCAAAGAGAATTTATTATGTGTAAAAGGACCAATGCTTGTTTTGAACTGTGGTCACACAGATGCTAACGGAACGCTGAAAATGAAGGTGTTATGGAGGGAAGCAAATATTTAAGAGAATGGATAACTTAATCATTCTAGGCATTATATTTCCTCAACCAGCAAGTGAGGAGTTCAAATTAGATAATTTCTAAAATTCCTGCCTGCTCTGATGTTTCATTCTCTTTGATCAATAAATATTTTTTCTAAATAACAATTGCAGAAGTTCAATGTCACCCATGTGTTCAACTTCTAATAGCTCAGAAATCTCAGGTGTCCTCTAAGTTAGAGCTTCTCAACCTTAGTACTGTTGACACCTGGGACCAGTAAATGTTGCAGGTCCCTCCAGTGTTGTAGGATTTTTAGCAGCATCCCTCTGTTTTGTACTCACTAGATACCAGTAATAATCATCCTTCACCACAAACACCTCACTCCAGCTTCAGTAGTAATCAGGGAAATATAAGTTAGAGCAACAATACTACTATACACACAACAGAATTGGTTAAAATAAAGATGCTAGATATTATTAACCATTAACAAAAATATCAAGTACTGAACAATAGGAATTCTGATAAAAATGTTGGTGGAATTGTTACTTTGAAGTCAGCTCAGTAAACTTAAAAGTGTTTAACTCTTTAACTTAGCAGTTTTACTCATTGTACACACTGCAGAAGTGAGTGCTTGTTTTATCAGAATATGTCTACAAGAATGTTCATAGCATAATTTTCTTTTTATTTTTTAAAAATATATATATATTTTATTGATTTTTACAGAGAGGAAAGGTGAGGGATAGAGTTAGAAACATCGATCAGATGCTTCCTGCACACCCCCTTACCAGGGATATGCCTGCAACCAAGGTACATGCCCTTGACCTGAATTGAACTGGGACCTTTCAGTCCACAGGCTAATGCTTTATCCATTCAGCCAAACTGGTTAGAGCAGCATCGCTTTCTTTAATAGCCCCAAACTGGAAAGGCCCTGTATTATGGTACATTGGTTAAACAAAATAAAATATTTATAAATTAGAATATCATGTAACTATAAAAATGAGTTAACTATAAATAAAAAAACCAACATAGATGGTTATTAAAAATAGCTCTGAGCAAATAATCCATATAGAAAAAAAACACACACATGGTTTGTAGTTCCATTCATATACAGTTCAAGACAGGCAAAATTAAACCAAGAAGCTTAGAAATACAATATTAAAAAAATAAAATTATAACATCAGGTTAACTCTGAAAGGGAGAAAGGGTGTTGTCACCAGAAAGGGCATTTGGGGTCTGACAATATTTTTTCTCTGTTGCCCAAGTGGTGACTATAGAGGTGTTTATATTACAATAATTCATTAAAGTTATACATTTATATTTTAGCATTTTTATCAATGTGTTATGCTCACAAAGACATCAAAACAAAGAGAAGTTATATTATTTGCATTAAATACAATGAAATTGAAATACTGGTAAAATATTATTTAAAAACATTTTAAGCCTTAAGCAAAAGGGAACAGTTGCAATAAAGGGTTTAGCTCATAAGCTTATCTAAATTTTAAAAGTTTGAATGGATTTTATGAAGATTTTGAGGAAAGGTGACTTCTCAATTAAAACAAGAAGATTTAGACTTAGTGCATCATAATAATTTAAAATTTTAGGCCATTTAAAAGGAGGCCAGAGTCTTCATTTTCTACTCTTAAAATATTTCTAATTATTCTTTTACATTATCTTTATAATCTCTCCTTTTGACAAATACCAAAAATGAAATGATAAGGCCAGTATTTCATACTTTGCTGGGCCACTAACTTTCCTCATTACTAGTTTATCACTATTACCAACCAATCTCCTTTTCCAACCAATCCAAACTTATTCTTCAAAAAAGCAACATTCCTTATCAAAGATTTTTTCATTCTAAATTTCATGACTTAAGACATCTGAGATAACCTTCAGCATCTCCATTAGTCACCTTTGTAAGCCAAAATCTCTACCTCTATTCATTTTATGTACTCTCTTCTCTTCAAATGGAAGAGATAGCCCTGTCCAGGTTAAACACAAAACTTTGCTTCTTATGTTTACATTGTCTTATTTAAAAAAATTATGCTCCTTCTTAATATCCAATATTTTATCCAGAATATCAATACCTCTCTCTCTACCTCAAGAAAAGTAGAAAAATCTGGTCTATCTTAAGAAAAATATATAACCTATCATATATATATGTGTATATATATATATATTTTAATATATATATATATATATATATATATCCTATCTTAATATATATATCCTATCATAAGAAAAATAATTCATGAATTCATGAACCTATTTATCTGCACCTTTTCCCAGCTAAATATTCAATGTTATTTATGCTAAGTCTCTACTTCTTAATTCTTCTCTTGGTGTTTATTTCTATATTTCTCTAAATCTTGTCCAAATCACCCGGTTTTCCACATATAACTGATATCTCTACGTATTTATCTTTCTGTAACTGGACTCCATCTGAAAACCTTTAAAGTTGATTACTCCTGGAAACACTCACTGCACTTGGCTTTTTTTGTGTATTTAATAGAGGACTGGTGCATGAATTTGTGCATGGGTGGGGTCCAGCCAGCTGGCCATGGCCCCACCCCTGGCCAGCCCTGTCCCCAATCAGGGTGGGGGGTTGAGGGCGAGACCAGTCAAAAGGAGGATCAGAGAACAGTTGGTGGGCTGGCCCTGCACACTGGTTGAACTCCTGGTCAAATTCCGGGTTGAGGGGACAATTTGCATATTAACCTATGATTATATAGGATATGCCTTTTCTTAGCTGACCTATTAAGGCTTAAAAACCTATCTCCAATTCTGTATCTTCAGTCTGGAATTATCTCCTGATAATAAAATTTTTATTTACAAATGCCTACCTGACATCTCCATTTTGATGTCATTTAGAGCCATGACAAGCATGACCAAAATGGGGCTCTCTATTCCTTCCTCTCCATCCCTCTACTTCCCCTCATCTTCTGCATTTCAGAAGTGGCTTCAGCACTATCAGTTCTTAAGATAAATATCTATTTAATTTATTTGTTTATCTCATCTCACACCTACATTTCAAACATAAACAAATCTTTTAATTTAGGGCCAAATATCCCACTTTTGTTCACTTCTATTCACTGCTACAATGAAGATACCAAGCTGTCATCATCTCCTGCCTTGATTTCCTTGCCAGTTTCTACTTATCTTCCTGAATTTATTCTTAATATTTTTCAATCTATCTTAACAACAAGAGTCAATTTTTTATTTAATTTTTAATTAAATCATGTCACTCCCTACTTAAAACCTCAGTGGCTGCCAATTGCTCTTTTAATGAAATTAAAATCCCTTACCCATACTGCATAAACCAGCATGGCCCAAATTCTGTCTCCCTCTCCAGTTTCACATTTTGCCACTTAGTCATTGTGTTTCATGATAGGTGAAGATCTTAGGTCACCTTCTTGAACATTCCATGTCTTTCCCTACTCAAAGACTTTGTACCAGCCTAAATAGCTTTTCTTCCTGACCGGTTTATTTGTAGTCTTCAAATCTCAGATCTTTAAAGCATTTTTTTCAGAACTGCCCAAACCTTTCACTTACTTCTATGACAACACACCATCTACTTCCTTTATAGAAATGATCAGAAACTCTAATGAACTTGTTGTGATCATTTATTAGTTTAATATAAATTTCCCACACTAAGTACCCTGTTTCCCCGAAAATAAGACAGTGTCTTATATTAATTTTTTCTCCCAAAGTTGCGCTAGGTCTTATTTTCAGAGGATGTCTTATCTTTCCATGCGCTGTCTTATTTTTGGAGGATGTCTTATTTTCGGAAAAACATGGTATGCATGCTTCAAGAGACAAGAGCCTTATCTGTAATGGTACCAACACCTGAGGAAATGACATACACTTAGAAGATTCTCAGTCAATACCTGTTGCATCAGTGACAACCTGGCTGAATGAAGTAATTAACTAAGTGAAGTAATTAACTAAGTACCTAATTAAATAATGAGTGAAAGGAAGAAAAATCCAGTTTCTAGAAGCATGAGATCCATCTGTTTTTTAAATTACTATTGGAATCAATTCATATACAGTGTTTCTCAGTACAATAATAATTTAGGAACTTCCTCATCTGAGTTTTATCTCTTTGTTCAGACTTGACACCTTTTGGATATAGATAATTTTGAGTGAACTTTAGGAGAGGATGATACTTTTTTCTCTAATAATGCTATTAAAGGATTTTAAAAGAGAAAGTATGATGTACAGACTTTTTTTTCATGAAGAAAAACTAGATTATTTTACATTTATGAAATATTTTGATCAATAATAATTTAACTAAATGTTAATGATTCTACATTTTTGGTGCTGTCACCTTTTGTTTCTCATCAAAAATGGGATCAGATTTCACAAGTAATTTAGACTCTTAGGGCATTGATTATCTGTATTTGCTTTTTAAAAATTTTTCTTGAAAAATTATTTTTGTCTTAGATCTTTTCATGGGTATTAGGAATTAAAAAGAAAGATAAATGCATGTTTTAATGACTCTATGAATTAATAGTGCAAAATCTCCATAGTATTTAATACAGAGAAATGGTTTTAGTTATGACCAGAGGAAATTCCAGAGCTTTCTGACTTTGTTTACCAATTAAGTGCAATAAAATTAAAGTAGCTTTTAAGATAGAGCATTCACTATGAAGGAAATTATCAATTACCAAATATATAATTTTATTTATTTTTCTACATTTTTGAAAGAATTTCTGCCTTTTATCCTTCCAACTAATAGTAGATTTGTGACATTGGCCATCAGTTTTCATAGACTCATTTACAGAGTCATAAATTTTGAAAATAATTCTGAGGAAGATACTACAATTATCCCTACTTTACACATGTGGAAACTAAGGTGTTAAGAAGTTCATCAACTTGCTTGCAGTCAAGATAGTAAATGACAGACCCAGGGTTGAAATCTTGGTGGTCAGACTCCCAGATATGTCTCTTAAATCTCTTAATCATGGCAGCATTACTTAGTTGTTTCCTTTTTGCTTTTCTGAGTAAATTTGGTACCATAATAACAAAAGAGATAGACATATGTTTTACATAATAGAATTTTGCAAAGTTGGTGAGTTGTAGATTATTTTTTAATAAATCAAATGTCAGATATACTATGGGATTTGGATTCTGATTGTTTTCTTCAATATAAAATGGGAATAACAATAACAGAGTTATTAGTGTAGAGTCTGACTTTGTAGGTGTTAAAAAATGTAAGATCTCTTCCATTACTTTTGATCAGGGATATGAGTTTTCTTATCTCTATTCCCTGAAAGGAAAGCCTGAGATGGGATTCAAGTGCAGGTGATTGAGGATGGCCTTTAGGAGAAAGCAGCTGAAGCTTACAGAGTAAGATTGCAGGAAAATGCTTAAGCAAGAATGTGAGTTTAACCTTAGCCTGATTGCATCAGAGCTTCAGAGCACTACTTGTACCTGCAAGTTGCTCCTGGAAGCAAAGAGAACACACACACACACACACACACACACACACACACACACACACACACACATATTGATTTCTTACTGAGGAGGGGAGAGGGATAGAGAGTTAGAAACATCAATGAGAGAAATATTGATCAGCTGCCTCCTGCATACTGCCCACGAGGGATGTGCCCGCAATCAAAGAACATGCTCTTGACCAGAATCGAACCTGGGATCCTTCAGTCCATAGGCCAATCCTCTATCCACTGAGCCAAACCAGTTAGTGCAGGAATAGTTATATTTATCCCTGTGTCTTATGGCCACTCACTAGCTCCTAGCTACAAGAGAAGGATGGGAATTATGAGTGATGTGCTTCTATAGCACATCTGTTCAGCTAATCAAAATACTTTAGAGATGTGGCAGCATAGTACCATCACACCTAGCGAACAACAGATTATGAATGCCTGCTCCAGCCCCTGTGATGAAATCTGGGTGGGATCTCAATAGTCTCTACCATGTTAATGCTGTCTAAAATTTTGTATTTCAACTCACATGTGTCCTAGGACTTTTAAAGTCATAAATAATATGTCTGAGAGGTTAAATTAACTACTGCCTGTGCATTTGTCCCTTGGCAGGGTCACATTGCTAAGGTTTTCCCAGCTTAATTAAAAAGTGCATGGTATTTTCTAACAGTTTCTAAGATTCAGAGCTTTTGAGTCCTAACCTTCATATTTTTTGGAGTCAGTGAATTATTAAATAGCTAGTGGTTCAGTCCATGAAATTCATACACAGGGGAGAGGTTCCCTCAGCCCATCCTGCACCCTCTCCAATCAGGGACTCACCAGGATTGGGCCTAAACTGGCAGTCAGATATCCCTCTTGCAATTTGGGATCACTGACTCCTAGCTGCTGACCTGCCTGCCTGCCTGATCACTCCTAAACTCTCTGCCTGCTTGCCTGATTGCCCCTTAACTTCTCTCCCCTGCTGATCTGATCACCCCTAACTTGTATTATTTCTCAGTTTTTTTAAGATGTAGTGAGCATATTCTTTTTTCTCCTTTGTTATAGCTCCCATTATAAACAAGGCTCATGTATTGTTGGCAATACAGCTTTTCATATATCTCTATATGTATCTATCTACCTATCTACTTATCTACCTATCTACCTATCTATCTATCTATTTTTAAGTACCAAGGCACTAGTATTTTTGTGATATTAGAACATTTGCTCAGTTTTTTAAAATCTAAAATCTGAATCACTTATGTCTTGAGAGATACAAAAAGAATTATAAGACACATTTAAATTTTTTAAATTGACTTTTAGAGAGAGAGAGAGATCAATTTTTTGTTCCACTTATTTATGTATTCATTGGTTGAATCTTGTATGTGCCCTGACCAAGGATTGAACCTGCAACACTGGCGCATTGGGATGACATTCTAAGCAACTGAGCTACTGGGCCAGGGCAGTTTTGAATAAAAAACAATTACCTTATTTTGAAAACTTTTCAGACATTTCTTTCAGACATTATATTGTTATTTTTAAACCATATTACTCATTATTACTAGATTTTTATTTTGCATTATAAAGTAACATTTTTCTCAAAATCAGGTGAAACAATTCTGGAATGAAAAAATAAAGACAACCAATTCCCCCCCCCCCCCATGAAATGTGTAAAGAAGTAGAACTATATCTATTGGCAGATGACATTATCTTATTAATAGAAATTCGAAGAAATTCATTAAAAACATATTAAATCCTATAAACAAATTCAGCAGGGCTGTAAGAAACAAAATTAATATACAAAAATCAATTGTGAATTTATGCATTAGTACTTACCAAAGCAAAACTAAAGAAAAATCATGCTGTTGCCAATAGCTTAAAAAAGAATAAACAATTTTGAAATAAATTTAACAAAAGAAATGCAAAACTTGTATTCTGGAATTCTAAAATACTATTAAATGAAATTAAACAACACCTAAATGAATGGACATATTGTGTACATGGATTAGAAGACTTAATATGGTTAAAATAGTAAGATAGAAATATTCCTCAAATTGATTTGTAAATTTAATACAATCTCTATCAGAATCTTAGGTGTTTTCTTTGTAGAAATTAACAAGTTTCTTCTAAAATTCGTATGGAATTTATGATTCAAAATAGCCAAAACAACCTTGAAAAATAACAAAGTTGGAACACTTACACTTCATGATATATAAACTTGCTACAAAGCTATTAAAATCAAGGATAGTGGGATACTGGATTGAGGGTATACATATCAATCAAGAAATAAAAGTCCAGAAATAAATCCAGGTATGCATAATCAATAGATTTTTAACAAAGGAATCAAAGACCATTTATTGGGGATAATAATAGTATCTCATCAAATGATGCTAGGACAACTGGGTAGCCATGTGGAGAAAAAGTACAATTGTGGCATTACAGCCTATCCTATACAAAAGTTGACTTAAAATGAACAAAACACTATTGTGTGCTGGTTTCAGTCTAATAATAACTGGTGTTATGACTGGAAAGATTCTTCTGGTTCTTGTTAAGATTATAAAATGTCCTCTGCAATAAGAATCTTTGAAGGAGACAAAATTTATTACTTACAGATTCTGTAAATGAGATTGCAACTTGGGACCACACAGTGAAGTCCATGTAGATAGGGTGTTCTGGAGTTTTGCTTATATTTGGGCGGGGAGTTGGCTCTTTAGTCATGTGCTGGCAATGTGACTTATCCAGAGAGTCATCTTTGAAGTGACTCAGAAGTCAAAGCTTGTCAGGCACTTGCATTACCAAAAGAAAACCAAACAGTCAGGGCTTATACTACAAACACCTATATTTAAGATTAAAAACACACACACACACACACATACACAAAAACCACTATATAACTCTTAGGGAAAAAATAGTGGTAAAACTTTATGAGTTTATTTTGGCAAATGATTCTCAAATATGACACCAATAGTTCAAACAACAACAACAAAATAATAGATTGGACTTTTATCTAAAATAAAAATATTTTGCATCACTAACACCATTAAGTGAAAAGACAACCCACAAAATAGAAATATTTGCCTATTGAATATTGAATAATGCATTTTTATAATCAGAATATATAAATGACTCTTAAACCTCAACAATAGAAAGTAACTGAGACAGAGAGTGTTTGCCTCACAAAGTTGAAAATATTTACAATTTTACTCTTCACAGAGAGAATATGTTGGTATCTGTTATAAAACAGCAGATGTAAGTTCCTCATTAGCACTGGGTCCTTTTGTGTGGCTGTGTGGGAATGACTCTCTGGGCCAGCCGTGCTCCATAGGATGGCTCAGTGTCCTACCACTAAATCAATATGCATTTTTATGTCGGTCCTAGAACAAGAGTAGATGACTGCATTCTACAGTTAATGTTCCTACTCAAATGTGACACATCTGAGCCACACACATTTCCTTGGCCTAAGCAAGTCACATGTCAATGCCCCACTTCAAGGTTGCAGAAAAGGGCAGCTCTAATGACTATTCTTAGAGTCACTGATATTTTGTTCATTCTTTTACTGAAACCTTTCATCTAGTGTTTTCACATATGTGATTTCAAAATGATTCAACCTTATACAGACTCCTTTGGTTTTTATTATCTTTTGATTGTCAGGTTTTCATAACAATTTTTTTTCTGAGATTGTAACTTATGTGTTCTCTATTCTGAGAACTGGCATTATATTCTAATATAAAATCTGATGATATGCAGCTATACATAAGGTAAACCATCTTATCCATCTCCATGTGTAACTATGTGTATTAAGAAAACACAAAAAAGGGGAAGGGAATTAAAAAGTACTAACTGCCAGTTATAAAATTAGTAATATGGATGTAAAGTACAGCATAGGGAATATAGTCAATAACATTGTAATAAATAGGTATGGTGCCAGATGGGTACTAGACTTATCATGGTGATCACTTCATAATGTATATGAGTATCTAATCACTACGTTGTATACTTGTTGTATTTATACAACCATAATTGAAAATAAATTTTAAAAAAATTATCTATAGAAAACTTACCTAAGTGAATGACCAGCATTTCAAAGAAGAATATTCCTTTGCAAAATAATCCAGTGTTGTCTCATGCTTTTAATTGTGGAATTCTTTATTGCTTTTTTTAATTGCTAGATACTAATAATATAATTTAGAGGTAATTTTCAGGAGCTAAGTTATTATAGAAAGCAAATTGCATTTTTACTAAGTTACTCAAAACACAACTTTTATTTTTGTATTTTTTGAAGTATGAACAAATCCCTTTGAAAAGTATTCAAAAGAAGATGTTCAATGAAAAATAAATGGGAAAGATTGTTTCACTGCTATTCTAAAATTTAGTATTCTGTAACTGCAAACTCAAACTCCAGGACCAAATAATTTATAAATCCTATATTTATCTATTGTAGAGTAAATGTTAGCAGAAACATGTCAAGGATATACCCACATTTTTAAGCTCCTCTTCTCTTGTATTTCCTATCTTCAATCACTGCTACTACCCAATCTATAATTCATTTAAAATAAACTTTAGAATTAGATTACTTTTTTTGAGTTTGTTAGCTCTATTAAAAGGTTCAGGAATTTTGAATACTATACCTGATGGTAATGTTTGTGTTTTCCTAAAGTTTTATGAAACTACAAAGAGCGACTTCCTTCGCTAATATTTGATCTGAAAACCATTCAAACATAAGCAAAGCAAAATTAATACACTCTAAAATATTTAAATTTCTTCAAAACTTGCTTGTGAAACATTTCTGTTGGTACTACATGCCAACATTCAGAAAGATATGTTATAAATAGTACTAGAGGCCTGGTGCATGAATTCATGCACTAGTGGATCCCTCTGCCTAGCCTGCAGGATCAGGCGGAAACTGGCTCTCCAACATCCCGTGAGGGGTATTAGATTGCTAGAGGGTGCCAGCCAGGCCGAGGGACCCACCAATGCACAATTGAGTCTGGGGAGGGACACGAGAGATTGGCCAGTCTGGGAGGGACCACAGGATGGCTCCAGGGTGTGTCCAGCCTGTCTTGCTCAGTGTCAATCAGTCAGACCCCAGCAACAAGCTAACCTATTGGTCAGAGTGTTTGCCCCCTGGTGGTCAGTGCCTGTCATAGAGAGAGGTTGAGTTGCCTTAGCATATCATTAACATATTATACTTCTATTGGTTGAATGACTGGACACTTAGCATATAAGGCTTTTATTATATAGGACATATGTTAAAGTGACCGATATTGATGTGATTGTTTTGACAAGGTATAAGATAAAACAAGGCTTATTTATAACTACTTTAATAAATAGAATAAATAAGAGGTAACATCTTCAGAAGTTATAAAATGCATGACTTCTAAGATAATATCTCCTATTGTTCTTACTATTTTATTCTCTAAGTTTCTTTTATTGGTTCTTCCTAGCCCATAACAGTTGTGGTTTCTGTACACTCTGTTTCTTTTGTTCTCACTCATGGAACAGATCCACTTACATTGTTTCATGTATACACATTACTCTTAGTTGAATATAAAATTCTAAAATTCTAAAACATTGTCTAATGTTTTATGTACATTAAGAATATTTAGTACAAGAACACTTCTCCCAGCCCCTGGGGATTTTCTATTTATTTCTTAACTAATTCAATTAACTTTTTGATCATTAGTTGCATTCTGGACACCATACTAGCAACTTGCCTTCAAGACCAAAAAGCTTCTTGAGCCTGAATTCAGTGACCCCCATTACAAGGATGCCCCATGGGCTAGTAGTTTCTGCCTCAGATCAATGAAGCAAACACCATTTAGTTACGAGTTAGAAGGCATATCACTCACAAGTGTAGAACCCAGACACTCTTTACTCTTCAATGAATAACTAAGAATAAGACATAATGAACTTTACTGCAAGCTTGGGTTTAAATAAAGGAAACTGTAAAAAAAATTATTGATTTTAGAGAGGAAGGAAGAAGGAAAGAGAGGTGGAAACATCAATGATGAGAGAGAATCATTGACAAGCTGCCTCCTACATGGGGCCCTACTGAGGATTGAGCCTGCAATACAGGTCATGAGCCTTGGCCAGAATCAAACCTGTGTCCATTCAGTCCACAGTCCAATTCTCTATCCACTAAGCCAAACTGGCTAGTGCTAAATTAAGGAAACTTTAAACCCTATCATGCTTTTATGATCTTTCTGTCATGCCTTTACTGGCCCAGCCCTTTTTGTAAACCACAGGTTATCTTCATGATGTGAGTGTCAAAAAGTCTCCCCTCAAAAAAGTTTCTTGACCATACCTCCTAACAAAAATCCCAATTCATTGTGTTCTGGCCCTAGACAGAAGAGAAGCATTTCTCTACTTTGGTTCAAACTAGACTTCTTGACTGACTCAGTCTCTTTGCTAGAGTTCTATATATTCAAAAATAAAAGTAAACTAACAAGAATTGGATAAGCCCTGGCCAGGTGCTTCAATATTTCTTTTGATAGTACTCATATATACTAACAGTAATGTAAATAGAATCAATGTACTCTAATTTGCAAATTATTATTACTTTTTCCTACAATAGAATACATGCATAATCCCCTATCACTAAATATCTCTTTGTGATTTTTGCCATTTAACATTATGAATTAAACATGTTGAAATATACTAATGATTGATGTTCTAATAAGTAAGTTAACAATATAAAACTAGTAACTTTAAGACCATGGAACTAAGCACGCTTTTTAATTGAGGAGAGTACATTTCCTTTTTTTCTCCTGAAAGTTAAAGTCTACTAACTGGGAAAATGGCAAAGATGAAAACTTCAATGCTTTCTTATGTTAGTAATGTAGCTGTAGCTTAGTAGAGCTAGCTTCTATGCAATGTAGTAGTAACAACAATTATTCAGTCACTTTAAAAAGTTAAACACATGGAAATTGAATTCGTTATGATAACATCAGGATTCATTTGTCATGACTCAGTAGTTACACTACCATTATGTATATCAATAGACTCATTAAAGAGCTAAAGATTTTTCTCCTTGAGTTAATTGTGTTCCTCTGAAGTAGGGGTGTCAAACTCAATCAGAGAAGGGGCCAAAATCTAAAATCCAGCCTAAATCGCGGGCCGAATGGTTTACTGAACAGTCATAAACTGTCATTGTGATGGAAACGCAGCAGAGTGCAGTGATGACAGCGCGGTGCGGGCCACATTGCAAGGCCTGGCGGGACGGATTTGGCCCCCGGGCCTTGTGTTTGACACATGTGCTCTGAAGTGTCAATGAAACCTTTGGCAATTTCTTTGATCCCATAATCTGCCTTTGTTTCTCAGGAGAAGCAAAGACTATAGACATTTAAAAGGAAGCCTCTCTCTCTCTCTCTCTCTCTCTCTCTCTCTCTCTCTCTCTATATATATATATATATATGTATATATATATATGTATATGTATGTAGTGTATATATATATATATATATATATATATATATATATATTTAATACAAACACCTCTGGATAATATATCATGGGTTATCATATATAATAAAAGTCTAATATGCAAATTGTCTCCTCAACCAGAGTTCCACTGGGAGTTCCACTGCTTGACCAGTTGCTATGACACGCACTGACCACCAGGGGACAGATGCTCCAACCGATAGGTTAGCTTGCTGATGATGCCGGTGGGCTGGATTGGAAAGTGAGGTGTGAGATGAGAACCCTCAGGAAGCTCCTAGAGTTTGGCCTGAGCCCCAGGTGGAGGCAGGCAGGAGTGGGACCCAGTGGCATGGGAGGCTGCTACACTTGATCTGAGAGCCATGGACTGCATAGCCCTTCACAGCCTGTGCACAATTTATAATCTTCAGAGCTGCTGCTTTTTATTTGTTAAGTGTCACTAACTACTCCAGGAGAGTGGTAGCACCATTAGCGGGGAGACGGGCCATGTATGCCTGTCCAAGGCCAAGGGGTGGCTTCGTGATTCCAGTGATTCAGCAGAGAGGGGGAAGGGGCTGAATCAGAGAAACCAAGTCCAAAACTTGAAAGGAAGCTGGAAGCAGCAAGGGGCAGAGTGACAGTTGTTCAGGGACCTAGTAAAGCTGCTGAGTGGGGGCAGCCAAGGAGCCAGTGGCTCTCTCATAGGACAGGTTCCACACCCCTCTGTCCTCCTCCCTGTGACCCGTCACCCCAGCTCTCCTCCAAGGCCCCACCTGTGCTTGCCCCACAGAGCTCGTAATCCACACAGCTCAACCCTGCACAGAGAAAGGGAGAGGCTGCAGACAGAAGGTCGCAGGAGGAGGGGGCAGAGCAGGACACAGCAAATTAGATGGAGAGGAGAGAGGGAGAGACCCCGCAGGACTGGGGACAGAGATGGGCAGGGAAGGAGAGCTGTGCAGAAGCATTGCCCTTGGTTGAAGTAGAAATCCTGACCCCATTTTACAGACCCCAGGAGATTGTGTGTTGGGGGAAGGGGAAGGTAGAAGAGTGTGTGAGGGAACTGGATGGATAGAGATCAGTGACATTTAATCTATGGCCTATTTATTTTTATTTTTGTTAATATATTTTTTATTGATTTTAGAAAAGAAGCCAGAGGGAGAGAGAGAAAGAAACATCAATAATGAAAGATAATTGATCTGCTGCCTCTTGCATGCCCCCTATTGGGGATTGACCTTACAATCTAGGAATGTGCCTGTGACCAGAATCAAATTCAGGACCCTTCAAGCTGAAGGCCATGGATTTATCTACTGTACCCAAACCATCTAGGATGACCCATGGCCTATTTAAAACCACCGCAGTAGGCTGAGCAGGGGTCTTACCATCATGGTGTTACCTGATAATGAGGGTGCCTCTTATTATGTTGGGGTAATCAGAACTGCAGCAAAGTAAAGACACACCCATGGAGCCTGCAAAGGGCTTCCATGCACACAATGCCACTAAAGAGGGTGAGCAGTGCCTTGGAAGGACCTGAGGTCTCCAAGATCAGGGGCTGGAGGGAAAGTGCATGCCAAGCATTCATGCAATGAGTTACTATATATATATATATATATATATATATATATACACACATACATACATATATATACACACACACATACATATAACTATCTATATACATATAGATATATATATTGGATATATACACATATACATATATATTATATTATATTATATTATATTATATTATATTATACAATATTATATTATATTATATATATGCTGAGTGGCCAACTGAGTGGTCAACTGACCAATCACTATGACATGCACTGACCACCAGGGGGCAGATGCTCTGACCGGTTTAACTTGCTGCTGGGGTCTGACCAATTGGGACTTAGAGAAATGGAGCTGGACACACCCTGGAGCCATTCCGAGGTCCCTCCCTAGCCACTGGCCCTGATTGGTTCTGGTCAGGACTGGATGAGATGGCCCTGATCAGCCCAGATTGCTGGCCAGGCGGAGGGACCCCACCCATGCACGAATTTCATTCACCGGGAATCAAGTTGTATAATATGGTTTTAAAATTAAAGAGACCCAGATTCAAATCCAACTCCACTTCATACTTACGAAAGTATGTTTGTTAATTAATTTCTCTCACTTTCAGCTTGTCCACCTATATGATAAGGAAAATAATATCTATCTCATGGGACATTATGTGATAGGATAAAATAAAGCTAATTCTGCAGTAATCAGCACCTCATTGTGGTTCAAAAGGAAAGCTATTTATATCAAATTTCTTTGAAATCAGAGTGCAATTTAAGGTCACTCAGTAGTGGCAATATCATTTGAATGTGCTTTATTTAAATACGAGGATGCTGCTGAGAAAGTGCTCTGTATAGGTAGCAGAAGTTAAAAGGAATATAGTTGTGGCTTCTCTTAAGCAGTTTAATAAAGTATACAATAGAAGGAACTTTTGCTACTTGGGTAATTTGAATATTCCTCTGAAGGTTTGTCTGCTCAGGCCCCTTAGGAGACCAAGTGTCGAAGAGCAACCAGCTGCTCTAACTGAGAGGTAGAAATCAAGAGCAGTCTCTCACTGACATTTCATTTACATGTCTGCTATGATCTTCCCAATAACCTTCTGAGGTAGCAGAGTAGACAATATGTGGGAAAGCATGGGAGACTCGGTTGGAAAGTTTGTAAGGAGGAAATTCCAAAAGGGTTTCTTAGGGGAGTTGGCTGAAGGCTGCCACCTCTAATTGTTCTCTGACCTTTTCAAACTAGTCTGTGTATGTGTGGACCCTTGGGTGTTTATCAAAATCTTTATGCTTGAACTTTATGCTTAAAGGGTACTGCTAATGCCTCACACGAATGCTTACCCTACTGTTAGTATCTTAAAGTTAATTTTAGTTCAAGCTGCTATTGAACTAAAATAAAAGCCTGAAGAGGCAGGCAAATGGGGCTGTCTGGTTTCTCTAGCCAGGCAGTCCCTTAGCCCTCTCTTTCACAGAAATATGTGTTACTCAGAGTAATCATTCATTCATTGCTCAGGGTCTGCTGGTCAGCAACAATATCTGTAGCTTCAAATCAAATAAGCCTTAGAATATAAAGAGTAACCATGTACTAATTTTCTTTTCTTTTCTTTTTTGTGTGTGTGTGCATGTGCATGCGTGTGTATGTGTGTGTGTGTGTGTGTGTGTGTGTGTGTGTGTGTGTGTACATTCTGAGGGTCTGTGTCTTCTATTGAAGAAAGAATCCACCATCTTTTTAGCATGTAAGCCTTCTGTGAGATGGCAGGATGACAACACATGGGGCTGCCTGGCTGCCAGCCAGGTGCAGGGGTGTTCTGTTTGCACCATGCCAATCCTTTTGTCACTTGTTAAAAATGCAGTGTTAACTCTTCTCCCAAACATTGCTACCATCTGCTTACACATGACTTTGACAATGATTATGTGATAATTGCAGCTGTGTGTCTGATACCAATTATTATCATGTTGAATGGCCAAAGCAAATGCATTTTCAAGCATCTATTTTTAAATCCCACACTTCCAGTCTTCACCACCCTTCTCCCCCAAGCACCTGCTTATGCTTTTGAAAGTTTGCGATGATCCTGGAAACTATTAATACTAGCATTTTCTGCTTCACAAAGGAAATGAAGTGTCATAAAATTTTTCTATAATCTATCTTCTGAAATAAAATAGCTTTAATTTATTTTTTAAGATCACAATAGAGTTATAATGTGGACTGATAAAATCGATCATTTGTTGTTAAATGAAGCTAAGATAACTTGATGCTTTTAATGTGTATTTTTAAATAAATCAGTGCTTGCATTTATGGATCTTAAGTTTCTTAGGAAATAATACATAATTTAAAATAGTATATTCTTAACTAGTGTTGTCTGCAATGTTTGGCATGTTTTCTTCAATAAAAATATCTAAACAACAAACTTTTTTCAAACATCCATCTTCAATAAGGATACTGTTTTTCCTCCATCTCCCTACCACCTTAGCTGTAAATCATCAATTCATACGTGTTACCTGTTTAAAGTAATACTATAAAATACTTTCATGCATGTTCTTTTCAGGTAAAGATATTTCATGTGTAATGCTTGGTAAGTTTCCCAAGGGAAAACCATATGATTGGCATAAAAAATGAAATGCAACCCAAGGCTGGTTAGTCTCACAAATGTAAGAATAAAGGCAAGAGATATTACGCATTATGAAAGAAAACCAGAGCTGTAATGAAATGAAAATTCATTATTGGAATGAAAATTCCGTGACATATATTCTGGGAAGTTTTTATAATTAACTATGAGGTGTCATTTAGTCAGAATGCTGAGTGTCAGAGACTTGAAAAAGATTGTAAAAGACAAACCACAAAGGAAGTAACTGGTCAATGCAAAAAGTAGTGGCCAATTGCTCTATACCTTTTCTTAACAAACAGAAAACTTACCTATATTCCTCATTTCAAGTCCTACCTGCTACTATAACATTATTTTAGCAAGTTTCCCTCGATTTCAGTGATCATGCTGCCTCTGGACCTAACTACTACTCATTTGCCCTCTCTTCTACTAGGCATCATGCCTCTGAGTCCCTCCAATCTCTGCTAAATGGGCCTTCTAGATTTCCCCTTTATGACATGTTCTTCTATTCCAATACTTGTTCTCTCTTGTAATATCTGCTTGTTATTTTTATTTGCTGTTGTATCCCCAATGCTTAAAATTATATATAAGGAATATAGATATTAATAGTATGTGAGTATTCATCTATTCCAATATTTATTGATTAGCGACTACATTGAAAGAGCTGTGCTAAATATTAATTATAGAGCAAAGAAGAAAAAAACATTATTAACCACATGGAGCCTCCATTTGGATAGAGTACATACACATATAAAAACACAACTATTTATTCTGGGTCTTTTTACTAGTAAAGAGACTGTGACAATGGTAGGATCTCACTGAAACTCCATTTATTCTGCCATATCTTTACCATCTTTTAACCTCCTCTTGTTTTCTTCACCTTACCAGCTTAGATTTCATGATCTATTATTGAGGTCACTTCATTGTCTACATTTTCAATTCTTCTTCCACTATTCCACTTGCTTGGCAAAACCTCAACTACAGGCAAACATAATTGTTCGCTACATTCCTTTGGTGCTTTTGTATGACTAAAGAAGAAAAGAAAATATGCTGCCTGAATATATTCTATTTATGAGTGTGCATTTCAAGCTTCTCATGAATTCTGCTCTATTTACCTAATCAACTCACCCTCCTACACTTTTATATCTTTCCATGTTTTTACATTATCTAGTTTTTATTTTTATTAGCTTAATTATACCATCAGACAAACATGCTGTAAAATCTATCATCTTAAAAAAAAAGCTCCATAATTTTTTAGTTACATCTCTAACAATTAGCTAACTTTTATAGCAAACTTATGCCAAATAATTATTTACTCTCTCTACTTCATGTTTTTTTCATTCTTTCTTGGTCCAGCCTTTCATCTGGTCTTGCCAGGATCATCAATATCGACCATGTTGCCAAATCAAAGCTGGCTTTCCTAAATTTTCAGGTTACTCAAGTATTCAATAATACTTGAAAGTTTCTCTTTGCTTCTGGGACTGTACATTCCCCTCGTTTTCTTATTTCTTTGCTGTCTAGTATCTTTGACTGGCCACTCTTCTTTGAATCATCCTGTAAACATTATAGTGTCTTTTACAGCTCTTGTTCCTCATTTCTCTTTTTTCAAACAAGCCCCCTGGGTCATTTAACCCAGCCCCAAAGTTTTTATATAAACTAATGAATCTCAGTCTTATATATATTCCTAACTTAAACCTTTCCCCTGGGCTCTAGCTTCACTTACCTGTTTATTGATAATTATACATGGAGTTTATCAATGTCTTACAAATGCAGGGCTCAAATTCTTAATTTATGATATGGGATGTTCTCCCTTCATATCTTCTAGTTTATTGTGTGTGTGTGTGTGTGTGTGTGTGTGTGTGTGTGTGTGTTCATGCCTAAGATTAAATATATTTTCTCCAGAAAATCCCATTCTAACTATTCATTCAAACCCTCTCCCAACTGTTTTCTTATACTTTGCTATATTTGCTTTCAGAGTATTTACTTCTTTATTTTTAATTTATTTCATTAGAAAGTAAAATTCATGAGGACATGCATTACTATATCCTCAGAATCTAGAACATAACTCATAACATGGCCAACATTAAAAATATTGGTAAATGAATAAATTTAATAAGTAATTAAACAGAATGATTACAGATGATTATATATGCTTTATGAGCAAAAGATAAGCATGTGGTATTGTGTTTAAAAACAATAACTGGGTGCTGAAACCGATTTGGCTCAGTGGTAGAGCGTCGGTCTGCGGACTGAAAGGTCCCAGGTTCAATTCTGGTCAAGGGCATGTACCTTGGTTGTGGGCACATCCCCAGTAGGGGGTGTGCAAGAGGCAGCTGATAGATGTTTCTCTCTTATCGACGTTTCTAGCTCTCTGTCTCTCTCCCTTCCTCTCTGAAAAAAATCAAAAAAAAAAAAAATACACACACACACACACACACACACACAATAAATGGGGGTGAGTAGGATTGCCAGAAATCTCTCTGGAATAATGACTAAGATGTAAAGAATGAGAAGGAAGCTGTCTTGCATAAAGCCAGGGAAAGCACATTCAGTGAAGAGGGAAGAGGAAATGTAAAGGACCCACCAAGTGGAAGTGTTTATTGAATTCCAGGAATTGTTGGAAGACCTTTGCAACTAGAGCACAGTGAATGAGGAGCCAGTGACTTGACTTTATCATTGACTACAAGACCCTATCAATCTCTCCAACACAGGAGATGAGGAGGAGGTAGATTGCATAGGGTCTTGTAGTCAATGATAAAGGTTTTAGTATTATTGCAGTTAAATAGAAAACTACTGCAAAGTTTTAAGCAGGGGCGTAGCATGATAGTATTTGTTTTTAATAAGGACTTGCTGTTTAGTAGTTAATGGATGTAAAGAGAATAATACAATAGTAGAATCGATAGGAAGAGCGGTTATATGGCTATTGTATGAGTCCAAGAAGGAAATGATAATGAATAGTCTTTGGTTGTGACAAAGGCATGAAGAAGATGATACAGATTTGCAATTTATTTGGAAGGTTGAATTAATAGATCTTGATAAATAGATGGAATATGGAATGGGCTAAGGGAAAGAGCAACATTAAGTACAACTTTCAGATATATGTGGGAATAGGAAGCCCTGTCAATTTTTAATAATAATAATAATAATAATAATAATAATAATAAAAGACTGGGTAGAATAATATTCGAAGGGGAAAGTAATAGTCATTTTGGTTAGGTTAAATCTGAGATGCCTGTGAGATACAACCGTGCAGATGTCTGGGCTCCAATAAAGTTGATGTAATTGAACTTCTGAGGTGTTTTTTTTTATTTTTATTATATTCCCCATTTTACGAATGAATTTACTGAATGAAAAACTAATTTCCCCACACTCCTTTAGAGCAAATGTAAAAGTGAAATTGAAATTAAATCTGTCTCATACTAAAATATTGCTTATAACTTAGTGATGTTATAAGATCTGGGAAGAAGTCTATTCAAGAAATGCAGATTTAGGGGCTGTTAGCATATGGTACTTTATACCCAGAGGTGTGGCTGCCCAAGAGGATGAGAGGACTGAGACCTGAGGAATATCAACATGTAGAGTTTGCCTAAGGAAACAAAGGAGTCCAAGATTAGGTAACAGGAAAATCAGGGGTGAGTTTTTATGGCAACTATGAACAGAGTGTCACTAGGAGAAATGAGGTTGTTCACTGTCTCTACTTACTTTAAAAAATCAATATTCCTATTATATGTTAGCTAATTAATTATAAAGTTAAATCTTTTAATAGGTAGGTTTTTATTACAGGACTGCGACCACCTTTAGAATTGTGATGAATTGTTGAGAATTCAAGTAAGATGGTTACCAGAATTGTCCACAAATCCTATCCCATATAATAAAGAGCTTATATGTTAATTAGAGCAAACAGCAGAACTACCAGCTTCCCAATAAAGCCAGGGTTGTGAGGGCTGAGCCCCTTGTGTGAATTTCATGTATCAGAACTCCAGTGTTTAATAAATAAGTGCATGATTAAAGATACTTAAAATCCATTTCTTTTAGAAAGGCATCAGCCTTTTTATCCCCTTCCATTTTAAAAACTACAATTAGGCTGAAACCTAAGAACGTATGAAATATATACAAGGGAAAAATGAAACAAGAAAAAGAAGGATTTATGTTATGTGATTGACAAATTATTTGACTCTGAGGTTCCATATTCTTATGTAAAATAATGAAAGTTAAGTCAGTTCTGCTTCTTTAAATTAGTTTCCTGGAAAGTATTTGTGGTGATGAAGGTTTAACATGTTTTGAAACTCTTAAAACATGAAGGAATGTTGATTCTTTATTCCCATGTGAACATTTGCATTTTCCCTTATCCTATTTCCCCTGGAAGAGCAAACCCAAAGACACTACATTCCATTATTTATTTAGTTCAGTTGTACTTAGTACTGTTCAGGGTATAAAAGATGTCAAATCAGATTCTATTTTCTAGATGCCTTTGAACATTTTATAATTATCATTGTTATTAATTATACCAATATTTGCAGGTGACAATTTCAGGCATCTCTTCACATCATTTCTCCTAGGGATATAAATCATACTTTTCTATATTTTGGTAGATATTTAATCCTATTGTAACTCACAACAGTTATAGTACAATAAGTTTGTTAGTGATAACTCTAAAGGTGGAGGCTTTCCCGGTCCTATGGGGTATTTTTAATGGAAAAAAAAAATGCCAGAGAACTGTTTTGCATTTCTTTGTAGTAGCTGTGTGTATAAATATCCTTCTGGCACCTGCATATTTTTGGCCACATTACAAGGTTAAATCTCACAGGTACTAAGATTTGAGATATAAAGAGAAAGAATAACAATATAAGCAATGAAACCAATAAAGATTTTAAAGTTTTGTTGGACAGAGTAAGCACAAAGGCAGTCTGTGAATATCATCAGCAACATATCTTATGACACAGTATCAGTATACAAGGCAATAAGAGAGCTATAAGTGAACAATGAATAATGGAGAGAAAAAAAATCAATACCCCTATTATATGTTAGCTAATTAATGATAAATTTAAGTCTTATAATCAGTAGATTTTATTACAGTACAAGAACCACCTTTTTACTGTAGCCCTTGGATGTTTCTAGAATAATTTTACTATAGCAAATGCTGGTCTAGAATTTTTATAAGCCAACATGGTCTTTTTCGGCCAAGCTCCAAAATAGTCATTCTGAACGAGGTCAAAAAGGAGACCACTATAAAGCCCTGATCTTACTGTAACATGACAGCAGCCAGTACTATTTTTGGTTCTCTCTCTACATTCAAATAACTCACATTTTGTTGTGGATAATGGGAAGACTATAACAGGAGACACTGAAGAAAGCAGTTTATTTATTGAATTTTAACTCAGAGTTGTTTGTACTCAGTTCCTCTAATCTACTCATAGACTTTGGAGTTTTATTTGACTTTCTCACCTCATCTTTAGAATTATAGGTCAATAAGAAATTAAAATTATAGAGATACATATCTAATAAAAATAAAGGCAAAGTATTCTAAAACAGAATGGGTTTGGTCCATACTACCAGAGAATACTGTGTAATAGATAAGGTGGAAGGTAACCAGAATCACAATGGAAAAAGCACTAAAGTAGTAACGCTGGGATTTTGGAACCTCACTGGTTAAACAGAGTACAAAATAGGCACCCACACCACCTTCAATTCAGAATGACTCGACCTTTAGCCATTTCATAATTTAATTTTGAATTTAAGAAATGTTTAAAGTATTTTGCTAAAAATGATATCCCATCTCTCTTGCACACTAATAACTACCAGAGGGGATGGTGTCTCAAGGGCAGTGTCCAAGAAACATTGCACCAGATGAAATTAAATGTCAAGGAAGATTGTACTCACGACTATTGCAATAGAGGGGAGAGATTGAATGCAATTTCACTGAAACAAAAACTGGAAAAGTTTTTAAGCATTGCAATGAGTGAAAAAGTACTGGAGGATATCAATGGGGAGATATTTGTTGCTTGGCTGTAGGGACAATTAAGCTTCTCCCTTCCTAGAGAGACTGTGAGATAGGAGTGCCAACTTTCCTGATGGCTACCTATTGGAGCATATTTACATCTCAAAGGGGCAGAACAATCATTTACAATGGTAAGTTTTCTAAAGAAGGTCAGGGAACCATAGCCAGGAAGAAGCCTATCTAAAGCTTGACTAAGCAGAGAGGCTCTTTAAGGCTGTCTTGGCCAACAGTTACAAGGTTGATGTCACAATACTGCTGAAATTGTCTTGTATAATATATATACTTCTAGCCTGTGGATTATTCAAAGCAACATGCAGAGATTTCTAGGAAATCTGGATTAAGATGTATTAGCTTCTTAAGGCTCTAAGCCTTAGCTCTACCTTTCACCTGCTAGATCCTCACCCATTGTTTGGCAAGACTGCAGTTTTACAGCATGGGATCAGCCAAGGCTGTGCTTAGGAAAACTGTTATTTCCCTCTTCTTCAGCCAGCAAGAAATCCCTGGAAAGGGTGTTGTCAGTAAGAAGGCTAGAAGTGGAAGGGAAAAGCAATTGCTTCTGACTGCTAATGTTTAATCTATCCCATACAGAAATGAAAGTGGCCTTTTCTTTTTGAGCAGAATAGATGATTTAGAGGGGGAACAAGAAGCACTGCGGCAGTTGATGCTGATGCCTTAGTAGTAAATTCAATTCAGCTCATGACTTATGTGAATTTCAAGACTGAGATATACTTCATGAGCGTAATGGCTTCTGGGGAATAAGTTTAGAATTTCTTTTAAGTCTCTTAAATGCGTTGACTTGCCAATCTGGGTTACATTGTAGTGGCAATGTTTGATCTGTTGCATTTAATGATTTGTCATCATTTCTATCATCTTTATGGAAATTTGCTCCAGGCTGAAACCTGACACACAAGTTGAAGGGAAGTCATAAAGCAGTCTATCCCAAAGCTAAGAACTTCATAATTCACTATAAAACAAAACAAGAATACTTGCGGCACAAGCACTTTAATAAGTGCCTGTTTCATTTCAATTTGCTTGTTCATTTGATTTTTCAAACATTAGCTCCAAATCTATAAGGTCCAGAGACTCCCCTGAATTCTAGTAAGTTTATATAAGACAAAACAAACATAAATTTCTGGTATGTTTAAAATACTTTTATTTCTATCTCTTTACATTACTGTGATGTACTTATGGCTTTAATGTTATTTTCTTTTTTATATAATGTCATTTTCTTCAGCACATTAATATGAAATATTTTGAAAGATGTTTTATAGTTTTTAATAGCAAAATGGTTTTAAAAAACAGTTTTATAAAAGTAAAATTAGTATTCAATAACCACATATTTAGAGTATACAATTTGATGAGTTTTGACAAATGTATACCGGCATGAAACTATCACCACAATGAAGAAAATGAACATTATTAGTCACCCACGTACAGTGCCATGCCCATTTTGGTCATTGCCCTTTGTTCCCAGGTGTGACTGATGGACAAGCTCCTGCCCTAGGCATCCCAGTTTTACTGGACATGTATCTATTTTCCCTTTGTCCAGTCTCCTTCCCTCAATATTTTTTTAGGGAACATGCCTATAATGTCTGGCCTTCTCTTTACTCCTTTTCTATTATGAATAACTAGAGGTCCAGAGCATAAAATTCATGCACTGGGTGGTGATGGGGGGGGGGGGTGGAGGAAACCTTAGCTTGGCCTGTGCCCTCTCACAGTCTGGGAACCCTTTCTCCTTACTGCCTACCTGCTTGCTGCTCTTTACCACTTGACTCACTGCCCTTTGCTCTGCCTCAGAGGCAGGAGAGGCTCCTGCCACTGCTGCTGTGCTATCCAGCAGTAAGCCTGGCTTGTTGCTGAGTGGTGCTCCCCCTGTGGGAGCGCACTGACCACCAAGGGGCAGCTCTTGTGGTGAGCATCTTCCCCCTGGTGACCAGTGTGCATCATAGCGATTGGTCATTCTGGTTGTTCTGCCTTAATGGTCACTTAGGCTTTTATTATATAGACTAGAGGCCCCATGCATAAAATCCAGGCACTGGTGAGGGGTCCCTCAGCCCATCCTGTCCCCTCTCACATAGTGGGGGCCTCAGGTGATGTACTGTTGGGAGCGGGAGCGGACCTAAGCCTTAGTCTGGCCTCCCTTTGGGGGAGGTGAGTGGCAAAAGCGCCAGCCCCATCACCCTGCTGCTGCAGCCACTGCCCGTCATTGCAGCTGCCAAGGTATTTTCATCAACATGGACTTCAGTCTTTTCACCATAAAAAAATGACAAGTTTCTTAGGCATTTTCAACATGTGCTTTTCATAGGATATGATAGTTCTTTATTTTTCTTTTTATTTTCACCTGAGGATATGTTTCCATTGATTTTTTTCCCCTTCCCTCTGATCCCAGGCTCAGCCCCTGCCCTATTCCCCCCACCCTTCTGATTGCCAGCTTAGGCCACCCAGGTTTTGGCTTGGGCAGGGTTCCCCCACCCTAATGGCTGGCTGGGAGCGATCTGGGTGCCTAGGAGATTACTGGGACCCAGATATGTATGCAAATTAACTGCCATCTTTGTTAGGTTAATTTGCATACTCACTCTGATTGGTTGTGGGCATAGCAGAGGTATGGTCAATTTACATGTTTCTCTATTATTAGGTAAGACTAATAGCCTGGTACACAAAATTTGTGCATGGGGGGTGGTGTCCCTCGGCCTGGCCTGTACCCTGTTCAATCTGGGACCCTTCAGGGGATGTCTGACTGCCAGTTTAGGCCTGATCCCACAGATTGGACATCCCTCTCACAATTTTGGACTGCTGGCTCCTAACTGTTCACCTGCCTGCCTGTCTGATCATCCCTAACCATTCTACTTGCTGGCCTTCTCACCCCCAACTGCCTCCCCTGCCCACCTGCTCACACCCAACTGCCACATCACCAGCCTGATTGACCCCAACTGACTTTTCCGGCCCCTTGCTGGCATACTTGCTTCCAACTGCCCTCCTTGCCAGTGTGATCACTCTTAACCACCTCTGCCTTGGCCCTGCCACAATGACTTTGCCTGGAAGGATGTCTAGAAGGTCTTCCAGTCTAATTTAGATATTACTCTTTTTTTAGTATAGATTACCTAACTATAATGGTATCAGGGTGACATTCTAAATTTTTTTTATGAAGTTTATGTTGAGTGTCAACCTGGGAAGGATAAAAACCTCGATTATAATCAGGATGGCCTTATATCAAGTGAGTTTGATTTTGAGACCCTTTTCATTCCTTCAATGGGTGTCCTTTTGCTAAGCTGAAATGATTAGCTTGTCTTGAACAGGTTTTCTTCCTGGAGGATGACTTTATCCTATATCACCAATAATTGCTGAAGTAAAAACTGATTATTAAACTGCTAGCTGATCTCACAAATTGGGAGGAAGGGGGACAGGAGTGGTGGAAAATTAACTAGTTGTCAGTAGAATTCATCATCTGGATTGAAAAACATACACATTTATTTATAGGAAAACTGTAGATGGAGAACAAGAAAATGAAAGCATGATTTACAGTTAGCAACTAATCAAACTAAATTTACTCTAAGAAGAAATAAAGAATAATTTTAGAGTGGGTAAAAACAGCTAAAAAAACAACAACAAAAAAGCAGGGAGGACCCACACAAAATAAAGAAGTTGAAGTAATATGGTTGGAGTCTGAAATCTGAGAGTAAAGACAACTTAAGGCTTTTAAGAAACAAAGTGAATAAAGTTTGTGTGTATGTTGTCCACATTTCCACAGTAAAAAAATGTGCTTTATCTCTCCAGGTTTTCAGAAAAATCTGATTGCCCCCAGAGATCCTCACACAATGTTCTGAAGGAGGCGAAGCCTTCCAGGGGGAAATGTCTTAATAAAGTGTCACTAGCTGATATAATACAGAAAGGCTTGACTGGTTTCATTCCCAAGAGGTAATTTATATATCAATAAATTACAGAATGTAGATGCAAGGAAAGGTTGAGAAAATCATACACTTTATTTTGCTTAGTGCCAGGATAACATTTACATGATTGGAATATTTCTTTTGTAGAAGAAGCTCCACTGAAACATTTCTCAACTTGTTCATTATTTCTTGCTGTTTAACAGAATATTCCAAAATCTAGTAACTAAAACAATAAATATTTAATATCTCAAGTTTTCTCTAGGGGAGGAATCAGGCTTGCCTCAGCTGGTACCTTTGCTTCAAGATCAAGCATAAGGCTTCCCTTAAGGTGTCATCTGTGTTCTGTGTTCATGGTCTCAACTGAAGAAAGACTCAGTGAGAGACGATTAACTTCCAAAGGTACTCAAGTAATTTCTTTTTAAAGGACTTGCATTCTTATGGGCTCTTAGATAGAAAATTCCAGTCTCTCACTGGTTGTTGGCTGGTGATTTCTCTTAGTTTGCTGCTTATTGGCTTTTGCATAGGGTAGATAGTAACACAGTAGTTGGCTTTTCTTAGACCAAGATGGAGCAATCATATGGGAGCCAGTCTTGTATAATCTAATTTTAGAAGTGATACAATATAATTTTTTTCTATATATTGTTAAGTGTTTCACTATATCAAACCTGTACTCAAGGGGAGGGTATTACATAAAGGTCTGAATACTAGGAGGCAGGGATTATTGTGGTATATCTTCAAGACTACCAATCATGCCCAAGAAAAATAAAATGTGGTAATTCATGCTCATCTGTCAAGCAAAGTGATTTAATTAATCCAGGACCTGGAAAGAGATAGGTATTTGCCTTTATATTTGACTAGAAGCCCATTGCAGGAAGATTCCTGCAATAGGGCTTCCTGCTGCTGTTGCTGCCCCTCCTGCTTTCCTCCCTGTTCCCTGCCCCTCCTGGTTTCCTCCCTTCTCCCCAACCCCACTTGCTTGCTTCTCTGCAGTGTCTCTCCCTTCTGCAATGCTTGGCTTCTTTCTATGCTGTCTTCAGTCTTCGCTCTGGCCTGGATATGCAAATTAACCTCCATCTTGATTGGGTTAATTTGCATACTCACCCTGATTGACTGGTGGGCGGGGCTTGTGGGCATAGTGAAGGTGCGGTCAATTTGCATGCTTCTCTTTTATTAGATAGGACGAGAAAAACTTTAAACATTTGTAACATTGTTTAGTTGTAGTAGTATATAATTGAGTGAACAACAAATTCAAAAATATATGTTTAAAGATTATCCCATTAGTGATTAAATATCTTATTTGCTGAAACATAAAAGTTTGGAAGTTATCTCTTACATATTTTTCTTTTATTAGTCTAAAATATGCTAGCAATTTTAATATGCACAGGATTAAATTTTATGACTGGATCCACATAGTAGAAAAAATTAGCATGCATACGATGGAAATGTTTTCTGTAAAGTGTATTGTTTTAATAGAAGTTGAAGCACAAAACTAAATCCAATTGGTAAATGTTTCCCCAACCTCTCACTACCTATTTCCCAAATAAATAGCTTTTTGTTGCATGTAGTTAAGCATTCTTGATATTTTAATTGAAATATGAAAGACAGGCTACCTCAGCTGACATCTGGATTATCTAAATTCTAAATCAAACTAAATATATTCCCGCTCAGTTCTCTCTTATTTATAATTTTAGATTTTGTTGTTGTTATTGATAGTTTCAGCTTGCTTCTCAGCATCATAACTTCTTATTTCACATTCCACTTTCTATATAGCCATTTAGTTCCAAGATTTCTTAATTCTACAAATGCAAAGTCTTTTATGTCATCTCATTGGCTCTATTTCCATAGCTACTACACAAATTACATCTTTTTTGAGTAATATTTGTTTAAGCCTTACCCAGGACATGTGATTTTGTTTTTCCCCCCATTGATTTGTAAACACACACACACACCCACACACAAAAAAAACAAAAAAACAAAAACAAGAGAGAGAGAGAGAGAGAGAGAGAGAGAGAGAGAGAGAGAGAGAGAGAGAGAGAGAGAAACATCGATCTGTTGTATGGGCTGATAGGGTTTTGATCAAACCCACAACCTAGATATATGCCCTGCCAGGGAATGGAATCTATAGTCTTTTGGTGAATGGGATGATGCTCCAACCAACTGAAATATCTGGCCAGCACTCCTTGAGTAATTTAGTAAGCTTCCTTGGGTTTCTTGATTCAAAATTTTCTTTCCAATATTTTATCTTTTTAATTCTTTCAATATTAATTATTTTAAATAAAACAATATATTCAATTTGTCATATAATAGTAATTCATCAAACTTCTTAGGTTGAAATATGCTCTTCTTTACCAAAACTATATTATTTTTATAAATATTCTTGAAAGTATTACATATATTCCTTTTCCTTCCATTGCCCTTTCCCATCCCCAAACCTCTGAGCCTTCACCACTCTATTTTCTGTGTCTATGGATTATTCATATATTCATATGAGTTCATTGGTTGATCTCTTTCCCACCTCCACCCTCCCCTGCCTTCTCTTTGAGGTATGTACTGAATTTTAATCACCTATTTTTTTCTTCTTATGGGTGCTTTTAAAACTTAGTTCATTATATTTATTTTTCTGTTTGAAAAATGTAATTTATTTTACATTTTTCCCCTCTCTACTACTATTGCCTTCCCCCCAACATGTTTAAATATTCCATTAATCAAGAATTCTAGTGATCATTCATGGAGCCTTACATGATTCTGATATGAAGAAGAAATATTTCTCCATCTTAAATTGTGTTCATACTTAATATTACATTTTTGTTTGTATATTTTTATCACCCCTATTACATTGCAAGTTAATATTGCCCATGAATGTTTTTCACCAAGTATTATAGTAGGATCTTACATATAGAAGACTCTTAATGAAAGTGTGAAAGTTAACTGGATGAATAGATGAGCTAGTGATATGGATATGAGTAAAACCCCACCCACATGAATATATACATAAATATGCACATAAACACTGATTATGTTTTGGAAATGTCCCTGCTTAGATACTTCCAGTATTGAGAGGGGGCTCATCTATATAATTTTTTTAGGTTGCTAAACCACTCTAATTGCCTGACTAGCTTTTCTTTTAATAATATGAAATGTGCCTTTTAAAACATTTTAACTAAAATTACTACATTAATAGTAAGCTACTTTAAATTATAGCTTATAAAATATTTTATATAAACAAAATTAATTAATTTTACTGGTCTTGCATAATAAACCTACCTTACCATCTTTTTTTCTCTGTCATCTGTCAATAATTCTTTCTAAATATCAATCATGCACAAAGCTCCTCTAATTAGTTTTATTTCAAATTACATTAAAATCATTTTGTATATGCTAGCAAAATAATATCATTAAACTAAAAGAAGCTTAGAAGTAGGTTTGAGGAACCACTATTATTCTTAAAACAGAAAAAGGATAGAAAAAATAATTTAAAATAATTAAATTATAATTATATGACATGACAATTATTAGCTAACTCTATGGTGATAATTGTATTGGAATATATGAATATATTAAATCAACATGCTATATATGTAAATTTAGAAATTTTATATATCAATTATATTTCAATTAAAATAAATAAGATAATGCAAATAAAGCATTTATCAGCATGTTTTACAGAGAAAATTCAGTGTTTATCATTATTGTTAATAATTGTACAAGTATTAATACATATTTATGATGAGTGTGTAATAATATAAGTGGTAAGAGTATAAAAATGTTCAGCCTCTTCAGGAAACAATAGATATAGTTAAAACAAGGTGTACATATGTGATTTAGAGGGTATTGTATTAATAGTGCTTATCTCTGGGTTATGAGACTCATGGTGTTCTTTATTTTTCTTTATTTATTCAAGTTTAAAAATAATATATTTTTATAATTAAAATAAAGTGTTGTTTCTTAGTCCAATATCTCCTTTGTTTGCCTTTTTCTTTTACATGCCTTAGTTTTTTCTGAACCTAAATTTTCCTGATGCTTCTCTCAGATCCCTACATTCTTGTTGTTTTAATCCTTTGAAATAGCTTTTGTTCATCTTCTATATAAGCCTATTTTATACCTTATTTACTCAGTGATACATTGGGTATTTGTATTATTTTATTTTACTGCACTGCTTCTTATATTCAGGTAAAATATTACTCAGTATTTTTTAATTAAGTAATTGGATCATTATTTCTCAAATTTATCTGTTTTTAAGCATCTTTACACCCTTTGGTGGTTATTCCCATTAGTACCAATGACTCACCATAACAATACCCCAAACTACAGATAATATAGTCTGTGTATATGGCAATATAGCATATAGAGACTCGAGGGGTGTGTGTGTGTGTGTGTGTGTGTGTGTGTGTGTGTGTGTGTGTATTTGGTTAAAAAAATCTTAGAAGTAATCCTGATAAACTCACCTTCAACCTCTCATTGAAGTTATACCTTTAGAGCTCCCATCCATCCGAGACATTTAATTTTCCAAGTCTTGGCTGTGGAACAAGTGGAATGATGGAAATAGTCCTGGACTTTTTATCAGATGACCCAAGTTCAAGGCCTTGCTCTGTCATTTGCAAGTCTTACGATCCTAGCAGTCACTTGGTCTTTTTTTGCTTCCCTTCTCTGATTTTAAGAGAAGAAATATCTCATAAAGAGGTTGCCAGAATGAAATGAGTTAATACAAAAGCCTTTTTAAGGTAAGAAGGTTACATAATTTGAAGTATGCTTTCTTAACATTTAAGACCTTTTTCTCACTCTGCTCTACCTTTCATCCCTTTCATTATTTTGAAACGTAGTGTTATAGGCCCATTGTCAGGCTCTGTCACATCACCAATTAGTTCCAATTGGTCTTATTTAATGGTCAGGCCACTGTAGGGGTCCTATAGCCAAAGGCAACCCTAGACAATGTGCCAAGCATAATTTTAAATACTGTTAAGTGTTTTCATAAATTTATTACACTGTCTTAGATATAGGTATTGAAATAACAAATATTGTGATAGGAGTAGAGATAGGAAAAATATAGAAAGCACAAAGTAATAACAAAATTAACATTAAATGTAGTTGATGAAATATGGGTCAGAGTTCAATCAGGGTATTTGATAGAAACATAAACAACCAAAATGATTTTTAAAAAAGTTAATACACAATATGACACCCAATTGTTTAAAATCCCTCAATGATAGCTTGCATATAAAATGAAGTTTCAACTTCTAGATTCTTTAGTTACTTAATCTGTGTGTGTGTGTGTGTGTGTGTGTATTTTTCAATCTTCAATGATTCTCATTGTTAGAAAACATATTTTATAGTTTGAGTCATACTTGAATTGAATAAGTATTCAATAAATATAATTTTTATATGCTAACATCAATCTAATAATGGCCCATTGGAATTATAGACATGTTTAAAAATAAACCTCTTTGTTCTCTTCAATATTAGCTTATTAGTAAAACAATAGTAATAAATTTTCAAATCAAATTAGATAATGAAAGAGAAATTCATTTATAAAACTTAACATGTTATTATGTGGTAAACTATTTACATGTATATATGGTTTATTTATGTTTTGTAATTATGTATAAATTATATGAATATATAAATTCTTAGAAATTAATTTTAAAACTATTTGGAGAGTTCACTATATAGTAATTTCTTTATTCACTCTTGTTTTTAAATTTCTGTTTCATTTATTTTCCTCTTCCTAAATAACTTAGTGTTATGATGATTATAAAAATTTCCCAATTGAGAATTCTAGAAACTGAGTTTTGATATTATACTAACCATGGGTGATTGTAGGAAGCTATTTCTCATCACTAATTAGTAGGGATTTTGTTTAATCTGTAGAGTTTGAATTTGAATAATATTATAATAGAAGCAAGGTTTTCAGAAAGAGTGATAATATTCCCACTTCTTTGTTCAGGTATAATATTGTTTAATGAATATATGCAAAGAGCTTTGCATTGAGATAATTATACTCTATTGTTTAAAAGTATGTCTAGGGAACCAAGTGAAGATAATAAATGTTATGCTTATCAGTTATTACTTTTAAACAAATGGAGGTAATTAGAAGAAATTCAGGGATAAAATTTAAAGGAAACTAAAACATTCAAGGAGTTAAAAATAGTTGAATGTGATAAATTATGAGGATGTGTCTTTTAACTTAGGGTTTGAGACTTAGAGTATTTTCTAACCCACTCTTGTAATGACTAAACTGTGTTTGCAAAAATATCCCAAGCTCTTTGTAAATAAACGACCTTAATTTTATTTATCGTTATCTTTAATTTTTAAGTTTATATATTTTTAAAATTATTTATTGTTTAAAGTATTACATATAGCCTGACAGGTTTGGCTCAGTGGATAGAGTGTTGGTCTGTGAACTGAGGGATCCTGGGTTTGATTCCGGTCAAGAGCACATACCTAGGTTGTGGCCTCAATTCCCAGTAGGAAGCATGCAGGAGGCAGCCAGTCAATGATTCTCTCTCATCATTGATGTTTCTATCTCTCTCTCCCTCTCCCTTAATCATATATATATCTCCTTTATCCCCTCAAATATATATCTCACATATGTCTCCTTTATCCCCCATTGACCTTTCTCTGGTCCTCCCCCCGACACACACACATGTTCTCACCCCCCTAGAATCTGTGTCCATTACTTATGCTCTTATGCATGCATACCAGTCTTCTGGTTGATATCTTAACCCCTATTATCTCAACTTCCCCTGAGTTCCCTCTGAAGTTTGACAGTCTGTTTGCTATTTCTCTGCCTTTTGATCTATTTTTGTTCATCACTTTATGTTGTTCATTATATTCCAAAAATGAGTGAGTTCATGTGATACTTACCTTTCTCCACCTAGCTTATTAATTTTTGCTCCCAAAGATGCTTTAGGTCTTATTTTCAGGGGATGTCTTATTGTTCCATGAAGAAGAATACAGTACACATTTATTGTTAAATGAAAATAAAGGAAATTTATTACCTGTATACGGTATGGTAGTACGGTAGTTGTCAACACAAACCAGACAAACTGTGAATCCTACAGTATCAAAAATTTACTCATTTATTCAATGACAATCATGTCATCATCTTCTGGAACATCATCATAACATCCAATTCCTGAATTTCCTGGTGAATTTCTTGTGACTCCATTTCTTTCAGAATCAGTGGACCAAATTTCTCATGTTTAGCAATAGCATTCTGAGACAGAGCCAAGGGGGGCCTTATTTTTTTTGGGGGGGATGCCTTATATTTCACTCAGAAGGAAACCTATGAGTAGGTCTTATTTTTGGAGGATGTCTTATTTTCGGGGAAACATGGTAAGAGTTCTTTTTTATAGCAGCAAAGTATTCCATTGTGTAGATGTACCACCATTTTTTAATCCACTCTTCTACTGAGGGGCACTTAGGATGTTGCTAATCTTCACTATTGTATATTGTGCTGCTATGAACATAGAGGTGCATATGTCCTTTCTGATTGGAGTTTCTAATTTCTTGGGATATATTCCTGGAAATATTCCTAGAAAAATAGAGTTTTATTTTTAATTTTTTGAGAAAAGTCCATACAGTTTTCCACAGTGGCTGCACCAGTCTACATTCCCACCAGAAGTGCATAAAAGTTCTTTTTTTTCTCGGCATCCTCATCAGCACTTGTCATTTGTTGATTTGTTAATGATAGGCATTCTAACAGGTGTGAGATGATACCTCATTGATTTGATCTGCATCTCTCAAATGATTAACAACTTTGAGCATGTTTTCATATGTCTCTTGGGTTTCTGTATGTCCTTTTTCAAAAAGTATTTATTTAAGTCCTTGCCCAATTTTATTTATTTATTTATTTATTTATTTATTTTTTAAGATGTATGAGTTCTCTATAAATTTTGGAGACTTTGCCCTTATTTGATATAACATTGGCAAATATGTTCTCCCATGCACTGAGCTTTCATGTTGTTTTATTGGTGGTTTCATTTGCTGTGCAGAAGCTTTTTATTTTGATATAGTCCCATTTGTTTATTTTCTTTTTAGTTTCCATTGCCTTAGAAGCTGTATCGATAAAGATATTGTTAAGACATATGTCTGATATTTTGCTGCCTAAGAATTCTTCTAAGAATTTTATGGTTTCCCATCTTACCTTTAAGCCCTTTATCCATTTTGAATTTATTTTTGTGTATGGTGTAAGTTGGTGATCTAGTTCCTCTTTTTTTTTTTTGCATGTAGCTGTCCAATTTCTTCAGCACTTATTGAAGAAAGTATCTTGACTCAATTGTATGTTCTTGCATCCTTTGTCAAATATGAATTGAGAATAATGGCTTGGGTAAATTTCTGGGTTCTCTCTTCTGTTTCATTGATCTATATGTCTCTTCTTGTGCCAGTACCAGGAAGTTTTGAAAACAGTGGCCTTGTAATATAGTTTGATATCTGGTATTGTGATCCCTCCAACGTTGTTCTTCTTTCTCAAGATTACTGTAGTTATTCAGGGTCTTTTTTATTCTACATTAGTTTTTGGAGAGTTTGTTCTAGGTCTGTGAAATATGCCCTTGGTATTTTAATGGGGGTTACATTAAATTTATAAATTTCTTTGGGTAATATGGATATTTTAATGATGTTGATTCTACCAATTTATGAACATGGTATATTCTTCCATTTGTTTGTATTTTTCTATCTCTGTTTTGCAATGTCCTGTAGTTTTCTGAATATAGGTAATTTACCTCTTTAGTTAAGTTTACTCTTAGGTATTTTAATTTTTTTGTGCAATGAGAAATGGTATTATTTTTGTTGTTTCTCTTTTTGTGAGTTCATTATTTATGTATAAAAAAGATGAATATTTCTGGGTGTTAATTTTGTATCCTACTACCTTACTGATCTCATTTATTAAATATAGTAGTTTTTTATGGAATCTTTAGGGTTTTATATGTATAATATCATATCATCTGTGAATAATGAGAGTTTTACTTTTTTTCCAATTTGGGTGCCTTTTATTTCTTCTTGTCTAATCACTGTTGCTAGTACTTCCAGTACTATATCAAACAGGAGTGGTTAAAGTGGGCATCCCTGTCTTGTTCCTGTTTTTAGGGTCCCATTGAGTATGATGTTGGTTTATCATATAAGGCTTTTATTATTTTGAAGTATGATACCTCTATTCCCACTTTGCTGAGAGTTTTTATGAAGAAAGGGAGTTGGATTTTGTCAAATGCTTTTTCTGCATCAACTGATATGATTATGTGATTTTTATCTCTCAATTTGTTTATGTGATGTATTCCATTTATCAATATGTGGATATTGTACCATTCTTGCATCCACAGAATAAATCCAACTTGGTCATGGTGCATGATTGTTCTAATGTAATGCTGGATCCAATTTGTTAGGATGTTTTTGAGGATTTTAGTATCTATGTTCATCAGAGACAATGGCTTGTAATTCTCTTTCTATGTAGTGTCTTTATCTGGTTTTGAGATTAGGTAATGCGTGCTTCATAGAAAAAGTTTGAAAGTATGCCTTTCTCTTGAGTTTTTTGGAATAGTCTGAGGAGGATTGGTTTTAGTTCTTTAAATGTTTGGTACAAATGCCCTGTGAAGCCTTCTTGCCCATTACTTTTGTTTGCTGGGTGTTTTTTTAGATCACTGCTTCAAATTCCTCCATGGTAATTGTTCTATTCAGATATTTTGATTCTTCCTGATTGAAATTCAATAGGTTAACCAGTTTTTTGGAAGTTTTTCATAGTTTTTTTTTTTTTAATCTTTTGTATTTCTGTTGGTTCTGTTGTTATTTTGCCTCTTTCATTTCTGATTTTGCTTATTTGAACCCTCTCTTTTTGCTTCTTGGTGAACCTGGCTAGAGGTTCATCAATCTTGTTTATTCTTTTAAAGAACCAGCTCTTGGTTTCATTGATTTTTTGCATTGTCTTTTTTTTGTTTTGTTTTTTGTCTCTGTTATTTATATCCACTCTGATCTTTATTATTTTCTTGCTTCTGCTCACTCTGGGCTTTTCTTATTTCTCTCTTTCTAATTCTATAAGTTGCAGAGTTAGATAATTTATTATCAGTTTTCCTTGTGTTTTTTATTTTTTTTATGGTAGGCCTGTAGTTCTTTGAACTTTCTCTTAGGACTGTTTTCACTGTGTCCCCTAGATTTTGAATTGTGTTTTCACTGCCATTTGTTTCCAGCATGTGTTTTTTTCTTTTTAATTTCTTCTTTGATCTCTTTGGTAACCAATTATTGTTTAATAGCATGCTTATGTAGTCTCCAAGTGTTTCATTTCTTTTTATTGTTTTTATTGTAGCTGCTTTATACTATTAAGCCATTGATATCTGAGAAGGTGTTTGATATGATTTCAATCCTCTTGAATTTGAAGAGATTTTTCCAGTGACCAGTGGTCTATCTTTGAGAATGTCCCATGTGCTCATGAGAAGAATATATATTCTGTAGCTTTGGGGTGAAATGTTGTGAAAATGTCAATTAAGTCCAATTATCTAGTGAGTCATTAAGGATTGCTGTTTCTTTGCTGATTTTTTTATTAGAGGATTTATCCACTGGTATCAATAGGTATTAAAGTCCCCTACTATGATTGTGTTTCTGTCAGTCTCTCCTTTAATATCTTCCAGGAGTTTTTTTTTTATTTTTTATTTTTTTTAATGTATTTGGGTGCTCCTGCATTGGGTGCGTATACATTGGGTGCGTATACATTTACCAGAGTTACATATTCTTGTTGAATTTATCTCTTTAGTACTATGAAGTGGCCTTCCTTATCTCTTGTTATGGCCTTCACTTTGAGGTCTATTTTGTCAGATATAAGTATTGCTACTCCAGCTTTTTTTTCTTTTCTTTCTTTCTTTTTTTTTCTTTTTCTTTTTTCATTTTCATCTGCCTGGAAAATATTTTTCCATCCCTTCACTTTCAGTCTGTCTGTGTGAGTCTCTTGTTATGAGGTGGGTCTCTTATAGACACATATATATGGGTCATGATTTCTTATCCATTCAACCTCTCAGTGTCTTTTGATTGGAGCATTTGTCCATTTATGTTTAAGGTAGGTACTTGTTTGTAGCCATTTCTACTTTTTATACCTGTGTTCCTTCTTCAATTTCTTTTTCTTCTTTTTATAAAAGTCCCTTTAGCATTTTCTGCATTGCTGGCTTGATAGTGATAAACTTCCTTAGCCTCTCTTTGCCTTCAAAGCACCTGATTTCCCCTTCAATTTTGATTGATACCCTTGCTGGATAGAGTATTCTTGGATTCAGACCCTTGGTTTGCATCACTTTATATACTTCATTCCATTCCCTTCTGGCTGGATGCATTTCTGTTGAAAAATCATTTGATAATCTAATGGGAGATCCTTTGAGGGTGTGGCATTCAATGAGCATATTTCCTCTTTATTAGATAGGATTTTAAATGCAATAGATGATGCCCTAGCCTGTTTGGTTTAGTGGATAGAGCATCACCTGTGGACTGAAGGGTCACAGATTCGATTCCAACCAAGGGTTCATGCCCAGGTTGTGGGCTTGTACCCCAGTAGGGGGCATGCAGGAGGCAGCTGATTAATGATTCTCTTTCATCATTAATCTTTTCTATCCCTTCCTCTCTGAAATCAATAAAAATATAGTTTAAAAAGTAAATAAATGCAATAGGTAAAAATGGTATAACTATTATAAATGTAATTGATATTTGAACTTATTAGAATAACTGTAGTAAGTTTATATTTGCTCTTAAAATAGCCTATTTATGAAAGATATATTGAATGATTTTTACAACGTTAAATATTTTTAAAGATATAGAATTCAAAGAGAAAAACCAATTTGTTCTGATTTTTCATCTCCTATTTCCTTGTTCCAGAATTACCCAATATGTTAAAATCTGATCTTTACTAACTCTTGCTTTAAAGCCAACAAAATTCTTCACTATTATGTTTTAAAAGACTAACAATGTCTCAAATTGATATGTTATTAGTTTAGTGCAGAGCATCACTTTATGTGCCATGTTCAACACTCCAAGTTTCAATTTATTTCCTCACCTCAGGGTAACCTCAGATCTCAGATTAATGTCATTTGATAACAGAGTGCTATACCTCATGACATATTTTCAGTTGCCAAAGACAATGCTTTGATGAATGCCTTTAATGTAGAATAAATCTCATACTATAAAACAAATGGTCTGGGACACTTCTGCAACCACAATGAACACTTTGGAAGAGTAAAAATATCACCAAAACCTTCAAAAGACAATGAAAACATGCCAGCAGTAGTGTTTTTCTCTGTATCCAAATTATCAGCATCATTCTAACTGGTTCGCACTGAAGCCACCTTTTCTGGAGTTACCAGGAATATAGGTGCAAATGATGTACAGGTGCAAACAAATGGTCCAATTCTTCACATCAACATTGTATATTGGGCACATCTAAATAAAAGACACATTTTGCTTCCAGGGATTTAAAAAATTCCCTTGATCTAGATAATTAAATTAGAGTAATTTGTATTTAGACTAATTATAACAGATAAACCAATATTTCTTAACTCTGACGGTTGTCCATCAAAATTATATTGCACAATACTAAAATACTGACTTTCTATTGCAAAAAAGAATTCAGAAAGTTTTTATACTGGTATGTTTAAAGTAATGTACAAATCACCAAGAAAATGGCCTTAAATATATTTCACTCTAATTTTATAGTCATTGCCTCATTCTGTTTTATTCTCTTACTTTTAAAAGAAAAGATATGGCTGCTTTCTTCAAATAGTACAAAAAAACAATAATTTAATCAAAGTAATATGGTGAAGTCTATTTTATAACCTAATGCAAAACTGTGTTAGTGTTATCTGCCTGATTCAAGTATTAGTTAGACTACACAGTTCTGGACAAGAGTGGATGCACAGTATTTGTGTTTGGATTAATATACATATTGCTTTACTTATGGAAAGAATTTTGAATGATTTTTTCTTCTATCAAATATGATCATGGTAACACCATTAATTTTTTTCTGGGGTTTTTAGGGATTAAACTTCTTTAAATTTTTAATAGCATTAAAAATACATTATAAGTTACATAAACCACCACATTATTAAATATATTTAATATACAAAAGATGTCATCTTATCTAAAGCTTTCACACATATATGTCTGTGTGTATATATATAATATGTCATATATAGTTAATTAAATAGTATTGATGTTTAATAAGTGTTTTAAAAATATATCTTCAGCCAAAACAGGTTTGGCTTAGTGGATAGAGCGTTGGTTTGCAGACTGAAAGGTCACAGGTTCAATTTTGGTCAAGGGCATGTACCTTGGTTGTGGGCACATCTGCAGTAGGGAGTGTGCAAGAGGCAGCTGATCGATGATTCTCTCTCATCGATGTTTCTAACTCTCTATCCCTCTCTCTTCCTCTCTGTAAAAAATCAATAAAATATACTAAATATATATATATATATATATACTTATATATATATATATATATTTAGTATATATTGGGGTATATAAATATATATTTAGTATATATATAAATATATATTTAGTGTATATATATAAATATATATTTAGTATATATATAAATATATATTTAGTATATATATAAGTATATATATATATATATATATATATATTTAGTATATATATATATATATTTCATTGATTTCAGAGAGGAAGGGAGAGAAATAGAGAGATAGAAATACCAATGATGAGAGAGAATTATTGATCAACTGCCTCCTGCACATTCTCCACTGAGGATCAAACACACAACCCAGGCATGTCCCCTTGACCAGAATCGAACCCGGGAGCTTTCAATCCACAGGCTGATGCTCTATCCACTGTGCCAAACCAGGTAGAGCAATACTTCTTGCTGGACTCTATTATCAATGTGATTCGTTACATCATTGACTATGCATAACATCTCTGTGAGGTAATGCCATTATTATAATAACTTTCTGCTTTGTAGATGAAAAAACTGAGATATAAACAGGTCAGTAATTTTGATAAGGTCAAAAAACTAGGGAACTGCGGAGCAGAGTTAGAACATAGTTCAGCAGCCTTTGAAGCCTATTTGCTTAACCTCTTTTCTTTAATGTCTCTTATTAAGCCTTAGGAATTTTGTGCTGGCATCTTTAACTGACTTATAAACACTGATTTTTCAATGGACTTGTTCATACATATGTCTCTTCCACCCTTTCTATTTTAATATGCTACCAACATTAGCAACATCTTCTTTATGTCAGTGTACTTAATAGTAGTCTATTAATTTCAGATTAGTCTTTTATTATTATTATTATTATTATTATTATTATTATTATTATTATTATTTTACCACCACAAGTTCTCCTGAAAGAGTGGAAGAAAAATTGTCAGTGATTCTGAAGCTTATATTTATTTCTAATTTAAACCTGATAGTCTGTGTTCTAATTCTGAATTGACAATTGCCTAGTTTTGTGACCTTAGCAAACTGAGTTTCAAGGGAGAACATAGAAAGGGTATGTGGCCTGGCTGGCATGGCTCAGGGGTTGAGCATCAACTTATGATCCAGGGGGCCACAGTTTGATCCCTGGTCAGGGCAGATGCCCGGGTTGGGGGCTCAGTCCCCAGTGAGGGGCATGAAGAGGAGCCAATCCATGATTCTCTCTCATCATTGATGTTTCACTTTCTCTCTGAAATCAATAAAAAAAGAATATTTAAAAATAAAAAATAAAAGGTTTGTGAAAAGAGTATATCTTAGTGGGATATTTAAAAAGGGCAAGGCCAACTTAAAAGAAATCCCTAAAGTTTACATATATTGATTTTTTTTCATGCATCTCTATCATAAACCCTAGGAGAGTGATACACACAAACTCCCAAAACAGTATCTCTCAAAGTCACAGCAATGAATTCAATTAAAATAAAAAGAAAAAATTGTTTATGTCCATAGTTTTTTGTTTAGTTTCTATTTTATGTATATTTTTATTTTCTTGTTGGTTTTTTGCATTTATGAAAGTTTGCAGCTCATTATTTAGACCAAGCTGAACTTTCTGATTTTGTTACACATCTAGGAGGAAGTTTTCTTATTGACATAGAGGATATCCAAATGTCATATATAATGTTCATTTTAGCATATTTATGTGATATAGTGAGAATGATATTCTTTTTTAAACTTACAGTTTATTATGCATAGAAAAAATGGGATGGAGAAAATGTTTTCTGTGTCCTTGAATATGTTAAAGCAAATGGTCTCTCTTGTTAAAGATTATGGAAAATATGTCAACCTCTTTTAGCAAGAGTTCTGGTAGATAAGGTTCTGCCTTGCTGATATAAAGCTGCTTTGAACTACATGTGTAGACCATAGACTCCATTCCATATTACAATCATTAGAATTGTGTAGATCCTGTTAGTCATCTTCCCAAGGAAATTGAGTATATTCTTCTAGAGCTGCAATATTCAACCATTTTTATCTTATGGCATACATATACACTTTACTAAAATTCTGAGGGATACCAAAACCTATATATTTTTTTGCCAATATGACAAAAATAGCCATAATTTTGATTCATACATATCAAAGGGCTGTTGATGGGTTGGCTGTTGTCATTTTGTTCACTTGATAAACTAAGGAAAAGGAGGTCAGTGACCCTGATTATTTTTTATTATTCTTTTAATATATTTTTTATTGATTTTGAACAGAGAGGAAGGGAGAGAGATAGAGAGTTAGAAACATCGATGAGAGAGAGTCATCGATCAGCTGCCTCTTGCACACCCCCTACTGGGGATATGCCCGCAACCAAGGTACATGCCCTTGACCGAAATCGAACCTAGGACCCTTCAGTCCCCAAGCGGACGCTCTATACATTGAGCCAAACCGGTCTTGGCAAGTGACCCTGATTAAATAGTCAGTATTGCAGGTTTTAAAAATTTTTGTTGTTGAAAATGGTTGTTCTAGAGAATTAAAATTTTGACTATTTTATTAAATTTTTTAACATAAAACAAGCATAAAAATGGAATCAAACTTATCTTCTTTATATAATAGGATGAAAGTTACAGCTGTGAGAAATAATATTCAAGGAAATGAAAATTTCTTAATAGGAGGCCAGAGAGTTTGCTTAAGTATTTGTTTAAAACATGTATTATTATTTGAGTATGCATTCGAATTGCAGAATGGTTTGCTAGAGCAAAAATGATGATATATAAGGCTACTAGCCTTAAATGTTTTCAAACATTTGATTTGTTACTGAAGGCACCTATTACTGACTTCTAATTCTTGTCTACAGTGGGAAGATTATTTTGAAGAGAAATAAGAAGAGAGTGAGTTTTCCATAGAATAAAGTCTAAATGTTGATTTAGAACTCCTCAGAGGCTAACTAAACAGCATGCATAGTAGATACCCGAGGCTTATCTGGTTGACTTCTCCTATCTCCATACATGGAAGACCATACTTCCCAATCTGCTTTTTGTTGGGTGAGCTGTTTGACTTACTGTGGTTTATATTCATGGGTGGAAAAGATGGCTGTCACATTACGACTGAAGCTATTTAAAATCCTTCCACAACTTTCTAGATTTATCTTATAATATTCTCAAATTCATGCTTTGTAATAAATAAATTACAATATGAAAACTAAACAGATCTCTCAAGATAACACTTAGAATTGCCTCAGCATGTTATTCAACTTCATTAGACTTTGCATTAACAAGACATAATTTTTGTTTTGTTAAGCCACTTATATTTCATTGCAATCTACTATTTAACATGACCTAGTATTTCCATCAATGACAATTATGTTAATCTTATCTGCCCTATAGTTCAGTGTGTAGATTTGGATGTTTCAGCATATGTTCTAAAATGTACAGTTATTGAGTGTCCCAGCATGTCCTTATTGATTCACATAATGTTTATTGAGTTTCTATTCTGCAATGACATTTTGCAAGACACCATAAAATATCACAATCTAAAAATAGAGTATGAACATGTAATGACAATTCTGAGATATTAGTAGTAATGCCAATCAATGCTCTATTAAGAGTTTGGAACAAAATACAAAAAAAAAATATTGAGAGATACATTACTTAATTGATTCAGAAAGATAATCACAGGGGGGGAAACCATTGGATATATACAATGTAGATCTTAGAGGCTAAAAAGTAAGTCTCAAAGCACAAAATAGAAGGGCTCTCCAGATGGCAGACATAGCATGCTTCGTAATACTGGGCATACAGTTCACACTCAGTGGTCAAGCAGTGAGGAGCCATAAGAAGTGGTGGATGATATTACTAATGTAGTTTAATTCTTCCAAGAGAGAGGGGGCCACTAACAGATTTTTAAGTTGAGTAAGTAAAAGATATCATTTGCTTTTTCAGTTTTGGAAATGGCATGTGGGAACGACTTGGATGCAGAGATATTAATTTGATTATTAAAATAATACAGATGAGAATGATTCAGATCTTTATAATAGTGGCAATGCACATGGAGATAATATTTTAAATTTTAGGGTCATTGGTAGGGAGGAAGGTTAATTATATTGTTGGATGTCTGTGTTAGAGGAGAAAGAAGGGTAAGAGATTATAGTGTAGTTTCCATTTTAGGTGACTAGGTAGAAAATGGTGCCATTAATATCAAGAGAGTCTAAAAGGAGAGGAATGCGGTAGACATAGTAATGGCCTCATAAGATATCTATGCCTAATCTCTAGAATTTGTAAATGTTACATTACAGAAAATAATAAGCAGATCTGACCAAGTTAGGGATCATGTGATGGGAAAATTATCCAGGTATACCTTAAGTACAATCTAAAGGTGGAGACAAAAGAATTTAGACAGAAGAAGAAAAGGCAATGTGACCATGGAGATAGAGACTGGAGTGATGTAGCCATAAACCAAAAATATCTACAGAAGCTTGCAGCAGAAAAAGACAAGAAACAGATTCTCCCCCTTGGCAGTATTTTGAGGTTGATTTTGACCCAATGAAACTAATTTTGAGCTTCTGGTCTTCAGGATTATAAGAAAATAAGAGACTATGTATATCAATTTATATGTGTATGTAAGGTTACAATATGTGTAGATGCTGGAACATGTAAATTGTGAAAAGTGAATTAATCAAGGGAAAGGGAAAGGATAAAACAAATAACATAAAGAGAAAGGGATAGGATAAAACAAATAGCATAAAGCAAACTACTTGGAAAACCATGTGCTTCTCGCTTCTCTCCACTGAAGCTATAAGGAAGATATCAGATATGAAACTATCAGAGAAATTTAAGAAAGAAAGATAGTAGGCAGGCCAGGGGAATCACTCTAGCTGGCAGATAAAGTGCTGTCAGGGGGGCTAGTATGGACTTTATGAATCTCTGCCTGGGGCTATGAACCTTAAACTCTGAGACTCACCAAATCTCAAATTTTTGTACCATAGTCAGACTTCTTTCACCATCCTTCCATTAATGACTTTTAAGGAAAAGGTGATAAAAGAAGAATTTCATGAAAGTCACTTGAGGCCTCCAGATAAAAAAAAAAAAAAAAATGGGAAATAAAAATAATATTTATGACAGCCATGAGGTAGTGCCCCTACAGCCTCCCTGTATGTGCAACCAATCACATGGGAGAGGATAATTGCAAGGACCATGCTCTGAATTGAACAGAGAATGCTGTTCAGTCTACTGTGTGAATTTTCTTTGTATGAATTTATGTAATGAGCAGGTGATAATTACAGTAAACATCAACCAAGTCAGACGCTGTTTCAAGGGCTTTTCATATGCCATCTATGATAGTACCACATGTTGTATATGTTGGGGAGTGGGGACACAGAGTGATTAATTCACAGCCTTGAAGCAATAGGGTCAGGAGTCAAATTGAATCCACCTTCCTAACCAATGTGCTACAGATTTTACTCTGAGTCAGATGGCACTCAACATTCATTTCTAAGACTCCTATTCCAGCTTTCTAACTTGTGGGGATCAGCATTAATGCTGGGCAGTGTGCTGTAGCTGATCCTTGATGTGTGTGAAACTCAGCAGCGGGAGCAGCAGTAACAGTGTGAGCACAGCCAGTTTTGGAATGCCTCCTGGAAATCTCAGATTTTACGCAGGGATCCTGAGCTCAGACCCTTCTGGAATGTAATTGCGGAGACTGATAAAAGCACTTATTTCTCTTCCAACTCCTCCCTCTCTTTATTTTTTTTTATCCTGTCCACAAGCCTTGATAATTGTCAAGCTACCTGATAAAAACATTCATGCTGATAGACCTCATCAAAACAAGTTCTTATTAAGATGCAAACACATAGATAATATTTGATATGCTGGAATGATTGGGGGGAAATATTGTGGCAAAATAGAAAAGAATTTTTAAAATCCTTATTGAAAATCATCTGAACTATCCAGGAGACCTCTTTATTTTGATGAAAGCCTTTAATGTTTCATGGTCATTACTTAAAATTGATTGCCAAAATTGAAATATACATTTAACATTGACTTTGTTTTGCTGCGAAAAGTTTTTATTTTATTTATTTTTTTCCATTTGGTGCACGGAATAGGAGAATTCTCCAGTGCGGTTCATTTCTTAGATGTGCTTGAGGATAAGCCCTTCAGAGAGATACCCAGTGCAGCCAGGGAGCCAGCCGCCTGCAGAGGTTAGTCAGGTGTTGCCTGTCTTCTTAATGAGTTTCACTTCCTCCTGCAGGAAGCAGTTCTCCAGAAGTAGCAGGGATGAGGGTCTGCGTGGGTAGAACCCAGGGCACGCAGCTCCAAAGTGGCCTGGTTCAGGGTCCTCTCCATGACCGTGCCGGTTCCATGGTGTCCTGAGTTTCACCCCAATCACCTTGGGAAAGCTTCTGCGAGTCCTGGAAGAGGACACCCCCATTGCACCTTCAAGAGATGGCGTCCTAGGCTTGTCCTCAGCCAACTCCAGCAGGAAGTGCCCCACACCCTCCAGAGCCACATCCTTGTGGTTGAAATTGAAGTCCAGAGAGAGGTAGGTGTAGGAGCCACTGCCAACCCCCCACCCCCACCCACCAAGGTGCACGCTAACAGTGGCCTCACCTCGGTGGAATAAGTTTGACAAGTTTGGGAAGTTATGGTTTGCTTGACAATAAGGAGTTTAGATTAAAATAACACTTTTAACTGGTGTCCGTGGCCAAGGACGGCTGAGATGGTTCTGAAGGTTGAGACTGGAAAAGAGGTTAGACTCGCAGGGGTCCTCAAACTTTTTAAAGTGGGGGCCAGATCACGGTCCCTCAGAGAGCTGGAGGGCCGGACTATATGAACTACTAATTCCTACTGTAACACCTCGGCTGCGCTCACTGCCCAAAACACCTGGCGGGCCGGATGTGGCCCGCGGGCCGCAGTTTGAAGACGCCTGGGCTGTTAGAGGGTAGTCAGAGTCAGGAAGAAGGGACATCCGTGTGTGTCTCTTCCCCAGGATTGCCAAGGGCCTTTAATATTGATTTTGGTAAAGAAAATCCATAGACTCACACTAAATCTATAAGACCCACAGTACAAATTGAATTTGCCATTGTAATTTTTGCCATTGCCGTCAATGATTTATTTCATATAACCTATATTTTATTTCTCTAAAAATAAAAGAAAAAACTGGAAGTCAAATATTTTATTAATTGGCTTTCTAATATATGTACTTTTATTTATTTAAATTTAGGCCCCTTATATATTTTTTTCATATAACCTATGAACTTTGAAAACAGAGTCATATAGAAAAATAAATTATTGTATATTTTAAATAAAATATTTGAAAATAAACTTTAAAACTATTCAATACATTTTTATTATGAAATTATAACATACAAAGAAGATATATTTCTAATACTTTTTAAGGATGTACAATTAAATGTCTTTCTCAGGACACATAGCCAGTCTCCCTCTTCTAGTTAGTTTTAGATTATTTCTGATTTTAATGCTACCCTTGGTTGTTTATATATTAATTGTAGGTTTATGCAACAGTTTCCTGATTGACCAATTGTAAACACTATCTGACTCCATTTATTGAAAATTAACTTCCATTAATCTTTCTCTTCCATCCGTGTTCTATGGTTTATAATAAATATTGCTGCAATTGATTACATATTTTTCCTTTTAATTGAATTTATTGAGGTGACACTGGTTTACAAAATTATACAGGTTTCAGGTGCATAATTTCACAACACATCACCTGTACACTGTAATGAGTGTTCAGGACCCCAAGTCAAGTTCCCTTCCATCCCCATTTATCCCCCTATACACTCCCCTCCACCTCCCAACCACCCTCTCTCCGTAAGTCTGTATTTTACTTGTTAGTTCATTATTTTGTTCTGTAGTTTCCACATATGAGTGAAATCACCTGGTATTTGTTTTGCTCTGACTGGCTTATTTCACTTAGCATAGTAGATTAAAGACATATGCTAGACTTGAGACCATAAAAACCCTAGACCAGGGGTCGGCAACCTTTAAGACATAAAGAGCCACTTGAACCTGTTTTCGAAGGAAAAAAAAAAACCTGGGAGCCGCAAAACCATTGCGACATTTAAAACAAATATAACACTGCATATATTGTTTCTTACCTTAATGCTATATACTGGATCGTGCAGAAAAAGGATTTTTTCACTTAACAAAAAGAGCCGCATGCAGCTCCGGAGCTGCAGGTTGCCGACACCTGCCCTAGACTGTGGTCGGCAAACTGAGTCTCACAAACCACATGTGGCTCTTTGGCCCTTTGAGTGTGGCTCTTCCACAAAATACCACGGCCTGGGCGAGTCTATTTTGAAGAAGTGGTGTTAGAAGTTTAAGTTTAAAAAATGTGGCTCTCAAAAGAAATTTCAATCATTGCACTGTTGTTATTTGGCTCTGTTGACTAATGAGTTTGCCAATCACTGCCCTAGGAGAAAATATAGGCAGTAAAATCTTGAAAATTTCTTCTAGCTATATATATTGAGTATTTTTTCCTGATACATCTCCTCGGGCAAAGGAAGCAAAAGAAAAAATAAACAAATGCCAACTATATCAAACTACAATAAAATTTTCTGCACAGACAAGGCAGCAAAGGAAACCATCAACAAAATGAGAAGTCAACTATACCTTAATTGGTCATTGATAAACATAAAATAAAGGATATTGTAGATTAACTATGCTGCTGGCAAGAGTTTCCTCTGCTGTTATTGCCTGTTGCTTAAAAGAGAGGAATATTGGCTCTGTGTATGTGTGATATTTCAAGGTATTACTAGAACATTTCCAGAGAGTAAGTATGAAGCAGACATCCAGGTCAAAACCAGACACATTTCCATACCAATACTAGGCAAGTCTGTCTAATGTGAATAAGTCCTCAACATATCACTCAAACTGCACCTGGCATTGAAGCAAACAGCACTTCCCGATGCACAGGAATGGGGGTGGCTGAATATGCACATGTCTTTCAGATTGATTCGTCATCAGTCATTGTGATGTTTGCCCTTCCTCCTACACCCTCCCTTATTTAGCTCCTGACACTAGGTAGGTGCACTGAGAAAAATCTTTCCTAGCTCCACTGCAACCTTTTCTGTTGAATATACTGAGCAGCAGCTTCTTTTATTCAAATACATCTATCAAGGTGCTCCCATCAGTCTTCTCTCTTCCGAAATTCATTCTAATCTTCCGACTGCTGATGTTTCCCTGCTGCCATTCTCAGAAGCTCCAAAGATTTATTCACTTTTATATTTCTTCATTGAACACCCCATGAATTGTTGAGGTGCAGGAACTATAATAAAACTTTGACATGAATATCTAGAGCAGAAGTCCTGTGAGAATTTTAAATGTTATTTCATAAAATAAAGCAATCTGCTTATTTAAAGTCAACACCAAAGGAATATTTCCATATATGACTATATATGACTATATAAAAGGAGTTAAGTTTTCGTTTCTACAGTATTTGCACAAATCTCCAAAAATAAATTAGATAAGCAAGAAAAAAAAATTAAGGGAAAATGTTTTTATAGATTTGAAAATCAAAAAATAACTTTAATTAGTATTTTATTTCAAAAAGCAAATTGGAAAGTACTCAACAGATTGAGAAATGTAGTTTGAATCCATACAGCTGAAAAAAGAGTTAGTAACTTCACCATGTATACCACCTTTAAAAAAAAAAAAAAGCTTCTTTTGCCCTGGCCTGATAGTTCACTTGATTTTGGAGCATTGTCCTGTACACCAAAAGTTGTGGGTTGGACTGTGTAAGTTGACATTATAATAATTGTATACCCTATCAGTTTAATTAATTCAAGGTCACAAAATATAGATAGTAAAACTTACATATTTAATGTAATATTTGCTATGTTTATTCTGTGAAATGTCACAACAACTTTGTGTTTATGTGTGGCTGTGGTGGGGAATTATATTCTGGATCCTTGTGGTTTGTATGGTGCAAGGTGACATTTCAATTTACTGTAAGTAGGTTTGTGGGTGAGCTCTTTTAGGTACAAATATAGATAGTATTAAATTCCTACATGTAATTTATAGTTTCAAGATTTATGCCCTAACTGGTTTGGCTCAGTGGATAGAGTGTCTGCCTATGGACTAAAGGGTCCCAAGTTCGATTCTGGACAAGGGCATGTACCTTGGTTATGGGCACATGCCCAGTAGTGGGTGTGCAGGAGGCAGCTGATCAATATTTCTCTCTCATTGATGTTTCTAACTATCCTTCTCTCTTCCTCTCTGTAAAAAAAAAAACACAAAAAAACAAAAAACAATCAACAAAATATATTTAAAAAAAGATTTATTTGATACCTATATTAGGTTTTATACATAGTATAGAATAACATTTTTAAAATTCATAATAAAATAAAAAAGCAACTACACTGTTATTTTACTTAACTTTCTCTATAATAATATCATCATCAATAAATTTGATTAAAAATACTTGCAGAAAACTTTAAAAATATGTTTCTTTTATTTTAGAACAATTTAGTGGGAAAGTTATTTTTAATACAGTTATTACTAATTTATTTTCTTTTACCTTGTGGTATGTAAGCATCTCAGAATTTACTGTTGAATTATTATGCTTATCACTGCATAGAAGATAAAGTGTAAAAGCATAAAGTAATACATTTCTAATAAAAGAAAAATAATGTTTAATATTAAGAAAAATAAGATAACATAGCTAATAATGATTTGTATAAATAAATTAACATATGCAAAGCAAATTATCTATAAATAAACATTTGTCTTAATCACATAATGCTATCCAAACTTATTAGGGAATATTCAAGAAAATGCAGTTTTAATTTTAATATGCACATGAGATCAATTAATGTATCACATATGCAAATATGAAGGCAATGACCCTGACTCCAAATGCTTGTTATTTCTGGAGTTGGCATATAGCTCTCCCTAAGAGCAGACATAATAATTTCAATGGATTAACTAATATTTGCATGTAATGAACTCTGATTTGTGTTAATTCAGGCATTAGCAATTTCATGCTAATTTTTAAAAATCAGTTTTGTAAGTTTGTATTACAATTTTGTTTTGTGTCTTAAGTTTTAAAAATGGTAAGAATAGAACACTTGACTCAGATTTTTTAATAGACAAAAACAGTTTTATAAAGTAGAAATGCATAATGTGACTCACAAAGTTTAAATACAAATATTTTTTAATAACACAAAGTTTTAAAAGTACTGTTTCTATTGAACAATCAGCATGCCAAAGGGTTAAAGAGAGTTATTGTGCTCATATTTAAAACTAGGGGCCCAAGGCACAAAATTCGTGCAAGGGGCTCGGCCCTCTGAACTGCAGCAGCTTGCCTCGGCCCTCGCAGCCCAGGCTTCATCAGAAGGTCCTCCGGAAGGATGTCTGGAAGGACATCTGGAAGGTGGTTTGGCTGTTCAGTTTAATTAGCATATTATGCTTTTATTATTATAGATAGCTAGTGCTGATTCCTCTTTAAGTCTTTCCCACCCCTAATACTTTTATCTGATACTAGAGGCCTGATGCATGAAATTTATGCAAGGGGCTTCATTGGAAGGTCATCTGGAAGGATGTCCAGAAGGTCGTTGGCTATCTGGTCTAATTAGCATATTATGCTTTTATTATTATAGATAAAATATTTTAAGGTTTGTCTGAATACTACTGGTAGTTGTGGAGGCCATAGTAACAGCAGTATGTTTTATACGTATATACAGATATAATGATACACACACACACACACACACACACACACACACACACACAGGATTAGTTATTTTCCTGAGATTCTTAGAAATAAAATATTGTAAAAGAGGACATTTTCTTTTCTAATCCATACCAAATAAAATCAAGTACTTTTCTTTGTGTGGTCTACAAAGATGAATTAATTCAGCATACATAGAAGCTAATAAATGCAAATATTTTATTCGATTATTGTAGGAGTCTACAAAAATATAATAAAAGTTAAAACTATTTCTAATATTATGTACATTATTTTAACATATAATGTATTTTGATGAACATAATATCTAATTTAACTTTCTATACCTGAGTTTCCTTATGTAGCAGAGGGATAATGGTAATTAACTCATACAACTTTTATGGGAATTTAATGAATTAATATATTCAAAGTCCCTGGAAATGGTTAGGATTAAAGAAATGTTGGTAGCCTGGCCAGTGTGCTCAGTGGTTGACTGTCAGACTATGAACCAGGAGGTCCCAATTTGTTTCCCAGTCAGGGTACATAACTGGTTTATGAGCTCCATTCACACTGTAGAGCATGCAAGAGGCAGCCAATCAATGATTCTCTCTCCTCATTCATGATTCTATTAATATCTCTTTCTCTTTCTCTCCCTTTCTCTCTGAAATCAATAGAAATATACTTTAAAAAATGTTGGGAAAGAAGTGTGGTGCAATGGATAGTGTCACCTGATCAAGCACAGGTGTGTCCTACTTAAATCTCTTCCTATCTATTCTCCACATTACAGCCAGAGTGGGCCGTACATCTTATTTATATTATGACTCCTTAAATTCCTCAATGAAAACATCCAAGATAAAAGCCAGAATCCTTACCATGTAATACAATGTCCTTCATATTCTTGCCTCTCCAATTTTCTTACCTTATCTATCAATCTTTGTAAATCATATCTGGCAGTCTATACACACTGAACTATTTGTACTTCCCTGTCTAAGTCATGATATTGATTGCTTCCATGCCTATTTAAACTTCTTTCTCTTTGAAATGCTTGCCCTAACTTTATTTTCCTGAAAAATTCCTAATGTATCTCCTAAACTTAAGTGAACATTTATTTAATCTCACTGTTCCCCTAACTCCATGGTTGGCAAACTGAGGCTTGCGAGTCACATGCAGCTCTTTGGCCCCTTGAGTGTGGCTCTTCCACAAAATACCAAGGACTGGGTGAGTCTATTTTGAAGAAGTGGTGTTAGAAGTTTAAGTTTAAAAATTTGGCTCTCAAAAGAAATTCCAATCGTTGTACTGTTGATATTTGGCTCTGTTGACTAAATGAGTTTGCCAACCATTGCCCTAACCCCTTGAATGCCTTGTACTTGAAGATATTACAGGGTATGATGTTTGTTTGCATGTCTTTCTCTCTCCTCTGAATTATATCATGAAGATTGCATTAGTATCATATATTTTTTAATATATTCTATTGATTTTTTTTATAGAGAGGAAGGGAAAGGGATAGAGAGTTAGAAACATCGATCAGCTGCCTCCAGCAAACACCCCCCCCCCCCCTTGGGGATGTGCCCACAACCAGGGTACATGCCCCCAACCGGAATTGAACCCGGGACCCTTCAGTCTGCAGGCCCATGCTCTATCCACTGAGCACCACCAGTCAGGGCACATTAGTACCATATTTAATATATGTCTTAATGCATAATGATTACTTAATACAGTACCTAGCATATAGTAGGCCATCTATGAATATTTCTTGAATCTTATGTTGAAGATTATACAGGAATTGCTCATTGTTCTTAAGTATGACAAATTATCCCAAATTAATCTAATATACCATATTTAAAACAAATCCTGTATTTATGAGATATCATTTCTGTTTCTCAACAGCTGTATTTTTATGTTTAATTCTGTGAAATGTTAAATTTAGCTGCTTTTGATTATAACTACTGGAAATATTGCTTTATTTTGCCATAATATAATGTGGTGTGTTTTTTCAGGAGCCTTCTCCATGTCTCATTGTGTATGGAAAACTTTGTCACTTCATGAAGAAAGCAGAAGGTAGGGCAAATTTATTCAGTGCTAATCATGTGTTGAGCACTTCGATGTTTCAGTTTCTTTTCTAAGACAGTTAGAGATGCCAGGAATATTAAGTTGTGACTTGTGCATTTTCTTTCTGATCTAATCATACACAGGAGACCAAAAAATACCTAGGGCCCATGTAAAAGTAATACTGAGCTGCAATATACTCAAGGGCATGGGATCTTGAAACCTTGTTTTTCTTTTTTTGTGGTAGAGATTTTAGGATGGCTCCATATCTGTGGGATACTACAGCGAGTTCCTTTGCAGTTGGGCGAGGCAATTCTCTGTGCTAGAAACTCTAGGTTTTCTTGGGGTTTGTGCTCATTATAGCTCATCAGACTTATATGTTCTTAATTAGCTGCTACTCATATCAATACTTTACCGAAGTACTAAAGTTTTGGTTCTCATCTGCTTTGACTATTGGGTTAGACAATGGACCTTATATAAGGTAGGATTTTCTAAGGTAAAAATAGTCAAGTGGCCATTTTAGGATATTTTTATAGACAGATTGTCATTTAAAAAATTATCAAAACTAACTCTTCTCACATATCTATGGTTGTATAAAAGGCTGATTAAAAATTCTAAACAGGCTATAATAAATAAAGTAATGGCCTAAATCACTCATACATTTTATATATCATAATGTATAATATTTTAGACCCCATTTTAACTTGATGTTAAATCATTAGTTTCTCAGTTTCTCGTGTGTGTGTGTATGTGTGTGTGTGTGTGTGTGTGTTTCTGTGTGTTTCTGTAGAGTAGAAGATGATTCAAAGAATATCTCTCAAATTTATTTTTTAAGTTCACCATATGTAATGTTTAAAAAAATCAAATACCTAAATAGGAGCTTTGGTGCTTATTAGGGTTAGGATGAGTTTATTCAGCAACCTAGACTAAGTGTGTGGTAGAATGAGAACTCTTCAGGAATTTCAGTGCATAAAATTGAGGTAGGCATTGAGAGAGTCAGTATAGAGATAAAAAGAAAACTAAAGTGAAACAGTCAGTTCAACTCCAACATTGGTCTGAAGAGGCTAAGACAAATGGTAGCAGACAGCTTGCTGACGAAGCAGTATTAATAGAGCAAGAATTAAGAGAGAAGATATAGCCTCTAAAAAATCGAATATAAAATGGCTTCACAGTGGCCAAAACTGGTTTGGCTCAGTGGATAGAGCATCAGCCTGCGAACTGAAGGGTCCCAGGTTCAATTCCAGTCAAGGGCATGTACCTTGGTTGTGGGCACATCCCCAGTAAGGGGGGGAGGTGCAGGAGGCAGCTGATCGATGTTTCTAACTCTCTCTCTCCTTTCCTATCTGTAAAAAGTTAATAAAATATATATATTTTTAAAAATGGCTTCACAGCTGAAACCGGTTTGGCTCAATGAATAGAGCATTGGCTTGGGGACTGAAGGGTCCCGGGTTCGATTCTGGTCAAGGGCATGTACCTTTGTTGCGGGCATATCCCCAGTAGGGGGTGTGCAAGAGGCAGCTGATCGATGACTCTCTCTCATCGATGTTTCTAACTCTCTATCTCTCTCTCCCTTCCTCTCTGTACAAAATCAATAAAATATATTTAAAAAATGGCTTCACAGTTGTATTAGAGTGCTCCAGAGAAACAGAACCAAAACAGTTTTTTTTTAAATAAATATACAAAGGGCGAAGGAAAGGGAGAGGAGGAGGAAGAGAGAGAGAGAGAGAGAGAGAGAGAGAGAGAGAGAGAGAGAGAGAGAGAGAGAGAGAGAGAGAGAGAGAACTGAGTTATGGAGCCTGTTAAGTCCCAAGATCTGCAGTATGAGTTGCCAAGTTGGAAGCTTGGAAGAGGAGAAGGTATCCAGTTTGAGGGTGGTATGCTTCCAATCTGAAGGCTCACAATCTTGAAACCCAGGAAGAGCTTATATTTCATTTTAAGTTCTAAGGCAGGACAAAAGCCAACATCCTAGTTCAAAACCATCAGGCAAGGAAGAATCTTCCTTACTTTGTGGAAGGAACAGCTTTTTATTCTATTAGGACTTCAACCTATTGAATGTGGCCCATTAGCATCTAAGAGGGAAGTATGCTTTACTCAGTCTACCTATTTTAATGTTCAACTCCTTAAAAACACCCTCACTGAAACACCCAGAATAGTGCTTGACCAAATATCTGAGAACCCTTTGGCATAGTCAAGTTTACCCATAGAATTAACCATCACATTAGCAAAAATAAAAATATAAAGTCAGTGAACTCACAAATCACAGATATCTGACATCTTGTAGAAATTAGACAAAGTGACTACAAATATCATTTGATACACTTGGGCTGGATCCATGTAGAGGGTCATCTGAAGCAGAATTGAACAGAAAGTGCCAGTTGTTAACAAGATGAGGCTCCTTCCTTATGCCAAAGGTAACATGATGAGAAAAAGTGGAACACACACTCACACAGGAAGTAAAATACAACTAGAGAGGGAGTCTAGCAGCTAATTCCACCCCAAGAGAAAGTCCTAAAGAAGTTTGGGAAAGGTTTATAATAAATTGAATAATTTGATAAATATGCAACAAGATTAACTTAAATGCCTAAAGATAATCTGGGTATTTACATAATATTGAATTATACTTTTTCTTTTTACTTTATTAAATTCATGTAGGTAACTGATCATGTGGTTTTAAGCCTGTGTTGTCTCTCCTGTATTATTATTAGCCCGCAAGAAACCTTTGATCTGGGTTATTGTCACCATATCTGTGTAACTTGTTTTAGGATAAAAAGCATTGTAATAATTCAAATCTTAGATTACTCTCATTGCCCTTACTAGCACAGGTAGCAGAAATGAGATAAGGGAGTCAGCATTGGTAAGAAGCACCAGGTTGGAAACCAACAGGAACAAACGAGAGTAAAAGTGTTCTGAATATGGGAGGTTTTTGAAATAATTCCCTTAGCTTCAAACTAGTCCTTGAAACCAGGGACTATGGTTTACTCTCAGGAAAAGTAATATATTTCATGTTGACATGGGGATTCACTCATTCTGGTACCTTCACCTTTCACATGTTCTTCTCTCTGACAACTGCTGACCCACAGTTACAGTGTTTAGCTTATAACTGCTCAGCTCATATTTGTTGAGTATTTGCCTTTCAATAAAATAATTCATCTGACTTTTTGTTAATCAACTCTGTAGAATGTTCAGATGATTGCCCATCTCACACTGAAATTCTGGTTCAAAAGCCTGTGGGTTTTTTTTTGTTGTTTGTTTGTTTTTTTTTTTTTTTTTTTTTTTTTTTTACCATTTGATTTGAAGCTTTACCAAGAACCATTTGTGTTCATTTCTAAATTTATTTATTCCTGTTAATATTACCATTACAATTATAAATTGTAAGTATGCCTGGTCAGATGAAATATGAACATGGTAGATGAAGTGTTGGTGCTTGTATAAAAATGAATTTGAATGATTAAGATAGACTTGATGAAGTTGAGAGGAGGGAAATTAGCTGAATGATATATATAGGCAAAAATTGCAAAAGTTAGGAAGAAAAATCAGAAAATCTGGAGATATTTTATATCACCTCACTTAGCAACTGTCTTAAATTCCATGTCACTTTGAAGGAACTGGAGATGAAGTTCACACATTAGATTATAGTTTATGCAAGAAAGACTCTGACAACTGCTGACCCACAGTTACAGTGTTTAGCTTATAACTGCTCAGCTCATATTTGTTGAGTATTTGCCTTTCAATAAAATAATTCATCTGACCTTTAGTTAATCAACTCTGTAGAATGTTCAGATGATTGCCCATCTCACACTGAAATTCTGGTTCAAAAGCCTGTGCAAAAGCTTAAATATTTAAAGATTTTGGTCCTATTTTAAAAATTATTGATGAATGAATGTGCATTTTATACTTTATATTAAAATAAAATGTTTAAGATACTTATAGGTTTTTATAAACCCTCATGTTAGCCAAATCATTGACTAAATATCTAGACCAATATTTTTTAGTATACAACATTAGCTGTGGCCACATTAGTATTTTTAGCATCAAATAAAACTTTATCATTATTGATCACACTCTAGCAAGATTTTTAACTTTGTCATTGTTAATTATAAGCATAGGAACCATTACTATCTAAAATTTTTCATTCATTTATAGGAGTTTTTACTTATGAGTTTTAGCTACTAGGGAAGTCATTAGAGAGAAGGCGGGACGAGGCAGTGGTGGGGAGTGGAAACTACTAGTAAGTCTGTTCAAGAGAAGATTAAAGTCTAAAAAAACCAAGAGGCTATAATGAGCAAAGCAGCTTTAATCTATCCACTGAATGTAAGAAGTCTTACTGAGGAGGAGTAAGTGATTTAGAGACATGTGGTGTCAGCTTTCAATGCTGTGCCCAAGTATTTGTGATTTATTTATTTATGTGGTGTTATTAAATGATTCTGGATAGCAGTAATACTAATGATAGATAATATAATTAAAACTATACTTTATGTGAAATCAATTTATTATATAAAAGGGGCAGGAAGATGAAATATCTGTTGACTATTAAGAAGATTGTTATAAACAAATCTTTGAATCATTTGACCTCATCTCTCTAACTCTTCATAATTACTTACTAATATAAATGGATATTAAAATTTCTTTAAAATTGGAATGATTACTTTTTTTTTTTTACTATTGTTATCCTCTGCAGTTACTCTAAATTTTCTAGCCTTCTCATTGAAATTATTTATCTAGATTATATTTTACTGGAGGCCCAGTACACTAATTTGTGCATGGTGGGGTCCACCTGGTCTGGGCAATCAGGGCTGGGCCTGTCGGGAGAAGGAGATAGCAGAAGTTTGGCCAGTTGGCCCATCCCGAACATGGCCTGATCAAGGCCGGGCCACTGGGGGGAAGGCCACAGGTGATTGGCCAGTGGGCTCTGCCCCCAATTGGGGTTGGGGGCTGATTGGGGTGGTGCTAGCTATGGGGAGGGCCTGTGGTGGTGGGCCAGCCAGCTTTGCCCACGAATAGGATGGGGGTGCTGACTGGGCCAGAGCGACCTGGAGGAAGAGCCATGGGTGGTTGGCCAGCAAGCCCTGACCCTGATTGGGGTGGGGGACTGATCTGGGATGGGGGTGGGGCAGGGCAACGGCAGGGGCCACAGGAGGTTGGCCATCTGGCCCAACCCCCTGATCATGCCATTTTACTGGCCACAGTGGGCATCATAGTGACTGGTCATCAGTCATTATGGATACTGGCTTTTCTTTTTTATATGTAGATATTTATTATTTTCATAAGACAAATACAATGATATATTTTGAGTGTTTTGTTCTGACCTATCACTTAGAATAATCTCTTGAATATTCTGACAGTTATAAATCAGCTAGCTTGATTCATTCAGTTCCACAATATGAATTGTTGACCTTGATATATTTTTAAAGCTACTGCTATCTACTCCTCAATTTATCTCTGACTTATAGGTCTCCATGTAACCTCAGTTTTATTTCTTCTTAGCTGATTTCATAAATCCTTCTCTTCTAGTCACCTGTCTAATACTATCTCAATATACCATCTAATACAGAATGCCCATTAATAGCAATAGTAAACTCTAAACTGCAGTGAGTTATATGACTAGGATTTTTATCCAGGCTTTTTTTTCCTAATAAAATATGTTTTCCTGTGTCCCTCCTGAACAGTTTTTGTCAAAAATGAACAGCATACAAATAATTTGATTTATAACATTTCTATCTACCTCACCAAAACCGAAATGCTGTACCTAAAACACCATTTGTCATCAGGGTGCTAAATGTTCAACCAGCCTGCTTGAATTTTTTTTCATGGGGATAACTAGAACTGAATTTATGTGACCAAAAGAAAAACAAACCTACAAAAATTATAAGTGCTAATATTTTGCCTGAATGAAAACATTTCCACTCTTGTTATTAAAAGAAAGATATAAAGGAAAATAAGAATTTAAAGGTGCTTATAACCTCCAAACATCATTTGAACAATAATGTCAACTTTCCTGGAAAAAGTTAATGGAGTAGACCATACATATTACCATTTGACAAAAGAGCTTCATGCTTTTTCTCTTTTCTGTCTATTCTTCATGAATTTATGTACAGTGAACGTTCTCATACCTAATTGAGTTCTGTAAAGAGCTTGCTATGGATCTTCTACCTGTATTCTGTGTTTTTGGTGATGGGAGAATGTATAGTAGAAGTTTGGCTACCATCACTCTGTGCTGTGATTGGATAAGAGAATAGGCTGTTCATACCATGTCAATGGGTAAAAACCAATTTTCCCACTTAAAAATTATTGAGCACTTAATCTTGACTGTTTATTTAGCCTACTGTGTCCTGGTTAAATCTGGATCCAGGACAACTGCACGCTTGGCTTTTCTCTTATTGTCTCAGATTTCTTTGCTGGTAACTCCTATTTTCTTTGAACTCTGAATTATAAAGTGTCAAAGTACTCAGGCTTTAATTTTCTGTTCTTATCTAGCTATATTCTCTCTCTTGGTGAGCTCACCAGTGTCATGACAGAGAACTATTTACATCCTAATAATGACTGCTGGGTTTATATCTGCAACCCTAGACCACTTTTCTAAATTTTAGACTCACATAACCAACTATTTACTTGATAATATTAATTTGGAATCTATGAAACCATGAATCAGTGAAGTCCAAAATGAGACTTTTCAAAACTTCTACCTCTTATTTGAGTTGAGGACAACTGTCCTCAACTTAGGCCAAAACGCTTGGAACATTCTTGGACTCTTCTCTTTTTCTTACATATTTGCTTCTAATATGTTAGAAAAACCAGTTGGTTTTTCTTTTCAAAGTACATTCTGAGTCAGACTACCTTGTTATGGTGTGCTGGTGGAAGATTGCTTTGTGTTTGCTTGTTTGGCTTATTTATTTATTTTTGCTTGTTTTTTCTTTTGGTAGTTAAGAAGAGAATTTGGGAAATATCTTCTCTGTTAATAAATGACCAAAATTACAACAAAACTTAAATAATTCTGTGCTTTTGGATCATAATATGGGAACATTATGAAGTTTAAGAAATATATGGAAAATTTAGACAAAAGGACAAAAGACTCATTAAGTTCACATTATTAGTACTTGGTTTAGCAAATTGTCTATAGCAAAAAGACATTACAAGTATTACATAAAAATAAGGAAGAATGTTCTTAGAAATATTTAAGATGCAAGGGTGAATATTTATGGCCCATTGTCTACAAACTCGAACACTATTTAGCTCTAATTAAGTAATATAGTAAGTGAAAAATAAAATATATATAATTTAAAAACATCGCTTTTGAAGAAGAGGATGAAAGCTCATCTAAGTTACCTATAACGAAATAAAATAATCATACTAGAAAGTCTAGATACCTAGCTAACAGTGTAGAGGCAATTGATTGACTAATTTGTTCATTTAGTCTAGTAAAACTTATGGTGCACTTCCTATATTCTACCACAGGCCTATGTGCACAGTTAGCTGTCAAGTATACTAGTACTTTTCTAATGATAGCCTCTAGCAGATGATGGACTATTTAAATAGGAACATTTTTATTTTGTGCTTTTGTTTACAATTTGAGCCTTACAATTTAGCACAGTATTTGATGTATTCTAAGTAACACCAAGAAATGTTTTAGAATAAATATTGAATAATAATGTACATCTTCATATGGAACAATATATAAATGTTTGAGATCAAAGAATAGTACCTTCATTTATTTTTTACTTTTCCTGTTCTTCCCTCCAACTCACATCTAACTCAGCACAGACTATCCCATTAAGATCCACATTTTACTGCTTCTTGCTATCACCTGAGTTCATGGTATTGTCATCTTTAAGAAGATTATCATAATAGTCTCTTCATTGTTTTCCTGCCTCCACTCTGACATTTACCTCAAAAGTCTATAAGTCTGTTCTCTGTACACAGCCAGCACAGTTGTTTTAACTTAAAGATTAATTGTACAATTAGAATGTGTCATGACTAGGTCCAGAATTCCTGACTCCTGTCTTCTTCCTCTTTCCATGAAACCAGTTAGCTTCAATTAAAATTTGAGCTCATTTATCAACTATGATCAATCATATCACTTAAATATATATTTTCATGAAAGAACATTATTTCCTCCATATTATTAAATTCTAATGAAATACATTTGCTGAGTATTAGAATGCTATATTAATTACTCTAAAAAGTGATGCATAGACCAATCTCAAGGTCTCATTTTCCCATTATTTTCTGTGCAAATCAAAAAATCTCCTAAGCCATCTAAACAGCTCAGCAAATATAAATATTCACTATGCCAAAATTTCTACTGTGCATTTTTACCTTATTAGATGTATATTATACGAGAGGCCTGGTGGACAAAATCCATGCATGGGGGCAGGGTTTCCCCTAAGCCCAGCCTGCACCCTTTCCAATCTGGGACCCCTTGAGGGATGTCTGACTACTGGTCTAGACTAGCAGTTGGATATCCCTTTCACAATCCTGGGCCACTGGCACCTAACTGCTTACCTGCCTGTCTGCCTGATCACCCCTAACTGTCCCCTCCCCCACCGCTGGCCTGGTCCCTACAACTGCCCCCTCAGCCAGTCTAGTTGCCCCAGTTGTCTCTCCCCCAACTGGCCTGGTCACCCCTAACTCCCCCCGTCAGCCTGATCACCCCTTACTGCCCCTCCATGCAGGCCTGGTCACCCCCAACTGCCTCCCTGTCAGCCTGGTTACCCCTAAATGCCCACCCCACCCCACCAGTTTGGTTGCCCTTTACTTCCCCCTCTGCCAGTCTAGTCTCCCCCACTACCCACCCTGTGGGCCTGGTCTCCCCACACAGCCTGTTTGGTCATCAGTTCAATTTTGATAGTGGATTGGGCTTTTATATATATAGATTTATTCTTTTTTATTTTTCAGGCTATTACCTGTTTAATAACTTAGAATGGCACCATTGTTCATCAAGTAGCTTAACCTTGAATCATTCATCTGGAATTACTAGTAATGTTTATCTTAACCAACCTCATTTTATCCAGTTCTCATTGACCCTCGTTTTAGACCTCAATATCATTCCTCATAGATATTCTACTCATTGTCACATTCTTTTTCTATACACCAATATACTTGAATAAATGCTTTAAATAAGTATCTGTTTGAAGTGACTACGCTTGAAATTCTTAGTACCATGTTGGCAATAGTTTCCTTGGCTTGCTAAAGAAATCTAAAAATACTAAGCTTAGATTCATTTATACCTCCAAAAATATCATACCAATACTAAGATGTCTGAATAGTGCTAGTATTTAGGAGATTTTAGTAGGGAGAATAACTTACTATTTGTTTTTATTTAATAGGTAAAATTGCACTTATGATAGTATTTTATATTAATTCAACAAACATTTACTTCTCTCCTATTATTTTGCCAGTTATTAGAAATTCATAGTAAATATATTGGACAAAAATTCCAATGATCACAGAACTTAAATTTAATTGATTGTAAAGAACAATAAAATAAGTAAAATGTAAGTTATTCAATAGGCAACAAGTGTTTGGAGAACACTAGAGGAGGAAAACTGGATCCAAAGTTTTTGGGGCAGTGTCTACATATCAATCAGTGGATGTCTCACTAGAAGATGACAGTCAGTTAAGGTTTAGAGAGGAAAGTGAGTGAGCCATGCAAGTATCCTTAGAAAAGGCTGCAATCTAAAGAAAGCACCAATGCAAAGACTGAAAATAATATTTGGAATTTATATTTCATCAGTCATAAATTTGACTCTGCCCAGCTCCCTGATATAAAACTTACAATTATTGATCACAGAAGTATGTTTCAGCAATTTTATATGATAACTAAAGGCCTGTTGCATGATACTTGTGCAATAGGCCCCTGGCTTCACTCCCAGCTCAGGAGCCAGCAAGTTCCCACTCCCCAGGCCATTGGGGAGCTGGAAAGTCCCCTCTCCTCAATCGCCCAGGAGCTGGCACTTCCCCATTCCCTGGCCGCCTGGGAGCAGGCATGTGCAATTGTGGGTGATCAGACCAGCTGGAGAGGATGGAAAGTTGGGAGGTACCAGGCCTAAAAGGTAGGGCAGTTGGGGGCAATCAGCCCTGCAGGGGAGAACAGTTGGGGGGGACAAGGCTTGCAGGGGAGGGCAATTGGGGGTGACCAGGCATGCAAGAGAGGACATTTGGGGTAACTAGGCTGGCAGGGGAAGACAATTAGGGGCAATCGGGCCAGCAGGGGAGGGCAGTTAGGGGCAACTAGGCTGGTAAAGGAGGGAAGTTAGGGGTGACGGGGCCAGCAGGGAAGAGCAATTGGGGGTGACCAGGCCTGCAGGGGAGGACAGGGGTGAATAGGCCAGCAGGGGAGTGCAGTTAGGTTAACCAGGCTGGCTGGGGTGGGCACTTAGGGGCAATCAGGTCGGCAGGGGAGTAGTTAGACATCGATCAGGCTGGTAGGGGAATGGTTGCAGGGGTCCTCAAACTTTTTAAAGTGGGGGCCAGATCATGGTCCCTCAGAGAGCTGGAGGGCCGGACTATATGAACTACTAATTCCTACTGTAACACCTTGGCTGTGCTCACTGCCCAAAAAACCTGGCGGGCCGGTTCAGACTCCTCTGTGGGCCGCATGTGGCCCACGGGCAGTAGTTTGAAGACGCCTGGAGGAGGTGAGCAGGCTGGCAGGCAGAAGGGGTTAAAGGCAATCAGGCAGTCAGGCAGGAAGGCAAGCAGTTGGGAGCCAGCAGTCATGGATTTTGAGAGGGATGTCAGATTGCTCTCAAGGGGTCTCAGATTGGAGAGAGTGCAGGCTGGGCTCAGGAACACCCCCTCCGCCCCCATGCACAAATTTCATGCACTGGGCCTCTAGTATAAAATAAACTATTTTTATAACCAAAGATGTATTTTTACAGGATACTGTCATATTATAGTACACCAAGTAAATTGTTATATTTTCTGAAGATTTGTTAGTGCTATTGCTTCCATATGGGGAGTGTAAATACCCCGCCCATAGGAAGTCCAAATAATTGCAGTTATCTTCTATTGTATTGTCTGCTGTGGACATGTAAGTCTGTATTGATAAGAATAAGAGTGATTTTTAAATTTTATCAGAGCAGGGCTCCGTTATACAAAGAACAAGTGTGGAAATAATTAATGATCCTACAATATTGGATTGTATTACAAAATCAAGCCAGTTAGTAATCAAGGCATTGGGAACATACTTTAGCCAAATCTTATAAGATAGTGTAAATATTTTTAAAATCCTTACTTATAAAGGCATGTTTGGCAAGCACACTGTGAGCTGACAAATATACTCACATCTTCAAGAGGACATGACAGCTAGCAGGGTCGTTGGACAGCCTGAAATTTTGTTAATAGTACTTTTTCATATACCTTATGGGGTAAACCATGCACAAATATGCTGCCTACTCTCCATCCTTCTTTGATTAACTTCATAAGAGCAATGATTTATGGGAGGAAGCTGTTTCTTCATTGACCTTTTGTGATTCTCCTTTCAGAAGATGACAAATGGCATGCTCTGATTCCAGAGAGGGTGATGGCATAGTATTCCAATCAAGACCATTGTAGCAGCCATTTGCAGATTTCAGCTTCTTCCTCCTTCAGGAGGCTTACACCGAGCAGAAATAGACCTAGACTTGCTTTCACTTATTCTCGTGATTAACATGTTCAGTAGAAAGAAAATTCCAACAAATCTCTGTTAATTGCAATTTGCACCAAGAGATTTCAAGGAGCTGGAAATGAACCTAGTTGAATTCCGCATTGCACCTTCACCTGCAGTGGTTCTTCAAGGTAAAATTTAACCTAGAAGAAAATCATCAGGGGAAAATTTTGAGTCTGAATTTTTAAAGCTCTTCTTTGGTACCCTTTCATGGGCACAGTTGGCTGTCAAGTATACTAGCGCTTTTCTAACGATAGCCCAGAAGAACCTTGAGAATATGGATCTGATCTTGTTTTCAAAGAGGAGGGTGAGGATGGGTGGGTAGTAAGATACTAGCCATCTCCCTCACTACAGAAAAACCCAAAATGTATATATTCTACTTATTGGGTTTAATTATATCTCTTCTACACTCAGATAATAAAAATCAATAGGACCACCCGGGCTGGTGTGACTCAGGTAGTTGGGCATCAACCCATGGACCGAGGCAATCAACCCATGCAATGAAAGGTCACTGGTTTGATTCCTGGTCAGGGCACACGACTAGGTTGTGGGTTTAGTAGGTCAGGGTGCATATAGGAAGCAACTGAACTGTGTTTCTTTCTTACCTTTCTCTCTCTCTCTCTCTCTCTCTCTCTCTTTCTCTCTCTCTCTCCCCCTCCCTCCATCCCTCCCTCCCTCCTTTAACAAATAATAATAATAAAAAAATACTAAAATCCAATAGGCAATAGGACCTCCAATTCAGGTTTGTTATATCAAAATGGAATAAATTTGTTATCTCAAATTGCTTAAAATTTATCTCACTCATATGTATCCATTTATGTAGAATGTTAGAGAACTTCACACATCCTGGTAGATAGGGAGAGAGTTAACAGACACCACCTTATTTAAAAATATGGCTGAATAGAAAAGCTTAGCAGTTTCAGGCACTAATCACAGAATAATCTATTGCTGTTATAATAGAAACCAGTTTGACTCCTGAACTTGCATCATTTTCTCCAATGGTGATAGATCTGGGGCCTTGGCCTCAACCCCGAGAAAACACAATTTTATATTATTTCCTCTAGCTCCAACAAAAGTGATCTTCTCCAAGCTGTAATTTTTTGTTTAATCATTTAAGCATTTTATGACAGGCTTACATTGCTTCATCTTGTGCTATTCTCCTTTGAGAAAAATAATTGGGTGGGAGGAGCCTTAAAGTAATGTTTTATTTTTTTTTCTGTTCTTTTTCTCTATTAACAAATGAATAGATTTGAAAGAAATAATTGTTTGGACAACTATAATTAGTGCAATCCTTTCAGAATAGTTTGTTGGCTAATGATTAAATTGGAATGCTACATGTGAGCGTAGTGTAATCTGACTTCAAATAACAATTCTGATTTTGTTTTGGTAGACCATAAATGACTTAGGAGAGTAGTTTACTTGGAAATAAAAACAAAGTATTTTTCAATTTTTCATATGTTTTCAAAATCAACAAAACAAAATAGTTTTCTATATAAGAATATTAAAGTAATGGTACCTACTTGAAGCAATGTGGTATCTACTATTTTGGTGACACTTGATGGGTTCCATACCGTCAGTTTCTTCTTAGAAGACTGACAGGTCCTGAACTATCAGTGACTGTGCCAGCCAGATGATAGTGATTACTAAATAATTTATATTTATAGTGTTTCTTTCTTCTACTCATTCTAAATACATGTCTATGTAATACTTTTCTCAAAAACTTAATCTATTTGCTACTGAATCAAAGAACAACCAAAAAAAATGTCATTTCAAACAAAAGAAAGAGGAGAAAGTTTAAAGTTCAATAATATCATACCTAATTAAATTGCAAGAGCCCATATAAGATGTGCCATGCTCCATTTAAAATGTGGGAAAATAATTTTAATGTATAAAATTAAAAGAAATATTTAAAATATCAAAATTGTAATTCCACATTAGCTGTGACTTAATTTAACTCTACCATTTTGTCTAAATAGTGACAATATAGCGATGGGAAAAAGTAGGTTTACAGTTTTTTTGTATGCAAAATAATACAACAATAATAATGTAAGAATAAAATCTGTGTTTCATTTACAACTATAAACCTACTTTTCCCAACTTTGTATATATTTAAGAATAAGAGAAGAAAGAATGATATTTGCTTTGAATGATAAGCTCTTGAATTAACTAGAGTAAAATTAATGTGTTGTAATTTGAATCAACTCAACCAACCTTAAAGAGAGAAGGATAATAGGATAAAGTTTTAGAATATCTGACTATTAAGGTCCATCTTTTAAATTCTAACTCCCCATACCATGAAAAGCATGGAGGACTCTCATAGTTTAGTCAATAGGACTATTTTTGTCTTATTGAGAGATTACAAAATGATTGATTTGATCTGTTTAATATGAAAAAAGAAAGTCACTGGACTGGGAATAAAAGATCTGGCTTTTCTATTACATGGTTATATAATCTTGAGAAATCATCTCACCTCTGTGAATCTTATTTTCTTCATCCAACTGTATCAAATGATGATTAAGATTATTTGTTCTGGAACAGACTTTTTAAGGTGGAATTTGCAGTCCACCATGTATGTGTTATACTCGGCAGGTTTCCTGATATCTCTGGAACTGTTTCCTCACGTTCACAATGCAGATTCTAGTGCCAGCTTTTAGGGTTGTTGTGAAGACTGAGTATGGGCATTTAAACCATTTAGAATAGTGTTTGGTCCATTGTCTATTTTTAATAAACGTAGTTGGATTTAACATGCTGTGATGCTATCATAAATTAAGTATTTAACCGTCATTTTAATTGACATATTCATTTCATTGATATGTGCATGTATTCAAGATGTGAATATAAAATGAGAACACTGGCTTCTTAGATTATCCACTTAAAATTGTGTATGTGATGAATGCTTTGCCAACGTGTAAGGAAGAAAATGTGCAATGTATAGTATATAACACATTTGGCTCAATTCAGATGAGGACAGGTGGGCATGTGAGACTGTCAGCACTCCTCCTCCAATCAGACTCAACCACTTGCAAGACTAGCCCAGCAGCAGAGACTTGGTGAGGAGTTTAAAAAGGAGGCTCTTGTACCCAAAAGAAGATGATTTATGGTGTTATTGATATGGAATCTGTTTTCTCTCAGTTTCTGGGAATTTGCTTTGAATTCTCCAGAGGATTTTATGTAAAAGATGTTTTGAAGATGATGTTTGAAAGATCTGGGATAGGTGTGGCAGATGGCAATGTGTAAGCCATAGTTGGTGTGGATAACATAGCCCTCATCACAATAAAATATTCTGCAAGGCTCCAGAAACATAAGAGGGACTTTAGTTTCCCCCCAAAAAATGTAATTGTGGTGAAATACACATAACATAAATTTAATCATCTTAACCATTTTAAACTGTATGAAGTATACAATTTATAGTGGTATTTATATTTTTCTACAAACACTCTCCAGAATTCTTTTCATCTTGAAAAACTAAAATCTATACCCACTAAACAACTCTCCAATTCACCTCTCCTTTCAGCCTCTCGCAGACACTATTCTATTTTCTGTCTCTATAAATTCATCAATAGGAGGTACCTCCTGTAAGTGGAATCAAACAATACTTGTCTTTTTATGCTGGCTTATTTCACTTGGCTTAATATCTTCAAAGGTCATCCATGTTGCAGCATATGTCAGAATTTTCCTATTTTCTAAGGGTAAATAATATTTCATTGTAGTTATAGGTCACTTGAGTTGCTTCCATCTTTTGGATATTGTATATAATGTTTATATAAACATGGTTGTACAAATATCTCTTCCAGACTCTGCCTTATTTTTTAGTATAAAACGATTAGAAGTGACTTTGCTAAATTATATAGTAACCAGAGGCCTGGTGAATGATATTCATGCATGGGGGAAGGGGGTGGTGGTGTCCCTCAGCTCAACTTTCACTCTTTCCAATCTGGGACCCCTGGAGGGATGTCTGACTGCCCATTTAGCCAGGTCCCAGTGGGATTGGGCCTAAACAGGCAGTTGGACATCCCTCTCACAATTCAGGACTGCTGGTTCCCAACTGCTCGCCTGCCTGCCTTCCTGATTGCCCCTAATCACTTTTGCCTGCCAGCCTGACCACCCCCTAACCACTCCCATGCCAGCCTGATTGATGTCTAACTAATACCTGCCAGCCTGTTTGTCCTCAACTTCCCTCCTCTACCAGCCTTGTTACCCCTAACTGCCCTCCCCTGCAGGGTTGATCACCTTCAACTGCCCTGACTTGCAGGCCTGGTCCCTCTCAACTGCCCTCCTTGCAGGCCTGGTGCCTCCCAACTGCCCTCCTCTGCTGGCCATCTTGTGGTGGCCATCTTGTGTCCACATGGGGGCAGCCAGCTTTGACCACATGGGGGCAGCTATTTTGCATTGGAGTAATGGTCAATCTGCATATTACTCTTTTATTAGATAGAAGAGAGGCCTGGTACATTGGTGTGGGCCAGCTGGTTTGCCCTGAAGGGTGTCCTGGATCAGGGTGGGGTTTCCCTTGGGGTGTGGGGCGGCTTGAGTGAGGGGCCTGTGGTGGTTTGCAGGCCAGCCACCCTTCCCCTCCCCCTCCCCCTGGCAATGCAAGCGGAGGTCCTGGTATCTGGAGTTTTTTACCTTCTACAATTAAAACTTTGTTACCTGGAACAGAGTCAAGCCTCCTGCTTGCTCCTTAGGGGCTGCTATTTCTGTTTGGATTTCTTTACCTTCTGTAATTGAAACTTTGTAGCCTAGAGTGGCTGCTTAGGCGGCAAGGGCAGGCAGAAAGCTTGGCTTCCTATTTTGCCTGGGAAAGCCAAGCCTCCCTTGTACTCTCTTGGCTGTAGTCATCTTGGTTGGGTTTATTTGCATACTCGCTCTGATTGGCTAGTGAGCATGGCTGGTGGGCATGGCTTGTGGATGTATTGGAGTGAGGTTTAATTTGCATATTACTCTTTTATTAGGTAGGATTCTATACATAATTATTTTTGAAGAACCTGCATAATGATTTCCATCAAGGTTGTACCATTTTATATTCTTACCAGCAGTACACAGTTCCAAATCTTTGCTAAAACTTGCCATTTATTTATTTTTATAGTAGCCATCTCAATGCGTGTGAGCATAACAGGACCTTTAAAATACCCCCCCCCCCCACTCTAGATACCACTCTAGATATAAGCTCCTCAAGATAAGTATAAGTGTCTTGTTTACTGTTGTATTCCCTCTGCTTCACTCAGTGTTCAGAACTCAATACAGGTTCAATGAATATGTTGTCTTTTTCATTCTTGACATGGATTCAGATGTTCCCCATTTTCCACTGTTTTGTACTGCTCCACCTCATCATTGACTGTGTTCATGGGCTGTGTGTATATGCATATATGTTTGGTTAATCTCTTCCAGTCCTCATGACTCCCTCCCCTCTGAGATCTGTTATTTTGTTCCATGCCTCTGGTTCTATTTTTTTTTTTTACATTTTTTATTAAATTATTATCTGTGTATATATTTTAACATTGCCCCCCCCCCCCCATACATACTCTCCCTTCTGGTTCTATTCTGTTAGTCACTTTCTTTTGTTCATTAGATTCCGCATGTGAGTGAGATCATATGGTGTTTGTCTTTCTCTGACTGGCTTATTTTACTTAGCATAATACTCTCTATGTCCAGAAATGCTGTCAAAAAGGGTAAGAGTTACTTCTTTATTATAGCCCAGTAGTGTTCCAGTGTGTAAATGTACCAAATATATATTTTTTTAATCCACTCATCTGCTGATGAACACTCAGGCTGTGTCCAAATCATGGCTATTGTATAGTAAAGCTATACAAAAACTACATGAACACAGGAGTGCATGTAGTTTTTCTGATTGGTGTTTTGGGATTTCTAGGATATATTTCCAGAAGTGGGATCACTAGGTCAAATGGAAGTTCTATTACTATCATCAATAAATATAAAAATAAAAGAAGCACATCATAGAATTGGCACCTTTGAGGCTTTTCAGAAATGTGAAATGCCAGAGAGCAGCATCTTAATCAGGGTGATTTCCCAACAAGCTCAAGGTCTTATCAGAGCTGACTTACTTCTCTGGAGAGATTCAAGGGCAGTGGGTATCAATAAGACAACTGCTGAGGAGAAAATCAGGCAGACAAATATCTGTAAGGATACAAGTATTACCTGAGCATATTTGGACACTCCTTGGGGTCTTCTATAATCATTAAGGGATACATGAGATTAAGTAAAGTAAGAATGAAATGCAGTAGGGATGTTGACTCCTTACCACTAGGTTGTCAATAAAATTCAAATGTTACCATTTCAGTGACTCAATTTGATTTTAATTCTAAGTAGCTATCCTGACCCCCAAATGGGCTGAGTTTTCTCTACTTTATGAGTTAGTATTTCTGAGTAATTGGCTCATTAATTTTTTACATTATAAGCAAATTAGTGGTGATACTATTTCACATATTACTAACAATAATTGATGTAAAGAAGAAATGCTAATGAACAGCACAAGTTAGCTTGAGTTCATGGCTTCAAAATGAGCTTGATCTGGCAATGACTTCTGCTGGTTATTATTTTTTTAATAAAAAGAGGTTGTGTTTTTTTTTAAACACACACACACACATAGATGACTCCAGATGCTAGTTAGCGTGTCAGAGGTCATAGAAAATGTACAGAATTTATATGATTATCTTTTCTACTGTGGCCTATGTCTTTGTATCACTTTGTGAAAAGGCTCAGACCTACAGCTAATATGGGAATAATGTGCTAATTTTTAGAAGTAGGATCAATAATAATACAAGGTCCAGAGAAGGCTGAAATTATAATAATTGTAAAGATTGTACATTTACAGAGAAAACAAGCCAGTAGAGGACAGGCAATAAATTAGATGTATGTAGAGACTGAGGGCAAGTTGAGGAGAGAGATTCCATGCTTTCAGAGGGAGCAGGAGAGAATAGCCTGTGTCTAGAGTTGTCTCTGAAAAAATGCACCGACCTCTCACCGCAGTCCTTTCTGAGTGTCCTTGGCTAGTAGATTCCTGTCTGGTATCCCACCCACTCCTGCTCCTGCTCTTTGAGTTCATGCTTAACTAGAGTCAGCCTTGAATGTTCTCCACTTAGTAACTTGGTTATTACTAAATTCAATGGTCTGTTACATAAACTGATAGAATATAAATATAAAAATAAAAACTATTTCTGTTGCTCTGAAAACTAAATTGAATACTTTGAGAGAAGGAAAAAAGGAATTTAAACAATATGCTATGGAATGAGACGTTGCCAAATCAAGTCTAAAGAGTTGGGGGTGCACATAGTGTTAAAGCATTCTACTCATATATTTTATTTACCTTTGTCCTTTATACAATGTGAGACATTATAAATTGATGGTAATTTTTGGTTGTGGTTTATTCAAGAAGATTCTCTTTAATCAAATTTTTACAAAGAAAAAAAAAAGCTTCTACCCTCTCTGAAACTTTTATTAAACAAATATACACTTTCATACTTAAGTTAAAATAAGATATTTAAGTTAGGAGTGTGTCATATTTTGGTCTACAACTTAAAGTGAATTTCAATTAATCTACCAAGTCCCAACCCCTTTGCATTGAAAACAGCACTTTTACTCTCCTTTTGATTAAAGTTTAAATGAGTTTGTAATTCCATCACCCCTCCTTCCCCACCGGGGGAAAACAAAACAAAACAAAATACAAAACTATATTATGTAACTTTTCACGGATTATTTGACACTTTTCCATAGTTAGGAAGGACACGGTGAGGCAGAACACATTATATAAGAGGGGCATTCGGAGAAGGGTAGCTAGAACTCAATAGCAAAATGTTAAAGCTAACAAGGTGAGATTTGTTTTCTTGCAGAAGGGGAATTCACTACTATTTAAAAAATATAAACTAGTGTTATGATATTTCTGTTTATAATATTTAGTTCTACATTTAAATTTCACCTTTTCCTAAGAGTATTGGAAGTGGCTTATAGTAAAACACAATTCATTAAGATTGAACCATTAATGGAGAATTGTTCTTTTCGAGCATTTGTTGCACTCCAGTTCTATGTTGCATTTGAAAATGTCATTGCATTTAAAAAATCGGAACCTGTAAACAGTTTAGAAAAAAAAATGTCAGCTGTACACAACTGCATATGTGTTATCCTTCCTTTACTGTCTTTACATTTTTGTTACCTAAAGAAAATTTTAACTATATAGTTGCAGATTTACAAAGAGGCATTTAAAGAAAGTGTCTATATTAATTTTTTAAGATGTAGTTTGATTTGATTTCATTTAGATGTGTACACCTTAGTACACACATGTATGTGGTTATGAAGAGGAAAATGGTTGTTTTGGAAGATGACTGTGTAATAGAGATTTTGTTTTGCTGTGTCGCTAGAAGATCTATAAAAATCAAATTCAGGACTTGCCTACTTATTGATTTTATAATTTCAGTCTTAAAACTACATCACTATTTTTTGCCACTCTATACCAAAGACTATGCTCATCTAATATCTATACATCTCTTTGCTCTGTTTTCTGCAGTAGTTTCTAAGCTATAATAAAGTCTATATCACTTATAGGTCTAATTTGCTGACTCCATAAATCTGCCTCATCTCTTGACTGACAACAGTGAATTCATTAATTTCTAACAGACATTTTAGACAAAGGATCTCCTTTCAGACAAAAGGACTCCTATTCTTAGATGAGGGCATAATGATGCCCTTATACATATTTTGACTGGGGATAGACTAGCAATATTCTCATCAAGTCACATGGTGTTCTGTAGAACCCAAAGAGAATGATCAATATTTATAATTATTACAAGTGTCCAATCCTTGTTGTGGAAAAAGAAAATTTTAGAAATCTAAAGTTATTTTAGCTCAACAACCTATATATGTTGGGTTCCCAAAATATATACTTGGATTTCACCTACTCAAAAATGTGCTTAGTTATAGTAGATCAAAATAAAAAGAACTGGGTTTTATTTTTATTATTTTTTAAAATATCCAGTATTACTGATGTAGGATTTTTATAGGAGGTTCAAACACAGAGAGGCAAATATCCATTTTGTCTAATACAATATCCATTTTAAAGAAGTTGAGAGGTTCATTATAGTTCTGATCTGCTCATTCCATTAAAGAAATTATTAAAGTTGCTTCAGGATGCAGCCAAAGTAATGAAGTGCTCAGAGTAATATCTTATAAATGTCATTCTTACAACTAATGGCTTCTGAGTAGCCATTTTACATATTAAACCTTTTAGATTTATCTTTTTTGAATACATATAATTTTGAGAAAGAGACTGTCTTAGTATCAAGTATGTATCCCATTGTACACTTAGTATCAAGTATGTATCCCATTGTACACTTTTATGAATGCATGTTTATGTGTGTGTGTGTGTGTTTGTGTGTGTGTGTGTATGTGTGTACAAGGCACTTATACTGTAATTCAGGGATTCAGGTTCACTCTAACTCCATTAAAGTACATTTGAATTTGGAACAAATAGATATCACAAAAATGTGCCCAGCTTTACACTTTCAGCAGTCTGCTTTTATATGTTTAATTCTAATCTTAGCAAATCTCTCTCTTAATTCTAATCTTAGCAAAAAGATGGTCACGTCTAAATGTAAGATTTGCAAATTTCATAAATGTTTTGCCATGTTTACTATGCCGCTAATTCTAGGGAGGGTGCCTGTGATTTTAATTTAAAAACTAAAAGTGTAGGTGACAGAATAAGATGTCTGGAATCTAGCACTGCCATTTATCTTCTGTGTAATGCTGGACAAGTTCTTTAATTTGTTCACGTCTCAATTTCCTGAAATATAGAATGAATCTGTTACTGGCTGCTGTGTTTGTCTGAGGCTGTGACTAGCCCTGTTGACCTCTAAGTTCTGGTGATCACGCACAGCAATTGACTTACTTTAAACACTTTCCAACATCAAAGTGTTCAAAGTATATCAATTGTGATCACCAGTTCTAGTCTTCTCCTGCACACTTGTCCAATTAGATCATAAACTCTAATTCTTAGTGTTCTTCTAATTCATAGCTCATTTAAAACATTTACTTTAAAACCTAACAAATATTTTTCTTGAATACCTAGGTAACTGACCTATTCATTTTATTTAGTGTGGATTTTTTATAACCTTATTCCTCCCTCTTTTTTCCCCCTGTTTTATGCTTTATATCCTCAAAGAAGTGTAAAAGTTGTTGAAATTCTTTAGCTGAATAGTGTGTGTGTATGTGTGTGTGCATGTGTGGTATGTGAGGAGAAAAAAAATAACTGTAATTGTTGGCATAATGTAATAATATCTTCCTCTTTTTAAAAGATTAGTATGGATACCTATCTGCTCAGATAATAGAGTTTCAAGATGTCTTAAATTTACTTGACAATAATGCACTAGCTAATTCATATAAACAACATGTTTTTCTTTTAAAAAAGTAAAAATTATGCTTCAGTAGGAAAAGCATTATAAACATCTTTGGTTTTAAACTAAAAGGACCTTTTTGTTCTCTTTTTAAATTTCACAGTTTAAATTTTTTCATTTTCCTATGTGTGAATATTTCTCAGAGGGGGTGAGTCTAAATTTAGTGTTGAAGGATTAAGAGATTAACCATTTAAAGGGATAAGAAACAAGGAAATGCATGACCATATATATATAGTTTCATATGATACAGTAAAATCTAAATTATAGTGAGACCAACTGGCCATGGTTTCCCTAGCTGCTGTGGAGTCCTGGCGATGAGGTGGTATTTACTGATAATGGCTTTATCAGCATCGCTGGCCATATTGGAGGCTGCTGAGAGTTCACTGACGTTAGTGAATATAGACTATAAAGAGATGACTAGAGTGGTACAATCTAGTGGTGTGAATGATGTTCTGTTATCTGTTCTATTTTCTGAACCTTGTGGCAGAGAACTTAGAGCTCAAAGACAATGGGGCAGTGATGACAGAGAGCATAGATCCTTCCTATACAGCAGTGGTCTCTGAACCAATGGCATCAGCCCTGCTCAGGAGCTTGTTAGAGTTGTAGAATCTCAGACATCTCCTCACAAATGCTGCATTAGGATCTGCATGTCAACAAGTTACTCATGGGATTGCACAGCATATTAAAGTTTGTGAAGCCCTGATTTGGATTCCAGTTTTGAGAAGGTTGACTGTGAAGGAAGAAGCAATAACAAGGCAGCAAAGAGAGGAAGATGTATAATCCATACATTTTATTATTGTTGTTATTGCTATTTAACAGACTAAGCACAGGAAAATGATGTTGGAGTTTAAAGTATATCAATTACCTACAATAGCAAATCAAACAATAACACATAGTATGTAATTTTTGTGCATAGATTTGGATGAGCCTCAGAGTAGTTATGATATTTAACCAAATTACAAAATAAGATGTTGAACTATATTTCAAAGGCAGGTCTTGTCTCTCTTCTGAGCTTGTACCCATTATGGTGAAGGTTGATTCTTCATGAGAAGAAACATATTGCATTAAGTAAAGTTTGGCAGCTATCAGGTTGTGATTGTTCATTTTGCTATTATCTTTGATAGTATCAAATAAAGCACAAATTGCTTAATTTATTTATTTCTTAATTATTTATGTAATAAAGCAGACAAGTCAATTTGGCTAATAAAATAATGGAATATTTAGAAAATATTTTGTGAAATGATAGGTTCATAATAGACATAGTTTCTACTATTGTTGCTACTATTTTGGCAGCCAAATATCATAAAAAATTTGAATATAATTTCATACAAATACTAGAGGCCTAGTGCATGAAATTTGTGCACAGGTGTGGGGGGGTGTATATCCCTTAGTTCATCCTGCACCCTCTCCAATCTGGGACCCCTTAGGAGATGTCCAACTGCCAGTTTAGGGCTGATCCCTCTGGGTCTAAACAGGCAGTCAGACATCCCTCTCACAATCTAGGACTGCTGACTCCTAACTGTTTGCCTGCCTCCTCCCTGATTGCCTCTAACTGCTTCTGCCTGCCAGCCTGATCACCCCTTAACCAATCCCCTGTCATCCTGATGGTGCCTAACTGCTCCCCTGGCAGCCTGTTTGCCCCTAATTACTCTCCCCCACAGGCCTGACCCCACCCAACTGTTCTTCCCTGCACGCCTAGGTCCCTAGCATTTTTGTTGGGATGTATTTACCTTCTATAATTGAACTTTGTTGCCTTGAGCAGAGGAGGCCAAGGCAGGCCAGGTCTGCAGAAGTTTGGCTTCCTTCATTGCTGCGGGCAAATCAAGCCTCCTATTCTCTCCAGCTCTGTGGCTGCTGCTATTTTTGCTGGGATTTATTTATCTTCTATAATTGAAACTTTGTAGCCTTGAGAGAAGGCCTGGGCCTGCCAGGGTGTGATGAAAACTTGGCTTCCTCTATTGCTGGAGAAACCCAAGCCTCCTGCTCTCTGTGGCTACAGCCATCTTGGTTGGGTTAATTTGAATACTTGCTCCTGGTTGGCTGGTGGGTGTGCCTTATTGGTGTGGTGGAGTGATAGATGATTTGCATATTACTCTTTTATTAGACAGGAAGGATACTCAGTCTCCCAGCGAATAGTCTATGGGAAATGCAGTGCTCATCCTATTTGGTCTAGTAATAATTAATGTCGTTTTCAAATACTTTTTTAAATCGAATTTATTTAAACAATACAACAAAATTTAATCAACAATATAGTTGCCGTTGTTTTCTACTACTTGTGCCCAATGCTCAGGAAGCATTTTAATCCCTCTGTTGTAAAATTCTTGTGATTTTGATGCAAAAAATTCGGTCAATGCATTTTTGAGGCATTCTTCATTATTAAATTTTTTTCCAAGAAGAAAGTTTTGCAAAGAATGAAAAAAAAAATGGTAATCGGAAGGGGCAATATCAGAAGATATGCAGGTTGAGGGAGAACTTCCCATTCCAACTGGCGCAGTTTTTCAGCAGTGATTCTTGCAGTATGCGGTCGTGCGTTATCGTGGTAAAGAATTACGCCCTTCCGATTAATCAGCGCAGGTTCTTTTTTTCTTAAAGCTTGGGCTAACCTTTCCAATTGGACACTATACACTGCACTTGTAATGGTTTGGTTAGATGGTAAAAGTTCATAATGAAGAATTCCTTTAAAATTCCACCAAACACACAACATCACTTTTTTCGCATGCAAGTCAGGTTTTGGCGTGGGCTGTGGAGCCTCATTTTTGTCCAACCATTGAGGCCGCCTTTTCAAATTAACATACCACACCCATTGTTCATCTCTGGTAACAATTTGCTCTAAAAACGGCAAACGGTTTTGACGAGAGAGGAGCGAACTGCAAATTGTGACTCTTTGATTACGGTTGTTGTCGGTCAACTCATGAGGAACCCATTTTCCAAACTTTTGGACTTTGCCAAGTGCACGCAATTAATTGGAAATTGTTTTTTTGTGAACAATTTAAAGTTGTCGCAAGCTCTTGTTGGGTAATTTGAGGATTTTGCACCAAAAGAGCTTGAAGAGCTTCTTGATCAAAATTGGACACATGGCCTCGACCACTCTTGTCATCTAACAAAAAATTCCCTCGCGAAATTTCTCAAACCAATGCTGGCATTTTCTGGCGCTAACTGCATCTTGACCAAGAGCACTACAGATGTTTTTTGCAGCCTCACTTGCTTTTCTTCCTAATTGGAACTCGTAAAGCATGCAGTGCCGAATATGCTCTTCATCCGCCATTTTCTTAGCCCTAGTTTTGCAACAAAAACCAAACCAAACACAAACTTTTTCAAGCAAAACTTGTTAATTGCACTTCACAGGTTCTGTAGATACCACGTGTTTGAGGTTATGTCAATACAAGTCAACGCCAAGCAAGATTTTAAACGAATGTTTAAAAACGACATTAATTATTACTAGACCGGATAGATCCGTGGTTGGCAAACTGTAGCTTGTGAGCCACATGCAGCATTTTGGCCCTTTGAGTGTGGCTCTTCCACAAAATACCACATCCTGGGCGAGTCTATTTTGAAGAAGTGTCATTTGGAGAAGTTTAAGTTTAAAAAATTTGGCTCTCAAGAGAAATTTCAGTCATCGTACTGTTGATATTTGGCTCTGTTGACTAATGAGTGTTTCATCCACTGTCCTAGTTCATCTTCATGGTTGAGGCACCCTCTCCCTGAGCTGCACAGCTAATTCCTCTCCAGGAATTGTTATTAACTAAAGGAAGCTGTTTTGTCATCTCCAAGGGCAGTTCACACTCAGTGACTATGGAGATATAAAGACCTAGCCTTCCTGCTTTAATTGGGTATTACTGGAGAGCATCTGAGCTCTAGAATGCTATGTGGAATCAACTAAAGCCTCTGTTGCAAGGCATTGTAGTTGAATTCAGTGGAGTGTTGGAGCCAGCTCCACTGGCTTCTGAGAACAAGTTTTGTGTGTCATTTCCAATTCCACATTCAGTGAATTTATGATAGTAACTTGAAAGGATTAAATATACCACAAAAATTGGCAGATGCTACAAATCAAATAGTAAGTTTTACCTCCTGGAGGAGTTGTTAAAGCAGTTACCCAGATATCAGAAGTTCAAGTACTCCTTCTGTTCAAGCCTGTATGCTTTCTTCTTTACATTTGTTATTTTAAATTGCATGCCTCAATGAATCCCAAGAATGCACCCCTTTCTGCAATCTGTTCCCAGAGAGCACAACCTAAGACAGGGGCCTTTTTGCAGAATTCAGATATCTTCAACATTTTACAGTTGTTCGGCCAACAATGGCCTGTGCTTGTAACCGAATTTTAGTGGAACACAGTCATTCCCATTCATATACTTATCCTCAATGACAGCTTTCAGGACAGATGAAATGACACAGATATATGTGCTCCACCAAACCAAAAATGCTTACTGTCTGGCTCTTTACAGAAAATGTTTGCTGACTTCTGATTCACTGAGTAGGTTTTATATCTCCCTAAGATCCAAAATCACCTCACTCCCCTTCATCCCTTTCAGTTCCTAAACTGCTCCTGTACCTGTGTATTTCTTTTTTGTTTCCAATCGCATACTGCATCCAATTTCCCAAGAAACACTTGACTCCATATTTTTCTCTCTGTCCTTACCGCATTAACATTTAGAGTCTTCTGTACTTCCAGGGTCACTTTTTATCAACTCTTTCTGCAAACAATCTTTCTATGTTAGTTTTCTCTCTACGCTCATTCTACAAACACAGATTTTTATCATACAACTTTTCCATTTAGAACTTTCATTCCATCACCATTAATCAAATAAATAGCAAAATCCTTTTGTGTGTGTGTATGTGTGTGTTCTTTCCTTATATGACCCATCCTCTTTTTCAGTGTTAACTCTCAATCATCTTCAAATACAGCCTCTACTTTATCATCACTGATGCTTTTTTACAAACCAGTAAAGCTCAGTATTATTTTATGTCTTTGTATATAGATCTAGCTTCCTATGATAGTCATTCCTTTTCTGATTTAAAAAATTCTATTCACCTCTCAAAATGCAACTCAAATATTCCTTCAAACTCGGAGGATTCCATTACTACATCTAACAGAATTTGGAATGCATCACTCTTTCCTTGACATTCACAAAGCATGTCACACTTCTCCTTACTTTGTATCCACATGTGTTTTAATATTTGATTTTATATACAGTAAGACCAGTATTGTTTGCACATCTGTCTCTCTACTCAGTGAATGAGTTCTCAGAATCATGGACAATATTTTGTTAGTCTTTTTCATCATCTCCAGAATCTATCACAATGCTTGAGGTATAGTTGGTTCTTAATGAATGCTGCCTGTATGAATAAATAAATAATAATACATTCCTAAAAAAACAAACAAACAAACAAACAAAAAAAACCTGAGATTTGTTGTAGAGAAGGTTTAAGCTTGTCAAATGATAGAAAATGGTATACAACAGATTATAGGATATGATAAAGTTTCTGAATTTGGAAAAAAAAACCATTGCTATCTGACTAGCATACATTTTAATGTGAGGGTTAGGGTTTTGATAAATAAAATGCCTTAGGTGATTTCTGGGTCTAGAGAAAAATTTTGGATTTCTTAGGAAAAGTGTTATATCATTTTGGTTTATGGTCTTCACTGGGCTTTCAACAGACAATAAGCAATGAAATTCCCATTTTTGACATTTTGCATGCCCTTGCTGTATGGTTATGGGAGATTAAATTATACAAATAGTATTTTATAAACTTTTTTCCTCTTAAAATTATACCTTCAGATAGTGTTCTAAAATTTCATGTTTTCTGACACTTAGCTGCTATAGATTGGACATGGCTCTTTAATACAATGAATTAAACTGGCTTTAACAGAAAGAGCAGAGCTTAGTTTTCTTTCACAAATTACCATGGGAACGTGAGTGCTACAAAGCTATTATAGCTCTCATCTGAAGCATTTCAAATAATTTGGAATACCTCAAACCATGACATTCAAAACTTCCCAAGCATGATCATCCAGAATATTGCGGTTAGAAGATCAGGCTATTTTATAATTTATTTTTATTTCAAGTATTTCAGTGGCACCAATTTAATAAATTTTAACTTCATAGGATAGCATTTGAATCAGTGGTATTTTCTAAAAGTTCAAAAAGCACAGACAATGAATGGCTAAAATGCAGCAAGCCCAAATATAAAACAACCAAACTTTAGAAAAAGAAACTAAATCATTAAAGATAAAACAGATGAAATTGACCCAGTGATTTTACATATGATCCTATGAACATTAAAAACATATTTTGGAAAAGATGCCCATTGAAATTCAGATTTTATAACCATCTAAAATGTGAAAATGTAATATTTTGTTAGTAGTGCCACCTACATAATTAACAAGAGAACTGAAATAAGATTGCTTTTCCTTCTTTCAACATGAAGCACAACTTTTATATTTTATATAAGCTTTTACTACTGTCAGTGTGTTGAAGGGTTCTATATGCCACTTATTTTTTAATTGAGATGTGTTCACATTTATTCTTAATTTTGCTTCAATGTTGCTGAAAGTAATTTCATTAAGGATGGATAGGAAGATGACTTTAAAAACACAGCTAATTCCCTTTCTTTTTAAAAAAAAAAATCCTGCTCCTTTGATGTCTTTCTATATTAAAACGGAGACATTTGAATATAATTCAAACATTATGAAGCAAACATTTTTCATGCAATCTTAATTTTTCTTATCACTAACCAATTAGTTTTATTCTTTTTCTTCCTTTGTTATTGAACTATTTAAAATTATCTTATTGTTTACAAAATAATTTATTGATTTTTTTTACAGAGAGGCAGAGAAAGGAATAGAGAGTTAGAAACATTGATGAGAGAGAAATACTGATCAGCTGCCTCCTGCACACCCATTACTGGGAATGTGCTCGCAACTAAGGTACATGCCTTTGACTGGAATCGAACCTGGGACCCTACAGTTCACAGGCTGATGCTCTATCCACTGAGCCAAACCGGTTAGGGCAAAGTTATCTTATCTTTAATGGTCCATTATGGACTATCCTTTAGGTTTCTTTATGTACAGGCAACCTGTATTTTCCCACACAACTCTTAAAAAATGTTATTTTTAATGACTTTAACTTAAGCTCAGGCACATCAGAAAGAATACCAGTTTTTCCTAAAGAAATAGAATATACTAGCTATTTCTTAAATCTTTTACATTCTCAAATTAGCATAGGGCCAAATTCATTATACATTAAGCAAATACATCTGAAAGTATTACAGATGTCCTCCTTCCTCCCCCCATTATTGACCTCTTCCACCTTATCCCTGCCCCAACCCCAGGCTTTCACCACAATATTGTCTGTGTCCATGGGTTATGCATATATATAAATCAATTTTTTGGTTAATCTCTGCCTGCTCACCCACTCCCACCTTCCCTATTCATTCTTAAGGCACTGCTTTCAAACATCCTCTCATGTTACATTTTCCTAAGGACAGTACAGGACTATTTACAGTGCTGGAGGTAAACTGGTGCAGAAAAATAAGTCAGAAAAAGCATGATCTATAATATAGCAGAATGGATTTATCACATTTTGTTTAAAAACAAAGAATAAATGTGTGAAGATAATTTAACTTTTCAGCAATTAAAAATAGATAAAATAATTTAACATAATGAGAAAAGCTTCAGAACAGATTTCTTATTTGATGGCATAATCTGTTTCTGAGCTTCTGATCACAGTATGATTAATGTTAAAGACAAAGTTGAAAACATTTTTAGTATTTTTCTTCCTTCAATACCTGGAAAAAAGAAAAAGAAATTAATGACCATACTTTAACTTGATTGCTACTGAGACTTTCCTAAAAAGGAACTGGCAGATGCCATTAGTAGATTAATTGATTTAATAATGTTCCTAGGAATAGGCTAGCATTTCTGCCTTGACTTGCTTTTCTCTACTGTTTGGTACTCTATAATAGAATTCTACACACTTTATTGAAAGAAAAATAAGGAATTCGTTTCTGGAATTTTAGTTAATCCATTAGCATTTAGAAGTCTCAGAAATTATTGTATTTTCAATTTGCTAGATATACAGCATTTCTTACTGGTAATTAGGCACATGCATTGTTTCTGCAAGGACTCTTTAAAATGCAGTCTGTGAAAATGACACTAGAAAAATAGTGTGTTAAAAGCCTAATGGTGTGTTTATTTTTCAATTGCCAGCAAATAGCACCTTCCAGGGATTTATAACATGGAAGGAATCAAGATCCCTTAAGGTAAAGGATCACGTAAGGTAATCTAATAGGGCAGTCTTAGTTCAGAGAAAGAAAAGGGATGGCTCCCAAGACCCAAGGCAGGTTCTGCTTCCTTCCAGTGGATCCAGAGAAGCAAGGAGGTCCACTCTGCTCTAACCTGTTTTGCAGAAAAAAGGGCTGAGTTTTTGTGAAACATGATTGCTACTTATTTTAGAGGGTTACTGAATCCATAATTTGCCTGGACCCTAGATTCCAGGTCAAAACTAAGTATTGTCATTAATGAAAAATTTGTACGATTCAGAAATTAATATAAAGTTTTATTATAAGAACTCATTATTATTGTAATTATTTAATATTTAATAGTGAACTTTTAAATGACAGTATTGTAAATGGATCATAATTCCTCAACTTAACTTATGTGGATAAAGAAAAATTTTTGTGTGCTTTTAATTTTTATATAAAATATATTTTTAAAAATTTTCTTACAATTTATAATTTTATATTATATCTAAATGGAGTATAACATCATAATTTTTTTCTGGATTTTGAAGTTTTATTAATAGAAACTTTGAGATGATTAGTTGATACTCTGTTTTTAATTCGGGTATAAAATATCTGAAGAATAACTGAATAACAGTATTTTTGAAAGAATCTTTACTTACATAGAATTAAATAATCCAAAACTAAATGTAACTCAAAAAACTATTTTATATATATATATATATATATATATATATATGTATGTATAAATAAAACACCATTGACTAGAATGACTGGTCGCTATGACACCCACTGTGGCCAATGAACCGGCCCCGCCCCTGATTGCCCCCCAAACTGCAATAAGGGCTGGGACCAACCAGCCAACCTCCTGTGGCCCTACCCCCGCCCACCCCAGCCCCACCCCAGATTGGCCCCTATCACCCCAATTGGACTACTGCCCCTCTACCCAGCAGCTCCACCCCTGATCGCCCCACCCCCCACCCCCCACTCTGATCAGGGGCAGGGCTGGCCAGCCAAACTCAGATCACCCCTCTTCCATGCCAGCCCTTTCCCCAATCAGCCTCCACCACCCCAGTCAGCTGGCCAGCATCCCCTCTCCCCAGCCAGCTCTGCCCCTGATCACCCTTCCCCACACCAATTGGGGGTGGGGCTGCCTGGCCAATCTCCCATGGCACCTCCCCAGCTGCTGCCCCCTGATTAGCCTCTCCAGCCCACTCACGATGGGGTGGGCCCACTGTCCACAGCCCCTCCCCATAGCTGTCCCTATCCCTACTCCAATTATGGGAGAGGCCCTCTAGCTAATCACCAGCAGCCCCTGTCTCCAGCAGGCCCAGCCCTGATTGGGCCCTGATCAGGGTGGACTGGCTGGCCATCCTCCACCATCTCTTCCTCCTGACAGGCCCAGCACCAATTGGAGCTGGGCTGGCCAGAACCCACCATGCATGAATTCCTGCATTGGACCTCTAGTCTATAAAGAAGTGATACTTTGACAACCTAATCTTTCTGCAAGTCCTTTAAATCTATCATCCGTTATATTCTGAACTCAGTTGTTTCAGCTGAGAAGTCAGTCATAATTCCTAGTGGTGTTTCCCTATGTACAAAATGTGCTTTTGAGATTTACTATACATCTTAGGCTTTTCAGCAGTTTGACTTAATGGCCTTGGTGTGATTTTCTGTATATTTCTCCTTGATTTTCACTTAATTTCTTTGGTTTTTAGATCACAACCTTTTATTAATAAAAGAAATTCTGTCATTCTTTCATATAATTTCTGTGCTTTATTATATTTCTACCTTTTTTCATGGAATACAATTTAATGCACACTAGGCAATTTGATATTATCCCACAGATCCCAGTTGTGTTGTTTTAATTTCATATATATTTTTCTTTTTTGTGTTCCATTTGAAGAAATCTTTTTGTCCTGTTCAACTTTCACTCATTTTTTTTAAATCACTGTATCGTCTCTTTTCAGATTAATACTACATATTTTTTATTTGTAGCATTTTAAAAATATAGATTTTATTGATTTTTAAGAGAGGAAGGGAGAGGAATAGAGAGCTAGAAATATCCATGAAAGAGAAACATTGACCAGCTGCCTCCTACACACCCCCTACTGAGGATATGTCTGCAACCAATGTACATGCCTTTGACTGGAATTGAACCCAGGACCTTTCAGTCTACAGGCTGATGCTCTATCCACTGAGCCAAACCAGTTTTGACATTTTTTTTCTTTTTTTCTTTTTTCTTACTTCCCATTTTCTGATGAAAAGTTATCAACCCTTTATATGTGTGGTTCAGTTTTTTCATTAGATTCTATAACATATTTATTTTAAAAAATAATATCTTCCTCTAACTTCCATATATTAGCTACTTGTGGCCTTGCTATGCTGGACTTTTTTTTCTTTCTTGTGGATCTTATATATTCGCTCTTTAACAAGTCTCATAACTTTTCATTGTATGACAATCATTGTGTAAAAAATAGAGACTAAAATAAATAACACTTACATCCAGAAAAGTGCAAAGCCTAGATTCAGCAAAGTCATTAGTGTGTGTGTGATTGAGTTATATTCTACTAGTGTCCAGGTGTATGAATTCATATACATTGAAATGGAATTAATTAGAAGAAATATTCTAACATCACTATTTGCCTTTTTTCTATAATAGAAATATCAACAAAATTCATGATCTACAATGACAGATCAAAACACACGTGTATGATTGGTGCCAGTGAGAGTTTTATATGTATTGCAACACGAGTGAATCAACTTAGCCATATATATAAATATATTAGAGGCCCAATGCATGAAATTCATGCACTGTTGGGAGGGGGGAGTACCTCAGCCCACCCTGCCCCCACTCACAGTTGGGGGTCTGTTGATACCAGTTTACTAGAACGGCCCAGGGTCAAGTAGGTATGAGTTGCAGGTTGGGAGGAGGGTGCTAAGGGCATGGGCAGCAATGCTAGCCTGAGGCCAGGGAGCCTGCAGTCCCTAGAGTGCTGGGTCAAGGGGCAGGCAGTGAGCTGCTTGCTCCTCATCCTGAGAGTGTTAGGGCATGGTGGGAGCTTTGGGGCAATGTAGAGTGTATGGCTCCAGTTGCAGTTGAGAGGCTAGATCTTATATTTCATTAGTAACAAACACTACAAGCAAATGAATTCTCTTTGGCATATTTAAACCAAACACAGAGAGCCTATCCCCACATTTTCTTTAAGGCTTAGCTCCATTTCCCTCCTTTGAGATGCTTTCCTTCTTAGTGAATTATTTCTTTTTTCTTTGCTTTTTTTTTTAGATAAATACTTTTTTAAAACATTTTATATATATATATATATATATATATATATATATATATATATATATATATATATATATATATATATAAGTTAGGACAGGTGAGGGAACTATAGAAATATCAATGGTGATAGAGATTCTTGATGGGTTGCCTCCTGCACACCTCATACTGGTGTTCCAGCCCATAACCTGGGCATATGTCCTTACCTGGAATTGAACCATGACCTCTCCTGGTTCATAGGTCAATGTTCAACCACTGAGCCATGCTGATAGGGTTCTTCTATGTGTTTTAATGAACTATATGCATCTATATTCACCTATCAAATTTCTACTATATTATATCATATAGATGTATTTGTTTATAACTTCTACTAGGATTGCAGTAGGAGACATGATACATAATAAATGCTCAAACATATTTGTTGAATTAATAAATCTAGATTATTACAATGGAATATGTTTATATGGCCTTATTAGCCAAATGTAATAATATTGATATATCTTATTTTTGCATGAGAATACATCTTTTTTTTGGCTAATGAAGATTTCACATGGAATAAAAGGCTGTGAATTGTACAATGAATATTTCTGGACCCTTTTCTCACATTAAAAAATTAATCTTTATACTACGCCACTATAAGAAAAAGAAGGAACTTTCACTATTTGAAACAGCATGGATGGAACTGGAGAGCATTATGTTAAGCAAAATAAGCCAGACAAAGATAAATATCACATTATCTCACTCACATGTGGGATGTAATGATCAACATAATTTGATGAACAAGAATAGAACCAGAGACAAATGGCAAGGGTCAGGGGTTAGAGAACCACCAAAGGACTTGTATGCGTGCATATTAGCATAACCAATGGACTCTGACACTGGGTCAGTGGGATTGGTGGTGGGGGGGGTTCATTGGGGGGAAAAGGAGACATATGAATATTTAAGAATAAAAAAATAATCTTTATAGGTTTTAGAAAGCTGACCTTGGCTAGTGGTTACTATAGTGTAGAGGTTAATAATACACAAATGAAAACTCTATTTGAAAACAACATAAATAATTTACAGAAATCCACAGATTTAAAATACATTCAGTAAGCAAATATAACAGAATATAGCTTCCTATAAAACAGATGCAAGGATTACTTGCTGCAAGTAATTTTAAGCCTCTTTTGCTGAATTGATTTGGTTGATGTCCCAGTAAATCTGCCAACAAAGCAGCCACTTCTCTTGATATTTACTCATATTTCCTAGGAATTTTGTTATACTCAGAAAGTCGGAAGCCAATTCTTCATGTAGAGATGCCAGTTTGTTGGCAGCCTGAAGTGTAACAGGGCTTCATGGAACCATTATTTATGACATTTGATAATGTCTTTTTTTAAATGCCTCGATACTTCCTAGTTATCCTTCTGTAACTTGACAGCATCAGTGTTTCCAATCATCCCCAGACAGCTAATTTCCTTTTATTTTTAAATGCAAAGAAAAAAGTCAAATTTTCTTTTTTAAATATATTTACATATGTATGGAGAAGTGAGAGAGAGAAAAACATTGATTGGTTGCCTCCTATACACACCCAATAGGGGATTAAACCAGCAATCGGGATATGTGCCATGACAGAGAATCAAACTAGAGACCTTTCCGCCAACTGAGCCACACCAGCCAGGGCTCTTTCTTGTTTCATATTTCTTTCAATCTTGGAGCATGGAACTATGTTGAAAGCCCTATTGCTATGAAAAATAATGTAAAATAATAAATTATTGGTTTTAAATTTATTATATTGACCATATACTCATTAATATTAAATGAACATTCTTACTTTATAATAAGTATAATATAGTTAATATTTTTTGACTGGCTTAAATGTTTCCTGACAGGTCTGTTGGGTGAAAGTTTACATTGAGATGCCATCAGGGTTGATTCTGGTGAGACCCCCATTCCTGGCTTATAGGCAGCCTTCTTGCTGTGTCTTCTATGGTTTTTGCTCAGTGCATAAATAGAAATGAGATCTCTGGTGTCTCTTTCTTTTCTAAACCTATTCTATTCTATTCTATTCTATTCTATTCTATTCTATTCTATTCTATTCTATCCTATCCTATTCCATTCCATTCATCAGATTCCAGTTCTATTAGATTAATGTCCCACCTACTTTTAAGAATATTTATAAATAGTAGAAATAATGTCCTAATTTAGGTATAATAAATTTACATGGACTAGGGTTCTGATTGAAAGATAAGACTCTGCATTTAAAAGACAGAAGAAAAATTCATAAGGAAGTCAGGAAGAAAGCCCTATGATTAATGGACACTCCCTGGACAAAATATGTTTACTCTCCTGTGATTCCTTTTATAAAATTTTAAATAAATAAATATATACTCTTTTTTTTTTTCCAGATTGGTTCTTGTTGGCGACCAAAGAGCAAACCATAGTCAAGATCTCACTTAAAAATCTATTTTGTATATTAATCAAATATTTATTGAGTCAGGTCCAATGTTGAGCTTTGAGAATATTGGTAGGCTTAGATGTTCATCTTTGTCTTTACCAAGCTTATTAGGTGACAAATATTAACTAAATATTATTTACTTGATTAAAATTAAGATAACTGCTATAAAGGAGAACTCATTAACAGATATTCTGGAATACTTTCATTTAAAATTATTAAAGTATGATTTAGATAACTATTACCTCAACCTTAGTGGCTCAAGACAATATAAATTTATTATCTCAAAGTTCTGAGGTCAGAAGTCCAAAATAGTTTTCATTAAGCTAAACTCGAATGTCATCCATCTTACTGTAATAACTATGTATGGTGCCAGTTGGGTAGTAGATATATCAGTGAAAATACTTTGTAAAGTATGTGATTACCTAACCCCACTGTATTATATACCTGAAATTAATGGAAACTAATAATAAATGTAAACAGTAATTGCAATTTTAAAAAATAATAATAAAATAAAACATCAAAAGACACCCCACAGATATAAAATACATAATAATAAAAGTATAATATGCTAATTAGACTGGATAGCTGAACAACCTTCCAGACTTCATTCCCTACATCCTTCCAGATGAAGCTGCAGTGGCAAGGGCCAAGGCAGAGGTGGTTAGGGTCGATCAGGCAGACAGGCAAGAGGTTAGAGATGATCAGACAGGCAGGTGAGTAGTTAGGGGTGATGAGACAGGCAAGCAGAATGGTTAGAGGCAATCAAGCAGGCAGGCAGAAAGGTTAGGAGCAACCAGGAAGGCAGGCAGAATGGTTAGGGGCAATCAGGCAGGCTATGAATTTCATGCACTGGGCATCTAGTATATTATTGTATAAAAAAATAAAAATGCAAAAAATCATTTCTAGGGATGAACTCCTTCTCAGGGATAGGGGAGGATTGTTTCCTTTGCATTTTCCAACTTCTAGAAATTGCCCACATTCCTGGGTTAATGGCTGTTTTCCTCATATTTATTGGCAGCAATTACGGTTGTCACACTGGTCTAATGTTTCCATTCCTGGTCCTCTTTCTTCTACTTTTAAGGTCTTGGATTACACTAAATCTATCTGGATGAAGCAGGAAATATTTTTCCAAGGCTAGCTGATTATATATCTTATTTTCTTCTGTAACTTTATTGCTTATTTGCCATGCAATCTAATATGTGATTTTAGGGTTTGGATTTGGACTTCTTAGGGATACCATTGTTTTCTGCCTAGCAACTGAAATAAGTAGGACTTAGCCTAGTAAAGGCTGGTAAGAAAGGGGAGCATTTCAACCAAAGGAAACATGAGAGAAGGCTTTAATTGGAATAGAAGGGTGTAATAAGGACTTAACTTGGTCTACCCAGTAAGTTTAGGATTGAGACATGATCAGGCTTAAGCACTATTTTGACTTCAACTTATACCTATAAAGTTATCAATAAGCATATTTTACTTCCAGAGTATAAGAAGTTTTAGACTCTTTACAAATAAAACTTTTCTTACATAACATGAGAATTAAACTTGAATAGAATTTACATTTCTCAAGTATTTAAAGAAAACTGAGACTCTTTAATTAGACATATATTAAGTAAACTATAAGTCAACAGAACATATTTTTTAGTTGAGAATGAAGGGTGACTGGAAAGATGGAAAATAAGTCAGCCTGAAAGGCTGAATTCCTGCAAACTTTACAACAACTTTAACTTAGTCTAGGTTTTGAATACATACTGACAGTTAGAGAAATTTAGAAGTCATTAATTCTGGTCAAAAATAAATATTTCTTCTACATCATAACTAATAAACTCTTGCTTTCTCTTTCTAAGCCGTATAAAAACTTTATGTTAATAAGATGAAACACAATTTCTACTAATAAATCAGAAGCTTTGAAAAGAATATCACCTGTTCAACTAATACGAATGTTTAATTTTATTTATTTATTTATTTATTATTATTTTTTTAAATATATGTTATTGATTTTTCACAGAGAGGAAGAGAGAGGGATAGAGAGTTAGAAACATCGATGAGAGAGAACCATCGATCAGCTGCCTTCTGCACACCCCCCACTGGGGATGGGCCTGCAACCAATGTACATGTCCTTGCCCAGAATCAAACCTGGAACCCTCCAGTCAGCAGGCCAATGCTCTATCCACTGAGCCAAACCGGCCCCAGCTGAATGTTTCATTTTGGTTTGCAATTTCATAGTCATAGAATAAAAGAGTTGTTAGAAATTGACCTTGATAATTGGGTTCTAAAGATGAAAATTTTTAGTGATAACTGGATGGCAGAAGTGAATGATTAATAAAAGAAAAACAAAGTTTCTATAAATTTGCCATGCTTGAAATTTTCTCATTTATAAGCATGTCACTTTACTACTAAATAAGAATTATTGTTGAAAATAGACTGTTCTATGATTTTTCTTCCAGTTATTATGGGCATGGATAAGCATATATCCTGTAAGTAGGAAGTATTTATACATTCAAAACTGTGTCAAGGAAGAGAAAAAAGATGGGGGAGCTAATTAGGAGGAGAAAGCCTAGGTAAATTATTATCAAAATGCAAATTAAAGTGGAAAAGAATCACATTAGCATGTAAATTTAACTGAATACTATTCATCAAATATCTGGAATTTTTGGTGTTTTTTTAAAAAAAAACATAGTAGACAAATCTAGTCACAGAGTTTATAATCTGTTAATTACTCAAACTGTGCAGGACACTGTCAAGTTAACGGCTACTTCACACTGGCCTTGAGGCTTAGGCATTTTAAATCACTCAAACTGGCATTTTAAAGATCTGTGTTACAGTAGGATTCCCAGGAAAGAAGGTCTGAAAACTCATTAACAGAAATCTGCAGGGGAATAAGAGTGGGCAGAACTGTGACAACAGATTTTCTGAACCAAAGACATCTTGGGGGCTCATTATGCAAAGATTTGTGACTGTTTCTCAATCTACCTGCTTCATAAAGTACACTTCTCTCCTAAAGGTTCCAAGTCACATGGGCACTCCTTGGGGGAAGCTCTAATGTTTAGCTAATAAGCATGGGCAGTCATGGTTTGTAAACTTGGCCAATTCTAAATTTTATTCCCAGATTTTCTGGACCAACCAGTTCTTTTTTCTTTCCCAAAGGGGCTGTTTCTGTCTTTGAACCCCACTCCCACTCAAAAATAAATTCCTTTCACTCTAGACTGGGAAATTCCAGGATGGACCAACACTGTCATGTAGGTGAGTGAGTAGGGTTAGAGTTAGAGTGTGACTCTGCGTGTAGTTTAGGATTAGCAGCAAGGTATTATTATGTAAGTGGTTGATCACAGAGTTTCTCAGAGAGAATTCCTTGGGCAAGACTCTTGGTTAATAGACTTGTTTTGTTGTGGAAATGACCCTTCTGAGTTTGGCTTGGGAGCTTAATGGCAGGTCAACAAGAAACACCAAACTTCTCTGAAAAAGATGAAACGGGGTTTTGGGGACTGAAATCAGGGGTTCTCAGGAGATAGATGAAGGAGGTCTGAGGAACACAGAGGGGTTATAGGAACATGGCAAATGACTAATGACCGTATAGAAGGAAAGAGCAGTGGCAATGTCCCCTATGTAATAATTACCCACAACACTTTCAAAAATGGAGTTTAGAATGCTAACACCCAAGCCATTTTCCCAATCCAAGTTCCTAATAAACCTGATCTAAAAGTGTCAAAATCATGAGATTGAGTGTACTGTTTATGGAAACTCACTGCAACTCTTACTAACCTTATCATTGATAGCTCCCATTCTTGTGTCATCTTTCAGTAGAATGACTAAAATCTAATAAAATTATAATTCCAATTTCTTTTTTTTAAATATATTTTATTGATTTTGTACAGAGAGGAAGGGAGAGAGAGAGAGAGCTAGAAACATTGATGAGAAAGAGTCATCGATCAGCTGCCTCTTGCACACCCCCTACTGGGGATATGCCCCCAAACAAGGTACATGCCCTTGACTGGAATCGAACCCAGATCCCTTCAGTCCCCAAGCCGACGCTCTATCCATTGAGCCAAACCGGTTTTGGTTATAATTCCAATTTCTAATGAGGAGGCAGAGCAATAGGAACTCTCATTCATTACTGGTAGGAAGGCACAATAGCACTGGCCTTTGAAAGATTGGCAGTTTTTAAAAGAGCTAAACAGCCCAGCTAGATAATCTAACAATTACACCATTGGATTTACCCCTTATTTAACACTGTGTCCAGACAGAAACTGAAATGCAAATCAGTATCATATCTTTATTTATAACCACCCAAAACAGAAAACAACCAAGAAGTCATTCAATAGAATAATGTATTAATACAAGTATATTGTAAGGCATGCATGCAATTAAATACTATCCAGTGTTAAAAAGGAAATGAGCTAACAAGCCATGCAAAATGAGCTAACAAGCCATGCAAAAATACGATGGATTTTTAAATGAGTATTTTCAAGTGAAAGGAACCAGTATAAAAATGCTTCAAACTATATGATTCTGTTTATATTGTATTATAAATCCTAAAAAAGGGCAAAATTACAAAGAAGCTAAACTGATCAATGATAGAAGGATTTAAAGTAGGGAAAAGGTTAAAGAGATGATACACAGTGGAGTTTTAGGGCAGTGAAACTATTTTATATGATAGTATAACTGTGGCTATATAGCACTATTCATGTACCTATGTATTTATAGAACTTGACAGCTCAGAGTAAATCCTATTGTATGTAAATTTAAAAAAAATTAGGAAGGCATAGGTCCACAGAATTCCCACTGTGGCAAAAAACAACAACAACAAAAAAACACTGTATTACAAATATAAGAAACTGTTTCACTGGGATTGGTTATGGGAAGATGCTGACCTTTGTAACTTTGGAAATGAGGAGAATCTATAAAGACTAAAAACAAAGAGAAGTGTACATAACACTGTTCTATAGTTGTTAAAGTTGTATCACATGGAATCAAAGATCATAGATTTATAATTATTAAATTTCTCTCTCTCTCTCTCTCTCTCTCTCTCTCTCTCTCTCTCTCTCTCTCTCTCTCTTTCTATATATATATCCTTGAATTGAACAATCAAGGACATGAATGGCAGATGGAAGGATTCAGATTTCTCACTGTTAAAAGTGGGATGTTATGGAAAGGAGGCTAGAATTATCTGTGGCATAAAAAACTCAGCTTAAGACAGCAATATGAATCCATGTTTACCTTTATATAAATACTAGAGGCCTGGTGCATGAATCTGCGCATGGGTGGGGTCCAGCAGGCCAACCTTGATAGGTGCTGATCAGGGTGAGGAGGCTGATCAGGGACCAGGCTGACTAGGGGGAGGGGCTGCCTGGAGGTTCGGGGACACAGAATGGGGCCTCGATAGGGCCATTTGGCTGCCACAGTGTGCATCATAGCAACCAGTTGTTCCAGCATTCCAGTCACTTGGGGTGTATATATATATATATATATATATATATATATATATATATATATATATATATATATATATATTTAAGTAGAGAAATATTTATAGATGTATGTATATACATTGGTTAATATTGGTATATGCAACTATGTTTCCTTGCTCAGTAAGCTGAGAGCATCTAAAAGCAATGACATCCTAACAGTAAAAATAAGCTTGGTTTCTAATACCATTCTCCAATGAAAGGAACCAGGGGTGCTTAGGAAAATTGGCTAACTTAAATATTGTGGCAGAGAATATACAAGATGAGCCTGGAGCATCTCCTAGTGCCCGACATGAAGATGATGCTAAAAGATTAAAATGAGCCCAAACCGGTTTGGCTCAGTGGATAGAGCATTGGCCTGCGGACTGAAAGGTCCCAGGTTTGATTAAGGTCAAGGGCATGTACCTTGGTTGTGGGCACATACCTAGTAGGGGGTGTGCAAGAGGCAACTGATCAATATTTCTCTCTCATCAATGTTTCTAACTCTATCCCTCTCTCTTCCTCTCTGTAAGAAATCAATAAAAATATATTTTTAAAAATGAAAATGAAAAATCAGAAACCATGATAATGTCATGTCACAGGGACACAGACACCAAATGAAAAAACTTTCATTTGCCAAATATGGAACAATTTGAGCAAAAAAAACAGGAGTATTGGATCATTACCCAAAGTACAAAATAAATATCCACAAGCTCATATTAATATGAATAAATGACCAAATTAATTAGTAACTAGGGAAGAATAAACAAATCTTCAAGCACAAGAAATGAAATAATTTGGTAGATAATCCTCCCTTGAGGAAGTGCTTAAGGGTGGAACTATACATAATGACTACCTACCAAGACTATAGTATGGCACAGAAGAAAAAAGGAGTAACTTTCTAGTGGCAAAATCTGACAAATTCTATCTCTGTCCAGTCAGTCAAGTTTATGAAAATTAGCTGTGATAAGTCATATGGACAGGATGTACCTTTAATATGATACAATGAGGATGACATTTGACCTCTGAGGTCTTTCTCCCACAAACCCCCATTATACTGGGTCTAATTAAAAAAAAAAGAAATATCTATATATCTATATCTATATCTATCTATCTATCTATCTATCTATCTATATATATATATATATATACACATATATATATATATATATATTTAAATCCCAATTAGAGACATTCTAAAAAGTGCCTCGACAATAATACTGTTTAAAATTGCCAAAATCATCAAAAACAAGGCACGTCTGAGTTGCTGTCACAGTCAAGAAGATTCCAAGGAGACATGATGACAAAATGCAATGTGGTATCCTGCCTGGGATCCTGAAACAGAAAAAGAATTAGGTACAGACCATGGAAATGTGGAAAAAATATGGGCTTTCATTAACAATAATGTATCAGTATTGGTTCATTAGTTAGAACCAATGTACCATGCTAATGTAAGATGTTGACAGGAGAGGGACTGGTTGTGGGGAATATAAAAATATCTTGTGTGTCATATTTGCAACTTTTCTGTAAATATAAAAGTATTTTAAAATAAAAAAGTTTATAAACCATTAAAAATTTAGTTCTGAAACTTGACATTTATATTTCTTATATTGTATTTCTTGATACAGGGACTTCTGAGTAAATAAACAGTATAGACTTCCAGTAGAGGCTGAGCAAACATACTTTTTATTTACAGAGTGCTGCATTTAATAGACCATGCAATTAAAAGAAGAGAGTGGGAAAGGTATAAATTTCTGAAGATAGTTCAAAAGGAAGTCATCTTGCTAACAGTATATTCTGTTCTGTTCTGTATCCTAGCAGCACTGAAGAAATCTTATTATCTATCCCCTATTAATCAACTTGTGGAAATATACTCCCAAAACATTATGTGCTGAGGATTTTTCTTAAGCATTTTATAAGTCATCAAGGTAAAATTAGTATTTTGTTGCACTGCTTGGAGGAAATAACATTTAGTTTTCATTGTCATTATCATCACTGGAAAGTGTTGTTGATTTTGTTGACAATTTACTTTGCTACAGTATAAGCTGTTATTCATTTCCTAAAGAGAAAGAGACATCTCTCTTTAGGGAGAAGCCATTTGAGATAGAAATATATGTAACAACAAAGATGTGATATCTCAGGTGGGAAGCATGTTGATAAAAACATGCACAGACATTGTTCCCTGAACATCAGACATTTTAGATATGATAATCATTAATTCTTATGTATTCTTTTTAAAAAAATATATTCTATTGATTTCTTACAGAGAAGAAGGGAGAGAGATAGAGAGATAGAAACGTCGATGAGAGAGAAACATCGACCATCTGCCTCTTGCACACCCCCTACCTGGGATGTGCCTGCAACCAATGTACATGCCCTTGACTGGAATCGAACTCACGACTTTTCAGTCTGCAAACCGACGACACTCTACCACTGAGCCAAACAAGTTTTGGCAATTCTTATGTATTCTACTACGTTTTCTTTTTATCTTAAATTTACTTGGATTATTTACTATGAAATACATACTTAATCATATGTACATACAATCTGCATAATTGTTAGCAACCTTATTATTAATGGCTAGGACCCCCTTATTGGTCAGTTACTAATTTTATAAAATATTTGAGATAAGTTATTATAAAGTTTAGCAAAAACGGAATTGTAGTGACACTTCCCAAACACTATACCCACCTAACTGGCTACATGGCAACATCATGTTGTACTATGTAGTGATACGTCATACCTAACCCAGCCATTAATAATAGGAAATTAACATAAGGAAGGGCAAATATTATAGGCGTGCCATTTGTGCAGCTTTGTCAGGAAGCCACCAGTCTATTCCCCACGGATCACTGGAGGAAGGGACTGAACAGGATGGGGAGTAGACCCATGCCCGGTAGTCTGGGTGAGATAGGGAAGACAATTGTCTGTCAGTCACACCTGGAACAAGTCATTGGCAAGAGTAGGCATGGCCTCTGCAAACATGGAAAGATGTGAAATATTTAATCTAAACAAAGGAGTTCATTCCTTTGCACTCTTGTTGTCTTGGCCCCTGACTCTCTTGTTGCAGGGGGTGTGCTCTCTTGGCTCCTCTCATTCACCCACATGGGTCAGCACCCTATGGACTCTACACAATGGACTACTGAACTGCAATTCACTTAATGCCAGACAGGACCCAATTCCACCATGGGATGGGAACGTGAACACTGGCTTTGCTTCTAAGCTCAACTGAATCTCTAGATGCCAATCTTTGAGGATTGGATTAAGGGAATTGGGACTTTGCAAACCCAGGGATGGAATTCCATACAGATAAAGGATTCTATCACATCTCACCCTCCAGCAGGCTTATTCCAGTGGTACCCCAAGAACCTCTCTCCCACTAGCAACAGAGAAAGTCCTTCCATGTTTTTCTCCAATAACAATAGCATTTGTAAGACTTTTTGCTCCATATTATGGCAAGAAGAATATTTATAGAAGAATATAGTCTGGGAAGCAAAGCAATTTTAAAAGAAATAGTTGCATTTTAAAAATAGCTTCCCTTGGTAGAAAAGCCCCATTTGCTAAAATGCCTGTATTTTATTGCTGTTTTCACATCAACATCAATGGATAAATATATATAACTTTAGTGATCTAAAATGATATGACTTTCTTACACATTGTGATTATTTCAATGATTACAACATGAAAACTCAATATATAAAAACACATCTGTTGTTCCTAATTATACCTGTTCCTGAACATTTCCATCATACTAATTTCAGTTGCTGAGTGGAAATAATTGAATTTGCCTTTCCTTTCATTTCGTATTTGTTTAAGCAAACACCTGGGGATTTCTGCCTATAGGGAGAAATATAATGAGATGATTCAAAGATACAGCTTACAACAGAAACTTGTTTTCATTTTTTTTCTGGTATTTGTACAAAGTTCAAATTTCCCATTTTTTTCTCTTCAAAATTAAAACTGTTTTTATCCTCTTTAGATAGATGCTATTGAAGAAGAAAAACAAAACCCATAAAAAAACACACAAAAAAAAACACTGCAACTCAATTTATCCAGAAAAAAAATGACTTATTAAATTTTGTAATAAGTAAAAAGTAAAAAACAAACAAACAAACAAACATATTTATAAGGATGTAGTTTTCCTAATAGTTATTGGACTTTAGGTAAGCTAATTTTTTTCCCATTTAAGTAATCAAGTCAACATCTCAGTGAACCATATTATTAGTCAACTAATTAGAGAGCTTTCTATCTTCATCATTTTAAGCACTATATATGACATGAAATTTGCTGTCACTGAATAACCTAGTTGAGGAGATATGTCCTAACATGTAATTGAACAGTCAAGACAGATAATACTATTAATAGTAATCAAAATATATAAAAGTAGGTTAAATATTAGACCAGTGATGTAAAACTTTAAGAAAAAGGAGAATTAATATATGGGTTTTATAGAATAAATGAAGTTAAGATGGTTCCTGGGGAGTAAAATATTTTTTAAATCAATAAAATGTCATTCACTTCATTTAGGCATGGGCTTCTCCAGAAACATGTTTAGCATCTCTTCTTAGAGGCTGAAAATCTGATTCCAATATGTTCATAGTAGGAAAACAACAGACTATCTGCCAAGAGAGCAACAGAGTCAAAGTTGTTGAGAATAGATTTATAAAATTCAGTTATACTTGGAAGTTGGTATTTTGTTGTAATAAACTAGCATATTGGTGAAAACTTGCTAAAATAGTTCAGTATTAGTCTATTTCCATCTACATAAAATAACCCTTTTGATGAAACAAAAAGCAGAAACTTCATTCATTTGAATGTATTTTATTTTATTTTATTTTTACTTTGAAATATATCTTTTTATTTTAGAGGAAGGGAGAGGAAGAGATAAATACATCAATGGTGAGAGAGAATTACTGAATTCCTGCCTCCTGCATGTCCCCATCCTCACCCAACTGAGAATTGGGCCTATAATCCATGTATGTTTCCAGACCAGGAATTGAACCACCACCTCCTGGATCACTGGTCAATGCTCAACCATTGACCAACACCCACTGGGCTATATTATTTAAAATAAAATAAAATGTATTTTTTCTCATTGATAGTATTACAGATGTCTCCCATTTTCCCCTGTGCATATATTCCTTGGGGGATCTCTCCCAGTTCTCCCCACACACTTCTCCAGGGAGATCTCCCAGTCTGTTCCAATGAACCAGGCCTTTGGCCCCATCTTGTCCTTCCCCAGGGCCACTTGCTGAACCACACCACCTTTATTCACCAATGCATTTGAATGTATTTTAATATCAATTTAAGTGCCTGAGTAAATTACCTCAGAAAATTACACTCTGTTTATGTAACCTCAAGTGGGAGTTTTGGTACTGTGATGTGGCACTGAGATCTTCTGCAGGAAGAACTTCTTCCCTAAACTTTTGAGAATGCTACTTGGGATGTTTCCCAGATATCTTCCCACTTTGCAGATTGTATTTTCTGAAGAGCTGCCTGGGCACAGCCTCACTTTCTCCTAGGCAATAATGATTGGTCAAGGAAGGAGTAAAAGTTGCTTCTTGTTCCATCTTGAAATAATTCTGGACAATCCTAGCTCTGACACTCCCCATTGGAGTCAGCAGAGGCCTCACTGGGATTGCATTGCTGCTCAGCTTCTCCTCCTACATCTGCTTCCTTACCTCTCCCCACAGAGGTATTTATGCCAAATGTACGTCCTAAAATATTCTCTCTCTGAGTTTCCCAGGGAGTCCAACCTGCAAATATTTTAAATTATTTTTTTATTACCCAATATTTCTTAATCTAATATTAAACCCATGATTGCAGCTTCCTATAAAATTCTTACTTGTACCATATTTGCTTCAAATTCTTTGAGATTGAACCATGCTCACTCATCTCTTCAAGATGTATATACTACTTACTACTATGTCTTCCATTAAATTACTGAAGTAAATCCCCCTTCCTAAATATGTATCTAAACTAATGTACTACTAACTGAATTAACCATCTGAAAACATTACTCATATAGAACAATAAATGTGTTTCAAGTAATTTCCTAGCAGCAGATTCATATTTGACTCACATTACTAATATGACATTACATGTGGGTGTTTCCAAATTATATACCCGTGTTTCCCTGAAAATAAGACATCCTTCGCAAATAAGACCTAGCGCATGGAAAGATAAGATATCGCCTGAAAATAAGACCTAGCATAATTTTGGGACAAAAAAATTAATATAAGACACCGTCTTATTTTCAGGGAAACAGGGTATTACTAGTTTTGCAGAGAGCAACTACTAGCAAAATCCCTTGTTCAACATTTATTCACCAACAGTCTCACTGAGTGCTTATAATCTTCTGGTAAGGTTTATACTTTGTGGGATACACTTAATAAAATATGCAGAAACTCTACTTTGTTAGTGTTATTAAGACAATAAAATAGGTAATTGATAAAGATGTACCTGGACCAGACTTACTTAAGAAGGCTTCAATAGGACACTATGAATGTGGTGACTGTTGAAGATAGGATTACACTTTGATATAAATATTTTGAAATTACTAATAGTTTTAGTGCTAGTAGTTTTCTCATTGCATGCAGATTTATATAATATTTTTTTATTGTCAGAGTTTTGAATTTTCCACTATACTTACCCAAGACTGTTGGAATGAAACACACATACACATTCTTTTTGTTTTTTATTACAAAATGTCACTTGGTCATCAGGTTAAAGAAAATGAATCTGCACCTGTACAGTGGCCTTGGAACTGAAAGATAAAGTGGACCTGTAGGTCTTTCTGTCATCCTAGAAAAAGCCTAGGTTTTTCAAAAGATAGTGGTTATTTAGCAATATATCTTCTACATAAAGAAGAAAGTAAAAACTTACCTCTTCTCTGAACTGTAATTTTACCCTCAAGTATTCATTATTTGTGCGTTGTTGTTGTTTTCTTTCTTTAACTGAAATGTTCACTTATATTTATAATATAGCTGGGTATTTAAACAACATGCATTTTTCAAGTTTTATCTCATTGGTTATTTTCCATAACATATTTTAAACATTTCCTCACCCCAAATATATACCTTGAAATATATATCTAATAAGATTGTTCCTCCTTTGAAAATCACTTGCTGTGTCATATTTAAATACTCAACAAAATGAACAAGCTCATAAATACATAACATTTTTTATATGAAACTTCTGGTTGATCCTATGGTTTTCTCAAATATTTTTGTAAACTTTTTAAGAAACATTTTTAAAGAATGTGATCTTTTGTGACAAATTTCTGGTACATATAGGTTTATTTGGCTCTTGGCTTTTAAAAAATGTCAGCATGTAAGGCAAGTCACTCAGATTGAGGGAGGGGATGTCAAAGTAACAGCTACTTTTGACTTTCATTCAAACTTTTTGCCACAATGATATTTCATTTTTCTCTTTTAAAAATTGGTAGCAAATTTATTGGAGCTGAAATTTCACTTGGGAGAGTCATCTTCTTTTATCCTTTTAAGGAGGATTCTTTTAAATCTTGATCTAATAAAAAAATCCTAAGTAATTGAGTATTATGAATATGCAACCCCTGCTCTAGACTAGGGCTATACCTTTGTTTACTTTAATGTTTGCTATTGCTTAAAAGCCTGGGTTCTGGCCAGTAGAGTTTCAAATAATTTCTGTACGACAGAAAATAATACCAAATGCTATATTTTTAATTTTGTCAAAACATTACTCATTACCCTAACCAGTTTGGTTCAGTGAATAGAGCATTGGCCTGTGGACTCAAGGGTCTCAGGTTCGATTCTGGTCAAGGACATGTACCTTGGTTGCAGGCACATAAACAGTAGGGAGTGTGCAGGAGGCAGCTGATTGATATTTCTCTCTCATTGATGTTTCAAACTCTATCCCTCTTCCTTCATTTCTGTAAAAAGTCAAAAAATATATTAAAAAAGATAACATTACTCATTTAAAAAAATCTAATCTAGTTTTCCAGTTTCCCCAAATACCTATTTTCTCAATGCTGTTTCAACCAGCTTTATAATGTACCATAATATGTTTTTGATATATATAATTCTATATTTTAAAAACTGCTTATGCACATTTTACTAATCTTTATACATCTCATATGAGTATGACTGTACTTTGTTATTTCAGAGAACATTTGGAGTTATGACATGTAGTATAGTCTACATTTGAATTTTGTTGCTATTGGGGAATCCAGTGTCAATAGAGAATTAATTTCTATTTCTCCTATACATTATTAGTGCTATAAATAAAATAGTTATCTACTTTTTTGGAAGAAAAATGAAGCAAATTCACTTTTTATTAAATATTTTGTTGTCTTAAATCATATATGATGATTTTCTTCCAAGCCTGCACATTACCTAGATGTCCTTGGAAGAAAGGCAGCTACAGCTGAAACCGGTTTGGCTCAGTGGTAGAGTGTCGGTCTACGGACTAAAAGGTCCCAAGTTCGATTCTGGTCAAGGGCATGTACCTTGGTTGCAGGCACATCCCCAGGAGGAGGTGTGCAGGAGGCAGCTGGTCAATGTTTCTCTCTCATCGACGTTTCTAGCTCTCTCTCTCCCTTCCTCTCTTGTTTCCAATATAGCTATCAATATATATATATATATATATATATATATATATATATATATATACACACATAGCTATATTTTCCACTATACTTACCCAAGACCAGTACCTGGAGCATAATAGTCCTTCCTTTATAACTATCAGTAAAACTTATTCCAACCCAAATGGAAAGTCCTGACTTTTTTTTTTTTTTAAGTTGCTGTTGATACTTTTGTTTCCAATATAGCTATCAATATATATATATATATATATATATATATATATATATATATATATATATATATATATATGCAGTTATATTGGAAACAAAAGTAAAACCCTAAGAGAAGCTTTTCCTCATTTAGAAAAAAGTGGGGAAAATCTTGAATTGTTTCAATTCGTCCTGCAGGAACTAATCAACTAGGTTTCAGGTTTTTTTGTTTTGTTTTGTTTTGTTTTGTTTTTTTTAAGTAGATTTCAAAATGCAATGTCCTTTCCCCCTCGTATGCTGTTCCTCATGTTTGAGTTATGCATCATTGGTAGTGTTTTAAAGCGTAGCGTCTACTACTGGTCTTTATTACATGCTTTATTGCATACTTGAATGGCATGTTCAAAGCCTGGAGGTTTTTCATATTTCCTTTAGTGAGATTTATGCAATAGAATTTGTAGAGTCAGGAAAAGGGAATCAAGAAAGGAGAGTTGATGGCTCTATTTAATGTAATCTTTGATTGCCACAGGCTAATTCAGACCTAAGGGGGAAAATCAAGTACCAGCTTAAATCAATGAACCTTTAAATTCTTTTTTTTTTTCCTTCTTAATTCCCCATTGAAGTTCCAATTCCAAAGCCTTCACAAGTGGCTGCTTGTGATGCCAGGATGCCTTCTAGTCTCTTTCAATATCAAAGCTAACTTATTTGAGCAAATGTGCCTATCCTATTTCTAGAATGCCCAAGAAAGTATTTATTGAATGAAAGGGCAATGTAAACACAACAACAACAATGACAACAACACACACACACACACACACACACCCCCAAACCTAAGTACTAAGTAGTTATCACTGTAAGATTCCTTTCAGCCCTGTGTGTATGCCCTCCAGTATTGAGCAATCAATAAGCAGCATTGCTTCCACTGAGACTTACATGTTTCACAGGCATCATGGTATAATAATGAAAAGCATAAATGTATTAAACCAGATAGGCAGAGATATTTTTAATCCTTTCTCTGTATGGCTATAGGAATGTTACTTGGGCTACCGGATTTTAGTTTCCTCTCCTCTTATGAAAAAAAAATGCCCTTGGAAGGTTGCTGGTAGATTAGAAATAATGGATATAGAGTACCTGGAGCATAATAGTCCTTCCTTTATAACTATCAGTAAAAATTATTCCAACCCAAATGGAAAGTCCTGACTTTTTTTTTTTTTTTTTTTTTTTTTTTTGCTGTTGATAAGCTAACTGATTCATGTTCTTTTAGTCTCACAAGGTAACCTTGCTCTTTCAGGCTTACTTATTTTTCTGTGAAGTATTTACATTGTGTTCTCCCAGGAATTGGTGCAGAAGCTGTTCTGATGTCAAGCCTTGAGGCTAAGCTCAGTCCTCTCCTCAACTGGCCTTTCCTGTTTTGCTGAAGTGAAATTTTGTATTTTTTTCAATTACAGTTGACATACAATGTTACATTAATTTCAGGTGTATAAATGATTAGACATTAATACAACTTATAAAGTGATCATCCTAATAAGTCTAGAACCTGACACCATATATGATTATTACAATACTAGAGGCCTGGTACACAAAATTCATGCACTCGGGTGTGGGGGGGTCCCTCACCCTGGCCTGAACTCTCTTGCAGTCTGGGAGCCCTCAGGGGATGTTCCACTGTCTCGGAGGTGGGAGAGGCTCCTGCCACTGCTGCAGCTCTCACTGCTAGCCATGAGCCTGCTGCTCCCGCTGTGGGAGTGCACTGATCACCTGGGGGCAGCTCCTGCATTGAGAGTCTTCCCTCTGGTGGTCAGTGGGCATCATAGCGAGCAATCATTCTGTTTGATCGGTTTGCATATTAGCCTGTTATTATATAGGATTATTGACTATATTCCCTATACTTTATTTTGCATCCCCATTCTTCTTTTATAACTGGCAATTTGTACATCTTAATCTTTTCCACTTTTCACACTACTCCCCAACAACCCTGGCAACCATCAGTATGTTCTGTGTATTTAGAAATTTATTTGCTTTGTTTGTTCACTTATTTTTTTTAAATTAGACTCAACATATAAGTGAAATCATATAGAATATATTTTTTGGTTTGAATTACTGACTTAGCATAATACCCCATAGGTCCATCCATGTTGTCACAAATGGCAATATTTTATTCTTTTTTTTAAATGCCTGAGTCATATTTCATTGTATATATACACATACTTTTCATACATTGTCTATCGATGGACAATTAGGTTTCTTTCATACCTTGGCTATTGTAAATAATGCTGTAATTAACATAGGATACATATGTCTTTTTGAGTTAGTGTTTGGGTTTCTTCAGATGAATAGTCAAAAGTGGAATTGCTGGGTTCTTTTTTATATCTTGTTATAATATTTGTTTTAAAGCTATTTTGTGAAATATAGGTATGGTTTTTTTTTTCTTTCTAATTTTATTATACATCTTTTTATATCCCTTTATTTTCAATCTATGTGTGTCTTTCAATCCGAAGTGTGTCCCTTATAGGCAGCATATATATGATTCTTGATTTTTATGCATTCAAACATCCGAGGTCTTTTGATGGGAGCGCTTAATCCATTTGTTTTAAAGTAATTATCAATAGATATGTAGTTATTGCCATTTCATTATTTATATTTTTTCCTCTTATTTTTGTTCTTCTTTAAAATGTTCTTTTAACATTTTTAGCCGAAACCGGTTTGGCTCAGTGTTAGAGCATCGGTCTGCGGACTGAAAGGTCCCAGGTTCGATTCCGGTCAAGGGCATGTACCTTGGTTGCAGGCACACCCTGGTAGGAGGTGTACAAGAGGCAGCTGGTCGATGTTTCTCTGTCATCGACGTTTCTAGCTCTCTATCTCTCTCCCTTCCTCTCTGTAAAAAATCAATAAAATATATTTTTAAAAAAAGAAAAATAAAAGTTCCTTTAACATTTTTTATAATGCTGGTTTGGTGTGGTGAACACCATTAGCTTTTTCTTAACTGTCCTTTGATTCTGGTAGAATAGTTTTAGTTGTAGAGCCTTCTTTTTCATTACTTTGAATATATTGTGTCAATCTTTTCTGGCCTGCAGTTTTTCTTGAGAAATCAGCTGACAGTCTTATGGGAGCTCCCTTAATAGCTATGTAACTAATTGCTTTTTTCTTAGTACTTTGAAGAGTCTCTGTCTTTAACCTTTGACATTTTAATGACTATGTGTCCTGGGTTCATATTTGGGACTCTCTCTGTTTCCTGAACTTGTATATCCATTTCCTTCACAAAGTTAGTTAAATTTTCTGTCATTTTTTCAAGTTAGTTATTTTTTTCTGTAATTTTTTCAAGTAGGTTTTGATTTTTTGTTCTCTCTCTCTCTCTCTCTTTTTCTGGTACCCCTAGGATATAAATGTTAGTATGTTTTTCCCAGAGGCTATAAATTTGATACTGCAAATTTCAATTAGTGCCTTTCATGCCACCACTTCTCATGTCTATAGTAGACTGCCTCCAGCAGTGAGCTCAGAGACTCTAAATGCCAGTAGTATCCTTATTGGACTGATCTACACAAATTATGATGATATTTTCATTGCTTCTAAGACTATTCAAATGCATGCTTAGAATAAAATTCCACTACTATATAGACTGTGGAAAACTTGAATCAAAATACAGAGGAGTAGGCAAAAGTAGGTTAATAATAATTATAAATAATACAATAATGATAAGCTAACTGATTCATGTTCATGTTTTACTCACAATTATAAACCTGTTCTTAAGAGCCCACTCTTTATTGCCATTTCCCAACATTTCTATCATTAAATTGTTGTTACAAATGAGTAACAAATACTTATTAGAAAAATGTTTATTGGAAGCTACTGAAATTCCAGGGATATAGCAACAAAAAACAGACTAGAACAAAAAGCAGTCCCTTTTGGAGCAGATATTTGAGGCTTAGCCTCTAGTGGAATGTGTGTATAGTGTGCCATATGCAGGTGGTGTGAATCTTTTTATTTTTAGTTTTGGAAGCATTTATTTCTCTGTTCTGCTGTGTGTTTCTTGGAAATCATCAACTGTATGCTAACTTCAATCATCGCAGATATTAGGACCATTCGTGAGAAACTGTAAATCTGTTTCAATGCATAGGCAAGACCCCAAATCCTATGTAGGTTGGAATGACCACCTTGGGTTAGAATTGTATCCAGGTATTCACAGTTCTTTTGTATTTGAGCTGAAAAGCTAGACCAAAGCACATCTCAACAAAGGTAGAATAAGGGCTTTTATTTTGATCCTGGGAACAAAATATCAGGGCTTTTTTTTTTTCTTTTCTGCCTGAAGCCAGTTACTTGGTTAATAATTAACCCCTCCAGAAGAAAAAAAAGGAAAAGCAAAAACAAAAACTTTTCAAGGCTAAAGCTATAAGTTGTTCTTTCAGATAGTTAATAATTTTGTCAGCAGAAGCTGGATAATCTGTAGAGTTAAAGCCATGAAGGCTATTTTAATAATGGTAAAAGTGAGCTCTAGAGTGACCAAGACATGAGGTAAAATCTCGGCTTTGCCACCTGGTGGTTGTGACCTTGGATAAGTTTGCTATCTGCTACAAGCTGAATTTTTCATATTTGCGAGATAAAAATAATGTTGCCTATGATATACTTAGTTTGGGGGCAAGCAAATTCCATAAGCAACCCATTAAATAGTATGACTAAAACGTGGTAAATACTTAATGACTGAGTTGTTTGTTTTTTATTATCTCATATCTCATAGATATTTTAGGAATAAAAGATTCAATCTTTGAAAATAATATTTAAAATGTGAATAGTATTCTGGAGATTCAAAAGAAGATGTGTCATTTTTGTTGGACCTTAAAAATTAAATCTAGAAGGGACTTTAAATAGTTCTCTAACTATAATAATTTTTTTTTCTTCCAACATTACGGTCACTGCTGATAAAATCTTTGTGGAAAAATCAGCAAAGAAATAGCAATCCTAAATGACTCACTAGATCAGATGGACTTAATTGAAATCTTCAAAACATTTCACCCCTAAGCCACAGAATGTACATTCTTCTCAAGTGCACATAGGGCATTTTTAAAGGTAGACCACATACTGGGTCACAGGCAAAGTCTCTCCAAATTCAAGAAGACCGAAATTATATCAAGCATCTCCTCAGACCACAATGGCATAATATTTGAAATAAAATGCAATAAAAATAATTCAAAAAATTCAAACACTTGGAAGCTAACTAGCATGCTATTAAACAGTGATTGGGTTACCAAAGAGGTCAAAGAAGAAATTGGAATTGAATGACAATGAAAACACAGCAATCCAAAATCTATAGGACACAGTGAAAGCAGTCCTGAGAGGGCAGTTTATAGCTCTACAGGCCTACCTCAAAAAACAAGAAAAAACGATAATAAATCATCTAACTCTACAACCTAAAGAATTAGGAAGATTGCAACAAGAAAAGCTCAGAGTGAGCAGAAGGAAGGAGATAATAAAGTTCAAAGTAGAAATAAATGACATAGAGACAAAAACAAAAAACAAAACAAAACAAAAAACAGCAACACAAAGATTAATGAAACCAAGTGCTGCTTCTTTGAAAGGATAAACAAGATTGATGAACCTGTAGTCAGGCTCACCAAGTAGCAAAGAGAGAGGACCCAAATAAATAAAATCAGAAATGAAAGATATGAAATAACAATAGACCCCACTGAAATACAAAGGGTTGTTAAAAAAAATACTATGAACAACTCTATTCCAACAAACTAGACAACCTAGGGGAAGTGGACTTAGTCCTAGAAAAATGCAACCTTCCAATACTCAATCAGGAAGAATCAAAAAAATCTCACTAGGCCAGTAACTAAGGAGGAAATTGAAGCAGTCATCAAAAAGCTTCTAGCAAACAAAAGCTTGGGGCCAGATAGCTTTTAGGAGAGTTTTACCAAACATTCAAAAAAGAACTAAAATCTATTCTCCTCAGACTATTCCAAAAAATTCACGACTAAGGAACATTTCCAAACTCTGTCTATGAAGCCAGCATCACTCTAATACCAAAAACAGATAAAGACAACTTAATGAAAGAGAATTATAGGCCAATATCCCTCATGAACATACATGCCAAAATCCTCAACAAAATTCTAGCAAACCAGCTCCAGCAGAACATCACAAAGATCATATACCATGACCAAGTAGGATTTATCTTGGGAATGAAAGGATGGTATAATATCCACAAATAAATAAACATAATACATCACAGAAACAAACAGAGAGATAAAAATCACATAGTCATACCAACTGATGGAAAAAAAGCATTTCATAAAATCCAATACCCTTTCTAGATAAAAACTCTAAGCAAAATGGGAATAGAGGGATCGTACCTCAACATAATAAAAGTTTTATATGACAAACCTACAGCCAACATCATACTCAATGGGCAAATCTAAGCTCATTTCCCCTAAGAACAGGAACAAGATAGGGATGCCCACTTTCATCACCCCTATTCCACATAGAACTGGAAGTGCTAGCCATACTGATCAGACAAGAAGAAGACATAAAAGGCATCCAAATTGGAAAAGAAGTAAAACTGCCACTCTTCGCAGATGACATGATACTCTACATAGAAAATCCTAAAGACTCCATCCAAAAATTATTAGATTTAATAAATGAATTTGGCAATTAAGCAGGATAGAAAATTAATACCAAGAAATCTATGGCATTTCTATATACCAATAGTGAACTTACAGAAAGAGAGGTTAAAAAACAACAACAACAAAAAACAATCCCATTTACCCTTGCACCAAACAAATTAAGATACCTAGGAATAAACTTAACTAATGAGATTAAAGAAAAAAACTTGTATTTGGAAAACTATAGGACACTGAAAAAAGAAATAGAGGAATATATAAACAGATGGAAGAACATACAGTGTTCATGGATTGGTAGAATTAACATCATTAAAATATCCATACTACGCAAAGCAATTTATAGATTCAATGCACTCTTCATTAAATTACCAACAACATATTTCACAGACCTAGAATAAACTCTCCAAAAGTTCATCTGGAATAAAAAAAAGAAAATACCCAGAATAGCTGCAGCAATCCTGAGAAAGAAAAACAAAGTAGGTGGGATCTCAATACCAGATATCAAGCTGTATTACAAAGCCACTCTTCTCAAAACTGTCTATTACTGGCATAAGAGCAGACATATAGACCAATGGAATAGAATAGAGAACCAAGAAATTGATCCAAACCACTATGCTCAATTAATATTTGACAAAGAATGCAAGAGCATATAATGGAGTCAAGACAGTCTCTTCAATAAATGGTGTTGGGAAAATTGGACAGATACATGCAAAAAATGAAACTAAACCACCGATTTACACCATACAGAAAAATAAACTCAAAGTGCATAAAGTACTTAAACATAAGATGGGAAACCATAAAAATATTAGAGGAATCCACAGGCAGTAAAATCTGAGACATATGCCAAAGCAATATAGGTATTCACTGATTCAGCTCCTAGGGCAATGGGAACTAAAGAGAAAATAAACAAATGGGACTACATCAAAATAAAAAGCTTCTGTACAACAAAAGAAACCATTAACAAAATGACAAGAAAGCCCAGTGCATGGGAGAACATATTTGTCAATGTTATCTCCCATGAGCATTTAATCTCTAACATTAAAAAGGGAATTATACAACTTAACAAAAGGAAGATAAACAACCCAGTCAAAAAATGGGCAATAGACCTAAATAGATTCTTTTTAAAAAGGACATAAGGAAGGCCAATAGACATATGAAAACATGCTCAAAGCCACTAATCATCTAAGAGATGCAAATCAAAACTGTTGTGATACCATTTCACAAGTCAGAATGGCTATCATCATCAAATCAACAAATGCAACTGTTGGCAAGGATGTGGAGAAAAAGGAAACCTTGTGAATTGTTGGTGGGAATGTAGACTGGTGCAGCCACTGTGGAGAACAGTATGCAGTTTCCTCAAAAAACTAAAAATGGAACTCCCATCATTTGACCCAGAGATCCCACTTCTAAGAATATATCCCAAAAAACTAGAAACAACAATCAGAAAGGATATATGCACCCTATGTTTATTGCAGCACAATTTACCATAGCTAAAATCTGGAAACAGCCTGGGTGCCCATCAGCAGATGAGTAGATTAAAAAACTGGTACATCTACACAATGGAATACTATGCTGTGGTAAAAAAAAAAAAAAAAAAAAAAAAAAAAAAAAAAAAAAAAAAGAGGGAATTCTTACCATTTGCAACATCATGGATGGAACTGGAAAGCATTAGTCTAAGTGAAATAAGCCAGTCAGAGAATGATAAATATCACATGATCTCTCTTATTTATGAAATATAATGAACAACATAAACTGATGAACAAAAACAGATCCAAGGATAGAGAAGCATTGATTAGATCTCAAACCTCAGAGGAAAGGTAGGGGAGCAGGAGGGGTCAGGGGGAAAGATCAACCAAAGGACTTGTATGCATGCATATAAGCCTAACCAATGGACAGAGACACCAGGAGGTTGAGGGCATGAGTGGGGGATGTGAGAGCAATGGTGAGGATAAGGACACATATGTAATACCTTAATCAATAAAGAAAACTTAAAATAAAATAAAAATTTGTGGAAAATGTGCATTATTGATTTCTCTACTTTAAGATGAAAATAATGTTAATAAAATGCCATTGAAATTCATAAAAATATAATTTGCTTTATTATTTTTCATATGGCAAAAATTGGTTTAGGTGAAAAAGATATACAGAGTTGAGGAAAACATTTGCTTTCTTATTGGATAAATTTTGTCACATTGTAAAATGTGACTTTTTTTAATTCTAGATATACATATTTAAATAGAATGTATCTTTTGTCTATTACTATGTAGGAATAAAGCAATATAGAATAAAATATTTCTCTAAAGAGAAATTAATATAGAGTTTTTCCATTAAGAAGATAGAATATCTTGAGTCCTATTTGTCCTCATTTTACACTCTGCAGAGTCAGCTTCACAATGTCTAATGCAACCTCTGTATTGCAAACAAGTGACATTTTAAAATATATATAATGGCTGGGTGAAAACACCCACACAGACCCACATTCAGTATTCTTTCACACTAATTTCTCTCTGTTGATTAAGTGTTTAATGAGAGTTCCTATGAACAACATCTGGAAGGTAACATAGAAGGACTATACTTACCACCTGTCTATCTTAATCCTATTTTATTAAGGTTTAATATTAGTCATGTGAGACAAGTTTTACTTGGTCCCTAACATTATGCTTCTATAATCCTCATTTATTGTTACAAATTATTTATAAACTCATGGTGATGAGATGAAATATAATGCCTGGATGGGATGGAGAAGAAATTACTTTTTTAAATTTAATCTTGTCATTTCTCATTCAGTAGGAAACTAAAGGTTGCCTTTGCCTTTGAGAAATTGGAAGCTATACTAAGAGTGTGGAGTTTGTAATATCATGTTGGGATTCTATCTGTGAAAATATTACCAAATATTAACGTAGAGCTATGAAAACTGAAAATGTTGCATTGAGATTCTTGTGGAAGAAAGTGCCTATCTGTGCTCAGGAGAATCTCACTTCTCCTGATTCAAATCCAGCCTAGGAACCTGAGGAGTCCAGATGCGTCAAAGCTGTAACATATCCAGACCAACCTACTAAGACAAGTACCAATGATATTTTAGCCTTATAACAATTTCATGAGATCATTATTGCGCCAATTTTGCTATTGAGGAATTTGAGGATTAAAATATTTGGGCAAATAACAGGGTCACAAAAATGATAAGTGGTGATGCAGACTCCTTGGCTAAACTTTACTCAGGCTCCGCTGAGACCTCTTCTCAAGTAGGCCTGGATCATGACCCCTGTCCTTCTGGGACTGCATAGTTCAGTTTTAGCAAGAATGCTGCTAAACTAGGTTAGAGAGAACTGCCTACCCTTGATATCTGAGCCTATTCCCCATCCTCTGCCTTTGATATATAAGTACTGGGCCTGCCTTCAGGAAGAATCCTGTCAATTTAGCAAGAATTTCTTCTACCCTTAATTTCCTCATGGTGATTTTCTGTTTACAAGCTCCCTCCAACACACTCACACCTGCTCCTTGACTATACCCCCTTTTCCTTATTTTCAGAGTTGAGCTCAACCTTTCTCTATTGCCAGAGCCTTTATACCTCTCATGATAGTTTAGAATAAAGTCTTCATTTACATTTCTAAGAAGTTTCAGAATAATTTTTATTTAAGTGTTGATGTTAGTTATGTAAGACAAGCTTTGCCTGGTCTCTAACATTATACTTATTTCATCATCATTTAGCATTTCAAATTATTTATAAACTCATGGTGATGAGAAGAAATACAGTATAGAATAAAGTCTACTAAATTAAAAAAAACAACAACACTTGTTCTTGTCTTTAAATTATTATATATCAGCATTTGATACTTTTATTTGCTAATATTCAATTTCTGTTTTGTTACCTAGATATATTAAAATATGTTTGTTTGTTTTTTGTGTGTGTGTGTATTTTTTTTAATAAAGCAGCAGACAGACAATCCTATTTTTGGTTTGCAGTGGCCAAGAAACACCTAGATTTTTAAAAAATAATTTTCATGTTGTAAAAGTATTTATAAGGTTGTCTATTTTCTTTTATAAAAATTTCTGCAGGCCATATGGTCTGTGGGCCCAATGCTCTCTCTAAACCATCTAATGAGCTTACTTTTTCTTCAATCATACTTAATATTAGTGAGAGGAAACTTAACAGATTATTTCTCTTGTTTTAACATTTTTAAGTTGACTTTTAGAGAGAAAGAAAGGGAGAGGGAGAGAGAAAGATATAGAAACTTTGAGATGAGAAAAAAACATCTATAGGCTGCCTCCTACATGCCCCTTATTGAGGATTGAGCCCACTGCTTGGACATGTGCCCTGATTGGGAGTTGAACCAGTGAACTCTTGGTGCATGGGACAAGACTCAATCCACTGATACACACCTGCTGGCAGCAGATTATTTTTTAACTAGTGCCCAAGTGCATGGATTTGTGCACATTGAAAGGATATTAATTAGAAGGCAGAACTAGGCAAGAAGGGCTGGATACACCCTGGAACCAACTTCCCAAAGTCTCTTTCTGGATAGCAGGGATCAGGCCAAAACCAGCTCTCTGACATCCCCTGAGGATTCCCGTATTGCAAGAGGTCTGTTCTCAAGTGACTCACTCCGGAATCAGGCTCTTTCCTTTCTGATTCTGGAGTGTATCACCAAAGAACCACCCCTGCCAAGTCACTGCAGCTTAGCAGCTCTTGCATTGAGCATTTAACCCCTGGTGATCAGTGCACATCATAGCTACCAGTTGGAACGTCTGCCCCCTGTTGTCATTGTGTGTCATAGCTACCAGACATACAGTTGGACGGTCACTTAGCCTTTTATATATACAGATTGCCTTGGTTTTGATAACTTTTTCTGTTTCTGATGTTTAATATATTTGTTGATTAAATGAATGGGTATATGAAAGAAAGCTTCCAAAGAATAGAGTTTCTAATTAATACTTTCATTTATTTATTACATGATAATATTAAATGTCCATATTTTGAAGTATTAATAGTTATGATAACTGTTTTGTCACTATCACTTTTGTCCTTTTACTTAAACAAGAAAATATTTATTTTTCTTCTTAAATAACACTTTAAGAAGTCTCTTCCTTGTTGACACTTTCCTTCTACTGTATCATCGGCTTTCATTTCTCTGACATTATCATTGCACTGTAGCTGCAATATGTCCTTAAAGTGACCATATGCTTTCCATTGCTATGTAACAAAAATGATGGTATTTTAAAGGTTTCCATATTAACTATGCTTTGTTACTTGTCTAATTTAAGAAAAAACACACACAAATAAACCTATTTTCAATCACAAATGTTATATTTACAGTAATTTTATAAGACAATATTCATAATCTCTTGAATAAAATAATTACCAGTGACTGAAGCAATATTGGGAATACTATAATTTTCACATCCACTGTATGTGATAATTATTCTAATGCCCAAATTTCAATTTTAAAAGTTTAATTTACTTCTTCAAATTTTCATTAGCAGTAAGTAATAGACTTGATTCCTGGTCTTTTAGCTACAAATTTAGAGCATTGTATCCTTTATCTTCACAAATATATGCAAAGAGCAGTAAATAGTTACTATTGATTTTTAATTAGGACTTTTGTATCTATGAGTCTGTTACTCTATAATTTAGGAATGTGCTCACTGTGTCATGAAAACTATTAAAAGTAAAGCTCTGGCATTTTGTTAGAAAGTCTTGAATATACCAGCATTTTATTTAAGGAAACCATTTTTATTGAACTAAAAAATAGAAAATATTTTTAATGTATACTTATATGGCAACAACAAAAGTATATCCAACATCAAAAATATTTGATTCATGTGTATGCTATTAAAGTGTGACATCCTCTTTAATTATCTTGAATATTTACCTCCTTTTGTTTAATAACATTGAATGTATTTACATACTCATATACATATATATGTGTATCAGCTTTAAAATCATTTTGAAAAACACTAGATTCACAGTATGCATAACATGCATATTTGTCTTGCTAAATATTCATTTAGCCCACCTCTGTTTATTAGTAGCTCCCCTTAATTCATAACTCCTACTGTTTCTTGTTCTAAAAAGCTAAAAAAAAAACACACAAAAAACAACACACAAACATCTAACAAATATGCTCAGAATTCACTAACACATTCTGATGAAAACAAATAGTATTGAATAGAATGTGAATTTAAGAAATGCTTTGAATTTCTTTTGGGTTTGCTGCTTTATTCTTGTTAGGCTTCTGTCTGACTTTCATTAAGCTCAGCTCAGTTTATTTAGGACGCAGGCAAATATACTGCATTTGTTATCACAGCTGATAGAGGTAGAATTTATATGATTGTATTGATTTTTACAGCTTTCCTACTAATTTCAGTTTGAAATAAAATGTTATACAATATAAAAATGCAAAGGAATATGGCCTTAAAATATAAATTTATAGCACTTGATATTATTCATCTTGAGTGAGAATGAACTGGCCTTCATGGGATTACAGTTGATATTAGTATTACAAAAATCATAGGGCATTTACCAAAAGCAGGGCAAAAGTTCTGTTTAATATTGAATTGGGGACTAAAATATATATTTCAGCTTGGAGGCAGTCTTACCTGTATTTAATAATTTCATTATAAACAAGAGGTCTGGTGGATAAATTCGTGCATGGGTCCTGTCTGGCCGGCCCACCCCAATGGGGGCCAGTCAGGGCCAGGCCAGCCAGGAGGGGGCCATGGAAGGTCAGCCAGACAATTGGCAGGCAGCAGTGCGCATCATAGCGACTGGTCATTTGGTCATCATTCTGGATGTTCTGGCATTCTGGTAGCTTGGAACTACATATATATTATATATATATATATATATATATATATATATATATATATATATATATATATATATATATATATATATAAAATATTAGCCAGCCTCAATTTTTAAACTTTAGTCTTCCTGAAAATATTCAAAGCAGATTTCATCATGAGATATTTCTCTTAATTCACAATTGTATGGAGAGCAAATATGCCACACATTGCTTTTCACATAAATGATGCTTTATTTCAAGAATGTACTATCTAAATTAGACTGTGTAATGTAAATATTGATGCACTAATAAGTGATCAAATAGCTAATTTCTGTCTTACATCCGCTTTTATTAATAGTTCAGGAGTGGATTTACAACATAGCTGGAGAAAAATATTTTAGATACTGCATTATGGGTGAAGGAAGCCTGGAATGCTTAATGTAGGAAATGAAAAGAATTTTGAAACATATTAAGAAAATACTAAGCATTTCATGAACCAATGCCCCTGATACATGTCAAAACTTCCAAAAATTGATGATGAGAGTTCTCATATGTGTATAGGGTTTTTTGACATTCTGTTTTCTTAAGGAATGCCTTGGAGGTAGCAGAAATATCCCCTCTATAACAGATAATTTGAACTAATTTTATAACATTATAGGGCATTACAATACAATTGGCTGATAAAGAAAAATTAATATTTTGTTAAAGTGATAAGCTAAACATGGTCTGTTATACTTTGTTGTTGTTTCTTGTTTGTTTTTTTGTTTGTTTGTTTGTTTTGTTTTGTTTTGTTTTGTTTTTTTACAAGCCAGAAAACCATTTTATTACTAAAGCTCTGCCATATATTTCTAGCGGGTGCCGATGGTCACCTGCCACACTCGCACCAGGTTGTCTGTATAGCCAGCAAAGAGTTTGGCCATCAGCAGACCAGGCCAGAGAGGTACACTGGGTGGCTCTGCCTTGCTGCTGGTACTGATAACTTCTTGCTTCAATTCATCTACAATGATCTTGCCTTCCAAGTCCCATATCTTGATGTTGGGGCCAGTGGCAGCACAGAGCCAGTAGCGATTGGGGCTGAAACACAGGGCATTGATGATGTCCCCACCATCAAGTGTATACAGATGCTTGCCTTCGTTGAGGTCCCACAGCATGGCCTGGCCATCCTTGCCTCCAGAAGCACAGAGGGATCCATCTGGAGAAACAGTCACAGTGTTCAGGTATACTGTGTGGCCGATGTGATTGGTCTTCAACTTGCAGTTTGCCAGGTTCCATACCTTGACCAGCTTGTCCCAGCCACAGGACACGATGATGGGATTGCTGCTGTTGGGCGAGAAATGGACACAAGACACCCACTCTGAGTGGCTTTCATCCTGGACAGTATATTTGCATATACCCAGAGTATTCCATAACTGATGGTTTTGTCTCGGGAGCCAGAGACAATCTGCCGGTTGTCAGAGGAGAAGGCCACACTCAGCGCGTCCTTGGTATGGCCCACGAATCAGCGCGTGGTGGTGCCCGTTGTGAGATCCCAGAGGCGAGGGTTCCATCCCAGGAGCCAGAGAGGGCAAACTGGCCATCTGAGGAGATGACCACGTCACTAATGAAATGGGAGTGACCCAGAAGAGCACGCTGTGGGATGCCGTAGTTGGTCTCATCCCTGGTCACCTTCCACATGATGATGGTCTTGTCTCGAGAGGCAGACAGTATCATGTCCGGGAACTGGGGAGTGGTAGCGATCTGGGTCACCCATCCATTGTGACCCTTGAGGGTGCCACGAAGTGTCATCTGCTCAGTCATGGCGGTGGCGGATGTGGGTGTCCTAAACATTGACTGTTATACTTTGTAAGGCTTGGGTTTGAACCAACCATAGCATCCAAGACAAGCAAGCAGTGAGAAATGCTGTTGAAAATCCTGTGTGATTCTTCTTCCACTATCATGTTCCTTTGTATTTCTAAAAATATCTGCAAATGTGTTGGGGAGAATGTTAAATAGTAAATGCTAGAAATAATGATGTTACAATATTATACACTAGGGGCCAGTGCAGTAATTGAGAACGTTGAAGGGAACTGTGGGCCGCAAGGCTGCATTAGGAACAGGCACAGGTATGGCTCTCTACGCCCTCACTCAGCCCCTCCTTTTGCCTCTCAGGAACAGGGTGAGGTGGAGAAGTCCCGAGTGGTGAGTGCAACCTGGGCCAGCACCAGACTCTGGCAGTGGGTTAGAACAGCGGCTCCAGCATAGCTATGGGTGCGAATGGGGCCGGCTCTGGCAGCAGATGTGAATGCCAGAGGGGACTGGGAGCATGGTAGCAAAGAATTTTCAGTTGCCACCAGAGGCTCACCCTGATGGCAGCGACTTGTGCCCTGACTTGGTCTGGTGCCCCCGCATACCTGTTCCACCATCCCACCTCACCCAATGCCTGCCATGTTCCATGCTCTGCTGCCTGCTCCCAACGCCCAGTATGTTTCACGCATGCTCCCTGGTGGTCAGTGCACATCATAGGGAACAGTTTTTTAGTTGTTTGGTTGTTCCACCATTTGGCCTATATAATGGAAATATAATATAAATATTATTTACACCAATATAGAAAAAATATATCTTATTTTTTTAAAAAAGGAAATATCTATTGTTTTATATAAATGTTGGTATATGCATATAAGTTTTGGGGGCAAAGGAAACACTGCAAACTAAATAAGGATGTGTTGTTTTTTTGTTTTTTTTTTCTCAAGTAATGTTTGTTTGTTTTTTCTATTTGTGTATTTCTGCTCCACTTTTAGTTCTCATTTATCACCATCTAAGGCCTAACCTGATGGTTATAGCTGTGGCCTGCTCTGCACCTTAGGTTAAGCATTAGCTGTCAGATAATCATATTCTTTCAGATCTCAACTTATAGTGACACATACATAACTTGCTTCTAGCTGATATGTTATTGGGTAAGAGCCATGTATTCTATTCTTAAAGTGTTCAGATGAAGACTCTTTATGACTCACTGCCCCACTGCCAAGTATTCATTATTTAATAGACTGACATCAAGATATTCTTCGCGGTGTTCACCTGAATCCTTTGTTGCCTCTATTTAAGTTCTTTGTTTCAATGGCTCCTTCGAAGAGAATCCATTATATAGCAGTTCTCTCAAGACTGAAAAAGAAAGTTTTTATTTTGAAAACTCATAGGTTCTTGTTAAAGAAAGAATTTGGGTCATAGGCACAAATATAAACACCTTTACATAGAAGAGTCCCAAGTATTAAAAGGCAAACTAGATTTTAGCATACAGATGTCTTTTCTTACACAAAACCAGACAATTGCAGGTTTGAACACCTTATTATATAGTCATTGCTGCCTCTTCAATAACTCATTTTGATATTTTGTAATTTGCCAAAATGTGCCTTTGTGATCCCACAGGCTCTTAACTACTTTTTAATGAGTATGGATGAACAGATGGAAAATGTTTTCAATTTCAGAGAAAACCACTAATGGATGTCACCAGCTATTAGAAAAGCTCAGGTAGCTCCATTTTCCAAGGAAAGGTATTGTCATAAAACTCTTCGTTTTTTAATGAAATGTTTGCTCATTTATACCTAGATGGTAATTTAAGACTTCACAAGTCTAAACAGATTAGAACTATAGTTGGAAATTATTCAGTGCTAAATAGCCTGGAAACTCAATTTCAAGAATCTTACCTGAAAACTGTGATGCCAATCCAGGTCATTTTATTAGAACAATATGAACTACTATAAAAACAATTTGTCCAAAGAATTAGATAAAGGAATTTTACTAAAAGTCAAATGCAGGCTCGAGATTTGGTTATAAACTCTCTTTTAAAGTAAAAAAATCTTTCATTTAAAGTTAAAAAAACAATAACAACAAAAACCTGTCTTCAATGTGTATCCCAAGCTAATACATCTTCTCAAAGGAAAACACATCAAAAGGATTATTATAACAGAGGTTGTTCTGAAAGTATAGTCTAGATCAGTATTTCCCAAACTTTTGACATATGTGTACCCCTTCTATAATTTTTGTAATACTGAGTACCCCTCATACTCATGAGAATGTAGAATTAGGTGCAGCTAAGCATGGTGCAGTGCATATCCCCACCAACCTCCAGGGCAACACTTACCCCCACCAAACTCTTCCAGTACCCCTGGGGGTATGAGTACCACACTTTGGGAAACACTGGTAGATCATGCTCCAAAGATTTTTACTAGTTTTACAAAATATAGAGTCATTAGTTATTAACTATCCCGTCAAAATTCACATCAGCTTCTTCTTTTAACAAGGCTCTTAGTCTAAAATCCTGTGCAAAACACAGGCAAACTTCTGTTCTAATTAGTTTATTTTAGGCCATTGCTACCCTCTCCTTTCCTTAGTAAAACTTTGGTCAAAATTAAAAGCAACACCATCTGTGCAATAATTGATCTATCATGGGCCTATCTATTTAGACCTCCACCAACAGGACTTATTTATATGCAGGTTTAAAAAAAAAATGGAGCTAGCAATTACTTCCTAGCAAAACACATTTTTATAATTTTAAGGAGGTTTCGTGGTTCCATTTCTTCCTTAGTTTGATATTGTGTGTGTGTGTGTGTGTGTGTGTGTGTGTGTGTATGTATATATATATATATTTATTTTATTTTTTTTTTAATTTAAGCTCTTTTATCTCATTAAAGAAAATTGGAGGTCAAACACCATCTGGAATGCTGACACTAAACCAAAATTATTGATAATAATATGTTTTAATAAAAGCACTTCAATACATAAACATTTTACAAATTTATGGATGTAAGGGACATATTACATGCACATTGGAGTTTCTTCTTTTATTTCATTGTGTAGACAAATTAGCTGCTGACAGTAGCACTTCTGAGACCACATTGTAGTAGTAATAGCAATGCAACTTTGTTGTAACTGAATGTACATGATAAAATTACTTTTAAAAACAATGCAACTCTATTGATATTATTTGCTTTGTTCTCAATGACCTTTATGTACAGAGTAATAAGTTTAGCATAATTTTCTAAACAATACAAATGGCATGCATTTACTAGTTTCCTCTATGTTATTGATGCTAGGAAATTCCATTTGCAGTTGGAGTTTTTATCCAGGGATTATTGATATAATTTTCCTGTCTCCAACTTTTATAACTTGGCTTTGGTTTTCATTATTCTGTTCAAATAGATTTTGGACATAATGTGTTTATTACATTTTAAAATTTCAAATTGAATCATCTTACCTAATAACACACAAACATGTAAATTGACTGTACCTTCGCTATGCCCATAGCCAATCAGAGTGACTATGCAACTTAACCCCACCAAAAGATGGTGGTTAATTTGCATATATAGGCACCCAGTGTCTGTGATCCAGGAACATCCTGTCACCCAGATCACTGTGAGATAAGGGCAATCAATCACAGAGAGCTGGGGGTCTGCTTTCAGCCTGGGCAAGAGCAGACCCCCTGTGATCGATTACAGGGAACTAGGGCTCTGCTCCTGCCCAAGAGGATTTCGGCCTGGGCAGGCTTGGGCAGTGCAGAGCCAGTGATCAGGGAGAGCTGGAGGGCCCTTGCCTAGGCCTACATCTTTGGCCAGAGGCTTTAAGCATGGGCAAGGCCCAGCCCCCGATTGGTGTGAACTATAGAGGAAATGCCTTTTCTGACTGCTCATTGGCTAAGCTTCCTGCATGCCACTGGTAATATTCTTAGTAACCTGGGTAATAAGAATCCGAAAAGGTGATCTAGGGTTTTCCACTGCACTTCTGGAGGAAAAAAAGAAGGTCTGCTGTTAGAGGGCTAAGAAATGTCTCGCCCTGCCCACTGCAGGGTCTGGGTTCGATTCTGATCAAGGGCATGTACCTAGGTTGCAGGTTCCTCCCTGGCCATGGCCCAGATCAGGATCCTCTCACTTTGATGTTGCTCTCTGTTTTTTCCTTTCTCTTCCACATTCTCTAAAAGTCAATGGAAACATATCTTCAGGTGAGGATAAAAAAAGAAAAAAATAAATAAAAAGAAAAAGAAAGAAAGAAATGCATATCCTATGAAAGACACATCTTGAAAATGCCTAAAGAAAGTTGTCATTTTTTCTTGGTGAAGGGACTGGAGTCTATGTTGATGAAAACACCTTGGTGGCTGTGGTGAATGGCAGTGGCTACAGCAGTGGGCTGATGTGGCTAGTGCCTTCCCCTGATCATCCAGGTTGACTCCCACAAAGGGAGGCCAGACTGCGGCTTAGGCCTGCTCCTAAGCCATCAGTAGGACATCCCCTGAGGGCTCCCAGTATATGATAGGGAGCAGGTTGGGCTGAGGGACCCCTTTCCCCAGTGCACAAATTTTGTGCACCGGGCCCCTAGTCTTTTAATAATTTGTTTATATGTATGTTGCTTTAAGTATGCATCATTTATTATAAAATAGCCTTACTTTTCTAATAATATTTAAAACCCACCTTAACATACAACATAGAATCCTATTGTAATATGGAAAAATGATAAAAATACATAATTAATTTATGAATTAAATCATTGTGCCTAAATATAGCCATCTGCATTAGAATCAGCCATAAAAAGTTTGATCTGTATGCAGGGATGTGGTGATTTCTGATTTTGAATATAAACATTATTGAAACATGTAATGTTTATGCCCCTGCCCTTTTGCTCAAAAGTGCATGCACACACACATACAAAACTATCTTTACCACACATGAGATAAATAGAAGATCAAATATTGCAGAGAAAAAGATTACTGAACCTGGAAAGATAGTTATAGAAACTATCCAAAGTAAAACTGGGAGAGAAAATCTGTAGAGCAACCTCTAATTTCCTAATGTATATGAAATTGGGATTCCTGAAAAGGGGTTATGCTGGAAAATATGTGAAGTATTGAGTAGCTGAAATTTCCCCAAATTTATGAAAATCATAAATCCACAAATTAATGAATCTCAATCTCAAACAAATAAATGCATGTAAATGAAATGAAGGAATGTATCCTAATTCAGAGCATAATCAAATTATCCTGAAATATTGTGTTCAGTGGAGCAAAGGTATAGGATAATAATAAATTTCTCATCAGAACAGTATAGGTGAGAATATAACAGAGCAATGTTCCTCAACCGTGTTTTCACCCTCAACCAGAAGACTTTTTTTAAAAAGTTATCTTTATTCTTGAAAGTATTATAGATATCACCCTTGTTATTTAAAAGCTAAATATCTGTTATTTTCTGTATATCTATTTTTTATTTGATATTTTGAATTTGATTTCTTTTATGACAGACAACTTATAGCTTAAATGATGGACAGTTATTTATTAAAAATAATATAGACTTTGAATGTTGGTATCTTCCTCCTGAAAGGATTTCATATTCTTCTAGTAGACAGAGTATAGGCATATTTTCCTTCTCAGGCAGTGCTTATAAGTTTCTATTTTGCCTTTCCTTTCCTACGGCATTACATTTCTAAGTTTAATCTGAAAGGTTTGGCTGTTTACTTTATCCTCTCATATTAGAAAGCTCTAAACTTCAACTCTCATCTCCCTAGTATGAGAAAACTACTAAAATTTCTGCTTAGCTCTTCAAGCTGCCTTAGGTTTTATTTTTACAAATATTACTCCAAGGATGAGAATTTTTGGAGTAAAAAAATATATTGCATTCAAAATGTTGTATTTGTTTATTTCTGATTCCCATGCCTCTGCAACTTGACCCACAAAGTCATGCTTCATTTGTTAAACCTCAATGCCAATTTTTGTCTCCTCAGTCCATTGAAATTGCCACAAGCTCTAGACTATCACTACATGTTTTTGCACTTTGCCCTTGAACAAATGTCAAGCCTGGGAAGGAGGGGAAATTTAGAACTCAAATCATTATATTTCTCTCCCTTCAGAATCTTCTCCTCTCCAATACTGTCTATGTGTTTAATTCCTGATGTCTACAAACACTGTTTTTGTATTTTAACTAGATTTCATAGTTGTTATTAGTGTGACATTTAGTTTTATATTACTTATATAATAGTACATAATACTTATAATAGTAGTGGCTTGTGTACAGATTCGTGCACATTGAAAGGAAGCTAGAAGACATGATATAAAAACAACATGGATTAAAAACCATGACTGATAAATTGATTAAATTTATTCTGATATCTCCCTGTATACCATATAGAGATTAAAAACACTTTCAAAATACTTGACTAATTTCTCTTGTGATGAAGTATTTACAACTTCAACATCACATGCTCTTTGAACTCTAGAGAAAGCAACATATAACTAATCGTCTCCAAAAATGGGTGCAGGTAGGAGTATTCCTACTCTGTCTAGATTGGTGCCAGAAAGAGCTTTGTATCGCACATGCACAAGTCAAAGTTTATTTTTAAATTGCCAGTGCATGTCATATACACTGGTCAGTCAGTCAGATGGTTGGACAGTCGGATGAATGTATGTTTGGCCACTTAGGATTATCCTATCTAATAAAAGAGCAAATTAGGTATCACTCCACTGTACCCACAAGCCATGCCCATCAGCCAATCAGGAGTGAGTATGCAAATTAACCCCAACAATATGACTTTGGTCATGGAGCTGGAGAGAGCAGGAGGCTTGGGTTTCACTGGCAATGAAGGAAGCCAAGCTTTCCGCACACCCTGGCTGCCCCAGGCCTCCACTCAAGGCAATGAAGTTTCAATTGTAGAAGATAAATAAATCCCAACAAAAATGGCTGCAGCCTTGGAGCAAGTAGGAGGCTTGGCTCTGCTCCAGGCTACAAAGTTTCAATTATAGAAGATAAATAAATTCCAGATACTAAGGCCTCCACTTGGGTTGCCAGGGGGAATGGCTGGCCTGCAAACAACCACAGGCCCCTCATCCAGGCCACTCTATGCCCCAAGGGAACCCCCACCCTGATCTGGGACACTCTCCAGGGCAAACCAGCAGGCTCCCACCATGGACCAGACCTCTATCCTATCTAATAAAAGAGTAATATGCAAATTTACCATCACTCCAACACACAAGATGGCTGCTCCTAAGTGGTCAAAGATTGCTGCCCCCATGTAGATATAAGATGACCTCCACAGGATGGCCAGCAGGGGAGGGCAGTTGAGAGGGACCTGGCCTGCAAGGGAGGGAAGTTGTGGGTAATCGGGGCAATAGGAGAGGGCAGGTGGGAGGGACCAAGCTTGCAATGAAGGGCAGTTTGAAGTGAAAACCATGCACAAGATGGCAGTTAGGGGTGACCAGGCCTGCTGGGGAGGGCAGTTAGGGGCGAATTAGCTGGCTCGGGAGTGGTTAGGGGGTGATCAGGCTGGCAGGCAGAAGCAGTTGGGGCAATCAGGAAGGCAGGCAGGCAAGCAGTTGGAAGCCAGCAGTCCTGGATTGTGAGAGGGATATCTGACTGCCCATGTAGGCCTTACTCTACTGGGATTGGACCTAAATAAGCAGTTGGACATTCCTTGAGGGGTCCCAGATTGGAGAGGGTGCAGGCTGGGCTGAGGGACACACACCCTGTGCATGAATTTCATGTACCAAGTCTCTAATCCTATATAATAAAAACATAATATGCAAATTGACCAAACTGTGGCCTTGGGCCGTGGGGCTGGCGAGCAGTCAGTGCCAGGCCAGCCAATGTTCATTCCAGCAGGCAGAAAGAGGGGACAGCAATCAGGGGGTGATGGCAACCAGCAGCAGCAGAGTGGCAATGGGTCAGGGCTGGCCTCTTGCTAGCTGGTGCTGTCCCCTGATGAGCCTGCCCGGTCACTTCCCACAGAGGGAGGTGTCAGTTGGACATCCCCTGAGGGCTCCCAGAGTGTCAGAGGGCACAGGCTGGACTAAAGGGGACCCCCTCCCACACACACTGGGTGCGCGAAAATTTGTGCAGGCCTCTAGGAATGATGGATGAATAGATAGATGATAGATAGATAGATAGATGATAGATAGATAGGTAGATAGATAGATAGATAGATAGATGATAGATAAGATGATAGAAAGATAGATGCATATTTAATACACAGGCATGGAGTTTCTATTTTTTCTTAATTCATAATTGATTCTTAAAATAGTTGAGGGCAAAGATCCAGATGTGGCTATAGTTCTCTATAATATACTGGGAGCCAGAAGGAAGGTGAACTTTTTGGAAAAGCATCATGACACAATATGGATAAGAAATAAATTATTTTCTGATAGTGGAAAATTAGTCATTTCTGTTAAATTGCTGTAAAACTAGTAATTATTTTGAGAATCAACCGGACCTGTACCCATGATAGTATAAAGGTTAGGCTCAAGTGTCTGACATTTTCTGAAAATGTAAAGCTTAATGTAAAAGACAAGAAACTTCTCCCGGTTCCTCATTGAATTACATAGTCACTAAACTGCCAACTTGCTGACTATGAATATATTTTTTAAGTCCAGAAGTCAAAAGGTGCATATTCTCCATTGACCCACTTGTCAGAAACACTGAACATGCTTTTTATATGCTGACAGTTTACGTCTACTAGTATGATTTTTTTCCAGTTTTCTCTTTATAGGCTTCTGTCTCAGGTGTTTTCCTTCTTTTTTTTTCAGAACATTCATTCAGGTGATGCCTACATTTTAAACACATTGAAGTATAAGATTTAATTCAGTCATTCAATAATTGAGAGCCTATAATATTGAAAGGTAGGTTTTAGGTTTCAAGATACAGTATAAATAAAACACAATATTTTAAAATTTAACATTTTAGAATTTTTATATTTAATTAATGGGTTACTATTAGTTATGACCCTTACATTAATATGAAAATAATAAAATAATAAAACACCATATCTAAATGCAGTGATATTTTATATAATCTAAATTGAAGTTATTTTTCTATGTTAATTGCTTGACCAGAAATAACATAAAAATTTAATTATAAATAATTTTTACTAACATAATTTATTGTAAGCTTCTGTTTTTAAATTTTTTTCTAGCTTAATATTTTGTTTGTAACTATATAAAGATATTTTCATACTGTTCCCTGCCTTTGTAGAGTCAATTGATACTGAAGCATTGATATTTGGAAGATTTCAACTTTTTCCTCATTAATACAACTTGAGGACACTGCTATGTTCATCCAATAAACAAACTGAAAATAAAGTAATCAAATATAAATAATAGAATATATTGTAAAATAATTAACTTACCCTTTAGGTAATTTACCATAGAATATTTAAACCTCTCAAAAATGTTATTGTTCCTGAATATATTTACTTCTATGTGCATTGTGTTGGTGTACTTTTCTGGAGATATTAACTTCAAAAAAGATTTGCCAAATTATCCTACATTTCATTAATTGTTGGCATAAAAATACAAAATGATGAAGATTTTCTTCTAAATATAATTTTATTAAGTTAGTGATTATTTTAAATTTAGTGGTTGACCAGAGCATAGAAACTAGATACTTTGAGTTAGATTATAAATTACTTTGTTTGTTTGTTTGTTTTTCTTAAATCTATACTCTATACTAATGGGTTATGCCTGTCTTTTAAATTGTCAAAATTTCTTTTAATGTACATACCTCTTTAAATGTCTGTTTGTATTAGACTCTACGGGTATGTACAATGCCAGTATTTATTCCTTCCTGTTTTACTTGTCATGGCATGCTATAAAAACTATGTGCAGACTTTTTTTTAAAACTTCAGTAGATATTTCAGTAATTGCTTCTTACAAAATTTTTGTAAGATAGGAAAGCACTACTATTTCTAGCTTAAAAGGGAAAAATAGGATACAAGTCAACTGTAGAAATCCCAAATGATCTATTTTAGATGGCAATGGGTTAACTAGATTCACTAGAGATCCACTGTCCCACTTACCATGTTAATACAGATAGACTTAGGCATTTGAAATTGATTTTCGGCATCATTTTTCCTAGTTATTATAATCCTATAACTAAGTAGCTGGAAGAGAAAACTTAAAAATAAATTGCAATGGGAAGAAAATGATAAAAGTGTGATACCTTGCCGAGACCGGTTTGGCTCAATGGATAGAGCGTCGGCTTGGGGACTGAAGGGACCCGGGTTCGATTCCGGTCAAGGGCATGTACCTTGGTTGCGGGCATATCCCCAGTAGGGGGTGTGCAAGAGGCAGCTGACTCTCTCTCATCGATGTTTCTAGCTTTCTATCTCTCTCCCTTCCTCTCTGTACAAAATCAATAAAATATATTTTAAAAAAAAGTGTGATACCTTATTATCAGTGTAAGGAAAAGGTAGGCTCTCAGGGTGTTTATTAGAATAAAGTCATGATAAATATTAGCATACATTAATGGAATATTAAATGAAGGTATAGAGAATAGACCAAATTATATAAAATTATTTATTCAATCAATTTTTATATATTTTTTATTTTTATATGAGTATAGGCTCACAGTAAGTCACAAAAAGTGAACAACTAAGTACAATGCATCCCACGGTCCCCATTGGTTAATGACTTAAATAACCAAGTACAAAACTGAGAAACTGAGGTTGATACATTAGCATAGTCTATAGAACTTATTACACACAGTCATTTTTCTGTGGGAGGTTTATGATTTATGTAGTGCTGTGCATTTTTATCACATGCAGGCATTTGTGTAACAACCACCATACTCAAGGTACAGAACTTTACCACCACCACACTATCAGGCTAGATGTTTATTGTCATGCCCAAAATTTCTACCACCTCCATCTCTGACTTCTTGAAATGACCAATCTATTGTCTATCTTTTTAATTTTGCTGTACAGGAATGTCAAAGAAATGGAACAATGGAATATCTGAACTTTTAAGATTGTCTAATTCCTTGCCCTAACTGGTTTGGTTCAGTAGATAGAACGTTGGCCTGTGGACTGAAGAGTCCCAGGTTCAATTCCAGCCAACTGCACATGCCTGGGTTGTGGGCTCAGTCCCCAGTAGGGGGTGTGCAGGAGGCAGCTGATCAATGATTCTCTCTCATCATTGATGTTTCTATCTCTCTTCCTCTCTAAAATCAATAAAGAAATATATATATATTAATATTGTCTAATTCCCTTGAGATCCATTAAATTTTTTGTATGAACCCCACATTTTTTACCCTCTTTTTCTAAGACTTTAAGTGATATGAATATTGGATAGATAGTCCTGATTTGACCTAATGGTCCTTGATTTTTTTCTTTATTGATCTATATTCTTTCTGTTTTTCAGATTATTCAGATTGGGTAATATTTATTCATATGACTTTTGTGTATATATATATTTTTCTGTTTTACCTCCATTCTGTTATTGAGCCCATCCATACAGGTGTATTTTTCTTTTTTATTAATTTGCTAGGATATTTTTCAGAACTGTGATATTTTTGTTTTTTTATATATAATCCTCAATTTCTTAGCCAATTTTTTTCACCAGTTTCAGTAGTGTTAATAATTTCTCTTTAAAACATTTTTATTATTGCTACTTTAATTTTTTTTTTCAGTTAACTCCAACATTTCAGTAATTTTGATGTTAATCTATCTTAACTGTATCTTCTTATAGAAGTTGTGATTGTCCTCATTATTGGTATGAAGAGTGACTTTTCATCTTATTGTGGATACCTTGGGTATTATATGCAACATTCTAGATCCTATAAATCTTCAGCAGGCCGTTATTGATTTTAGGGTATTTTGATATTAGATGGGCATGGAGGTATAGCTTGCCTTTGTTTTCTGCTGACAACCAGGGTGAAGTACAGGGGATGCCAGAGTGCTGAGTAGCCTTGCTTCACAAAACCTCATTCATCTTGGTTGCTGCTGGATGAGTGTGCAGGCTCAGCTCCTTACTAGTTCTTGTTTCCATCGGGATAGGCCAAGTGGAGTGCTGACTAGCCTGACTCCTTCTACCTTGCCAAGTCTCGTTGCTGCTGAATTTAGTTGGTGACTCAACTTTCTGATGAACAACCATGAAAGTATCCTGGCAGGTGAATTAGAATGCTGCCTGCTTTTGTGGCAAAGAATTGAAAACCAACAGTCTGTTCAGGTACGCTGACATTATACTAGCAGTAGAATTAGAGCATTGCCTCTTTATGCCAAGTGAAGGATGGAAGATCCACTCCTGGGGTAGGCAAATCCCGAGATTTTTCTCTTTAGTTTCCATGACCATAAGTATAGGGAAATTATGCCATGAGTATCTATCTTTAGATAGAAAAATAGATTTTGAAGATGTAATTAATGTTCCTAATCAGTTGACATTGAATTAATCAAAAGGGAAATTATTCTTGTGGTTATGATCTAATAACACAGGACTTTTAAAAGCAAAGGTATTTATCCAGTTAATAGCATAATGAGAATTCAGAGATATTAAAAAAAAAAAAAGGTGGGGTCCCTACATTTTTCTGGCTTTAAGGCTGGAAAGAGTCATGTACAAGTACCATTGAGCAGTTTCTTGGAGCTGAAAGTAACCTCAAACTAACAGCCAGAAATAATTAAACATAGGATGAAGGTAGTTGATTATATAAATAAGAGGCTCAGAGATTTTTCTGAGATAAGAGTATTAAGCTATCTGATTATGTCTTTGAGTGGCATCCCAAGCCACTATCAATCCATCTGTTGTACAGCACATAGCAATATGTGAATTTTAGGATGTTGATCTAAATTTAATTACCTAAGGGTAGCTCAAATTATTGGATTATTGCTAGAAGTTAGATTAGAATAATGCAAAAATATTGAGTTATCCTAATTCTTGTGGAATTTTTAAAGCAATACTCAAATTATTTTACTCTAATTGAGGACTCGGATAACGGAATATAAATAAGAAAAATCATAAATGAGAATTGTCTGCGGAGATGGATCTTGTTTTATGCTGGGTAGAGAAGATATGGCTTTGAATAATTTGGTTTGTTTATTCACCGAATCTATATTTTCATAAGAATTATCATTTAAAACTGTGTCACTGTATAAATTTTGTAGATATGATTCGTTCTTATTAAAAAATCAATAATAGAGAATAGAAGTAGATGCAAAAGTAAACTTTAATGGATTTTTCTATTGCCTTATCTTTGTGCTTAAGATCAGTGAGACACAGTGTTAAGAATACAACAATTTAGAAAAGGATGGAGAGGTTCCTGCTAAAGGGATTTTAATATATATATAAATATATATATATATAACTGATTTCAGAGAGGAAGGCAGAGGGAGAGAAAGATAGAAAATTAATGATAGAAATCATTGATTGCCTGCCTCCAGAACACCTGCTACTGGTGATCCAGCCTGCAACCCGGGCATGCGCCCTGACCTGGAATGAAACTGTATCTTTATAAGTCAGTGCTCAACCATTGAGCTACACAGGCCTGGCAAATGATTCTTAAATATTAAGTTTCATTGCAATGTTGATTTCATGGAAATGCAAAACATGCCCACAGGAACAGTTATGATTTCAGGACTGCTTATCCAGAGTTTTAAAATCTATTATAGTAAGAAATGAAATACAGACTTTACTGGAAGAAACAATAGTTTCCTGAATGCTAAAGGAAAAACAATGGTTATATAAAACTAGAAGTAAACGTGATTTATAATTGCAGTGATATTGTTTTCAAATTCAGTGTTGAAATATTGTTTTCAAAGTCAATCAAGACTCAAAGCTACAGTGGCATTTATGAGCTATTCCCTTATGGTTACTCAGATCACATTTGTAGCCTGAGTTGGTTTCTGTGATAGAAGGTAACATTTGCTGACTGCATGGGGTGGCATTTTCATACGTCCTATTGAAATCCCAGATCATATTTACAAAGAAAGGTTCAATCAAAAAACATTTTCGACCCATTTACCAATACATACTACATAACCTTCATTACTTTCCCTGTTTTCTAAATTATGACTTCTTTCCAAACTGACTGTCATGAAAAGAAGAAGAAAATTATTTTTACATGAAAAGAATGCAAGATTTTAAGATGATTTTTACATTGGTGAATATGTATTGTTGACTAGATTTGCTGTAATTATTCCCTGAAATGAATTCAAGACTGGTTTTCAGATATCAGATGAGAAAGCATATAAGAACAGAAATCTTATATTCATGTTACTGAAGAATCTTTATTTTTTTCATAGATAATACATTTACAAAATAAAAATTAAATGGAAAAATCATGTATTCTGAGTACCAACAAATTTTATTATAAATCTAATAGAGGCCAGGTGCACGAAATTTTTGCACTGTATGGGGGGGAGGGGGGCTTTAGCTTGGCCTGGGACCCTTTGGGGGATGTGGCAGTGCACCAAACAGCAGGCAGCCAGGAAGGAGCCCGGATCGGGCCAGGCTCTGTGCTGCTCGTGTTCATTCCGGCCTGCTGCACCTGCTGCTGTGGAGTGAGGAGAGGCTCCTGCTATGGCAGCTGCACTTGCCAACCACCAGCCTGGCTTCTGGCTGAACAGCATTCCGCATGTGGGAGTGCATTGACCACCAGGGGGCAGCTCCTGCATTGAGCGTCTGCCCTCTCTGGTGATTAGTGCATACCATAGTAACTGGTCACTCTGGTCTTTCTGCCATAATGGTCTCTTGGGATTTTATTATATAGATTATTCCTTTCAAACATTGGATCTTCACAATTTTAATTACCTTTGCTTATCTTTGACTATTCATATATGATAGGTAAAAATAATTAAGATTATTGTTGACATGGAAAAAAGGCTCTTTCATATGCTATAGATGAAATATAAACATATATTTTGACATAGAGAAATATAGATAGATGATAGATAACTAAAAATGTATTTTTTAAGGTCTCCTTTTTAAGTTTTTTATTGGTGAGAGTAACCAATTATTTTACAATTCATGTTTTGTTGTTATTTTATTTGATGTTTCTTTTCACTAATGGAATTATTAATATTCCATTCATACAAAATGAATGTATATATTGTCTTTTATTCATAGCACTATATTTTAAATTTACCTTCCAGAATTTTTGTGTTGATTTTATTTCACTATTAGGCAATATGTCTTTTGAAATTTATATCATTTTCTTCAATCTGAATATTCACCCATTATTTATTTATTAGTTGCTTTTCTTGAATTTCATTAAACATTTAAGGAACAAATAATACAAATTTTACACAAATATTTTCAGAAAAAGAAGACAAGAGAAGACTTAACTCCTTTAATGATATTTTTATGGACTCTAATATATAAATAACTAGAGGCCTGGTGCACAAAATTCATGCACGAGGGAGGGTGAAACCTCAGCCCAGCCTTCAAACTCTCCAAACTGGGACCCCTTGAGGTATCTCTGACTGCCGTAGGATCAGGCCTACATGGGCAGTCAGACAACCCTCTCTTAATTTTTGGACTACTGGCTTCCAACAGCTCACCTGCCTGCATTCCTGATTGCCCCTAACTGCTTCTGCCTACCAGCCTGATCACCACCTAACCACTCCTCTGTCAGCCTGATTAATGACTAACTGCTTTCCTGCCAGCCTGTTTGCCACTAACTGCCCTCCCCTGCAGGCCTGGTCACCCCTAACTGCCCTCTTGTACAGGCATGGTCACCCTCAACTGCCCTTCCCTGCAGGTCCAGTCTCCCCCAAGTTCCCTCCTCTGCCAGCCTGGTTACCCCTAACTTCCCTCCCCTAAAGGCTTGATTGCCCCCAACTGCCCTTCCTTGCAGACCTGGTCCCTCCCAACTTCCCTCCCCTAGCTATCTTGTAGTGGCCATCTTGTGTCCACATGGGGGAAGCCATCTTAGACCACATGAGGGCAGCCATCTTATGTGTTGGAGTGAAGGTTAATTTGCATAGTACCCTTTTATTAGATAGGACAGAGACCTGGTAGCAGCCAGCTGGTTTGGGGGCCAGCTGGTTTGGTCTGAAGGCTGTCCTAAATCAGGGTGGAGGTTTTCTTTGAGTGTGGGGTGGCCTGCGTGAGGGGCCTGTTGTGGTTTGCAGGCCTCACATGCCTCCCATCAACCCAAGCGGAGTCCCTGGTATCTGGGATTTATTTATCCTCTATAATTGAAACTTTGTAGTCTTGAGTGGAGCCAAGCCTCCTGCTTGCTCCATGGCCATAGCCATTTTTGTTGGGGCTTATTTATCTTCTATAATTGAAACTTTGTAGCCTTGAGCAGAGGCCAAGGCAGACCAGGGCTGCAGAAGCTTGGCTTCCTCCATTTCTGGGGAAAATTCATACCTCCTGCTCTCTCCAGCTGCATGGCTGCTGCCACTTTTGTTGGGAGTTATCTATCTTCTATAATTGAAACTTTGTAGCTTTGAGTGGAGTCAAGGGCTAGCTATGGTGTTCAGATAGCTTGGCTTCCTCCATTGCTGGGGAAACCCAAGCTTCCTGCTTGCCCTGTGGCCGCATCCATCTTGTGTGGGTTAATTTGCATACTCACTTCTGATTGGCTGGTGGGCGTGGCTTGTGGTTATAGCAGAGATATGGTCAATTTGTATATAATTCTTTTATTAGATAAGATGACAAAGAAATTGAAAACAATAGAAAGAAATAAAAATATAGATGCCAAAACCAGTTTGGCTCAGTGGATAGAGCGTCAGCCTGCAGACTGAAAGTTCCGGGGTTCGATTCCGGTCAAGGGCATGTACCTGAGTTGCGGGCACATCCCCAGTGGGAGGTGTGCAAGAGGTAGCTGATTGATGATTCTTGCTCATTGATGTTTCTAACTATTTCTGTCCTTTCCTCTCTGTAAAAAATTAATAAAAAATATATTAAAAAAAAAACAGAAATAAAAATATAGAAATAGCTATTGGTAGATAAATCTCAAAAACATTGGTATATAGTTTGTGATTCTATTTATATAAAATTCTAAACAAATATAACAGTTTTTATTTATACTAATTACTACATTTAATATACCTTAAAGTTATATAGATATAATAAATATTTAATATGCAAATTGACCTTCACACCCTCACACAAAGATGGCCTACCTCATGTGGTCAAAAATGGCACCACAAGATGATTGGCAAGGGAGAATTGTTGGGGGTAATCATGCTGGCAGGGGAGGGCAGTTAGGGATGGGCAGTTAGGGATGACCAGTCCAGCAGAGGAGGGGAGTTAGGAGTGACCAGGTCAGCAGTGGAGGGCAATTGGGGGCACATAGGCCTGCAGGGGAGGGAGGGGAGTTGGGGCAGACTAGGTCATTAGGGAATGGCAGTTAGGGTTGACCAGGCTAGTAGGGGAAGGAAGTTAGGGGGGGACCAGGCCAGCAGGGGAGGGTAATTTGGGGTGACCAGTTTTGCAGGGAAGGGCAGTTGGGGGCTACCAGGCTGACAGGGGAAGGCAGTGGGAAGTGACCAGGATGTCAGGGGAGGGCAGAAAGGGTTGACCAGGTTGGAAGGGGAAGGCAGTTGGGGGCAATCAGGCCAGCAAGGGAGCAGTTAGGTGTTGATCAGGCTGGCAGGGGAATAGACAGGGGGTGATCAGGCAGGCAGGTGAGTAGTTGGGAGTCAGCAGTCCTGGATTATGAGGGGGATGTCCCAGACTGGAGAGGGTACAGACTTCACTGAGGGACACCCCTTCAATATACGAATTTTGTGCACTGGGTCTCTAGTAACAAATAGCATGATAGAAATATGCCTTACTGATTACATGGCAAATGTTAAGTTAAATCCCCTATGAAGTATAGTTGCATTAGTTTCCTAAGGCTGCCATAACAAAATATCACAAACTGGAAGGTTTAAATACTCCAATTTATATTCTAATGGCTTACAAGCTAGATGTTTGAAATTAAAGTATAGGCAAGTTTGTTTTTTTCTGAGGGCTGTAATTTAGAGTCCATCCCATTCTTCTTCCCGAGCTTATGGTGGTTTGCTCTCAATCTTTGGATTTTTTGGTTTGTATAGATACATCCATTCCAATCTATGACTTCTTCACATGGTGTGCTCCCTATGTGCATCTCTGTCTCTCTGTCCAAATCTGCAATTGTTATAAAGATACCAATTATATTGGACTAGAGACCTGGTACACAAAATTCATGCACAGAGAGGGGGGGGGGGAGGGTCCCTCAGCCCAGCCTGCACCCTCTCAGGGGATGTCTGTGAGGAGTGGGCCTACGCTGGCAGTAGTACATCCCTCTCGCAGTCTGGGACTCCTAGGTCCTTAACACCCACCTGCTTGCTGTTTTTTACAATTTGGCTCGCTACTTCTAGTGCTCCTGCATTGAGCATCTGCCTCCTGGTGGTCAGTGCTTGTCATAGCAACCAGTCATTCTGCAGTTTGGTCCATTTTCATATTAGGCTTTTATTATATAGGATTAGAACGCACCCTATTGACTTGATTATTTCAGTAAAGACCCTTCCAAATAAAGTCATAATCAAAGATACTAGGAGTAAAACTCCAACATATCTTTTCGAGGGTCACGATTAAACTCATTACAGGAATGTATTGTGGGGAATGGAAAACTCATTTTAAAATATAAAAGTTCTTATAGTCAAAGAATATCTGTTACTCTAAACTCTGTGTTAAGATGACCCACTGATGAGACTCTCTGTTTACCTAGCTCTCACTGGTAGTGCCTGAAAGCCAATTAGTCCTCAGTATTTACTCACTGTCCAGAATTAATCAAACCAAACATTTCTTTATTTGCCTTGACTCTACACTTAAAAGAAATTGTTCTTCACTTCTCATTCCACAAATGGGTGCCCATATTTAACATTTGCCTGGTTCCTTTGATGAATAATCTGGTTCAGGTTCATTTTCCGACTAGACTTTTTTTTTTTTTTTTTTTTTTTTTTTCTCTATCATCTGGGAAACCACTTTTGGTATCTTTTGTTTTGTTGTTGTTGTTTTGTGGTGGTGGTGGTGGGGGGGTGGGTCTTTTTCTTAAGCCATATTTGTTCATTTACAAGACCAGTTTTAATACCATAAAAATGACTGGCTTTACACATTTTTTGTTCAGTTTTCCAAAGAAAATGCCTTTACTGATATTCCTGAAGAAAGAAAATAATTTTGTGCTTTCTTCCATGTAACAGCACTTAAAAACATTTTAAGAAAACTATTTTATGCTTTTCATGTACTTTTTTTTCTGTTTAAATGGCTCATCCAGTCCTGGTTTGGCTTATGTAATTATATATACTTAAAGATAAACTGAAATTTTACCTATGTAAAAGCCCTCAAACCTTAAAACCTGGCTGTGTTAATCATTACTTCTACCAAGTTGTATTTTTCTGCATATCTTAGATTATCTATTATAACATATTGTCTTCGTGTATTTAATCTTATTCTACCCATGTACCTTGTGGGTACAAAGATATTATTTAAATATAGTTTCAATTCCAGCATTAGAAATTAAAATTCATAAGCAATCAAAATTAAATTTGAATGAGTGGTAAAATAATCATGAGTTCTGTTAGCTTTGTCTTCAATTTGAGTAGTCATCAGTTCATCAATATCTTATTTTATTATGCCTGTTATCTATTTGATTATATACCTGAATGGGTACTCATTAGTCTATGCTTTGTTCAAATGTGACAAGCAGAATTGAACAATAATATCTTGATTTTGAATTATAAATTCCAATTAGGTATTACTGTGTGTTTTTTTAAACTGGGAACATGTAGTATTTGTTAAAATAATCAGATTTTGGTAAAATATAGTACTTGTGATGTTTAATTTTATACATTTATTTGACTTGGCTAAGGGATGCCCAAATAACAAGTAATACGTATTTTCTGGGTGTGACTGTGAGAGTGTTTCCAAAAGAGATTAGCATTAGAATCTGTAGGCTGAATAAAGCGTATTGCTTGTACCAATGCAGGTGAGCATTGTCCAGTTATTTGAAGGCATTAATAGACCAAAGGGGTGGAGAAGGAGAACATTTGCTATCTGCTTGATTTGGGACATCCATCTTCTCCTGCCCTCCTGGTTCTCTGCCTTACACCTCTGCACTCCATCCCTGCTTCGCATTCTTGAGTCTTTAGACTCAAACTGGGACTTGAGAGCCCTTGGTTTCCCAGGTTCTCAGGCTTTTGGGCGTGCACTGAATTACTAGTGTATCACTGACTTTCCTGGTTCTCCAGCTGCCAGACAGCAGATGTAGCAGTTGTCAGTCTCCGTAATTTCATGAGCCCATTTTTATAATAAATTCCTGTCTCTCTGGTGAACCTTCACTAATACAGTAACTAAATGTTATATATTCTAAAACCAGTGTAATTATTTATCGTATAACAGTATAGACTTGAGCAGATATACTCTGAATGTTCTTTTGGAGCCCATAATAACAAATGTTTTGTTACCCTATTTGTCATGGGTTGTAATTTTACCCTTAAGATTATCTACTGGAAGGGAGAAACCTAAAATGGCATAAGCATGGGGGCTTTTTATTAACCAGTACTTAAAGCCTCATGTCCTTTTTGCTCAAAAACCATTGGTTGGAATTCAGTCTCCTGGATGAAGAATGCAGCTTTGTTATGTGCCTTGAAAGAAGAAGAAAAATCAATTTTAAGGAACAGATAGCTATTTTTCATATTCCGTAGAGAAAAATATTTTGTCAGGAAAGCATACTTTGGGGAGTGAAATAATTATATCTGACTATTGAAGCCAATAAACCTTTAGGCAATTTTTTGAGAGAGCACTATAGGAAAGATACTGTTCTCAGTGAGCATATTCATATAATATTCACTTAGCATATGTACATATACACTTCACTAAGTGAATATCTATCATCTAGACACACAAACACACAGATCCATATATACACATAAATTACTCTATGTATAAATTCTATACATAGTTTATTTTTAAAACATCACACTACACCCTACCTTTGTGTACTGGAAGCAGAAAAAAATAAAATAAAACAAATTTTGAAAAAAAGATAGACCCATGCAATGGATTGAATGTAAGAGGATAAGGCATATATTTATAAAATATTGTATTATCCAATGTATAACTATATTTTGAAGTGCTAGGAAGGTCACATCACTCTGCTAGATAGAAGAATTATAATTGCAAATATATACTTGTAGAGAATTTTTCATGACCAATTAGACTGCTTTACCATGCATACATGAAAATAGTATCAGTTTTAAACAACATTGAAGACGTGCCATTTTAATAGTGTTTGTTCATATAACACTTCTTTATAGCTGTTCTTGTAAAAAATAGAAGAAATATTACCAAATATGTAACCAGTGCTTGCTGGTGATATTTATCTGTTAGAATCTGTGATTGTGGGAGGGGTAAATATGTGAAAACAACTGCTAAGTTCCTGCAAGTTGGGGGAAAAATCTCACTATATGTAAATGTATGTCTTAGAAATTTTGTTATTGGCATATTACATATATTAATTTTAATAGTAATGCAGTTTTGTTCTTCACATTCATGTCTTCAATCCTGAGTTTTCATTTTTATATGCTAGAAGTTAAGGATTTTATTTTACCTTTCTCCACAAATAGGCAATTGTTCCAAGGTCACATATTACGAAGTCACATATTATGATGAGCTATTTTCTGCAAACCTCCATTGTCCTATGTTACACTTTCATATAAAAATTAAGATGTAAGTAAATGTAGCAATGTATAAATACTATACAGATTTTTAATTTTTTTTTTTTTTTTTTTTTTTTTTTTTTTTTTTTTTTTTTTTTACTGATTTCAGAAAGGAAGAAAAAGAAAAAGGATAGAAACAACAATGATAAGAGAGAACCATTGACTGGCTGCCTCCTGCATAACTCCTAATGGGGATCAGTCCACAAACTGGGCATGTGCCCTGTCTGAGAATTCAACCATGACTTCCTGACTCATAGGTTCGATGCTCTACCCCTAAGCCATGCCAACCAGGCTAAGTTTGTGGACTGATCCCCATTAGGAGTTATGCAGGAGGCAGCCAGTCAATGGTTCTCTCTTATCATTGTTGTTTCTATCCTTTTTCTTTTTCTTCCTTTCTGAAATCAGTAAAAAAAAGTGATTATGTGTACGAGTGTTCTGTCAGTCAATAATGTCTACAGGTATTTGGAAAAGGCAGTCCTCATAGCTAGTATTTCTTCCAACTTTATTTTTGTTCCTGTTCTTTATGGTTTGCTATTTTTTAATATAATTTTTAGGAATACTGATCAGTTCTTAAAAACAAAAAAACAAACAAACAAAAAAAACCCACAACATAACTTTTGGGGATTTAAATAAAATGTGTAGAACTTAGCCTGGTTGGCATGGCTCAGGGGTAGAGCATCGAACCTATGAGTCAGGAAGTCATGGTTGAATTCTCAGACAGGGCACATGCCCAGTTTGTGGACTGATCGCCATTAGGAGTTATGCAGGAGGCAGCCAGTCAATGGTTCTCTCTTATCATTGTTGTTTCTATCCTTTTTCTTTTTCTTCCTTTCTGAAATCAGTAAAAAAAAAAAAAAAAAATTAAAAATCTGTATAGTATTTATACATTGCTACATTTACTTACATCTTAATGTTTAAATTTCTTTATTGATTAAGGAGTTACATATGTGTCCTTATATCTTCTTATGTCAATGGTATAAATTTATCAAAAAGTTCTTCTACACCTCTTATTAACACTCCATGTTATACCTCTTAAAATTTTATTTGATTTGTTTGGTATTATGTATGTTAGTAATTAAGAATAACAAATTTTTCTTATTGGGATGTTTTAGATATAATAAATTATGTATTATGTCTAAAACATATTATATGTTTTAGATCTCACATATTATAAATATTCTCTACAAATTTTCTTAAAATTCTTTTGAGGGTAACTACAGGCATGAAGAAAAATCTTTTTTGTTTTCTTTTTCAAAATATTATTATTTTTTACTTCACGAGTTGTGCATCTGTATTACATTTCTTAATATAAGGAGTTTTTGTCTAATATATAAATTTAAAGTACATTTCACGAGAGACAAAATGGTGGCGGAATATATCAATGGACATGTCCCAAGCCTTGTCCCGGAGCAGATAGAAGGAGAAACTAAATTGAATAACATCCACCCTGAATTGGCGAAGTAGACACAGCTGGTGAGACAATTCCCAGCAGTGAAGGCAGAGGATGCCTGGAGAAAGGTAAAATCAGGGATCTGGGCTGGAGAGAACTGAAAGTCAGGGAAACAACTTGTCACCCAGACCACATCCCTTGGGACAGACATAGCGTCTGATTGTGGAAAGTAGGTTCGCAGGACTGCTGGCAGCAGGAGATTCTGGATTTGGGGCCACATCCAGGAAAGACTGAGTCTAGAGGGGGCAGTCTGGATGGCTGCCCAGGCCGTGCTGTAGGGGGATTGGGGCGGGGGGTGGGGGTGGGGGTGGGGGTGGTTCCCATGGTGGCCCAGATCTTTCTCCTCTTTGCTTTTGTTTGCTGACCCTAGTTCATAGGACCTTTCAAATACAGACACTCGCCCATGACTGAGGGGCCAGTGGAGGTGCAGATTATATCTCAGATATAGGCAAGGTCCAATCAGAGCACTTGGAGCTATTCAAAAACCATTTCCCCTCAGGACACATAATAAGAGAAGAAGGAAAAACATGGTATTGGTGATATGGAAAAAAATACAGCCCTTTCTTTTCCTTTAAGTTGGACAAAAGTGACAAACAAAACAAATGGATCTTCCTCAATCAGCAATACTGAATGTTTGGACTTTAAGGCCAGAGGTTCCTCTTAGGTTAATCGATTTTTTGACAACAAAAGAGAGGTTGGAATTGATCAGAGCACTTCATCATGTCAAGGACTTATTTATTTTTTTTCAAAGAGGGAAGGCTAATGATCATTTTTGTCACTAGTCCAGCCATTCCTCATTAAGAGAGATTTTTTTGTTTTGAAAACAAAACAGTTGAGTTCCATCCAAGATGAAGGCTGGCAACTAATGGCTTTGATATCAGAGAGCATTGGAAGATAATAATTTCACTCATTAAAATGTCTGTTTTTCCACTTTGTACAAGTGAATTGCGTGACTTGTCAGACATTTTACATATTTTCCCAACAAATTTCAGTGTTGATTTTACTTCTAGTACTTTCTTTGTATGCAATCAGCAGAATAATATAGTTACAGGAAACAAAAGCATTGCAAACAAGGACTGTAGGAATACAGAAATGGCAAATGCAAGGAGAACCTACTCCCTCCAAGGCTGAGAAAGAGTGAACAAAGGAGAAACTAAGAAATTAGGAGAGCATCCTCTGGCCCCACCTCCATCCATCTTGAGACTGAGATTCTGAACTTGTTGAAGAAGGTATGCCTGCCAAAGAACACATAATTATCCAGAGGCAGAAGCTGACAGTAGGGATAGGTGAGGACTGTAGGGGTGAACCATCAGGAGACAGAGAAATTCACAAGAGAGTGAGAGCAGGCCAAGGGTGGCTGTAGGAACAGTCTGTTGGGTATCTGAGAAACTTGCTGAAGAGAGCCTGTGAACTGAAGCTGCTCTGCAAGGACCATTGACAGGAGGTCCATTCCCACAGGCCCACTGTCAACAGGTATAATCACAAACCAACACATTAACAATAGCCAGGGAGAAAGGCATCTTAGCTTTCCTATAGCCTCACAATGACCCTTCCCTGTCTTCTATAATATGAAAAGGCCTAACATTGCTCTAGTTGACAAAGGAGAAATATTTACAGAATTCAGCCCCAGAATCATCATCACAAAAATCATCTTTAAAAAAAGCATATATTTAGAACTAAGAGGACATAAACTGATAACTGTCACAGATCCTATATGGAAAAGTAAGAAAATGTTTCCTAATTATTGGGTCTCCAAAACCAGGGCAGCAAAGGAAGCTACCATGTAACATAATGAATTACCTGTCTGATTTAGGCTTCCACATATTCATCCCCAAAGATGGTTTTCGGGGTAGTTAAACAATGTCAGCACTGATTTATATTAAAATGTCAATTAAAACTTAACATGACTAAAGAATCCATGATCAATATTGGATCAATATTGCATTAATATGACACATACCGATGACATTTGCAGATGAGGAATTCTATTTTGCAAAACATTCAAAACATTATAAGCCAGTTTTGCATGTTGATAAAAATGGAGATATGGGCTGGAACAACCCTCGATGTCCGAATAGTTGTTCTAGCTATTGGCCACCATCAAATATAATTCACTTTAAGTACTTAGTGAGTTTGGTTAATGTCTTCTTCCCTTGCTTCTTATTTGAAAACATAAATATTCCCCAGAGGATTATCCTGTTTTGCTGTTGACAGAAACCTCTGGATTCCAACACATATGCCATTGTCAAACAGGTTTTACTATTCACAGAAGCAAATAGCACTCCCCTGGTTCTCGGAGAAATCCTAAACTTTATTCTTATCAGAAGCTAAATGCTGAGCTTAAATATTAGTCTGAAACTATAATTATTACTGAACTTCCTCAGATTTTGATACCTTGAAGTAAATTTGATATTATCTTGCTCAATTACCCATATTTTCCATTTGAGAGAGAGGCAAATGTATATAACTCATGATCAAGTTTATTTGCTACAGGGATGCAATAAGACCCTAGTCATCAGGCAACCCAACTTAATTCTACTTCCCATTATTACTAGTGAAGGGGCTTAGAAAGGTGCACATAGAACCAGAAAAGCCAAAGTGAGATCATTGCGATGGACACCTTAGAATTTTCCCTAGGACATGCTCTATTCTACCTCTATAGTTACCTCTACACTAATCCAACTCATTGTTTAAAATAATTCAGCCGACCAATTAGCTGATTTTATGTTCCTGTGGTTGCTTGTCTTGGTCTACATTCAGCTGACCTGACCGCTTGTTTATTTCACACTGGATTGACTTCCTAGGCACACCCAATCATGGATCTTTTGGTGATGCTATAAGTATAACTGGAATCTTGTTTGTGAAAGATAAATAGATTTTTAATTAGCATCAATAAACCATGCTTAACAAATGACAATAAAGAATTACCAACAAGGAAATCTAGTGTATGTTTTTGTTTTTAAATTTCACTTTATTCAATATAACTCATAAAGAATGGCAAAAGATTTCCAACAGTTATTGGACTGTGAAGCAAAGTCAGGTCATTGTGTGCAGCATGGTGGAGGGCACATTGCGAATAGAGGACTGCAATTGGTCTCCTGACATGGACAGGAGTTTCTGAAAAGTAGCTGGTGTAGCCATCAGAGAGTATTATTAGATAATATAGATAAATTTGAGGGTATTTTTCATTTCACAATGACCTCTTATTCCTGAGAATTGCCTCTCTAACACCCAGGGATTAAGTGCTACTGTTGTACTATGTGACACTGTCATTTTGATCACAATTAATCAAACAAGAGATAAACTGCTGCTTCATGCTGGGCCAATCATATTCTGAATTGGATTTCACAGACACTGTTGGGTCTCTCTGTATGAGCCTGAGTTATAAATTGTAAACTCAGGAGCTGTGGGGTGCCATCCTCAAGTATGAGAGTGGGGAATGCTGTGGTCTGCAGCATTGAAAACTGAGGCAGATATTAGAGAAAGCGGAGTGGAGAGGAAATTCATTTTGGCTTTTTAGTTTCTGGCCCAATCACTTGGAAGTAACGATTGCTTTTTGGTTTTTTTATTCTCACTAATTCCTCAATATTTTGCTGAAGGATATTAAAAAATATATAGTCTTATTCTTCTAATGTGCACCATAGTTCCTTTCATTTGACCATCAAAATGTATATAGCACATGTGTGCAAGTGCCTTATATAGAATGAATGCTCAAATTAAACCATGTGGGAGGCTCAATATAATTAATAACTAAAACACCCAGTGGCTTATGTGAAAATGTCAATAATACAATTATTTATTTTTCATTTTTCAAGTAAACCACTCATAATGCAGATAAAACTTAAAAAAAAATACTGTTTCTATATATGGCAATACAGAAGCTTTAGAAATGTATTTTACCAAGTTATTTCTGGGGATATTCTATTATTATTATTATTATTATTATTATTATTATCATTTTAATTAAAGGCAGTTATGTCCCTCAGCTGGGGCCCCACTCCCATAACCCTGCTTTTTCTACACCCCACTGTGAGCTCAAATCCCAAAGATGTGGTGAACCCCAGAGAATGGGATTTTATTAACATGTGTAAGCTGGATTCATGAGTTAAAAACTAGTGACCTCTCCATGAAGCTGCAAACTTACTTTGTATTTTATCTGTTTCCTGAGGGTCATTATCCTGAGGCCAGATTTATATTCCAGCTGATGCTGATTTTTCAGGGAGGCCTACCTCTGTGCAGGTTTGGGTGGAACCGGGGCCATTCTGGGGCCTTTCTCTACATAGATGAGGTCTCACCAGGAATATAGTTTCCATGGCTCACCTTGTCTCAGGGTTGGTCTTAGAGAGAAAGGCTTCATTCCCACGTGCAAATGCAGAGAATAGGTAACCATAAGCTGTTTGCTTCACTGAAAAACTGAAACATTTTGAAAAATACAGTTTATATTTCAGTGTAAGATTTTTGTAATATTATGGGTAAAGAGGAAAATAACTGAAACTGGACTGATAATTTGGTAACTTTTATTCTGCCTTTAGGTTTGCGTATCTGGGGGAAAACACACACACACACACACACACACACACACACACACACACACACAATCATTTCCTTGTTGTTGTTGCTGCTTGGCAATGCATTATATTTACTTTTTTCTTTTCACCTTTTGGTCCCTTCACCTATGTCTCTCTTCCCCCAACCACCAATATGTTTTCTTTATCCATGAGATGGGTTTGCTTGTTTGTTTCATATTCAATATATAAGAGAGATCACATGGTATTTATCTTTCTCTGTCTGGCTTACCATGTCCTTGAGGTCCAGCCATGCCATCACAAATGTAAGATTTATTTTTGTCAGATTTATTCTTTCTATGGCTAAATAACATTCCATTGTGTATATAGTCTATAATTTCTTTGTTCACTCATTCATCTATAGACATTTAGGTTTTGTAATACAGATAGTATAGAAAATTTAAAGAAAACCAAGAAAAGTTTTGAAATATCTGTTGTATTTAGGTTATTATGGGCAGGTAAACAGAAGTTTGTGTTAATACAATATATAAAATTTAATGTTAATAATATAAAATACAACAGAAAAATGTATTATTTATATTAATTTTGATAATGGTGGTAATAGTGAGATGGTTAGAAGTATTAATAGTATAGCTGACATTTACTGAGCACCAATTTTGTGCCAGGAACACTGGTACAACTTCTATGAATTTTTTCATTCATCTTCATAGCAACATGATGACTGTGATTATCATTTTACAGTTGAGAAAATAAAAGTTTAGTCACAGTAATAGTACTTTTTAAGGGACTATGAAATTTAATTATTTTAATTCTGTATTTTGAGGACGATTTTAATATGGGAGACCCATACTTAAATGTAAAACATACTCATTATAATTTTTTTTATATTTCTCTCTGGCTGTTTTTATCTCTCTTGAAGCAGGCTTCTTCATATCCTTAAGTATTTAACAAAGAGCATGAAAAAGTTATTATTACATCTTCCAAGGAAAGTATTAAACCCAACATATTTTTCCCCAGTGTCAGCCAACTAAACATTTATTGTCAAAGGAACAGAAATACCTATAACTTTTACAGTTCTTTCTTCAATTTTTCATAAATCTTTTTTCCTTTATGATGTTAATTTTCTCCTCCAGATATGACATTCTCTGATATTTGAAAATAAATGGCAGGTTCCTCCAAGTTTGGAGTGACTAGGTTGTTAAGATTATAAATGTGTATTCCCAGACACTTGAACATTGTTCACAAATTGGATTTTTGAAGTGCTAGCAATGTTCTCTTTGAGGGATTAATCTCTCCTTCAATAGGGACAAGGGAAGGAGAAGCAACTTAAATGCAATATTCCACCAACTTTATCTAACTCCGTTTTTAAAGCTCAAGACCCCAACTTATCTCTTGAGCAATTTTTTTATCTCTTTATCTTCTATTTGGACTCTGCCAGCCAGATCAAACATTTTTAGCACATCTCCAGAATTTTGTCTATGTATTCTAAATATGTTTTCATTCCTATTTTCATGTCAGTTCATCTTATTTTAAGGATTTCAGTAATTGCCTCAGGGAAAACATTTCCCCTCACTTATTTTCACCTTGTACAATCTAGAGGGATCAATGGAGTGAAGAGATCTAAGTTTGAAAGCATCTAAATCAATGACAGGCCATCCCTTCACTCTGCAGGAAAACTTCATGCTTAGCAGTGGAGGCGCCTATAATTTGGAAATTGTCATGCTAAGGAGGAAGGCTAAAAGCACATTTAGTTTTTTCTTTGCTCCCAGGTAGTAACTAGGCCTTCTAGGGAACTGTTTTGAAGATTCAAAAAAGAGAAGGGAATTTCCCAAAATGTGTAGAAACTTGGCAGCAGTACTGAGTATTTCAAGTAATTAGCACAGTACTCATGCTCTCTTTTTATTGATATCTGCTAGTGCTATTCAAATACTAGAACCACTACTTTTTCTTTTTAAATATATTCATAAGCCAGCTAGTTACTCAATCATGTGCTACGTGTGGAAGAGTTAATCAATTAAAAGCTCAGGAATACAGCCAAAACTGGTTTGGCTCAGTGGATAGAGCATCAGCCTGCAAACTGAAGGGTCCCATCAAGGGCAGCCATACATTGGTTGCAGGCACGTACCCAGTAGGGGACATGCAAGAGGCAGCTGTTCCATCACTCTCATCAGCGCTTCTAACTCTCTCTCTCCCTTCCTCTCTGTAAAAAATCAATATCTCAGAAATACAAACTCTAAGTCAGGGGTGGGGCACCTTTTCTCTGCCCAGAGCCATTTGAATATTTGTGACATAATTCACAGACAATACAAAATTATCAACTTAAAACTTAGTCAAATATTTAATTAACTCATCCCTAATGCCTTGGCAGGGCCAGACCAAATGATTTCATAGGCCTTATATGGCCCACATGCTGGAAAGTTCCCACCCTTACCCTAAGTAGTCCATACAAACCCTTGCCTTAAATAGTCCATACAACAAAACTAAATAGAAAAAACAGAGAGCCCACATTTCCTAGGAATATATTTTTTTAATTATTGGAAAGCATCATATTAATTATTATTGGAACTAGGTCTAAAATTTCAAACATTCTTTTTAGTGAACGGAGAAAACAAAGGAAGAGATAGGAAGAACAAGAAGATATGCACACCCATGTGTGAGAGAAATAGAGTTGTCCCAAACTGATTATTTATTTTTAGAAAATATTTCCCTTCTTTGTAAAGCAAAATTTCATTATTATGTAGCTAACAATGTTTTAACAGAAACTAAGATAAGCCTAATATTCTTGGTCATATTAAAGAATGAAATAAATACATCTTTTTGAAATAAGTAGATTTTCCAAATATTTTCCAAACTATATTTATTTAAATAGGTTTAAATTTTATTTAAATTACCATTTAAACAATTATGGTGACATTTGGGGTTAGACAGAGTAGTTAAGATTTTGATGTGCAGAGGTTTCTTCTTAATAAAATCTCATACATGTATCCTTTGGATATACAACTTTGGCTTTTGAACATATGTTTGTCATTAAAGAGATAATATCTGAAATCTGAAAATTGGTAATTTAGAAAAATTAAAATCATTGGTAATCACCGCTGAGAACATTTTATTCACTTTCAGTCACACATATACATTTGCTTACAAACACATATAAAACTTTATAGTAAAAATTTATAACCATAATAATCTAATCATATATATAGACACACACACACACTGAGTGGCCAGATTATTATGATCTCTGAATGCATAATAATCTGGCCACGGGATATATATATATATATATATATATATATATATATATATATATATCTCAGGGGTGGGGAACCTTTTCTCTGCCCAGAGCCATTTGAATATTTGTAACATAATTCATAGACCATGCAAAATTATCATCTTAAAACTTAGTCAAATATTTAATTAACTCATCCTTAATGCCTTGGCAGGGCCAGACAAAATGATTTCATAGGCTTCAAATGATTGTCATTGATTTAGATGCTTTCAAACTTATATCTCTTCATTCCATTTATCCCTCTTTATATATATATATAAAGAAGCCTGGTGCATGAATTTGTGCATGGGTGGGGTCTGGCCAGCCACACCAGGGGGAGGGGACATGGGTGGTTGGCTGGCCTGAATGCTGGTTGAACTTCTGGTCGAGGGGACAATTTTCATATTAGCTTTTTATTATATATATATACTAGAGGCCTGCTGCACAAAATTTGTGCACTGGGGGAGGGAGGTGGCGGTCATTCTCAGCCCAGCCTGTACCCTTTCCAATCTGGGACCCTTCGAGGGATGCCTGACTGCTCGGGCCTAAATGGGAAGTCTGACATACCTCTCACAATCCAGGACTTCTGGCTCCCAATGCTTACATGCCTGCCTTCCTAACAGCTTCTGCCTGCCAGTCTGATCACCCCTAACCACTCCCCTGCCAGCCTGTTGATGCCTAACTGCTCCCCTGCCAATTTTTGTGAATCCATGCATAGTATAAATTGTATTAGAATATATAAGTCAATTTAGCTTGATTCTTTTTCTGCATTCTTTGAATTCATTCAATGTTATCCTCATATTCTTATTTATGGTGTTGTTTTTTTTTAAATATTTTATTGATTTCTTACAGAGAGGAAGGGAGAGGAATAGAAAGTCAGAAACATCGATGACAGAGAAACATCGATCAGCTGCCTCCTGCACACCCCCATTGAGGATGTGCCCGCAACCAAAGTACATACCCTTGACCGGAATCGAACCAGGGACCATTCAGTCTGCAGGCCGACACTCTATCCACTAAGCCAAGCTGGCTAGGGCATGGTATGTGTGTTTTTTAGAGAGTATGCTTTACCAAATGAGAAGAAACATTTGAGTTCGCAGGCTGACGCTCTGTCCACTGAGCCAAACCGGTTTCGGCTATCCTCAAATTCTTGCTCACTCTTTTCTCCATTTTCATTATCACCCTGAAATTTTCAAGTGCTGTTTATTACAAGCTTTTAGAATCATCATTCTCCCAGTGCTCACACACAGAACAACACTCAGATACATACATAAATATAATACATGCACACATACAACACAAACTCAGCTGTTGGTATCTTTGACTTAGTAACAGTTTGTAGTTTTGTTGTTTTAGGAACATCATGCTGAGTGAAATAAGCCAATCAATGAAAGAGAAACACCACATGACCTCACTCACTTATGGATAATAAAGAACATTATAAACTGATGAACCAAAAGATAAATATAGAGACAGTAAAGCAACAAGCAGACTGTCAAATTACAGCAGGTAGGGTAGGGAGATCTGGGGGAGATAATAGATCAAACGAAGGACTTGTATACATGCATATACTTGTATACATGCATATAAGTATAACCAATGGACATAGGCTACAGTTGTTTTCTTAAAAGGACCTATTTAGTAGCTGTTTGCCTAACTCTGGTTCTTTACTTCATTTTCTCTAATGTACATCCTCTTTTCTGAATATACCACATCTCAGAAAGTAACCATGGTATTACCTCATGCAAGTCTTCATTTTAAGAAAAATTATTAGATGCTTTTAAAAGGGTATGAAAACTGAGTTGATACTACTTGATTCAGTTGTTTCTTCTCATTTGGTAAAGCATACTCTCTAAAAAACACACATACCATGCCCTAGCCAGCTTGGCTCAGTGGATAGAGTGTCGGCCTGCGGACTGAATGGTCCCTGGTTCAATTCCGGTCAAGGGCATGTACCTTGGTTGCAGACACATCTCCAGTGGGGTGTGTGCAGGAGGAAGCTGATGGATGTTATTCTCTCATCGATGTTTCTAACTCTCTATTCCTCTTCCTTCCTCTCTGTAAATAATCAATAAAATATATATTTTTTAAAAAACCCACACCATTTAACTGCAAAATGGCTAGGTGAGAGTTGTTTTAAAATTGACCTGATGAACATGAGGAAGAAAATTCTCTGGGGGAATTACCCTAATTTAATTGGCATCCTTATCATGTATCATATATTAATATGAACATAAGTATAGACATTTTCTTATAACAATTAGGATTCATTTATTTTTATGTGAAAAATACCTTTAGTACATGTTAGGTGCAGGCAACTCTTCTGGAGATTTACACATGTTGACTTATGTGATCCTTATCTTTGAAGGCAAGTACTGTTGGTAACCTCATTTTATTTCAGGGAGCTGAGTTACAGAGAGGTTAAGTAACATGCCCAAGGTAACATTGTTTTCAGGCAATGGAGCAAGATTACAAAACAAGGTAACCGGTTCCAGAGCCTGCTCTTAACTGCAAGATGCTCCCCCTCAATCATAATGGAGTGCTTCTAAACCCAAACTTAGGCCAGACCTTCAATAACAAGTTCACAAATGTCTTGGAGCACGACGCCCGTGCTCTGAGCTGGTCGTGACTCAGTCTCCTGAACTGGTCATGATGTCCCACCCTCATTTGCATATTTATCTCTTCTTATATAGGATGATAATCCATCCCAATGTTTAAAATTTTGATTCTAAGTTATTTTTGGGTGGGCATGCAGTATGTGTGCCTACATTGGTAGCTTTATCTTTATAGTTACTAAGTTTGCAAATGTTGGAATGAAGGTGGGATTCATGTAAATAGGATTTGAGAAAAGCAGGGAGAAAATACATACCACCTTCAGAAAGTATAACTTCTTATTTCAGAATTATCCTCATTTGGAAGTTTTTAAAAATATAATTTATTTCTGCATTGTTTGTGTTCTTGTATACACAAATACCCACAGAATCATTTTTATACTGAAAGAGAGGTAGGGAGGGACTTTGCCCTTGAGAAACAAAGCACAAACTCTATTAGTAGAAGGCTATTCCACTTCTGAATGCTTATGTTTAGTCTCTAAAGCTGGCTCGAACATGCTATTACATTAAGATATGAATGATGAACTCCAACTTAATTCAGCACTGCCCTTTATTTAAATGCAGGGCTCACTAAGATGAGAAAACCTTGTCTTCCTATGAAAGATCACTTCAGTTCCAGTTTTTATTTTAATGACTCAAGGGAGTTATTTGTTTCTGTTTCTAAATATGAGAAAATAGACAATCATTATGTTTACAGAGCCATCAGTTATTAATGTGGTCTAGGGCAACTGCTAAGTACTGGTGACAAAAGAGATGAAATAATAAGAGACTGGGTGAGTGCGTTCAGCTTCTTTCCTTTATATACATTTATTTGATAACATAGAGAAAGGGAGAGGGAGAGAGTTAGAAACACCCATAATGAAAGAGAATCATTGACTGGCTGCCTCCTGCATGCCCCTACCAGGATCGAGCCCGCAACCTGGGCATATGCCCTTGACTGGAATTGAACCCAGCACCCTTCAGTCCACAGGCCAATGCTCTATCCAGTGAACCAACCTGGCTAAGGCTCAACTTCTTTCTTTGAAGAGTTTTAATTTAGAAATCGTTCATACATAGATATATAGAATAATTATACTAATTATGATTGATAATACATTTCAATATTTATATTTTATAATGCTTTATAGGATACAATGTTCTCTTTCCAAGGTCCAATGAGAAAAGCATAGAGGACTTTTTTCGACCTTGTTAACAGATGATGAAATGATATAGAGAAAGTTCAGTAGTTTGTACAAAGACATGTATTATAGTTGTAAGTATGATAAATGAAGCCTGATTGTAAGGCACCTATGTGGTATAAGATTTTTTTTTTTTTTTTTAATGAATCGCCTAGAAAGCTTAAGAACAGTTCCAGAGTGCCATGCCTCAGACTGTGATTTAGGCCAAGGTGACTATTTCTAATAAGCCCCCACATAATACAAATGTTGCTGCTGTGTGGACCACACTTTCAGCAGCTGATTCCAACAGATCCTGGTTTTAACATTAGCTTCACAAATTAAAATTGCCTATTTTTTTTTAAATCACTTAAACTTTGAAGCCTCATTTTTATTATTTTTATACAGAGAAATCATAGCAAGTTTTGTTGTGATCACTAAATGAAAACAATATGTTAAAAATGTCTCTTCTGTCACAAGTGCTCAGACTGCCTATATCCATTCTGCTCTGGGGGCCTCATCGGGGGAACTTTATTGATCCCTCCAGCTTCTTTCTCTTTAAGATCGCTCCTCCATTCCCATTCTGATGGAGTCGAGCACCTTTAATGCTTCATTCTGACATCTTCCTGAGAAGGTATTGAACTGAAAATTTAGCAGTTGAGAGAAATATTATTAGAGGTATTAAGTTCCTTTCACAATATCAGCTCTCTCCTGAGTTTGTAATACATTAATCACTTTAATGTTTCTTTCAGAGTTTTATGACAAAAATGACTCATTAATTCAGATCATTCTGAAAAACTGAATGTGAGAATTTGAAAACAGTAAGACTTAAGTTGAACTTTTTAGGATCTCAGAACCAAATTTTTCTAAGTGAATATATTGATGTATAAAGGACAAACTAATTTTAAAGAATTTATCCCATTTAATTGGCAGCGTGAAATAATCTAAAGCACTTTAATATAGAGTTGTTTTATTTCAGCAAATTTCATTATATGTGCTTGTGCTAATTGGAATTATGAGCTTAGATTTTCAAATAATCACTAAAAATGTGTGTTGCTTTCATGAGAAAAGGATCAAGAAAAACAGATAAGGGAATTCAGATTTCTGGCTACTAGGAATCAGAATTTCCAAATGTAATTTACTTTTCTGAAAAACCACAAAATGATCAAGGGATTAGTTAAAAGTCATGAAAATGCTTTTATTAATTTAACATTTAAGGTAATTATTTTTAAAGATAATATTTTATATTTTATTGTTATAACATTTTAAATTAGTCTTACTAAATTGCAAATAGAAAAAATGTGGGGCTATGTGGGATAATATATACAAATTAATGCATAATAATGTCTTATTTAAAAAAGTGATATTGAAGTTCTTACATATAATTTTTTGATTTGGGAAAAAGCAGGAAGACATTTTTAAAGTATTATTTTTAATGACAACTGGTCAATTCTTATACTAAAAAATGGGAAATATAATGAAAACATTTGGATCCCACATGATTGAAGCCCAAATAATACTTCTCAAAATGTTCCCATGTATAAAACATGTAAACAAATAACTTCAACTAGTATTTAATACGGGTTATATTGTAATGAAGCTTTATGGGATTTGTTCCCATAGTTCCACTGAGTGCAGCCCAGTGTTTTTCAGGATAAAAAAGAGTTTTTCTATTATGCCCCTGTCCATGAAGTGTGGGTACTAGCCATCCTGAATTTGAGACTTTGAGCAATTTTTAACCATAGTAGAACAAGTGGAAATTCTTTAAAACTAATGACATGTTTGATGAGACATATAGAGAGAAAATAAATTATTGTGTCAGTCGAAACCAGTTTGGCTCAGTGGATAGAGCAACAGCCTGTGGACTGAAAGGTCCCAGGTTCAGTTCTGGTCAAGGGCATGTACTTTGGTTGAGGGCACACCCCCAGTTGGGGGCGTGCAAAAGGCAGCTGATCAATATTTCTCTCTCATACATGTTTCTTACCCTTCCTCTCTATAAAAAATCAATAAAATATATTTTTTAAAAATTGTTGCATCATTCTAAGAGATAAATTTCTTTAGAAATAAATTTATTTTCACACATCACTGAATATCTGCTATCTGTCAGACACTTTAGGTGGTTGCTGTACAACATTGAACAAAGTAATGAGGTACTCATGATGCTTACATTCCAACAGAAAAAGATAAATGGCAAATAAAAATTGGAGCAATCAAGTAAATATAATACACTAGCGGCCCTTTGCATGAAGATTTGTGCAATAGGCCTTCTTTCCCCTGACTGCCAGCACTGGTTTTCCTCCAGTACCCAGGACCCAGGCCTTCGCTCCAGCCACAGTGGAGAAGAAAAGCCTCGAAGCAAGGTTTCTCCACTCCAGGCCCAGCAAGGCTTGGCTTTAGCTTCTCCACTCCGGCCACAGTGGGGAAGCCAAGCCTCGAGGCTTCCCTGCTCTGGCCTCAGCAGAGAAACCAAGCCTCTTCAATCTTCAGTCATCTTTAGTCTTCAGTCTTTGGTCCACACCTGCATATGCAAATCAATCCACCATCTTTGTTAGGTTAATTTGCATACTCGCTCCTGATTGGCTGGTGGATGTCAAGTAGGTATAATCATTTAGTATATTTCTCTTTTATTAGTGTAGACTAGGGGCACTTTGCAGGAAGATTCCAGCAATAGGCCTTCCTGCTGCAATCGCCACCCTACCTGCTTCCCTCTCTTCTTCCCAACCCCGCTTGCTTGCTTCTCCTCAGTTTTGCTCCCTTTTGCAGCACTTGGCTTCTTTCTACACTATCTTAAGTCTTTGCTTGGATAGCAAATTAACTACCGTCTTGGTTGGGTTAATTTGCATACTCACCCTGATTGGCTGGTGGGCATGGCTTGTGGGCATAGCGAAGGTATGGTCAATTTGCATGCTTCTCTTTTATTAGATAGGATTTGAAGATATTAGCTATGGAGGAAAATGGAAATAGAAAGTGGAGTTGCCTGGAGTGACAAGCTGTGATTTTAAAAGAGTCACTGAGTAAGTAGACATTGTACAAAGGCTTGAAGGATTTGGGGGAGATAGCCATCTAGGTGTTGGGAGAAAGAAAACTGCCCTTGGAGGATGTGACAGGGAGTGCAGAGGCCCTAAAGCTGTAGGAGGCTGGAGCTACAGGAGGCTGGTATGTGGACTGAAGTGAGTGAAGAGGAAGATAAATGTGAGCTGAATTCTGCAGGCCTGTGAAGGCCATTGTCATCACTTTGGCTTTTATCTTTTGCAAACCACTGCAAGATTTTAAGCAAAGCAGTAATATTATCTGATTTATATTCTTGTAATATTTGGAATAGTAGGAGAGTGGGGAGTATAATTTGATGCAGGGAGAATTTTATGGTGGCTCTTGCATTAATTCAGCCGATAGTATTAACTCTGACTGGGGAAATAATAGTGAGGGCAGTAAGACTTGGGTGTATTCTGGATACATTTGAAGATGAAATCTATAGTTTTCTGGCATAGAGGTTGGTGTAAGGAAAAGGGGAAAATGTAGAATAACTTCATCATTCAGAGACAGGATAGAGTTGCTATCAATTGAGACTAGTTTTATGAGGGAAATGAAGGATTCGGTCTGACATGTTGAGTTTCAAGTGTCTTTAGACATCAAATGGAGTAGCAAAATTGTCCTGTCAAATTGGACATCTGAGTCAGGAGGTCAGCAATCTAGCACACACTTACTTTAGGATCTGTGGCCATTTGGATGTTATTTAAAACTGTGAAACTGAATAAAATCACTATGAAAAAAATGGAGATATAGAGAAGACAGATCACCAAATAATGAGTCCTGGGGAGAAAAGGAGACTTGGAGAAAGGAACGGGAAAGTAATACGCAGTGAAACCAACCAGTGAGCAGGTGCTGAGTTGTGAGGGATGAGGTGGACTTGGGGGAGCAAAGAGACCAGTATCATAATTCTTTTCACAAAAGCATTGCCATTCTTTTTTTTTCAAAACTAGTGGCTGATTCTGAAGCCATTTATTCCATTATTGAGGAAAAAAAGAAATGTAAGCAACTGTAATGAAATGATTATTACATACTAGTTTCACTTGAGCTGAGATGTTTGATCCTAAATTTCTCTCCCTGGTGAACCCAAACATCGCTCCTTTCCCTGAGCTGATTACTGAGGCCCAGTGAACAGCTCTAATGAATTATAGCGGCAACTCCCCAGTGATTATTGATTTCATCGGGCTCACTGAACAGAAATAAGTACTTTCTAATTTGTTTGACATTGAATAGATGTGTTTATTTATTAAAGGGTGTTGTAATGGCAGTATGCCACCTGGTCAGAAGAAAGAGCAGCTTTTCTTTTCTGGGGCAGATGGGATATCAAGCAAAGGCTCCAAGTTGGAATTTGCTGCAAGTACCCAATAAAAGGCCATCGTCTGTCTGTTGAAATATGACAGAAGCAAGACAAAGAAACTAGAAATTAGACTTAAATACCTCTGACTTTCTTCCCAATTCTTCTATATGATAGCTAAGTTATTCAACACCTTATCATTGGATTTTTCATCAGAGCTATGATGATGATAGAAGCCTCAAGGATCATTGCAAGCATGTAATAAAAATAAATGAGTGGCTCTGAAAAATTTTAAATGTTACAGAAATATAAAATATTATCATTGTTATTAGTGACTAGATTTCCAGTGCCTTCATCCAGCTCCAATTAAGGCCAGAACAATTGTTATTACTCTTGGAACATCTGCATTACTTGAACATTTGCACTTTCTTGAGTTTTAAATTTAATACATTATTAAAGGTCACCACAACAGAATCAGATTCAGTGCATTTGCAGAGAAATAACCCAAAATCTAAAAATTATGTATGACTGCCACTTATAAAGATCTTGCTGAAGGGTTATTGCATTAGTGTGAAAGGCAAAATTTCCTCCAGAAAATATAGATGTTGTTATAAAAATAAGTATAGTGTTGTTGAAAGGATATTTTAAATAAGATTTTTTTTTCCCATCAGTTGTGATGGATTTTTTAAAAGGTTAATTAATACACATTGTAATGTTGCAGAGGTATATAATGGAAACATGAATAATATATGCCTTCTTTATCCCAATCCAATTTTTTCAATTTCTTTCTCTTGAGATAATCAATGTTACATAATTAGAAATTATGGTACCTTCCCAAATATTTTAACGGCTCTAAAATTTTTATACACATGCATTTTTGTCACTGAATGAAATTCCCTTTGATTGACAATTGTATATACTCAAGGATCAACAATCTTTTATTAAAAGACATAGGGCCAGGCATTTAAGTACAATACAAATACTCTGAGCATATGACTCCTAGTATAGTCTGACAAAACTTTGCAGAGAAAATGTACCAGCTTCACCATTTTTTAGTGTACAGGTCAGTAGTGTTAAGTATATTCACATATCCAGAACTGCTTTTATGATGTAAAACATTAAACCACTACTTCTCATTTCTCCCAGCTCCCCAGCCCCCGGCAACACTCTGATACTTTCTGTCTCTGTGAATCTCCTTACTCTAGGTACCTCCTATGAGTGGAATCATACAGTATGTGTCTTTTGGTGGCTGGCTCATTTCATTTAGCATACTATCTTCAAGGATTCCATTCTCTTTTTAAAGCTGAATAGTATTTTGTTATGTATATGCCACATTTTGTTTATCTATTCATGTGTGGAAGAAATCTTGGGTTGTACCCAACTTCTGGCTATTGTGAATGATGCTGCTATGAACACAAATGCACAAATGTCTGTTTGGCTTCCTGCTTTCAATTCTTTTGTGATTGTACCCAGAAGTGGGATTTCTGGATCATGCAGAAATTTTATTGTTAACTTTTTTTAGGTGCCACCATACTGTTCTCCATAGCAGCTGCAGTAATTTACATTCCTACCAACACTGTACAAGCATTCTAATGGCTCAACATTCGTGCTAACATTTTTTTTTTCTTTTTTATGTTTTGTTCTTTCAAAAGTTAGCATTGTATTGTCTGGGAGGGTGTGCATCATGGTGGGTTTTTTTTTTTTTTTTTGTATTTCCCCATCTTTTCATGTGCTTCTGGGCAATTTTCGCATCTCTTTGAAGAAATCTCATTTTTAATTGGGTTGTTTGTGTTCATTATTATTGTTATTGAGATAGAAGAGTTCTATATATTTTATTATTAACCCTTTACCAAATATATTATTTGCAAATATTAAATCCCATTGTGTAGTTTGCCTTTTCACTCAATAGATTGTTCCTTTTAAAAGGCAAACAGAATAAAATTTTAACATATCATTAAATCTGTATATTACTTTGGGTAGTACTGACATCTTCAGATATTAATTTATCTAATCTATAAGCACATAATGTCCTTCCATTTATTTGTGCCTTCTCTAATTTCTTTCAGCAACATTTTGTAGTTTTCATTGTATAAGTCTTATGCCTCCTTGCTTAAGTTTATTTTTTCATTTAAAAAATATTTTTGATGTGGGGCCAGCTGGTAACAAGTACTTGAAGTAACAAGTTCAAGCTGGAAAAATTATTAAACATGTTCATGTTGATAAAAGGATCTGGATGGAGATTCCCTGGGACCATTGTGTTCATTACGGTCTTAAAAATGTAACCAACCTGGTTTTGTGGCATCATACTGTAAGATTTATTTGAATCCCCTTAGAGTTACTATTTTCTAACCTGTTTGATGGGCCTCTCTTTGGAAGTATAGTTTCTTCAGTGTCATCATCAAGGACCTTTACTTTCAGAAATAGCTCAGAACCTCAATTTTCTTTAGAATCAGCCTTTTATATTAATGAAATGTTTCTGACTTGGACAAATATGGGGTTGACATAATTTTCACAACTTCCTACACCAGTAATTTTATAGGCAGTGAAATTTCAAACCTGAGCATTAGAATTAGACAAGTCTTCATCCTTGGCACTTTTTAAAGAGATTATTATGTTATGTTACATGGTACAGTTGATCTGAAAAAATGGGACATTATCTAGATAGACCTAAATTCATCATATTAGCCTTTAAACTGAGAACTTTCTCAGTATGATGGCAGAAGAGAGAAGAGGTAGGCAGAGGGTTGTCAGAGATTTGAAGCATGAGAAACACTAAATACCATGTTGTTCCTTTGAACTTGGAGGGGCCACATGAGAAAGAATGTGGAAGACCTCTAGGAGGAGCAAGTGGCCCTGGCTGGCAGCCAGCCAGCAAGAAAACAGGGACTTAAGACCTACAGCCATAAGGAACATCCTGAATAAGCTTAGATGATCCTTCCCAGAGCCTACAAACAGGAGCTCAGCTCAGTCGTTGCTTTGATTTCAGGCTGTGGATATCCTAAGAAAAAACCCAACCAGCAAGGTGGATTTGTGACCTAAAGAGATAATACCTCTGTGATGTTTTAGTAATTTGTTATATAGCAATTTCAAACAAAACCTAATAAGGCATCTAAAACAGCTTTTGGCTCCTTGAAGGTAAAAGTACTCATAGACTGGTTTTACTCACATTTCTGTAAAAGTAAAAAATTCTTATGCAAGACATTACTAATGCCAACTTCCTCAAGAGGATTTTTCTGATCACTCTGGGGCAATAAATAATATATATATATATATATATATATATATATATATATATATATATATATATATATATCTTTGAACTACCATAATAGGGCTGTTAATATAATAGCTTTTGACCACACTAACCTCATTGTGATGTTTATAATAACTACCTGTAAATATCCTCAGAGCTAGATTGGACATAGACTGGACATGATTCACCTTCACTTCTAATTGTATTGTTTGGCACAGGAACTCTACGTTTGTACATCTCTTCCAATACTTATTGAATAAATACATATTTATTGATTCGTTATTTGAATATTCTCCAAATAATACTAGAACTCAATTAATAAAAATATATATTATTGCTAAAGCAATTATCGGTGGACTAGTTAGCTTATAAAACTTGTTATCAGCTGATAAATCTTGAGAGAGACTATAAGTAGAAGTTTATTCCTTTTCACTTTATTTTGAGCCCACCATTCATTTGTAGCTGTATGTGCTATTGCCTCATTTACCTCCCGGCTTACAGGTGTAGTGATTTTCTAGCTTCAAAGTAACAGGTGTCCCATAAATGTAAAATAATAATAATAATAATAATAATAATAATAATAATAATAAAATAAAAAATAAAATATTGATAAAATAAAAAGCCTTGGGAAAGTATTTGAAACATTAAGATTATAGCTTTGATGTGAAGAATTCCCCAGCACTTGAAGAGGGCCAAAAGTCATCAGTAATCATTATAGTAACTTACAAGAGCAATGCAATTGAAAAACATTTGCCAAATACTCTTTAAAAAAAATACTTTCCTTAATATTTGAGAGCTGGAAAATGTTCAGAAACTAAATGTTTACCAGTTCTTTATCTTGTCCTTATTCCTCAATAATTTTCAGAGGGATCAATTACTTATATGTAATAGTATCAAAGGTCTACATTTTTTAAAATATCTTTCAAACCTAAATATAGGTATAAGGGAGAAAGCAATGCTAGATCTACTATTTATATAAATTTGTATTTAAGGTAGATGTCTAGGTAACAATAATAATGAGAAGAAATAGCAAATTTTAGGAAAGTAAATGATGATAATTCTTTCTTAACACAAGGATGAAATTATGAACTCAGAAGTCTCAAAATTAAGGTGTCCAGAGGCAATTGACTGTATTTTAATTGAATAAGAAATACACTCATACATTTTATTTTACTATAAAAAATAAACCATGAATGGCTATATATGAAGTTTTAAAATTATTTTAGGCATTGCTTTAGGAAAACCCACTAATATGGAAGAAATCCTTTCCACTCCCAGGTCCAACTTTTTTTTTTGTTCTAAAGAGGCTTCTTTATTTTCTTGAGTGGCTAAACTTGCATTCATTATAAACCAATTGGTTTATACTCTGTGCCAATAAAAATCTGATTTTTTTATCACATGGGATAATTTTACCTGTGGTAATTCTCTCAAATAGAGAACTCCTTAAATAAAATTTTATATATATATATATATATATATATATATATATATATATGATAATAAATTGTGTATATATATATATATATATATATACACACACAATTTATTATCATCATATAAATTCAAGTTCAGTTATAAAAAAAAAGGCAAAGACAGTTAAAACTTATAGTATTATAACCTAAATACTTTTAGGGATTATAACACCTAAAAATGGGAGTGAATTGAATAGCTAAAAAGAAAAAGCAAGACAAAGAATATTGATTATGATTAAACAAAACACATAGACACATAAGCTTGAACTGAAAGACTAGTAAAGAAAAAAATTATTTTTATTTAAGTATCTTGTGACAAATTCTACAAAAGTAAACTACCATTTTCAAAGAATGGGGCATTACTATAGCTGCATATTTAGAAGGAAATGAAAAAACAAACAAACAAAAGAAAGGATATTGGGCAGAAACTTCAGAGGAGGCACTGTATGTAGATGACAGTAGGTTTGTGTAAAATACCTACTTGTTGGTTGCAGGAAATCTTTTTGAACAGTAATGGGGTAGTAATAATAAGAATAAGTAACAAAGCAAAAAATTATCTAGATTGCCTTTTTAGAATTTCCCAAAACTTGACTAATTGAGCTGACATTCATATACTAGTAATTAGTACTATGATTATAAATATTATTCAAATACATTTATGCATAGAACTTTAAAGTTTATAAAAGATATTTACAAATGCACACAATTTTTCATGATATCATTGATTATCATCTTGATTTTAATGATGATGAAACATGTTTAAAGAGTTAAAATGGTTTGACTCATGTTATATAAGAAAGACAGTAATCCTGCTACAAAAACAGTAATCCCCATAATAATCTTGATAGTTCTATTTCATAATCCAAGCTATTTCTACTGTGCATCCTTTCCACCAATGAATGCATGCATAATAATTTAATATCAACATTATAAATGACAATATCAAGGATCCTGTTAAGTTGAACAATGGTTTTGGTAATTAAATAATGATAGGATGGGGAATCATTCTCTTGATGATTGAGAGAAAGTCAATTCAGGGATACATTATAAATACATGTATTACTACATATAAGAAATTGGACTATCATTTGTGATGGATAAAACCTAATATTTCTCACCTCTTGGTGTCAGCACATGCTATAGGACCCTCTCTCAAGGATGGGCAAGATCTGTGCTTCTTAGTTATAGTGTACAGGAAAAGTGATGGGATACTATCCCCACAGTTACATTACTTATATAAAGTCTTCATTTCAGCAGATTGGAACTTGAATTCTCTTTATTGGTTTCATGAACTAAGTGTCCATGTTGAGAAAGTCCACTGGGCACGAATCTGCAGGTTGTTTATAAGACCTAAGAGCAGCCTCCAGCCCACAACCAGCAAAAAGCTGGGCCTTAAGTCTTAAACCCACAAGGAAAAGGCTCTTGCCAACAATAGGAATGAGTTTTCTAGCAGATTCTTCCGCAGGGCAGCCTCCAGTTAGGAACACAGACTAATACTTGCTTGTAGCTTTGTGGGATCCTCAATAAATGATACAACTACACCCTGCTGGGCTATAACATACAGAATCTATCTGATAATAGGTGTGTGTCATTTTAAACCACTAGATTGGCATCAATTTGTTAGGTATAGAAAGATAGTACCAGAAGTAGGTTGGTTGTTTAACAAATACTTAAAACATGTGGGCATGGCTTTGGAACTTACTGGTGGGTGAGGCTTGAAGGCATTTGAAGAGCATGATATTGTAAGCCTAAACCACCTGGTAGACACTGTTAGAAGTTTTGGTTTCATGTACAGAAAATCCTCACTTAATATCATCAGTAAATTCTGCATCTTTAAACCAAACGATGTGTAAGAAAACCATTTTTTCCAAAGGCTATTTGATATAAATAAGAGTGCAATTCCTACAGCATCTTATCAATATTGTAACAAAATGACATTGCATGAGGTGTTATTTGAGGACTTGCTATATGCTTCTAATAAGGGCTCTAGAAAAGTGGTTCTTAATCTCTCTAATACTACAACCCTTTAATACAGTTCCTCATGTTGAGGTGACCCCCAACCATAAAATTATTTTCGTTGCTACTCAATAACTGTAATTTTGCTACTGTTATTGAATCGTAATGTAAATATCTGTGGTTTTTCGATGGTCTTAGGCTCTACAGCAGTGGTTCTCAACCTGTGGGTTGCATTTATTCTCCAGATATGAGGGGAGAATCAGTTTTTGTGACTATTCAAGCTTTTCCAGGGGCTCCTGGATTCCTTGGCTTATAGTTTCTTCCCTTGTCTTCAAAGTACACCCCTCCACCTTTTGTCTCTACATTGTCTCTCCTGGCTCTCTCCTTCTATTACAAGACATTGTGTGATAACTTTGGGCCCACCTGAATAATCTAAGGTAATCTCAGCTCAAGACCCTTACTTTATTCACATTGGCAAGGTCTCTTGCCAGGTAAGGGAACTTATTCATTGGTTCTGAACATTAAGCTGTGAACACTTTTTCAGGGTTGGCAGGGTGGGCATTTTTCTGTCTTCCACTTTGCAGGGTTTAAGATTTTCAGGCATGGCACCACAATTCTTACATGAAGGATCTTTGATAAAATAAATGTGCAGTCAACTTCTAGCCCTTTTTAATGGCACCTTATCAGATGTTTCTTGCCATGACATGTGCTCTCTAACAATCCTAGATCTCTCTGTGGCCCCAGATGACTTATTTGCTTAACCACTTAGGAATCTCTGAGAAAACTGTTGTTCTTGTTATAATGACCCTACCATCCTATTTGTCCCTGTGATAGAGTGACAGGGAAAAGTCACAGCCCTATCTCTGTTCTCCATATCTTCATTTTATAGTGTGTACAAATGTAACATATTTAATAAAGTCAGATGCTTCCTGTTTGCTCATTGAAGTGTCTTGGGGGAGGATTCTGATACTTTTTCTTATCTCCAAAGGTTAACTATCATTTATGCCTTTAGAAAGAACCTGCTCTTTACTGCAGCATTCCTTTTGTTTGTTTGTTTGTTTTTAATCTTAAGATTTACCCACCTGTTTCTACTTCCTCATACTAACTTGTTCATCAAAAATGTACTTTTCCATATTTCCGTCTGCTTCCTGTATTTCCCATTTCTCATCTGGTTAACCTCAATCATCACATGGAAGGTTTTAAAAATCCTTATGTAAATCACAAAACTCCCAAATTTCCACTGAATCCTCAAAGTATATTTAAATCTATAGATATGCAGTGGTATGATTAATTGATCATAGCAGAGATATTATCAGGGGCTTCTCACTTCCCCTGGTGACACTATATGTGAAATTTATCAGGGAGGGATGGTGGAAGGAATTGACATTTTCCAAGAAAAAAAAAATTAAACCCCTATTTATTTTTGAGGAAATGGTGTTCATATCCTTCCAAGGTCATGCCTACTACAGTGGTATGTTTTAAATTAACTAGTGCCTCTGGGTAATTGCTATGAACCATCATTTTATCTGTCAGTCACTGTAAATAACTATGTTGTTCTAGATGCTGTGGAGTATTCTCTTAAACTGATAAATCTTTCCAGGGGCATCAAAGCTATCTTAACATCATCTGAAATCACAGTGATTGCATACCGCTGATTATCAAACCTACACACATAATCACTAGAATGCCATTAGGCAATTTTGGACACAGGATATGACATTTAATTTTAGAAAATATACTTAGTCTGGGTTTTGTAAAACAAAAATATTATACTTGAGATTGAATAGATAGCATCCATGTGAGATGGGTATATGAACTGCAAGATAGATAGTTATTTAATGTAAGCTGTTAATATATAAAATTCAGAAAGAGGGAGTTCATTAGGTTGTTTTCTGAAATGTCATGAATTCTATGATAGCATTCAATGATATTTTCTTTTGGTGGCAATAATGATAGGATAGATTACATTTATTGTTCATGTGACATTATTCTATACATATTAATATAGTTAATCAAAATAATTAACTATTTTCTTCTCATTTTAAAGTAAAAAAAGAAAGTTTAGAGAAATTAGGCAACTCTTCTTAATGCTACACAACTGGTGATGGATAGACTTGGATTTGGTTAATAACTCACATGACTCTGTACACTTTTATGTGGACAATCATAGAAAGAAGAGTTTTTCCTGCTGCTTTGGGTTGGCTCCCCACTTTTTTCAGGTTATTGGTGCATTCCAAAAATATCAAATAGAAGAACGAGGAGTTATAATAAGTTATGTATCCTTTCATTGTTTAATTTATTTCTTTATGCTCTGCTTTTATTTTAATGGCATGTATGTTTGCTCTGCTATATGCTGAGCATAAGATACAGGTGGAGGAGAGAGAAGGGATGATTAAAGGAAAATAAAGGCTTGAAGGAGATAAGGAATGGGCTAATGGCATCTATGAGGAACAATGATAACATAGCCAAGAGAACCATCTATTACTCAGAGACAGAAGAAAGAAACATGGGGCATGAGGCATATAGATATGCAGGCAGAGATAAGGCAATGGATGCATAGATGCATATTAGTTGCAGCTCCATCGGGACAGAAAGTCATCATCAAGAGTAAGCAAGGAGGAGCCAGTGTATCTAAGTGGTTGAACATAGACCTATGAATCAGGCTATATGCCCAGGTTGTGTGCTCAATTGCAAGTAAGACATGTAAGAGGCAGTCAATCAATGATTCTCTCTCATCATTGATGTTTTTATCTCTCTCTTCCTATTCCTTTCTCACTGAAATAAATAAAAATGCTTTTTTTTTTTTTTAAAAAAAGAGTGAACAATAAGGATTATGAGAATTATGGGGTTTGAATAAAAACATAAACTGAGAATAAAGACAATACTGATAATAATAGTTGTAATAGAAAAATAAGGGCTATGAGTCGCAGGCCAAAGTTTTCATGGAAAGTAATAGGGCAAACCTGTCACACCGAAGTTCTTAAATGACTATTCAGGTGGCATAAGTCTCAAAAGAGGAAGTTTTTGCTTGATTGCTAAAGGGAAATAATGTGTAAATTGGAATATCACTTTTTAACATAATATATATCATACTTATTTATCTTGGCAAACTACCTGCCTCCCTGAGGAGATATAAGATTCAAACAAGTATAGAATTTTACATAATTAGTCATTGATTTTTCCCCCTTATTCTTAAAATGCTCTTGACGTATGGTTAGTCCTCAATAAACATCTGTTGAATAAAAGCTCAAAGTATAGATCAAAGAATAATGATTAAAATGGTAATTGGCAAACAAGAATGTGTATTTGCCTTCTGGCCCTATGATGTGAGCATGAGAAAAAGGAGCAGATGTAAGAAAGGTAGTATCTTGAGGGACAATCCATTTTCAGTTAAGGCAAAAGGAAATTTTGACAAATTATATTGGAAAATACTGAGTCCAAGATGAAAATATGGCAAGTAATAATAGAAAGCAATTAATGGCCAAATAGCATGCTAATTTGACAGACAAGTAAAAAATAATGCTCGTTTTATGACATGAGTAATATTAGGTAAATTATTGTACCATTATCTTAATTAGGGTCACAATAAGGAACATATGGTACATTAAAAGGATTAGATGTAGAGAGGGAAATGATGAAACTATTTACAGGAAAGTGGGAAAAGCCAAGGGATCCAACAAGATGGTGGTAAAGCACCTGTGAACCAGTAACACTGCAATTCATTATGGCTCTCCTGAAAGGTAAGGAAAGATGAAATATGCCAAGACTTCTAACTGGGAGATGAGTATGAATAAGGGACTCTTTTTTGAGGTAGACAATTTTAGCCATTGTCAAAATTACACCCTTCCATGAGGATGGAGGTGGGAGGAAGGAGGTAAACACACTGACTGTCCTGTATTTCCTTTTGTCAAACCCAGAGCAAAAGGAAGTAGAGAATGGATCTGGCAAGGCAAAAAATTTATCAAGATGTTGAACAGTGATGGAGAAGCAGAAACATGCATGTTCTTTTATGTATGTATGTACGCACATGTAAGCTTGAGACTTGTTTGATTTGTTAAGGCATTCATCATGCAAGTGGTCTGATAAAGAGTCAGCTAAAAAAAAAAAACACTCAAAAACGTGTAGAGGTTGGCAGTTCCATACAGATGCCAACAGCTTCATGTACTTATTAGGCATTATTATAAACTAGAGGCTTGGTGCACAAAATTCATGCACAGGAGGTTGTCCCTCAGTCCGGCATGCATCCTCTCTGATTCGGGACCCCTAGGGGATGTCCAACTGCCTGGGAAGGCTGGATTAGGACCAGCCCTAAATTGGCAGTCAGACATCCATCCCTCTTGCAATCCAGGACCACTGGCTTCTAACCACTTATCTGCCTGCCTGCCTATCTGCCTGCCTACCTGTCTGCCTGCCTGCCTGATGCCCCCAACTACCATCCTCTGCCAGCCTGGTTGCAACCAACAGCCCTCCCCTGCTGGCTTAGTCACCCCCAACTACCCTCCCCTGTGGGGCCTGATCCCACCTAACCCTCTGCCAGCCAGATTTCTCCCCTAACTGCTGTCCCCTGCCAGACTGATTCCCCTTAACTGCCTGCCTTGGTCCCCACCACCATGGTTTTGTCCTGAAGGAAGGCAAAATTACGGAAGATGGCTCGTCTACTTGGTCTAATTAGCGAATTATTCTTTTATTAGTATAGATATGTAGTTAGTCCAAATGGAGTTGTGCTATAAATATAAATACACAACAGATTTTGATCAGATAGTATGAGAAAATGTATAAAAATATTAATATTTTATTGAATATATTGGTCTAACTATAAATATATTATTAAATTTAATTCCATCTTTTTCATTTTTACATTTCTTAAAGTTGCCACAAGAAAATCTAAAATTACACTTCTGTCTTTCATTTGTGGCTCACATTAGATTTTTATTGGACAGTGCTCCTAAAACTAGAGGTATGAAGCAAAGACATTTCCACATAGGATATAAAATTAGATATGTCTGGGATTCCTAGGTTCCCTTGGCAGAAGCAAAGTCTGTTTTCTTCCAGTAGCAAAAGCTTTTAATTCCATAATTTTATACAAATTATGCACATATCTATGCCCCAAAAGATATATTGATCAAAAGCAACACTTTATAATATCTATATGCTTTACAATATCTATGGGGAATTTTTCTTAAAGTTTTATTTAGATATTCTCATTATTAACCCGAGGTCTTGAAAAATTCGACATCTAAACTTTAATTTATTATTATCTAAACAAGGAACCTTAAAATATTTTCAAGGTTCAATCTAATATTCTTTTTTTTCTGTCAGTATAAATTTATATAAACCCATAGAATGTATAGCTACAAGAGTGAACCCTGATATAAATTATGTATTTTGAGTGATAATCTGCCAATGAAGGGTTACCTCTTTAAACAAATGGATCACTCTGGTGCAGGATGTTTATGATGTTGATAGCAGAGGCAGTACATGTGTGGGGGCCAGGGATCTATGGGAAATCTCTGTACCTTCCATTCCATTTTTCTGTGAATGAACTGCTATAAAAGATAAAGCATTTTGTTTTAAAGTAACCCAGTCAGGCAGGCATTGCACACTTGTGAAATCTGGTCCACGTGCTTTTTTGTTTTGAGAGGGTAGGGGGAGGAGAGGAGTCAAGGAATCAGTTAGAGTGTATTTCTCATTCTGTAACCACATCTTGGCCTCTTTCCTTCATACTTTTTTTTTCTTCCATTTTATCCTTTATTAAAAATAATTTAAGTAACATTTACAATAAGCTTTTTTTAAAATATATTTTATTGATTTTTTTTTGCCCCCTTCCTTCCCTCCCACACATCCCCTCCCTCCCCAGAGTTTTGTGTCCATTGGTTGTGCTTATATGCATGTATACAAGTCCTTCGGTTAATCTATTATCTCTCCCAGATCTTCCTCCCCTCCCCGCTGAAATTTGACAGTCTACTTGTTGATATACTGTATCTATATCTATCTTTTGATTCATCAGTTTATAATGTTCTTTATCATCCACAAATGAGTGAGGTCATGTGGTGTTTCTCTTTCATTGATTGGTTTATTTCACTCAGCATGATGTTCTCCAATTCCATCCAGGTTGCTGCAAATGATGAGAATTCCTTCTTTTTTTATGGCAGCAGAGTATTCCTTTGTGTAGATGTACCATAGTTTTTTGATCCAATCATCTGCTGACGGGCACCTAGGCTGTTTCCAAATTCTGGCTATTGTAGATTGTGCTGCTATGAACATAGGGATGCATATATCCTTTCTGATTGGTGTTTCTAGTGTCTTGGGATATATTCCTAGAAGTGGGATTAGTGGGTCAAATGGGAGTTCCATTTTCAGTTTTTTGAGGAAACTCCACACTGTTCTCCACAGTGGTTGCACCAATCTGCATTGCCAACAGCAGTGCACGAGGGTTCCTTTTTCTCCGCAACCTCACCAACACTTGTCATTTGTTGACTTGTTGATGTTGGCCATTCTGACAGGTGTGAGATGGTACCACATTGTTGTTTTGATTTGCATCTCTCAGACGATTAGTGACTTTGAGCATGTTTTCATGTGCCTTTTGGCCTTCCTTCTGTCTTCTTTTGAAAATGTTCTATTTAGGTCCATTGCCCATTTTTTAATTGGATTATTCATCTTCCTTTTATTTAGTTGTATAAGCTGTTTGTATAATAGATGTTGGAGATTAAACCTTTATCAGTGGAATCATTTGCAAATATGTTCTCCCACACAGTGGGCTTTCTTGTTGTTTTGTTGATGGTTTCTTTTGCTGTAAAAAAGCTTTTTATTTTGGTAGTCCTATTTGTTTATTTTCTCTTTAGCTTCCATTGCCCTAGGGGTACTATCAGTGAAGAAGTTCTTTTGGCATACGTCTGAGATTTTGCTGCCTGTGGATGCTTCTAGTATTTTTATGGTTTCCCATCTGATATTTAAGTCCTGTATCCATTTTGAGTTTATTTTTGTGAATGGTGTAAGTTGGTGATCTAGTTTCATTCTTTTGCAAGTGTCTGTCCAATTTTCCCAACACCATTTATTGAAGAAACTGTCTTGACTCCATTGTATATTCGTGCCTCCTTTGTCAAATATTAATTGAGCATAGTGATTTGGGTTGATATCTGGGTTCTCGATTCTATTCCATTGATCTATATGTCTGTTCTTGTGCCAGTAAGAGGCTGTTTTGAGAACAGTGGCTTTGTAATATAGTTTGAAGTCTGGTATTGAGATCCCTCCTACTTTACTCTTCTTTCTCAGGATTGCTGTGGCTATTCGGGGTCTTTTATTGTTCCAAATGAACTTTTGGAGAGTTCTTTCTAGGTTGGTGAAATATGTCGTTGGTATTTTAATGGGGAGTGCATTGAACCTATAGATTGCTTTAGGAAGTATGGACATTTTGATGATGTTGATTCTACCAATCCATGAACATGGTATGTCCTTCCATCTCCTTCCATCTTCCTCTATCTCATTTTTCAGTGTCGTGTACTTTTCCACAAATAGGTCCTTTACTTCCTTAGTTAAATTTATTCCTAGGTATCTTAATTTTTTTTTGGTGCGATGGTAAATGGAATTGCTTTTTTAGTCTCTGTTTCTGCAGTTTCACTGTTGGTGTATAGAAATGCCATGGATTTCTTGGCATTAATTTTGTATCCTGCTACATTGCCAAATTCATTTATTAAGTCAATTAGTTTTTTAATGGAGTCTTTTGGGTTTTTTATGTACAATATCATGTCATGTGCAAATAAGGATAACTTTACTTCTTCTTTTCTAATTTGGATGCCTTTTATTTCCTCCTCTTGTCTAATTGCAATGGCTAGTACTTCCAGTACTATGTCAAACAGGAGTGGTGAGAGTGGGCATCCCTGTCTTGTTCCTGTTTTTAGAGGGAATGGTTTTAGTTTTTGCCCATTGAGTATAATGTTGGCTGTGGGTTTATCATATATAGCTTTTATTATGTTGAGGTATGATCCTTGTACTCCCACCTTGTTAAGAGTTTTTATCAGAAAAGGGTGTTGGATTTTATCGAATGCTTTTTCTGCATCAATTGATATGACTATATGATTTTTATCTTTCAATTTGTTTATGTGATGTATCACGTTTATTGATTTGTGGATATTGTACCATCCTTGCATTCCTGGAATAAATCCTACTTGGTCCTGGTGTATGATCTTTGTGATGTTCTTTTGGAGTCGATTTGCTAGAATTTTGTTGAGGATTTTGGCATCTATGTTCATGAGGGATATTGGCCTGTAATTCTCTTTCATTGAGTTGTCTTTATCTGGTTTTGGTATTAGGGTGATGCTGGCTTCATAGAAGGAGTTTAGAAGTGTTCCTTCCTCTTGGATTTTTTTGAATAGTCTGAGGAGGATAGGTTTTAGTTCTTCCTTGAATGTTTGGTAAAACTCTCCTGTGAAGCCATCTGGCCCTGGGCTTTTGTTTGCTAAAAGCTTTTGGATGACTGTTTCAATTTCTTCCCACGTCACTGGTCTATTGAGATTTTTAGATTCTTCCTGATTGAGTTTTGGCAGTTTGTATTTTTCTAGGAATATGTCCATTTCCTCCAGGTTGTTCAGTTTGTTGGAATAGAGTTGTTCGTAGTATTTTGTAACAATCCGTTTTATTTTGTTGGGGTCTGTTGTTATTTCACCTCTTTCATTTCTGATTTTGTTTATTTGAGTCCTCTCTCTTTGTTTCTTGGTTAGCCTGGCTAGAGGTCCATCTATCTTGTTTATCCTTTCAAAGAACCAGCTCTTGGTTTTGTTGATCTTATGTATTGTTTCTTTGGTCTCTATGTTGTTTATCTGTGCTCTAATTTTTGTTATTTCCTTCCTTCTGCTTACACTGGGCTTTTTTTGTTGCTCTTTTTCTAACTCTTTGAGTTGTAGAGTTAGATCATCTGTTACCATTTTTTCCAGTTTTTTGCAATAGGCTTGTAAGGATATGAACTTCCCTCTCAGAACTGCTTTTGCTGTGTCCCATAGATTTTGGATTGTTGTGTTTTCATTGTCATTTGTTTCCAGGATGTTTTTAATTTCTTCCTTGATTTCTCTGGTAACCCAGTCCTTGTCTAATAGCATGTTGTTAATCTCCATGTGTTTGATTTCTTTGGATTATTTTTATTGTAGTTAATTTCCAGTTTTATGCCATTATGATCTGAGAAGATGCTTGATATGATTTCTATCTTCTTGAATTTGAAAAGACTTTGCCTATGTCCCAAAATGTGGTCTATCTTTGAGAATGTCCCATGTGCACTTGAGAAGAATTTATATTCTGTGGCTTTGGGGTAGAATGTTCTGAAGATGTCAATTAATTCCATCTGGTCTAGTGAGTCGTTTAGGATTGATATTTCTTTGCTGATTTTTTGTTTAGGTGATTTGTTGAAGGGTGACAGTGGGGTATTAAAATCTCCTACTATGATTGTATTGCTATTAATCTCTCCCTTAATGTCCTCCAGCAGTTTTTTTTTAATGTATTTGGGAGCTCCTATATTGGGTGCATATATATTTACCAGGGTTATTTCTTCTTGTTGGATTGTTCCTTTTAGTATTATGAAGTGGCCTTCATTATCTCTTGTTATGTCCTTCACCCTGAGATCTAATTTGTCAGATATAAGTATTGCTACCCCAGCTTTTTTTTCATTTCCATTTGCCTGGAAAACTTTTTTCCATCTCTTCACCCTCAGTCTGTGTGCATCTTTTTTTCTGAGGTGGGTTTCTTATAGACAACAGATGTATGGGTCTTGTTTTCTTATCTAGTCTGACACCCTATGTCTTTTGATTGGAGCATTTAATCCATTTACATTTAAGGTTATTATTGATAGGTACTCATTTGACGCCATTTTTATTCTATGCCAGTGTTCCTTCTTCACTTCCTATTTCTTTATTTTTACAGTAGACCCTTTAGCATTTCTTGCATTGCTGGTTTGGTGGAGATTAATTCCTTCAGTCTTTTTTTGTCTGTGAAACTCCTGATTTCCCCTTCAATTTTGATTGATAGCCTTGCTGGGTACAGTATTCTTGGATTCAGCCCCTTCCTTTGCATGACTTTGTATATTTCATCCCATTCCCTTCCGGCTTGATATGTTTTTGTTGAGAAATCAGTTGCTAGTCTGATGGCGGTTCCTTTTTATGTAACTTTCTGTCTCTCTCTGGCTGCTTTTAAGATTCTTACTTTGTTGTTGTTGTTTGCCACTTTAATTACAATATAATGTGCCTGGGCGTCTGTCTTCTGGGATTCATTTTGCTTGAGACTCTGTGAGCATCTTGGATTTGTGTGGTTTTTTTCTTCTCTATCTCAGGAAAGTTTTCTGTCATTATTTCTTGAAATACTTTTTCCATGTCTACCTCAGTTTCCTTTCCTTCTGGAACCCCTATTATTCGAATATTATTTTGTTCTGTATTGTCCCAAAGCTCCCGTAGGCTCTCCTGCTTTTTAATCTTTTTTTCTAGAAGCTGCTCTAATTGGGTATTTTTTTCTATCTTGTCTTCTAGCTCACTGATGCGGTCCTCTGCTTCATCTAGTCTACTCTTGATGCATTCTATTGAGTTCTTCATGGTAGTGATGTCATTTTTCATTTCTTCTTGGTGGTTCTTCAGTTCCTCTTGGTTCTTCTTCAATTCCTCATGGCTCTTCTTCACTTCCTCATGGTTCTTTCTCATTTCCTCTTGGTTATTGTCAAATTTCTCTTCCATTCTTTTTAGCCAACCTATGATCATTATTCTGAACTCTTGCTCTGGTAGGCTGCTTGCCTCTGACTCTTTTACTTCCTTTTCTGGTGATGCCTGCTTTTCTTCATGTGCGGGGTATTTTTTTGTCTTCCCATGGTATCTCTTTTCAGGATGTCTGGTTATGTGATGTTCCTTCTCTTGCGTTGATTTAAAGGTGCAAAATACAACACTACCAGGTACAACACAGGAGGCACTTAACAGGAATATATTTTCAATATTAATAACCTCTAATAAAGGTGACCACTAGAGAAAGGCAAATTAGGGGATAGGAGAGAAGGAAGGAAGGTAAAAATAAAGTAAGGAAAAATTAAAAAAATAATAATAAAAAAATAAATAAGTAAATAAAAAAAGATGGATAAAGAGATAGTCAAAGAAGAAAAAAATAATGACAAAATGAAGGTGGAAAACAGGGAAAAAAAGAAAAGAGAGAGAGAAAGAGAGAGAGAGAGAGAGAGAGAGAGAGAGAGAGAGAGAGAGAAAAGAAGCAAACTAAAAGAGAGATGAGAAACAAACTATATATATGTGGAGAAAAATTGCCATAGAACAACCACTGAGGCCAGCCAATGCGAGTAACAATACTTGGAGGTTAATACAAACTACAATATCCACTATTATTAAGTAAGGCTATGATATGCAGAATTAAAAGAAACAAACAAAAACAGAGGATTTTTTTTGTTTAAAAAATACAAAGCAACAATAACAACACAGGAATAAGCATAACAATTTCACTCAAAAGCATAAAAATTCACAATAATCAACCTTTACACAACCCATGAGAAAAGGATAGAAAGTAAAACAGTTTTTGTTTTTTTTTAAACTAGTTAATATATTGCAGAGATTGGTATTTATACACTTGGATCAGGGGTTGGAATTTAGGTCTATAGGTATAGTGAGAGCTTTAGCAGGGGGTACACAGAAAGAATAGAGGAAAAACTAAGGCCAGAAAGGGATAGGATAAACTGGAGACTAAAAGGTTAAAGTTTAGTAAGAGAGTGATGGTGTAAAGGTTGAGTTGAGATACGGTTGAATGATGCTATAGTAGAGATTAAAATAGAATGAAGGTTACTCCTAATGTAAAATAAAGAAGAAATAAAATGGTACTGGAGAGGAAAAGAAAACAAACAAACAAACAAAAAAAACAACAATTGCAAAATAGCAGTAGTAATAGTGATGATAGAGATTGAGAAATGTAATAATTGAAAAGGTAAAATCAAGTAAGGAAAAAAGTAAAAAATTCGTTTCTTAAGTAAAAGATGTAAAAAATGAAAATTAAATAAAAGATGTAAAAAATGAAAGTAAAATAAAGAATAGTAAAATTAGCGTAAATATGTCCAGTAGTGGTCATTCACTTCCTCTGTTGTTGCATTTGGCACACCTGATTCTCGGACCGGAGGATCTTGTAGTTCCCAGCATTCCACTGCACCTCAGTTTTGTAAGGTAGTCCTTAATTTTAGGTAGGCTATATCTTAGTTATTATGTCCATTTATTTTTGATTTATTAAAAGAAAAAGAAAAAGAAAGAAAGAAAAAAAAAAGGCAGTTTGTTGTAATTCAGCCCTTAGGTGTCAGTGTTACCGGTTTGACCTCCCAGTCTTTTGGTTGCTCTGGCCTTCTTTCTCTATGGCTCTAGCTGGCAGAGTGCCAGTTGGCTCCCAGACTATCTCCTCTGGCTCCTATTGCTTGTTTCCAGGAAGGCAATTTCCCCCTGTGATTTCCCGGATAAACTGTACAGTCCTTCCCTAGTATTCAGATGCAAGGGGGTGAAGGGGATCAGGCGCCAAGGTGTCCAGGTGTTCCGCCCTTAGCGGGACAGCCGCGATCCTTAACAATCTGTCCCGTGTCCCCCTGGCATTTTAGAAAAAGTCCCGCTTCTGGGGATGATTACGCCAAACCCCGGACTGGGTGTTGCCAGACAGGTTTCTAGCTGCGGCCTTCTTTGGGCACAGCTCTGGCGCAGCTGCCATGGCTCTCCATGGCCGCACTGGGGGCGGGGCCTCGCAGGAGCTCCGGGGCTACAGCTGCCTGCACAGCCAGAACCCTCAGGATCTCCTGGCAAACTCTGACCTTTCTGTGGGTAGCCGATGAACTCTGTTGAATCCACGCGTTTGCGCCGATTGGGGTGTCACAGGTGCTCGATGGACTCCTCCCCTGTGGGTTTTCCAGGCCTCAGAGATGCTCCTCCTTTCCTGGTAGGGTGGTGCAGCCTTCGCTCCGAGGCCGCTCCGGGAAAAGTCCGCAGTGCTGGCCATTTGGTCAGGAAATCCTGTCCAGCGGACCCTTCCTTACTTTCCTAGAGATATCCGCTGCCCTTTAGCTGCTAATCAACATTCCCTGAGCTACTCAGACTCTGCCTTTATCTGTTTTGGGAACGGAGTCAGAACAAGTCCATCTGTTCAGTTGCCATCTTCAAGCTCTGTCTCCTTTATACTTTTTGTATAATTTTTGCCCATTACTCAACATTCTCCTCAGATCTGGTTTCCATCACATTTTAGCATATGGATCTTTTTCCTTCCTATGAATTTTTATCAAACATTGTCTCTGATATGTGTGTGTAAGTGTGTGTGTGTGTGTGTGTGTGTGTGTTACAGTTATAAATTTTACATTCTTACTTAAGGGCATGCTTTGAGAAAAGAAGGGGGAGAGGCAGAAGGAGAAGGGGAGAGAAAGAGAGAGAGAGAGAGATTGGTTGCCTTCTTTCTTTGCCCCCAACAAGGGATGGAACCCTTAACCAGGTATGTACCCTGACTTGGAATTGAACTGGTAACCTTTCAGTACCAGGATGACACTCAACCAGCTGAGCCATAACCCACTCTGGCCTGTTTGGGCACAGTCCTTTTTTATTTTTATGTTCATCCTCCTACTCCCTGCCTTGTGGCAGCTATTAGTTTATTCTCTCTCTATAGCTATGGGGTCTGTTTCTGTTTTGTTTATCTATAATAATAAAAGTGAAATATGCTAATTAGACTGGACTTCCTTCTGGATGAAGCAGAGGCTTCAAGGGAAGCCCGGATTCCAGGTGATGGAGGGAAGCCAGTGCCAGCAGCAATGGTAAGGAAGGCCTATTCTTGCATGAATATTGTATCGGGCCTCTACTTCATACACACACACACACACACACACACACACACACACACACACACACACATCTTCTTTAGCCAATCATCTATTGATGGGCATCAAAGTTGCTTCCACATCTTAGATATTACTTGCAAGACTGCAATGAATACAGGGGTGCATATATGTTTTTGAATCAATGGTTTTGTTTTCTTTGAATCAATACCCAGAAATGCAATTCTTGGATCACATGCATGCTCTATTTTTAATATTTTGAGGAATCCCCATACTGTTTTCCATTGCAGCTGCACTAATTTACAATCCCACAAACAGTATGTGAGGTTTTTATTTTTCCACATCCTCTACAGCATTGGTCATAGGTTGATTTATTGACAGCCATTCTGGGAAGCTATAAGGTAAGAGTTCATTGCAGTTTTAATTTGCATTTCCCTGATTATTAGTGATGTTGAACATCTTTTCTTATGTCTATTGGCCATCTGCATGTCCCCCTGGGAGAAATATCTATTTAGGTCCTCTTTTATAGTATTTATTCTTATCTATCACCTTGGTTTTTATTTTTAATATAACAGAACTTAGATAAAATTTGATTTTAATTTGTTTTAAATCTTTGGCAATCATTTCAAAAGGTTCTTAATAAAGAGCTCTTGAATGTTTTATAAAACTTTGAAAAAAAGAATATTAATATCTTTATCACTCTTCTATGTACTACAATCTTCCTTAATTTTCTACATCCAGAAAACCACCTACAAGGTGTGACAAGTATTGCAAAATTAAACAGGACCCTTGCGGTTTCCTACAAGCCATTCAGTCCCATTATAATGAAATCAAAGTCCCAAATCCCAATATTTTGTAGCTATTAGAATTTCATTGAACTTTGTAAAAGGACTAAGCTATATAAATCCTGTGCCTCTGTAAAATTGCATTGAAATAATGATATTATGATTTCTTATAAAAGATACCTGTTTCTTATTCCACAAAACTTGTTGCAATATCCAGCATTAGATGCTATGAGAAAGACTTATAGTTGCTGTTCTCAAAATTCATAGCCTCCAAAGTACCAGCTAAAGAAAGGTGAAGAATATTTATTTTATGATCTTTTAGTTTTGGTGGCTCAATCTACAGCACAAAGCCTTGAGTGTGGTGGCTGCTTTAATCTTACTAGGAAACATATACTTCAGAGACAGATTTTCCCCATGGGTTAGAAGGAATAAACTGATGGGGCTTTTCATAGGTCAGCTCTGGGATAGATAGTGACTTATTTGGAGTCGAACAATAAAAACAATTTCTGTAAAGTGATAAACCATGGAGAGATTACAACAGAATGGTAAGTATAACAAAGCTTAGGACCACTTTAATAACAACAGAAGTCAATGTGTTATGGGCAACATTTTCCAATTTTAAGAGCTAAACACAGAAAATCTCATATTACACATTTTTTAGGATATATTGTAATCAGTAATTATTTAAAGGGTTAATTATATAAGAGGAACATGTAGTATAGTCAGTCAAAGATTCATGAGCTGTAAGCCATTGGTGATCTTGTAATTTAATGGGAAATTATAATTGCTCAACATATATATTTTTTATAAACTTACTATAAATCAGGCGATTCTCAGTGGCTTGTTAATATATTTATATAGTAAACTATACTTTCAGGTAAATTTTACTCTGGTCAGCTCAGCCAGTGTAGCTCAGTGGCTGAGCATTGATCCTTGAACCAAGAGGTCACTGGTTTGATTCCAAGTCAGGGCACATGCCCAGGTTGCGAGCTCAGTCCACAGTAGTGGGAATGCAGGAGGCTGCAATTCAATGATATTTCTGTCTTATCGATGGATGTTTCTATCTCTCTATCCCTCTTCTTTCCTCTCTCTGAAAATCAATAAACTTAATTAATTTTTAAAACTTTCCCCATTCTTAATAATTTAAACACGTGCTATAGAACATACAATTTGCTTTTTGATTATAGTTTTGAAAGTAATAGAATTGAAAAAAATAAACTAACTTGAAATAGATAGCTTTTCCTTATGCATATAATTCTCCTTTCTATTTCTCTTTCTGCTATCCTTCTTCATGTTCTTCCTCTTTTCTTCTTCTTTTTTTTATTAATCCTCACCCTAGGATATTTTTATGTTGACTTTTAGAGAGAGTGGAAAAGACAGGAGAAGACAGAGAAAAACATCAATGTGAAAGAAACATATCTATTGGTTGCCTCCTTCAGGAGCAGCAGCAAGGGCCCAAGCGGGAGGAGCCTCCAACCAAGGTATGTGCCCTTAACCAGAATGGAAACCAGGCCTTTTGCTCCACAGGCCAGTGCTCTACCAACTGAGCCAATTTAGGCCATATTTTTCCTTCTGATATAACATTTAAAAATCATAAGTACAGATAAATTCTATAGCTGTATAGAACCACTTAGTACTGACATGTTCAATTTCACAGCGTGTTTTTCAACTTGAGAAATAAATCAGCATTTGTGTTTAAAGAAATCACCATAGCTGAAACCGGTTTGGCTCAGTGGATAGAGCGTCAGCCTGCAAACTGCAAGGTCCCAGGTTTGATTCCAGTCAAGGGCATGTACCTTGCTTGCAGGCACATCTCCAGGAGGGGTTGTGCAAGAGGCAGCTGATCGGTGCTTCTCTCTCACTGATGTTTCTAACTCTCTATTTTTCTCTCCCTTCATCTCTATAAAAATTCAATAAAATATATTTTAAAAAAGAAATCACCATATAATATCAGAGGGAAGGCAGGGGAGGGTGGTGGGTGGAGAGAGATCAACCAATGAACTTACATGAATATATCCATAATCCATGAACACTGGCAATAGGGTGGTGAAGGCCTGGAGCAGAGGGCAGACTTGAAGAGGTCAATGGGGGGAAAAGGAGACATATAATGCTGTCAACGATAAAGATCATAAAACAACATCTGTTAGATCTGTGAAGCTTTAGAAAAAGCCAAATATTTTCAAACCTTTGAGCTCTGAGTCTATCCATGGCATCATTTCAATTCTAACATTTCCTCTCCACAGCCACTGCTTGAGGGGCTTTGGGGAAGCAAACCACTTTTTCCTCTGACATTTTCCAACTGCCCTGAAGCTTGGGTTCATCAGGGAAGGAGCATATTGATTGTCCTTTCATCTGGGAGCTTTTTGTACATCCCTGGGCCATGCATGTTTATCATACAGTGACAGTTCCCACCAGGTTTTAATTTAACCTGAGGACACAGTTAAGTAGGCGACACACTCAAATATTCTGGACCCTTGTTTTAACCTAAAGTGTGCAAAACGAATGGCATCAGCAACCTGTCAAAAACATTCTTGAACATCAGTGACCTGTTTCAGTGCCATATCATGTCTACAAGGTAACGAAAGGGGACACATTGAAACAACTGACACTTTATATTATAAGCAAAATGAATATTTTATGATCAGTTTCTAGTTTTGTGAGTTCTGATACCTGTTATCTAACCAAATATATACTAATTAAGATATTACTTTGCAGGTATTTTGTAGATATGGTTAACATTCACTAGTTTGAAAGGCTTTAAGAGTAAAAACAAACAAACAAAACCTGTGGTTTCTTTGAGGAAGGAAATGTTTTTTCTCAACTTTGCATCTTCAGCTTCAGCCTAAAAATTTCCAGCCTGCTGATATATCTTACAAATTTCTGACTTGCCAATTTCCACAATCATATAATCCAAGTCCTTGAAATAAATGTATAGATGTCGATAAATATAAAATATATAGATAGAAAAATAGACACAGACATTAACACAGACATGGATATACTAGTAAACACAGACATAGCCATAGCCATAGCCATAGCCATAGACAAAGACAGAGACAGAGACAGAGACACAGACACAGACACAGACACAGACACAGACATAGACACAGACACAGACACATGGACATAATAGTAAACACAGACATAGACACAGACACAGACATTAGATAGATAGATAGATAGATAGATAGATAGATAGATAGATGATAGATAGATAGATGTTACTGGTTCTGTTTCTCTGAAGAATTCTAACAAATAAAATACTATTTACACAGTGTTCAGTAAAACATTCTCCTTTGCTGGAAAAGCTAGCTTTTTATCTTTTCCTATATGAAGGCAGCATCTGGCTTGTCTTTTTGGTAGAATGTAATCTTATTAAAAGTCTATAGTTACAAAATAGGATTGACACGTGTCTTCAGTTATGATTCTCATAATACTGGATTGCATGATATGATTTCAACTAGAGCATATAATGAGTAATATTATGACTATAGTCTATTTTAACCTGCTTTCACTAATTTTTGTCTGTGTACTTTTTTACTCCACTGTTCTTTAATTTTACCTGCTTTAAATTTTGCATTAGCCTCTCTGATATTTCCACTATTTATATTTGCTCTGTAGTTATTAAAATTGTTATTTAGCTTCAAAAGAAAAAAAAGAAATTTGTTTCACCTCATCTGTCAAATTTAATAATTTTGTAGTGCTGTCTGGAAGGCTAAGACAAAGAAGGATTTTCAGTCTGGGTTCCTGAGCAGTAGGAACTGTTGCTATCTTTGATATTTGCCAGGGACATGAGAGAAAGGGGGGTAGGGAAATATGTGATACTTTGGGTGCACCAGCCCTGGCCTCTTTTCTGAGCTCTAAACCTAGATCCAATTACTTCTAGATATTTTTTAAATGGCATCAACAATCACCAAATTATCTAAACAACAACAACAACAACAACAACAACAAAAAGATTCCTAAAACTCTTCTGTTCACTGTGGCCTTTATCTTAGCTGACACTGAGCATCAACAATTCTGCTGCTTATACATCAATTTTATCTGTCCACCCCTTATAGGCAGCCTTGTATATACTGTTAACAGGGCACTTATTTAAAGGTGACTTTTTGATTCACACACTGAACAATTAATCTCTGAAGAACAAGCATTTTAAATTTGTCTTTGCACATCTAGTAGCAAAAATAGTTTATGATATGGAACAAATTGCCACTAAGTGGTTGCTAAGTGTAATGACATAATCTATGAGGGTTTCCCCTCCCCACCAAGATTAGGTCTAATTTAATCTCCATCTCTACTTGTGTTCGTTCTTCTAAATACTTCCTATAAGCTACTGTATAATTTTTTGACTTACTTATTAGCAGGAGTATCTCACATTAGTACATGTTTACTTACTTATGGAAATCACATTCCTAATCATTCCTGTACCACTTGTATTCAGCACAGATCCCAATCTTTATTCTCTCAACCAAGATCCAATTATAGGGAAAGGGGATGAGAATTCTTGAGCAATGGAAAAGTGCTCTTGGTCTAGATTCCAGATGCTTTCCCAGGTATTTTATCAAGTACTTACTATTTTGATAAAATTTACTCAGAATACATTCATGGATATTCTGGATCAGGCTCAGATTAGTTATTTTTACTTAAGTGGTAATAATTACACTGGTTGCTTTTGCTCCAGTGTTTACTCTGTAATGACACAATAAAAGCCAGATTAGAAGAATAGTCTAGGACCTGTATCGCTAATACTCCATTGGTAAGGGATGAAGAAACATGGATTTTCTCTGCTTACATAGAGGAGAAGGAAGATGCTGTCTTTCTCTTCTCTGCTTAAAGAAGCCACACATCCCTCTGCTCCTTGGACAATAGCTCCTGGGCTCTCCCGCTAACCATATGGAAAATGAATGCTTCTCTATAACAGCCAGATATGCCACATGTTTCTGGATTTTATTACCTAGCCATGTCTCCAAAGTCCTGGGCACAGTTTTCCCTTGAAATATACAAACATTTCAGGAGTTAGGTAATTCTCTCGAGTTCTCTCCTCACTATTTATGTAGGTGAATACTCATCTTCTAGGACTTGTTCTTAGCCTCATGTTTTAGCATAATTTATTCAGAACGTTCCGACTCTGCTGAAACCCAAAAACATGTTGTCTACATGGCCACGGTGTGGCTGTAATCTTTCAAGACCAAGACACCTCAGTGAAGTGTGTTTTGAGGAACCATAGGTGAATATGGAGTATAAACTAAGAGAAGTAAAGTATAGGTGTTTTAAAGACTATGCAGGGCCTTAAATCCACATAGAGGGATGCATAGATTCATGCATATGTATACACATATGACACAGTTGGCTTTCTGAAGTTATTGTCTCAAAGAATCCCTTGGGAAGATGTAGAAAGAATTAAATAGACATAGGTGAGCAACATTATATTTGTGTTGCTCTGATTTTATTGCAGTTAAACTTTTAGAACGTAAAAGGCTTAGACTTACAATTGTTTTGTCAATCCCCAGGTTTGAACCTGGTTAAAAAAATACCCTGAAAATTTAAAGAAATAAATCTGTCTTTGGGGACACGTGAAGGATTTATAGAAATAAATAAATCCCAAAGATAACATTAAAATATATATATATTATCTACTTTTACAATTTTACTCCTTGTCTGTTTCCATTATTCATACTATTTTTTAACTTTCTTTTTGCAAATCTAGGCAAAAGAGTATCCATAAATCATCTCACTTATTATTTTTTTCAAAATAGGATATAAACTAAATTATGTTACAACTAAAATGATTTTGAATAGTAAATCCAACTATAAAATAACATCATCATTCACTGATAATATTCATATATCTGAGTGTCACATATTGTTTACTCTCTTGAGTCTCATTTCTGATGTAGAACATTAAGTTATGTCAGTGACCATGAACTCTAGTTTTACAATACCAAAGCACACAGGAGCCCAAACACATAACTGGACAATAGAGCAATATACTCAATGTGCAGGAAAGAGCTCAATGCTGTTTTCCTCTTTTTGAAGCACTTTCAAATCAATATGCACAAAGTACTAAAAAAAAAAAAAAGTTGCTGAATCCACAGACTTTTTCAAATGTAGGCTTGAAAGAAATTTATTCTATTGTTATATATGAGTGGAACATTACATGAGGTCATGGAAAGATATCCCCTCTTATGTCCTCATACAGCATAAGTGTAATGAGAGCATTTTTCTTACAGCTAACCTTGATACTTTTAATATTGAAATGTCAAGGTACAGTTCAGTAATGGAAAAAAAAACTTAACTTAAATGCATGTTTGATATAATTTCAATTGTTAAGACCATGCTGAGATTTTTCCACTGATGTATCCCTACCAATAAAAATTGGTAAACTTCTGAGGATCAGTGCAGATGCCTAAAGAAAGATTTTGAATGTAAACTGCACTTTCACTCAATGCCATAGCGATTATACTTTCAGGTAGTTTGGACAAGTCATTATCAATGCTATTTTTCTCAGCTTTTGGAGAGGAGAGATTTTGAAGACATTTTTTTGACAATAGTTGGGCCACTACATGACATACCTTCCTCTCTTGCCCACTCCCTAAACACAGACAGTCAACAAACAGCACCTGAACTAATCGCTACCTAAAAAAAGAAATATTATGATTTTGCAGATTAAGAACATAACACTAAAAAAAACTATGTTTTTTTTTAAATAAGTCTAATAAGTGATAAAGCTGAAGAAAAAACATGTCTTCGTAAATCCTGCTAGATACTCATTTTCCTATAACACAGGCAAAAACAAAATTCCATAGGAATGATCTAAGGAGGCTGTATGAGTGAGAACATGTGAGCGGAAACTTAAAATACCAAAAACCTAGCAACTAATAATTTGACAGAAAAGAGGAGGTATGTATCTCAGATGGAAGCAAAATCCATTAATGCCATAGAATAAAATACTGGAAATGCTGATTGGTCTGGAGCCCAATTTTCTCTTTACAAAGGAAGCATTTAATCTAGAACACAGTTTCTAAAATTAACCTATCGATATAAATGAGTAGCATCAACAGAACACAATAGTATTCTAAGAGTTATACAGATAGCATTCTTCTGAGATACAAACTTTAATGAAAACATCTGAGAGGTTATATGAAATAATATCACATATATTCATGCATCTAAAATATATGTATTCTTTTTATAATATATTTTTATTGATATTTTTACAGAGAGGAATAGAGAGGGATAGAGAGTTAGAAACATTGACGAGAGAGGAACATCGATCAGCTGCCTCCTGCACACCCCCTACTGGGGATGTGCCTGCAACCAACGTACATGCCCTTGACCAGAATTGAACCTGAGACCTTTCAATCCACAGGCCAATGCTCTATGCACTGAGACAAATAAGTTTCGGCTGTATTCTTGATTTAATATATGCCAACCACAGTCTTATCTTCTGGATATAGCAAGTCTACATCCTTGTCTTCACTGATCTTTTGTTCATGTATATAGTGTGTGTAAACATATTTTCTGCCTATTGAGGGTAAAAGAAAGTGAAAATATAATTTTGAGTCAGAAAGAGAAATATGTTATATTTTTGTCACCAATTTTGGTACTGGGAAAGTATATGAGATAATTATAGATGTACTAAAGAAAGGTAATTCTGTGGCAGTGTACTATAGTAAAGATTGATAAAATGAGAGAATGTCAATAGCTAGGTTAAGACTATAATAGAAATATACAGGAGATTTGATATTTAAATGCCATGCTTGTCTGAGCATCAGAGTTGTGTCAAGAGGCAGAAATCAGATGTTATTTTGCCAAAATCTAGACAGCAAGAGCAGTGTAGATAAATAGATTAACTGAAATAACTTGCCATTAGCTACTTGGCTTTTGTCTTAATCCTAAGGAGGACTGGTGTATTTTTTATAGTCCCTGAAAGATTTACATTCATAAAATCTAAGATAGAGAAAATTTTGAGGAAAAATTAACTAGGTTATACATCCAGAAAGATCAAGTCACTAAGTAAAGGCTAGCAGACTTGATAATTACACTGTTAGCAATGACCTCTAAAGAAATTTTAATATGCTTCACAAAGTAAAATATTTTTTTTTTTTACCTCCCATCCTAAACGTCAATGGCTTTTGGTACATAATAGGAAACCAGAAATTATTGATTAAAGAATGATTAATGATTAAAATAGAAAATGATTAAAAACTAGATGGATGTGAAAAAGTAGGGAAAATGCCAATATCACTCATGAACACACATGCCAAAATCCTCAACAAAATTCTAGCAAATCAGATCCAGCATTACATCAGAAAGATCACACACCATGACCAAGTAGGATTTATCCTGGGGATGCAAGGATGGTGCAATATCCAAAAATAAATAAATGTAATGCATCACATAAACAAATTGAAAGATAAAAATCACATAATTATATCAATTGATGCAGAAAAAGCATTTGACAAATTCATAGTAACACCCTTTCTTGATAAAAACCCTCAGCAAAATGGGAATAGAGGAATCATATCTCAACATAATAAAAGACTTATATGACAAACCTATGACCAACATCATACTCAATGGGCAAAAACTAAAACCATTTTACCTAAGAACAGGTCGAGACAGGGATGCCCACTTTCACCACCGCTGTTTGACATAATACTGGAAGTGCTAATCATAGAAATTAGACAAGAAATAAAAGGTATCCAAATTGGAAAAGAAGACATAAAACTGTCATTATTTGCAGATGACATGATACTGTACATAGAAAAGCCTAAAGAACCCATCAAAAACCTACTAGATTTAATAAATGAAATCAGCAATGTAGTAGGATACAAAATTAACACCCATAAATCTTCAGCTTTTTTATACACCAATAATGAACTCACAAAAAGAGAAACAACAAAGGCAATATCATTTCTCATTGCACCAAAAAAATTAAGATACCTAGAAATAAACTTAACTAAGGAGGTAAAAGACCTGTACTCTGAAAACTACAGGACACTGTGAAAAAGAGAGAGAGGAAGATATAAATAGATGGAAGAGCACACCGTGTTCGTGGATTGGTAGGATCAACATCATTAAAATGTCCATACTACTCAAAGCAATCTATAGATTCAATGCACTCCCCATTAAAATGCCAATGGCATATTTCATAAACCTTGAACAAACTCTCCAAAAATTCATCTGGAACAAAAAAAGGCCCCAAATAGCTGCAGCTATCCTGAGAAAAGAAGAACAGAGTAGGAGGGATCTCAATACCAGATATCAAACCGTATTACAAAGCCACTGTTCTCAACGCTGCCTGGTACTGGCACAAGAACAGACATATAGACCAATGGGAAAACGAATCAAGTGTACAATCTCTAGGACAAGTTAGTACATAAAGGTATACTTAACAGTATAGATAAGTCCTCCCTTCTTAAATATTTTCTTAGGTAAATAGTAAGTTGTCTTGGTAACTAGACAAACTTGACTCTGAACATAGAAGGACAAGAGCCATTGGCAGGGAACTGGGGAGATAAAGTGTGATAGACAGTGGAGGAAGGAACTGAATAGAGGGCATGGAAGAGAAGTGGTTTTAATCTTGAGAGAACAGTCTCTTACATTTTCTGAAGACCTTATATTTTTAGAGCATATTTAGATTCATAGCAAAATTGAGAAAAAAGTGCTGAGATTTCCTATATACTTCCTGCACCCACACATGCATAGCCATTTCATGGTTAACATCATTCACCAAAGTTGTGCCTTTATTACCATTGATTAATCTACATTGACACCTCATAATCACCCCAAGTCCACAATTTACCTTCAGGTTAACAGTTGGTGTTATACATTCTATCAGTTTGAAAACCTCTATCAGTTTGAACATTCTATCAGTTTGAACACCTATGTCTGTTATTATAATATCATACAAAGTATTCTTGCTGCCCTAAAAGTCTTTTGAGCTCTGCTCCCATTTTTATTTCCAATATCACACTGATATAAAGAAAAAAAAATGTAAGAAAGCCAAGGTTTCCAAAATGCTTTTAAATTATTTTTAACATTCTTATTTTCCCTTTGTCAAACAACACACTTAGTTTCTAGGTAATCAGGCCAATCAAACCTCAGAGCCATGTACCCAGGGAGATCAGTAAATTTCTCTTAAGGGGAATTTTTAATGACAAGACAGATAGCCATCTGATAGACTCCATTTGTTTCTATTGCTTCTGCACTGTTGGAAAAGGTGACTTTGACATTGCTTCCAGCCCTACATTTTTATGATTCAATGATTCATTTAAATCCTCAGTACTAACTATAGAATAATAATTCAAGTAAATCATAAAATTTTGGTCCCCAGGTTGCAATAAATTTATGTGAGGTCTAATGTTTCAAACAAATAGCTTTATACCATAACAAACACACACATATTAAAACTATATACTGCTTACACTTATTTTGAACCCAAATATTACATTTTCAAATTCTCATCCAGTAAGACTGTCATGTCTTACTGGATGATAATTTTTTTTTTTTTTACAGAGAGGAAGGGAAAGGGATAGAGAGATAGAAATATCAATGAGAGAGTAACATCAATCATCTGCCTCCTGCACACCCCCCACTGGGGATGTGCCCGCAACCAATGTACTTGCCTTTGACCAGAATCGAACCTGAAACCTTTCATTCCACAGGTTGATGCTCTATTCACTGAGCCAAACTGGTTTCGGCAAGATGTGATTTCTGATCATTTGCTTATCCTGCCAGAACTCTCAAATTACTGTACATCATTTATGAATTAATATTTCCAGTATATGCTAAAATGTTAGAATATAACAATATTTACATAGTTATAACTCTTCCATCTTATGTATTATGATCTAACAGATTACTAAGTGCAAGATTAACACTGGCCACTCACTTATTAAACAATTATTCATTGACCAATTATATTCACAGCACTTGGTAGACACTGTATATTAAACAATTAATACAAGAGGATATATCCTACCTCTTGATGTATATACTCTTGTGTAGATGGACCTTCAGAATATCATGCTAAGCATCAAGGCAGTCAGAAAGAGCTAAGAACTACATGATTTCACTCATATGTGGGATAAAAAACAGTATCATAGACACAGACTACAATATGGTGGTTACCAGAGGGAAGCAGAGTCAGGAGGTCATAAAGGGTAAAGGGAGCTAAGTATGTGGTGATGGAAGGTGATTTGCCCTTGGATTGTGGGTACACAATGCAATATACAGATCATTTATCAGAAATATACACTTGAAAACTATATAATCTTATGAACTAATGGCACCCCAATAAATTTAATAAAAATAAAAGTAAGCCAGGACAAGTTTGGCTCAGTGGATAGAGCATCGGCCTGCGGCTTGAAAGGTCCCAGGTTCGATTCTGGTCAAGGGCATGTACCTTGGTTGTGGGCACATTCCCAGTGGGGGTTGTGCAGGAGGCAGCTGGTCGATGTTTCTCTCTCATCGACATTTCTAACTCTCTGTCCCTCTCAATTCTTCTCTGTGTAAAATCAATAAAATAAAATAAATTAAAAATAAATAAATAAAAGTAAATTATTAAAACACACACACACACACATACACACACATACACACACACAAACTCCTAAGGTGATTGGTGGCTGTCAAGAGTAGAATTTTTAAAAAATATATATTTTATTGATTTTTTACAGAGAGGAAGGGAGAGGGATAGAAAGTTAGAAACATCCATGAGGGAGTAACATCGATCAGCTGCCTCCTGGATGCCCCCTACTGGGTGTGTGCCTGCAACCAAAGTACATGCTGGCACCAAAGGGTCTCAGATTCAATTCCAGGTCAGGGACACTTACCTGCGGGGCAGTTTGATCTGGCCCTGGTTGAGACACATGCAGGAAACAACTCATCAATGTGTCTCTCTCACATCAATGTTTCTCTCTCCCTTCCTCTCTTGCTAAAAATCAATGAAAAAAAAAATCTCATATGAGGATTAGCAACAACAAAAATATTATCCAATAAGAGAAAAATTATGCTATATTTTCTATCAAAATATTATTTTAAATATAAAAGTATAAAGAGGTTAAGTAAAAATGTGAAGTTATAATATATTAAAATAGATATAACTAATTATGAGATAATTAGAGCAATTATTCTAATATTAAACAAGTCAACTTCAGAGCAAGGAATATTACTTGGGTAAAAAGAACATTTTATAATGTGAACGAGGACACTATAGAATGAATATTTAATATCTTACATGTCTTCAAACATAGCAAAAACAAAGAAAACTGTTCAAATTTGCTCTGAGCTTAAGATTACCCTAAAAAGTCTGTTTTAAAAAAGAATAGATCATTCCAATTACCTGAGAATCCAGTGTACTAGACAAACATTGAGATACAATGTTTAAAAAAAAATTAACAATATTCTGTGAGTCTAATATTTTATGGCAATTACTTGAGCACTTTGAAGTGAAAATAACTTTTTTAGTCTTGTTTATTTAGTCACTTAAGGTTTTTAAATTATACTGGGCATAGATAGGATATGCCCAGGATAATTTAAAAAATACCTTAGAATAGAATGTTTTAAAAAATAACCTTAAGTAACCAAATAGATTATAAAATATACTTATACACTGTGCTAATACTTGTAAAGCCTTATAATTTTGGGACCTAAAAATCGAGACTACCTCATTGTCTCTGGAGAAATTGTCAACCCAAATATTCTTATAAAATAAATTTTGAATCACATGATGTATGTTTATTTGATGTTAATGAGCTCAAACCAATACCTACCATATAATAAGTGCTAAGTAATTGTTAACTATCATTATTAATCTTAATTATCAACTGCAAAGAAGAGTGTCAATTAGAAACCAAATAGGACATCAAAATGTCAAAAACTTGGGTGAATCTGCTACTGTCAAAACAAACTTCTTCACCTGCATGCTTTCCCATTTAAATATAGTCTTCCATGTACTCAGATCTGTTTTACACTGATACTGTTCATTCTAGAATCTGAAACATCTTAGTATGGAAAAATCCTCTTGGAACCTAGACCCATAAAATACAGTATTTTATAGAGACAACATTTAGTTTGCCACTTTGTCATAGTTTCTGGAAGACTGAGTGAGGTAAAGATAGACATACTTATTTGGGCAAGTATTTTGTTATTGACTATGGTAGATGTAGAAGTCAGTCAGTAAAGGATCGAGTAGCAACTGTCGCTTAGGGGGCAGGTGGTGATGATCAATATCAGGGGGAGGGGTTTTCTAATTCTCATGTACCGTTTTTAAGTGTGATAGTACATCATCATTTCATGCTTATATGGATAATCTAAAAATAGGTCAGTGACAGTATGGAGAAACAGTATAAAAACATAAAGACTTGGAGAATTAGGGTAAGAAATAAGATCTAAGCAAAAGTCAGGACAAATAAAAGGTTTTACTATTGTAAGATTAAGGAAGAGAGAAAACATGGAGTTCATACTTAGAGGTTTGTCATTTCAGAAGCATTTATTGCTGAAACTGCATATCTCATTCAAACATTTGTATTAGACATAGGCAAATGTTTTTCTTTTTCTTTTTTTATTGATTTTTAGAGAGAGAGAGGAAAGAAAAGGGAGAGATAGAAACATCAATGAGAGAGGAACATCATTAATCCGTTGCCTCCTGCACACCCGCTACTGGAGATCAAGCTCACAACCCTGGTTACCTGCTGTGACAGGGAATCAAACCATCAAACCTGTGATCTCTTGGGTCCTGGGTAGATGCTCAACTGCTGAGCCATAAGGATAGGCTAGACAAATGTTTTCCCCCTGCTATTGGCATAATTCTATTAGGCTAGATCTGTATAACCCATAGAAACAGACAATGTGGTGATGACCAGGGGAAGTGGGGGAGGATGTGAAGGGGAAGTGGGCAAAGGTGGTTATTGGGACATCTGGAATAGTGCGAACAATAAAAATAAAGTAAAAAAAAAAAGTTACTTTCTTTTGCCTTTAAAAATTCACACTTTATTAGTAATCCTATTCTTTTGCAAAAGTTGATTATGGTTTTAAACATTTAAAAATCAACACAAGTAAAAATGTTCTTTTATTAAATTACTATACATTTTATAGTTCATTATAGAGTACAGGTATAGTACCAAAAATTGGTAATACATTTCAATTTTTTACAATATATATTTTATTGATTTTCCATAGAGAGGAAGGGAGAGGGGAAGAGAGCTAGAAACGTCGATGAGAGAAAAACATAGACCAGCTGCCTCCTGCACACCCCCTACCGGGGATGTGCCCGCAACCAATGTACATGACCTTGACCGGAATCGAACCTGGGACCTTTCAGTCCGCAGAACTATGCTCTATCCACTGAGCCAAACCGGTTTTGGCACATTTCAACTTTTGATCACTTTTATTTTTCACAAAATTTTTACAGTTTTAAAAATTATGAATTGAACTATTTCTTTTAGTAGTTTAGAAATATATTTCAATTAAAGTAATCTCACATATTATAACTGAAAAATGATTTTTTTCTAATATAAACGTTATTTGAATAATTAGTGCTAGGTACTTTAATTAATGAGTGAAATCAGTTTCCGCTATTCAAAAGGTGCTGCAATCTGGATTATTCTGAGAAAATTCATAATAGCCTTCAGAATGTGTGTAAAATGTGGATAACTATAATTTTAGAATAAGTTTAAAGAAATGTACTTTAGATAATTTTAAAGGTATGTGCAATATTTTACCCTCTTTAATTTATACCTCTTCAATTCTTCCCCATGTAAAGATTTATTACCAACATATTGACAGACCATGTAAAATATACACCAATGATTTGCTATCAGCCTAATAACTTTGGCTCCCCCTCTACACAAATTATGTAACAAGTAATTTAAATTATGGAATTTTAGTCCATTTTATAAATTTATATGTTCCATTTTGAATTAAAAAGATATGGATTTCCCCAAAGATGGATATATGTGGTTAAACCCATTTTTCTTTTTCTTTGAAGATATTTCATAGTCTACCACTACCATATGGTATTTAAATAATGACAAATTGTGACATAATTTCAATGAGATAAAGAAAAAATGTTCAGGGCACATAATATGTATTTTCAATTATGTCATTTTTCAGATATATTGTAAGTCATGAAGCTAGAACTGGCCTAAACTGTAATATATGATAGTGTCATATTTAATAACACAAATAAAATATATATCCTCAATCACCATCTTATTTAAAATACATTTGAAATTCCAAAGAGCTTACTAAGTGAACAAATTACCATCACTTGGCCTTGGCATATTTAGGATATGATATATAATACAGCTTACTTCTCAGGCACTCAGTATATCTCCATGATTCTGAAATAGCTTTAAAAAACATATTACTTTCAATGTTTAGCATAGACTTGGCTTAAGAATTAGACTTAAGGATGATGCAGAGCAGAACATGAATTAATTCGTTTCTGCCAAGTATTTGTTAAATAACTGTTCTTAGTGAGTAAATTTATCTCAAGTGTAGCAGGGGAAACTCTATTGCATATTAAGTAAAGTACAAGCATCTTCATTCCTGAATGCTTATTTTAAATGCATGATTCTATTTTTACAAATGAAGATCCATTAGAATATATAACCTAAATGTGTAGATAGAAGTTATTCATGTTAAACAAAATTAATATAGAGAATTTGGGACTCACAGAACTCATGAAGTGGATGAGATAAAGCACATACTTTGCATAACCCTTTGCACTTAATCATGATGTATGGTGGTATCCATTGACCATATATGATAAGTCACCTGAATTTATTGAGTTGTGGATAACTGGCTCAGCCTTTATTCTTACTAGTCTAATGGTGGTCAGAATTCAGCATAGGATAAGCCACAGGCATCCTGGTGTCAGTTACAGCTCATTGCCTGAGACCCACGTTTTCTTATGTCTAGCATGCTGCTCTTTGGTGCTTTCCTTATCCCTTAGAATTCTTATCCTGCCATTCATTCCTTATTTTTGGTTCTTTCCTTAGCCAGAAGTTACAATGATCATTTTTAGTAGATTGCTTCTGGGGTCTCCAAATCATTGCTTCTACAGAACAGTCTAAGCCAAAGACCTTAGTTCCCAAAACAAAAGACTTTCTGGCATTTCCACAGGACAGGTACTGGAACATTGATGACATATTGTGATCTTTTAAGTCCTTTGGGGGTCATTAATTTATTACAGGAGTAGGAAAGATCTCTGAAATACCTAACTTTCACTATATCTAAGCATCATTGTGCTAAACCAAAATTACATTACCTCATAATTATATCTCTATGCCTGTCTATTTATTATCGATCTATCAATATCTACCTATCTGTCTATCCTTCTGTCTATCATCTATCTATCTATCTATCTATCTATCTATCTATCTATCTATCTATCTATTTATCTATTATCTATCTATCATCTACCCATCTATTTATTATCTATCTATCTATCTATCTATCTATCATCCATCCATCTATTTATCTATTTTTCCAGATGCCATAGACTTTCAAACCAGACACTGGAGTATTATCCATGTTTGTATATTTCTCCTGGGAATAATTGTATGTAACATTTTTCTTTGCCTGAAGTTTTTTATATTCGAATTCAGAAGTTTATGTTTTCAGAAGGTCTAAAGCATATTTGTTGTTTTATTTTCTCAGAAAAGTGAAGCAATAACATAGGTCTTTGGTATGCTCAGCCAGGCATTTCTCTTCAAAAAGATTAGACAAGACTCTAAGCAATTTAGTAGATCGTTTAAGTCCTATGTCCTAACCTGGCCAGACCTGAATATGATGACTCTCCACCTCTTTAGTGGCCAATGTCACTCACTTACCATGCTACTAAGAGCTGACACAGAACTCAATTTAAAAAAATGGTACACTTATACAATGCAATAAATAAATTTGGGGGGGAAAGTGTGTATGTATATTGGAAAAAAATATAGACAGAGATCAATGGAACTGAATTGAAGTCCCAGAAATCAATCCACATGCATATAGGCTAATATTTTTGACAAAGGAACTAAAATCACATATTAGAGGAAAGAAAGCCTCCTCAAAACATGGTGCTGTGAAATTTGGACAGCCACATGCAAAATAATGAAATTAGACTACGGTTTCTCCCTATGTACAAAATTTAATTCAAAATGGATGAAAGAACTAAATATAAGAGCTGAAACACTACATTACATGGAAGAAAACATTTTGGTACTAGATTTATGGACCTTGTTCTTAGAGAAGATTTTGTCAATTTGACTCCAAAGGCAAGGGAAGTAAAGCAAAAATAAATGAAAAAACTATATCAAACAAAACAAAATTTCTGCACAGCAAAAGAAACCACAAACAAAACAAAAAAGCAACAGATGGGAGAAGATATTTGCCAACAACAACTCTGGCAATGGTTTAATATCCAAAATATATTTTAAAAATCTCATACAATTCAACACCAAACAAACAAACAATCCAATTAAAATATAGTCAGAGGATCTGAACAGACACTTTTCCCAAGAAGACATACAAATGGCCAACAGATATTAGGAAAGATGCTTTACTTCACTAGCTATTAGGGACATGCAAATCACATGCAAGTACAATGAGATATCACCTGTTAGAATGGCCACTATCCACAAGACAGGTAATAACAAGTGTTGGAGAGATTGTCGAGAAAAAGGAACCCTCATTCACTGCTTGTGGGAATGTAAACTGATAGAACTTTTTCACTATGGAAAATAGTATAGAACTTCCTCAAAAATAATTACCATATGACCCAGCAATTCCTATCCTGGGTATCTACCTGAAAAATTCAAAACATTTATTTGCAGTCCATTGCAACATTATTCATGTTGGCCAAGACATGTCTTTCCATACATGATTGGATAAAAAGATGCAGTAAATATGTACAATGGGATGTTACTCAGCCATAAGAAAAGATTAAATCCTGCCATTTGTGAAAACATAGATGGACCTTCAAAATATCATGCTGAGCATCAAGGCAGTCAGAAAGAGCTAAGAACTACATGATTTCACTCATATGTGGGATAAAAAACAGTATCATAGACACAGACTACAATATGGTGGTTACCAGAGGGAAGCAGAGTCAGGAGGTCATAAAGGGTAAAGGGAGCTAAGTATGTGGTGATGGAAGGTGATTTGCCCTTGGATTGTGGGGACACAATGCAATATACAGATCATTTATCAGAAATATACACTTGAAAACTACATAATCTTATGAACCAATGGCACCCCAATAAATTTAATAAAAATAAAAGTCAGCCAGGACCAGTTTGGCTCAGTGGATAGAGCGTCGGCCTGTGGACTGAAAGGTCCCGTGTTCGATTCCGGTCAAGGGCATGTACCTTGGTTGCGGGCATATCCCCAGTGGGGGGTGTGCAGGAGGCAGCTGGTCGATGTTTCTCTCTCATCGACCTTTCTAACTCTCTGTCCCTCTCAATTCTTCTCTGTGTAAAATCAATAAAATAAAATAAATTAAAATATAAAATAAAATAAAATAAAAGTAAATTATTAAAACACAATAAAAAAACTTCTAAGGTGACTGGTGGCTGTCAAGAGTAGAATTTTTAAAAAATATATATTTTATTGATTTTTTACAGAGAGGAAGGGAGAGGGATAGAAAGTTAGAAACATCCATGAGGGAGTAACATCGATCAGCTGCCTCCTGGACGCCCCCTACTGGGTGTGTGCCTGCAACCAAGGTACATGCCCTTGACCAGAATCAAACCCGGGACCCTTGAGTCCGCAGGCCGATGCTCTATTCATTGAGCCAAATGGGTTTCGGCAAGAGTAGAATTTCTTATGTAAGTCCATATTGGGACATAGTCCAAAACCTTGGCTTCTTTATCACAGTGTTTACATCAACTGGTTATTAAATTTTAATAATATAACAGGACATTAGCATTAAGGTTTTTAATTGCTCAAAGATTTTTAACATGGAAGTCAAATGTAATTGCAAATGGGAGCTCTAAGAAAATCACTTACATTTTAGTCAATAGTATATCTATCATAATGTCCAGTTAGAGTGTAACTTTATAATATAAGTTGCATTTTTGGAAGATATTATTAAGTTGCATATAATTGTTTAAGATATAAAAATCATATTTTTGATTCAGAAATTTCCCTCCTTTATTTCTAATTCAGGGCTCTGTAGAATTTTTGGTTTAAGGCTTTTTCCTTTGGACCACTGACTTTTGTGTCTTGTTAAAATAACTAGACAAATTCTAGATAAATGTCTTGTCCCTGAAACACTTCTGTAATTGTAATAAAGTTTCTAAAACTTTACTTATAAAAGTTTGAATTTTCTGCCTACATAGATCTGCTGCCTAAAGTGCACATGTGCCTTTCACTTATTTTTGTAGGGATTAAGATTGTAATCAGTGGTAAAAATGTCCTTTGTTAGTCCTCTTATGTTGAACTCTACTGTAAATGCTAGATTTCAGACAGTGAATATCTGATTCATAATATCAGTTCAAGAGTGTCCCAAGATTGTGCTAACAGGCAATTCTTATCTCATTTCTGCAGTGCTCAAGTGTTTATCTTGAGAAACTCTTAAGTACTTACAATGAAAAGGTAGAGAAAGCTTGTAATATATATATATATATATATATATATATATATATATATATATATATATATATATATATATGTATACCACAGCATGATATAAAATGAAAAAATAGTGCCGTTGGTATCATGATAATGCAAAATGAACCAAGGTGACAAAGTAATGCGATATGGATCTATTGCCCCCTTCAGATGTCAGAGAATTATTAAGATCAACTTTACTGAGCACAAAAGTCATTGGATTGTTGTTATTATTTGGTAATTAATGTGAGTTGACTTTGTGGTTGCAGTGAATTATCTTGAAAAATATATAAGACTTTTTGGAGAAATAGCAAATTGGGAAGGAAACATATCAGTTTGGGCCAAGATACTGGAGATCATATGTTTCTTATAGATGTAATAATTCCTGTAATTACTAAGTTAAAATTTTAAGACCTAGAAATGTTAATCACTTCCTAAGGTCACTGCAGGACTAGAATTCATCTGCTTTGATGTCAATGTTCTTTCCACAGGGCCAAAATGAGACCATGATAATGTTCGCTGTGGATTATTACCAATCAGATCAAAATGCATGCCTGAATATGAACTATGCCTGAATAAAGGATGCAGGGACGTGGGGGAGATTGACAGAAGAAACAAGTAGACTTAATAGTAATTTTTATTGCATTTAGAAGAACTCAAATGTATAGAAACTTAGTATTTAATACATGTGAAAATGGATCACAAGATGTTTTTTGGAAGACTTGATGACTTATTTTGTGTTTGCTTTTCTGTGGCTTATTTTTCTTTGAGAATATATCTACAACACTCTCTACTTTTCTTTTCTTTCTTTTTTTTTTTAATTAAGTCATATTCAGTGATTTTAAAGGCCACTGACCCAGCTCAGTTTTTTTTAATTGGCTAATTGTGTTTCTGATAATATAATTGTTATATATATATTTTTTTAATTGGCTAATTGTGTTTCTGATAATAAAATTGTTTCTGATAATATAATTGTTATGAATATATATATGAAAGCTTTTATCACCAAGACACAAACATTCCTCCCTTGAACTACTACAAGGTCCTAATTACTGATGCTTCTTCAGTTTATTCCTCATACATCTGCTAGCATGAGTTTTAAGTAGTTTAAGTCAGATATTACCTCCTTACCACCCTCCAAAAATCTTTCAAAGTTTCCCAATTACTCTCAATGAGACCTAAGCTGCTGACCAGGGCCTCCACGGTCATGAATGATTTAGCTACTTCATGCCCTTCCCATATGATTCACAATACCATTCTAGCTTAATCAGACCCATCTACAAAGGGGTTTCATTTTTTTTTTATGTTCCTTGACCATGGAAATCACATGGCTGTTACCTTTGGCATAGATGTTCTTCTGCTTTAAGATCTGGTCTTCCCACTTACCTCTATTGGAAATAATTTTATTCATTTTGTACTTTCTTATTTATTTGACTCTTCCCCTTATTCACATTTAAAATACAATACAAACTTCATGAAACCAGGGATTTATGTACTGTGGTCAGTCTTATAACCTTATTATTGTTAAGTGCTAACTGAGTGAAGTAGCATGGCTCTTGCATACAGAGATAACTCATCAGTATGGTCCATGATTTGGACAATCTCCCCTTTTTTGCTAGTGAATTTGCACAGATTCATGTTCTTTTGTGTTTCATTTACTATGTGACTGAGGGAATTAAGGGTGTTTCTGGCAGTAATTACATACGTGAAATAAAAAGAATTTAAAAATTGACCCCATGTTTTTCTAAAGAATGTGCTTGGCTTTTTTAGGCAATCCATTGAGTGGTGACAATGGCCTCTTAATTAATTGTGTTTTATAGAATCAGTATTGTTGTGACTAAGCCACTTGTGATAACAGAGGATTGATTTTCCTCTTATACTTCCCTTTGAAGTTGAAACCCTACCATAAGAAAAAAACAAACAAAAAACAATTAGATTCCTCCTAAATGCAATGTTACTGATGAGCTTGTTTCATGGTCAATGGTGGAAATCAATTTTCATTTAAGAACCTACAGTACTTTTCCTTTTTCCTTTTTTGTAGTCTTTATCAATTCTTCTCTCCATGGAAAGACGCTATCCATGCTGCTGGAGCCGGGCACTGTTTGCAAAGTTCCCTAATCATGAAGCAAATGTTCCCAGAGAGCCTTCCTGAACTGGAACTATGCCCACTTTTTAATATGTTGATGAAGGGCACTCTGTCTATTTTTAAAAATATATATTTTATTGATTTTTTTACAGAAAGGAAGGGAGAAGGATAGAGAGATAGAAACATCGATGAGGAGAAACATCAATCAACTGCCTCCTGCACACCTCCTACTGGAGATGTGCCTGTGCAGGCAACCAAGGTACATGCCCTTGACTGGAATTGAACCCGGGACCTTTTAGCCCTCAGGCTGACACTCTATCCACTGAGCCAAACTGGTTAGGGTGGCACTCTGTCTATTATGGAACATCTGAGAAGACTACAGTTCAGAAGAGACAGAAACATCTTCTCTGGTCTTTCCAGTGAATCCTGGGGCTTTAAAGAGTATAAAGAATACTACAGTGGTTTATAAATTAGTCTTTTTAGTTAAATGTGACCATGAACTCATTAACTCCTTCAAATCAAAGAGCAGTTTGAAACAACTGCCTCTGTCCTTCCCAAACTCTGAACTACAGATGCGTTGTGCAGGAAATGTTCAGTAGATGTTTGTTGAGATGAAGGAAAATAGTTCTCAGCAATAATTTCTAGGTCAGTATTGTACACAATGCTGTTCTTAGATTTATACAAACAGGGGAGTTTGCCTTATGAGGAATAACTCCTTGTTTCATAGCAAAGGTTTGCTATTTTTTGTTATTGCTTTTGACATGTGACTCCTCACATTAGGTGATCTTTCCTTCTTTGTTTACAATTAAAATCACCCATGAAAATGTTGGAAGGTAAAAATGGTCTCATTCACATTTTGTTTTTCATATATGGGTCTTCTCTGGCATGACTTTCCTGGTAAAGATTTAATTAATCCCCCTTCATGTAAAATTGTTGTTTCATATTTTTGTAATGGAGACGATATATCTTTATATGTGTGAGTCAGTAGGGGGGGAATAATATAGTTTATACCTTACAATAAATATAATTATTTCTGATATTTTCCTTTGGACATGTAAAAGAGAATGAATTTGCAGCCTGAGATTTAATAAAAACAGGGGGAAAAGCTGTTTCAATATCCTATTTAAGAAAAGCACTTGAAAATAAAACAAGTGTTTGACTCTAATGTTTTGGCACTGTACACTGTTGACTAACTTGTATCTTAGTTTAACTTCATTTCATTTTTTAAAACGTGCAACTAAAATTAAATTATCTAACCATATGTACTTTAACTACCCTGTTTTATGAGTTATTTCTGCTATCCATTCCTTCCCAGTTGGAAATTAGATATCTTTTATTATCTGAAATATTTTGTAAAGTATTCTTAACTATAAAATTAAAAAAACAACTTGGCAATAAAAAGATAAAATTGTTTTCTTTTACCTCATACTTATGAATGTATGTTACTTTAATCTTTTTAATAAAACAAAATACTTTATTTCTAGTACATAATTACTTCTAAAATGAACTATGGCTGTGTTTATCAACTGGACATTTCCCATTTTTATTTACTTTATTCTTTTAAAAATAATTTTTATTGACTTCAGAAATTAAGGGAAAAGGAGGGATAGAAACATCAATGATTAGAATATTTGATCTACTGCCTCCTGCATGCTTCCTACTGGGGATTGAGCCCACAACCCAGGTATGTGATCTGTCCATAACTCAAATCCTGATCTCCTGGTTGATAGACCAATGCTCAACCCACTGATCGACAACAACGGGGCTATAACCCATTTTTATTTAAAAGTATTATACTATATGTGAATTACTTCATAATTCTGGAGATTTGGTGTGGTCTATTTATTTCATTTTGTCATCAAGATTTCTTTGCATTTGTAGCATTTTTTCACCAGTGTATGTAGCTTTCACTTTGGTGGAGCTGCTGGTAGATTTGAGCCATTGCATTCTATGGTTGTTGGAGTGAAATAATCAGAAGTTCCTCGGTTTACTTGTCGTAAAAAGAAGGAAGTCCTTTGAGCACACAAATTTGAATCTCCCTGGCACAGCAGCCACTGTCAATATTTAATGGCGTTCTTAACAGCATTTCCCCTATAAAAATGTTTAGTTGTATTGTGATTGTTAGTCTCCCTCCCTCCCCGTTAGGAAACTGGCCCATACACCTGTGATGCTCAGAAATTTCATTGCTTCCCTGGGTTTTCAGTCACATATTCCTAATCCTGCTATTAAGTCAGGTAAAGAAAAGAAGAAAGAACTAAACCTAAGATGTGGTTTCTATCACTGCCTACATATTTACACTTTCAAGAATAAAAATGCATACAAATCAAATGTTAAGCTGTAGCATAAGAAAGTTTGGGGAACCATGTCTATGTGTATGTATTTTAGTGTGAGTTAATGATAAGAATATCTTCCTAGCCCAGCCGGTGTGGCTCAGTGATTAGGTGTCGACCCATGAACTATGATCGCCTGTCAGGGCACATGCCTGGGTTGCAGGCTTGATCCCCAGGAGGAGGCATCCTGGTGGCAGCCAATCAATGATCCTCTCTTATCATTGATGTTTCTCTTTCTCCCTCCTCCTTCCTCTCTTAAATATATATATATATATATATATATATATATATATATATATATATATATGTATATATATTTAATAAAAATCTTCCTAAGTTATCTATAATGTCTTATGACTATACTAAAGGCCCAGTGCATGACATTCATGCATGGGGGTGTCTGTGTGTGTGTGTGTGTCCCTCAGCCTAGCCTGCACCCTTTCCAATCTGGGATCCCTCTCACAATCCAGGACTGCTGGCTCCCAAATGCTCCCCTGGCTGCCTGGCTGATTGCCCCTAGCTGCCCTTCCTTGCTGACCTGGTCACCCCTAACTGCCCTCCCTTGCAGGCCTGGTTCCTCCCAACTGCCCTCCCCTGCAGGCCTGGTTTCCCCTAACTGCCCTCTTCTGCTAGCTCAGTCACCCCTAACTGCCCTCCCCTGTAGGCCTGATTGCCCCCAACTGCCCTCCCTTGAAGGTCTGGTTCCTCCCAACTGCCCTCCCCTTCTGGCCTGATCACCCACTATTACCCTCCCCTGCTAGCCATCTTGTGTCCACATGGGGCGGCCATCTTGTGTGTTGGAGTGATGGTCCATTTGCATATTACTCTTTTATTAGATAGGATGATACTACATTTTAGTTTTCTTATAATTATTACTGAAATTGTTTATCCAAACTGAAAATTATCGCTTAGTTGAAGGCCAGATTGAAAAATTTAAAAAGAAAAAGATGGAAGGAAAGAGTTGTTACTTTCCCAGTAACTGTGGGTTTGTTTCTAGCTATCTACCATTCACTTGTGGTCCAATAGTGTTTCTATTAATATATATTCTAATTTTCTTATAAACATTTTTATAGTACTTATTACTAAAGGTTTCTTTAGAGAATAGATAACATGCACATAAACATTAGGGAGAAATGTCTATAAATATTCATGCATTTTCTTCCAAATCCAATAAGCTGAGCATATTATATTAAGTAGTATTTTTCTAAATAAAAGAAGCACATTTTCTCATCACAGATAAAATTACCAGATAAATAAAGAACACCAAGTTAAATTTACATTTGAAATAAACAATGGATATTTTTATTATTACAACTATATCTCAAATATTACTTAAAAAATACCCTGAACATTATTTGTTATCTATTGTAAAATTAAAATTTAACAGTTGTGTAAGAATAATCTTTTAAAGATTGGGCACATATTTATAATAAAATTTTATTCTTTTTTTTGTTAATAAAAATTTAAGTCAATATGCTTGATTTTTGATAAGTTTGACAACTTGATTATAAACAATTTAAGATAGTGAAAATCATATTATATTTGGATACCTATAAGTGTAACATGTACACATAATTTTGTAACATTTTAATGTACTTTTTTACAAACATTTTATGATATATATATATATATATATATATATATATATATATATATATAATACATTTTATTGATTTTCCACAGAGAGAAAGAGAGAGGGATAGAGAGCTAGAAACGTCGATGAGAGAGAAACATTGACCAGTTGCCTCCTGCACACCCCCCACCAGGGATGTGCCCACAACCTATGTAAATGCCCTTGATTAGAATCAAACCTGGGACCCTTTAATCCGCAGACCGACGCTTTATCCACTGAGCCAAACTGGTTCTGGCCATTTTATGAATATTTTACCAATTTTGAGTTTATAATACAAATTAAAACAATAATATCAAAATAACTATTGTTATTAGCCTAAAATGTATACTATGAATAGCTTCAAAACAGGTAATATTAATCTTTGGTAAATTTATTGGTCTTTCTAACCTAGTTTTTAAAAAGTAGGTTTATATCATTTAAAGGGCCAAGAAATTGTGATTTAAGTTCTTTTCATGACAAAAAAAAATGTCATTTTAATGCAACATTTATGCTGAGATTTATTATTTGTTTAGTGATTCTTCTTTCATTATTTCAAAAAATAATTTGCTTTTTGTAATTTAGAAAAGTAAAGTGATTATTGTTTTCCTAAGTGTTAATGAAGCATAGCAAAATATTTAATTAAGCAATAGGATAACACTCTAGAGTAAATAAATCATTAAAATAAATTTCTAGAATCTAAAAATAAATGACTACATAAGAAAGAATGGTAAGGGAAATAGTAGAGAACAAATCTTCATCTTAGTGTGATAGAGTCTAACAAATAACTCCCTAGTTCTGGATTTAAACTAATTAACAGAAGGCTAATTAGCAGAAGACTAATTAATTCCCTTTAAAATTATTCCCCATTCATGAACTTTAATATTTGTTTATCTCTGGTGAACTAGAATAAGTTTAGTATTTCTAAAAAATATATATACATGTAAAGTTATTTTCTGAAGCTTTGCTTATTTAAAGGGACTAAAGCTATCACATATTGAAAATTATTCAACATAGTATTTCCGAATAAACATTCTTTCAAAATTCCAAAAACACAGATGCATTTTTTTCCCTTAATATGGAAAAAAAATTAAACCCAATTTTGGTCCATCCTTGTTTTGCATGCCTTAACGTTAACTTCTATTTTCTGTGTGCACACCAACAGGCCTTTTTTTGTTTCTATTTCATTCAGAAATTTATCATGTATTTCTCAGGTATTCAGTGATCCCTTCAATTTACATTTACAAGTTTACCTTCAGCTCAGTTTTCTTTTATTATTGCACTTGTGACCCAGTGCATGAAATTCGTGCACGGGGGAAGTGGGGATGTTCCCTAAGCCCAGCATCCCCTTGGGGGATTTCCGACTACCAGTTTAGGCTCTATCTCAGAAGCAATTGGACATCTCTCTTGCAATCTGGGACTGCTGGCTCCTAGCCATTCACTGACCTGCCTGCCTGATTACCCCTAACCACTCTGCCTGCTGGACTGGTCAACTCCAACTGCCCCCCACCACAGGCCTGCAAGTGCCTCCCTTGATGGCCCCCAACTGTCTCCCCCGCCAGCCTGGTTGCCCCAACCAAACATACACATTTTGGTGATTCATAAAAATCAGAACAGGATTTTCAATTGTTTAAAGTAAACCATGAATTCCTGGCTCTCTTTTGTAGCCACTTTTGAATCAACACTGAGGACATATACCTATATCATGGGAACCATCAACATAGAGATTGAAATTTTTGTGACATAATGTAAGTAAATTTTGTCCAGGTGTGATGAGAGCTGTGTTCAGTAAAGAAGGCTTAAAAACAAAGAGAGCTTGGTTTGTAAGACTTGTTTTGTTTTAGAGTCATTTACTTCTATGTATGCCATTTCTGGCTTAGATGACTGTTTACAAAAGTAGCACCAAAATGCATTGCCTTCACTTCTGTAGACCAGAATGGTAGAAAATATTAGTTTCCCATTTTAGGAAAAGAAATAGTGTTTGCCTTTACCATATACAGGTGTCCCCAGAAATGTATAGACACTTTAACAGCTCAATTTTGAAAATGAAATGTATTTTAATAAACACTGTAGTTATAATTATTCAAAGTGTGCATATACATTTTTGGAGGAGTCAGCCTATATGTCTGCTTCTGGCTAAGGAGAATTTATTCTCCCTACACTTTTGTCATTTTCCCAACTTGGGGAGCAGATAATAAAAGTCTCTTTCTACTCTCCACTGTCTCCTTGGAAGGTGGAAAGGGATTGTAATGACTTAGGCACAAGAATCCTTTCTTTAATGGGTACTGAAAAGTGCTGTGCCACCTTGAACAACCTTTTTTCTTTCCTATTTCCTTAAACAAGCCAATAAGAATGTAATTGTCAGTCTGGCAGCCCCATGGTTCAGATGTAATTATATCACTGCAGCTACGTTGCTAAATGGAGCAGAGGATTCAGCTTCCACCTTAAGATAGACTGTATCTCTTTGACATGCTTGAACCTTTGAGTTTCAAGCATTAGCTTTATAGAGGATGTTAAACAGACTAAATTGTCCTTTACTAAGTTATATTCACCAATCCATCTTTATTAAAGTTTTGCCTTGCAGAATAACACATATTTCTTACTAATAATCATGTGTTTATTAATTCACCCACTTGTCTATTGTCCAAACTAAAGGAAAACAGAACACACAAAGCGAATTTTTATAAGTTACTAGAGGACCAGTGCATGAAATTCATGCATGGGTAGGGTCTCTAGCAGCTGCCAGCTGCCAGCTGGGCCTTCCTTGATTCTGTGCTGTCCCTGGTGGTCAACATACATCATAGCAAGTGGTTGAACTGGTTGGTTGAATTCCCAAGGGGACACTTTGCATAGTAGGCATATATATATGATATTTTTTGTATGATGGGTTGCTAGTACCATTTGTTAAATTTCTTACAACCACACCTGCATATAATCAGGACTGTTAATGTAATATTTTTAAATATGTTTTTATGGATTTCAGAGAGGAAGAGAGAAGGAGAAAGAAATAGGAACATTAATGATGAGAGAGATTCATCGATCTGCTGCCTACTGCGTGCACTATAGTGGGGATCAGGCCTGCAAACTGGCCATGTGTCCTGACCTCCTGGTTCATAGGTCATTGCTCAGCCACCAGCCATGCTGGTCGGCTATGCTTTAAAACTGATGGATAAACAGATTTAACAACTATTAAAGTATTTGTGTGGTGGTCTCCAGTATTTATTTTCTTTCTTTACACAATGTTCTCATTTGAACTCCCCTCATTTCCTCTATGCAGGAAATACTTTTCCCAGAACTATGGTTTCCCTACTGGCTAAGTAGCAACATTTCGAACCACCAATCAATGTGAGACATTGCCTGGAGTTGATTAGTAAAAGAGCAACATGATCTAGTGAGAGGCTATTAATAATCATAAACAACTTAAGGAAAGCACTCACAGAAATATAAGCAATGTGAGTTGGGAAGCAATAGTCCCCTTAGACCAGTGGTTCTCAACCTTCCTAATGCCACGACCCTTCATTCCCTCATGTTGTGGTGACCCCCAAACATATAATTATTTTTGTAGCTACTTCATAACTGTAATTTTGCTACCGTTATGAATCATAATGTAAATATCTGTGTTTTCTGATGGTCTTAGGCAACCCTGCTAGCGGTTCTCAATCTGTGGGCAGCGAAAAGATAAGTTTTTTTTTTGGTTGTTTTTTTTTTTTTAAGTAAGCACTATAATATTTTGTCATTTAAAAAAATTGCAAGTTAGCCGAAACAGGTTTGGCTCAATGGATAGAGCATTGGTCTGTGGACTGAAAGGTCCCAGGTTCGATTCCAGTCAAGAGCATGTACATTGGTTGCGGGCACATCCCTGGTGGGTGGTGTGCAGGAGGCGGCTGGTTGATGTTTCTCTCTCATCAATGTTTCTGACTTTCTATCCCTCTCCTTTCCTCTCTGTAAAAAATCAATAAAACATATTTTTATAAAAATTGTAAGTTAATAAAATTAGGATGTTAACCAGGCAGAATTTTTCATTCAGTGACTAATTTAATATATAACACATGCTGTGACCTTTTGTGTTAAAAATTGAATAGAATTTATTTTATACAAATGAAAACAATAACTATTTGAAACTTACAGAAAGACCTTTCTGAGTTCAATTTTAGAACTATAAAAGAGGTTGGCTTAAGTTTATTTTACTGAAATATACAGTGCCATTATCCTAGTTATTTATTAAAATGTATTCTTTATATTTATTTTTATGATTACTACATATGTTATACTTTTACAATGAAAGGAAATAATTATGGACTTTGAAAGTTAAAATTGGTTGGGCATGTTTAAAGGCTAGTTAGTAATGAAAACCCTAAGTAACTTATAATAACATTTTATTTTACCTTTTGAAGTCTTCTACACATGCAAGTAGGATTGATTTTGTGTTTGAACTTGACTACATTTGGATAAAATGTCATTTTATTTTTCTAACTTCATTTGTATGATTGCGTACCCAAAGATAGCTTTTTGTTCACCGGATGATTTTTCTTCCATTCTTTGCCAATGCATAACAAATTCATACTTTAAAACAGGAAACTGTCTAAATGCTATTTAGAATGTGGAATGTTGTTCCAGAAGGCAGGACCTCAATGCCAGCCTTTCTCTCCATACCTTTCATTTTCCACTAATGCTTGGCTAAGTTTGCCTCAGAAAGGGAGACAATTGAAGAGGGAAGGTAACTGGGCAGACAGACTTCAAGGTGGCTCCCATGCTCCCCACCTGCTGGGGTTCACACATATGTGTCATCCTATGTATTTGCGCATGTTCATGGCTATAGCTTGCTCTAAATGAATACCATGCAGGTGACATGATGCGATCCATTGTTGTATTATGTTATGTCAGACTGTCTTCTCACAGACTCAATCTAGACACTGTGTCTGTCCTATCTAGGCTTTTAAGAAGCAAGCTGATGACAATCCTTCATATACAAGGATTGGATGAAAGCAAAGGCCACATGAAAAGGGAAGTAGTTGCCTCTCTGGTCTAGCCTCTATTGAAAGATATTTGAAATTTAGCATTATGTAAACTTAATGTGCTCTAGATAATTATTTACCACATTTATATATTGCAGTTTGGTCGCCTTTGTAGAGATAGTTAGCATGTCTAACATTGCACATACATATCATAGTATGTTTGTGGTTAAAATAATTAAAATGTAATTCTTTAGCATTTTTATGATTATAATAAAATATTGTTGTCTATAATATTATCCATACTGTGCATTAGAATTTTAGGACTTACTTATTAACTATTACAAGTTTGTACCCCTAACATTTTGCTTATCCCTTATCCTGGTGACCAGCACTCTGTATTTATGAGTTTGGCTTTTTAAGATTTCACATATAAGTGAGATTATTTGTCTTTGTCTGACTTATTTTATTTAGCATAACATATCCAAGGTCCATCCATGTTGTCACAAACTTCAAGATTTCCTTCTTTCTCATGCTGAATAATATTCCATAATACATGTATATATGCACCACACCTACTTTATTCATTCATCTGTTGATTGGCACTGAAGTAGTTGTTTACAAATCTTGGCTATTGTGAATAATGCTATAATGAACATAGGAGCACATAAATATCATCAATATCCTTTTTTCATTTTTCATTTTCTTTGGGTATATATATAATACACCTAAACATGTAATTGCAAGATCCCTAGTCCAGCCTCTAGGTCAGAACCTAGGTCTGGCTGATGCTCTGTAGACTTGTGAAATAATAAACAGAGAGAAGAAAAGAAAAAAAAAACATGAAAAACAAAAAACAAAAAACAGCTAATCTGTGCCTGGCTTCATACCATCATAAAGTGTTAAATACACGTGTGTGTTGTTTGTTATCAACATGATAATATGTATACCTGTCCTATGTACCTTCAGAGGTTTGTAAAATTGAAAGGAGAACAAATATAATTCAGTTAATAGAAATGGTAAAAAGAGTTCTAGGATGTTACCTGTTCTTTGAAAAAGGCCAGAAGTGATGATTTTATCAGATCTACATTTCCTTTACATTTTCCCTTGGCCCTTCCAGTGCCCCTGACACAATTTTAAGACAATTGTAGAAATTAATTATTGGTGGAAATGATTATTCATTTTGCTGATAATAAATTATTTTGTCAAATTGGTTTTAAAGCATGAGTTGTTGAAAATGTATGTCTCCACAAAAACCTGAGTGTGTATATTTATAGCAGCTCTATTCAGAACTGCCAAAACTTAAAAGCAACCAAGGTGTTCTTTAGTAGGTGAATGTGGTACATCCAGGCTATAGAATATTGCAGGAGGATCCTAACTATTGTACATATCACTAAGTAAAAGAAGCCAGTCTGAAGAGGGTTCACACTGTATGATTCCAGCCGTACGAAATTTTGGAAAATTCCAAATCTTGGAGACATTCAAAAGATCAGTGATTGCCAATTGAGATTATAGAAGAACAGAACAGGCAAAACACTGAAGATTCAGAGCAATAGAAATACTCTGTATGTATGATACCTTAATGATTAATACATGTCATTATATGTTTATCTAAACATTAAAAGTGAATCCAAAGCAAATTATATATGGGCTTTGGGTGATTATGATGCACAAGTACAGGTTTATCCTTGGTAGCAAATGTGTCATGCTGGTGAGTGGTGTTGATATTGTACATGAGTAGATGAAGAGAGATATGGGAAAGCTGTACCTTTCCTTCAGTTTTGCTGTGACCTGGAACTGCTTTAAAAATAATGTTTTAATAAATAAGTTTAACCTCAGGATTTTTCCTATCCTCATCTATTTTAATTATTATAATAAAGTCTATACACTATATAACAATATCTTACATTTAAAGTAGCATATCTTTATGCCTTAACAATAACCAATATATATTTTGAAAATATTTAAGGAATTATAAAATTTCCTATTATTGCATTTTTTTCTTAAGAAGTCATTTTATATTAATTCAGTCTCCTATTTTTTGTGTGAAAATAGCATAATGTTTACAAAATGTTGAACTGTGCTTGCAGTTAAAAATAAAACAAAAACACTTGAATCAATTACAACATGGGAGTTACAATAACACCAAGAGTCATTTTAGTAATTCTGTTAGAAAGTCACTGGTGTTGGATTGTGTTTTTAAAAGAGCTGCTTGTTCTTGTAGAAACTGGTCATTAACACTGCTTTGCAAATACATTAAATTGATTCTGTGCAAATACTAGTATCTGCTCAACTATAAAAATAGACTGGCAGTTTTGAAAAGCGCAATTTTAATTGAGCTCCCATGCTTTGGTAAAAGTGTTGCCAACAGTGTTTTGTTTGTTGTAACCTGTTTCTAGTCTGAGGATTGAAAGCTGGATGTTGTATCAAATAATCATTAGTGCCTGTAGAATAAGCAACTGCAAGCAATGACCTTGTTTCCCACAATGTGTATGCAGGATTCACTGGGCCTCTAGAGATATTTGGTAATCAGTTCTGATTTTACTGTTGTTGAAAACATTGATTGTTTAAATAGTTTGTAGTACTGAAGCGTATGCTTTGACTTAAATACATGTATAATATATGCATGAACACATATGAATATATGTGTATATATGAACATACACACACACTTACTTCTTGGTAATCAATAGTCAGGCTTTGTCCAATGAAAGGAAACTAAAGTGATTTTTCAAAACCATATTGACAAATATATTTATGTGTTGTAACAGAGCAGCAAGTCAGGTAAGTATGGAAAAATAAGTTGAAGAAAATGTGTCTTGTGCATAATAAGTACCTACTTTCAGGTTTTTTCCAAAATAAAAGTTTAAATGTAAGCAAATTGGAGTTTCTCATTTTAGAAGATGAATGTGAAGATATTCTGTATAAAACCAAACCAAAATAATATCACCAAAAAAAATTCAAGGAAAATAAAAATAAAGTAAAATGAAGTCAGTTGAAATAAATTCAAATGTTTGAATTATGGAGTACAATTTTAAAAGGGTTATACATAAGGAGATACACAATTTTTAATATCACTGTGAATGGCAACGAGATCACATCTCTGCGGCATTTCCCCCCAATTCATATTTATTGATTTTAGGAATGGACAGTAGTGGGGGGGGGGATGTAGAGAGAAAGAGAGAAAGAGAGAGAGAGAGAGAGAGAGAGAGAGAGAGAGAGAGAGAGAGAGAGAGAGAGAGATTTGTTGTTCCACTTATCTATTCATTCATTCATGAGTTGCTTCTTATATGTGTCCTGACCTGGAATCAAATCCAAAATCTTGGTGTACTGGGATGATGCTGCAACCAACTGAGCTACACATAGGGAGCCCAGCTTTTCTTTACAGAATAAATAGTTGAGGCAAACAAATGAGTAAGAATTGCTCTTAAAAGAAAGCCAAAACACCACTAGATTAAAAAGAAATGATATCACATCAGTATAAAATATAAAATGAAATTCTACACTGAGAGCTTCAAACATGTGTTTCTTCCCTTTTTTAATGAGTTATCAATAATGTGTGATAAGAGTCAGATATTTTACAATATCTTGGTTTGCATTTATATATCTTCATTTATGAGTTGGTTTTTAAATCTACATTCTTCTATAATTATTAGAAAAGTAGTGTTTCCTATAAACACTACCTTATCCTGAATGGTTCTTATTATATATAATAAAAGGCTAATATGCAAAGTGCCCCTTGGGAATTAGACAGACCTAGAGTTCAACCACTTGTTATGATGTATACTGACCACCAGGGGACAGTACAAAATGAAGGAAAGCCCCAGCAAGTGCTGGAAGACCCCAATCAATCCTGATTGCTGGCCAGGTCTAGGGACCCTGTCCATGCATGAATTTCGTGCACTGTGCCTCTAGTGGCTATATAAACTCTTTAAATTGAATTCTGAGAGTAGAGACATTTTCAAGGAGCAATCAACATAAATTATTATTTTGTCCCTTTGGTAATACTTTGAATCTCCTGAAAACTTCTAGGATAATGGATCTTTATTTCATAACCTCAGCAAAATTTTTGTTTATCTAATCCAACTTTATCCTATTTCTGCTCAAATAAGTTCTATATCCATGACAAAAGGAAGATCATTATAATGAACAGTGTACTGCCTTGAAAGTATTTTAGGATCCTACATAATAGCAAGGATAACATTGCTTTAAAACATCGTTTAGACTGGAAATCATTGTCAAAAGTTATTCAGGACAGTAAGTGCTTCCCTTTCCAACCCTTCCTCACATCTTCCTAAAGTTAAAAATAAAAAGGCGGCCCAAAACTTGATTGAGTATCTTAGTACAAATACAAAGAGGGCATAACCCTAACTAGTAGTCACTGGAATTAAGCTTGCCCTGTTTTCTAAATTTTCTCTTTTCACAGGGAAGCCTATATCCTGTACTCCTTGCTTCATTTTACCCTCCAATATATTCTTTCTAAACAAGACCTGAACCCCTTCCAATAACAAGTCATTCTGTCCCAGTTACTATTATATTCTACCTGCTATTCACAGCTAGCATTCTGGAAAAATTATCAAGGCAGTGTGCTATAATGTGAGTTAGGATCATCACTTAATTGCTAAATATAGTTAGAAGGTCGTTCATGAGACAAGCTTTTCAACCTCTGTTCCCTCCATGCCAAGCAGACTTGCGTTACATCCTTGCCAAATTTTTGTCTCTGAATGAATCTCTCTCAAACTTCTGTGTCCTTTCATATACTTCTTCTGTCCTTTCATAAAAAACTCCAGCAAAGTTACATGTCTCTCTCTCTCTCTCTCTCTCTCTCTCTCTCTCTCTCTCTCTCTCTCTCTCAAACTCTCTGCTGATCTGATTTATGTAAAAGTTAATTTTAAAATGTTATACTTTTTAAGACATGAAAAGTGTGTGATATTTGTGTTTCATTGAACATTGCACAAATAAACTATGATCAATAAGGCATAAAAATGGGATTTTGTTATCTAAGCAGCAGTGATGTTTTTCTTTAGATCTATGTATAATATAACCAATTAACTTAAAGAGAAAAAAGATTTAAAATGATGGTCCTCAAGTATTAGAGTTTTAGCTTAAGTCCAAGAAGTATGAGCAATATTAGTTCAATTTTTTCTACATTACTTTTTATCAACTAAATCTCTCTTTTGTTATATTAAGTTACTTATTCACAAATTGGAAGCTTACATGAAAAATAAAATCTAATATAAGCATAGTGGTTGCATGAATGTGATTCCTAATAAACACTTGAGTTTCTAAATCCTTAATTTATGAGCTGGATAACTCTAATCTTGAAAATTAATTTGATGTTTGTGCCAATGGGCAGTGTTTCATAAGCAGATAATCACACATTTATTTTAGTACTTTACACTTGAAATATTGGAAATATTGCAATAATATTTGTATTCTTAAAGTAGATGAAAAAAGCTTGTTTTTCTTAAAATAATTATTGAAAATCTAAGAAAAACATGCCTTTGATGTGATGGTGAGAAGTCAATAATAAATGCTTGTTTTCAAGTTGATAACTCCTTCCTACATTTGATTTTAGTTGTAGAGAATAGCAAATAGTGACATTTGACAGGATCTCCAGGGATTCATAGTTCTGTGCTGCTAATCAAAACTGACAAATTGTAAAACTGGCCTGAAAGCCTACTATTTGTGGATCATGAATAATGATTATTGCAAGGAAAACAGCTTTTTAGTATCCATTAGTCCTCAGTATCAGTAGCTATTCAACGCTTTCTTGACTGGCATTATCATATATATATATATATATATATATATATATATATATATATATATATATGTGTGTGTGTGTGTGTGTGTGTGTGTGTGTGTGTGTGTGTGTCTAGTTAGCCTTTTTTCTACATCTGTTTATTGCTTGGGTTAATATATATATCTCTTTAAAGGAAAACCAAATATTATATTTTTTTGTTTCATAAAATTGTCTATCATAGATTGCTACTATGATTCGCAAAAGTAGCACGAAATCAATGAAAACACTTAATGGTAATTAAGGATACATTTATATGATCTTATGTTAATGCAGTAGTTCCCTATGTGAAAAATTATGCTTATTATTTATGTTTCTATAAAAATATATTTATCATCTATGTCCCAAATATCAGAAAATTTTATTTGAATAGTTATATAGGCCTGCATCTTTTGCCTTGAGTGAAATAATTAAAGAGGTTCGTTTACTTCTTTCCTTAGAAAATCACCCTATACTCCCACATAAGTGAACTGTGTCCATTGTTGGATTATAGACAGCCAGACACTGGAAGAATTGCACCTTCAGACAGAGGGCAGAAAAATGTGAGCAATATATGGATACCACTTGACAATGCATTTGAAAAAGAACAAAAGGAGAACAAAATTAATTTTAAATGTTTTCTGTCTCCTATACTGGCATTTCTAGCTTCTTGGGCGGGGGGGAAGGAACTAAATTACAGCTTTACAAAGATAAGTGAGAAGTGCTAGATTTTGATTTTGTTAGGATTCTATAGAAATTATAGTGGAAGGGAATTGATTATAATGTGAAGGATTTATGTTTAAGCCTGGATCAAACTAGTTGTATGTCTTTAGGTAGTTATTTAATTTTTCAAGAAGGGAATGGCCAACTTTGGCTTGTGGACCATATTCTGATTGCTGCTTGTTTTTGTCTGACGTACAAGGCTGGATTTTACATTTTAAAATGGTTGTGAAAATCAATTGAGTAATAGTAGTTTGTTACAAATGAAAAGCCTTAAAAATGAATCCTGGTGTCCACAAATACAACTTTGGAATATTTAATTATAAATCGTCTGTGATTGGATTAATGCTATAATGACACAGCAGAGTAGTTGCAATAGAAACTATGTGATTACACTCAAAATACTAGGTACTAATTCCACATAAAAACTAAATATAGAGACTCTAATATTGGAAAGAGAAGACAGAAGGTAGTGTAGGGAGAGGTAATATATCAGACAGAAAATGTGGGGCAAGGTATTTCTAAAGACTATGGCTTCAGAGAAATGATGGAAAATATTGCTCTAATAAGAAAGGAATGGTTTTTAAAAGGAAACATATAAAAATAAGAAAGGACCATTTCTATCTGATAATACAAAGAAAATGTTCTAAGATTGATAGAAATATTTAAAGATATAGCAAATAATTTTTCAGAGAATATACAACGAAAATATGAAATCATAGACAATAAATTGAAAGAACAAGAGAATTGAAATATAAATGCTGGATATTCAACATCTGTCTAATAACAATTGTATTAATAAAAACAACTAAGGTAAAGAAAGGCTTGGGATTTTAAAATTGAAATATATTTTTAAAACCAATTTTCCATAATTGAGAGAAAAATGTCTCTGGATTAAAAGTATATCATACTTTGAAATGTTAATATTTCCAAAGATGAAGAAAGTTATGCACACAGTCATAGTGTTATCATAGAAACGCTATGGTCTTTCTCAGTTGCTATTGGGGGTGGAATTATTGGGGTTCCAAGAAGCATTTCTGGAGGCCTCCACAAAGGGATGAGACATGGCAGAAAGCTTTATTTTTGTGACCTTACATTCCTAGGTTTCCAGTGCCTCGTATTACTTTGTCCATTGGTACGAGTGCAGCTGGGGTTTCAGTAGAGCTAGAAGCAAAGCCAGTGTCCAGCGTTTGGTTTCCATGTTGCAGCGGGTCCACTAGATCATCAGGCTAATGGCCGTCCATTAGTCCATTGTAGCAAATAAAGGATAGTGTGCCCTAAGCAATTAGAGTCTCAGAAACATAAGAGGAAGGAACTAAGAGAGCAAACTTCTTCGTTTATGGGGTTAAATATCCCAAATGTTTCCCCCTTGCAGTGGCCACACCTGTTCCCAGATGGGATTGACAGTCAAGTACCTACCATATGCCACCCCAAATTTACTGGGCATGCATCTATTATCCTCCATGTCCCATCCCTACCCCTAGTGATGACAGGAATAGACTGGTGACTCCCCAGGGAGAATAAAGCTTTAGCTGTCTGGTGGAAGCTGACCAAATGACAGGCTTATAGAATTTGGGCTTCCCTTTGCTCCTTTCCTGTTATTAATAATTAGGTTAATTACAATGTTGTCAACATGACTGTTCAACAGAAGTACAGAAAACTCTTCTTTTTTTTCATTTGGCTTTAATCACACTAGCCTCTTTCCCATTCCTTTAATGCACAGATTCTTTGCATTTGTTGTTCTCTATCCATAATGCCATTTCTGTAGTTTTAGGAATTTATCCAATTATCATCAAGAGAAGATAATAGAATCTACAGGTACTTAAACTGTGTGTTTCATGCATGAACTCTAATAGCTATTATATATGCAATAAAACAAGAAAATGTAATCTATGATAAAAACCAGTCAGTCAACAGAGACAAATCACATAATGATTAGATGCTGAAATTGGTAGACAAAGACATTAACTTTTTTTAAAGTTATAGGAAAATATATTTATAATGATTGTACAGAGGTGATTATTTGCAAAGAAATTATAACTATAAAGAATAAAATGTAAAATATATTGGATGGCCTTTATATTATATTGGAGGCAGAAAAAAAAGGAGACAGTTATTGTATACATGAATCAATTGAAATTCTTTAAGCTCAAGTACCAAAGGAACAAATAAAAAAAAAATAATAATAAAATAAACAGAGTTAAATGACTTATAGGAATGTAGTTTCAGTATAATATATGTTCAATTAGAGTCCCTGAATGAGATCATAGGGTATTAGGAGAAAAAAAATTGAGAATACAGTGGCTAAAGATTTTAAAAATTAAAGGAAAATATCAATTTATAATTTAGGGATCTCAGCAACAATTAAGCATGTAAAGCTGAGAGAAAACAGTGCCTAGGCACACTGTATTTAAATTGCTAAAAATAAAAATAGAATAAAAATACTTACAGATGATGTATTATAGAATTGTACACCTGAAATCTATTTAATTTTATTAACCAACTAGAGTTCTGGTGAACAAAATTCAAGCACTTGGGGTTTGGGGGGTCCCTCAGCCTGACCTGTGCCCTCTCGCAGTCCAGGAGCCCTCGGGGGGTGTCCTAAGCACTGCTATAGAGCCTGGAGAGGCTCCCAACCACCACTGCTGCGCTTGCCAGCCATGAACCCTGCTTCTGGCTGAGTGGCACTCCCGCTTTGGGAGCACACTGACCACCAGGGGCAGCTCCTGTATTGAGCGTCTGCCCCCTGGTGGTCAGTGTGTATCATAGAATCCATTTGTTCCACCATTTAGTCAATTTGCATATAGCTTTTTATTATATAGGATGACACCTCAATAAGTTTAATAAAAATGTAAAAAAAATTTTTAAAGCATCCAGATATAAATGGTACATTTTATATAAGAAAATAACTATATAAAACATAAGAGGCTAGTGGTTAAATAATATAATTATCAATGTTCTTTTACAGATTTAATAATTTTGTTGTGGTATGAAAGATAATGACTTTGATCATAGAAGGACATGTGCAATATGATCCCTGTAACTTTTAAATTATTAAAAATATATATACAGATGTAAATGTGGGCATATGACTGTTCTTTTTATTATTATAACTTTTCTAGAAGTTTAAAGTTGTGAAAATAAAAAGAACATAAAACAAATGAAAGTATTAGATATACAACTATCATAACTTATCTAAAACATCAATTTGCATCAAAATTGCAATTTGCAAATTATTTAAAACACTCAAATCTTAAATAGAGTAGGTAGCCTCAGCTGCACTTAATTGTTGACATGAGGAGATACGTATTCATAATATCTAGATCTTCTTTTATAGAAACTGGAAATTCAGAATTTTATGTGAAATTTTATGTTTATATATCATTACAAAGTTTACACTGTATATCTGTGGCCACAAATTTGTGATTCACTAACAATATACACATGAAAGTACTTTATAAATCACTTCATCTATAATAATAAAAGCAAAATATGCTAATTAGAATGGACATCCAAAATACCTTCAGAGGTCTTTCTGGATGGCCTTCTGGAGGAAGCCAGAGCTGTGAGGTCTGAGCCCCTTGCATGAATTTCATACATCCGGCCTTTAATACTTTCATAAAATAATACAAAATTGTAGGTAAAATTGACTATTTAATAATATAAACACTTTATATTATAAACTTTATATCTTAATGTATCTATAAGTTTTAATAATGAATTATATTTTTATATCATTGCTTGAATTACATATCTATTTGAAATTATTTTAAATGCTTAATACTATCTGCATTTAAGAGACAAAGTCATGTCTAAGATTTTCTACATTCTGTTTCTAATATTTTCACATATCAATTTTTTTTTATATTTTACCCTTGTAAACATTATGAATTTAAAGTATCTATTATATATCTCAAGTTACAAATTCAGAGGCTCATTTGATAGCATTGATGTGATTGATGAATTTATTCTACTTTAATATGTAGGGCAAGTGGTGGTTCTGTGTTTGCTATGTGAATTGTACTATAATCTTAATAGCCTGATTGATGGCAAGGGCAAGACTGTCAACATTATAATGCTATTTTCTGAACCTTGAGCTTGTATGACTTGAAACACAAAATAACTAATACACTGTAAAATATGCATCGTCTATCTTGTCTTATCAAAATATCTTTTACACTCATTATTATCCCAAATCCATAACCAGAACAACCAGTTTGTTCATACCTTTGGGGATTCAAAAAGGTCTGTTTCATTACCTGAATACTGTCTCTCTTCAAAATATGTCTATTCTGCTCTCTCCACCCACACATTTTTTAGGATTTTTCTTTTTGCTAGATAATAATTTATTTATGCCTAAATATATCACTGCAATTAAAGGTTAAGTGATTTATCTCTTCCCATACTTACCAAATTTTATATAAATGTGATTTGCTTATATATGTATACACATATATATGTCTCCATATGTATAGAGTACATAGATACTAAATAAAATCAGAATGCATTCAACAAGTAGCTTGGTTTGGTCTCTGAGACTCACATATATCAAAGCCTGTGCTGGTCTATTTAAACCTAGCACAGGTTTCCTGGAAGGGCTGTTCAAATGCAGGGGGTGTTAGATTATTAGAGTTGTTTGTAAAAAAATATTATTGTTAAGTAAAATGGGACAAATGAAAATAATTTTAATCCTTTTACCTTCTAACCTCTTTTTAAAATATATTTTATTGATTATTTTTTTTACAGAGAGGAAGGGAGAGGGATAGAGAGTTAGAGAAACATCAATCAGCTGCCTCCTGCACATTCCCTACTGTGGATTTGCCCGCAACCCAGGTACATGCCCTTGACTGGAATTGAACCTGGGACCCTTGAATCTGCAGGTTGATGCTCTTTCCACTAAGGCAAACTGTCCAGGGCTCTAATCTCTTTTTGTCACACACGGGCTCCTGGGAGATTCCTGTCATGTAGAAGACCTCAGGGTAGATTTCTGTGGATTATATAGGGTGGATAAATGAAGCAGGTTTAACAGACACTCTGATCAGCCATAAATAAAACTGTTATTGCTGCCCTTCATGGTATTTTTCTTTTTAAGCCAGCATATGCACACTCTAATAAACCCAGAATGGCAATCTATCCGAGTCCTTACTTAGAGTGTAAACTATTTTATTCCAGGAGGGCCTAGAGTCCAAAACACTGGGGTACAAGCCCTAGGATTGTTTTCCTGAGATTTTAGGCTGGGTTTTATCTGATAACCCCATTCATTTAAAGATGAATTCCTTGAATATTTAATTGTCTGAATATGCAAAATCAACCAGATAGAACTATATACAAAAGACTAAGCTGCCAATCATGGGTGATTTTCGAAGTTTAGAAAGGGCTCCCGTAATTGCATGCTTTTTCTTTTCTTGTAGAAAACAAACTAGATTTTAAGAACTTAATCTACCACTAATTGCAAAATACAAAGTGCTTGGTTGTTCTGCTGATTTGTTCAGGTAATTTTCTAACTATTTATTTAAATTTTGTATGCATAATGAATTTTGAGCTGATCCTAACCATGATTATAAATCCAAATGAAGTATTGTACATTACCATATAAAAATACAAAACTAAAGAGTAATATATTATCCTAGTGCCAAATTTAAGCAGTGGAATGGAATGCTTATGAGTTGGTTAACAATTGAAGTGAAGGTAGTAAACATGTCTCCATTAGGAGTAGACTGCCACTTCTGATTCTCTGTTAACTTGTTCCTCACTTTTAAGGGCCCATTTAATTAATGCATATGCTATGTAGTAGAACAGTTATTCTAAATTCAAACATAGTGATTATGTGCTTGTTTTGAAAGACAAAGATGTACCAATACTGCTTTAAATTGTGAAGAATTGAAATAAATATGCAGACAAAATGGTTCAGGTATGCAGTGCATGAGTGGGAGCATGAGTAGAAAATCACAAGAAAAGTTTAGGACCTTTGACCTACTAAAAACTAAGCCATATTAATCATGAAACATATTATTCATCAAATCCATCCATTGAATCAGGATCTGTCTCTCTCTTTCTCTTTCTCTCTCTCTCTCTCTCTCTCTCTCTCTCTCTCTCTCTCTCTCTCTCTCTCTCACACACACACACACACACACACACACACACACACACACACACACACCCGCCTCTATCCTTTGTCCTTAGTCCTCCACCAATGGCAGGTGGTACCACTTCACCTACACATGGTGTTTGACTGTCATTTCCGAGCCCGTAGCCTACTCTGATCTCAGCAAAGCTCAGGATAATCTGTTCCAGGTTAATGTATTTTCAAGATTTATAGGAGATTAAGTGGGAGCTCTAAATGTGTTAGTGAGATTGTTTTTTTTTTTTTCAAAAGCATACAGATCTGGACTAAAACCTTGCCTCTGACACATGCATCTTGGAGACCTGGAGTAAAGCATGCAGTCCCTCATAGAGCCTGTATTCTTAATTTATAAAGCGTAGGTACAAATGCTATATAAATCTACCCAGAAATGATAATTATGACATGGGGATTTTATGGAATTTAATGAGGCAATACACAAAACATGCTTGTTACAGTTCATTGCACATCGTGTGGGCCCAGAGATTTTTCTTTCTAAAGGCATAATGAGTTCCTGATCAGAGGAGGAGGGCAGAAATGGCATTGGAAAAGCAGACAGTGAATGTCTGAGGGTGTTTACCCAGTTCTGTGTAGGCAAAGAGACAGTGGATTCCGGGAAATGGACCTCTGCTGTGGGGCAGTAGCAGTTCCCCTGGCTGCAGTGGACAGAGAAAAGCGTAGATCAACAGAACACCGAGTCACCATCGACTCCTCCTTTCCACTCATGCAACAGTCAAACCTACAGCAAACTAACCTGGCCAGTTCTCTCTTCCACCTGTATCATCCCAGCCTAAGCAGCAGTATCCTTACAACTGCCTATCAGGCTCAGGCTGTTCTCAGTGCAACCCCCAGTGATATTCTTTCAAAATGTGTGCCAGGTTGTGCCACTCTTCTGTGGTAAAGCCTCCAGGGGCTCCTTGTCCTTAAAGTAGTTCCTATTCAGTCTGCCTCCTTTGTAACCAATCCCCTCCCTCCCTCCATGGTCCTTCTTCTCCATTTACCCCAAGCACACTGATATCCCTGCACACTTTTACCCAGGATATCTGCACTTGCTGGTCCCTTTCCCTAAAACACTCTTCTATATATACCTACCTGGTTTCTTTTTAAAGGCCTCTGCTCCAATGTCATGGTGGTGAGCTTCATAAAAAGTACCCATCTCTGCTACTGGACACTCCTTGAGTTCCTCCTATTGTGCTTATCATCTTCTAACATCCCAGTGAGACATATTTACTTGTTTGTTTTTCTATTGTTTCTTCCTTTATCACCCCCCCCGCATGCCTTCACAATGATTTTGTTTTGTTTATGATTATATTCCTAATACCCCAAAGAACTCCTGATTAATAGGAAGTGTTTATTAAATGTTTGTAAAATAATGAATTAAGATTATTCTAAGGCTAAGTTCTAAAGGCAGCATTCTTCTTCTTCTTCTTCCAGTTCTTTTAAATGTAATATAGGAGAGATATTCTTTGGCACAAGTACTCAGAGAAAAAGAACTCACTTTCCTTATAAAGTAGTACATTAACAACAACAACAACAAAAAAACATTTAAAGAAGGAAACAGAAAAAGTATCCATCTGGTGGACTAGTGAAGGAATTTCAGGATCAAAGTCTGATGCTGTTTGATTAAATGAAATGTTCCTAAACTGAAAAAAAAAAAAAAAGGAATGTTTAAAACTTCTCTAGCAAGTCACTAGCAGGAAATTCATAAGTCATATTTTTATGGTCAATTTAATCTCTCTTTCTACCCCTAGCAAGGTTATGTCTAATGATTCATAGACAGACTATTATTATCTTTAATTTTTAAGAACATTTTATCTTTTTAAAAGATCTAGCACTAAATAATTAGAATTTTAAAATTTATGCCCTATGATGATTTTAGTACTTTCAGGAATACATGTATTTGATTGCATGGTTACTTTAGTAATTCATCTATATAGTAGGTCCTCTGGTTATGTCAGAGATTCATTCCTATGACGCAACATAACACGATTCTCACCATGTCATAACCCACCTACATAAGCACCTACATGGAGCACATATAGTACACAACTGTAATGAAGTGAAACAGTAAAAAAAAAAAAAAGAAAAGAAAAGAAAAAGAAAAAAGCACATATGTACATACATAAAAATGATGGAAGTTTTTTTTTTATAAATAAATGGGAGATGGCAACATAACCAAGAAATGACATACGTTGAGTCCAACGTAACCAAAAGACTGCCTGTACTAATAAAAGGTTAATGTGCTTAACAGACCAAATAGACCAGGTGTCCTTCTGGACAAAGCCACGGCAGGGTTGCTAAGGCCCAGAGTTAGGCAGCCACAGTGGCTGCAAGGACCCAGGCAGGCAGCCACAGTGGGGTTATGGGGGTGGTGCTTTCCTCTGATCACCAGATCAGCTCCTGTTGAGGGGAGTGGGCCTAAGCTGTCAGTAGTACATCCCCTGAGAGCTCCCGGACTGTGAGACAGGTCAGGCCAGGCTTAAGGATCCCCCTGCCCCCAGTGCACAAATTTTTGTGCACTAGGCCTCTAGTATAATTATAATTCCCTTTGTATCTAAAATATTTTAGTGTTACTAATACTTTCTAAATGATAATTAATGATGTTAGTGTTGATGATGTTTGGTTTATGAACTCCTTTCTAAACACTTATTTAATTTGATTTTTTAGTTACAATACTGAGTGGGTAAGCCAGGGCACTTGAGAAATGGTTCTGAATAATATTTATTAGGATAGAATTTACATTTCATATGTCCATCTTACATACCAAAAACTCATAGAAAGTATTCAGAACAAAATCTCAGTAGAGGTGGCTTTTATCTCTCCCAAGAGAGTGATTTTATCTAGATTAACTTTGCTGTATTTCTCTGGAGTTCAGGAAATTACTGTCCCTGAAAATAATTATCTGAGATTAGGTTAGAGGACAGGCGTAGGGCTGCATAAGAATAGAAACCAACTTTTTTAACTCAGTGGCATAAGGTTACCTTTCTTCTGGATATTTTGCAAAAATGGTCAAGTAGAAAGGATACTATTTAAAGGTACATTCACTATATACAATTTAAGGCCTCTACTATTAATATTAGTAGATTTTTTTAATGTAAAATGATTTTATTTAATACATTTTTTATTTCTCAAAAAAAATACTAACAAATTTGGAAAGTTTAAAGGTTATATACTTATATGCCAAGTACAGAAGTATACTAAGTGTACTCCTTATATACACAATGAGTTTGGGGTATTATATTTCTTAATTTCTTGAAACACATACACACACACACACACACACACACACACACGATGAATGACTAAAGCTCAGGTGTTAAATATGCTCTAGGTCACAAAGCCAATAAGTTTAGAGATGTATTTCTACTTTGGTCTTCTGATTCAAAGTTTAGTCATTTTTCTCTAATATCAAAGTGACTTCTTTTGATGATCAAAAATATATGGAATGGTCAAAAGTAGTGATTTACAGTTGTGATTATGAAAAACACAGTTTATTCTTTTATTGTAATTTATTAATTATTACATTATTTTAATGAAAACAATTGTAAATATACTTTTGCCCACCCCTGTATGTTAATCTTATGTTCGTATTACTAGCATTCTCCATTATTTACTTTACGTTCTATGATGTCTTTGCAATTGTCAAAGTTAGTTCTTAATGATACCTATCATTGCTCCTGCTTGTTCTACTTCTGAGTTATTTTTATCCTGTGGTTTATTTATTTTGGCACAAGATTCACAGCTTCTTCTGCAATTTCATGAAATGTTTCTTGCTTCATGACCTGGTTGGCTGCCCTAATTGCAATGCTCTTTTAAAATAAAATGGATTTGACAGTTTTTAAAGTACTTTTAAAGTTCTTTTGTTTAATGTCACATTTTTAACCACATATACAAAAAAGCATATTTGTGAGTGTAATGTACATTTTCTCCAGTTTTCATTCTTATCCATTCCCAATGATTTTCATGAAAATTATTACATCTTCAAGTTTTGGCTTTGGAGAATGTCTAAAGAGATATTTTTATTCATTTCCATATTGTATTGAAATAATTCATTTACTAATATCTTAGTGAGGAGAACATTGCTATTCCCCTAAATATTATAATATAAAACTTGCTGTTCAATTTTTTGAAAATGTTAGTCAGAATTCATTAAACCTGCAGTCAGTCATATTAGCAATATCGGTATGGAGCTTGGGTAAAGTGGTTACATTGTCAATTAGCAAATGTTTGTTGAGTATCTGCAATAAAGCAAACTTTGGGAGAAGCTTTGGGATATAAAATAAATAATGAAGATCTACTTTTTTAAGGCTTCTGGTGAAGTTAGAAAATGCACTAAATATTTTAATACAATGCAATGCTAACTCCATTCCAGATAAACACCCAGAGTACTGCAAGCTTAATAGAATCACCAAAAAGATTACTAGTAAATGCTGTAGAAAATCCATGTGTAGAATGTTAGATGTATGAAACAAGGTTTGTTATCAGGAATTTGCAAGTGCTTTATGTAAGCTGGAGTGCAATTGCATATGGGGGAATAGAAGGGGACTTGAGCAGAGAGGTAGGCAGGGATCTGCTTATAAAAAGTTGCATAACAGAAAACATGAAGTTTAAATTATACAATAAAAGCTAAGGAGAAAAAATGTGAACACACTACCTATGGGGTCCTTCATAGATTTTTCTATTTTTGGTGAAAGGACTGTGGACCCCCGCTATATTTAAAAAGCCAGAGAGAGAAAACTTGACAATTAAATGCATGATATGTCTATGCTTGAGGTTTCCCATTGTGATTAGCTTTTGGATAATTAACCTGAAAGAAATATTCAAACTCCTTATTTCTCTCACCATATGTTTTCCCACCTCCATGAACTAACAGTACTCTAATTAGAAATATAAAGTTTAACACCAGCTGATGCAATTGATGTGGAGGGACAACGAGGAGGCTATTCCAGCTCCATTCTTGTCAATAATTAGCTACAATATGGATTATGTGAGGATATACATCAGATACCATTGCAGGTATTTATATACACTTTTACTTTAAACTTACCACTCTCTGTACCCAGGTGTACCTGATTCAGAATCTCAACTTTCTACCCCTTCCTCATCCCATCCCTAGTTAGTCTTAATTACATCTTCCACAAAGTTGGAAGCTTTGTGGTTCTCTGGTACCCAAATCAGCAATACCTAAGGACTTGTTAAATATACCTTTCCTTTGGCCATATCTTAGACCTGTATTATCGAAACACTGATTGCTGAAAGTGGGTCCAGCAATCATGTCTTTCAACCCTGACAAAGATATGGTAATGAGAATCATTTTAAAGACCTGAAAAATACTGATACTTCAGCAACCTCCCAAAAGATTGTGATTTAAATACTATGTCTGTGTGTGTGTGTGTGTGTGTGTGTGTGTGTGTGTGTGTGTGTGGTTTTCCAGGGATTCTAAATGTGTATTTAAATTCTGTTGCACAGTGCTAGATCAGTGCTTCTCATATTCAATGTGGAATCAAAGCTTCTGGGGATCCTGATAAAATGCGTAGTCTGGTTTAGTATGTCTGGCTGCAGCTGATAATCTAGAATCCTAACGATCTCTCCGATGGCACAGATGCTGCTGGTCCAGAGGACACGCTGAATAATGAAGTATTACATTCAGTGTGCCACCATATCTGAGATATATCATTCTATGGAACTTTTCAGTCTATAGCCCCCAAAGAAGGCAATGCTTCCTTTTCTATAATGCTATGGGCTCTGACGTTAGGATAAGTTTAAAATCGTTGTGGATGAGCTACAAAACCTCGAGCCAGTTTCTTTTTTTATATATATTTTATTGTTTGTTTGGTTTTTTTTTTACAGAGAGGAAGGGAGAGGAATAGAGAGCTAGAAACTTCGATGAGAGAGAAACATCGACCAGCTGCCTCTTGCACACCCTACTGGGGATGTGCCCTCAACCAATGTACATGCCCTTGACCGAAATTGAACCCTGGGTCCTTATAGTCTGCAGATCCATACTCTATCCACTGAGCCAAACCGGTTTCAGCTTGAGTCAATTTCTTATTCCCTCTGTGCCTCAGTGTCTTTATTTTCTAATTGAAAATAAAAAAATTATAACTACTCTATATAATTTGTAGTATACTTAATGAAAATTATTATTAGTCTTCCATTTCATGTGATTCATAACTTGTTTTTTATTATTAAACTACAGGTGTCCCAAAAAATGTATACATACATTGAATAATTATAAAGGCAGTATTTATTAAAATCTATGTCATTTTCAAAATGTAATAGAATCTATAAACATTACTTATATACATTTTTGGAACACTGTATTACTGTGAACTTTGCATTACTAGTTTGACCTATATTAGAGCAGGTTAATTAGCTTCTCATGGCAATGAATAACACATGTGGAAATATCTACATGTGTTCCTTTGATTTACATAGAAAAATAAAATTATAAACAAAATATAAATGGAAAGAGGGGAAGCAACAATATATGTGTTTATCCTTCTAACAAAATTGGTGGACACCAAAAATATGTATAACATTTAAAAATGCATAATACAATGTGATTTGCTACCAGACATTTTTATTCACCTGACTGGTTTTTTTCAAATTAGTTTTTATATATTGACTAGAGGCCCACTACACAAAATTCCTGCAAAGGGGTTGGCCCTCACAGCCCTGGCTGCCTTGGCCCTCTCAGCCCCAGCTGCCTTGAGGTCCTGGCTGCCTCCCAGATCCACCCCACCCCCACTTGTCATTCCAAAAGATCTTTCTGGAAGGTCTAATTAGCATATTAGCTATTTATTATGGATTTTAAACAGAGAGAAATTTGTTGTTCCACATATTTATGCATGCATTGGTTTATTCTTGTATGTGCCCTGGTGCCCTGGAAGGAAATTGATCTGAATCCTTGTTGTATTGAGACTATGCTCTAACCAACTGAGCTACCTAGTCAGTCAGGGCACTTGAAAAGTTCTTTCAAATTTTTAATATAAAGCTTTTGTTTCATTTAAGCTTGTGTTATTTCCTGAAAGCCCTTGAGTTCTTAGACATATGGCTTCTATCTGAACTATTCTCGGATCCAAATGCTTCTCTATTAAATATAAATGATTTTTTTAAGAGTTATTTAAATTATTTAATAATGCATTATTTTAGAAAACATTTTTGGGTATATTAACTAGTTAAATGTATAGTTTCTTATTTTAACAGATTCCAAATTGCTTTATATTCTCCTTAGAGAGTTTGACCTACTTAGTAGATTGGAGAACTTTCTGATCTGAATCATATTCCTGCCTGACAGCAGGAATTCAAATCCCTTGAGGACTTACCTTAAGTAGGATTCATTAGTCCTCCATAGTCCTGTGCCCCAGCTGCCCATGCAGAAGACAAAGGGTAGCCAATTTAATTAACCACAGCCTCAAGGAGCATAATTCATTATCAATTTTTTTGAGTAATCTAAGACTGTATCAGTGCTCCCAGTGAAAGGATAGATAGAGCCAACTGCTCTAATCAGAATAGAAATTCCTTAAATCTAATTGCTCTTTTCACTCTTTAATTGAAGGTAAAACTAGAGGCCATAACAAGACCACAAAACTTATCATCAGAGTAGAGTGACCTATATTTCTTTTATGTGATGGAAAGTCAATAAAATATACAAGTAAGCTTTGGGAGGAGAGTTATCTATAAGCCATTGTACCAAAAAGTTGTAGCTTTTCTGCTACCTTTAGAATATATCACTAATTGTAGGGCAAATAAACAAGAGCTGGACAGTTTATTTTGTTGTTATTTACAATAATTGTCTGACACAAATTCAGCAACTAGAAATTGGTTTTTAGTGATCAATGGATTCAATTTACTTATTCATACATGAATTAAGTTCCTACTTTGTGCTGTACTAAATACAAAGATGGCAAGGTAAAATGAGTCACTTTTTATGGTTTTGAAATAGCAACAGCTTATTATATGATAAGAGATAATCATATATGATATTAGTATAAATGTTAGAAAATGTAAATGTGGTCCCCCTGTGATGGTGGTCAGCCTGGCCGCAGCCAAAGCTAGCCCAGGAACTGGGTGCCTGCAGCCAGCCAAAGGAGGGAATCATGGGTTCTGGTGTGGGGCTAGGCAGAGGCAGTTAGGGTTAGTCAGTCCAGCAGGGGAGCAGTTAGAGGTGGCTAGGGGTTAGGGGTGATCAGGCAGGCAGGCAGGCAGGTGAGTGGTTAGGAGCCAGCAGTCCTGGATTGGCGTGGACATCCCCCGAAGGGTCCCAGATTGGAAAGGGTGCATGCCGGGGTGAGGGACCCCCTCCTGTGCACAGGCCTCTAGTAATAAAATAAGTGATTAGGAAAAACCATTATTTTTTTACAAGTTCTTCCAACTTTTAAGAAGTTCCAGTTTATTTATACTGAGCTCTACTTCCTCCTGAATCCATATGCCACTGAAATGTGAGCCATTCCTTTCAGCTCCCCAATCTAATGTATAAGCACCTGTTTCTATAATTACAAAAACATAGCAAAAGGTATGAATATAGGGTTTTATTGTCAATATTACTTAATTCTCATTGCAGTAACTTGAAGGTTGATTAGATAATTGTGTTATTAAATATAATGTCACTATAATTTCCCTGGACAAAAGATGAAAGCATCAATTTAGAATAAAAAATCAGAGCAAAGCATTTAAATAATGTATACTACAATGAGGTCCAAAAAATAAAGGTGGAAAATCTAAGTATAATTCTAAGATGGAATCTGGATGTAAAGGAAACTTAGTTATCTATTACTGTGCAATAAGTATAATTCTAAGATGGAATCTGGATGTAAAGGAAACTTAGTTATCTATTACTGTGCAATAAGTTACTCCAAAACTTAGCAGCTCAAAACAACATGTATTTACCATTTCACAGTTGTTGTTTTTTTGTTCCAGAGATCAGACACAGCCTTGCTGGGTTCCCACCTCAGGAGGTCTCACAGGCTGCCCTTAGGGTAGACTAAACTGTAGTCATCTAAAGGCTCAATTGGACAGAGATCTGCTTTCAAGCTCATGTGCTAAGATTCAGTTACTCACTTGCTTTTGGAAAGAGGTCAATGTCAGTCACTTTCCATGGGATCTCTCCAATATAGCAGTTTGACTTACAAAAGCATGAGACTAACGAGGTCTGCTACATTCTAGAGGTCACAATCGTTTGTATCCTAATCATAAATGTAATGACTCTTTGTCTTTGCTGTATTCTATTAGATAGAAGCAATTCCATTCTCAATACCGTTGGGCAAGAAGTATTGCAGATCATCTTAGAATCTGCCCACCACAGAGTTTCAGTATGTATCTGTGATGAAAAAGCTCTCAAGAGACCATAAATAACTAGTGTTATAACTTTAATCTTAAAAAGTAGAAATATTATGAGTTACCACTTACTAATGCTTTTAGGTTTTCCAATGTGTGTAGGATGGTGGGACCTCACCTGTTCAAGCAAGTTGGGACACCAAGTAAATTCTGACACTAACTACAAAGAGATGGAACTGGGTTCCACCCTTTAGGCTTCAATACTACAAGACTGCCTTGTTCCCCTCAGTTCAGAAAGTAATGGCAAGCCAGTACTTTTAATCCACTATGTATAAATCAGAGGTTCTCAGGACCTCCACCTTTAGTTTTATAAATTTGCCAGAGAAAATCTCAGAACTCATAGAAACATTTTACTTACACAGTTACTGTATTATTGTAACACTAGAGGGCTGGTGCATGGATTTGTGCAGATAAATGATGGTGTTGCCTGAGGGAATCAGGCAGAAACTGGCTCTCTGACATCTCCTGAGGGGTCCTGGATTGTGAGAGGGTGCAGGCTAGGCCAAGGGTTCCCAAACCAGTGCATGATTGGGGCTGGGGAGAAACCATGGGAGGGCTTCAGGGCATGTTCTGGAACAGCAAGCTAACCTACTGGTTGTAGCACCTGCCCGCTGCTGGTCAGTGTGCATCGTAGCAACTGGTCGAATGGTTGAACTAATGGTCAGATACTTTAGCGTATTAGGTTTTTATTATTATAGATAGTATAACTCCGGAAAAGCCTGATTGAGAGCTGTATAGGGCAGACATGGAAAAGGGCTCAGGACTCTCACACTCTCTTGAGTGCTCTGTTATCTCACCAGCTATGGTTCACCTGACCAGAAGCTTTCAGAACCTTTATGGAGGGTTCACTGCATGACTGACTAAACCTTTGACCACTGGTGATTAATTATACCAGGTCCTCTGGAAGTGGCTCTAATCACAGGGTTTATTCTCCTGGCAACCAACCTCATTCTTAGGTTGGATTCAATAGCAATTTCATTAACATAACAAAAAACCTTTATCACTCTCAATCAAGACACTGAAAGTTTTATAAGCTTTGTGACAATAATAGGAGGAAGAATATATATATATATTTTTTAAACCATGATATCACACTAATAACACAAAATCTGAATTTACTTTTTAACTTTTAAATGTGCAAATGCTTATCCATACATATATTTATTGTATAATCTGATGCTTAACAATTATAATGGAAATTAAACATTTTTCTCATTTTTGAAATTTTAGTGCAGTATACAATAAAAACACAATGTAGCCAAAACCGGTTTGGCTCAGTGGATAGAGCGTCGGCCTGTGGACTGAAAGGTCCCAGGTTTGATTGCAGTCAAGGGCATGTACTGTGGTTGCAGGCACATCCCCAGTAGCGGGTGTGAGGAGGCAGCTGATTGATGATTCTCTCTCATCGATGTTTCTAACTCTCTCTGTCCCTTTCTCTTCCTCTCTGTAAAAAATCAATAAAATATACTTTAAAAAAACGCATGATATAATGTTCTAAACATTTGAAAATATCAGGGAAATATATATATATATATATCATTATTTATCATTCCATATTGAATCATTTACCTTAGAGTCAAATTTCTTAACATTATAATAATATTACTTTTTTAACTATTTGAATTTGAGTGATTTATTGATACATAATTAAATCTTTATATATATTAATAGCAAATATTATTGTCTACCACTATGCAGCAAAAACTTTTTTCATGTGTGCCAGATGTAGAAGTAAATAAAAATACAAAATGACTCTGCTTTCAGGATGTTTATTTCCTAGAGTGTTAATGAGGTAGTTCTCAAAGCAAAAGTCAATTGCAGAGTCATATGAGAAATGCAAAATAGGTAATGAGAGAGACTGTGGTAGGGGATGATATACGATAGAATTTTGACTGATATTGTAGAACTCAGGGGATGGTGGTATTTGAGTGCAGAACTGAATGATAGATCTGTTAATATCTAAGGCTGAGCATTCAAGAAAGAGGGAAAAGATGGTCAAAATGGCTCTTAAAGCAGAAAAACTGCCAGCCTGCATTAGGACGTGAAAGAAGATTAGTGTGCCTGTTCATAGTAAATAAATGATATAAATGATCAAAATGAATTTAAACCAGCCATAGGGACACTTCATATAGGCTCTTGAAGGCCCTGTAAATAATAGGAGGTTTATTCTAATTCAAACGGCCATTGGAAAGTTTACAAGTGGAAACTGGCAGAAATTTGAGAGAGCTTTTGAGGAAAGTCTTACTGGCTTGAAGGATTGTGAAGTAAAGTAAGGTGAGATTATTTTGGTGTTTTCCTTTTTGTTTTAATATATAAAACACTAGACCATTTTATTTAACAGTAAGAATGATCTAATAGAAAATGATATTGTAGAAGAGAAATGGCCAGTTGTACTTCAGAGGAGACAAGAAGTAATTTCATAGGTTTAATTGAGATGATGGCGTTAGAGAGAGAGAGTCAGGGTAAGATCTCTCACTGACACAGAAAGACATGTATGGTGGATTAGTGTATATATGAAATTTTGTTGTAGAAAGATAAAATTATGAAAGAATCATTGTTGGTTTATCAAGATGCCATTAGATTCTCAATATTATTTCTTTACTAGGGGCCCAGTGCACAAATTTGTGCACCTTGAAAGGAACTGTGGGCCACCAGATTGCAGTGGGTACAGGGCTGGGTCTCAGCCCATCCTTCACACCCTGCCTGGCCCCTGCCTCCACGGTCTCAGGTCCCCTGTCTGCCTGCAGCCCTGCTCCCACTGTCACTGCTCCCACTCACTAATAGTGCTGAGCGATTGGGGGCCAGCACCAGCAGTGGGTGCAAGAGCAGCCGGTGCTGTCAGCAGGTGCGAGTGATGGCTTCTGCCTCAAGGACCTTCAGGAACAAGGGGGCTGCAGGAGCCCTCAGGGGCAATCAGGGCCAGCAGCCACCTTCTTACCCACTGACAGCACTGAGTGATCTGGGCTGGCACCAGGCACTGGCAGCAGGTGAGAGCGCCGGGCAGGACTGCAGCATGTGGGAACAAATAATTTTCAGTGACCATCAAAGGCTCACCCATGATAGCATCTGATTCTCTGCCCCACTCACCTGCTCCACCATCCTGCTGTGGCCAATGCTCACCATGTTCTGTGCTCTGCTGCCTGCTACTCACACCTGCTATGTTCTGTGCATGCTCCCAGGTAGTCAGCACACACCATAGCGACTGGTGTTCAGTTGTTTGTTTGGTTGTTCCGCCATTCAGTCTATTTGCATATTAGAGTTTTATTGATATATAGATAGATAGATAGTCTATGACTTATATACATTCCTTTAATTGTGCACTAATTGAGATTCTGTGATTTTTAGAATAGGCATTCTTTTATGCTATTCCTTTTTTAAAAAGAGGAAAACTTGCCTGGCTGCCTTGGCTTAATGGTTGATCATTGACCTATGAACCAGGAAGTCTCTGTTTGATTCCCGGTCAGGGCACATGCCAGGTTGCAGGCTAGATCCCTCGTGTGAAGCCTAAAGGAGGCAGCCAATCAATGATTCTCTCTTATTATTTATGTTTCTATCTCTCTCTCTCCATCTCCCTTCCTCTCTGAAATCAATAAAACTATATTTAAATTAATAAAAAGGAAGAACTTGCTTTTAACTACTTGTTCTCATATGCTAATTGACAGCATCATACAGAATGAGAAAAATGAAAATAAACTGAAAACTTTTCGGTTTATTCATGGATTATGCTCTTCATACTACTTGGCCAAAAATGTCTTGTTTTATGAAATAATGATAATAAAAGACAGATGTGTTCTAATGTCATTAATTGGGGAAAAATTAACAGAGTTGATCCTCATAGATGTCAGCACAATTCGTTTTTTTTTTCTTTCTTTCTTGAGCATTAAAAAATTGCCAAAATGTTATTTAAGATGGAAAAATAAATTAAAAATTGTTTTGGACACATGCTTTAAAAGCAACATATATTCAAGAGAAAATATTACTTCATAGGAGAACAAAAGAGTAGTGAAAAGCTTCCCTGCCTACTTGCTCTGCTTCCATTAAAACAGTTCATATAGAGGCTGGTCTAGATGTCTGATTTTTAAGCATTACTCCTTGGAGAATCAGAAAACTGGTACATTTAAGTTATTTTTTCTAACATAAATTTATCTCACCATCTAAAACATTGCTTTTCAATCATATGATTTGTCTATGCCTTCATTTACAAATTAAAAAAACAAAAACACAGAAACTTGTTATCTTGAAAAAGAAGTTTATTTGCCTTTTCTAGGGAAAAAAGAACACACACACACAGGATCAGGAAAAATACTTTAGAAAAGATTAGTATGTCCCATGGACACTATAGCATAAAACTCTCAATGCAGGCTCTTCTATTTTTGTAAAGATCCTCATTAAGGAACTAAAAAAGTATGCATGTCATTACCTATCTACTCATCTATCTATGCAGCTAGATAACCAATGTATGCAATATATGTCTAGATGAATATATAAAAGTATCTCCTTTCTCTCTCTCATATTGTGTGTCAGGTACCATTTTAAGCACATTACAAATAATTTTCTAGATGTACAGATTGAAATCTATAAGCCATAGAATTTTGTAGTAATTATAATTTTTGAATTTTAAATAAGCAAATAATAGTAGAAAATGAATTGTAATTGGTTTTGATTTCATAATGGTGCATTTTTTCCCTTACATATCAGATTTAATGACCATTCTGTTCATGGAATACTGATGAGATTACAATGTAATCTTTTTAATGATCTCCTAAATCTAAATCATTTTTTTCCTCAATTACACCAAGAATGTCCAACAACTCACTAGCACTTCAAATTCAAACACTTTAAGTTATGTCATCTAAAATTTCATTGCTTCTTTTCTATTTTTGTGATAAGCATTAAACTGTTACCAACTAATTAGGCTCAAGATGTCAGATTTATTTTAATTATAATGGTAGACATTTATTCAAAATTTATTATTATATCTCAAGCCTTTTCTAACCATATGTTAGTCAATCTTTACAACCAGAGAAGGTAATTACACCACTTATTTGCTTTACTTATGGAGAAATTTGCCTCTAGCAGTTAAGTGACTGGTTGGCAGCCTATGATGGAGTCAGAAGTTGAACTCCATTCTGTTGGTTGAACCACATTCTGGGGTTCCTAAACCCCAAATTCATGTCAACTTACTTAAACTCTTCTGCAGCTGAATATGTGGAAATACTCTATAGTGTCTTCTCTTTTGAAAGTCAATTATGACTTCTGCTAAATAAATCCTTAGAAAAATATTATGGAAAAAGATTAATGGTTTCTAAATATTACTAAAACATACATTTTTGACCAATTATAGACTGTCTTTCAAAATCAACAATTTGAGATTAAAAAAAAAAACACATAATTTTTTTTCTTTATTTATATCTATCTGAGATTTCTAGGCTTCATTATGATATATACAGGAATAAATTCATATTTTCCTATATGACAGAAAAGTATTTATCTAATTCAAAACAGAATCTGAAAGTTATTCAGATCATTCATTAATTTTTTCTACTTAAATTTTTTTTATTTTAAAATTATGACTATTACATTCCAGATTTATATGTGTTAAATTTGACTTGCAGATATTATGATTAAATATTAAAACTAAATAAGTTGTACTTGCTACTACAAAATCAGGAACTATGGGCATTTATCTCTTCTTATACCTGGCATATTCCTTGTATTAGTGATCTGTCAATGCCTAGCTTGTATGGCTCAGTGGTTGAGTGTTTACCTATGAACCAGGAGGTCACAGTTGAATTCCAGGACAGGGCATGGTCAAGGCATATGCCCAGGTTGTGGGCTTGATCCCAGTGTGAGGAGTGCAGGAGATAACCAATCTCAATTGATGATTCTCTCATAATTGAAACTTTCTATCTTTTTATCCCTCTCCCTTCCTCTCTGATATCAATTCAAATATTTTTAAATGATTCTGTCATTTGATACTAAATAGATTGTATATTATTCTCTTGTCCTTAGCAGTGTGTATTTCAAACGTTTTCATTTTCAGTGTTTTTCTTTTTATATATACACACTAGAGGCCCAGTGCACAACATTCATGCATGGGAAGAAGAGGTCCCCTCAGCCCAGCCTTCACCCTCTCCAATCCAGAACCCCTTGAGGGATGTCTGACTGCTGGCTTAACCAGTATTTGGACATCCCTCTCATAATCCGGGACCACTGGCTCCTAACTGCTCACCTGCCTGCCAGCCTGGTCACCCCTGACTGCCCCCTTACTGGTCTGGTCACCTCTCACTGCCCCCCTCTGCCGGCCTGGTCGCTCCTCAGTGCCCACCTGGCCAGCCTGATCGCCCCCATGCATCCTGCTAATTGTTTGGTAATCTCTCACTAACCCTCCTGCTAGCCTGGTTGCCCCACACAGCCTGCTGGCCAGTCATTTGATTATCCCTCACTAAAACCCCTGTGGCATGATTATCCCATGCATCCTGCTGGTGAATCCTTTGGTCATCCCTCACTAATCCCCCTGCTGGCCTGGCTGCTCCATGCAGCTCCATGCAGCCTGCTATTCGGTTGTTATGATCAATTTGTATATTACCATTTTATTAGTGTATATTTTTTTTCACATAGACACTACCACAAATATCTATTGCATGCATGAGCATATAGTAGTTTATTTACATCTTCACATCCAATTTCTTAGCCTTTCCCAGCACAGAAATTATGCACATGGAGAAATATGAAGAACACGAGATTGAGAACCAAAAGATATAAATTCTAGTCTTGCCTCATGTGTCCTGTGAAATTTAGATTAAAATATTTTAGGTCTCTATCGCCATTTGCTGGTTCTCTCAATGGAAATTACAACCTGTCCTACCTATGTTAGGGGTGGTGAGAATGAAATTATGTAGATAAATGACAAAGAATGGATATCCTGGCATTTGTAAAATGTTGGAAGCAAAAAGTTGATCCCCAGTGTGGGGAGTGCAGGAAGGTATTATTTGGTAGCCTCTGATTCTGAGAGACTCCAAATGCTTAGATAAGTCTTTAGGAATTGTACTATACTTACAGGTAGTAAATGCCTCCTCATCTTTCTCCTCCTCTTCCTTCACAGAATATTTCCCTCTTCAAATAAAGGAAATATTTTGGAAGCTACATATTTTTACTTCAGGCTCTTACTCAAAATTTCTTTTAAAAATGTAGTGTACACATTTAAAGTGCTTTTGATATGTGATGTTAGAAACGTATAGGTTCTTGGGAATCAGGAATAAGTGTCACAAATTGCAATAATACTTCGATACGATTCTTTCCTTTGAACATAGGCATTAACAGATTATTTTAAGAAATAAAAGTGTTGTCAGGGGTAAGAGGAAAAAAGAATTGGAGCAATGTGGTTAAAAGGTAGAAGCTTCAAGTTACATGATAAGTAAGTACTAGGGATGCAATGTACATCATGATATGATTATAGCTAACACTGTTACATGATATATAGAAAAGCTGTTAGAGTAAACCATAATGGTTCTTATCATAAGAAAAAAACAACAAATGTTTCCCCCCTTGATTCTTTTATCCTCTTTTCTTTTATTGCATCTATGAAAAGATGGATGTTAGCTGAATCTACTGTGGTGATCATTTCACAAACATATAAATCAAACCATCGAGCTGTATATTTTAATGCTCTATAGTGATGTATGTCAGTTATTTTTCAATAAAATTTAAAAAAGAAAAAAGTTGTGGAGCTATTTAATACTGCAAGAACTTTTCTTTTCCTCTTAAGAAAGGAGAGGTAAATTTTCATGGTTTGGTTTCTCATGTATAGTGATGTGGAAATTTTCTGTGGTTAGGAATTAGGTCAACTGGCTGGTATGGCTCAGTTGCTTGGAGCATCATCCCAAAAACCAAAAGGTTGTGGTTCAATGCCAGGTCAGGGCACATGCCCAGGTTTTGAGTTTGGTCCCTGATCTGGGCACATACAGGACGCAACTATGGATGTTTTCCTATGACATCAATGTTTTTCTCTGTCCTGTAATGTTTCTCTTAATCAAATCAGTGGGATGGGGGAGGGATGATAAAACCAACTAATAAAATAATCAACAAATATATTTTGTAGGTTTTTCTACCACTTTTACAAGTTTTTAATATACTTAAATAAGGTAAGGAATTAGAAGTTTCTATTGTATAAGGCAGCATTTGTTGTTTATTGGTTTGGTTTGGGTTTGGGCTTGGACTTGGTTTGATTTGGTTTGGTATATAAATAGTTTATTTTAGTAACATTTTTACAATATATTTTTCAAAAAATAAGTTATATTTAACCAATTTTTTGCAATGTTTATGAGAATGTTTTATATAAAAGGAACTGATTTAGGTGACTGAGATATATCTGTGAGGGACATAGACAAAGATCCCTACTTTTGTGGAGCTAACACTCAGGTCAGTGAAGACTGAAAATATACACAGTAAACAAAAACATATTGGAACATGAAAAGGCACTGTGAAAAAAAACATTTAAAGTAGAATAAAGGGAACCAGAAACAAGGGTAGGATGTACAGGGTTAATTTTTGATAAGGGTACAACTCATTCAAAATGGGAAATATTTGCTAATAGGTAAAAGCTACTTGATATCTTTTTTTAATCCTCACCTGAGGATATATTTATTGATTTTAGAGAGAGGGGAATAAAGAGAGAGACAGGGGAGAGGAACATTGATGTGTGAGAGAAACATTGATTGATTGACTCCTGTATGCACTCAACCAACCAGGGATGGAACCCACAATATAGGTTTGTTCCCCGAGCAGGAATTGTACCCATACATTTTTGGTTTACCAGATGATGATGCAACCAGCTAAGCCACCAGCCAGGGTAACTGCTGATATATATTTTTTAATAAGACAAATAATGTTCAAAACTCAGTTAATATCCCATCTTATTTAGGCTAAAATGCCAGATCTTTACAGTAGCCTGTATTTCCTGAGCAATTGTAATGCCTGTTAAAGACCTTTCCTACATTAGCTATGGTAATAATGGCTTCTCTAAGAGAGAAATCTCTCATTTTAGTGACATAACACAGTATGACATTATTTATTTGTTTAAATTTGAAGATGGGTATCTCTGATGAGAGCTTCCAATCCAAGTGCTGATCAGTGACCAAATCAATGCTATCTTGTTCTATGACATTTTCACGTATGTGACTTTTCAGGTTGTAAATTCCTCATCAAACCAGAAGAAGCTTGTGGATATTCCTGAGTGGGAACATTTTGGGGCTACATCTGTGATTCCATAGCTCAAAATTTATTGCAGGGATTACTTCCACAAGGATGTAGGGAAGTTACTCAGTTCAGCAAGAAATGAAAATATTCCTTATGATAACTGTGACCTCTTACTCCCCCTTTCTTACTCTGCATTAGCCATACCAGCCCTCTTTTGTGTCTGGTACTCTCAGATACATTCCTGCCTCAAGATCTTTGAACTGACAATTCCGAATGCTATGTGCATGGCACGAGAGATGCTCATGTTTCCTCTTCACTTCATTTCTGCAATAGCTCAAATGCTATATATCTTATGATACAGGCCTTTCCTGACACTTTGTCTGTTTTTTGCCATTTTCCCCCCTGTTTTATATTCTCCATAGCATATATGTATGAATATGATATAACATAATTAATATAACATAATAATAATATAATATAATATAATATAATATAATATAATATAATATAATAAATATAATATAATATATAATAATAATATAATATAATAATATATAATATAGATGAAAAGAGGTAATATGCAAATTACACATACACCATAACAGTTATGACTGCTCAGGAGGAGGCTGCTCATGCAGGTGGGCGGGAGGGAACTACTGCATGGTGAGGCAAGCCAGGATGGTGCAGGCCCACACAAAGCAAAGAGCAGGGCCGGCTGGCCAGCTGCATCGACAACAAGCAGGCTGGCCTGCAGAGAGCAGGGAGCAGGGGCTGCCCGCAGAGAACAGGGCCTGCCAGCCGGGGTGTGCAGATAGTCCTGCCTCTGCACATGAGCTGCAGAGGAGACACATTTTCTGATTGCTCATTGGCTAAGCTCCTGGTACATCACTCACATTGTTCTTGGTAATTTGTGTAATAAGAATCCAAGTAGGTAATCTTGGGTTTTTCCACCTCACTCCTGGAGAAAAAAAATGAAAGTCCGCTGTTGTAGAGACTAATAAATGTCATATCCCACCCTAGCCATACTTCAGACCAAGGCCAACGACCTCAGAACTATCTATGAAGTCTCTGAATCTGGCCCTCCAAAAATGCTGACAGTGTGGAAGCCAAATTTTATAACTACAGGATACACCAATAGTGATGGTTAAAATAAAATTGATAAGTGGTTCACTTCCAATGTAAGCATAATTTGCATACAACTTTTATTAAAATCATTGGGATAACATCTATAGTAATAAAAGAGTAATATGCTGAAAACGGTTTGGCTCAGGGGATAGAGTGTCAGCCTGCATACTAAAAGGTCTCAGGTTTGATTCCAGTCAAGGGCATGTATCTTGGTTGCTGGCATCCCCAATAGGAGGTGTGTAGGAGGTAGCTGGCAGGTGTAATGCTCTATCCCTTTCCCTTCCTCTCTGTCAAAAATCAATAAAATATATTTTTAAAAATAAATAAATAAATAAAAGAGTAATATGCTAATTAGACCAGAAGACCTTTCAGAGACCTTCCAGATATCCTTCTGGACAAAGCCATGGTGGCAGGGTTGAGGCAGAGGTAGTTAGGGGCAATCAGGCTAGAAGGGGAGAGCAGTTGGGGGCGATAAGGCCATTGGGGGGGTAGTTGGGGGCGATCAGGCTGGTGGGGGCGCAGTTGGGGGTGATCAGGCCAGCAGGCAGAGGTTGTTAGGAGCAATCAGACAGGCAGGTGAGCAGTTAGGAACCAGTGGTCCTGGATTGTGAGAAGGATGTCCCACTGTGTGATATGGCCTAAATCAGCAGATGGACATCCCTCGAGGGGTTCCGGATTGGAGAGAGTGCAGTTTGGGCTGAGGGAACCTCCCCACCACCACCACCATGTACGAATTTCATGCACCAGGTCTCACAATCTGGGACTGCTGGCTCCTAACTGCTCACTTGCCTGCCTGCCTGATTGCCCCTAACCCCTCTGCCTGCCTGCCTGATCACCCCTAACCATTCTGCCTGCCTTCCTGATTGCCATTAAGTACTGGCCTGCCTGCCTGATCACCCCTAACTGCATCTTCCTGCCTGCTTGATCACCTCTAACCACTTGACTGTCCAGTCTAATTATCATATTATGCTTTTATTATTATAGATTTCCAGATAAAAAAGTCTGAACAAAATAATAGGTGCTCAATAAACTTGTTTTGTATCAATGATTTTCAACTGGTGTGCTTCAAGAAGTTTGATAACATACAATCTGACTTTTTAGTCAGGGGCACTGACCTTTTTTCTTTAGGCTGTCAAATGAAAAAATGACAATAGCCAAAACAATAATAGCTGTCCAGTATGAATGAATCAAAATTAACTTATGTGTGATATGAAATAAAATATGTTGAAAACTGCTGTTCTGGATGAATGGAAAAAAAATGAAGGAATATATGAATATTTTTGTAGTGATGCTTATATTATGTTTTCATGTCAATCTGTCTGTTTCTTGAAGAGAAAATATAGCATATTTCCTGGTATGCAAAATACTGATAAATATTAGGTAGATAAATGAATGAACAAACAGATGAGGAATGTGATGCCGGGAGATTTAAACAGATTTTTCAATCATAGTAATGTGTCGAGCTCATGCTCTTAAAAATTCCTCTTGTTTTCTCTCTCAGATTGTTTCTGCACAATTACAATTCCATGTTATCTTTTTATTGCTTAATTCAGCAAGGATTTGATCTTCATCAATAAAGTAACAATAATTTGACATTCTTACTTTATTTACTATAAACTCAACTGATCACTATATAATAAATTATTAAGAAAGGGTGTGGCATTTCAAGCTAGGTTTTACAACATCAAATGACGATTTTAATGAAACTAAACTATCATTATCCTTAAAAAGACAATAAACCTATGCACACCAATGAGTTGGTATTTATAGAGAACTCAGTGGAATGTGCTTATATTTTATGACCTTCAGTGATATGCTAGCATTTTTTATCTAGTCTCATTATTTCCTTTTGTGATAAAGGTATTCCATCTTCACTTATTTCAGTAGAGTATTTTAAATTATTGATGATATACCTCTGCTCACTTGTAATATAATTAGAAGAGGTATATTTGATTATCACTGTCCTGGATTGAATTTTCTGACAAATTGTAATATCATGTGGTTTGATTTCTATCCCTGGTTTATGTCATTTTGCCCTTCACTTTACTTTATCATCTTATTTGTTTAAGTTATAAAATGCCGTGACCTTTTATTAAAATAGAAAAGAAATAAAAATCATTTGAAATTAAATAGAGAACCACACTTTGTTAAATTTAATAGCAAGAGAACATCTGTGACACATTGAGGACATAACATCTTTAAATTGCCCTAAGAATAGGATCTGTACACTTTAGAATATGCAATACTAATGGTTAAAGTATGATTGTGAATGGCTTATAGAATTAATTCAGAGTACATTTAGTGTAGGTGCTGAGAATGATATTTAGCTTAAGCAAAATTATCCCTTAAAGATCCAGAGTCTTATTTTTTAAAAGAAAACTGAACACTCTCCTGAGAAAATAACCCAAGTGATAAGCAATATAACTTTGTAACATACTCTCCATAATGCCCAAAGAACAAATGTCAATAACAACACAACGGTACACAAATCACACCCCAAGAAGAAAAAAAAAAACACAGCTTACTAGATTAAATAAATACATAATGCAATATATGCTTTTTCATCATATGTCTAAGTTGGTCCGAAGGTTGTGGGTTATTGTTAAGCTGATTAACATATGTCTTACAGCAAGCTGATAAGGATAATTATAGTTAGTACTATTTCTTCACATTTGATTGAACTAATTGTATGTCTATCTTAATGGTGGTGTAATACTATTCTGAATCAGACTTTATTTTATAGTGAAGGCCTTGTAGGTACTTAATCTTTAGATAGTTCCAACACTTAAATTCCAAAATCCACACCTATTAAAGTAATTACAGAAGTCCTCTATTTTTATCTGAGCTTATGGTATTTTCTGAAGAATTCTAACCAACATTTTATTCCAATCTGATGTGATTTATGGAGAGTCTACACTACTTATCGGCTAGTTGGGTTTCCATACATTTTTATTTTTGAGCAATTTGATTATTAGACTTCAAATAGCCAACAAAGTAGAATAAAATATTCATTTTCTAGGCTGTCAAAGTTCAAGAATCTTAGGTAGTCATCTGTTATTTACTTACAATGTTTGAAACAAGTGCTTAATAATACCTCTTAAAATGGAAAGTCTGAGAACTATAATAGAAAAATCTGGAAGACAGTCTTATTTATTACGTCAGTTTGGCTAAATCTAAGCTTATTTATTTCTCAAATAAGCACATTACACTCATCTCACCTTGGTTCTGAGTAGTTTTGAGAGTTAAAATAAGGTGATATGTGGGAAAATGCTTTATATTACTAAAATTGCAAAAATGAGTAATTACTGGTTTTGTTACAAATTTTAAACTTTTGCTTTCTTTTTATGTAAGTTCTTTAATTTCTAGTTATATTCTAAATCAATTAGTATTGGTTGAACTTCTTTTTTCTACTACACTTTTTTTTTGTTAAATTACTATAAAAATAAATATAATTACAACAATTATGGTGAATATAATAAAAATAAAAATCATAATGATAGATTACATTCATATAAGCTAAATTATTATTTCAAATGAAATACATAAAATGTCTCTAAAAGTTTGTCCATAGTCTGCTGGAAAAGTATGTCCTCACTTATGTAGTTATTAATCATTTATGTGTTGAAGTAAGACATTTACTTTTGTACATATATAGGAGAATGATATTGGATTATATGGCAGAAAGCCATTCTTTAACCAATGTTTTCTATCTGACCTAGAAACATAAAACTATATTGAGGCAATCACAAATGGAACAATCTCAATATCACAGTTTAAACAGTAGATAAAAATTTCATTTTTTCAAAGAATAAGTTTTAAAAGTTAAAAACATGATTCTCATAAAAATATAAAATGGACATGTGATAAAGATTTCATTCAATCCATTAATGGTGGAACCTGTAAGACAGTCTGATTCAGAAGAACTTGAAAAGTAGGGCGTTTATAAGCAATGCAAAAGGTGAATATTAAATATCAAATATTAAATAAAGATGTTAGTTTAGTGAAAAAACTGGGTAATGTTCTGCAAAGCAACAAATTGTAACCTTAGAGGCAATGATTCCTACCAGACAGAAATCTACACGATAGATAATATGCATTTTTTAAAGTTTTTAACAAGCTTACTGAAGTTAAAATCTAGAAGAACATATTTCTTTTTAACTTTGCTATCTATCTTTTGATGGTGCTCAGACAAAAATGCTATGGGTTGAATTATATCCTTTCATTTGTTGAAGCCCTAACCTCCAGTGTGATGGTAGTGGGAGATGGTGCCATTGGGAAGTAATTAGGGTAAAATGAGGTGATGAGAGTAGGTTTTTCATGTTGGGAGTAGTGACTATAGGAAGAATTAGAGGCATCACCCTGTCTCTATCTTGTGAAGGCCTAGCAGAAGAAGGCAGCACTTTAAGAGGGAAAAGAAGGATACTGTGAGTGAAGCTTCGGAGCAGGTATGATGTTAATGAGTAGCCTTCAAACCAGATCATTGAAATGGTTTACAAAACTCAGCTTGCTACTTAGAAAAGCAAATCATCAAGGGGTACATGCTAACTGTTTTTACTATTTAGGTAATCACATGTCGAAAGAGCATTCAAGTCTTTTATTTCATTATTTTAAAAAACTAAGACTAATAATTAATATTTGGCTCATTATACAGTGACATTTTGGGACAGCAAGAACTATACATATGATCTATCCTGGCATTCATTTCATTCACAAGTGGAATATGATCCCTAACATTTGAACTATTATTTCATGCTATTTTACCTTTATATATGTAATACATTTTTCCAACAAATATATTATTACTATAATAATCCACTCCATATTACACTTCACTTTTTATATTGACAATCTTATAAATATTACCAATATACAATTGACTTTACTACATATATAGTTACTTTAAATAGCAGTTATTATAGCCTGGCTGGTGTGGCTCAGTGGTTGAACATCAACCCATGAACCAAGAGGTCACCAATTCAATTTCTGGTCAGGGCACATGCCTAGGTTGCAGGCGCAGTCCCCAGTAGGTTGTGTGCAGGAGGCTTTGGTTTGAAATTTCTCTCTCATCCATGTTTCTATCTCTTTATCCTTCTCCATTTCTCATACTTGGTAGGAGGATAAGAAGAGATAAACCAAGGAACTTATATACTTACTAGAGGACCAATGCCAGAAATTCATGCAAGAATAGACCTTACTTCTGGCTGCCAGCACCGGCTTCCCTCTGCAAATGGGACCAGGCTTCCCTAGCCCCACCCACCCACCTCAGCCCTCCAGTCATTGGCCTGAGTCCCCCTCTTTGGGGTGATTGTGGAGCTCTCTGATTAATCTACCTGCAGGCCTGTGGCCTGGGCCTCCTTCTGTTGGTGATCCTGGAGCAATGGCCAGCCACGACAAATTGCATTGCACCCGCTGTAGCTGGCCTGGTGCGAGTGGGTGTCACAGCGTGGTCCTCCATGTTCTTCAGGTTGGTTTATTTGGTCGATTTGCATATTATGCTTTTATTATATAGGATATGTATAGCCAATCGACACAGAAAATAGTGTGGTAAAGGACTGGGGGATGGGTAGGGAATGGGAAGAGGGAGGTAAATGGGGGAAAATAGGAGACATCTGTAATACTTTAAACAATAACCATATGCATTTAAAACATATTTAAAAATAAATCAGCAATTATTATGAATAAATTATTAATGTGAATATATTTTAATTAGGTGGGTTTGTTTTATTAAATTAGTTTATAGATCATACTAGAATATTTCACTATTAGTTATTTTACAATGTTTTGCCTTAGTTTTATAGATGTGAGTCCTGGGAGGGTTTATCTATATGACAAAAGTAGTTGGAATTGGAAGAAATTTTGTTTTAGCAAGGTAATTCAATTATTTTCAACACCAAATGAATTATGTGACAGAAATCACAGTGCTCTATATTTAAAAACTATTTTTAATAGTTTACTACCTGACAATTTGATGTTCTCCAGTTTTTTTGAAAGCAAATGTTAAAAAACTGTTTGACATAGGGGTTTGTTGCTCGTTCATCAGAGACATTAACTTTCTCAATACTGATATCAATATTTCAAACTGTTATTTATTTGTTATTTGGTATCCTGAGGATTTTACACTTTGGGCAATGCAACCTGTTAATATTAGGAAATGTGTGAGAAATATACCTTACTTTTAGAATGTGGGAGATGAAGATTTGTGAATGTGAAATGGGAAAAAGACAAAATCAGATGTATTCCCAGGACAATTAGTTTTAGAGAAGAGTAAAACCAGAAGTAGATGTCTCAGAATCAAAGCCTTTCAGAATGTGTGTGCCTGAGTATCTCTTGGGAAATTGTTACACATACCCAGAGGAACATTTACCCTGTGTTGTGGATGGTGATAACTTGATTACTGAAATATCCAAAACATGTAAGACACTGATTGTCACTGCTCAATTTGAGAGGAAAAATGTATATAGAAAAAGTGAATAAATGAAATAAGTGAATAAAAATATCTATGAGCTTGGTAGTACCATTATCAAAGGGGATATTTAATCAAAGTTGAGGGTCATCATATTTAGTACTTTAGATTGACTGCTCTGAAGTTCTTGCCATTCCTTTAGAAAACATATTTGATTGGACATAACAGATGGTTCACCTGTGACCTCATGAAAGTGACTTATGTATCCTGGACTTTATTCACATTGATTAAACTTCCAATTGACTAGGATAATTAAGATTGCTAAAGGGCACTTTAAATTATGAAATGTATTTATTCTTATATTCTATAATCTGTTGAGTATTAACTTATGGTTTACAGAGGATAACAATATATATACACAAATGTGTATAATTTTTAATTATCTATCTATCCACCTATCTATCTATCTATCTATCTATCTATATCTGCATATCCACTAGAATTATTTTAAAAAAACTTTTCTTTTTTATCAAAAATCATATTTATATTATAATTTATACATATATGCTTACTGATATTTATATAATCCCAAATAACTCCAAATAACTATTTAATTTTGAGTTAGTGCAGTTGTATGTTTACTCAATATATTAACAAATCTTTGTACAATAGACCTTCCTTCCCCTGGCTGCTGGCACCAGTTTTTCTCTGACAGCTGGGACCCAGGCCTTCGCTGTGGCCACAGCCTTCAGTCTTTGCTTGGACCAGAGTGCCACTCCTGTCACTGCCTCCACCCTCCAACCTCCCCCTCATAGCAGACATCCCACCCTGCCTTTCCGCTGAGCACCTGCATGCATGCTGCCCAGAGGCCTGGAGCAGCTGGGGGGCAGGGCCACATCCATTTTTGTTGGGTTAGTTTGCATACTCACTCCTGATTGGCTGATAGACATTGCAAAGTGATGGTCAATTTGCATATTTTCTTTTATTAGTAGATGCCTATATTAGTATACATTAGAAAGTAGTACATGAACTATTCTCTCTACAATGTTGTTTAACATTACCATCCACTATTGTTATGAAAATAAAATTATGAAAGAAATGGAACAATCTTTTTTAAATCTGAGTTTGCTTTGTAGTCCTGGCAATTATTTATGTAATTTCTTCATATTCCCTTCAAAAACATATAAGGAGTATAAACTTAACTATAATGTGACTTTCAACTTCTACTCTTTATCTAGAGTGACTTATTGGCCTGTCCTACATAATAAAGATGTAATATGCAAATGGTCATTATGCAGTGAAGTGTAATGACTGACTATGTAACAACCTGATCACAGATCAGCAAGAGGGTTGGGCAGCGAGCTACAAGCAGGCAGCAGGGAGCTACAGAAGGGGCAGGGCAGCAAGCTATGAGGGGGCTGGGGGTAAGAAAAGGTGGGAGAAGTTACAGGAGGGCAAGGCAGTGGGCGGAGACCTACTGGATGGCGACAACGAGCTACTGGTAAGCTACTGGCACATAGATTCATGCACAGAGCTACTAGTGTTACACAAGAAGCATAGATATAGGAATGAATGCAAATATATTTATATATTTTTGCAGGTAAATAAATGCGGTTAGATAAATAATTATTTTTTTCATTTAAAAAATATTTTGTCTTGATATTTAGAGAGAGAGCAAGATATATAGAGAAAAATATCTATGTAAGAGTGGACTACTGATTGGTGCCTCCTGAACATCCCCTACCAGAGATCAATATCTCAACCTGGGCATGTGCCTGGACTGGGAATTGGTAATCAAACTAGCAACCTTTTGGTGCAAGGATGATGCTCAACAAACTGAACCTCACTGGTCAAGGCAAAGTTTTTATATTTTAGCTCAAGGTTTTTATACTGAAAGGCAAAATAGTGGTTTGTGTATTATTTCAGAGATTAGTGGGATAGGAGGTAAAGATGCAGTGATAGATACTTTTAATACTGATTTTAATTTTGAGTTAGTGCAGTTGCATGTTTACACAACATATTAACAAATATTAACTATGGCTCTAGGTGTCCAAAATCTGGTATAGATTATAGAAAGTATTACGTTTTAGAGAGAGAGAAATGATAAAATAATTTTCTTAATGAAGAATTTAAAAAATGGATAATAAATCTATTAATTCATACTTTGATTTTTCATTCTATTTACTAGACTTTGAACTTCTTGAGTTCCAAAATTATAACTTTAAAAATTTTATTTCAGCCCTAACCAGTTTGGCTCAGTGGATAAAGCATCGGCCTGCAGACTGAAAGGTCCCAGGTTCAATTCTGGTCAAGGGCATGTACCTTGGTTGTGGGCACATCCTCAGTAGGAGGTGTGCTGGAGGCAACTGATCTATATTTCTCTCTCATCGATGTTTCTAACTCTCTATCCCTCTTCCTTCCTCTCTGTAAAAAATCAATAAAATATATATATATATATTTTTAAAATTATTCTACACATATACTCAATAGAGAGTTTTTGACTAAATATATTGAATACAGTTACTGACAACTTTGTGTTATATTGTACTGTGAAATATACTGATTTTATTGAGATAATTTGTGTTCAGTTTAACTTGGCACAAAGCTGAATGTTTAGTTAGAAGAAAAATATGATTAATTATTCCATTTTTTAGCTTATATAACCCAGATACACTTGCAAACTGTCAGATGGCAATAAGTTAAAAACACAATAGCAACCTATACTGCATTACATCAGTGCTTTGCTTTGTATAAATTTTTTTTCACTTACACTTTAACTATATCTTCATTTCTCTTAAAAAGATAAGATTTTCTGTCCTCTTATCGGTGGATGCGTTTTAGGGATATGTTAAGATTGACTCAGGATTTAATAATGAATTTATGATATTGAAGTTTTAAGGCTCAACTGATATGATTGTGTATGTGTGTGTTTGTGCTTGTGTGTGTGCATGTGTTTAGTAATTATTTATATGATAGATATATTTCTAAGGAATACTATATATAATCATTATCTAATATCACAGACCAAAATCAAAAAATAATGGACTGAAGTTAACACAGTCTAAAAGTAAGCAGTCTAAGTTCAAGAACTGATAGGGTGGCTCTATGATCAATGAGAATTTAGACTACTTTCTCTAGTATTTGAAACATGAGAATCTATCTCATGGTCCTCGATGGGGCTTAGTTCCAAGAATAATAAGTTCTGCACTCCAATTATTAGATAGGATAAATACATAAATAAGTGTATAGTCCCTCTTTTAATAATACTTATTGTACAAAACACTTTCACTTATATCTCACTCATGAAAAAAACACTTGGCTGCAAGGGAGATTTGGAAATATAGTCTTTGTTCTTATAATCCTGGGCCTAGCTAAAATGTGAATATTTTATTAGATGAACAAGAGCTTGGAACTTAGTGAAAAATTACTTATCTATGTTATAAATATGGAAATATAAATATATAGATATAGTCCAGTGATCAAATTATTAAAAATACAAATATTTATATAGATTCTGATTAAAATTTATGTCTATCATATATGCACATCTCTATACTTATATTTAAGTTGATATAAGGAAACAAATAGTACTTTTAAGAAACTGAATATATATTTTAACTTAGAGTGCTACCTATTTGGTTTCTATTTAAATATGAAACTAAAAAATAGTTTCTATAAAAATTGGACAATAGGCAAGTTTGGCTTACTATCCCTTGACTAAGCAGGAGTTCTTTTAAAAATTAAATCCAGGTACTTCTTGAATATAAGAAGGTTCATCCTGCCAAAACCGGTTTGGCTCAATGGATAGAGCATCAGCCAGCAGACTCGAGCGTCCCAGGTTCGATTCCAGTTAAGGGCATGTACCTTGGTTGCAAGCACATTCCCCAGTGGGGGGTGTGCAAGAGGCAGCTGATCGATGGTTCTCTGTCATCGATTTTCTAGCTCTCTATCCCTCTCTCTTCCTCTTTATAAAAATCAATAAAATATATATTTTTAAAAGGTTCATCCCATTAAAAAGTCATAGAAAGGAAAAAATCTGGCTATGTAAGAATCTACATTTGTAAATATATATCCATATCTACATTTATATATATTCCTATAGAATATGGCAAAGAAGCTGCTCTAGAATAATTTTTTTAAAGAGTAAAAGTGGACTGTTATGCAGTCAATGGAGTGTTCTATAAATATCCGGTAGGTCAAGTTGATTCACAGTGCTGTTAAGGTAATCTGTATCATTATTGGATTTCTGCCTGCTTAAGCTGTAGATTACTAAGGGATTGATGTTGAAATATCCAACTTTAATTGTTGATTTGTCTATTTCTCCTTTTAATTCTATCAGTTTTTCTTCATGTGTTTTGATTCTCTGTTGTTAGTTGCACACATGTTTAGGATCATTATTATGTCTCCTTGTAGAATTTACCCATTTATCATTAATGACCCTCTTTAATCCTGGCTGTCTTGTTTGTTCTGAAATCTACCTTGTCTGAAACAAATTTAACTACTTCAGCTTTCTTTAAATTAGTGTTTGCATGATTCACCATTGTTCATCTCTTCTCTTCTAATTTATCTGAGACATTATATTTAAAGTGAATTTCTTATAGAAAACACATATTTGGGTCTGTTTTTGTATACAACCTTAAAATATTTTTTAAATATTTTTTAAGGTTGTATATAAAAATATTTTTTAAATATTTTTATTGATTTCAAAGTGGAAGTGGGGAAGGAGAGAGGGAGGGAGGGAGGGAGGGAGAGAGAGAGAAAGAGAGAGAGAGAGAGAGAGAGAGAGAGAGAGAGAGAGAGAGAGAGAGATCAATGATTACAGAGAATCATTCATCAGCTAGCTGCTTCCTGCAGGCCCCACAATAGGGACCAAGCACGCAATATGGGCATGTACCCTGACTGAAATCCAACCATGACCATCTGGTTCATAGGTTGGCATTAAAACCCTAGGCCACATTGCTGAAACCGGTTTGGCTCAGTGGATAGAGCGTCAGCCTGCAGACTGAAAGGTCCCAGGTTTAAGTCAAGGGCATGTATAATACGTTGGTTGTGGGCACATCCCCAGTGGGGGTGTGTGCAGGAGGCAGCTGATCGATGATTCTCATCGATGTTTCTAACTCTGTTGCTCTCTCTTCCTCTCTATAAAAAATAAATTTTATATATATATATACACACTAACCCTAGGCCACACTGGCCAGGCTGAAAATATTTTTAATTGGTGTGGAAAATGTAGAATTAGAAGAAAAGACATTTTATACACTACATAGTTTTAAATAGTATTATTTCTTTATGTGGATTCCAGGAAAACATGAATTTGCTATTATATTTGCATATATAATATTTTATAGAAATTTTAATTTTATGAACTGGAAGGTTTCTTACCTATTTCAAAACAAGAAAGAAAGGAATTAATAACACATAAAAAAGTATATGTAATGGATCTAAACCTAGCATTTCTAGCATTATGTAGATAGGTTAGAAAACTAAACATTACTTTCATATTTACTTTTTGCTGCTATGAAATTTAATGTGGCTTTATGTATGTGAGTGGGGAGTGGGGTAGGTAGAAATATCCTATATAGTAAAAGCCTAATATGTTAAGTGTCCAATCATCAGGTCATCTGTTCAACCATTCAAAGTGTAATATGCTAATGATATGTTAAGGTTGCTCAACTGCTTGCTATGATGTTCACTGACCACCACGGGGCAGTCAACCTGTTGACCTGCTGCTATGATGTGCACTGACCACGAGGGGGCAGAAACACTCTAAGTGGTAGGTTAGCTTGCTGCTGGGAACTAGCCAATCAGGACTGAGTGAAATGGGCCAGACATGCCCTGGAGACATAAAGAGGAACTGGAGCCCACACAGAAGCCCAGATCCCAGTGAAAACCAACACCAACTTGCCATCTTGGGAATGAGCCATCTCAGAAGAGATCCACTAGCCCCATGGTCGGCAAACTCATCAGTCAACAGAGCCAAATATCAATAGTACAACAATTGAAATTTCTTTGGAGAGACAAATTTTTTAACTTAAACTTCTTCTAACACCACTTCTTCAAAATAGACTCTCCCAGGCCGTGGTATTTTGTGGAAGAGCCACACTCCAGGGGCCAAAGAGCCACATGTGGCTCGAGAGCTGCAGTTTGCCCACCACATTGCTAGCCCCTATTTTAGCAGTGCCAGCTGACACCATGTAGTGCAGATAATAGTCCCTGCCAAGCTCTGCCCAAATTAAGTATTTGTGACCAGAATAAATTACTGAGGTTGATTCAGACACTAAGCTTTGGGGTGGTTTGTTATAAAGCAGTAAATTACTGTTAATTAAGGTATAATTTTCTCCAAGGATAGTTTCCAATTCCATGTATTTAAGGTAAAAGAACAAAATGATTTAATAGGTAAAAGTTTGATTTGTTTATACTCATAACTACTCATCTAAGATATGACTGCTTTTTGCCAAACTACTGTAAAATAAAATTCACTCTATCTAACACTGAATAATTATCTCATGAACTTATTAAAGGCTTTTCTCTTGAGAGAGAATGCATTTTAAAGACAGCATTCTCATAAGACAAATATTCTAAAACCTTTGGTTTGCCAGGAAAATTTAAGGCATAAAAACGTTGGTTATAGTCATGAAGCGCTTTTCTTATTAATTATTAGATAATGCCAATGTCCCCTGTGGAACACTTGCCAAAACAAGCTGATTAAGAGACTTGGTATTATTTTTAAATTACTTAATTGCCATTTAATGAAATAGGGAGCTCTGACTTCCATGCTACCTAATAAAATGGTTACTCTGCAAGGAATGAATTGCTGGTTGCATTGACCTTGCAGAGCTAGCTGGGTTTAAAAAAGCCACATAATACATTTCTACAATGATGGTATAGGGACTGAAAGCCATATTACTGGAAATGCGCATGTTAGCATTTATATCCTTTTTATAATTGCTGAATTAATGTCCAACATGCATTAAGAAGTGGTCTGGGTATTCCACTGAGTGCCCTGATTGCAGTTAAACCACATATATGAACACCTCTTAATCGCTGAAGTAATTTCCAAGGAACTAAAACCACAGTTCATTTGCTTTTCCACCCTGCCCTTGAGAACCTGCAATTTTGCTTCATTATAACCATTCAACCTTTAGCCCTCATACACTCCAAAGCGATCTACAGTGTTTTATATATAATAAAACAGCACCCATATGCAGCCATGCACAAATCTGTTGTTTCTGTTAGCACTGCTGCTTCCAAATTTGGAATTAGCTAAGGTCAATGCCAAGAAGTTAGCTATATCAACATATGTTTATTATATGTATATACTTTAAATATATATATCTCCTCCCACTTAATGAATATACCTTTCCCAGCAGGTCTGTGAAAGCAAGTGCATATTTGACAAGGAAGACCAGGTTTCTTTTTGATTTTTTTTTAATTGAAGAGTTTTATTCTGTCTTAGAATAAAAACCTTGCTTTAATATTGTAAGGTGCACTGCAGGTATACCATGCTGCCAGTTACTAGGGCACCAAAGGCCCTAGTCAGTGACCCAGAGGGCTTGGAAATTGCATGAATTCATATTTTTAGAGCATGTAAAACTGGTATTTACAGTTTTTCTTCTTGAAATAGGCCCAGTACATCTTAAACAGTCTATAAGTATTGCCATACCACTTGCTTTAATGTTCAGAATGCCTCAGAAATGTGTTCAATATCATGATTTATGGGTCCTCCAAAATATTTTGTTGTTAACATGCAAACAGTATTAAACAATATTATCTAAATTATGACTGTCAAGTACTGAAACTTAATAATGAAACCAAATTACAAAACATCTTGTAGAGCTATACAAAAGATATAAAATTAAAAATATCAACCATCTTTAAATATTCTAATTCTACTGTGCAGTTTTCCACATCTTTATTACTACTGAGTAGTTAAGGAGAAAGTTAACAAAATCAAGAGAGATAAGAATATTTAAATCTTTGGATCCCTTTATTCCATGGCCTTCATAAAAACACAAAGGTGGCCAGATTTCCCCCCCTCCCCCCGGTATAGCTTAAAGTATCAAAAAGAATTACTAGTAACTTATAGTTAGCAATGAACTCTATATTGAGTCATTTGTGAATCACAGGCCAAAGGACCAGTGTTATGATATCTGATAAGTTGTCAAAATAATTTCTAACACTCTGAATTCTCTTGAAATGTAATGAAATGAGTCAACTTATCACGACAAAATTCCAGGCATCATCAGGAAGAACAGGTTAATTGATGCCTAGTTTTACTGTCTTAAAAAAGGGGAGGACTTACTTATTTGAAAATACAGCTAAGTACATTATTATCTATGATTATTTACATTCATATACTGAAAATATTTATTATTTGGACAAATCCTGTGATATGCCATTTAATATAAAATGAAATTCTTACAATGAGCATAATTTAACAAAAGAATGTATCAAATCTTCATTTGTGTTCTAAACATTAAAAAAAAATCAAAATAAAAAATCTTAAGGCTGGAAAGCTATGGAAAAAAAAAAAAAAAGAAGAAGAAAAAAAAGACCCACCCATAGCTCTGATCTTCAGCACAACTTCTGCAAGGACACAGTATGTTTACTGACTTTAAAATGTTTATTCTTTAAAAAATTAGTTGCTTTTTATACAGCTATACAAAGTTCTTAATGTTTCTTTGGCAATGCTATATAATGGAATTTTATAACTATATAAAAAAGTTATCTTTGCCTAAGAAACAGTATTTACTGTGTGTACATAGTTGACTGACAAAATTCTCTACCATCCAGCATCCCAATTAACTGATGAAATAAACTACCTCAAAAGGGATATTACAGGATTGCCAAAAAGAAAGGGAAAAAGATACAGACACACACACACACACACACACACACACACACCCTTCTGTGGCTTGAAACACAGTATCACGGCCCTATCTGCAGGTAACTTACAATAATTGCCAAATACAATTTAGTGATAAAAAAAAATCATTTCAGTGATGAAAAAATACTTGTAAGTCCCATTGAAGTACTGCTTTAGAAGAAATTACTTAACCTTCTGCTATTTCAAATATATTTAATGCTCATTTTTAAAGATGAGCTGCCCCTTACCCCCCCCCCCAATATAACTACATCATATCTTTGAAATTAAGCAGAAAAACAAACAAACCAACAACAACAACAACAACAACAACAACAAAAACCCAGTGCTGGTGACAAATAGACAGCAAATCCACTTCTTCATTCTTGGTAAAGACTGAAACCAATTCTCAGGACCATGAAGAGCTAGAAGTTCACCTATTTCCAAAGACTTGTTTGTAGACTATGCAGCAACTTTGTTGTCTTTCCTATATACAATATCTGCAAATTCCCTGCCCCCACGACCTCCTCTGAATCCCCCACGAAATCCTTGAGGGGTGGTGAAGGTGCCACCTCTACCACCACCACGTCCTCGGCCACCATGGAAACCAAGAACTCCTCTGCCTCTGTACCCGCCACGGCCACGGTTTGGACGAATGGGATTCCAAATGTTTCAGCATTTAATCTTCTTTCTTCAGCCCAGGTTGGTCTCCGTTCTCTATTATCATCACAAGAAATATTATCAAAGAAGGATTTAGTTTTGTCATAATAGCAATTGGGTCCAAGTGGATCTTCTTCATCTGCATTTCCTTCACTGTTTTGAGTATCAGCTCCTGAGTCTCCTTTATCTTCACCATTTACAGGCTTCTCCTGTTTCTCAAGTTTATCTTCCACTTTCAATTTAAGTTTATTGTGAAACTCTCTGTCGATTTCCTCCTTGTTAAATTGGGCATTTGCACTTTCGAAGTCAAAGTCTTTCTCAAATTTCATAGGACCATCTCGCCGAATACCAAATCTTCCCCTGCCACCTCGATGACACCCACGCCCTCTCCTTGGAGCTGAAGGAGCACCTGGAACCATTTGTCTCTTGCTATCATTTCTGAGCGGCTCATTTCTGGTCTTGAAATGCTGTGTCTTTCAGCTCGCCTGTGCTCCTGATTGCCCATTGCCTTTTGGCTGGTAGATGGTAAAGGCCTGGTTGATACAGGGCTCCTTCTCCCAACAGGTGCCGGAGCAGGTAAGTGGGCCAAGGCGGTCTGTACTGCTTGTTCCATGGTAGGGCTTTTTCTCAAAGGATCTGAGGGCTTGAACGACCTTGAGATAACTGTGTTTTCACAGATCTTGTATCCTGTGTAAAGGCAGAACCAACTGCACTACTTTGGGACAGGGTACCGCTGTTTGATGTTTCTGTTCCAAAGGATGTCAAGGAGCTTCCAGCAACACCAACAGCACCAAATTGCTGCCTGACTAATGAACTTGGACTGAACTGACTGTATGTCGACATCCTGCCAAAAGGTCCATAGGAACCCACTGACTGGAATGAAGAAGTAGATGAACCTAGAGAAGACTGAACGATAGCTGGGTCCTGAGGCAAAGAACATCGTCGTTTTGGCGGCTCACAAACAGTGAGGTCTTTAATATCACTTCCACGGAATATAATGTATTCAAAGACTTCATCTCGAGGTGGTATTGGACGATCTGTTGGTCTGTCTTCGGTACCAAAGGACCGAACTTTGGTGAGAGCTACGGTGGAGTTCTCGGTGTCGATGGTGCAGAAGAGGATGCCCTCGTAGCGGATCTCCGCCTTGGAGATAAGGCTGATCTTGCTGCTGATGTAAGGGGTGCCCCCACTCATGGCGCCGCTGCCGCTCTGGGCCGCTGGCAGAAAGGCAAATCCCACGCCGCGGTCGCTGCTCCGCACTACCGCTCGCTCCGCCGGTGCCTACAGCAGCTGCCTCAGACCCCTGATTTTTTTTTTTTTTTACTGCATCATTTAAGTAAACCCACTGTCATGATAAGGAAATGGAATTTGAAGTGCCCTCACTGTACCTCAGATTTCTAAGCACTGCTACTATGTGTGTATATTCATATATGTATAAATACAGTATATATAAATATATATATATATATATATATATACAAGCACATGCTGACAGTAATGTAAATATATGCATACTGTTATTCTATGTATATATTTTATTTTTCCACGTGACACACACACACAAATATATATATATATATATATATATATATATATATATATATATATATATTATGTACACACATTTTTATGTATCACCTAATTATAACCTGATTTTTTTTTTATCATTCCTTCATGTCCATTTTATATTTACTGACTTTTTTTACCCTTCTTGTATTATTCTAATCTTTCAATTCTGTTGTTGTTGCTGTTAGCAACCCATAGCCTGATCTCTCTGTCATTGTATTAATACAAGCCATCTCTTATTTGTTTACTTGTTAGTGACTGTCCAGATTCATTCCCTTATTCTCTGATAACAATTTTGTATTTTTTCTTCTATTCTAAGTTCATGTGTTTCAAGGGGATAGTCTTCATTGTTTGTCACCAATCAGGCATGTTCAGTCCATAAAATCCATCCCTATGATTACCGTGATTAGTTCAGGTTAAGTTTATAACACACATTTAGCCAATGGAAAGGATTTGCAAAAACAGATCTGCTATGAAACATGGGTTCTCTTCCTATTTATATTGTCAAGCTAGTTCTCATAACTGGTATTAAAACTAAACATCTTTGCCTTAAATGAGGGGAGCATGACTAAGAAAAAAGACAGAGAGATGGATGAAAACAGATTTTTAATAGTTCAGTTAAGTTTTTAAATTCAACATGATTTAGGTAATGGATCTTTCAGTTGCATAAGGCAGTAACTGCCCTTTCACACACCCTTTTACCCTGGATAGATTCTTTTTCTGTATTTAATTCAACTTCACTTGGGCTTTTCTTACTTCCAACAAAATATTCTGACTATACAATTCTTTATTTTTATCCTTTTTCTACATTTTTCCCCTTTGGCTCTGTTTGTTGTCTAGTATTCTCTCCCATCCAATATGCTATCAATTTTATTCCATTTATAGCAGTCCTTCCTTATCTATAGGGAGATATTTCAAGTCTCCAGCAGATGCAGGAAACCATGAATAGTATGGAACTCTCTCTCTCTCTCTCTCTCTCTATATATATATATATATATATATATATATATATATATATATATATATTACTCAAATTGGAAATTCAGAAAAAAATATATATACCTACTGAATTTCTTCTGGGGTGATTTTTAAAAATGTGTTTATTCTCTATCTTGCTATAGGCCACTCTCTCGTTCCTCTTTTGGTATTTTTTGCATAGATCCTGGCTTAGTCCTGTTTAATTTAATTTTTTTTTAAAATAGGGGCAATTGTCAATCAAATTTTTAAAATAAAATAGGATAGAAATAACTATGGTTCACACTTTTGATTTAGAAAACTGTCTCCCTGAATTAGCTAGTCATCTTTAAAATGTTTTTGATGAAGCTTAGAATTAAAGTGTAAATAGTCATCATCAGACTTGTAGAAATGTTTTGTTAAAAAGAAATTCTCTTCCTTCATATCTGACTTGGTGTTTATTGTTAACACCTCCATATGCTTCTCCTTCTTCCTTCCATGCTCTTTGCCTTTCAAAGTGTCTGTAAGATTTTGTTCAAATTGAGATAAATATACATTTTCATAATTAAATGATTTGATAGAAGGATAATTTGAATTTTTGTTTACATATTAAATGTGAATTTTAGAACACATTAAGTGAACTCTGGTGTTCCTTTCTATGCATATTTCCCGATTTCTCTATAATTTTATAATTATTCCTTACTTTGGAATAATGATCATCAGTTTAACTAGAATCTAGTTACTAGATCATTATTTCTTGTTTGAAAATATAAAGAATAATTTTGATTCATTCCCTTCTTTTTTTCTTACTCAAATTTATAAAAATATACTGGTGGAACAGTAGTTGTTAGAGATAAGCTTATTTTCTCTAATTGTAAAGTTATAGTCTTAGAAGTTGTTTAAGATGCTAATGTTTTAAGAAATATTATGATAATTTCAAAACTTGGATAACTGTCGAAACTGGTTTGGCTCAGTGGATAGAGCATCGGCCTGTGAACTGAGGGGTCCCAGGTTAGATTCCAGTCCAGGGCATGTACATGTGCAGGAGGCAGCTGGTCGATGTTTCTCTCTCATCGATGTTTCTAGCTCTTTATCCCTCTCCCTTTCTCTCTGTGAAAAGTCAATAATATATATTAATATATATATATATAACTATAAATATTGAAATGTTTGTAAGAAAATCAAAGTTTCATTAACTCACTAAGTACACTGCATAGAAATGTAGTTTACTCAAATTGGAAATTCAGAGAAATATATCATTCAATGATATAGCTTGAAGTAGTGTTATAATAATGGCAATGGAATCACCATCTTTAAATTCTGTTATACATGAATTAATAGCAAACTAGTGATAGTTTCAGGGTCATGCATTTAAATCTAAATGCCATTTTTTAAACTACCCACTTTTATGTTTCTTATTTAAATATATAATTTAAGTTTTTAAGGGAACAGAGAGAGCATGCATTCTAACTGCTCAGTGCTGTAGATGAAGAGTTGGGGCAGAAGGGCTAAGGGCCTTGTCATTATCATATAATTAGTGGCCTGGTGCATGAAATTTGTGCATGGGATAGGTATCCCTCAACCCGGCCTGTACCCTCTCTAATTTGGAACCATTTGGGGGATGTCTGACTACTGGTGTAGGCCTGATCCCTGTCTCTCACAATCCAGGACCGCTGGGTCCTAACTGCTCACCTGCCTGCCTGATTGATTGCCCCTAACCAGCCTGCCTGTTGGCCTGCTTGCCCCCTATTGCAACCACACCAGCCTTCTCACCTCCAACTGCCCCCTGCTGGTCTGCTCACCCCCAACTGCCCACTCCCTACTGGACTGATCACCCCAACTACTCTCCCCTCCTGGCCTGATCATTCCTAACCACCTCTGCCTCAGCCTCGTCACCATGACTTTGTCTGGAAGGATGTTGGAAGGTCTCCTGGTCTGAATAGTATATTACCCTTTTATTAGTATAGATATATTGTTCAGGGCTGAAGTTGGAATCCACATCCAGAATTACTTATACAGGCCTCATTTTGTTACATGAAAAATAAGTTGATTTGGAGGTCTTGCTATATTGCTTCTAAATATTCAGTTAGAACCTGAATAAATTATAGCATTGAATTTTATTTAAATGTATCTATGTAATAATTAAAGGTTATTTTAATATTTCATGTACATGGCAGATATTTTCTGACCTACTTTCAAATCACTGTTAAATACTTACAGAAGTCTGATAATTTATTTTGGTGAAAATATTGCCCATTAATTTAAAAAAACAACTTATCTCTTTGGAATATCTCTATGACTTATATCTGAAAATCTGACAGGAGGAAATAATCAATTAAGCACCTTTGCTTCAACTTGTAATTTATCAAATTTCAATCACCTTCTCTACGTTAAGAATGGAAATATAATCAGATTTTTTAAATCTATGGCCTCAACAATCATGTGAAACATCCACTACTCATTCTTAGATTATGTATTCAGATTCTGATGTGAAGGATGGCAAATGATGTATGTCTGTCCTCATAATATCTGTTGCTAACATATTTGCCAAATTCCAAATTCTTTGCATTTAGGCAATAAGAATATCTCAAATTATCTAAATAATCATGTATGTGTTGATCCTGTAGTTAAGATAATAAAATGTAAAACAAAGGATTAAAAAGAGAATTGAAATAATGAAGTGTTTGAAAGAAATTTTAATATGCAAAGTGTTGGAATGGCAGTGTTTTTTGAAACATTTCAGGCATATGATATAGACATGCTCAAGACATTACAAAAACCAATACTATCACTTGTATGTTTTTTCTGAGAAGCAGATTACATTAAACACCAACAAGAACAAGCACATTGGGAATACCTTTCTGAGACTTCAGTGTTTTTAACATAAGCATTTGGAGGGGGGGAAAAGAAAACAGCAAGGGATTTTTTTTTTCACATGCCCACGGAGGACCTGTCAGGCAAATTCAGTCTTCGCATAGTCTTGGCATCAGCAATAATTTAGCACTTCATCCAATTATCCTTGCCAAGGTCTGCATTCACTGACAGAGAAAAGGTGAGCTGAGTTGAAGCATAAATTTATTTAGTTTGTCCTCAATGTGAAATCAGGGAATGGAACCTTCTGGGGTATAGGGAAAGATGAATAACATTATAAGGAAAAGGAGAGCTTATATTAACATGTACTTAAAATGTATGTGATCATAATCTTGCTATCAATTAATAAAATGTTATTAGTTTTCGAAGTTTATTAACCTCTCCTTGAGACATTAAAAAAAATAAAAACAACTGTTTCAATCAAATGGAAGGAAAGCTAATTGGAAAAGTCAAGAGAAAATTAAATTGTTTTGAATAATAAAGGGTTAACTATGGCCAGAGAAGAAGAGATGTAGGGTTGGGAAAAGGGTGAGAGTGGGAGGCAGGTGATGAGATTCAAAAGACAAGTGGCCAGTGAAAGGAGAAAGGGATTGATTACTGGGGAGACTAGCTATGTGATATGAAGTGCAATCTCTAACCCATACTCCCAGGAAAGCAAGTTTTTTAAGGCAAAGTCCATGAGATTATTTCTAGTCTCCTTAAATTACTTCAAGAGCATTTGTTTTTGTTTTGTTTTTCTTCTTATAACTAAATTGTTCAATTTAGCATCAGAAAGAAGCTATAGAAGTCATTTAAAATCAGACTTATCCATTTGGGGGCTCGTACTGTTGCAGACTTGGGTTTTCAGAAAAGTGGCCAGAAACATGTACAACTATTTCTGCTTGTGAAAATCTAGGAAACTTCCTCAGAACATTGCAGGCTATTAATTATGCTTCATGGAGCCTCTATGAACTCACAATTTTGAAAGAAATGTGTGTATTTCTTGGAAAAGGACAAGAGGAAACGTAGATATGTTTAGAAATAAAGTCCACCAAAAACTGGGCTATTGATAAGGTATGAAAATTGAATAAGATGGAAAGCGCTTGTATAGGCTACATGTCATCAAAGACTAGAATGACTCTCAGGAAGTCCAGAGCCAGGGATCACCATGGAAAGTACAGTTTGAAAATGCCACTGACTTGTGGCAGGGTTGGAAAGCCTGTGACAGGAATGAAGAGAGTTAATGAAACCTGTAATTAGTATTGTGGTAGATGCAAAGCTCCCCAACTATTGGGCTCAGGAGAATATACAATAGTACCTGAAAGGATTTTCAGCAATGTAGTCATTTGCCAGGATTTTGTTGGCAAAGTCTCCAACAAGGGAGTGATATTTGAATATATAAATATTCATAGCAGATGTTAAAGGAAGGAAGAAACTCAAAGAGAAAGAATTGTTACATAAGGTCAATGTTAAAGCATTATTGTAGTCTAATCTATTTATTTCAGTGGTTAGAGCATAGGTCTGAGGAGTGAAGGATCCTAAGTTCAATTCCAGTCAAGGGAATGTACCTTGTAGCATGTAACATGCATAAGGAAACCAGTTCATGTGTCTCTGTCACATCAATGGTTCTCTCTTTCTGTCTCTCCCCGTCCCTTCTACTCTGTCTAAAAATTAATTTTAAAAAAATCCTTGGATTATGATTAACAAAAAAAACAAAAAACCACATTATTATAAAAAGAAATATTTCAACAGATGTCAAAATATTGCTGGCATTATAAGAATAAAGCATATTTTAAGGCACATTAATACTGCAAATGCTATTGGAGAATTTTAGGGTGTTGTTCAATCCAATCCTGAGCCTTAGCATCCTTCTTTTCTCAAAGAGATACTAAATCTGAGATCCAGACCCTGCTCTACTTCTTCTTTAAGGTGGAATATTACCTTTGGCAGAGGGATTTTAAAAGCTGCCCTTGAGCATGCTAACACTCTGAATCACATTGCACTTGACTGCCAGTCAAATTGCATCATGTGGTCCGATTCTTCAAACACGCTGTCTTTTTCCCTGAAACACCATCTCTAATTTGTTAGGGGAAGGGGCTTACTGGCTGCTTCCTTACACCTGAGTTCCTGTGCCTGTGTTAGTAACCCACCTAAGATCCCATTTCTTTAGGACTCCATGTCTACTCTGCCCGGTCTTTCAATTCCCCCCCCCCCCCAGATCACATTTGTGTCTGTGGTTCTGCCAGTGGCTGAGCAATGCTATGGCAAGTGTCCCTGTGTAGATAAGTAAGCCCTGCTCCAGAATTCACTACAAAAATGATTTACCTGCTTAGATCAATGCACCTGAAATACACATGCAGGAAAAAAGGCCCCAAACTGCTTCAGGTGTCTATTGGGTTGTCTCCTATGACCCGCAAGTGTAATGAGTCTCCCTAATAATCGGATTCCACAATCTAGCACATTTACCAGTCTTGCTACAATTTCTCCTAAAATAAGAGATCAAAATTTAAGGACTGTCTGGTGCAACTATTCTAACAGTATTCCAGAGCACAGTATTTCAGAATATGCCTCAGAAAACCCCAGGTGGAGAGTATGAGGAAGTCATGTGCTTGGAGGTTCATGATGTCTCTTTCTTCATTAAAATTTTGTTTAATGCCTACTATATGGTAGGCACTATATTGGGAACTTCAATTCAAAAGGACAGGGTTTTTTAAATTTTATTGTTCCACTGTTTAAAACTATTTTTAGAATAATTATGATAGCAAAAATACTAATATTTCAAATTAATAAGAAAAGGAACAGAGGCTTTTATTTCTAATGCAATCTTATAAAACTAATAATGATTTTATTTCTCAAATAATTTCTATGTGATAAACATTTCACTAGGTATTTTAGATGTGATATTTCTTTTTATTTTCTGAACAAACTTCTTGAATAAATGCAATTATTATTCTCATTGCAAATATGAGGAAAGGCAAAAATATCCAGTAGGAGATGAAGCCAAGCTCTCCCCTGAGACATCTGTCTCTAGAACGTTTGGTCCTTACCATTATATTGAAAAGTCTGATCACCAATCCAGAAACCTTGGGACTAGATAACATGGTCACAAGTTTTCTCCACCTTCTCTACTTATTTCTTTGCATAAACAATAATCCAAATGTGTATTTCTTCAAAACATGACTTAAAGTATTCATTGAATTATTTATTTGACCTTGCTTTAGAGAGAGAGAGAGAGTGTGTGTGTGTGTATATATATATATATATATATATATATATATATATATATATATGATATCACTATCAACAGAGAGTCATTTTTCTCTCCTTAAATCATTCTGCAAATGATTGTGCAACTCTTCTGCAAGCTAAGAGACTTCAATCGTCATGTGTAATTTTGTTAGAGATGAACTAGAGCTGGATTTAATAAAACACTGTTGACATACCAGATTATTAAATCTTACTTGGAAATGAGTAAATTGATTTTCACATGATCTCTATTTCACAGATCAGAGGTATAAGGAATGACACTAAAAGATATATGTGTATATATACATATAGTATTGCTTTCTCTCTTTTTATTGAATTGTGTCAAAATATATTTAACAAGAATTCCTGCAAAGCAAATTCAGTTTCCCAATGAATTTCATCATAAAATTAGAGGCATGGTCTTTTAGAAGAAAGTTTTCCAAAGATCAATTTATAAATATGTACTTAAAATGTTTGTTATTAGAGATGCTTAATGGCATAATCACACCCACTGGAACAGTATTGGAATCCTTTGAGACTTACATAACATAGACTCTGAGCTCCTGGAATATGCCTGTCTTTTCCTTTAACTGGTGCCAATTCATGCCAATGAATGCTCCCCACAGGATATGCTTTACTGATATAATCACAAAGTTATATCTGAGATAAAGGGTAAATATTAGTAGAGAAATGTAAGTAGAGGAGATAAAAAGGTTTAATGTCTAAGTATTTTGCTGAAAATGAAAACTTTTAGTTTATATCTTCAAATATGCACATATTTTAATAGTTTGCTTATCTGTCATGTTAAAGGGAAAAAGCTATTAACTTATATATGGATTTTTCAGATATTTGAAATGTAATTTATAGGACTATGTAATAAATCCAGATAAGAATTACAGTAACAGGATCAAGGGAGTTAATATAGTTCCAGTGTATTAAACTAAGATTACATCACTTTTATTTTGTTCATTCACAGGATTACATTTTATGGGAATATTCAGAGATAGAAGCCCATCAAAAGGATAATGTTCAGAATGGGAAAATATCTACAAAACATTCACATTTGAAGAATAGCTAAAGAAGAAAAGCATACTTATTAGGTATACTGATAACTGTTTTCAAATAACTGAATATCCATTACAGAAAACATACACAAAAGAAGATTAAAAAGTTGAACAAAACTAAGAGTTGAAATTATAGATTTCTGTTTATTATAAGAACAATTTTCTAATGATTATAATTGCTCCAAAATGCATCTTCATGTTACAGATCTCTTCAACTAGAGGTCTGAAAGACATCTCTTTCTTCCAGAAGCTCTTCCTATTTTGGAGAAATTATGTACCACTTTTTATTTATTTTTTCAAGAATTTATCTTTAGCCAAAACCAGTTTGGCTCAGTGGATAGAGCGCTGGCCTGTGGACTGAAAGGTCCCAGGTTTGTTTTCAGTCAAGGGCATGTACCTTGGTTGTGGGCACAATCCCAATAGGGGGTGTGCAGGAGGCAGCTGATCAATGTTTCTCTCTTATCCATGTTTCTAACTCTCTATTCCTCTCCCTTTATCTCTGTAAAAAAAATCAATAATATATATATTTTTTTTAAAGAATTTATCTTTGTTATTTTAAAACATTATTGTCGAAAGCATTACATAAGTCCTCTTTTATCCCCCATTAACCTCTTCTGGCTCGCTCTCATCTCCCTCCCTCCAAGTCCTCACCACCCCTTTGTTTGTGTCCAAGGGTTATGCATATATGCATACAAGGTCATTGGTTGTTCTCTTCCCAACCACCCTCCCCTGCCTTCCCTCTGAGGTTCAACAGTCTGTTCATGCTTTTATCATTCTGGATCTATGTATCTTTATTGTTGAAAGTATGACAGCTTTCCTCTTTTTCCCCATTGATCACCTATAGCCTGCTCCAGCGCCCCTCTGCTCACCCCTACCCCAGGCCTTCTAGTGTTTATGTCTATGGGTTATGCTTATGGGCATCTAAATTCTTCCATTAATCTCTCCCCACCCACCCTGCCTTCCCTCTGAGATTCAAGTCTCATTTTTCTATGTCTCTGGATCTATTTTGTTTATCAGTTTATTTTGCTCTTTAGATTTCCACCTATGATCTCCTGTGATACTTGTGTTTCTATGACTGGCTTATCTCACTTAGCATAAGACTTTGCAAGTCCCTCCATGCTATCTCAAAGGGTATCAGATCCTTCTTTTTTACTGCTGCATAGTATTCTATGGTGTAAATGTACCACAGCTTTTTTTACCCACTCATCTGCTGATGGGCACTTGGCTGTAAGATATTAGCTATTGTAGATTGTGCTGCTATGAACATAGGTGTGCATATATCCTTTCTGATTGGTGTTTCAGGTTTCTAAGGATATATTCCTAGAAGTGGGATTGCTGGGTCAAATAGGAGTTTCACTTTTAATTTTTTTGAGGAAACTCCATACTGTTTTCCACAGAGCCTGCACCAGTTTGCACTCCCACCAGCAGTGTACTAGGGTTCCCTTATCTCCACATCCTCGCCAATACTTGTCATGTGTTTAATTGTTAATGGTAGCCATTCTGACAGGTGTGGAGTGATACCTTATTGTGATGTTAATTTATATCTCCCTGATGATTACTGACTGCACCATTGAGTTTTATTTTCAAAGCCTAGGTAACTATTAAAAAAATTTAGAAAACACCAAGCTTGAAATAAGACTTGAATTCAACATTAATTCAAATTATGGCAAGAAATGTTTAATGTCCACCCAGGGTTAGGGTCCATGATGATTGCTCTAGTTCAAAATGGTAGAGGAAATCTAATTAACAGGTTAGAGAAGATTCCTGGAAAGGCTGCTATCTAACCTATGACATATGATATAAAGAAGAGGTAAGCATATTAAATAGTTGATAAAGTGGGCAAGTAGAATAAATACTAGTAGACATTGAAGCATAAATGCATAGACAACTGCAGGTGTTTGTAGACTGCTGTGAGGGGTTAATCCAAAAGGCGAGGGAGGAGTCTGGCTTCTTGCTAAACCAAGTATAGCTGTATGGGAGTTTAAAGGCCAGCCATAGTTATTTTAAAAAGATTCACCTGGCAGGTCTCACAGGGAGCAGCTGGTTGGTGCACAGCCAGCTCATTGCAGCCTCTGAAGGGAGCTGCAGTCAGGTATTCAGGCCCGCTGGTGGACCAGGCCTTTTACATGTCTACACCCCTGACCTGGGCAGAGGCCTTCCTTGGGCCTTCCATCAGAAGAGGGGAGGCATCTTAAATGCCCTTTTCTCTGCTCTGATTCAGTGCTCAGAACTTTTCCACTCCCAGTCCCTCCCCCTTTCCCTCAACCAGCCCCAGGGTCTGCAAGAGTCTTCTGTTCCAGGCTCCCTCCTTAGTGAGGCAATTGGCCACATCTGTGCTGGTCCACCTGCCCCTTTACTGGTTCCATCCTGCCGGGGAAAATGGCGAAGTGGGCGACCCAGTGCTTTCTCTGGTGTAGCCGCTTGCTTATACTATCACAGTAAGTGACTAAGAGCGGATGGCTTCTTTCGTTTTGTGGTTTTAATGGACTGTTTTGGTACTTGGCATCTTGGCTCTCTCCAGCTCAGCTCCGCCCTTGAGGAAGGGAAGGAAGTGATCCTTTGAAATATAAGTAGTGTGAAGTTTTTTTCCTGAAAGTAATCTGAGTGAGTAATGATAAGCGTATTTGGCAGTGGTTTTGGGAATGCTGGATACATTTGGTAGCTGTCTTGGAGGTAGGCTCTATAGAGTTTGATGATGGATGATGTAAGAGCACCGCAAGTCATGAAGAATAATGAAGGTTGAGGTTTTGATTTATTTCGTGGGCCTTTGGAGAGGCTGAGTTGCTCACTCACATAATAAGTAATACCGAGAGTGAAACAGTGGGAGTGGGGATAATTCAGGTCTGGGATATGATGATGTGCCTGTGGGAGATCCAAATGAAACTGTCCAGGAACCATTTGGACCAATCAAACTTAGGTTTAAAAGCAAGAGACGGGAAAGTATAGATCCACTCTTTAGTATAATCGGGGAGACTTTTGAAGTAAACACTGTATCAATGATAATTACATCATGACAGTGTTTAAAGTACTCAAGGAAAAACAAGTATAGAGGAAAGAGAAATGAGAAGTGAGTTCTGGGGCATGCCAATGTTTGAGGCATTTGCCCAGAGCCTGGAGCTGATGAAGTGCACTGTGATGTAGTGGTCAAAGGAAAACTTACCCTATTGATTTCTGCTACTTACAATTTTAAGCCTCTCAAGGTGAGTCTTCTTTCAAATTTCCCCAAACCAAAGATTCTCCTGTTTCAGGGTCTCATAAATAGGTTATTTTCTCTATTTGGAAAACCCCTCCTGCCTGCATTCCCCCTATGGCTGCCCAGCCATCTACAACCTATTTGCTGGCTTCAGTTTAAAAATCCTTCCCCCCCTTTCTAAAGTGTGCAGAAAAAAAAAAAAATCAGGAGGGTGGAACTAAACATCTGAGATCAAATTCCAGCTCCTCACATCAGAAAACTGTGACATTGGCAATGCCTTCTTTTTTTAATATATTTTATTTTTTACAGAGAGGAAGAGAGAGGGTTAGAGAGTTAGAAACATCCATGAGAGAATCATCAATCAGCTACATCTTGCACACCCCCCACTGGGGATGTGCCCGCAACCAAGGTACATGCCCTGACCAGAATCGAACCCGGGACCTTTCAGTCCGCAGGCTGACGCTCTATCCACTGAGCCAAACCGGTTTTGGCTGGCAATGCCTCTTAACCTCTGCACTTAGGCCCTCTCATTTGTAAGACAGATAGTGATTGAATGCCCAGAGCACAGCACACAGAGCAGTGCTGGCCCAGCCTAAGTGCTGAGCCAGTCTAACAGGTATTGTGTTGCCTTCTTAGCACCTGTCCCTTCTCACTGAAAGTCTTGAAAGCCTGTAAGAGGGAGGATCATAGCTGTCTTCTGATTGCTCTCTCTTCAGAGCCTGGGACATAGTACATGCTCAGTAAATGTTGGTAAAATATGTGACTGTTGGGATTTTTAAAATTTTTTTAGCTTAACTGCATGTGGAAATGTACTTCGTCTGTGGATATGTTGAGTGCTCCAAGGCTGTATATATTAAGCAGGCCATATCTGGTTTCATCTGGTTCACTGTGGTTCACAAAGGGCGATGACCCATGGTTTCCAAACCCACTTTCTTTTTCAGCTCAGGAAACTTACTTATTTTTACACTGCCTCATTTTTATGTTTTTTTGTTTTTTTTTTATGTGTGTTGGGTTTTTTTTTCTTCTGATTACTTGCCTTATTTACTCCCTTTGAAATCACTGTAATTTATTGAATACTCTGAAAGTTGTGACAGGTGTGACTTACTGATATATCTCTTTGACATACTTTATATCTTCTGGGTTGGGGAATATTTTTAGTCATGGCTTCAAACTTACAATTTACTTTCTGCTGTGCAAATATGATTTTTATTTATTCCAGTGGGCACTTAATATAGGTTGCATTTTTAAATATTTTTACATATGTATTTTTATGTGTGTAGTTTTTCATCCTATTCTTTAATAGCTTTCTGATATATTATTATAATTATCAACATTCTCCTTATAGTTTTCTCTTATTTAACAGAGGCAATATTCTCTTGCATCTCTTTTAGGGCTATTAAGTAAGTATTGTACATTGTGTGTGTGTGTGTGTGTGTGTGTGTGTGTGTGTGTGTGTGTGTTTGTGGAGCAGCTTCTTTATAAGGTAAAAAATTTTCTCATTCATGTGAGGCTGTCACTTTAATTTCCTTCTTTCCTTCCTTTTCGACTTGGCTATTTTTTTTTCTTCATTAAAGTTTGATTTGTCTAGATTCTAAACCTAAATGAAAAATTATCAGATTTATATTTTAATCTATTTGTAGTATTCACATATCTGTCACTATTTTCCACCACTAAATATTTAGTTTCTGAATAAAGCTGGTTCTCAATTAATGCTGCTTATTTTAATTCAAAATATAATTTCCCTAGTGGAGCAAGTAGGTAATTCCAGACCAGGAGCACTTTCTGTGGAGTTATGACTAAGGAAACACAACTAAAGTTGGTAGATGAGCAAAGCTATGAGTTAAGGGACACTATCTCTGGGGTTTTAAAACTGCCTGCACATATAGATGCAAACAAAACCATTGAACAAGGTAACTTTCTACCTATGTTTTAGAGACTTTCAGGTCTCTCACAGGCCATTTATCTTCTCAATAATTGTTTTCCTTTATGGTGCTATCTCTCCAGACATATATCTTGATGGCAGACAGAACCAAGTAAGCTGATAAATTAAAGATAGCAGTGTAGTTAGTGAATGGTTCAGACCCCCAAATTTATTTCACCTTGTTTACCAAGAAAAGATGGATAAATTCAAATATAGAGGCCTGACACTTTTTTATGACATAAGAGAGGAAGAAATGATTGAGGGACATCATTTACTTGATTAGAACCAAAACTATATGGTCACTAGGAAGATAACCATGAACTGAGGGAAAACACACACACACACACACAAAAAATATATATATATATTCCCTTAATAAAATTAACATCTTTATGTATATTTATATAATACTAGAGGCCCAGTGCACAAAATTCGTGCACTCAGGGGGGCATCCCTCAGACCATTCTGAGCCCTCTTGTACTCCTGGAGCCCTCGGGAGTGGGCCTAAGCCACCAGTCAGACATCCTTAGTGCTGATGCAGAAGTGGGAGAATCTCTCATCACTGCCACTGAACTTGTCAGCTGTGAGCCTGGCTTCTGGCTGAGCAGCACTCCCTCTGTGGAAGCACACTTACCACCAGGGGGCACTCCTCACTGAGTGTCTGCTCCCCTGGAGGTAAGTGCATGTCATAGTGACCACTCATTATGCTATTTGGTCAATTTGCATATTAGTCTTTTGGATCCATGTCTAATAATGCACTATTAAGAGGAAAATTAAAAATAAAACTTTTAATTAACCTCATAAAACAATAAAACAAAAACACAGAATAAGTAGCTAAAGGTTCAGGCAATTATTAATATTAGCTAAAGGAAGATATGGGAAATGCCACAAAATCAAGAACTTTATTTTTATTTTATTTTTCCCTGTGGCTACCATAGCTCTATTAATTTTAATTCTTATTATGCTCATGGCTAGAATTAGTATTTCACTTCATCTTGATAGCCTTAATTCATCACATATTTGGGACCTAGAAACCAAAAGTATTTTCTCTTTTTAAGCACACATAATACTATTTATGGTACACTGATGGTTACTATACAGCATCACTGAATTTAATGATTAATTATAGACTCAATCCACTTTTGTTCTCCCAACTTAGTTTATATTATTAACAAACCCATTTATCAGTGCTAGTTATTGGTGTATTACCAATGTACAATGGCTACTTTCAATGGCTTAGCTGGGAAGAACTTGATTTCTGTTTAATTCAAGTTTATTGAAAATATCTAGCTTTGCTAAGGATATATTGGCAATCATATCAACTTCCTCTGATAGTGACACTATTCTAATAGTAATTGAAAAATTAGATGGTTCAATTTAATAAGTTAATATTAGTTTCAATAGGGCCATATATCACATAGTTATAGGTACCCTAAATAATAACACTATCTTAATGGTTAGACTCAGTAGGGGTGTCGAACTCAATCAGAGAAGGGGCCAAAATCTAAAATCCAGCCTAAATCGCGGGCCGAATGGTTTACTGAACAGTCATAAACTGTCATTGTGATGGAAACGCAGCGGAGTGCAGTGATGACAGCGTGGTGCGGGCCACATTGCAAGGCCTGGCGGGACGGATTTGGCCCGCAGGCCTTGTGTTTGACACATGTGGGTTAGAGTAAAATGGTGCATCTAATGAATGCTCTAATTTAGTTCAACACTTGAAAATTGAAGTGTTTTTTAATTTGTAGATCAACAATATAAGTCAAAATATAACATGAACTATCTTATTTGTTACTATAAGGCAAAGAGGCCACAGAGTTAAAATTTGAATGAACCCAACAAGAAAAAAAATCATTCATTTATTTATTTATCCAGTAAGTATTTACTGAACATCAAATCTATTACGTTATCTTCTTAGTACTGAATAGTGGTTGGAAAAATGTGAGTCCATACCCTCAAGGAAGCTAAAGTCAATATTATGCGGTCTTGACAGTCCTGAACTAACTCCTTCAAGTAAGCTGAATTTTAGTTGTTAGCGTCATCTCAGATTGTGTTCAATTTAACATACTCTGTTATTTTTGGGAACCATAGAGACTATTTGAAATTATATCTATGTCTAAAAGGAATGGTGTTTTCACACTTACAAGTTTTTAGTACCATTCTTGAAATAAAATCCATGGCATTATATTGATATGCTGGACTCTTCTCATTGTAGGTTCTTGTCCTACAAAGTTTGAAGAATAAAATTTGGGAACTAAATTGCTTTTAACAAAAATGTGGAAGTTTATTGTAAGCATATACAAACTCCTCCTAGGGAGGGGTCCCCAATGGAGAAAACCTGCTCTCTCTCTAAAATGTGAAAATCCTAGTCCTCTGAGTCTCTTCGTCTACCAGTTTATAAATGCTGGAAGTGTCTCTTTATGACGCTTTCTAATGTTCCCTGTGCTTTCCTAATCGGCTACTTTCTCCCTTTTCCCTATGTAGTATCTGTTTCTACCCTGTGCCCCCCTCTGCTTCTTCCCCTTATCTTGTAACATTCTTCTGTCCTCTGTGTATGTAAGATAAACAACCTGCTGGCTTGGAGCTGTCTCTGCCCCTCAGGTATGCATTCCTCTCCCATGGATCTTCTTTCCCTAAAACTGCCTCTCCTGCATCTAAAATTCTTTCAATATTTTTTACCAAGTAGATAATTATTAGCAAGTTAAACAATAACTAGGGAGCCAAAAATCAGAAATCTTTTGAGTATTGTGACCATATATAGTGCAGTGATAATCATCCTAAATGATTAAGATAAGTGTAAATCTTCTATCATTGGTTCTATACACCATTACATGTTTGTGGCTAAAGTAGTAATTGGCTATGGAGAAAAAATTAGTTAAGTTAAATTATTCAATGCACATACATGCCTGAAGAGAAAACCAAATAAACTACTAGAAAATTCAGCTTAACTCATGCATTTATTCATCAACCAATACCTGTTGATTTCTTCCAGGTATCAGACATTTTAATAAGGAAATGAATAAATCTTTCTTACTTGATGAGTAAATATTTCTTACAATGAATGTTCCAAATTTACAAGTATGTACATGAATAGATAGCTATATATCAGTATGCTGTAATAATTTGTAAATTATGTAGCTAGACTTAGGCATATTATTCATTAGCACTACATGAAACTAACCTTTTCTTTTTTTATAGCCACTTTGGGTAAAGTATCAGAGGAGTATACTCAATATTTGAGCTCTGGGTTTTGGATTTAGCAGAAATATACTGGTTTATAAATCTGAATAAAATAATCTCAGTACTTTTCAGAAATGCATCTACCACATCACCTTTCACTTTCTCTGACAAATTTATGTAAAATAATGCTCTCCTTAAAATAATACATTCCTCATGTTAAATGTTCTCTGTGATTCTTTTGCTTTTGCGCTAGCTTTTCTTCACTGTTTGTTCATGTCGGTAAATTATTATATTTCAGAGAAACCATATCACTACTGATTTCTAATAACAGAACCTCTATATCTAAATATATATCTCTAATACATTCTTTATACTCACAGGGATATGTTTATAGATCTACTATATATACTTCAATGCTTGTTTTTAAACCCCCAAAGCACTGAATAATATAAAATCTTATCTGGTGGCACTGACTGTATGTATTAAATGAACAAGTAGCATAATATGTAAAAGAATAAAGCATTCCCGAAGGGACAGGAGATACATGTGTTTGTTTAGTGTTTTTTTGTTTTTGTTTTTGTTTTGTATTTTAACTAGTCTGATGAAATTAGTTTAATGTTCTTAAACTGTAGTATAAATCTTTCCTAAAGTTCATGTTTTAATTTTAAGCTCTTTAGGAGAATAGATATGTAATTCTCCAAATTGGGACATAGAATATGACAAAGCACCTAACATCATAAATGTGAATTTGCTGTTACTCCTTAACAAGGGGGATGCTGAGTATCTGCAGTTACCCTCTGTTCTCTCTCTGCTCTGTCTCTGCCTCCATTAAAGAAAACATTATTTCCTTAGGTCCTTGGTCCATGCTCATCACGGATACTATATGTATTTTATATCTGTTATTCTGCTGATGCGGGGGGGGGGGGTGTAAGTAAACAAAAGGAGACCTCTACTTACCTGCAGGCTAGCATTACTGGTCATATTTGGTAAGTAGTAATGATCAGTTTACTGCCTCATAAGTCTGAACATAATTAAATTTTAGAGTGTAGAATGGACAAATAACTCCAGGCAAAATGAAATGGTTTGTGTATATTAAATTACTTCATAAAATATGTACTACACCATAACTTGTTAAAAAGAAAAAGAAACACTAAAGCAAATGTCTTTGCTTATGTCTAGCTGGAAATCAGTGCCTGAGACCAGGGCTTAGTCTGTAGGAATAGTGCCCTTGGAGCATGTGGCACCAATTGGAGAAAGTACAAGTGAGGTGTGAGAGATGGTCAAGGTCCAGGTCATTGGCACTGATTAACCGTGGTAAGGTGGCTTTTGTGTGTTTTGAACAAATAGAAAGTATTGGTGATGGAATATGATTAGGCTTACTATTTATCAAATACTAGAGGCCCAGTGCATGAAATTATTGCATGGGGGAGGGGTGTCTCTCAGCCAAGCCTGCACCCTCTCCAATCTGGGACATCCCTCTCACAATCCAGGACTGCTGGCTACCAACTGCTCACCTGCCTATCTTTCTAATTGCCCTTAATCACTTTTGCCTGCCAGCCTCATCATTCCCTAACCACTCCTCTGCCAGCCTGATTGAGGTATAAGCCTTTACCTGCCAGCCTGTTTGGCCCTAACTGCCCTCCCTGCAGGCCTATTCACCCCTAACTGCCCTCTCCTGCAGGCCTGGTAACCCCCAACTGCTCCACGTGCAGGCCTGGGTCCTCCCCAAACTGCTCTTCCCTGCAGGCCTGGTTGCCCCCAACTTCCTTCCTCTGCCGACTTGGTCATCCCAAACTGCCCTCCCCTGCAGGCTTGATCACCTCAACTGCCCTCCCTTGCAGGCCTGGTACCTCCCAACTGCTCTCCCCTGCTGGCCTGATCACCTACAACTGTCCTCCCTTGCAGACCTAGTCCCTCCCAACTGCCCTTCCCTGCTGGCCATCTTGGGGCGGCCATCTTGTGTCCACATGGGGCAATCATCTTTGAACACATGGGGGCAGCCAACTTGTATATTGGAGTGATGTTAGATTTGCATATTATCCTTTTATTAGATAGGATTAGATAGGATAGAGCCTGGTACATGGGTGGGGGCCAGTTGGTTTGCCCTGAAGGATGTCCTGGATCAGGATGGGGGTTACTTGGGGTGTGAGGTGGCATGGGTGAGGTGTATGTGGTGGTTTGCAGGCAGGCGACACTCCCTAGCGACCCAAGCAGAAGCCCTGGTATCTGGGATTTATTTATCTTCTATAGTTGAAACTTTATACCCTTGAGTGGAGCCAAGCCTCTTGCTCAATCAGGGTCTGCAGACATTTTGTTGGGATTTATTTATCTTCTATAATTGAAACTTTGTAGCCTTGAGCGGAGGCCAAGGCAGGCCAGAATGGGCAGAAAGCTGGGCTTCCTCCATCACCAGAGGCAACTCAAGACACCTGGTCTTTCTGTGGCCGCAGCCACCTTGATTGGGTTAATTTGCATACTTGAGCCTGCATGGCTGGTGGGCGTGGCTTATGGGTATAGTGGATGTATGGTCGATTTGATGTTATTCTTTTATTAGGTAGGATTATTGTAGCTATTAGTTAGAGAATACATTTTAGAAAAAGAATGGTGGCAAGGAGATCAGTCAGGAAATTCTTCTAGATGCTAGGTGATGATGTCTTCCACTAGTCTTTAAATAAAGTGGACAAGTTAATAATTTAGTTGATGAATGTTAATTAACAGTTCACTACTATATTAGTTATTGGTGAAGAAAATTGAGGGTCATGGTAGATATCTAGCTATTTCACCTGAGTAGTTCTAAAGCTGCTAATACTGCATACTAATATGCAGAAGGCTTTTGGAGGAACAGCTTGAGGGAATAATAAATAGCTATTCTAGCTATGAGAAATGAGAAATGCTGATTAAGGGACATGTAAGCACTTATTTATTGACATGCAAAAGGCTTTACATAATTAATATATGTACAGCTTGATGAGTTTGGAGACAAATACATACCCATGCCATAAACCTAGCCATCACCTCTAACAGTTTCTTCCTAACCTCTTTGTTATTATTACTAGAGGCCCGTTGCAGGAATCTTCCTGCAAGAACAGGTCTCCTGGCGGCTTCCCTTCTTCCACCACCATCTTTTCTGCCACACCTCCCACCTGCTTCTTTCCCTCACCTCCCCCTCCCACCCCCCCACTTTTTCTCCTGCCCCCTCCACCCCCACACCTTCTGTGCTTTCCCTCCCACTGCCACCGCTATCCCGCACTTTTCCTCCTGCCACCTCCCAGTGCTTTCCTTTCTCTCCTGCCATCTCTGCCCCAACGCTTTCCCTCCCTCAGCCGCCTTGCTTTCTGCTTCACCTCCCTGTCTGGGAATCAAACTGTGACCTCCTGGTTCATAGGTCAATGCTCAACCACTAAGCCACACTGGCCAGCCAGAGGCATAATTTTAATGAGCCCATGTCTCTTTACTGAAGTGTAACACTTCAGAAGAGATCCTTTCAAATAATACAATGCATGCATAACACTCATCTAGATTGCTTGTTAAAATGTAAGACCACACCTAAAAAACACTTCTTCTAGAGCTCATTTTGGTGGATAAATCTCCCTCCAAGTAAAGCAATCCTATAATCCTATATAATAAGAGTGTAATATGCAAATCAACCAAATGCTAAAAACAAACAAACAAACAAAAAAAACGGTTAGTGGGGGGCAGGGCCTGAGAATAAATGTCACCAGGCCAGCCAAGGCACATGCCAATGGGCAGAGGGAGGGACAGCGATGGGGTGGCAGGGGTGGGGGATGGCCACAACCAGTGGTAGTGGGGCAATAGGGGGTGGCGCCATCCCCTGATCATGCACCTGGTCGCCTACTGTAGAGGGAGGCCAAGGGTGGCAGCACCAACAGGGCGATTCAGGGCAGGGTCACCCAGCACTGTCCCCAGATAGGCCTGCCAGGGTTTCCTCTTGCAGAGGGATGCCATCAGTGGCCATGGCACAACTGGAAGTGGGGCTGGCCTCTTGCCATCCATGGCATCCTGATCCACCCGCCTGTCACCTCTTGGAGAAGGAGGCAGACTGTGGCTTACGGGAGTGGACATGAACTGCCAGTTGGACATTTCCTGAGGGCTCCCAGACTGCAAGAGGGTTCAGGCTGGGCTGAGGGACACCCCGAGTGCACAAATGTTCATGTACCAGGCTTCTAGTCAATGTATATAAAAGCCCAAGTGACCATTACGATGGAATGTCCGAAACAACCAATGCTATGATGTGCAATGACCACCAGGGGGGGGGAGAAGCTCAATGCAGGAGCTGTCCCCAGCCTGCAGGCCCGATCACTGAGGGGGCCTGCCAGCCAAACTCTTAGTCCTTCCCCCAATCTGGAATGCCCCAATGACCCGATTGGGGCCAGACCCAAGGGCTGGGAAAGGGAACCTGTGCTGGGTGGCGAAAGACACAGCCCCTTTCCCAGGAGGCCAATGGCTGGCTTCCTTCTCAGGGATGGCAGCCAACCTCCTGAGTCCCTCTGCCCATCTCTTCCCCCAGCCAGCAGCTCCTTCCCTTGCCCCTGCAATGGTGGTTGGCCCCTCTCCCCAGCCTAGGGACTCCACCCAGTTACGATTTTTGTGCACTGGGCCTCTAGTGTTATATACCCTGTTTCCCCGAAAATAAGACAGTGTCTTATATTAATTTTTGCTCCCAAAGATGCGCTAGGTCTTATTTTCAGGGGATGTCTTATTTTTCCATGAAGAAGAATACGGTACACATTTATTATTAAATGAAAATAAAGGAAATTTATTACCTGTATACAGTACGGTACTACGGTAGTTGTCAACACAAACCAGATAAACTGTGAATCCTACAGTATCAAGAATTTACTCATTTATTCAATGACAATCAGGTCATCATCTTCTGGAACATCATCATAGCAATCCAATTCCTGAATTTCCTGGTGAATTTCTTGTGACTCCATTTCTTTCAGAATCAGTGGACCAAATCTCTCATGTTTAGCCTGGGGGACAGGGGGCGGGGGGGTTATTTTCTGGGGATGCCTTATATTTCAGTCAGAAGGAAACCTGTACATAGGTCTTATTTTTGGAGGAAGTCTTATTTTTGGGGAAACACGGTAATAGAAACTCTGAACACAGTTGACTAACACCCTTCTGTTTCCCCCTCAGAATCCACTATCTCATCTTGCTTCTACAAATTTGACTATTTTAGATTCCCCATATAAGTAAAATCACATACTATTATTTTTCTTCTATGTCTGGCTTATTTCACTTAGCAAAATGTCCTCTAGTATCATCCACATTGTCATAATTAGTAGGATTTCCTTTTTCAAGGCTGAAGTATATTGCCTTGTATGTACATACCACATTTTTTTTTTTATCCATTCATCAATGGCCATTTAGGTGGCTTCCACCTAACGTATTGCAACACAATGATCTGAAACAAAAATAAATAAATTTAAATGTATAAATATTATCAATTCCACAAATGTAATATTGATTGTACTAGGTAAGTTGTAACAAAATTTGTAGGCACATATATGTATAAAAATGTTAAAAATACAATTTATTCCAACCTTAAGATGTTGTTTATCAGTATGTTGGGAGGGAAATAATTGGATAGTGGAATGAGGGATCTTTAATAATATTTATAAGTATTTCATAAAAATAAAGAATATCCTTACCCAGCCAGCCTGGATCAGTGGTTAAGTGTTTACCTATGAACCAGGGAGTCAGGGTTCAATTCCTGGTCACGGCATATGACTAGGTTGTGGGCTTGTTCCCAGTTTGGAGGCAGCCAACCAGTGATTCTCTCATCATTGATGTTTCTGTCTCCCTCTCCCTTCCTATCTGAAATATATAAAAATATACTTCAAAAAGTAATAAAGAGTATCCAATATGGCAAATTTAAAAATTTTAGAAATAATATCTAAGTTCAGGACCAGGTCTAGAAATGGGTTAGAACAGAACTTTCAAACAGAGCTTATGTGATCTCATTGGTGAGAAGAGTGATTATGAGACTTAAGAATCTTGCACAAAATGATAGACATTCATCACAGGACACCTTTGGCCATTTTCATAATCCTGGCATTCTTTGGCATTTATTATCATGGTCTTTAATATTTTGGGGAACACTTATTTTAATTATATATTCTGATGAACAAAAAAGCCATGATTTTCAATGATTCCCAAATATAGAATTTAACAATAGAAAATCAGATGATGTCTGTGATGACATAATTTAGAATAAGGAGGTTTTTATTTGATTGCTTTAAAAAGATTTTAATTATAAAGAAGTATCAAATAGTGTAAAGCTAATCATAGTTTTGAATGTTTCAATGTTTAAGAAAATACTAGCATAAATAACTGCAAGACTTAATTTGGACATTATTTTTTAAACCCTTCTCACCAAATACCCTCTGTAATACCTGAATGTTAGTATGTGTAATGTCTAAGAGAGTAATTTAAAATAGACTCTAAGGTTTCTACACTAGCTCTGATATTTTCTAGTTTGTGACATTGGACAAAACCTCTCTAAGCTTCTTTATGATAATCTGTAGTGACAAAAAATAGTAGTTATTTCAAGATAGATTTTTGTACATTAAAATAGATAATGCAGATATACAACTTAGCAAACTACTAGGTAAAGTTAACTATTATTACTATTACTAGAGGCCCTGTGCATGAATTCGTGCATGGGTGTGGTCCGGCCAGCCTGCACAGATCACAGCAGATTGGGCCAGGGGGTGAGAGAGGTTGGCTGGCTGGCCCCACCCTTTGGTCAAACTCCCAGTTGAGGGGACAATTTGCATATTAGCCTTTTTTTTTAATATATAGGATTTATAGTTGTTTTAATTTTAGGAACATTTTTATAATCCTGAAATTAGATTACTAGTTCTATCATGTTGTTAATATTATATATTACATAAAAAATATCATTTTCTTATGAATTCAAAATTGGTAAAGAGGTCTACAGTTCTTTTCTCAGCGTTAATTTCTTGTAAGTGAAAGAAAAAATACAACCACCAAAATATACATTCAATACACTTTATCAATTAACATGGGGATTTCTGGAGATAGGATGTCAAATAGGGGAGAGAAAAGAAAGTTAAAGAGAGAAAAAGACAAAAGGTGAGAAGGAAAGAAAAGGGCACTAATTATTTTTTCAGCAATTGGTATGCTGAATACCATAACCCCACTTTCCTAATTAACTAGGTCAGCATTTCTAGTATGTGGTAGGGGAAAATTTAGCTCATTATTATTTCGCAGTTTGTTCATGGGAGGTAAATCATCCATATGGCTTTGTTGGGCAAAAATAATGATGATGGTATTTTTTTTTCTAGTTTCTCTGTCTCTATTTGAGTAATTTTGTTAGATAAGTGCAGTTTATTATTGATCACTAAGTTGTATTTGTGCTTCTGAGCATCTATGCTAGTTAAAAAAAATAAATGACAAAGAAAAATGCACAGGCATATATGTAGCTGAAACAATGTATAAGTGTTTTTTGGATTATGTTGCAAAACTTTCAGAAATAACACTATTTTATAAATGTGAACATGGATTTATATCTTTGAACCAGAAAATTATATGTAGTCAATGAATACTCCATTTTTCTCATAAATTAGAAGGATTTATCTTTATTTTGATATGTAGAATTCCAAAATTATTCACAACATTCAGAATATTCTGATTATACACCTTGATAAAAAAAAAAAGAAAACAACTATGCAACTTCCCCATATTTTTTTTAAAGTAAATATAAAAATCTCAGCTGAAAAAAAACTACCTCAGCAGCTTTAGAGCAGTTATTGTCTCATAACCTTCATTCATGTCAACATTAAATACATCTTGAATTTCTTTTTCAGTCAATAATCTCTTTAGGAAAATCTCAAGTCTCTTTCCATGTCTTGCTTGTGTCAAGTCATATCCATCAAGCAAAGAAACTCTGTGAAAGGAAATGTTGCAATGAGCTATAAGGGCAAAAATATCACCAGACTTTGTCTTGTGTTCCTCATACTATTCTGAAGCTACTGAAATACTTGGTGACTGGCCATAGAATTGAGGATGGAGATAGGGGATGTTACCCAGCCTACTGAACTCTTTCTTCATTGAGAAATATAGGAAACACCAATTAAATAAGGTATACTACCAGTAAGTATCAGTGGAAATGAAGAATGAGAAACATTTATAAACAGTGATAGCATAGAAGAGAAAGACAATTCATTTTGCCAGTTCTGTGTTATAGAAAAAAAAAAGTAATATCCTAATGCTGTTCTTTTGAGGTAAAGTTTAAGTAATGTAAAATGAAATTTTGTGTTAATAATAAATTTAAATATTTAGCTTCTCCCTTAAAAAAATGCATGTGACATTCCTAGACTTTATATCAAAATGGTGATAAGCTAGCACCATAAAACAGGTATTTTATTCTCAAAATTAAAGCTACAAGCTTCCCTCTTCATCTGACATGATTTGGTAAAAATGTCTACCATTATTTTAAATCCTTACTAAAAGATATGTTTTTATTGACTTTAGAGAGGAAGGATGGGATACCGAGAGGGAAACGTAGATGTGAGAAACCTCAATCAGTTGCCTCCTGAATGCCCCACCCTCCTACCAAGGATCAAATCTACAACCTAAGTATGTGCCTGGATTGGGGGTGGAACCAGATGACACTCCAAAACAATTGAGCAACCCAGTTAGTGTCTACCATTTAACCTAAAATATATTTTCTCTGCTTGAATCAAATCTTAAAATTTGTCTTCTTGGAATTATTTTTGTCTGTTTTTATACTGGTATTATCTTACCTAATAATAGACGAATGGTAAATTGACCTTACCTCCACTACACAACCAGCCAATCAGGAGTGATATGCAAATTAACACAATAAATATGGTGCTGAATTTGCATACTTAACTGTTGAATGCTGGGGGTGGGATGCTTGCATCGTTACCATGGCAACAACACAGGCTTTCTGCCTCACCCCTGGGCTCTCGGGGCCTTTGGCAGTGTGGGAAGGAGGAGCCTGAGAGAAAAGTGGCAGCTCCTGGAGCAGAAAGAGGTGGCTCTGGGGCCTGAGTGGAAAGGGGCTGGGCCGGAATGGAAAGCTGGTGCTGGCAGCCAGGGGAAAAAAAAAGCCCATTCTCGCACAAATCTATGTGCATTGGGCTTCTAGTTTATTATATTTCTAATGAGAGGGCAGGAAATTTAACTTCACTGTATTTCTTAGTAATTGTTTATGCGTGCTTATAGCACATGTGTGCCTATTGTAAATTAAGAGGTAAGAAGAAGTGTATCTCACACACTGATGGTGAGAGGGAATTGAATGGAAAGAATATTCTCTCCCTATAAAATTGCTACAAGTGTAAAAGTCAAAGGAATTCAGCCTCAAAACAAGAACAGATGCTGTAAATTTTACTGAGGTTCCCAGTTGGATAGTTTGTACAACCACTTCATTTAAGTCTATAGTGCAGTTTTAGTCCACAAAGTAACAAAACAAAAATACTATATTTTTATTTTTTATCTTTCATTATTTTACTTAGAAGAGAGATTATTGGAATCTTGATAATAATAATACAATCATATATTTTGCCTTACCAGGAGGTTTCCAAATCACTAGACCTATGTGTCTGACATATAGTACTGACTAATATTTTTATGGGTGTCTAAATGAATGAATACGTACATAGATGTTATCAGAAATTTAAAATACACCCCTCCACTGGCATTTTATATAGGTTATTTATTAAAATTTTATATAAGGACATTCTCTGTAAGTTAAAATAATACATTTATATATGGCAACAAAATAAACTCATAGATCTCTAATATAACAGGTATTTTTGGAATGGTTTTTAAAGTCTAAATATCAAAAGAAGTGGTTGGACTATTTTTGTTCCAGGTTTTGCTCCTCCTCCTCCTCCTCCTCCTGACATGATCATATGTTTTTGTTTTGTTTTTTTACTGATTTTAGAAACAGGGGGAAGGAGAAACAGACATAGTGAGATTGATCAGTCCCCTCCTGAAAACATCCCACCCTGGGTTCTAACCCACAACCTATGTATGTCCCCTGACCAGGAATTGAAATGGCAACTCCTTGGTGTATGGTCTCATGCTCCAAACAAACTGAGCCACTCAGCTCTTCTTAGTTTTAAAAACTCTCCTTATTTGGCTCATATTTCTTTAAACCTATAATTTGCCTTATAGAGATCAGAAACAGAAGATCTCTCTTACCACCATTATTTCAGTTAATAACAGCTTATATTGTAAACATTTTCATATCATCTTTTTCCTTCTCTGTTTGTGGTACATTTTAAGTACCTTCATGATAAATATCGATATAGCCAAATGTCAAATTCCTTTCACTTTAATGTCAAGACCCAATCTCTAATATATTACATAGATTCTGATTTTATTACTGTGGTTGTCAATATAGTCTTATTACTCTATTTCACATTTGATCTTTAATGAACTACCTGTGAGTTATGATGTGGGAAATATGTCAGGATGAGTAAATGATGGTCCCCACTTTCCTCCCAGCCATTAGATTTCAGTATTATGAGCTATATTTCACAAGGTTAGGGCTATATGACCTATTTTGCTGTATTCATTATCCACTAATCCCAAAACAAAGACCAAGAGAAAGGAAGGAGTATATTTTAAATGGATTCTGGCCATGGTTTTATGTGATGTGTTGTCTGGATGAACAGAATGAATATTGCTCACTGACCTTTCAGTTAAAAACTCAAGTTGTGTCATAAAAAATTTAACCCCTGCCTCACCATCAACAGTACATAATCAGATTATCTACTCACTGCCTTTTATCATCTCTGTACATGGCAGGGGAAAGATAAAACCATCGTTTTATGAAAACACCTATTTTTTTGGCCTCATGAGCAAACATTTGTAAGGATAGAAGTTGACAAAGTATAGTTTTAAAAGTACCACAAAATATATCACTGTGTGTTTTTTTTTTGTTTGTTTTGTTTTTTGTTTTTTTGTTTGTTTTCCCCCCAGCTAGCCTGTAGTACCAATGTAAACCAATCCTAATTTATAAAATCCTATGGTCCATAACATCCAAAATGACCGAAGGCTGGGCTGACTAACACTGCTGCCGGTGCCCTGACCCAGCACTGACTGCTGAGGGGGCTGCGTATCAAAGCCAAAGAGTCACCAGGGAAGAGAGAAGTAGGGTCTGATTTCTAGCCTCCATGGCAGCTGTTAATCAGTGCTTTCCTCTCTCTTTCACTTTGGGGGGGCCAGCAGCTGTGCCTCTTTTTCTCTCAGCATCTCTGGACCTCTGCTGGGGTGGCTGATCAGCACTGCCTCTCTGATCAGGCCCATTGATAGGCCCAGAAATGCTGACTGGCATAGAAACTAACCAATCAGAATCAAATCTGGATCAACTGTGAGGAGCCAATGGGTGCCTAAGAGGCAGATCTTTTGATGTTAATTTTCATAGAAACCTACCAATCAGAACCAAATATGAGTGAAGTGTAAGGAGCCAATGGCTGCCTAGGAGGTGGAGCTTTTGACGGATTGGGCCTAAACTGGCAGTCTGACATCCCCTAGGGGGTCCCCAGTTGGAAAGGGTGCAGATTGGGCTGAAGGATGTCCCCCACTCCCCTGCCATGTGTATGAATTTTGTGCATGAGGCCACTAGTAGTAACATAATGCTCAAAGATGATAAATGTTACCTAATCCACAAGACAGCTAGGCTAAGAATCAGAATTTTGAGAATTCTTACCTGAGAACATATTTGTTTTCCCTATAACCTCAGAAACAGAAATTAAGGATTATTTATTATTCCTGGGTTTTATCATCTAAAAATTTGGTTTTATCTCTATTTCTAAAGAGCAAAATATGTGATTCCCAAAAGAAAAATCCAAAACCTAGAACTAGCACCATAGGATAAAACTGAACCAAACTATTATGAGATAGAGTTGTATAGTCAAGCCTATACTAAATTAGCTTATTTGTAGTAAACCTAGGCACAGGAACATTAAAAATAACCACTTTTAGAAAATAAACCATTTTGGGGTTATTTGTTATGTAGCATTATTGTGGCAGGAGTGGGTTAATACAAATATTAAGGGTAATGCACTCAAGTTAAACTCTGTTTACCATGGAAATTTATTTAACCTTTTTAATGACTCATTTTTAAAGTCACAAAATAGAGATGCCTATATTTTCTCAGTAAAATACAAAATATGGTTACCAAATAAGAATGTGAATGGGCAAGAGACATTGAAGTGATGATAATAGAAGTGTGAGTGAAATAATAAATATAGCAAAAAAAGTTGGGCAGTATTTTATTTTTTAGTGGTTTCAAAGGCATATTAAGTTTGGGCATAAAAAAAAAATGAACTATAAAAATAAGAGACTGTGGCCATAGAATGGAGTGCATGCATGAGTCTGAGATTATGGAGGAGTTTAAAGTTATTGGTAATGACAATGTTTAGCATATGACCGTGCTGGTGAATATCTAGGGTAAGGAACTATATTGTAACAATATAAATGGAGGAGAGCCATTCAATGAACTCAGAGATCAAAACATTGCAAAGATTGACAATTTTCATAGTATTAAAATAAAAGATTAAGTATTAGAGAGTGTGACAGTTAATCAGGAGCTATATATCTCTAGGAAATGACAGAGAATAACAAAAGGATCATGGTGACAGTAAAGAATACTATTATTTACATTCTGATAACCAATGTGTTTGTTTTAATGGAGTAGGTATTGAAAGGGTTTTGAATGGGAATTAAGGGACATAAAGAACACTTATCACACTTGCAGGATTAAGAAAAACTGTCCCCATCTGCAGTGTAATTCTGATGCTGACTAGTAGATTTAGCATAGATTTCATAGGTTAAGGGCACAAACTTCCACAAGGAGTCTTGTTATACCAACCACAAGTTTGGGGTTACCACCTTACATTTAATACTGCAATAGAATAACTCAGATAACTCAAAAAGCACTGCACTTACTAGTTAATTACAGTTTTATTATAAGGATACAAATCAGGAACCAGCCCAAAGAAGAGACCCCTGAGTGAGTTCTTACTGGTCCCAAAGGCAGAGTTTCCATGTCTTCATCCATGTCGAACTCAATCAGAGAAGGGGCCAAAATCTAAAATCCAGCCTAAATCGCGGGCCAAATGGTTTACTGAACAGTCATAAACTGTCATTGTGATGGAAACGCAGCGGAGTGCAGTGATGACAGCTCGGTGCGGGCCACATTGCAAGGCCTGGCGGGACGGATTTGGCCCGCGGGCCTTGTGTTTGACACATGTGATCCATGGTATCAGGAGGCAATGTTCTCCCAGCACATCAATGTGTTCACCAACCAGGAAGTTCAACTGAGCTCTGGTCTGCTTTATTAGAATTTTATTACATAGGCATGATTGGTTGAATCATCCTATCCAATAAATGAGTAATATGCAAATTGACCATCACTCCAGCACACAAGATAGCCTCCCCCATGTGGTCAAAGATGGCTATACCCATGTGAACACAAGATGGCTGCCACAAGATGGCCAGCAGGGGAGAGCAGTTAGGAGGGACCAGGACTGCAAGGGAGGGCAGTTGGGGGGGGAGGCAGACCTGCAGGGGAGGGCAATTAGGGATGACCAGGCCTGCAGGGAAGGGCAATTGGGGAAGACCTAGACCTTCAGGGGCGGGCAGTTGGGTGGCACCAGACCAGCAGGGGAGAGAAGTTAGGACAACCAGGTCTGCAGTTGAGGACTGTTAGGGGTGACCAGGCTAACAGGGAAGGGCAGTTAGGGGCAATGGGGCCAGAAAGAGAACAGTTAGGCATCAATCAGGCTGACAGTGGAGTGCTTAGGGGATGATTAGGCTGGCAGGCAGAAGCAGTAAGGGGCAATCAGGCAGGCAGGCAGGGAAGCAGTTAGGAGCCAGCAGCCCAGGATCTGGCCTAAACAGGCAGTGAGGGGTCCCAGATTGGAGTGGTTGGAGGCTGGACTGAGAACACCAACCCCCCATGCATGAATATCATGCACTGGGCCTCTAATTGACACATAACTGAACTTGAGGTTTCTAAAAGTGAGGTTGATATCATCAGGCTCAAAGTCTCAAACTTCTAATCATATGGTTTATCTTTCTTGCAAGGTTAGTCTACATTCTAGTTGATTGACTATCGGCCCCTTGATGGTTAATGCATATCATAGTGAGCAGTTGAGCTGCCTTAACATATCATTAACATATTTCTCTTCAATTGGTTTGATTTTTCTGCCATTTGGTCTATTTGCATATTACCCTTTTATTATATATTAGGGGCCCAGTGCATGAATTTGTACACCTTGAAAGGAATTGTGATCTGTGAGGCTATGGTGGGCACAGGGGCCAGTCTCTGCTCATTCTTCATGCCCCTGCCCAGCCCCTCCCACTTTGCCAGCAGTCCTGCTACTGCTGCTGCAGCTCTCATGAGCTGATGGAGCTGGCTCCGCTCACACCTGTAGAGGTGTGGAGTGATTGGGGCTGGTGCCAGCAGAGAATGCAAGCAACGGCTCCAGTGCCAGCTGCAGGTGCAAATGGGGCCGACACTGGCAATGGGTGCAAGAGGTGGCTGCTGGCCCTGATTGCTCCTCAAGAGCAGGGGGAGGTGGAGAAGCCCTGAGGGGCAATTGGAGCCAGCAGCTGCTGCTCACACCTGCTAATGGAACTGAGTGATCAGGGCCAATGCCAATAGCTAGCAGTGGGTGTGAATGGTGGCTCTATTGCTGGCAGCGATTGGAAGCGGGTTTGGTGTTGGCAGCAGGTACAAGTGCCAGGTGGGCTCATGGTGTTTGAGAGCAAATAATTTTCAGTAACCACCAGAATCTCACCCTGATGACAGTGACTAGCAGTCCACCTTGGTCTGGTGCCCCCACTGACCTGTTCCACCATCCTACCGCAGCCGACACCCACCATATTCCATGCTCTGCTGCCTGCTGCTGACACCCACCGTGTTCCACACATGCCTCCTGGTGGTCAGCACACTTCATAGCCACCAGTAGTTAAGTTGTTTGGTAGTTCTGCCATTCGGTCTATTTGCATATTCGGATTTTATAGAGAGGATATTTTGCCTAGCAATACTATTGTTCTCTATTCTTTTAGTACTGTGTACTATTTGGTTTCTGATTTTCAAGGCAACTACTTTAAATTTGAAAATTATTTAAGAATAGACAGAATTTTTATAAAAAGGCACTTTAACAGCTCAATTGACCAGAAAATTTAGGGATGGTAAACAAGAGAGAGGGTGGTTAAGGAAATGTTGGGCAATGTAGCCATGACTGGAAAATATTATTTCAATTATGTCTCGCATAAAAAGTTGACATATGATGAAAGAGTAAGTGTCTGACCCCATAGAACATAGCTACTAAGTGAAAAAATTCTGACTTTATTGCATAATTTCCCAGTTTGAAATTCCACCCACTTTGCATTAGGCCTCTATTTGTAAGGAGGGAGTTTATCTATAATAATAAAAGTGTAATATACTAATTAGACTGAATATTCTTCCAGATGACCTTCTGGGTAAAGCTGGGGCTATGAGGGAAACCTGGGTCCTGGGTGTCAGATGGAAGCTGGTGCCAACAGCTGAAGGAAGGAAGGCCTATTCTTGCCAGAATTTCATGCATCAGACCTCTAGTTTTCTATAAGCTTATATTCTTTTTCATTTATTTTAAGTTCTTTATTGATATGAGCATAGGGGTGCATATATTCTTCCTGATTGGTGTTTCTAGTTTCTTGGGATATATTCCTAGAAGTGGAATTACTGGGCAAATGGGAGTTCCATTTTTAGTTTTTTGAGGAAACTCCATACTGTTCTCCACAGTGGCGGCAAGAGTCTGCATTCCCACCAGCAGTGCACGAGGGTTCTTTTTCTCCACATCTGGCCAGCACTTGCGTTTGTTGATTTGTTGATGATAGCCATTCTGACAGGTGTAAGATGGTAACAAATTGTCATTTTAATTTGCATCTCTGGGATGATTAGTGACTTTGAGCATGTTTTCTTGTGTCTCTTGGCTTTCTGTATGTCCACTATCAAAAAGTGTCTATTTAGGTCCTTTGCCCATTTTTTTGATTGGCTTGTTTATCTTCCTCTTGTTAAGTTGTATGAGTTCCCTATAAGTTTATATTCATAACTCATATATGATATCTTAAGTGTTCTAAACCAATTTATGTATGTCTGAATAGGGAAGTGAAATCTTGTTTAAATGAATTATTTCTACAAAACTTCCTGATTTTTAGTTTTCCTTTGATTCACAAATATCCTTGATGGATTTCTGCATTATTATGCCATAGGAACTCTAGAAAGAACTGTGACGTTTCACTGTATGTATCTATTCTGAAGTTAACAAGACTTGTCAGGAACAATAATTCTTGTTTCCCATTTAGGTTTCAGAGCCTTAACATAGCCAGAGAATGATACCTTTACAAATGTATTTTGTGAGCACATAATAGTGTCCCTCCCCCCAGGTTAACTGCTTGGTATGTACTTATTGAAATTAATTTGAAATAATTTAATAAAACTTAACTAAAATGCTCAGTGTTGCAAATTTATTTGAAAAGTAGATTGTCTAGTACTTTACCAGCATATCTACAGTAATAAAAGAAAAATATGCAAACTGACTATCACTTCACGATGCCCACCAGCCAATCAGGAGTGAGTATGCAAATTAACCCAACAAAGACCCCTGCTATGAGGAGTGGACAGGGGGTGGGGGGGTCCTACCGAAGCTGCGCTCTGGCTGGAGTGAAGACTGAAGGCTCTGGCCACAGCAAGACTGACTGTGGCATCCAGGCCAAAGGCCTGGGTCCTGCATGCTGGTGGAAAACCAGTGCCAGCAGCCAGGGAAAGGAAAGCCTTTTGCACAAATCTTTGTGCAATGGGCCTCTAGTTATAAATAACAGGGAAATTTTAAACAAATAATAAACCAGCTCTGATACTGATGCACGTTTTAGTTCAGAGTTTCTCTTACTTTTGAGCATGAAATGTATTTGTCATATTTTTTTTTGTAGCCAGTATGTACTTACTGAATTATGTAACCAACATAACTGAATCATTAATGTTACAATGGATCCATAAAGCACTATAGTTTGGTCCCATGATGTTTTTTAATGTATTAGATCTGCCAAAGTATTATTTTTCATTATCAGTGAGTAGCTTCTTTCCTTCTTATTCTAATGTTTTCATCCTTGACTTTGTTTTGCTGCTGAATCGCTTCTAAAAGGGGGGAACAAAGGAAGAAACCACAGCCATAATAACCAAGTGAGCAAGTCATTATCATTATAATTGTAATTAAAGTGCAAGAATAAGGCTCAGCATTATTCATATCACATAGGAAATCCTCAGAGGCTTCTGTTTAACTCTAAATATGTCATACTATCAAAGCATCTTAGGATACAAAATTACAGCATAATCTACTGATCAGGTCTTTAGGCCGAGTCTCTAGATGTATCAGAGCTCTGGTCCTTATGACCTCTCAAAAAATATCTTTCTGAGAAGTTAATAGTGAACAGATGTTACCTAAATCAACAGATGTTACAATTAGACAAATGGGAAAAATTGGCAAATGGACAGGCCAGAAACTCTGGTCCAATTCCTTAAAAAAAAAATCAATGAGAAGTTTTGAAGAGGTAAAGAGAGAGTGTGCAATCATATGTGTTTGCATATGTATATTAATTAAAAAGACTTTGAGTAAACAACTTTTACTGAAACATAAGTTTCAAGTGTTCATTTGAAATAGTGTATCCCTAATTATGGCGAGCAAAACTTTCTATACCACAAAATGTAAAGTTGAGTTTTCATGTTTATATCTCCTTACTTTTATTAGAGTCAATAACATTTTTTTGCTTTTTTTGTTTTTTGTTTTAAAATCTTTATTGTTGAAAGTATTATATATGTTTCCCCTTTTTCCCCATCACCCCTTCTAGCCCCTTTTTCCCTCCCACGTTCTTGGCCCCCACCCCAGGCCTTCATCACCTTGTTGTCTCTGTCCATGAGTTATGAATATATGCATTCAAGTTATTTGGTTGATCTTTTCCCAGTCACCCACCTATTCCCACCTTCCCTATGAGATTCCATGCTTCAATGTTTATGGATCTTTTTTGTTCATCAGTTTATTTTATTCATTAGATCCACCATATAAGTGAGATCATATGACACTTGTCTTTCTCAAATTGGCTTATATTGCTTAGCATAATACTCTCCAGGTCCCTTCATGCTGTCTTAAAGGGTAAGAAATCCTTCTTTTTACTATTGCGCAGTATTTCATGGAGTAAATGTGCCATGGCTTTTTTAAAAAATATATTTTATTGGTTTTTTTACAGAGAGGAAGAGAGAGGGATAGAGAGCTAGAAACATCAATGAGAGAGAAACATTGACCAGCTGCCTCCTGCACACCCCCTACTGGGGATGTGCCCGCAACCAATGTACATGCCCTTGACTGGAATCGAGCCTGGGACCTTTCAGTCTGCAGACTGAGGCTCTATCCACAGAGCCAAACCGGTCTCGGTCACAGCTTTTTTTTTTTTTTTTTTTTTTTTTTTTTTATCCCTTCATCTAGTGATGGTCACTTGGGCTGTTTCCAGATTGTAAATTGTGCTGCTATGAGCATAGATGTGCATATATTCATTCTGATTGGTGTTTTGAGTTTCTTAGGATATATTCCTCAAAGTGGGATCACTGGGTCAAATGGTAGTTCCATATTTAATTTTTTGAGGAAACTCCATACTGTTTTCTATAATGGCTGTACCAGTCTGCATTCCCACCAGCAATGTACTGTGGTTTCCTTTTCTCCACATCCTCACCATAACTTGCCATTTGTTGATTTGTTGATGGCAGCCATTTTGACATATGTGAGGTGATACCTCATTGTCAAAATAACATTTTCTTGGTGTCTTAATGTGCCCCTTAATGATGAAAACTGCAGGGAAAAAATGCTCTGCTCTCTTTCCCAGTGTAGAACTGCATCTTTTGTCAGTGGAAAAAAAACATGTGAACATATAATGCAGTGGCTACTGTTAGATTTGATGGGGAAATTAAGTACCCTGACAGAGAAGGAAAGTCTTATAATGAAGCAATACTTGACCCGGTCCTGTAGAATGAAAATAGCAAAGAAAGAGAAAAATGATTTTATCACAGAGAATGCTAAGCAAAACACAGAGCTCTAAAAGCACATCCTATGTTAGAACTCAAGCTAAATATCAGATTGGGACAGAAGAACAGGAGTTCTCAAATTATAGTGTGTGTCAGAACTCCCTGTATTTCTTATTCAAAGTGTAGGCATGAGAGTCCCATCCTGGATATTCTGAACTAGAAAATTTGGGGTAGTATCTGAGAATTTTCATCTTATGAAGTACCCAATTACTATGATGAAATCAGAGGGTAGACTGCATTTTGTGATATATTTCTCTAAGTGAATGGTCTTCACACTAGCATTGATGTCATAGCAAGCTAGTTATTAAAAAGTGAAGGGAAGCAAAGGGAATCAGACACTGAGCCTGTTTGTTTTACCAGGAAGGTAGAATTTCTTTTTAAAATATATTTTCATTGATTTTGTACAGAGAGGAAGGGAGAGAGATAGAGAGTTAGAAACATCGATGAGAGAGAGTCATCGATCAGCTGCCTTTTGCACACCCCCTACTGGGGATATGCCAGCAACCAAGGTACATGCCCTTGACCGGAATTGAACACGGGACCCTTCAGTCCCCAAGCCGAAGCTCTATCCATTGAGCCAAACCGGTCTCGGCAGGAAGGTAGAATTTCACACTCCTCAGGGAACCGCTGATTTATTCTTTATAGATCACTTGGTGAGACACAATACTGGGAAAAACCTTGACTCGCCATTCTGGTTATCATGAGACTGGCAAAATCTCAGGAGGGTCAGGTCTAGCTATCTATGTCTTAGGAAATCCTTTGGCTTATTCTGATGCATGGTCAATTTTGAGAATCTTTACTTGAAATTGGACAAATTTATTTAGTCTCTGTTGGCTAATAAATCTCATCTATTGACTAGTTTTCAGAAGTGGGCAATGCTTAACATTCCATATTTAATAGTAATGCTATCTGTGAAAATTGATAGATAACAATATATAAGCAGAAATATACCCATGCAGTTGAAATAATTCATTATTGCTGCCTTCACTCTAGTGGTCTAATTACAGATTCTTTCCTAATTTTATGGGCTGTACATATGGATAAGAATTCATATGTAATATCAAAATTGTGCCAACATTTGCTCTAACCTTGTTAAAGCAAACAGATTTTATTAGTCAAATTTTGGATTGTAGTGTAGATGTTGCAATTGAACTTCACCTGAAATCATATGAAACAGATTAGTTGATGGGTGTTCAATTGAAGTTATATAATTCCACTCAGAACAAAAATAATCCCTTTATTGTGAGTCTAGGCAGTTGAGGTAACATTAAGCATCTTTTAAAGATTTTTCATATCCTAACAATAAGTGCATAGGCTCTTCTATTTGTAAAGAATCATTATATTTCATGTGGTATGTGTACTAATAAAGTAAAATTTGTTCTTTGACTTTAACCTAACTGTGAAGAATAGATGCTAGCCCCTGTGTAAAATTACCTTTTTGGTAATATCAGAGGATAGTCTTCTTTTATACTTTTTGTCAGTAAATATGACACTTTATTTTGAATTTCAGATGCTAAAGCTAATGTGGAAGGGTAAAAGCATTATCTCATCTATCTATCAAAAGGATAGGAAAGAATAAATATTTATTTTTTCATTTATTTCAGAGAGAAAGAGAGAAGGAGAGAGGGAGAGAAAGATAGAAGCATCAATGCTGAGAGAGAATCATTAATCAGCTGCCTCCTGCATACCTCACCCTGGGGGGTCAAGCTCACAACGCAGGTATGTGACCTTAACCAGAATCGAGCGCAGGGCCCTTCAGTCCACAGGCCAATGCTCTATTCACTGAGCCAAACCAGCTAGGGCAAGAACAAATATTTCTGAATTTTGTCCTCTTCTTCAATAAAAAGATATATAGATTATTTGTTTCTCAATGGAAAGCGTAACTAAAATCCTCAATTATGATTGGAAATAATATTTTTAGAAGAATGTGCCTTGGTCTTTATTCATCTTCTCTTTTACTCTATTTTCTCTGTACCCAACCTCTTGTGGTAATGTACTAGCTCTTTGTGAGGAAATAAGAGGCCAGGGTTAGCCTGTACTTATCAAAGAGCACTTCTGAGTTGTTTTAAAATATAGCAAGGTCAATGGTTTTTAGAGCAGAAAAAGAACATGTTATATAACTATAGAAAACTGTAGGTTCTCCATTTTTATTGTTCATCGATTTATTATCAGCTGTAGTCTAGACAATGTATTCAAAAGTAGTGGAGGTAAAATAATAAAGCAAATTTTCTCTAATCTGCAGTTTACAAACTTCTGCAAAACAAAATAACATACCAAAGTAACTTAAAACAAAACAAAGCAAAAAAAAGCAAAAAAAAAAAAAAAAAGCAATGAAGAGAGTAATTATATAAATTATAGCTGTGATACATTGAATTTCAAACTACTATTTTGATAACCATTGATATCAGCATATATATTATTAGAGGCCCAGTGCACCGGTGGGGTTCCTCAGCCTGACCTGCAGGATTGGGCTGAAAATGGCTCTCTGACATTCCCCAAGGGATCCCAAATTGCGAGAGAGCACTGGCCTGGCCAAGGGACCTCAATGATGCAGGATCAGAGCTGGGGAAGGATGTGGGAGCTTGGTCAGGCAGGGAGGGACAATGGGGTCCAAATGGGTGTGTCTAGCTCATTTCAGCTGGATGCCAGCAGTAAGCTAACCTACCATTCAGAGTGTCTGCCCCCTGGTGGTCACTGGAGTCATAGCGAGCAGTTGAGCAGCCTTAGCATATCATTAGCATATTATGCTTTGATTGGTTGAACGGCTGACTAGGCAAGCAGACACTTAGCATATTAGGCTTTTATTATATAGGATTATAATTTTATGTCCTACTAGGGGCCCAGTGCATGAAATTTGTGCACTAGGGAGGTTTCTGCTTGCACCCTCTCAAATCTGCGATCTTTTGGGGGATGTCCAATTGCCGGTTTAGGTCCATGCTGGATTGGGCCTAAGCCACCAGTCGAACATCTTTCTCACAATCCGGGACTGCTGGCTCCTAACCATTCACCTGCCTGGATGCCTGATTGCCCCTAACCACTCTGCATGCCAGCCTGATAGCTTTCTAACTATTCCCCTGAGGGCCTGGTCACCCCCTAACTACTCCCCTGCCAGCCTGATTGATACCTAACTGTTCCCTTGCAGTTCCCATCACCCCCAAATGCCCTTCCCTGAAGGTCTGGGTGCCCCCAACTGCCCTTCACTGCAGGCCTGGTCCCCCTCACCTGCCCCCATGCCAGCCAGCTTGTCCCCAACTGCCCCCCCCGCCGCTGGCCTCATTGCCCCTCACTGTCATCCTCTGCTGGTCTGGTCACCCCTCTTTGCCCTTCTGCCAGCCTGGTTGCCCCCAACTGACCACCTCTGCTAACCCCTCTGCTGGTCTGGCCATCCCCCGCAACCTGCTGCTCAGTCACTTGGCCATCCTTCACTAACACCCCTGCCGGCCTGGTCGCCTCACCCAGCCTGCTGTTTGATTGTTACTGTGAGGGCATCATGATCAATTTGCATATTATCCTTTGATTAGTATAGTTTATATAAATGAATTGTATTTATTGACTTTATTCAAAAGGACTAAATGGCTTGTTTTACCTTTGTAAGTGGATATTAAATTTTCTTCTCTCCAAAATAAATATAAGATTGGATTAGAACATGACTTAGAATCTATTGAAACTGCAAGAATGAGTTCTTAGGGATAAGGTGATTTGCTTGTAGACAGATGAGACTTTGAATCCAAGTGGATCCAGGTTAAAGTTGGAGTTCTGTGACTTTGGGCAGCTCTTTTTAACCTTTCTAAGACTCTGTTGTTTCATCTGTGCACCTGTGAAGTAGTGTTAATAAGTATTACAACATATTGCCTATGAAATAAGTGATATGATGTTTGTAAAGACCCTGGCCTATGGGGTGTTCAACAAATTTTAGTTTTCTTGACATACATTCTTTTGACTAACTTCCCTTTTCTTATGGGCCACTTGTCAGTCATTCACTGCTTGCCACCCCATTTCACATCAGATCTCTGAGATGGCAAAGGAGTCTAACTTAAAAAAGAAATGTTATACTAGATACTGTTTCCCTATTATTCAAATAATACATGGTATACATCTACTGTTTACCATGCATTTCCATATATCTCAAGGTATAGATGGAGTAGGTGGGAAGATGCAGATTATAGACTGGAGAATTAAAATGATAGAGGACTTTTACTGACTGATATTTAAGACAAGAATGGTAGGAGGGGTAATTAGAAGAACACAAGGAGAGGTAAAAACATATGTAAAGTACCATTGACCTTCTGGTGTTGGCATCATGTAGTTATCTAAAAGTTTCTTGTTATATATAAGATGCTGTGTTTGCTACGTTTACCTATTTTAACATTTTCCATCATTACTAGTAAATAATGAAATTTTGTATTTTTTAGACATGGGAATATGGGGAGAGATATTTAGTATCTGCTTTATCTTACTTAATAAAATAGTAATTTGCAAATTGACTGTGACTCCAACACACAAGATGGCTGCCTTATGTTGTCAAAGATCCTGCTGCCATGGGGACACAAGATGGCCACCACAAGATGGCCAACAGGAGAGGGCAGGAGGGAGGGACCAGGCCTTCAAGGGAGGGCAGTTGGGAGCAATTAATCTTGCAGAGGAGAGCAGTTAGGGGTGACCCAGCTTGCAGAGGAGGGAAGTTGGGGGCAACTGGGCCTTCAAGGAAAGGCAGTTGGGGGGACCAGACCTGCAGGGGTGGGCAGTTAGGGGGAAACAGGCTGGCAGGGAAGTGGTTAAGGGGTGATCAGGCTGGCAAGAATAAATGGTTAGGGACAATCAGGAAGGCAGGCAGATGAGCAGTTGGAAGCCAGTGGTCCTGGATTATGAGAGGGATGTCCTACTGCCTGTTTAGGCCCAATTCTACTGGGATTGGAGAGGGTGCAGGCTTGGCTGATGGACACTCCTCCCCGTGCACTAATTTTGTGCACTAGCCCTCTAGTATTTCATAAAAAATCAGGAAAACGATCTACCATATATAAGAGGTTGCAGTTAGTGTCTGTTTACCAATGCTGAGAACCAAATGAAAAGGTATCTTTCTACTGGTTTTAATAACAATAGTAATTCTTATTTATTTATTAAGTATGGAAACAGTTACCTGGACCATATTAAAGACTGTCATGTACACTAGTGATGCGGTGATGAATAAGACATGAACTTATTGTAAGGAGCTCAGGGTCTATTGAAGATACTGGTTCCCATTCCAAAAAGCTTGTTTACAGTAGAGCAAAGTTGCCACAGAAATGGCAATATCACTTAAAGGAAAGAGAGTAGAGATACAATGGGAAGGAAGAGTTAATGAGGGAGCTAGGATGTTCTTCCCCCCCCCCTTTTTTTTTCTTTTTGAGTCTATTATGTAGCATCATAATAAGATTTTAGCAAATTATTTGATTTATTGGAAAGTAAAATAGTAAGGTAGAAGCAGAACAATGTCCCTTTTTCTCCCTGTGTATTACAGGTTTACAAAGGCATGTTAGCAATGTAATCTTTAAATGACTCATACAATTATGTTTTCTACATCATGTGACAAAAGAGAAGACATTATATAATGTGAATGCTTTGTAAAATACAATGATTAAGGCAATACTTTTAGTATTTCTGGTAAGAAAACACTAATACAGCATATTGATATTCTATGCTTTTTTAAGTTTCCTCCATTTTTAAAAAAAATTTTTACTTACCTAAACTGTGCTTCTAGGGAATATTTGAAAAGAGAGCACATGATGCAAAATTGAGTTATTTAATTACAATTGAACATATTTTTATATCATTAGTTGAGCTTGCCTGTTTAAAAAAATAAATGCTTCTTGTTAACTTTTAAACATCACCATATTTCAGCAATAATTATAAGTAGTGTTTGTATCCCTCCCTCTACAATCAATGTATATATCTTACAAGATAAAGCAACCATTAAAACTGTTGATCCTAAGAAGTAATATACTTGCCAAGAAGGATACTTGTGGTTAATTGGGCTCAAATTCATAAATAGAGTCTAATAACCATTTCTAGTGGAGGTTCTGCTGCACACTGCATTTCATGGTTAAGGCCATAGACTGAAATGCCAAACTCCTGACTATGTTCCTGTCAGCTGAGAGAACCCTTATAAAAAGTTGATAGAATCGTCTTTTGACCAATAGGCTGAGGTGTGCCCCCTCCAATCAGAGCTACCCAGCTATATGCTCATTTTCATCATTACTGATCTAACCAGTGCAGCTCCCTAATGGCCAATCAGAACACACAATTCTGGCCAATAAGGACAGTGCTGTTTGGACCTAACAGACTTATAAATTTAGATTCTCTATAAGCGTATAAATAGAAAAATCAGGGACCATGTTGGGGACTCTATTAAAACAGAGCTTCTTTTTGTCTCTGTGGACCACACTTTTAGTTTCTTCAGGAGGCTGTCATTCAGATTTTCAAATTGTTTATCGGAATAAAGTTCTTTTACTGCATCCCCCAGATTGTGAAATTCATTCCCATTAGATTGGCATCATAGACCTTTTGTTGACAAATCTCAGTTTTGGATTAATTCTCATGTTAAAATTATTTTATCTAACAAAATCTACGCATATTTCATGAAATGAGAACATTCTAGGAACAGAAAAAGAAGAGAAGCAATCAAATAGCATTGTTCTTTAAGCAGCACAAAGCCTTTTAAAGCTAGTGTCTTAACTCTTCTTTGGCAGAACCCTCTCAGGTAACCTGCTATTATTTTTATTGCCAGATCAGGAGGAAAACTGGCTGGGTTTCAGCTAGATTAAATGATAATTATTGACACACTACAAGTAGATGGTAATGCTAAAAATGAGTTTTCAAACTTAAAGCCTAATTCTGTTTCCATTTCACTAGACAGGGGATTGCCTTGGTTTTTTTTTTTTTTTTTTTTTTTTTTTTTTCCCTCAGAATTTCATGCAGCTTCCAGATATTTGGATTGAAATGAGTAACTACATGTTTTAATAATACAGACATACCTCAAATATATTGTGGGTTTGGTTCCAGACCACCACAATAAAGCGAATATTGCAATAGAGGGAGGCACACACATTTGTTGGTTTGCATCTTTACTGACCAACAGAGCAGCTTCCCAATGACCCATCAGAACAGTGCATATCAGAGGTCACAGTGTTACAGAAGACAGGAGAAGAACCAAGCAACACTTAGAGAGATGGAGTTACACTTTATTATTATCATTACATGCGTGCCAAGAGAAAACTGTATTTCAAATTCTGGCCCAAACATGGAGGAACTTTCCTTATTTATATCTTTTTTACCTTCTTTGTCTCTCAAATATGTTTTTTTTTTTTTTTTTCTGGTCCCCTTTGCAAGTTCTTAAAGAGCCCTATGTGCTGGGGCTTTGAGACCTCAACTAAAGACTTGCCTGGCGCTAGCACTGATACCTTCATCTGGGGAAGGTGTATGGCTTCTCTGGGATGGGAATAGTCTCATTTTCCTTATTATTTAAGCAAGCAAACATTTACAGAAGCCATGATAGCAGGGTTAAAATTTCAAACAGCAAGTTTTTATATAAGCTGGAGGTTACTATGCTTCAATAGTACCTGGATAAGAAGCAGAATATGAGATTGATTAGTATTTAGGAATGTATTAGAAACTGCTCTTTGGTCAGCTCCTATGGGAAAGAAAGAAAACAGTAGGATTGGTCTGAGTTACTGTCTTCAATGAAAGCCTCAGCCAACCTACTGGGAGTTCTAGAGCTGGAAGATGATATAAAGTTGTCTGAATAGAGACCAGAGGGCCAAACACTTAAAACCTGGCCCATGAGTCACTGGATGTGCTTATCCCAAGAAAGGGCCTGGCCTTGGAAAAGTCTATCTCTTCAGCCTGGACAGTCATAGGAGAGGTCAGATAGCTGAGACAGTTTATCAGTAGCACTCCCAGCAGCTGAGAAAATAATCAGGTAGTTTGGAGAAGTATTGTGGAAATTAATATTTCCCCATGTTCAGATATTTATACTTTATGTAAGCCCTGGTAGTAAAGACTTCCAAGTATAAAGGGATAAATAAATGCTACACAGGGATAAGCATGAACACATTATAATTCGTGTATATTTTTATTTATTGAGAGACTGCCTCAGAATAAAACGTTGAATGTCAGTTTTCCACATTCCCATAAATTTAATGATATAATATTCTTTTTAGAAATATATTTTAATTGATTTCAGGGAGTAAGGGAGAGAGAGAGAGAGAAATTTCAATGATGAGAGAGAATCACTAATCAGCTAACTACCTCCTGCACAACCCCCAGAAGAGCTGAGCCCACAACCTGGGCATGTGCCCTGACCGACCTGGAATGGAACCGTGACTTCCTGGTTTTTAGATCGATGATCAACCACTGTGCAACACCAGCCAGGCAATATAATATTCTTTATCTTTTATACTGAAGTTTCCCTTTCAGGGGATAAGTGTTTATAACTTAATGAATAAAGTTATTTTTGAATGACAATAAAATACATAGTAATGATTGCTTACACTTTTGAAGATATTTACAATGTGCCAAGCATTATTTTTATTTTCTTACACATACTAGTTCACTTAATACTCATTCCCGTCTTACTAATGAGGAAAAGGAAACTTAGAGAAGGGTTAAGTTATTTGCCAAAAGCCATACAAGTATGGATTTGACCTTAACACTCTGATACCAGGGGCTATTCTTTTAAACATGAAGTTATAGTGAATCTTTCATTTCTTTCTTGTAACTTTAAGAATGGTAAAACAATTTGTCTAAGTATCCTGATTGGTGACTATTTGTAGAAACTGAATGTACAGTTATATAACTTCCCCCTTAGATATCTGCCTTATTCATAATGTTCCAGGGGAAGATTGAGAGAATATTGCAAATTTGCTCTCACACTCTTTGTTTAGTTTTATATCCTGACTTTAAGATAAATTGCTTTCAAGTCAGAGAGAAAAGTGGAAATGAGAAAAAACAATGTCTGGCATATTTACCCTTAAAAACTATAACAATTTGAATGGACAAAGAAAGTAACAAAACAAAACATTTATCTTTCCTTCTACTTCTCTTCTGCGTTATTGTGTACATGCTTTTTTAAAAGTAATTTCTGAATCTTATCCCTCTGGGGGCAAAATACAGTTATTGTAAAATAACAATGAAAAAGAAATCTATCAGCTATTGCAGACCGACTTTATTTTCTGCACATTTAAACTAAGATAATACTTTACAAAAAGCATGTACACAATACGATAATACAATTCTCTAAATAATTGTAAATGCTTTTTCTGTTCTTAATTTTCTTTTGGTTTTCAGAATTGAGGTGTTTTTTGTTTTTTGTTTGTTTTTTTTCATGAATTGGTATGTGTGAAATAAAGAAAAATAAAGAAATAAAGAAAAATAAAGGATGTTTAGGGAAAATGGGATAAATAGAAGTTTTATACAGTGAGCTGGTGCCATGAGAAAATTCTGAATTTTTGGAAAATTTGGGCTGGACCTATCAATTATAGATGCTGCTTAGATAATTACATACTGTATATTGTTTGCTATGAAGTTCAATTTTATTGAATATAAAATTAGCTATACCATGATGAATGAAAATATCTTGTCTATTACAGATCAAAATCCTTTAGTTCAACCCGAGGATCTCATAGATTCCATTTGTTGAATTCCAAGACGTTTCTGGGAATCTTTTATCTTTTCTTATCTCTAAGGTTCAGGGAAATTAAAGAAAAATGAAAAGAAAATTAAATTAAAATAATTCTTAATATCATCATCTAAGGGTAACTATTGTTAACATTTGTGTGTATCCTTCCATTATGCTTCTATATTTACTTCATATAATCTTCAAATATTAGACAGGCTATTGAATTTGGGGAGGGGGGCGCAAATACAAAATGAAAATGCATGACTCCTTCTTCAAAAATTAAGAGTTTCAAGATGGTAACTACAAAGCAGTAAACCTTTTGTGCCTGGGTACCTGTCTAATTGCACAGGTAACATGCCCATGGAACTGGCCCTGTTTGTTTAAATAATGAGTGATGTTAAAGAACTATTAGCTATTCAGTAAGCCAAGTATATAGTAAATATATTGACAATAATCCAGGTGACTTGTTTGAAATTATTGTAGGTACTTTCTATTTCTGCATATCCAAAATATGTTAGAGAATAAAATTCATATGGAAATAGGAATCCATAGTTACATTATCACTAAGGGAGAATGAGACTAAAACTAACAAAAAACTAATAGCTAGCCCAGAAATACATGTAACAAAAAACAGATTAGAGAAATAAATAAAATATGTGTAAATGAAACAGCCAAATAGTAGTAGGTCAGAAGCAATCACTACAAGATATATCAGGAAATGTTTACTCCACTGTACTAAAATTAAGTTCTTAAAGAAGAATTGCATCATAGGAATATCTAGGCACATCAGTTACTTAATGTTTGTTAACACTTTCCTAAAATATCCCCCATTACTGTTTACCATTTTATACTTGCAAGTTTCTCATTAATACAGGAATATAGCTAAATTGTGGACTCCTTTTGCAAATTGGAAAAAAATGGATTGATTAGAGATTACTGGTAATGCAGTTTTGATTCTGCCCTTGAGAGACTAGGGATTTATTTCTTCTAAGACTGCTGTCACCTGCATTGAAAGTAATCAGCAAACCTTGAACCATAAATATAGAATTATATTTGCAAGTTGTAGAAACAAAATTATAAGCATACTTATTCCTTGCATATTTTTGACAACAGTATAAATCATCACTAGAGATTACTTTGTGCATTTTGGTGGCTAATTGATAAATACCTTGTTTCCCCGAAAATAAGACATCCTCCGAAAATAAGACTTATTTACAGGTTTCCTTCTGAGTGAAATATAAGGCATCCCCCTGAAAATAACCCCCCCCCAGGGCTAAATATGAGAGATTTGGTCCACTGATTCTGAAAGAAATGGAATCACAAGAAATTCACCAGGAAATTCAGGAATTGGATTGTTATGATGATGTTCCAGAAGATGATGACATGATTGTCATTGAATAAATGAGTAAATTCTTGATACTGTCGGATTCACAGTTTGTCTGGTTTGTATTGACAACTACCGTACTGCTGTACCCTATATAGGTAACAAATTTCCTTTATTTTCATTTAACAATAACTGTGTACCATATTCTTCTTCATGGAAAAATAAGACATCCCCTGAAAATAAGACCTAGCACATCTTTGGGAGCAAAAATTAATATAGGACACTGACTTATTTTTTGGGAAACAGGGTAGTCAACTTCTGTTTTTTCTATATAATAAAAGCCTAGTGTGCAAATTGTTCGACCAGGAGTTTGACTGCTCACATTGACATGTGCTTACCACCAGGGGAGGATTTGTGCATGGCAGGGGGAGCGGGGAGGATGAGGGGGGGTCGTTCCCTTGGCCTGGTCTGCAGGGATCTGACTGAAACCAGAAGTCTGAGACTCCTGAGGCATCCCGGATTGTGAGAGGGCGAAGGCCAGGCCAAGGGACCCCACTGGTGCACAAATCCATGCATTGGGCCTCTAGTATAGCCATAAAACCCCCACAAAAAGACAAAGCAACAACAATGAAAAACAAAATTCAATAAAATTACAGTTGGAACATATGAAAAAATTCATCCCAGCATAATTTATGGCATCACATACATAGAAACAACCTACTGTCTATCATTAGAGTTAAATTAGATAAAGATTAGATTATTTTTATTAACTGACTACTTGCCCAGTGCATGAAATGTGTGCACATTAAAAGGGAATTATTAGAGGAAATATTTTAATATTGCTATTTGCCCTTTCTCTATAATAGAAGAATTGATTTGGCCCTATCTAATTGATTTGACCATTCTTTTAGATGAGTAATAGTATCTCTTTAAATAATGGGAATATTCTATATATATATTTACTTATTTCTATTTGGTAACAACTTCTAAGAATGATGTAAATACAAAGAAGGGGAAGGGCACATGAGTCTTAGGTGGTGGAGGGGGGCAGACAAGGGGGAAGAGGGGCACTGGGGTCTTCATACTCAGATCTGGCCTTTCCTGTGAAACTTTAATTTTGCTTAAACAAAGAAGAGTCAAATAATTCTAAATTTAAATTCAGAAATGTTCCTTGCAAGTATACATCTGGGACAAGTTTATAAGGTGGGACCCACATACTATATTTCCAAATATGTAAAGATTATAAGTCAAAATATACATATCAATGTATTTTGTGCATTTACTTTGCCAAAATACTTTAAAAACACATACACACACACACACACACAAACACACACACACACACACACAAGCAAAACAAACAAACAAAAAAACAACCCAAAAGCAAATAAAATAAACCCCACAACCCTAGAAGGCCCTGTTCAATTGTCTGATTAATAAAATTTTTTAAAGTGACAGGACAACATTTTTAATAAATATTATCGCTCTGCATATAGATATATCAGTTCATTAGTAGACATTATGTTATTATAATTGTACTAGTGGCCCAATGAACAAAATTTGTGCACATTAAAAGAAAATTATTTGTCCTTTATAATACAAGTATTATAATACAAGGCCCTGCATAAAAAAAGAGAGAGGTAAAGCTCTGAGAGATGTTTACATCTAGACTTTCATTTCTAATAATTTCCTAAGTTATAATGTTTCTTGCAGTTGATGGTAACAGAAATAATAAATGAAAGAAAATATTCTGGGTTAAAAACTTTCCTAGAAATGAGATTTGGAGTAAAAATTAAATCTATATGTGTATTTTAGCTACAGGCTGGACAGATTGTACCTAATTATAACATACCATGTTAAAACATGCCACATAGCATCTATAAATGACACAAGGTTAGACATGAACATGTACATATTAGCACACACACACACACACATATATATAAACACCTAAAGTGAAAATATTCTTTCGTATTTTGAAGTTTTGAAAAAAGTTAAAGATTCTTAGGCTAATATTCTTTCTAAAACATCCCATAAAATGAAAGTTATGAAAATATAATATATATAATAACAGAGAGAAATAAAAATAAAATATTGTATTAAAAGAAGAAAAATGAAGACATTTTCATTACTATAATAATCAAGCTAAATGGGTGAAGCTTCCTTTATAAACAGCAAATCTTAGATTATAACAAAAGACTAAAATAAATTTTAGACAGAGCCAAATAATATAAGCTGTCAAAGAACAAACTCCTAAAATATGCATGTGCCTAAAACTATAGCTAAAAACACAATTCAGGTGGCAACAAGAAGTTGTAAGAATGTTTTCTGACCATTTGTTTTCTTGTGCACACCAGCAACTGAATAATAAGTTATATTTTGTAAGCATTTTAGCCTTTCTGCCCTCACATAGCTTATGCTTTTTCAGAAAACATTCAAATTTTACCTAAAAAGGCACTGTTCTATTTTATTTTAATCTTTATTGTTCATATTATTACAGATGTTCCTCTTCCCTCCCCCCATTGCTCCCCTCAACCTGGTGGAGGGCACTGTTCTATTAAGGGACATTACCATTATATTATTTATTCAGGTTATCTTATTATAGATCATTTTTACAATAGATTTCTGTAGCATAAATTTGTATTTTTAATAATATTTGAGTAATGCATTATGTACATATGCTTTTTATGTCTTATAGCAAATGTCTTATAGAAAAGTCAGAATTTTAACAATCTTATCCTTGGAGATATTATGCTGGCTTGTAATTCTCAGAGACACTTTTCCATATGTTTTCTTTCGCTTGTGAAAATATGTCATATGGGCAGTTTTCTTCACTTCAGAATCAAGGATGATACATTTTAATTTATTAGTTTTAGAAGAAAAGCACTCAAAATTGTAAAAGAAAACTCTTTTAAACAAAGATCTCAGGATTCCATGGCGATTAATCTCTCAGGGAATTTAATAGCATCTGTATACAAGTTTTTATTTTTTAGTTATAAAATCCATGACAGCTTGGCAAATAACAATTGGAAAATAATTCCCCAGGTATTTTCTACACCTTTGTATGAAAATAATCTTACATAATTTGAAATATGATACAAAGCTGAAGCTTTAGAAAAGCTACTGCTGAATTATATTGTACCGATATTACCTAAAAATTTGATGGTAATACTAGTGATGCTTGCTTTGTACTTATAATGTTAGTTTTGTATCTATGGATCACAATTCCTCTTTAGCATTTAAAACACTTTACAAGAGCAGGTATCTTGTCTATCTAGAAAAATTCTATAGTTATTAGGTGTTTAATAAGTATGAAATAAATCAGGTATTAAATTAAATATAATAATATAAATATTTTTCTTTATGACATTAAGATCCAGTGTTAGATTTGAAGGTCATAAAGAATAGATCTGGATCTGAAGGTCATAAATAAAAATGTTTGTTTATATTATTATATTTAATTTACAGATGAAATATTAAAGGAGGGGAAATAATTCACTATAAAAATATCATATGTGTGTAATAAATATAATTATGTTTAATCAAATAGAAGTGTATATTGATAATTTTATCATTAGACTAGAGGCCCAGTGTGCGAAATCATCTGAAACCCTGGACCCACTGCTTCATGAGATCCAGACTGGCCACGCCATGAATCCTATTAATGCACCTCCTGGTGACCAGTTGTTTGGTCGTTATGGAGTTATGGCATTACGGCCACTGGCTCTTTATAATATGGATTAATTTTGTAAAAATGCAATATATTATTTTTCATATATAAAGATTCCTGGAAAATAAGCATAGGTAGAGAGCAAGAATGCCAGGATAAACTGTTCTCCAACTTTCCCTCAGATTCATGATTAATATAATACATTAAATATAATAACATTATATATGTATGCATGTATGTTCACATACACTTTCACACAAGAGCATTATTGTCAAATATGATGGTAACCATTGACCTAAGTTGGAGTAAAGATAGTCTCTTCAATAAATGGTGCGGGGAGCACTGGAAAGCCACATGCAAATTAATGAAACTGGATTGCAGTTTGTCCCCATGTACAAAAATTAATTCACAATTGATCAAAGACTTAAATATAAGACTTAAAACTTTAAGTCACAAAGAAAAAAATATAAGTACCAAACTTATGGATCTGGTGGTAGAGAACATTTTATGGTCATGATCCCAAAGGCAATGGAGGGAAAGGAAAAAATAAATGAATGGAACTATATCAAATGCCTATCAACAATAAAATTGATGAGTTGTTAAAATTCACCAATGTAATTAATAGAGCATGACACACAGAATGTGCAAGAATTGAACAAGCATTGTTAAACAAAATAAGTCAACCACAAAGCATGATGTATTGGCTAATGCACTTATATGAAAACAATACCGGTTACTCCTGGGGTTGTACTGACTAGAAGGGAGCAAAAAGGGTATTCTAGAATATTTATGATCTGTTTATCAGACTTTCAATTACATGGACATGTAAGATCCCAGCTTGTGAGAATCTATTAAGTTGTATCCTTAGGATATGTGTTCTTTTCTGTATGATATTGTTTCCCAATCAAAAATGTTATAAGATAGAGAAAGGAAATAAGTATATTACATAGAGGTGAAAATACAGCAAAGTTTCATTTTCCCCATTATAAGTGGAAGGTTTTCCAAGGAAAACATTTAACTGAAATCTATATATTTATTTTTTTAAGATTTAATTTACTAATCAATTGATATGACTTTATTGATTGATTACTCCACATTAAAATACTAGCAGAGTGCAAATCTATTATTACAAGATATTGACATTAATAAAATCCACTGTTTTATTGATTCTTTTCAGTTTTACTTAGTTTTATGTTTGTGTGTGTATGCACGCACACGTGAAGTTCTATGCAATTTATCACCTATAATGGCTCATGTTGACACCACCAGTCAAGACACTGAGCAGCTTGACCATGACACAATCCCTGTTTTACCTTTTTATAACCAGACCAAACTCTTCTTCTTTCCTCCTCCACCATCCCCCGCCTTGTCTTTAACCCCTGGAAACCACTAATGTATCTCCCATTTCTAAAATGTTGTCACATCAAAAATGCTATATAAATAGAATTGTGCACTATAACTTTTAAAATAATTTTCCCTTCAGTATAACTCACTAATGATTAATCTAGATTGTTACAAGAATCAACGGCTTGTGTGTGTGTATTTTTTTCATTACTGAGTAGTATTCTATGGTATGTGGGCGCCACAGTTCATTTAGCCATTCATTGGTCTAAAGATATCTGGGCTAATTTCAGTTTGGGTATATTAGAATCCATGCCGCTACAAACATGCCTGTATATAGATTTAGTTAAAGCAGAGCAAATGTGCAAGGTATTAAAAAATAGATTAGTTTATTATTTTTATCCATATAGTTAAAACAAAAGCAGACTTTAAAAACACAGGTTGTGGTTTAAACCTGATATTTTAGCAAGTGGGGTCACTGTTAGCTTCTTAGCACTTGGGAGTCATGATGAGATAACTCTGATGTCAGTGTTGAAGAGAGACAAGGCACAGCAGTTCTCAACCAAGGCTAAACATTAGACACACATAAGGAGCTTTTAAAAAGCCCAATGCCTGGGGTACACCACAGACATATCCAATCAGAATTTCTCTGAGTGAAAGTCAGGTATTCATAGTTTTCCAGTTTTCTCAGGCTAAAACAAGGTGGGGCACCACTGGACTAAAGACAGGCAATCCAATTGTGTCTTAGCTCTTGAAATTCAGGGATGAAATGGAAAGGGATTGAGTCACAGGAGTAAAATAAATAGGACAGCCTGAGGGAGAAATGCTGATGTTCAATGATGAAGAATAAATGGGGAGGAGAACACAGAATGGAACACGTGGTTCCCAAGGTTCTAGGCTAACTTGTGGATTAGCGGAATACTTATGGGAGGGCGCTTGGGAAGTCTTTGGTGGTGATGATATATTTGACTTGATGCTGATGGACTCAGGCATCTGGCAATGTTCATACTCAGAATTATCCATCCATTTACCTCATAGAAATCAAAGCCCCATTTTAATATGAAAAACAAACTTCTATCCATGTTAGCAATCACTGGTGTTTTGACAAATGCTTCTGTTTACAGTATGCTGAGGCGATAACATTGTTTTCTGCGACAAACAAATTTCAAACCTGGATACTCACTGCCATAAACTGAAATGGAGACTCATCTTCCTAATAGGTGACATTAGTTATAGCTCTGCTGTGGGGTTGGCAATCGGGTATTCAAAACTTGGCAGCAGCAAAGAAGAGCCAAGTGGCTTTCATAATGCATTTTTAAATGAAAGTAATAAAGAAACTCCATTTCATTAAGTGCTTGAAGACAGCTTCCCAAAAATGCACTCAGTGAGAGACGCCCAGCTCCCCCGTGAGTCCTGTCACTCCACAGTAGATGAGTTTATTTTCCATAGTGGCTGAGCTCGGTGCTATTGAGTTGTTTTCCTTGTCACCTTAGGCAAGCTTGATAGTTAATGGGATCACTAATAGGATATACAGTCAGTTATGGAGTTCTAAACTAGCTTGGATTAGCTATGACTAAAATCAATTACCACAGTCCACTGGTCCACAGAAATCAGGGGGGGGGGGAATCTCATTTCTCTTCCTTGTGAACAGCTGTACTCAGTCCCCAAGAGGAGAAAAAATATTACTAGCAAAATTGATGCTAATTAGCACCCATGTTGGCAGTCAGAATAGAGACACTGAGAACATTTGTAAAATGAGACTGGTAAAGGGGAGTAAAAATTCGTCACTAAAATTAGCCAACTGTAAGAAATGACTTTCAAGTGATTTTTCTAAAAAAGCCATATTTTTCACCTATTCCACACATTAAAGGACATTTTTGTGATTGAAATGATATATATTATGCATTTCACTTATTTATATAATTATTTTTACTTGAACATATCCAATATCAGCAAACTTTTGTGCAACCACCAAATGTTACTGGCCTACTCTATATGTTTATGACAAAAACTCTCTCTAGTAGATTAGCATTGACAAGCTTTAGCCAGTCAGCAAAGATTGGTCTTTTCTTTAGTAAATGATAATCTTATTGGTTGACCCTTAAAATTCTACTTTAGATAGTCACTTATTTAACTTAATACTTTGAGTTTAAAATAATTTAATAGGAACTATATAGCTGTTCAATTATTTTCAACTTAATATGAATGAATTTTATATCATTACCTGAGCACATGTTGAGGGGAGAATAGCTAGAAGAATAGAAGAATCATAAAAGAGGCTACAAACAGGAAGTTTGCAAAACTTCCATACTTACTGTTGGGTATAAGTAGTACATTTATCTTAATCTTATGAAATTATATTCCAAGATGAAATATTCCTTGTAAAAGATTGTTTTATTCTAAAAAAGTCAATACTATGGTGGACAGCTTCATTGAACACTGACTTTGTTTTGGAAAAGAAATTCAATTTTGCTCCTGAAATTTACAACTGACATATAGGAAGGACTGATGTTGAAATTCAATCAAATATTTTTGTTGTCATTTTTCTTTGAAGATGGAATTGCCAATAGTGTAATACTGGGTTAGGCAGCTGGTGTGACAGCAAGCATTTCATGGAAATCATTGATTGTGGTGATGTTCTTTATTGAAATGTCCGTGCTTTCCTCTTAAAACAGTGGAATAAAGGTTAAGGTTGTGGGAGGGACTAAGAACAATTGTTTAAACTGCCTGATTAAACCTTCCTGGTAACTCAACTAACATTCAATACCAATTAACTTTTATATATGAGACAATATTTTCATTCTAGGCTGACCAAGATCCTAAGCAATTATCTTCCCTCTCCCCAAATGGGTTCTGTGTCCTTCATAACCATTTCTCAGACCTGTGCAGACAAACGTGCTATTATTTTTCCATCTTTAAAATATTTCTTGATTCTCATTCATCTTACAGTTATGTCTTCTAGTTTGTGATCATGTTTACAGCAATATTTTTGAAAGAATTGCACCTACTTACTGTCCTAAATTATTCTCGAAATATATTTTAAATCAACTCAAGTTAATTATTTGTCTCCTTTATAAATCAGATTAATCAATCTGACCTGTGATCTTTTTTTTAAAATATATTTTATTGATCTTTTACAGAGAGGAAGAGAGAGGGATAGAGAGTTAGAACCATCAATGAGAGAGAATCATTGATCAGCTGCCTCTTGCACACCCCCTACTGGGGATGTGCTTGCAACCAAGGTACATGCCCTTGACCCGAATCGAACCTGGGACTCTTCAGTCCACAGGCCGATGCTCTATCCACTGAACCAAACCAGTTTCGGCTGACCTGTGATCTTCATGTTAATAGATATGAAGTTATTTATTGGCCCTCATTGTAATAGAAGGCAATAGCCTATTCTATATTGGTTGATCACTTCCCCTTTTTTCCTTCCCCCGGATTTCAGGTTGTTTTACTTCCTATTTTGTTCCTTCTCAGCCTTCTTTTGTCATTTTTCTTCCATGATCCTTTAATGTGAGAGTGGTCCAGGATTGTCTTTTGTTTACTTGTATTCTAATTTATATTTGCTTCTTTGTTTGTTTCATCCACTCTAATGACTGTTGATACTATGTACTTGTTCTCCTCTTCTTATATCCAGATATATATCTGGCTACTTTGACAAACCTCACCAGAAAATGTGTTCATTTCCTTATATTTTATTCTTTATTTTGTTTTAGTTTTTCCATAACCATTTCCACAAATATTTTAATTACTGTTGTTGTAAACTTCATTTTTCCAGAAGTTGAACCAATAATTTCCCCATGGTCTCAACTTTTACATTTAGCAAAAGAAAGAGTTCATGATGTTTTTGAAGTGCTATATATTCAAGCCTCTCATTTTCTTCTACTCTTCCTTAATGATTCTGCTCCTATCAAATGTGCTTCATTGCTATTTAGTAGTAGCAATCATCTCAATGGAGTCTTATCTCTTTCCTCTTCCTGAAAGTGCTTTCTACCATCCCACCTTCCTCAGATTCTTTTTTGTCTTGGCTCACATTTCACTTTCTCAGTGAGGCCAGCTTTCTCTATCTTATTTATAACTGTGCTACTTCACTTCCAGTATTCCCAATTCCTCCTATTCTGTACAATTTTCTTTTATGTTATTCTACCTATCTCTTACTAGCATATCATAGAACTTACCTATCCATTACACTTACTGTGTGGTGTTTTATTTATTTTATTCTTTCTTCTTCCACTAAAACATGAGCACTATAAAACCTGGATTTTTATCTCTTAATGCTTAGACACCTAAAAGAGTGCTTGATACATAGTAGGTATTCAATTAAAACTTGTTGAACAAATGAGTGAATTACTGTCTTAGAAAGACAATTCTTGAATATATCATAACAGTGAGTGTTTTCCTATATCAGAAAAATGTTGGCTAACAATTTATAGGCTTTGTGTAGTATTTCATTAATTCATAAAAGCAAAAATTAATCTTTAATATTCTCTAAAATAAGGAGTCTTTAAAGAATAAACATGCCATCTATTATTTTATCACCTTTATATTTTGCAGGACAAAATTAAAAATAATTTGTACTGTGAAAAATACAGTATATAGATTTATAAATTAGTAAAATAATACAAGGATGAAAATAGTTTATCTTCTTTCTTGGTGCAAACATATTTATTTAATATATACAACAGTCAAAAGAGACTATTGCATCTAAGAAATCATTTCTGAAATCTTTAATTTATGAATATACTTTAAAATATTTTTATTGATATTAGAGATGAAGAGAGAGAGACAGAGAATTAGAAGCATCAATGATGAGAGAGAATGATTGATTGGCTACCTCCTGCACACCTCACATTGGGAATAAAGCCCATGACCAGGGCATGCACCCCTACTGGGAATTGAGCCATGAACTCTTGGCTCATAGGTCAAAGCTCAACCACCAAGCCAAATGAGCTGGGCAAAAATAATATTTTTAATAATAACTGATTTATCTCTGCTATCCAGATATCATAAGCACAAATTATTAATATAATAAAATACTTAGTAATCATATTACTATTTAAACTTTACTGAACATATACTGTATACTTTGTATTTTGCTGAGAGCTTTTTAATTTGAAAAATTATATATATATATATTTTTTACTTTTTTCTTTTCCTTTTTATTTCATTTATTGGAGTGACACTGGTTAACAAAATTATACAGGTTTCAGGTGCACAGTTGTACAATACATCATCTCTAAACTGTATTGTGTGTTCACCACACAAGTCTACTTTTTCTTATAACATTTTATTCAGGACTCTCTTACTGCATTTTTATATGACCTTATACTATGTGCTTCTATGTCTTTTTCTCATCATACTATAATTTTCTGGTGAAATTTTGTTCTATGTAGTTTGACACATAATTAATGATCAACTGTTATATTCTATAATTTAAGTCCTTGACTTCTAACACCATTAATTGGAAATTAGATTGAGGGGAGATTGATTATCTATAACATTTCCTGAAAATAAAATCTAGGAATCTACTTGTGAAAATTTCTAGGGGTGAGTACAATACAGAGACATAGCTAGATATGAATTTATGACCATATAATTATTGCAGTTATCTCTCCCCAAAACCATGAGGTAGATTTATTATGATTCTTTGGGAAATACAATATATTATGTGTACCAGAGTTTCACCAAATATAAGTTGAATCAATAGAGTTCAAATGAAATCATTGACAATGCTGAATCATCTAACAGTTAATTGACTTATATACCTCCCTGATAGGCTTAAGCTTTTATATAACATTAAAGCATGGGGAATAAGTCTAATAACAGTACTTCCAAAAAAACTAAAAAATATAGTATTCCTCGCCAAAACCGGTTTGGCTCAGTGGTAGAACATTGGTCTGTGGACTGAAAGGTCCCAGGTTCGATTCTGGTCAAGGGCATGTACCTTGGTTGCGGGCACATCCCCAGTAAGGGGTGTGCAAGAGGCAACTGGTCGATGTTTCTCTCTCATCGATGTTTCTATCTCTCTATCTCTCTCCCTTCCTCTCTGTAAAAAATCAAAATATATTTTTAAAAAAATATATAGTATTCCAGATATACTGAGCATTTTTTTACAGAGCATCAGTTTTATAGTCTATTATTCCCTTTCGACTGTGACAATGATAATATCATATGGATTACTTCTCAAATCTGTAGCTTGTTGCTGTAGGTTTCCAATGTCATATATTTACTGTGGTATAACTCTAGTCTTACTTTAGTGATTACTTTTCCTACCTTAAAAATCTAGAAAGAACTCCTTTACACTTTGTATACAAAACATGTAGAATAAAAATGCAATGCACAATTATGTGCTTCTGTTTTCTTTGCAAATAAGAATGAGAAGATGTCTTTACTTGGCTAATAATATACCTTGAGACATTCTAAAAGGAGGTGAAAGTTAGTAAATGAAATATGACTTCACATGTATAAAACTACATTTAATATTCAAATATAGTATTTTATTGGTTAATGTCCAGTTTTCTCCTTGTTGATGATTCTATTTTACAAATGGCTGAGACACACTAACCCATAGTAAGACACGGATTTTTGTTAGACCTTACCAAGAAGGTATTAGTACTTGGGGAAGCATCCAACCTTTTCTCCAAAGTTCTTCATCAAATCCCTGGTGGGCTGTCAGATGTCTCAGAACAATAGGTGGCATCAGCTGTTGCTTGAATGTATCATGACACCAAATCCAAACCCTGTGTAATTTACTATAGTTTTATTATTTTTAGATCCACTGCATATCTCTTCCACTAACATAAATCACACTTCTACAGGTGCTGAGTTTTGAGAATTTGAAACTTAACAAACTAGACCTGTCATAACAGTTGCTTAAATAAAGGAAATACCTCACAGTCATTTCCACCAAATATGCCAGAGTATCACAGCCCTGGGGTCACAGCTGGCTGCTGCTGCATGTTGGTCTTGCTTGGCTCAGACATGTCGTGGAAGTGCTTGCTATGCTGTCTCACTCCAGGTATGAAAAGGGAAAAAAATCACCTGGTTTTCATCAAAGAGCCTTTGAATATTGTTCCTCCTGAGGAGATTGCTCACTGCTGTTCTTTCATGTTTACCCTTTAGACTGAATCTCATTCAAAAGCTTTTAAAATTCATTGAAGATTCAATGCACTGCTCAGTCACAGTACTTTCTATAGCAGGCATCCCAGATTGAGACTAAGTTATATTCCTACTAAGATGTATGTGAGGGAACAAAGTGCCTCATGAGAAAGAACTCGTATGAAGGATATTGTGATGTTTGTTTCAAGGATGAAGGGTCAACATCAGAGCAAAAGGGCCATAGTTCTCCATTGCTTAATTACTCAAATCAGCTGCCAGGCTTGTACTGTATACCTCAGTCCTTAGGCAACTCCATGGAAATATATGATGGGTTTCAAATAAAAGTTCCCTTTGTCCTTTCCAGTATTGTCTACTTGAGAAATTGAGCATAAACACTCCTGATATACTATTGCCAGCAGTTTTGAAAACATTCAGAAGAAAAACTATGGGATTATGAAATAATGCAAGACAAACATCAGGGCCCTCAATATTGAGCATTACCAACTATGATAATTAGTAGAAACAATCTGTTAGCAGAGATCTGGGGGGTTATGACAGTCAGCAAGAGTATGTTCTTTAATGAAATTCAATATGAGACTCCATACCATCTTGGAGTAGGCTCTAACAAAATTAGTGGCACCATTGGTGAACATTAAGGCATGATTCCTACTTTTATGTTTGAGAGTAATGACATTAGTATCACAGAGAACTGAGTTAAAAGAAGACAGGCTAAAAGGATTGGCCCTCAAAACACCTTTGCAATATACCTCTGGAGGTCTAGAAAATTACCTGGCTTGAAGCTGAGGATATTTTATTGTTTGTAGTATGTAGTGGAGAAATACAATGAGTGATTTTAATTATTGTCATGCTATGCTCACACATCTGTTTAAAAGCCAGGAGTGTGTGGACAATATTCATGTGGTTGTTTAAAGTAATTTAAGGCAATCTCTAAGTTGAATGTAGAGTTGTTGACTCAGTAAGAGTACAGATTGAGTTTAGGCCATATTATTAGGATTTTTCCTGGAATAGAAATAAGTAAATAAATAAAATCAATACCTTCAGAGTTTATTATGCTCATTCCTCAGATAATAATAAATCTATTGAGTGGTGGCTTGGGCCAAACTTGGGGAAACCAGAGGACAACAAAGTCTATACTCTCAGGAAGTTTGTACTCTATTGAAAGAAAGAGACAATGAAGAGATAAACAACTTAATATGTAAACTAAAATTCATGTAGGAACAAGTGTTATGAAGATTCATGTAATAAAAATATTATGAAGACTGATAAGAATAAGATATCAGAAAGTACCAGTCATGAGGGAAGGCCTCTCTGAGCAATTGGTCGTGGTAGGAATCAATATGTGAGATTTAACAGTTATTGTTCTTAATTACTGGTAAGACTGTAATTTTGCTGTAACTGTTTTATATGTCTCTTTTCAATTCTCAAATCAAATGCATATCTTGGAAATTATTTGAGTGCTGTTTCACAACTGAACACATAAAAATATTGAATAGTTTTCTTATGGTATACATGTAGTCATTTCCCTCAGTTCTTTAGATGGGGTTTTATTCTATTTACAAATGAAGGTCTGCATTCTTCACAACTGTGCTTTTTTATCGGTTTCTTGTTCCATTTTATAATATTATTTATGTATATATCCATCTATGCTCACATCTATATACAAGACATAATTCTATTGATAACATTTATTTATATATAAATGGACATATAAACAAAGGTGTACTGTTTTAAATATTGATAAAAAGACAGATGTAAACATAGATAGAGAGCAACTGTTATAATTTTCTCTTAAGGTCTCTGGTCTTAAATATGGTCTGATAGCACAAGACTATGTCTTAAGCTTGGAGAACTTTCCATCTGTAGTTTTAGCTCTGCAGAGTTGAACAAAGACTAACCCTGAGGAAGTATGCAGATTATGCTGTCATTTCAAAAGGAAATGCAGCTGGTGTTTGTTCTGAAGCCATGGTCAATAGACAGGGAGTGTGCTTTACCAAGAGTACTTCCTTTCTTTTGGGTGTCTTTAGACAGCAGAATCCTCTGGGTGTCCTTCAAAGACAGCACAACCCTTTATTTTAATATTTATGTTCGCTGTAATAGAATCACAACATGTTAATTACAGTGTTTTCTTATTCATACTTTAAACAGAAATATTTTAAGTGGGCAGTTCTTAGAGCTATGTGCTAAAGAACCAAAACTAATGGGTGCTGTCCCAGTTCTCCAGAGGCTTAATATCCTTTGTGCATACAAGATACAGAGAAAAAAAAGTCAGGAAAATAGAATAAATAAGTGGGAAAACAAAACCATGATGACAAGCTACCGTGTTTCCCCGAAAATAAGACATCCTCTGAAAATAAGATCTAGCGCATGGAAAGATAAGACATCCCCTGAATATAAGACCTAGCGCAACTTTGGGAGAAAAAATTGATATAAGACACTGTCTTATTTTCAGGGAAACAGGGTAGAACAAGATGGAACAGTGCTAAGAGAGTAGTACTGGTATAGACTGTGCCTACAACAATCACAAGGTGCAGGTAAGATCACTTTGATGAAGGTGTGGAAACTTGTGCTGAAATATTAAAGAAGTTTATTTTGGGAGATCTGGAAAGCCATTGAAGAGCATTTGATGAAGGGAGTAAGATAAGAATGTTTTAGAGAGTAATATGTAGTAGAATGGAGACTATAAAGGGTATTTGATCAGATAAACATTATATTTTTAACATTAAAAAATTAGTCAATTTGTCAAGAAGTTATAAATTTAGGCTTTCCCATGCAGAAATTAGTGTTTATAATAAAATACTTATTTTCAAACAACACTGTGATATTTCTCCAATTCTTTTCCGCTACTTCATTTCCCAAGAGGATTCTTAGTTGCATAAATGAAATGCATAAATTAATTTCTTTCAAAAATGAGAAGAGTGCTTTGGAAATTAGATATATGGTGCCAAAAGGGAATAAAAGCAAATGTACAAACGAGGCCCACAGGGAAGGAAAATAGTTAGGTAATGGAGTGAGGACAAGGTTGGCAATCTTAGCAAAAATGAAACAACAGATGGGGTATAATTTTTGTGACTCTTCACACAGATGGTTCACCAGATGGAATCTGCTGGGTTCATACAGCTTATATGTATTTTTCAGCTGCTTATTATGATAGGCAAGTCCACTTATATGCAAGCAAATCTTTGCTGGTTTCAGGTTATTGAAATATTAATATAACAGTAGAATAAATTGCAAGTTGGAGACATAATATAAAGTGTTTCTATTAACTGCCATTTATAATTAGATGGAGACATGCAGATATGTTATTTGAAGACATTAGAATTCAGAAAGAACTCAGAAGTCATGGCTACAACATGTTATTCAGGGACTTCATGGAGGTAAAACGATTTGGGGTCTTTAATTCAAATTTCAACTGTTAACTGATTGTTATCTTTTGGAGCTTTATTTTTAAAAACAACTTTTACTTAACACAACAAAATACAGGATTTAATAAGGTTATAACTAAAGAATGATTTTTAAAAATCAAGAATATATCTCTATGTAAATGAAGTCCAATCTGTAGTGGGCATTAAATATAATATGTTGACTTTTGGTTTATTTTTTGTTAGTAAATTTCTACTAAGTATTATCATAGTAAATTATAAAAGTCATTATCTTTAGTAAACTTAGTTGTGTGTGTGTGTTCATGTGTGGTGTGTGCTAATTTTAAAAGAAGGATTCAGTACCATTAAGAACCATTTTCACTGGTCAATGGGATTTTTTAGAAGTAACAACTCTTAGATAGAAAGGAAAATAAAAAACAACATTTAAACAATTAATTAATTATCCTGTATTATGGTAACCTATATAATAAAAGCATAGGTAACATCATGCCCTCGCGCAGTGCCCTAGTGCAATGTTGTCACAAGATGGCTGTCACAAGATGGCCACATGCACAATGGATGTGGGGCCCAGTGGCCACTCCACGTGGTGAGGCCTGGGGTGTTCCACGGCTCTGCATGGCATGAAGGAGGCTGATCCCGGTGTCTCTGCCTCCTAGCGCAGAGGAGGTGGGTCACTGTAGAGGAGGCAGGTCATGTCAGGGGAGGGCAGTTGTGAGCGATTGGGCCAGCAGGAGAGGGCAATTGGCAATCAGGTCTGCAGAGGAGCAGTTAGTCATCAATCAGGCTGGCAGAAAAGCAGTTAAAGGAAATCAGGCAGGCAGGCAGGAGAGCAGTTAGAAACCATCAGTCCCGATTGTGAGAGGGATGTCTGACTGCCGGTTTAGGCCCAATCCTTGCGGGTAGTTGGACATCCACTGAGGGTTGCATATTGAATAGGGTGCAGGCTGGGATGAGGGACACCCCTCCTGCACAAATTTTGTGCACCAGGCCTCCAGTAGTTATCTTTAGGGCACAAACAAGTGCTCTATTTTATGTGAGAGCTTCCCTTCCCATTGTCACAGATGAAATATTAATTCAGATGATTTTAAATTCTAGCAGTTCTAGCAGGAGGGATTTTTCCTATTGTAGCTATTGTAAGGCATCAATTTGTAATCTGTCTGGAGACCCTACATCAGGCTAGAAACCACTATATATTTCAGACATAGTTCTCTTTAAATACAAATGCATCCGTGGCAGAGTGTTTTAAATAACACGTGTACCTAGCTGTATTATTTCCTAAATATTGTCCATTCATTATTTTATTTCAATCATACAGCAGTTATTTTGGGTCTGCATGACATATATGTAATCATCTCCATTTTGCAAATAAGAAAAATGGGCTTGAGAAAAACAAATTGCTAACTAAAACTTAGTTGATGGAAGAGCCTGGACTCTAACATACTGCTCTCCAACAAATACTTAATGAAAGCCTACTATGTTCCAGGTGTATATAGGCTTGTGCTATTCTGCTGGGTCCTCATATGAAGCATACAAAGGTCAGAAACCTAGAGGTCATGTCTATACATGAATGAAACAGGCCACATTACAGATTTCATTTATTCTTTCAGTAATTGGTTTTGTACTTTATAATAAATACTACTATTTTTAGTAGGGATTTGAGACTTTATAGGAGAGACACAAGGCACACTCTTACCACATATAGTACAGCATAATACAGTCCCAAGGAGGTAAAAGGTATTTGGGAACAGAAAAAAGAGCACCTAAGTCCACCAGAGGGAGTGGAAGTTTAATGGCCACAGTGACATTTCTGGTGATTCTTCAAGGAAAAGTTGAGACACTCTAGTCAGAAGAGGGACACGGTTTTTTCAGGGAGAAAAAATAGCTCACACAAAGTCAGTGCACATACTATATATGGAGATTTCACTAATGCTCATGCGTGCATTCTAAGCCATGGAGTGGCAGAAAATGAGGATGGGTAGGGTTGTGGCAGACAAACCATGACCACATCACTGAGTCAGTGAGAAAATTAGGGTTTCTGTTCTATAAGCAATGTGAACCTACTGAAGTTTTGAACAAAGGCCAAGCTGGTGAAGCGTGTGTGTGTGTGTGTGTGTGTGTGTGTGTGTGTGTGTGTGTGTGTGTGTTTTAAAAATGATTATTTGTAACCACTTAAGAAAGGTAGACACAAAGTTTCTGCAGTATATCATAACAGAAAATAATAGGGCCAAACCAAATGAGGTAAGTGAAAAAAAATAAGAATACTGAGAAGTTTTAATGGCAAGGGCATAGGTTATTGATTGCTTTTGGAAGGAGAAAAATATGAAGGGTTGAGGGGAGATGGAGATATATAAAATGAATCCCAGATTTTTACACTAACTTGGACCATTTGAGGGATAATTATGACAATCATCATGATAAGAACTAAAGAAGAAGGCCATATTTGGTTGGTGCTGATGAACTGAGAAGAAATGGGGGGATAGAGAAGGAGCAGGGTAAAGATTGAATTTCATGTTTAGTGGACAAAGTTTGGATTCTGTTAGAGCAGTGATATTCAGTAGGCAGCTAGTTATTGTGGTATAGTGATCTGTTGCAGATTTGTTAGAAAATAGTATAAATTTAGGTGTTTAAACCTTGGTCCTGAATAACATTTCCCTAGAACAAGTGTACAAAGTAGGAAATAAAGACAGTCAAGGATAGGGAACATCAACATGTTAGGTGCAGAAAAAATATAAAAAGCCTCTAAAAATTATGTTGCCAATTATTTCTGTGCTTCTTTGAAGTAATTAAATTTTTTATCTCTAAAAAAATCAAAGATTGTAAGTTCCATATGTAATGTATTTTATATATTTTGCCACTGTATGCTTAGTGCCTATAAAATGTCTGAAACATAGTAGGAACTGAATAACATTCTACTGCATAAGTGGATAAGGGATATTAAAGGAGCATTCAAGATAGGCTATAGAAGGAGTAATGTTAAATATACTGTGAAATCCGGAACAGAATAAAATACAATATATTCTCAGTTACCATATCAAAAGTGTTACTTTAAGAAGAGTCTGAAGACTTGAATTGACATATTCTGAATAATATCTATTTTTTTCCTCCTGAAACTAAAATATCATATTTTTTGTGGAAAAAAGATGAGAGGGATATGAATCTATCTGGGAAAATATTAGTTGAAATTCATTCATCATTTAGATAATATTAACACAGATAAATAATATCAAATTTTACCACAACTTAAGCCCAGATTTTGTGGCTTGTTCAAAATTATGCCTCTGTAACAAATTCATTTATGTCACAAAAATTGATTCATTAGATAAACAGAAATATATGAAAGCCAGCAGTCTGCAATTTTTGCCTCTATCTACATATAATTGTGTTTCTTTTTTTTCATATGCTGTAAATGAGCAATCACTATATAATCAATCTGTTTGACTGTAAAGTATTTATGTTTCTGAAAAATACCATATTGGTCATCTTAACCAATGTTTCATTACATTGATGCAACCTAAATCATAAATCCACCTGCCGTTTTGAAAAATGGCTGTGATTTAAGGTCTCATTCTCAAATGAATGTACAAATATTAACAAAAATATGTCATTAATAGAAAACCTATTACCAGGTTTTCTATTTTATTTCTTGGAAATACTATGCCTTGGTGGAAAATTTTGTCTCTGGGTGTGCATTTGTGTGTATATATACATACATATACACAAAAATTTCATACATTCTTTATAAAATACTAATTAACTGGAATATCCATCAGTATTTACCAGTGCTCTCATAATTATTTGTATACATATATAGTTCCCATTCTAGATTGCAATCTGTTTTAAGGAATAAAAGGAAGAAACCACTGTATATTTTAATGTGCATTTCTCTATGACTTCTTGCCCAATTCTATCTATATATTGTTTCTAAAAATATTTTCCACAAATGTAATTCTTTCTTTTTAAATTTCCTTCTTGAAACTTCACTGATTCTGTAAATAATTCAAGAATAAACTTTAGTGTGTCTCACAAATTTCCCATCATTGACTCCTGCCTAAACTCTGGATTTAACTCTGGCATTTCTGAGGCTGTTTCTTGCTTCCTTGCCTTTGATCTCCTTGATCCTACAACTTGGGATATTCTCTCTTCAGTTCACACTCCTCTTTCTCTGTGCCACCCCTTGTTCTGTTACTTCCTAGCTGTCTGTTTTAAAAAATCAGTTCATGATTTTCCACCTTTTATTGCTTTCTTCAATTTAGCAGTCATATCCTCATCTAGGAAAAGCCATCTTGTTTTGTCAGGACTTCTCAGATGTTCTACAAAAACTGCAAAGGGCTAGGCAAACCAGAATGATTGGTCACACTATCTGTCTCTACAGGTGGCATGGATGTTCATCACCTTTTATCTCTGATCTTAGATACTTTATTTCGTTCCTTTGAGACTTAGTTCTCATCTGTAAAATAAACATTAATACTCTATTCCTCATAGAGTTGTTGCAAAAAACAAAAATATCTCTAAAGACATAGCTATTGGACCATAATAGATAGGTGTTAAGTGATAATTCTTTAAATTATATCCTATTTCAGAGAAATGGAAATAATTGCTTGAATATATATATATTGCTAAGTGACCAACAATCCATCAGTCCAACTGACCAACTGGCTGGCCAGTACATATGATGTACACTAGCAATTTAAAAATAAACATAGACTTGTACATGTGTGGTACACAGAAAGCTCTCACTGGCTGCAATTGCATGCATGTGTTTTGATCTGTCATTGTCAATCATGAATTTGAGAAAGGGTGAATAATTATATTAAAACATTTTTCCTAATTAATTCCTTTCAATGTGCACGAATCCATGCACCAGGCCACTAGTAATATATAAATACTAAAAAAAAAAACAAAAAACAATAAAATATGTGATGAAAATAAAGGGTTAGTTCACAGAGGAAAGGGTATAAATTATAGCATAAGAATATAAAGTAATAATAGGACTTTAGCAATAATAAACTATATATGTTAGAGAAAACATATTTTCCTTTTAAGTATCTAAGATAATATATCAATAACAACATAATATCTATTGTCAGTAAGTGTGTCAAAAATCAATGTTCTCATACCCCTTGATAGAAATATACATATATAGGATTTATAAAGACTAATAGACACTGTGTAACAAAATGTCATAAACATATTATTTAACCAATAATTTCACTACTAGTATTCTATCAAAGATGTATGATCAGCAATGGCCTTTGCAACACAGCTTTCCTATGGAAAAGTTGTAAATAGTCCCAAAATATATATTATGATGAATGTAGCACCATACTATGAAATATTATAAAACCATTTTTAAAAGTGATATAAATCACTAAGTAATGACATAGAGAAAACACCATGGTGAAGCATTGTTACATGAACATAGGAAGAAAAATATTATGTGTAAGTATGACATATAATAAGATATCTAGATAAAAAATAGTATTTCTGCCCTCGTTGGTGTGGCTTAGTGGGTTGGGTATCTTCCTGTGCACTGAGAGGTTGCCAGTTCGATTTCCAGCCAGATCACTTACTCAGGTTGCAGCTCAATCTAGGTGGCATGCAGGAACCAACCATCTATGTTTTGCTCTCAGATCGATGTTTTTCTTTCACTCTCCCTTTCTTTCTCTCTCAATATCAATAAAAATATTTTTTTAAAATATTACTTCTGAAAGATTATGTGTGTGTGTGTGTTATAGAGAGAGAGCAACTGAGAGGGAGAAACATATAGAAATATACATTCAAGCAGTTAAATCTAGTTTGCACTGAATGAGTAACAGATTTATAATCAGTCACATAGGTATAAAGAGGTGATAAGGAAAGGGCAAAAGTCAACATACATTTAATATTTTTTCAGAAAGAAAAATTGGTTTGTATTCATCCCATGCCACCAATTCATTTTTAAAGTGTGTATTTTCACACCTCTGAAAACAGAATGCATCTTTCAGTTAATTGCTGTAGGTTAGTCACGTGGCAATTATGTGAAAACCAATCCTTGACCCCTTCTGCAGAGATCAAGAAAACACCAGCTTCCAAGAATCTTGGAATTAACACATGAATTATATGCTTCTGATGTTATCAAAAGAATTATTCTAAAAATATATTTGACAGGTTTTCTCATTTTAAACATGAAAATGGGAAACACTGCGTTTCGTTAAGGCTGCACAACATATTAATAATAAAATAAGTGTTTCAGTAATAACAGGATGCAAGCTATTTAATTATTCACCCACCATTAACTCAAGTATCTGTCTTGAGATGGGCATGGTGCTAGTTTGTAGACCCAGAACAAAGATGAAAACAAAATGCTTGACCTATAGGTACTAAATTGGGTCATTTCCACTCATCACAAAATAGGCTTGTAGTTAGTCTACAAAAGAAATGAACTAGCACTTATCCCAGTCAATCACTGGTTTCTATGATTAAGTTAATCTGTAAGAGTGCTTCATAAAAATTACAATACACAAATGCAATGCACATTTTCTGATGTGTGCTTCTTATATGCTGAAGTGGAGTCACAGACAGAAATGAATGCATTATCTATTAAATTGCAACTGGGTAACATCTATGGAAAAAGTGTGATCAAATTCAAATTGGATCAGGGATTAATAAACTTTTCTGTACTCACTCCAAGTAACTTCAAGTGAGTTAACTCTGTAATTTCTCCCCATTCCTACCATGTCATTGTTTTAAAAACTCAATTTCTGCATTTAAAAGAGAATCCTAAAATGGCCACTTGTGATTGCCCTTTATTACAAAGGCACTTTCATGTTGTGTATCTTGCCTGACATTTTTATATGATTTTTTATTTTTTATGAATCTAAATGGAATAACATTTACAACTCTGAGCTAGAAGACTTAGTACTGTGCTCACAGAGTGGTTTTAGCCAATGCTTCAGTCTACATGGAAAGGGTAATATTAGGTAAAACAACTTTAGTTTGCAAATAGAATATTCCTGTGAATATTAGAGTTATTTGTGAATACCTAAGCAATATTATAGGAGTGTTCCTTTTGATTTATATGCATATTGAAGAACTAAATCTGTTAACTGTGTGGCAAATTGTCACTGTAGTATAACATGACAAATATTTTGGGAGTTTAGAGCTACTAGTAGAAAATAAATCTAAATTGGCCTTAAGATTTATAATATTTATATTCAATATATGTATTAAATCCTCCTATGTGCTATCAATCTATCAGAAGCATGTACTCATATTTATGTTATTTCAAGAGTCACTTAGCAAACATGCTCTAGTCTTTCCAAAAAAGAGAAAGATTATAATAACTGAAAATCTTCAGAGCTCTGGAATTTTTGAGAAATAAAATATTCTTAAACAACCAGATTCAGAAAAATTGAAAATGTCTATACACTGGAGAAAGTATCCAAATATACAAATGCCTGCCTCTGAACTGAAAATGTTATTAAAATATTAATTCTATAAGTGGTAAGCCTATTATGAAGGTATATATATTAAAGTCACTGTTGAAGAAGAAAATATGGAAAGTGTCAAAAGGCTTTTCTTCTCTATCCCCTTCCAATTCCATATTATTCATTGACATGGAAAAAATAATATTAAACATGATAAGACAGATTGTCACCATTATTATCCTTAATATTTTGAATTAACTATTACTTATTATTTAAATATGTTTATAGAGTCAATTACATGTATGCCTGCCTAGCTTACATAAGTGATGTTGAACAGTTTGAAATTCTCAATTAGATGTATTTCTCTTAATTTTCTAACTAATATTTCTCTTAATTTTTAAATTACATAGTATAAACACTAACTAAATTGCATGGCAACATATTAGCTCTTTTTAAACTTGTCTCTGAAGTATAATATACATACAAAAAGCCCACATGCCATATATGAACAACTTGATGAATTTTTATAAATTATATCCATAAAAACAATTACCAGATCAAAAATCAGACTACCTATTAAAACTAGTTATCCTGGCCAGTGTAGCTCAAGTGGATGGATAACTTCCCTTATTCAAAAAGAGGCAGTTTTGATCTCCAGTCATGCCACATACCCATGTTTCAGGTTCAATCCCAACTCGGGTGTGAGAGGGCACTGTGGATATTTGTCTTTCACTCTCTCACATTCATATTTCTCTTTCTCCCTTCCTCTCTCTAAAACTCAATTTAAAAAAATACACACAAAAAAATAGGACTACCACAGAAGCTCAGGTTTGCAAAACCTGTGACCTATCATGCTGATATCATACTGACTTCAAGTAGCATAACTTAGTTATACTGTTTAATGTCTGTTGTTTACATACATAAAACGTATTCATGCATTTTATTGTGGAACATTTTCTCTCTCTTTTAGTATATTTATATACACAAACACAAAACAACTATATATTTACAGGGTGGGGGGAGACAAGGCATTATTTTTAGAAGTTCAGTTTCTTAAGCGTGGGCGCGCGCGCACACACACACACACACACACACACACACACAACAATAACAACTAGCATGTAAATAAAGCATGAAAAATGTTGGGGTTTTTTTAGTGATGTTATATGCAAGGAAAGAACCACCAGGAGCTAATATTATGCATTTCATTCTTATACTAAATTTTGCCTTAAAGTAACCAATACAAAGTAATAAGTTGAAAACTTGCTCAGTTTCTGCCAAGGCAATCTGCATTCATTACGATATTTTTAAATTACAATTTTACTGAGATAAATTCACAAAGCATACAATTATCTTTTTTAGAGTGGGTAATTTAGTGTTTTGTTTTGTTTTGTTTTGTCTAGTTTTGTTTTTACTATAGTCATAGAGCTGAGCAGCCATCACACTAATTCCAGAACATATTGACCCTGAAAAGAAACACCATATCCATTTGTGGTTAATTCTCATTTCCTCCTCCCCTAACTCCTCCCAACCACTAATTTACCTTATATCCCTATATATTTGCCTACTCTGGAAATTTCATATAAATGGAAATGTTGAGTATGTATGCCTTTGTGGTTAGCTTCTCTACTTTAGCATAATGTTTTCAAAGTTCATCCTTTGTTACAGCATGCATTACAACTTCACTTTTATTGTCAAATAATATTGTTTTATAGATATACTATTCATTAGTTGGTGGACGTTTGGATTTCATCTTCTTTTAGAGTATTATGATCAATGCTGCTATGAACATTCATGTAAAAGTTTTGGTGTGGGTACAAACTATTTCCTCTTGGGATTTTGCCCAGGAGTAGAATTACTGGGTGATACAGTAAAATGCTGTGCTTAACATTTTGAGGAACTGCCAACCTATTCCAATGTAGGTTCATCTTTTTACAATCCAAGAAACAATTTTGAATGTTGCAGATTTTCTATTTTCTCAACAAAGCTGCTTCTTTGTTTTGCCTTTCTGTTCTTTGGAGTGGATAATCTCAATTGGAGTAACTCCAAGTTTGCCACTTATTTTTTTTCCAGTTCAAATTATTTCAGTTTTTGTATTTTTCAACTATAAAAGTGTGTTTCTTTTTTTTTTGATAAATTTTTTTTCTCTATCAACATTCATTATATGTGAGGTAATGTTCTCATACTTTCTGTTAATTCTTTAGGGGTAGTTTATTATTTCTTTTAATACATGTATGCAAATGGCTTTAAAGTTTTTATCTAGTTAGTTCAAAATCTGGGCTTCTTCTAGACATTGTCTATGGACTGATTTCAAAGCTACCATGAAATTGGGGAGAGGATGATAGAAATAGGACAAATGAAAATTCCAAAGATCACTGTTATTAGCAAAATTAGTCAATTACCTTGAACAAGTGTTTTTTTTTTTTTTTTTCCCCAGATTGTTCCAAACCTTTTGTTCACTTCCAGAGTTTGAAAAACATTGATTTTGATCATTTTTTTGCCATTGTCCTCATTGCTTTTGTGGAGGAACATGATTTTGAGGTCTTTATAAGGTCATTTCAATGCTGTTCCTCTTCATCTGGATTTTTATTTTTATCTTTGCTGTACTCAGTTGTTACTATGGCTTTCTGGACACTTTAAAACTTGGACTCAAGCTGTCTTTCCATCTTCATCTCCATCTTCTTTGTGATAAACATAATACAATAATGTTGGACTATCCATTTTTATTAGAATCTAGTCTGCCTAGTTCAAGTTTGCTCATTTTGCTTTTGAAAAACTCCATTCATTGCATTACAAGTTAATGATAACGCTAACGATTATAATGGTAGCAGGTAAAATTTCTTGATGTTTTATCATTAACTATGTTCTATTTTAAAGCACTTTTCATTAATTATCTCAATTAATCCCCACAAAAATCGATGATGCAGAAAGAATACAAAGAAGCAATTTTAACAGTGTGTTATTCAGAGGAAACTAGGCTTGTTTATAAATCTTAATGAAGAGTTACAGATAAGGAGAAACACAGGTCACCAACATTTTTTAAATTTGGGTGGCCAGGTTGAAGTTACTTGACATAGAAGAGAAAAAACGGTGGGTTTTAAGGCAACAAATGATGACCTATATTTTAAAATGCCGAGTTTTGGGGATACTCAAGTGAAGAAATTCATCAAGCAATTGGATATATGAATCTGCAAGGCATGAGAGAGGTCAGTCCTGGAGGTTCATGTTAAGAATTATGAACATGTAGATGGTATATTTCAAATTTAGGAGTTGGCAAGATTGCAAATATAACCAATTCAATGTAGCAGAAGTCTGATGATGAAAATTTGGAAGTACTCTAAACTCCAGGAAAAATCAAATTGGAGAAAAATAGATCACAAAGAGGATGTCATGTGTAAAGAATATATATATATATATATATATATATATATATATATATATATATATATATATATATTACCTTCATTAGCATTATAACTTGAAGGCTTAATGTTAACACTATCTCTCAAGTACTGGACAGGAAAGGAAAATGATGAATACAGGTGTAAAGACTTGTGGGAAGAAAAGAAGGAAATTCTATTGATAGTAAGTAGAGAGGAAGAAGCTAGGTGGAGGACCTGAAGGAAATAGTGAAGATTTTAAACATTCCCTGGGGGAAATGGGAAAGACTGTTGAAAAAGTGTCAAAGTAGTCCATCTGAAGTGATTGCTGATAACTCTATAGTGGATCTGGATTGTAAGAGTTATATGATTGTGCCAGGGTTCAAAAACTGAAGACAGTGAAGAGCAGATTGCATTTCAGATTTCAAGATCAGGATATATTCATTTCTTCACATATTGTATTTTCCTCAGTTTTATATTGCATTGCACTAAATTTAAAAAAGGTATATATGCATGTAATAATGAAAACAATTTAGTGCAGAAATATATATTGGAATATTGAATATTTGTATTAGATTATTTATTATAGAAGATAGGAATCAAATATAGCAAGAAAGATACTTTTAAAATTACCATATTTTCCATGTAATCTGAATTATGTCTTTTAATGAGGCATAAAGTATGTCTATATGATGTTTTAACATGGATAAAAATCAAGACAAACATTTACTCATTGCTCTTAGTATCTAGATTAAAGAACAGTATTAGGGGAATTTTTAACTTATACAATATTATTAGTCCCTTATTAAGCATAAGATTCTAAACATATTAATGTACTTTTCTATATTTTTATTTTAAGCTAATTTAAAAAATTTATATACAGAATTTTTATTTATTGAAGAAATACATTAATTCCATGTACAAATAGCATAGAATTCTAAGGACTCCACAAAATAATATTCTCAAAATCTCATTTTTTATGGAAACCAACAATATTATGATAATCTAAAACTTAAACATGAAGTAACTAACAAGGTAGCAATTATTTGTAGTATAGAAAGATAACTAAATTTTTACAGATATTAATATTCTGGTTCGAGACTAATTATCTTCCCAATATACATAGTGGCCATCAGAATGGGTTAATGTTTCACAATTTTTGTTAATATTGTTATTTTTTTAATGCTTGGGATTTCACACAGCTATACTAAAGATTGCATGCATATATATGAATATATTTTCCAATTTTTAATTCACCATATTTTAACAAAATGTAGAAGTCTATCCTTAAGAAATAAAATTTGTAGTATTACTCATGATTCAATTTCAAATATTAAATCTCTTTGCTAAACTTTAAGTAACTAATTTAGTATTTTGACTAAAGACCAAATAAATAGTTTTTAAATTTGAAATACATTTAAAACAATAATGTTAGTATATTATGGATGAAAACTGGATATTGTAATAAATCTAACTGAAAGTAACTTCACAAGGTGATCTGATTATAAATCCCTATCTGGGCAGATCATGGTGGCTAGTTAGGCCCTAGTACATTTTCAGTTAAAAGTTTATTTTTTATTAACTAAGCCCAGTCTGTTGTTTTTTGGGTGTCTAAGTTAACACACCTTTGAAATGCCTTTTTTCTTTTTTCAGAAGCGTAGTCACCCTCATGAGAAGGTATAATCTTAACTCTCCTGTAATTTAATTCCACCTTAACTTCTCCCACCTTCTCCAATTTTTCCTGGTTTCCTCCTTAATTCCAAATGTATAAAATAAACTGCAAAACTGTCATTCTTCAGAGCATTTTAGTTCTTGCTTTCCAGCAATTCTCATTAGTTTGGCTGAAGTATACTCTTCTAAAAATTCTGTATACATTTGAATGTTTCTTATGTCAACAATACAGAACAGATATTTCTGAGAGGAAATGGATTTATTTTCTAGAGTTGCTATGAGAACTTACTACAACATTGCTGCCTTTAAACAATAAAAAGTTATATTCACAGTTTTAGAGGTCAGAATTCTGAAATCAACGTGTTGGTAAGAAGGCCACTCTTGCTAAGCAACTCTAGTAGAGAAATCTCCCCTACTTTTGCCAGATTCTGAGGAAGATGGGCATTCCTTTTTCTTGGTTTGTGGCCATATGGCTTCAGTCTCTGCCCCTGTTGTCACCTTACCTTCTCCTCTTTGTGACTTATCCTCTTCTGTCTCTTATAAGGACACTTGGTATTGGACTTAAAACCCAGCTGGATAATCTCCTCTTTTCAAGATCTTCATCACATTTTCCATATAACGTAATAGTCACTTTTTTCCCCCACAGAACACAGTATGCACTTGTTCCAGGGATTAAGAAATTAATATACTTTAGGGGAGGCATTTATTCTGCTTTCCAGAGGAAAAGATACAAAATCATTTCCCATTTGACTCATTTTTCTTCTGAATATTTTATTCATCTTTGCCATACAAAGTGTTAGTGGAAACAGTGACAGCTATATTTACATTGCACTAATTGGATAATTCCATTAATTGAATAATTACAAATCACTAATTTCCATCATTAAATTGGTTAAAGCTAAGCATCAACTGCTACTATGTTTAGCCTCCTATCTTAAACTCTCCCAAAATAGGGTTTTTGTGAATTTTCTTTTTAGTCAATTAATTCTTTATTCAAAATTTTCTTGTAGCTTGCTGAAAAATGTAATAAAAAATGAGGTAGTAACCTACTGAAAGTGTATTGTGAATATATGTTTGTAAGTCCAGAATATAAATAATATATAAATACTCAAAACCTGAATCTATTAAAATACTATCAAGATTAAAAATAAAAATAAAAAGATTGGGAATAAATTTAGCGAAAGATGTATACAACTTGTAGTTTGAAAACTACAAAATATTTATGAGGCCAAGGAAAGAAAGCCCTTTTTTAATTAATTAATTAATTTATTATTATTATTTTTTAAATCAATCTTTATTGTTCATATTACAAAGGTTCCTCATTTCTTCCCCCCTCTACCAGGTTCCCATCCTACCCTCCGCCCCCTCCCCATCCCCCATTGTCCTCATCCATAGGTGCACAGTTTATGTTCAGTCTCTTCCTCCCTCCCTCCCTCCCTTTCCCCGATAGTAAATCCCTTTTCAGATAATAAATCAGTTACTTAGCATTTTCTCATATCAATAATACCTCCACATGCCCAATGATACACTTCACACAAAAGACATTTCCAAATAGGTCAACCAGCCTCATCCAGGCCCCACCCAAGGCACTCACAGATCAATACCCTAGGGCTATACTAACTCAACACATCCAGATCTAAGCCTTCATCACTTGATTCAGCAGACCCTCAAGTTCCCGCAAGTTTCCAGCCATGTCTGAGAGACAGCCTTGGGGCAGGGGGAGGTGAGGAGCGAGCTGTTTTGGGCCTGGCTGCTCCGGGCCTGGCCTCTGTTGCTCTGGTTCGTTCCGCAACCAGCTGCTCCGGGTCTGTTCACTGCCGCTCCAGACCTAATTGCTCTGGACTTGGCTGCTGCTGCTACAGGCCTGGCCGCACCTGACTCGGCTGCTCTGGGCCCAGCTGCTCCAGGCTCGGCCACTCCGGGCCTGGCCGCTCCCAGCTTGGCAGCCTGAAAGCCCTTTTTATGGATCAGAAGATATAGTAGTATTAAAATGGTAGTGCTTCCAAATTGATATACAGATTTAAAACAATTCATATTAAATACCTACCTTTCTTTTGAAAGAAATTGACAAATTGATTATAACATTTTAATGAAATGTAAAGGACACAGAATAATTTAACCATGAAAGAGTTGGACAAAGTTGGTGGACTCACATTTTTTACCCCAAAACTTAGTGCATACCTATAGAATTCATGTCAGTATGATCCTAGCACATAGCTAGACATATAGATAAATGATATTAAATGGATAACCTAAAAATAAAACCTCATGTTTAGTGTCCATTGATTTCTGAGGGAATGTTAAGATAATTCAATGGGGCAAAGAAATTTATTTCAACAGAATATGCAGGGATAACTAGAAATCTAGATGCAAAAGAAAGAATTTGACTCTTTCTTTACCATACCAAAATGTAACTGCAAATTGTTCATAGACCTAAACATAAAAATTATCACTGTACTACTCTCAGAATGAGCAGTAGTAAATCTTCATCACCATGTGTTAGTCCAATGGTTTTTTTAGCTATGACATTAAAAGCACAATTGACAAAATAAAAAATTAATAAATTGAATTTTATGAAAATTGAAACCTTTGTTCATTAAGTACATATTCAAGAGAGTGAACAGAAAATCCACAGAAAATTGGAAATAAATCATATCTATGATAAGGAACTTTTATTAAGATTATAGAGCAGACACATAACTCAAAAATAAAGGGATCAATAATCCAATTAAAAATGGGCAAATAATATGACCAAGTATTTTTCAAAGAAGATATACAAATACCCAATAAGCCATTAAAAAAGCCATTAGTGAAATGTAAATCATTTCTACAATGAGATATAATTTTATACACACTAGAATGGCTATAATAAAAAAGAAAAGAATAAGCATATGGAAAAATTAGACTTATAATGGTGTGTGTGTGTGTGTGTGTGTGTCTGTCTGTCTGTCTGTCTGTCTATGTCTGTGAATATGGCACAGCTATTTAGAAAACAGCCTGGCAGTCCTTCAAAATGTTAAATATAGAGTTATTCTGAGCCAGCAATTCCACTCCTAACTATATACTTAACAGAAATAAAATGTATGCCTAAACAAGTATCTATATATATATAAAAGCCTAAGCAACTGTTCAACCATTCAACCATTCAACTGGTAGCTATGACATGCACTGACCACCAGAGGGAAGACATGATCAGCAAGGAAACATGGAACAGACTGATTAATCTCAAAGGGAAGGGGGAAGGGGAAATGGGAGGGCAGGAAGAGATTAACCAAAGATCTTTTATGCATACTAGAGGCCCAGTGCACGGATTCATGCACCAGTGGGATCCCTCAGCCTGTCCTCTGGGGATTGGGCCAAATCTGTGCATTGTGCCTCTGACAACCCCTGAGTCGTCCAGGATTGTGAGAGTGCTCAGGCCAGATTGAGGGACCACACCAGTGCACAAATCTATGCACCAGGCTTCCAGTTTGTACATAAGTGTTCATCATGTAGCATTATTCACAAGAGCCAACAACTCAAATGAACACCAACTGAAGAACATGTCTTCAAAATGTGGTCTATTCATACAAAAATATTATATAGTAATAAAAAAGAATGGAATATTCATACATCCTATGATATGAATGAACTTTGAAGCAGTATGCTAAGTTGAAAGATTACACAAAACATGTATTATATGGTTCTATTAGAGGTCCAGTGCACAACATTCATGCACTTGGGAGGAGTACCTCAGCCCCGTCTGTACCCTCTTGCAGTCTGGGACTCGTTGGGAGATGTCTGACTGCCGGCTTATGCATGCTTCCCTGAGGGGTCCTTATTACTGCCTCAGAGGTGGGAGAGGCTCCCACCACTGACTTTGTGCTCGCCAGCTGTGAGCATAGATTCTGGCTGAGCAGTGTTCCCCTGGTAGGAGTGCACTGATCACCAAGGGACAGTTCATGCATTGAGTATCTCCCCCCTGATGGTCAGTGCACTTCATAGCAACTAGACATTGGTCAATATGCATATTAGGGTTTTATTATATAGGATGTATATGAAATGTCCAGAATAGGCAAAACTGTAGAGACAGTAAGTAGATTAGTGGTCGGCTAGGCCTTCTCACTATGTCCTCATATGTTCATGTCTATGTCTTTGTTGATGTTTTAATCATCCTTTCTCATAAGGATATCAGTCATATTGGCTTGGGGTTAACTTAATTAAAGGTTTTTAAGACAGTCACCAAATAAAATTACATTCTTAAGTACTGAAGCTGTTGGAACTTGAACATATAAATTTAGGAGGGATGCAAACATGACCTAAGCAGGGGAAAAATTTGGCTCTGTTGACTAATGAGTTTGCCGACCACTGCCCTAAACAAATTCTTTCTCATTATATGTCCTTATCACATTTTTTAGATTCTGCATTCTTTATATGGGATCAGCTCTTGATCTAGAAACTATTACCACATTTGCAATATGGCACATTTCCACCAACATCATGAGGGTCATGGAAGCTCAGGGGGTATGCCCTCAAAGCTCCAGTATATTTTATACTTGGAAGGGTTTAAAATGTTGCAGCATCTATTAATGTTTTTCAATATTTCCAGTAAGTTTTTTTTAAATCCCAAATTCCTGGGTCTTATACTGAAAATCTAAACCCGGAAATGGAATCTGAATCTCAAAGGGAAAGGTGTCACATTTTTAAGCCACACAGGGGTGCTCCTATAGCCCGTTAATGAACTGGTGCTCAGAGTGTGCCCTGCATTCAGCTCAGTCATTCCTCAGTCTAAGAAGGCACTTTCCCCAAGTGTGGGCCTGGAAAACTATCATATACTGACTGTGCTCTCAAGATAGAGTCAATTTTCTCATTCTCCTCTCTGATATTTTTTTAAATTTGTATTATCAGTGAAGTATTCTATCATGTAGGAGTTCCTGACTGTTATTTATGCAGTTATGACAACTTTGCGCTGAATAAATGTGCATATCACACATAACATTTCTTTTTATTAGATCGTTGGATCAAACACAAATGTAACTAAACTTCTGAAAACTTATATGGGTAAAAGTAGTTATATGCAATATTTTATTTCCTAGAATGGTTGCAAAATATCACAGTACAAAATAAAAGGGGGAATTTAGAACTAAAAAAAAAAATTAAAAAAAAAATTAACTAGATGCTTTGCCTGTGGCCTAGGAAAAAGAACAATGTGTTTCAAATTAAATAGACTTTTAATCCTGCTGTAAAAAAAAAAAAAAAAATTAACCACCAGAGAGAATTTATTAGAAGTAATAATCCTTTGCACTTATATAGCATGCTTTAATTTCAAAGTGCCTCCCATGAATTATTTAATGTCTCAGAAGTCAGTCTATAGCTCATGATATGGAGCTTTGTTATTTGACTGTTCTTCAGAGGCTCCAGGGCCCAGGTCTTTGCCCCCCTATCCCCAATGTTTGGATGCTTTGTGCCTCTCCATACCTTTCTATGTCTGCCCAGCTCTGATACTTTCCTAAGTTCCTAACCTAGGAAGTGTATTTTTTACTTTCCCCTATGGTTACAGATCTTTTGCATTTCATCCTGGAGAGCGGTGAAGCAGAATTTGAACTATTTTTATATAGCATCATTTTCCATTCCATGGTCAGTCTTTATCAGTGGACTATAAGTTATTTATAAACTGAGATATGTTCCCATCTATTCCAGCATCGTGTAAGCCATTTAAAAGGCACTCTATAAAATGTGTTGACTAAGTATTAATAGATTAATATATATTAATATCCCCATTTGAAGTTAAGTATAAATCAAGCCTGACTGAAGCGGAGATGTTGGCATGAGGTAATATACCAAACATACAGCCCAGGCAGAAATTCCCTGAGGGAGTTTCCAAAGGGAATGAGTGCTGCCTTACTTAACTTGCATTCTGAGTGCACTGTGAGAACCAAAGAGGACATATCATCACCTCAATTTCGCAAAACAGGAAACTGTGACAAGGGATATCAAGTGATGAATTGAAGTGTTTTGTATGCGTTTTCCAAAAGCCAAACCTGAGATAGAGATTTGGGTGTAGCCAAGACTGATTTGGCTCAGTGGATACAGCATTTTGAAAGGTCCCAGGTTCATTCTGGTCAAGGGCATGTACCTTGGTTGCGGGCACATCCCCAGTAGGGAGTGTGCAAGAGGCAGCTTATCAATGATTCTCTCTCATCGATGTTTCTAACTCTCTCTCTCTCCCTTCCTCTCTATAAAATATCAACAAAATATATTTTAAAAAATATTTGGGTGTAGATGGTAGAAAATCTGGGAATTATCTGTAGAGCTTTATGTGTGGCTCCTAATCAGAGAAACTGAATGCAGTGTCTATAATTTAATTGTTTCATGTTTTAATAATAGGAATAGCAATCATGGTGTATAACATTGATCAGACACTTTTTATGTGCTAGGCATTGTGTGAGAACATTTTAATGGACTATCTCATTTCATTTTCACAAAAATCATATGTAGTAGTTAATATTATCATCCTCATTTTATACGACAGGAAACTGAAGTTTAGTGAATTGGTTTGTGGTGGACAGCACATGGTTTAAAATCTGATGATTTGGGACACGAATCTTATCTTTACATCTGTGATGTGTGTGATTTAATAGAACTAGGTTTCATTTATATAAAAAGGGAGTAGATTAGTATGTTACAGGTTTGCTTGATAATTAAATGTGGTAATATATGCAGCATGTGACTGGCATATATGATGTTCTATTGATAAAAGCCCTTTTCTATGTGTTCCCCTCTAACTTGTAAATTCAATGAAGACAGACTGTATCTGCTTTGTGTATTCTTCTCAATGCACAGTAGGACTTTTAATGCTTATAAGTGGCAGAATTATTGAAATTCCTTATCCGAGGGTCTTTTTTATCTGCTGGAATTGAATCAGAAACAAGCTCTCAGGACAGATGAATTCATGATTTAAAACCATTTGGCTCCCTGGTCCTTAAAATAGCACTGCATCAATTAAACATGTATTTTATAATAATATGAATTATAATAATTGAAGCAAGATTTATCACAAGATCATAGGAAATTAATTGTCTTTACATTTTCAACCTGAGATTCTAGGTGCATATGTCCCTTAAAAACAATTCTAAATACCAATGTATCCCTGAAAGATATCCACGTTCTTCCTTTTCTTTCCCCCATTTTATCTCCATCCTTCCCTCAATTTTTTAAAATTGATATTTGCTGTCTTTATTTGTTGCTATCTCCTTTCCCTAGCCCTTTATTGAAGAAAACACAAGGTTATAAAATTTTCCTCAATAAGAGTCATTCATGCAACAGCAGTGTTCTTTCTCAGGTTTGATTGGAGGAAGTGGTAGAGGAGGAACAAGTGATTAATATGTTTTATGGGGAAATCCTATGATAATAAAAATACCTCCTCTTATAGCCATGTCCACTTACAGCAAGAGGGCAAAAACAAAGGTGACTGTAGAGGCTATTGTTAGGACTTTGTACATAGAAGACAATATAGTCACATTTCAGGATAAATCAGTTCTGGATTCTGCAGGGCAATTTATGACAGCAGCAGGCCTCCAGAGAAGCTCTGGAATGAAGAGGAGGATGGAACTTGGCATGGGTAGATAAGGGTAAAGATGAGACAGAGACCAGAACTGTGATAATGATTTAGGCAGGTAAATTTCTTAATTCTGCTCAGGACATATAAAAGAAACAAGGGATGTGAGAGAGCAGGTATGGGGTTCAGGCAATCTTAGCTAATCATGTGTTTAAGGCAGAAGGAAGGAAAGCCTTAGATGTCAAGTGCAGAAGAGCAACCAGTTGCTTAGGCTTTTATGTATATAGACTAGAGGCCCAGCACACAGGAAATCGTGCCTGAGTAGCTTGCTTCCGTTTGCCTCAGCTGGTTGTTCCGCCCATCGCTGCTCCTAGCTCTCTGCTGCTGGTAGCTCATGGTGGCCTGCCCTGCCTGCCATGAGAGCTGTTGCTTATTTGGTCGTGATGGCGTGATGGTGTGGTGGTATGATGGCCACAGGCCTAAAGCCTCTTAAACTATTATTAACTATTAATACAACTATTAACAGACATACTCAATTTGTTAAATAATTATTATTAACTATTAATACAACTATTAATAGACTTACTCAATTTGTCAAATAATTATCTGTTGAAAACCTGTGTGAGATACTGTGCTTGACAAACTTACTATGCTTTGACACTGTAACAATAGCTGCCTTTTTTTTTTTTTTTTTTTTTCTTCTGAGGTGGTTTCTAAATTTCAGAAGTTAGGGCATTAAGGTGAGGAGTCATTCCCCATTGGTTAAAATAGCATTATCCATCTGGTTTATCCTGGAACTCTCCTACAGCATCCATTGGGATATTCATGTTCCCAACTGTATGGTCCACATTGCTTTATACTGCAGTCAGTTCTTTTAACAGTCTTGGATATTTTTATTTTTCCTTAATAAATCTGTGTTTCTCAAAGAAACAAAAGAGTTTAGCTACCTTCTAGAGCTAAGGCTTTATAAAACCCTTGATGTGATACATCCAGTTACAGGAGGTTAGAAAAGTGGTCTATCCAAACTGCTATTTGTAGGAAACCCTTGACTTTAGAAGCTTGAATTTCACTACCTGATTAGTTTTCTTATTTGAGGCTTTGCATTTGAACTAAGGTCTGAAATCTCTGGAGGACTGAGGTCAAGCTATAGTTTTAATGCTTAAAAATGACAGAATAAATGAAAATAGAAGCTAACATGACCAAGAAAATACATATATTCACATTGGTTAATGCTACAAAATTGTATCTGGCCATATATATTGTGTAACTACAAGTTCAAGACACACACACACACACACACACACACAAACACACACTTTTAAAAATACTAAACAACAAAACTCAATATTTTATACATAAGTATTACATAGGGAACTGCCTATAAGAAAGCATGGAATTAAAACAAGGTCTTCTATTACTAAAAGTCACTTTTTTATTCAGTTCTAACTATTGGATAGTAAACTCTAATAGAGTAGAATAGAAATGGACTCATTTGGTAGGAAATCTTCCCAGTGGCAAAGGAATTCATAATATATTGCTAGGAGGTCACAGCATTAAACATCAATAGCGTTTTACTCCTTGATGGTAAGATAGCAAGAAAATGTTTGGGTAAGGACAGGAACCATGTCATATGTTTCCAAGTGTTTAATCAGGAACCTACAATCATCCTAGAACATTTTTTTTTTTAATGAATGTATTTCACTTACTGAGGAGAAACCCAAACCCAATGTGCTTAATGATCAGTGATGTTAAGATTGATAACAAAAAATATTAAAGTAGAGTTTGTATAAAAAGGATTTAAGCCAAGGTTTTAAATATTCTAAGGGGAGAAGTTAAAATGTTCTGATACCAGCAATTTACTTATTCACAAAGCTAATGAATGAATAAATTCATGAATTCACAGACAAAGATAGAGATTATTTTCCTTCCTCTGATTTGGAGACAAGACATATGCTTCCTTTAGTAGCTTAACCATCAAAAATTTCAGTAGCAATATTTTAGTAAGATTTTGTAAATTATAGCATGATGAAAGGTGGAATTACAATTTGGGTCAAAAGACAAATATTCAACTTGTAAATATTCTCTTTGTGAGTAGAAAGCCATTGTGCTTCATGTTTCCTGGCTTAAGTACTTAACTGGTATAAACTCAGTCATAAATTGTGTAGTTCTTGATCAACATGGTGCATTTTTCATTCCTCCAAAATTATTATTTGTACACTGACAGCTTTCTGTGATGAGCAAAGTAGTAGTTTTATTTATTTTTTAAAGTGATAAACGATGAGAATTCAGTGGCTATTCCTTCCACAGGCGACACGTATGCTCAGAGAGAGGTAAGCTCAGAATGCCCTAACTCAGATGTTGCTTGCTTATGTTACTGCAGGGGAAAGCTGAACTTACAAATATTTAGTTTCATCCATGCAGGTGCTCAAGGTAACATTGTAACTGTAAAAAAAAAAAAAATGTAGAAACTAATAATGACTCTCCCTGGCAACAATAAGAATGTCTGGTTTATTAAAAATGCGCAATCTTTCTAGGTTAAAGTGCAGATGCTTTTTGTTAGAATCCACAAGAGGATGCACATTACAAGATAATATTCATGTGTTAAGTTATTGGAATTATAGGATTTTCATTCCTTAGAAGTGTATACTGTCCTAGACTTTCTAACTTACTGTAAATTTTTATGTCAATGGACAAAATTTGGTGTAGTGACATAATAGGGCCTGTAGACGTGGCTAAGTAAATGAGAATAGCTTACAGGAGTGGACTCACAGAAAGCCTGATAATGATATTAATTCAAACAATCTTTTCCCCATATAAAATGATACAATCACTCCACTCAGCTCTCCCAATGAAGGATAATATAGTAGTTCCAGTTGAATTAGAAATGGAGTAAACTTGGAGCTAAATGTATCATAAATCAATGAATGCCTCAGCCTGCTGCCTCACGGTTTATTGATTCACAAGCTGTTTATCCCACATTCATTGTGCTTCAGCGCAATTATCGTTTAATTACATTTTCTGTATGTACCAAATTGTATTTTAGATGTCTTCCTAGACCAAACAATTTCAAGCTCTATATCTACTCACTAACCATGGGCTTGTTTATCTTTTCTTCTTCAGTATGCTTGTCTTGATTTCTACTTGTTCACCAGACACATCTCACAATAGGATCTATTAAAGCACATTTAACAAACTCTCCCTAATTATAATCATGTTTATAGTTCTGATTTTTACATCAAGATTGATTTGAAATATAACAGATGATGAGAGTTAGAGAAAAATATAAAATAGCATGAGCTAAACAAAGCTATTAAATTTTATGAGTTTAAACCATAAAACCTGTACTTTTATTCAACCTAACTATGAAATGCTAGAGAAAAGAATATAATTATGAATCAACTTAATGTTGATGATTTAAGATATTTTTAAAATAATTGGGTGTAGAATATTCTTTCTAATTTAACATATTACCTCATGTTAGAAATCTAATCTTCATTTAGTAACCCAGAGATAGTGGGTAATTTTCTATTTATATAGTGAGACATAAAGTAAATTTAATATATTTTTTAAATTAAAAAAGTTTCTACACTAAGTACCCATGAAATAATGTTCTGAATGAAGCTCTTTAAACCATCTTTCAGGAACAATAACAAATAGCTTGTGATGGCTTAGAAGAAGATTCCTCTTAAAGCAGTTGCAAACTATACTTGGCTTAGAAATAGATTTCTCTTAAAGAAGTTGCAAACTATACTTGGCCTTGCCAATTGGGAGCAGATTTCAAAGTTATGTTAGGAATGTAACATCATTTATACCATCCTTCAAGTGAAATAATCACTTTGTTATTTTCATCCCTATCAGAGACTGAAGTCAAAATTGATACCAGCCATCAGAGGTTAGATTGGACTTGTCTGTTATGAGAAAAATAGCACCAATAAACTCAACAAAGCATCTTTATAGACAAGGAAGTCCATTTGGAAGACTCTGTTCTTCTGTAATCTTAAACCATACAGTTTGCATACAATTTTAGATTTAAAACTTAATTTCAGAAACTCTTAGGAAATGTTTAATTGCCAATATTTTACCTGGTTTAGGTACTACCACTCAGGTCATGAGCTAAATTTTATACCTCATGGTATACAAATTAATAATTTGGACACAAATGTATCTGCCACATTCAATTCATGCTTATTTTATATTAATTAATAAATGGATGAGTAAACTAAGATTTAAGAGTTTGCAAGTGAAAATCAAAACTAGTTTTATATAGTATTTCACTAGTTCTAATTTAATTATAAGGCAGGGAATGATAAGAATTGAATAAAATGCTGATTGCCATTTTTTTTTTGTCCTTTATTGATTTTTAAAGAGAGGGTGAGAGAGAGGGTTAGAGAGATAGAAACACAGATGGGAGCTATTGGCTGCCTCATGCTTTCTCCCTACTTGGGATTAAGCCTGCAACCTGGATATGTGCCTGGAATGAATCCAGTGATCTTTGGTTCCTGGGTCAGTGCTCAGCCACTGAGCCACACCAGCTGGGCTGATTGCTTATTTTCTAATAATTGTCCTTACATTCAAAATATTGAATTTGTGTATGTATAATGTAATGGTGTGTGCATATAGGTGTAACTATTGAGTTAATGAAGTGAAGTACATTGGTCTAATTATTGGTGAAACATTATTGCAACACTTTTTTTTTCTATACTGCAGCACATCATTAAAAATATACTATATAATAAAGAGGTGATATGCAAATTAGTCCTCACATAAGATGGCTGCCCCCATGTGGTCAAAGATGGCTGCTACAAGATGCCCAGCAGGGGAGGGTAGTTGTGGGTTATCAGGCTGGTGGGGGGTCGCCCAACAGGAGGGACATTTTGGGGTGAGCAAGTTGTGAGTGGGGGTCAGTTAGAGGTGATCAGTACAGTGGGGGGCAGTTTGGAGTGAACAGGCCAGCAGGGGGGCAGTTTGGGGTGATCAGGCTGGAGTGGGTGGCATTTGGGGACTAGGCTGGTGGCAGGGGCAGTTGAGTGCAATCAGGCCAGCAGGCAGAATGGGTAGAGGCATTCAGGCAGGCAGGTAGGCAGGTGAGTGGCTGGAGCCAGTAGTCCCAGATTGTGAGAGGGATGTTTCACTGCCAGTTTAGGCCTAATCCCTATAAATTGGCAGTAGGACATCCTTCGAGGGGTCCTGGATTGGAGAGGATGCAGGCTTGGCTGAGGAATACCTGCCCCATGCATGAATTCCATGCACTGGGCCACTAGTATAATGTAAAAGTCAAACAGTTCATAATTTCTGAAGATGAAGCTCTTTTCAAATTCAGAATCAGTTGATTCACATTTTGGGAACAATGTCTGTAGAAGAGCTGTCACTTTCTACTGAGCACAAACTACATCAAACATATTTATGTTTGTATACAACTGCAAAACTATTGTGCATCCTACTGGATTTCCTGTCTATAGATAATATTGCATAATTAACTATTCATAAGCATAGTGAAAAAATGTAAACTTGTCTATAAGATAATATTTAAGTTCTAACTGAAATATCAACATGAAAAGTTCCTGTCTTTATTTCAGACGCATGCATATCCAAAATTAGAGACCAGAATATTAGGTATCAGCTTCTCCACCATTTCAAAGTGATGTGCTCTACTTCTGTGCAGGACTTGCAAGAGGAATGTAGAATTCTGTTGGTTTTGGTGTAGTAAGGTCCTATAGTTCTTTTTTTAAAAATATATTTTATTGATTTTTCACAGAGAGGCAGGGAAAGGGATAGAGAGCTAGAAACATTAATGAGAGAGATACATCGACCAGCTGCCTCCTGCACACCCCGCACCATGGATGTGCCCGCAACCAATGTACATGCCCTTGACCGGAATTGAACCTGGGACCTTTCAGACCACAGACCGACACTCTATCCACTGAGCCAAACTGATTTCAGCGTGTCCTGTAGTTCTAATATAGTCTCATCCCATTCATATTGTCCTTGTTATATCATTCAATTTAGAAAAAAAAAATTATTCCTATAGAATTTCATTGGACACTGTGTGAAAGGCTTGGGGCAGTTTGGTGACAGTAGGAATTTGAGAAGGGAATGAAAAGTTTTCTATTTAATAATTTGGAGATTTTTTTCTATTATGGTGTTTTTTCAGAAATTTCTCAAATATGCAAGCACAGAGATGATTTTTTAAAGTTTGAAAGTCAGGAAACTAGTGTTAATTATTATAACTATTTCCCAAATGTATTTGATGAATAATTTTTTGGTAAAATCTACTTTTATATAAGCTCTGTAAAATAAACACATATTTTACCATATTTTACAAAGAATCTTTGAGGGAATGTATTTCTAGGATACAAAATATTAAGGCATTTAGAAAGCAAAATTTATATTTTAACTTCATTACATAATCAATATCTTAATTATATATTAAAATTAATACAATAATCTACCAAATGTTTCTTATAAAATATGTTACTATAAGCTTTCTGAATCAGGAAAAAAATGAAATACAATTTTAAAAGAAAAAAAATGACAAACTCACACTTTTAAATTTAGCATTTCTGAGTTTATTAATCTCTTACCTTCTATTTTCAATTTGAAATCTGCTAAATGTAGTCAGGAATTACATTTTAAAATCCATGGAGTAGTATAGAGAATATTTGTAATGTGCTCTGCATATTTTAACCATTGCACTGCTATTTTGTAAGATAGAAGAAGCTTTTAAAATGTTCAGCAATAGATTTTTGTTCTATATGAAACTTCTGAATTTAATACAATTTATAGTTTTGTCTTATTCTAGAAATACCTAGAAATACTGTTCAAGAACAACTGATGCAGAAATCAAAATACTTTTTAGAAGACAGTCTCATTTAGTCAATATTAGGGTTTCTTTCTCTCCTCTAAAGCCTTGGGAAATCACTAGTCTTTGAATGTTTTTACAAATTAAGAACACTGTCCCTAAACCCATTATGCTATAATTTACTTTTCAATAAACTAAATAGATGCAGTGTTTGCTAATTATCTCCTTTGTCTCGTTCAATTAAAGAATGTAAAATTGACCAGTTTTCTACAAAGAAAGTTTCAGTAGTGGTACTTTAAAATAAGTAGAAGAAAATAAAATGTATAACTCAAATTTGATTTATTCACATACTTGTATGTTCCTTCTAAAATTAACTTTTGTTTTCAAATGAAATATTTAAGTGAATAGAATTTGACAATAAAATATGTCTCCCATCAACAATGAATATTTCTAGGAGTTATTAAAAATATTGTATTTGAATTTTAAAATATTGTATTTGAATAACAAATAATTATATTAGGTAATTATTTTATATAAATATATAAATATATAAAATAATTATGTATGCTAAACTCAAAAGAAAATATGATTATATTTTTAAGATGGTTGGTAATATTTGGAATTGTGGAATGATGCCAATGAAGTTTAAAGAATTAATTACAGTATTACTATGCTTAGGCTTTAATGTATATATTTATCCCATGTGGTTTACTGACCTATGACCATACCGTTTTTAATATAATGAAGCCCAACTTCAAAATGATGTAGCAAGGACTAGCACAAGAGGAGAAAGCCTTTGATGGGCTTGCTTGCTGCATTGTTATTAGTTAGGCTGCTAATTCCTTTAGTTCTAATTTCCTGTCTGCCACTACCAAACCAGTGTTTGCACAGGATATTTGTGGAGTACAGTTGTGTATAGGTGATTACCCCATTTAATAAAATAGAATTATTAACATTAAAATAAGGTGATTAAGAATCACCAGTGAAAATTTTGGCTGATAACTCATTTTATTAGACTTGTTCTGTTATATTCATAAAATATTTCAGTTTCTTTAAAAGACTCAGCATGTCTGGCACTGTGTGTACCTAGTAGTAACACTAATGTGAGAGTAACAGAGAATCAATAGCTTATTTTGAAATTGAGCCCAATATACCCTTATGGCAGTAAGAACATAAGTCAGGGAAAGGAAGGAAGCCAAGATATTGAGTTATCAGACATGTGACCACTGTGTGAAATTAGAGCTTAATTCTCCTGGGCAACTCTGAGAGTCAATATAAAGACCATATCCACAGTAATCCCACCCAGGACAAAGCAGCTGAGACATTTATACACCAACATCAAATAGCCACTAGTGAGTGCTACTGATAGGTTGTATTAATTCTTTATTTTTATTTTTTCTCATCACCATTTATCCCCCTATTCTTTTTTTCCTGGATGCATTAATTCTTCCACACTTGGACATGGGCAGAACAAGCAAGTTCCAGATACCTCAAAAAGTCCTCAAGCAAAGAGATTTGCATAAAGCAATGGAAGTTTGATTGTGTGCACTAAAATGGTGTAACACAAGCACACAAAGAACACACTAATTTTGTGACTGAGATTAGACATCACTTTAACCCATTCAAGTAAAGATTTATGTTGCTTGCTGCTTCCTTTCACCTCTCAGAATAATCTTTTTTTTTTTAGAACGTCTCAGAAGTTATGACTAAGTCCATGAATCATTATGCCTTGATTTTTTCTCAGTGTTAAAAAAATAATTCTTTTTTGTTTTGTTTTGTTTTTATTTTTGTATTAAAGTATTATATGTGTACATATCTTACCATTGCCCTCCCCACTCCCATACATGCTCTCACACCCTAGTATTTTGTGTCCATTGGTTATTCTTACATGCATGCATACACGTCCTTCGGTTGATCTCTTATATCCCCCACCTCTCCCTAAACTTTCCGCTGTAATTTGACATTCTGTTTGATGCTTTACTTTCTCTGTATCTATCTTTTTGTTCATCAGCTTATAATGTTTTTTTATTATCCATAAATGAGTCAGATCATGTGGTGTTTTTCTTTCATTTGACTGGCTTATTTCACTTAGCATAATGTTCTCCATTTGTTTTGTTTTTAATAAAAAGGAAGACATTCTCAAATCAGAATTTTCTAGTGTAGAGATCTCTGTCTTATTATACCAGATGGGATAAGAACAATTTAGTAAAGCCCTTTCTTATCACTCTCCAGCACAAGTCACCTGTAGATAACTATATTAACTCTATCAGCACATGGCTGGCACACAGCTGCCTTGGCTTACAATCTTCCTTATTTGTAAAATGTGATAATTCAAGGTCCAAACTTAGTAGCACTTTACTTATATAGATATCCCTGGAGTCCCCAGTGTCCTCTCATCTGAACTTCCAAAATGCTGCTATCACTACAAATACTTTGGCATTTAATATTCATTCATTTAACAATTCTAAATTAAACTTCTACCTTGAGGCAGGCCTTGTTTTAGATTGAAGAAATACAGCAGTTAAAAACAAAAAAGATAAATATCCCTGCCTTTATTAGGGGTGTCGAACTCAATCAGAGAAGGGGCCAAAATCTAAAATCCAGCCTAAATCGCGGGCCGAATGGTTTACTGAACAGTCATAAACTGTCATTGTGATGGAAACGCAGCAGAGTGCAGTGATGACAGCGCGGTGCGGGCCACATTGCAAGGCCTGGCGGGACGGATTTTGCCCGCGGGCCTTGTGTTTGACACATGTGCAGGAGTTTATGTTGAAATAGTGGGATATAAATAATAAACAACAAAAGGAAGTAAAATATGAGGTGTGTTGATAGTATAAGTGCTTTGGAGGGGAAAAAAATTAAGAAGAGAAAGAGAAGGTGTTGGGACAAGGGGGATTTGTGAATTTAAATTGGTTGGCCAGTAGGAGGGGTCATCTCTAAGAGAGTGACATTTGAGCAAGATCTGAAAGTAATGTTGATAATTGGGCAAAGTTAGATTGATGATGGAATAGTATGATAGGCAGTTGAAGCAACAACTGAAAAAGCAATGAGGTATCACGGATATCTGGCATGTTCAAGGAAAAGAAGCACTATGGTTGGGATGGGGTGAGTAGAAGGAAGTGAGGCCAAAGTGCATATGAGGAAATGTGTTAGGTCTTATAGATAATCATAAACACTGTTTATTACTCTGAATGAGAGGGGAAAGCATTAGGGGATTCTGTGAAGAGGAATTACATGATCTGATGAATCTTCAATAGGAATATTTTGTCTGCTGCCTTGATGACAGATTACATAAACAGGTTAGGGAGACTGTTCCAGTGATGTGGATGCCTGATACTTGTGATCTTAAACAGGGCAGTAGCAGTCCAAAGTGTTTAGACTCTAGAAAAGTTTGAAATATGGAAATGACAGGCCAAGTTGACAAAATGAATGAAGGACTGAACAAACAAGAGGAGTCCAGGATAACAGCAATTTATTTGGCCTGAATAATTGGATGGCTAGAATTGTCATTATCTAAGATGGAGGCTCATATAAGCGCAGCGAGTGTAGAGGGAAAGTTTGGAGGGATTGGGAGCTTTCTTTTGAACTTCCCAACCCCTCCAAACTTCCCCTCTACAGCTTGAAATGCTCAATAGCAAGGTATATATTTATTTTGGGATTTCAGGAGAGTTCTTTGGGTTACAAATATTTGAATTTGGAAGACAACCTGGATGAGATCATCAAGAGAGGAAATAGACTAAAAAACTAAAAGCATCCTAAAGATAATGTCAAAGCATTTCAATATCAATAAACTGAGGTCAAAGGATGAAGAGAAAACAGAAGGAGAAATGAGGGAGAGAAACGGAAAGCTAGACATGTGTAATGCCATGGACATGAAGTAAATAAATGACTTTATTGATGAAGGAATAATCACTTTTGCTCAATGCTCCTTAAAAGTTAAATAAAATGTCAACTGAAATTTAACTGCCGGCATAAGTCACATAGAGGTCATTGCTAATTTTGATTAAAACAAACAAACTAAAAACAATTGAACTTTTTGAGGTAGAAGGTGAGGATAAAAGCTTAAAAAGAGCTGGCTCCAAAGAGCATGGCAGGACAAAACTGCATACCTATTATCTCATAGTTTCTATCATTCATTATGTTTCTGGGAAATGAATTACATTGATACACTTCTTAATTTTTAATCATTAATCAACATATTGTAGACTTATAAATTATTAGTTTTCTCCTGTTCAGAACCTACAAATGTTTATATATGAAGAAGGCATAAAAGGTCTGTGTGTGTGCAGGTTTAAGTGAGTAAAAATTATTTATGGCGCACACACTATTGTAGCCTGACCTGTTGACCCTCAGTGTTCATTAGAAATTCATCAGGACCACACTACCTTCCCTTCTGTGCTTCTTCCTCTTTTTCTGATCTATCGGCTTTAGGCCAAGGTGAGATTTTCTACAGAGAACCTTTTTAATTAGCTCTCCGCCCTCCTGATAGTTTCAGAATAATTCATATAAAATAAAAAAATCAGATCATAATTCATTTTCAAAAAAAATCATGAAAACTTGGGTTGTCCAATAGTGCTATTTTCCTAAGAAAAGTTTCAGGCCATTTTAAAAAATAGTTTTATTATATGTGAGAAATTAGAAACATTCTGACCACTTTAAAACCTATTTTATTCATATAATAAAAGTAATAGAAAATTTTTGAGTATCCACTACATATCAGACATTAAGATAGTTGCATAAAATTGGTTATTTCATTTAATTCTCTGAACAGCTACTTTTGGGTGGTAATGTTTGTATGCTTATTTTTTTAGATAAGACACAAATTGCTAAGTGATTTATACTAAGCCACATAGCTAGCAAATATTACAGGCTGAATGTCCAAATAGCCTTATTTCAAAGCAAGAATTTTAAGTGTTGATGATATTGCGTAATAACCTGTTATGAATATGTATTATATGTATTCATATCAATAGAAGTCATAAACATATTATTAAATATGTTTATAGTTGAAGAAAATGAATGTAATGCCAATAAACATATGTTGTTATTTCATAAATGAAACAAATACTACCCTTGGTTTTCATTATCTTGTGTGCAGGAAAATGTGTAGTCAGGGAAGGAAGGGAACGGTGTTAGTGTAAAGGGCAGGAGGCTTATAGTTTTCCTAAATTTTCTTTTATCTTATTTTTTTTCTGAACAGCATGAAAATAAATGTCTGAGATTCCTGGAATAGGATTCATCTCAATGGTTATTTCTTAGAATCACTGCATTCATTTCCTACTATATTGAAATGCAGTAGGAGGAGGATCAGCCATTTGACAAACAGGTTTACCAAGGAAATCTAATTTTCTCTTTTTCTTCCACTCAAAGAATAGTGAGGGGTTTCCTCTTTCCTAAGATTCTGTTCCTCCCCTGCCTGTTTTTGCCAAAAGCATTGAGGTCTGTCTATCATCTATCTATCTATCTATCTATCTATCTATCTATCTATCTATCTATCATCTATCTATCTATCTTCATCATCTATCTAAGAATAGTTTAAGACTAACTGATTTTAACTGTAGTATTTTTCATTAAAAATCATATGATACAGCTCTAGCTGGTTTGGCTCAGTGGATAAAGTGTCAGTCTGTGGACTGAAAAGTCCAGGGTTCTATTCTGGTCAATGGTACATGCCTGCGGTTGTGGGCTCAATCCCCAGGAGGGGGCATGCAGGAGGCAGCAGATCAATGATTCTTCCTCATCATTGATGTTTCTATGGATATCTATCTCTCTTCCTGTACCTTCTTCTCTGAAAAATATATTTAAAGGAAAAAAATCATATAATACAGATGGTTGGAAGTTGAAGCTGAAGTATCAGTTATATCTCTTGCTCAGTTATGGCTTTTGATCTGTGAAAGACAGCAAGCAAAGATAAGAAAAGGTCAAATTTATAAGCCACCAGTGAGAGGAATCTTAGTACAACATGAACAACAGGAGCCTAATTATTTACACTGGGACTAAGACTTTTCCCAGCAAAGAATAAGAATTATTTAGTTTGGAAGAATTTAGAAAGATATATAGAATAGTGATTAAAAGCATGGATTCTGTAGTCAGATATCCTGGGGATAAATCGCCACTCAATCTTTTCCTAGTTGTATGTTTTTGAGTGTGTTAGTTCACTATTCTCAGTCTGTGATCATAAACAGAGCTAGCTTGTAGAGATGAGGCACAACAGTACAGCATTTAGCATAGTTCATTGCACTTAGTAAGTCTTCGATAATTATTTTATGATGATGATGATAATTATCATGATTCATAAGATCTTATTATCTCAGAAAATGGCTAGACACAGCCCCCTTAATTACAGTGTAGTAGAGCATACTGATCACTGTTGGGGCTTGCAACTATGTTGTTGAAAGTAAGAGCTGTTATGACACAGAGGAGCATTTAGGTCTGATGGAGGGGCACAGTGGAAGTCTAATCTAGCCAGGATATCATAACTTTCAGTAGATTATGGAACTAGACAACAGGTTCAAACAATGAAGAACCTTGAAGCTAACAGTATTGGTTTAAACCAATGTTGGAGAATATTAATTGGCCAATAGATATTAATTAATAATATCAAAATTAATAATAATTTTCTATTAATTGGCCAATAGAAAATCATAATAATGAATGTAAAAGCAAACTGTTATAAAGCCAGATAGGAGCTGGGAATGCCTTAGAGATATATAAGTAAGCAGAAGTACTGGCATTAATATAGGATTTAATCAACAGATTCCCAAACCTTGGTAGAAGTATGAAAAACTAGAAGTCTTTAGTTTGTATTCTCCCAGGATCAGACCCAGAGAGGAAATAAAGAGAGCAAGTAGTTGATTTGGAAGGGGCAGTAAGCACAAGCAGAGAAGTAGCGATACCATGGCAACTGGGATTCCACTCCTTGGGGAAATTGTTAACACCCACCTTCAATAGTAAGCAAATCAGAAGATTGAAATACCCCAAATATCAGGTAGTTATTTGTTGAACACTGCTGGTGAAAGGAAGGGGGAAACCTAGCTTGTCTTCAGAGGAAATCTTAAGCAAAAGCTGCAGAAATTTTAATTGGAAGAATGCACAATAAAGGATCATAGCGTCAAGGAAATCATTTCTCAGGATCATGCCACACATGTGTAGTTATCACACCTAACCATCTCTTAACTACAAACATAATGTTACCTAGTTTTCTATTTTTCCTATTCTGCACTTCATATCTTATTACATGCTCTGGAGTCCTTTGGCAAAACTTTGCATTTTCTGCATGTTTGTAATCTTATCTGAAACCTGTAGGGCCAGATAATTTTTTATATATAGATTTTTTCTTACGTTTTAGGAAGGTAATACAGAAATACTCTATGTATTTAATAACACTTGGATGAGGTTGGGGCAGCAATCTGTGAGCAAACACGTGACTATTTCGTGTGTTACATGAATGAATGTTTATATTGAGGAATAAGTAAAGACAATAAATAGCCTCACATATATTCAGGTCAGGTTTATTCTTAGTCAGGATGTAATGGATCCAGAAGAAAACCCCAGCCCCTGAAATGTTCACTTACTCAGTGGGCATAAGGGAAGTGGCCTCTCTAGGAAGGAGTAGAGGAGGCTCTGGAACTGCGATCAGATGCTGTTCATTTGCTGTTCCGTTAATGCAGATGTGTTGAAATGGCTTGTTGCCAAACTACCAAAACAAAGGTAATCAATGAGATTTCAGGGATATCTAGATTAGTATTTCTTCAGATGCCAATTTATTAAATCCTTTTTTTTTTTAAATTTAAAAACAGAATTTTGACATTTTGCTATTGTGGATAAATAGACATTGAACCCTGTCCTTTTCCACTTTAAAAACTTCTACAACTTAAATTTTTTCTCTCTCTTTCTTAAAATAGAAGATTCTGACATCCACTGAGGTCTAATCTTGAGAACTAATATATATTTCAAACATTTTTCATTGTTGTCCCTACTCCCTACTAGGCTTTTAAACATTTTATTTTCCTTAATTGCCCATCACCATAACATTTTAGACCAAAATATACTATCTATCTGTTGATGTACTGTGAGTCTTTGCAGAACTATGCATCTTATAATATTTAACACTAGAGGCCTGGTGCATGAATTCATGCATGGGTGCAGTGCCTCCCAGCCAATTGGGACCATTTCACCCTATGCCTAACAGGGCTGGCCAGGGAGAGGAAACACGAGAGGGAGTGCATTGACCACTGGGGGTAGCTCCTGCATTGAGCATCTGCCCCTTGGCGGCCAGTGCACTTCATAGCTACCTGCCGATCATTCTGCTGTTTGGTCATCCAGTCTTAACAGTTGCTTAGGCTTTTATCTATATAGATATTTTATCCTCTAAGATATCATTTTTGTCCCTTTGGAAGGTATACCACTCACATTAAAAATGCAAGCTTAAGTTAGAGAATATAAATGTTTACCAATATGATAATGTGAAAACAAACATACTTAGTGTCATGTAATACATTTTTTAAATGACACGAATTACTTTATGTTTTGTTTTAGATATCTCTCTTTAAATAATGTTTAAGGAATCAAATGAGTTATTTTAATAGTACAAATTGAAGAGTGTGTGTTTAATGGATGGTGATTTTTAAACTAATGGGCACATGGTTCTGTTAAAAAAAGAAAACAAACAAAAAAAAACACTGTACATGAAATTAATGCAAAGGCCTTTGGGGGTGCTAACTTTAGAACATTTCTTTATTTTAGGATTTATTTATTTAATTTCCTAGCACAACTAATATTTTGGAAAGTTTAGTCTTAACATGAGAAAGAAAATATATATTTTATTTGCAGAAATTTTCTATAGATTTTAAGGCAAAAGAAAGCTAGATGGTAAAGTAAAATCTCAAAATTTGGGACAAAGATTTTACCAGAAGTTGAAATTTTATTAAAAAATGGCCAAATTATTAGAAGACATAGATCAGGAGTGACTTGGCCAAGTTTCTAGTTCTTATCTTCTCCAATCTCTTTTCTTTTTTTAAATTGGAACTAGAATTACTGTAGAATGTATTGATAGGACTGAAATTATAAAGCATAAAATAGTCAATAAATTATATTACTAATTAATAATTAGAGCCATGTTTAGTATAACTTGAAGTAAAGACCATATTCTGAAGGGCTAAACTGACATACATGAGCCTTCTTCATGTTTATGCCAAACCTTCTGAGTTGAACTGTTTATGCTTCTACAATTTTGTATTTATTTTAGTTAACATTTTTAGGAGTTATACATTTCTTGGAGTTACTGGCAAATGTTCAAACTCACTTGTTTTGATTAATATAATTTTACTCATCAAGGAGATTTTAGAGAAAATTGAGGCTATCTTAAAAGATTGAAGTCTTTGAGAATATTTCTACCTGGCTTTGTAGTCCTCAATAGCATTGAGCTTTAAGAAAAAGAACTTGTCAACATATATACCATTTCCTTGATCCCTCCAAATATCTGCAACTTTTTTATTGAGGATCTTTAGGAGGTTTTTCAGTTGTTCTAAAATCTTACTTTTAAAAAAAATGCTTTACAGTAATGTGTGGGATATGTGCTCTCTTTCATTTTAAATATTATAACCTTCCTCTTTCATAGCACTTTTCTCATTGTATCATAATGGCTTGTTTACTTTCCTCTTCTCTCATTAGACAGAGAGCTGCTAAAAAAAACATCATTTTCTCTCCAGCCTGCAGCACAGTGCTTGTTAATACACTCAGTATTCTTTGGATTAAATTAGATAACACCGTATATCTTGTTATCTCACATTTACCTGACATTCTGTGATAGTGATATGTACACATTTTTATTCTCTTGTATGCAATACAAGTGTATTGCAAATTCCTTGAAATATGGTGCTATAACTTTATTCCCTTTGCTATCACAATATATTGAATAAAATATCTTTGCTGGATGACAATACAGGCAATTGTCATTTTTTTCTGCATGGTACTATTGCAACATTTTTAGTTTTCTTATGACAGGATTTCTGATAACCCAGATCTTACAGTCACCAGAATTTATAAGTCAAAAGAAGGAAGAAAAGAAAGGAGTGAGGCAGGAAAAGTAATCAGGAGGCTAAAGCTTTTGGAAAGAAATAGATTCTAAGATATTGCTGCCCATAGGGTAGTTGGACAAGGAGACATTGTTTTGACACATTTTTAGACAATTACAGTTAACAAGACAGAATTCATAAACTGCAACATCCAGATTATCAAACATCAGGGGAAAAAGTAAAAAAAAAATAAAATAAATGGTTATAAATAGTCACAGAAGTTCATTCAGGTATCAACATGAACAGTGACCTAAGGGTGGACACATAGGACTCTAATCAGTTCAAAGAAACAGATTGAGTGCTGTAAGTTATGTTATAAAAATAAAAACAAACAAATAAACAGCTCAGTTCTGGGCTCTGGGTCACCCTGGAAGGAGCTCAGAAGGCACCACCACTTCCTCCTAACAACAGTAAAAGTCTGAATAGACTGAAAAATCAATATTTCTTAGATACACAATAGGGGGAGAGCATATGGAAAACCATTCCACCCAAAACTGGAGAGTTAAATCAATAAAAGAAAGTACAACTTAACAGGACATGTTCTCAAGAGTGAAAACTGCCAGGGGAACCAGTTCAGAGTTGGAAAACCAGAAATGTTACTGATGAATTTCTGCTTAGTGTGGACAACTCTGAGAATTAAAAACCCTCCAGGGGGACCCAAACATAGAGGAGCCCTCACAATTTGTAAGATTTACCTCCAGGAACTAAACCAGGTTCACACAGTAAAAGTTGTAGAAAAAAATCACCTCTGCTTCTTGCAAGGTGAGGGGGAAAAGAAACCTTTGAAATGTAGCAGAGCACTCTGTTCTTCTGAACAAGACCTATCCTCAGAGAAGACCAGTTAACCAGGGTCTCACCTGCTGCGGTCCTACAAGAGCCCCAACTGATCAATTCTAGGCTGGGCTGAGAAACATACACCCCGTGCACGAATTTTTTGTACCAGGCCTCTAGTGATAGTATCATGTTTGATGCATATCATTTTATAATTGTCCAAACCTATAGAATTGATTAAACTATGGACTCTGAGTGATAATGATGCCCATGTAGATTCATAATTTATAACTAATGGATCACCTAATGGGGGCTGTTGACAATGGGGGAAGCTATGTATATGTGAGATCAGAGCTTATATGGAAAATGTCTTTACCTTCTTCATATTTTACTCTCAACTTAAAATGTTTCTTTAAAAAATAGTTGTTAAAACTAAAATATAAATAAATGATAGTTTTTATTTTTTCCATCTTGATATAAAATATGTATTTTAATATTATAGATCGCACATAACCATAATTATTTTGAAATATAGAGATATCTTATTACATATTCTGTTAGTGAATAAATTGACAATTACATGTTTTATTTAGAATTCTATTACTGCCCAGTAAATTGGAGTGGAGTGCCCTCTATTCACATACTTGCTTAACCTAATGTTCCAAAAGAGGCTGGTGTTTTCATTTCTAAATTACATAATTACCCTATAATTTTTAAGTAATATATTGTATCCTTCATTTATCATATTTTTAAACTTTATATGAGCTAAAAGGTTAAGTACTTGTTTAAGAAAAAGAAGAAAGAAAGAAAGGAAGGAAGGAAGGAAGGAAGGAAGGAAGGAAGAAGAAAGAAAGAAGAAAGAAGGAAGGAAGGAAGGAAGGAAGGAAGGAAGGAAGGAAGGAAGAAGAAGAAGAAAGAAAGAAAGAAAGAAAGAAGAAAGAAAGAAAGAAAGAAAGAAAGAAAGAAAGAAAGAAAGAAAGAAAAAGAAAAGTAAATCTGACCTGAACTGTTAAATTAGCTATCCAGCTCTCAGAGCTATTCTGTACATAATGATAAAGGACAAGATTGAGATTTGAGATGTGAGCTCTCTTTCTTTTAAACTCTAAGGGTTTGGTTTAGAATGAGGATTATTTTTAAACCCTTGCATCTCATCTATAAATGAGTAGGCTTAACTGTTTCTGGGGTTTTACCTGTCTCAAAAATTATATAAGCTGATTATAGAAATGGTGTGAGTGGGACAACTTCTAATAAGAGCTAACAATTTTCATGATTAAAAATCATCATAACATAGGTTTTAAATTTATTGTATATAAGTAGTATCTATGTGTATAGAACTAACATATAAAATAATTTCAAAAATGAATTGAGATAATAGGTATTCAACAGCTAATAAAATAGATAAGTACTTATATTATGAAAAAGCAACATAAATGTTTTTCAACATGGGCAACAAAGATAGCTAATAGTTAAGAGCAGCTAGTAGACCTGAAGAAAATGAGGATTGTGATTTAAGTTCAAATTCATATAATTTTAATTGTATTATAGACTTCAACAAACCACAGACTCAAGGTCTTACTGAATTATACATTTGGACAGAACCATAAAGGGCTTCTATTGTCAAATTTACTATTTATGGAGCTTTTTGCTTTATTTTTTCTTCTCTATTCCCATCTGCAACCAGGACTACTAATATTTTATATGTATTGAGTTACTTTGGCATTTTGCATTGACATTCACTTTTAAATTCAGATTAACAATTAACACTTTGGACTTTTTCCTTTTCTCTCCTTGTCTTGCTTAGGAAAGCATATTTTATTATTAATTTCTGACTTTAAAAATGCCTTTTGATTCTGAACATGATTTTTGTTGCTCTTAAATGTGGATGAAGACATTTTCCTTCCTCATGATTTTATTGTGATTATCACAATGAACTGTGTATTAACATGTGCTTTGTAAAGCATAGAAATTGTGTATTATTGTCACTGAATTTACATGCAATGGTTTTTCATGTTTTATGCTCATTTCTTTCCACATGGCCAATTCAGTAACTAGAACTAGACTGTCTGCCCTCCAGGACATCATTAGTGGTGACCTTGTTACTTAATGTTAACTATATACCTCATTCTTCTCAAGGTTGAAAATCGCTGAAAGACAGTGCAAGTAAAGAATTGACAATAAGGACTGAAGTGGGCAGACACAGCCCTTATTTCCTGCGTCTATCAAAATAGCATCCGATCTCCACCTTGCCGGATCTGTTTCATTATTTTGGCCAGATCTGAGAATGCCTTTCAAATACTTTCTTTTGCAGAAATGTTTGGATCTAGAAATACCAACATGTTTATTTTAAATATATAACATTTTAGGGATCAATTAATATTTGCATAATTAGAAAGTTATGCTTCCATAACATATATAAAAAGTTTATCCATGTAATAGTCTGAGGAGGATAGGTTTTAGTTCTTCCTTGAATGGTTGGTAAAACTCTCCTGTGAAGCCATCTGGCCCTGGGCTTTTGTTTGCTGGAAGCTTTTTGATGACTGCTTCAATTTCTTCCACAGTTACTGGTCTATTGAGCTGTTTGGATTCTTCCTGATTGAGATTTGGAAGGTTATGTTTTTCCAGGAATCTGCCATTTCCTCCAGGTCATTTGTTGGAATAGAGTTATTCATAGTAAATATTTTGTAACAGTGCTTTGTATTTAAGTGGAGTCTGTTGTTGTTTCATCTCTTTCTTTTCTGATTTTGTTTATTTGAGTCCTCTCTCTTTACTTCTTGGTGAGCCTGGCTAGAGGTTCATCAATCTTGTTTATCATTTCAAAGAACCAGCTCTTGGTTTTGTTGATCTTATGTATTATTTCTTTGGTCTCTATGTAATTTATCTCCACTCTGATCTTAATTATTTCCTTCCTTCTGCTTATACTGGACTTTTCTTGTTGCTCTGTTTCTAATTCTTTGAGTTGTATGGTTAGGTAATTTATTACCATTGTTTCTTGTTTTTTTGCAGTAGTCTTGTAGAGCTATGAACTTCCTTCTCAAGACTGCTTTCACTGTGACTGATAGATTTTGGATTGTTGTGTTTTCATTGTCATTTGTTTCCATTATGTTTTTTATTTCTCCCTTGATTTCTCTGGTAACCCAGTTATTGTTTAATAGCATGCTGTTTAGTCTCCATGTGTTTGATTTCATTGGATTGTTTTTATTGTAATTGATTTCCAGTTTTATGACACTGTGATATCAGAAGGTGCTTGATATGATTTCTGTCTTCTTGAAGTTGAAGAGACTTTGCCTATGTACCGACATATGGTCTATCTTTGAAAATGACCCATGTGCACTTGAGAAGAATGTATATACTGTGGCTTTGGGGTGAAATGTTCTGAAGATGTCAATTAATTCCATCTGATCTAATAGTGAGTCATTTAGAATTGATGTTTCTTTACTTATTTTTTTTGTTTAGAGGATTTGTCCAATGGTGATAGTGGGGTTTTAAAATCTCCTACTATGATTGTATTGCTGTTAATTTCTCCCTCAATATCCTCCAGGACTTTTTTTTGTTTTATTTTTTATGTATTTAGGTGCTTCTGTATTGGGTACAGATATGTATACCAGAGTTATTTCTTCTTGTTGGATTGCTCCCGTTAGTACTATGAAGTGGCCTTCCTTATCTCTTGTAATGTCCTTCACTTTGAGATCTAATTTGTCAGATATAAGTATTGCTACCCCAGCTTTCTTTTCATTTCCATTCACCTGAAAAAGTTTTTTTTTTTCCATTTCTTCACCCTCAGTATGCGTGTGTCTTTTTTTCTGAGTTGGGTTTCTTATAGACAGCAGATATATAGGTCTTGTTTTTTTATCCAATCTGTTACCCTATGTCTTTTTTCATTTCTTTTATTGATATTTTACAAAGACAAAGAGAGGATAGAGAGTTAGAAACATAGATGAGAATCATCAATCAGCTGCCTCTTGTACACCCCTACTGGGGATGTGCCCGCAACCAAGGTACATGCCCTTGACCAGAATCAAGCCTTGGACCTTATAGTCTGCAGGCCAATGCTCTATGCACTGAGCCAAATTGTTTTCAGCTCCCTATGTCTTTTGTTTGGGGCATTTAATCCATTTACATTTAAAGTTATTGATAGGTACTTATTTGTCACCATTTTTACTCTATACCCGTGTTCCTTCTTCGCTTCCTATTTCTTTTTCTTTTCTTTCTTTTCTTTTTTTTTTATTTACAGCAGACCCTTTAGCATTTCTTGCATTGCTAGTTTCAAGAGGAAGAAACACTTCCAAGCTCCTTCTGTGAAGCCAGCATCACCCTAATACCAAAACCAGATAAAGACAACACAATGAAAGAGAACTACAGGCCAATATCCCTCATGAACATAGAGTCCAAATCCTTATCAAAATTTTAGCAAATTGGCTCCAGTAGTACATAAAAAAGATCAAATATCATTACCAAGTAGGAATTATCCCAGGAATGCAAGGATGGTACAATATCCACAAATGAATAAACATGTTACATCACATAAACTAATTGAGAGATAAAAATCGGCATAGTCATATCAATTGATGCAGAAAAAAACATTTGGCAAAATCCAGCACTCCTTCTTGATAAAAACTCTCAACAAGGTGGGAATAGAAGGATTATACCTCAACATAATAAAAATGATATATGATAAACCCACAGCAAACATCATACTCAATGGGCAAAAATGAAGACCATTTTCCCTAAGAACAGGAATAAGACAGGGATGCCCACTCTCACCACTCCTGTTTGACATAGCACTGGAAGTATTAGCCATTGCAGTTAGACAAGAAGAAAAAATAAAAGGCATCCAAATTGGAAAAGAAGAAGTAAAATTGTCCATATTTGCAGATGACGTGATATTGTACATAAAAAAAGCAAACAAAAGAGTCCATAAAAAAAAAAACCCTAATAGATTTAATAAATGAATTTGGCAATGTAGCAGGATACAAAATTAATGCCAAGAAATCCATGCATTTCTATACACCAACAGTGAAATTACAGAAAGAGAGACTAAAAAAGCAATCCCATTTATCATTGCACCAAAAATATTAAGATACCTAAGAATAAATTTAACTAAGGAGGTAAAAGACCTATACACGGAAAACTATAGGACACTGAATAAAAGAGATAGAGGTAAAAAGATGGAAGAACATACCATGTTCATGAATTGGTAGAATCAACATCATTAAAATGCACATACTACCCAAAGCAATCTATAGATTCAATGCACTCTCCATTAAAGTGGCATATTTCAGCGGCATATTTCACAGACCTAGAAAGAACTCTTAAAAAATTCATCTGGAATAAAAATTAAAAAAAAAAGACCCCAAATAGCAATAGCAATCCTGAGAAAACAAAGTAGGAGGGATCTCAATATCAGATTTCAAGCTGTATTATAAAGAAACTGTTCTCAAAACAACATGTTAATGGCACAAGAACAGACTATAGATTAATGGAATAAAATAGAGAATCCAGATATCTACCCAAATCACTATGCTCAATTAATATTTGACAAAGGAGGCATGAACATACAATGGGGTAAGACAGTCTCTTCAATAAATGGTACTGGGAAAATTGAACAGATACATGCAAAAAATGAAACGAGATCACTAACTTACACCATACACAAAAATAAACTCAAAATGGATATAGGACTTAAACATAAGACGGGGAACCATAAAAATATTAGATGCATTCACAAGTAGCAAAATCTCAGTCATATGCCAAAAGAACTCCTTCACTGATACTACTCCTAGGGCAATGGAAGATAAAGAGAAAGTAAACAAATGGGACTACATCAAAATAAAAAGCTTTTCACAGCAAAAGAAACTATTAACAAAACAATAAAAAATTCCACTGTACTGGAGAACATATTTGCAAATTTTATCACTGATAAAGATTTAATCTCCAACATCTACAGACAGCTTATACAACTTAATAAAAGGAAGATAAATGATCCAATAAAGAAATGGGCAATGGACCTAAATAGAATCTTTTCAAAAGAAGATAGAAGGAAGGCCAAGAGACACATGAAAATATGCTCAAAGTCACTAATTATCTGAGAGATGCAAATCAAAATGACAATGTGGTATCATCTCACACTGACCAGAATGGATATCATCAACAAATCAACAAATGACAAGTGCTTGCCAGGCTGCGGAGAAAAAGGAACCCTTGTGCACTGCTGGTGGGAATGCAGACTGGTGCAGCTACTATGGAGAACTAGTATGGAATTTCCTCAAAAAACTGAAAATGGAACTCCCATTTTACCCACCAATCCCACTCCTAGGAAAATATCATAAGAAACTGGAAACACCAGTAAGAAAGGATATATGCACCCCTATGTTCATAGCAGCACAATTAACAATAGCTAAGATTTGGAAACAGCCTAGGAGTCCATCAACAGATGACTGGATCAGAAAACTATGGTACATGTACACAATGGAATACTATGCTGCCATAAAAAAGAAGGAATTCTTACCATTTGCAGCAACCTGAATGGAATTGGAGAACTTCATACTAAGTGAAATAAGCCAGTCAATGAAAGAAAAATACCACATGATCTCACTCATTTTTGGATAATAAAGAAAATTATAAACTGTTTAACAAAAAGACAGATACAGAAACAGTAAACCATCAAACAGAATGTCAAATTACAATGGGAAGGTTAGGGAGAGGTGGAGGAGATAAGAGATCAACTAAAAGACTTGTGTGCATGCATATAAGCATAACCAAGGGATGCAAAAATCTGGGGGGTGAGGGCATATATGGGAGTGGGAGGGCAATGCCATATGTACACATATAATACCTTAATAAAAAATGAATAAATAAATAAATAAATAAGTTTATCCATGTAAAAAAGTAAGAAAATTAATAAAGAAATGGATGAGTGTCACTAAATAAGCCAGAATGTTTTTAAATAAACTTTCACTGAATTGGTGCACTTAATTCTGTAATCTAAGTATTATTGTATCAGGTATTTTTATGATTATTTTATTCATTTAGTTTGATTACAGGAATATTGTTTTGTTTCCTCCTGTGCTTATACATATTTCCATTTTATTATACTTCATTTGATATCATATTTAAAAGAGAAATGGCATGTTAAAAAATGGACATTCTGTTTCTCCCAATAGTTATTGTTAAAGCCAAAGATAAATGGAATTATCATTTTTTACACATGTGCCATGCATCAGTAAATTGAATCATTCTCAGGCCATTAGAAACAAAGTGTTGTTATGGGCTTTTAAAGGATAAATGCAAGGGATTTTAACCCTACTACAACTTTAGTATCTAATGTTAAACAGCAGAAGACTTGCTTTATAGCCAGGTGTAAGCATTTCATACTTTAACCAAACATCTGTGAAATGTTTTCCCATGCCTCATCTCATTTGATCTTACAGAAGTCCTGGAGTAGGTAGATAGGAGACTCGATGGAATCCTATTTTCTTTTCATGACCTGAAAAATGGAGATTTAGAAAGTTTAGAAACTGGACCTGAATGAAAAGAGTGAGAAATGGTGGACCTTGAAAATAACTTCAAGTTTTTTTCAGTGAACAAAACATAGTCAAGCACTGCTGCAATTAAATATTTTATCCTTTGTTCTCCCTGCATAATCTACAATAATAATCTGCTTCATGTTGATACTCACTGCTGAATTGCTGACAATTACCTGAAAGAGAAGTTGGGGTGCTTCCCTGTGCTGGAAAAGTTTAGCTTCATCAGAAAACAAGTCTAATTAAGGAAGTTTATTCTATATCTATAAAAGGCTAAGCTGACTCACTCATGAGCAATATATATACTAGATGTACTGGATAATAATGAATTTTTTTTCAATATATGGAGTTACACATATTTGAAATTTGATATGTATGCTATTTTGTTGTATTGACAGCAAGCTTCAAAACTTCATGTCAAATTTTCTGAAGGTGTTCTAGCACTGACTGCCTGCTGGTGTGGACTCTGCAACCCAGCACTGACTACCAACGGAGCTTCAGATCAGGCCCAAAGAGAGGGCTAGAGAGAGAAGCAGAGTCTGATTTGTAGCTTCTGTGACATCTGTTGATCAGTCCTTACCTCTCTCTCTCAGAGCCTGGCCAATAGCCACGCCTCTATTTCGGCCTCCATTGGGGCTGCTGATTAGCCTCACCTTTCTGATAAGGCCCATTGATAGGCCTGGCAATGCTGACTGGCATAGAAACCAACCAATCAGGACCAAATCGGGGTGAAGTGCAAGGAGCCAATGGTTGCCTAGGAGGCAGAGCTTTTGACGCTGACTGGCATAGAAACTGATCAATCAGAAGGTAATCTGGGTGAACTGTGAAGGCGGAATCTAAGATGGGGGCTGAGGAGGGGTTTTAAGAGCAACAGCTATTTGGCATAAGGTGTAAGAAAGCAGTTAAATGTTTTAATGACCGGGCTGGCAGTATAGTGCATATGGCTGGCTCACAGTCCAGATATAGGCGTTATGTATTTTTGTCTGCCAAGTTCATCTCTTCCTGAAGAAAAAAGCTCCCTCCCCCCATTTAAGCAATGCTATCCTATATAATCTATTATACTACTAAAAGGGTAATATGCTAGCTAATTAGACTAGGTCAACCAGCCATCTTTCGGATGTCCGACTTCCTTCTGTACAAAGCCATGGTGGCGGGGTTCAAGTCAAAGGCTGCTAGGGGCAATCAGGCTGGCAGGGCAGGACAGTTAGGGGCAAGATCATGCTGGCAGGGGAGGGCAGTTAGGGGCAATCAGGCAGGAAGAGGAAGTTAGGGGTGATCAGGCTAGCAGGGAAGGGCCATTTGGGTGAGAGATCTGGCCAGCAGAGGAGGGCTGTTTTGGGCAATGAAACCTGTATGGGAGGGAAGCTGGGGGTGACATCAGCCTAGCTGAGAAGGCAGTTAGAGATTAGATCAGGCTGGCAAGGGAGGGCACTTAGGGGTGATTAGGCAGATAGAGGCAGTTGGGGTGACATCAGGCTGGCAGGGGAGAACAGTTGGGGGTGAGATCAGGCTGGCAGGGGAGGGAAGTTAGGGATGTTCAAGCAGTCAGGCAGAGGCAGAAAGGGGTGACTGGGCAGGCAGGAAGAGGGATTAGGGACAATCAGGCAGGCAGAGGCAGTTAGGAGCCAACACTCCCAGATTGAAAGAAGGATTTCCAACAGCCAGTTTAGGCAGATTCCCACAGGGATTTGGCCTAGTCCAGTGGTTAGACATCCCCAAAGGGGTTCGCAATTGGAGAGGGTGCCGGCTGGAATTGGAGAGGGTGCCGGCTGGGCTGAGGGAACACCCCCCATGTATGAATTTTGTGCAACAGGCCACTAGTCTCCCTCTCTCTCTCTCTCTCTCTCTCTCTCTCTCTCTCTCTCTCTATATATATATATATATATATATATATATATATATATATATATATATATATATATATAAAGCCAATAACTATAACGGCCATAAAGACCAGTCACTATGACACCCAATGTGGCCAGCAAACCAGTGTGATCAGGGCATAGGGCAAGCTGGCCAACCTTGCACCCTCTCTTCCTGCCGGACTGCCCTTGATCAGACTCTCCCACCTTGATCAAGAGCAAGGCGGGCTGGCCAAACACCCCTCTCTTCTCCTGGCCAGCCCTACATCCAATGAGCCTGCCCCACCATGACAGGCCTGTAGCTCCTTTTCCCAACCATTCTCACCCATGGTAACCCCCCCCCCCCCAAACTCCAATAGGGTGCAGAACTGGCCTGCCCAGCTCCTGCAGTCCCTCTCCCCACCTGGCCACACCCAGATCACCCTCCCCCCCATAAGGGGCAGGGCTGGCTGGTCAACCACTCATGGCCCCTCCCCTAGGCCTTAGGTCCCCAATCAGCACACCTTACCCCATTCGGGGGTGGGGTGACTGGCCCACAAATCACAACCCCTCAAATACGCCCAAATCCCAATTGTGGGTGAAATTCCTGTGTTCCTCCCTGGCCCTGATTGTGCACTGGTGGGCTCCCACAGCTTGGCCTGCACCTTCTCACAATCCAGGACCCCTTGGGGGATGTCGGAGAGTTGATTTTGGCCTGATCACACAGGCCAGGCCAAGGGACACCACTAGTGCACAAATTTGTGCCTCTAGTTTATAATAATTATAACATAATTTGGTCTTGAGAATAAGTCAGAAACTTCTTATAAAATTGGATATCTCTGTCCTGATGCTCAGATTTTATACATCAATAACATAAATAATTTAAAATAAATGCCCACATCAGAAACACCAAATTCATCCTTCCGTGTTTCCCCAAAAATAAGACATCCTCCAAAAATAAGGCCTAGCGCATGGAAAGATAAGACATCCCCTGAAAATAAGACCTAGTGCAACTTTGGGAGAAAAAAAATTAATATAAGACACTGTCTTATTTTCGGGGAAACAGGATACTACAAGATAACCTTATCATATGTAGACATAAGTATTAGATATATGATGTTATAGTGTGTATTGTTTTTATTATTTTCAAAATCCTTTATTGGAATCTATATAATATAAGCCTACTATGCAAATTGACTGAATGGCGGAACAACCAGTGGAATTTCCGATGGCTGTGACGTGCGCTGACCACCGGGGGGCAGACGCTCAATACACGAGCTGCCCCCAGCCCACAGGCCCCAGGCTAGCCAAGGCAGTGCCAACTGGGGGCCTCTGTTTGCTCCGGCAGGCTCCCCATAGATCACAGATCGATCCCGACTGCCAGCCATGTCTAGGGACCCTATTCATGCTCAAATTTCATCCACTGGGCCTCTAGTTTAAATATATTTAGCAAATACAAAAAATATATCAAATTACTTTTTTTATTACATTAATCCCAAATCTATGGAGTATTATTTGAAAGGTTAAGAAATTCACACAGAGTTATGAATAAATTGAAGTACGTTTTAGTTTTCATAACTATTAGATTCACAATAAGCACACAGTCCAGTAAGTTTTTCAAATCTTTATGCATGCATTTTAATGTGAGCTGTGCATGTTAATGGCTTCAGCCAAATTATGAATGCTACATTACAGAATATAACAAAGACTGGACTATAGATAAGTAAGCTCTATTAAACAGAAATCTCTTGTTACATAAAATGTCCTTGCAGTTCTATTTTATGTATAACTTCTTGTATTTGCAGCGTCTCTGAACATTTTCATTTAGGTTTAAACCAAGTGAAACCTATACTTTTCCACTTCACAGTCAGAATAATACATTTTCTTTAAATGCGTTACTTGCTACTTAAGTTTCGTTTGGAAATGTACACTTTAATTTTAATAAGATGCAATTCTGACAATGTGATGTAAGATACACTCAAGTGTGACATAACTTTTTAAATGTCCATGATTTTGTTTGTGTTATAGTTAGTAATATATTTTTGGTTGGTATTTCCAAATACAGAAGACAGTGTTACATACATTCCAAAAATAAAGATAGATTTTCAGAAGTTTCCTAGGACAAATTGAAAACAGACACACACACACACACACACTCACACACACACACAGACACACACACACACACACAGACACACACACGCACATGCACACACAGACACACACACACAGACACACACTCACACACACACACTCACACACACACACACACAGACACACACACACAGACACACACACACGCACACACACACACAGACACACACACACTCACACACACACACAGACACACACACACACACACACCATTCATAAAACTGCTGTGGAAATCCAGTAGGTGGAGACATGTCAGTTTCTTATCTGTCTAGTCACCAGTTTGAATTGCTTTTCTTGCTTAGTTGCTTTTGAATGGCTATAGACATTTTGGTAGTGTTTTTCAATCAGACAAAATTACCACCTGGCTTTGGATCTAGAATCTATAGCTGTGGCTCATATCTCATTGTTGCCAGTGTGACATTATTTAACTCTGGTAAATAAATATTTTGTCCCGAAACAAACTAGGTGTTTTCACAAAGAGCCATCTGTCAAAGGCCTCTGCCAGGAACCTGGTAAATATTCCTTCCTGTAATTGGATTTCCAGCTTCTTTTTACAGAAACAATGCTGCATAATGAGAGAAAGTCTATTCTGAAATAATATTTTATTTCCATTCCACACTTTTATCTGAGTGCTTCTATTCAAATTTGAATAATCTCCTCAAGTTATAATGCATGATAACCAGTGGTTTTATATTACACTTGCCTCTTCAAGGTCAAGACTCCAGAGAGAAGACAGGGAGGCATATGATGGAATCACTTTATATGTTAGGAGATTTTGAAAATCATGTAAGTGTTGTTGTCTAAACAATATTAGCAACAAAAGCCTGTCCATGCGATTATTATAAAGTGTATCTACCATTTGATAAATCTACTTCTAAAAGGCAACTATATTTTGCCATAATATTTCTTACACCATCTTTATGATAAAACTATTGAGATCATCTATTTCGGTAAAGGTGACATATACAATCCAATATTAATGAAAGGTTGTATTACATATAAGTAAAGCAATGAAGCCTTAAAAAGAGGAAAGTGTCTAGTATGTGGCAGGCATCATACTATGTAGCTATTAATACTATGTGCATAGATCATACAGTAAAGTGTGGGAGAGAGAAGATAATTCAAATAATCACCCACCCACCTAAGTAATTAGACACCCTGAAATACTTATCAAGACAAAGTACAAGTAGCTATACATATTAAAACTAAGTTGCAACATAGATAGCATTATCTTAATTAAATATAGCACTTATAAGTGATAATTATCAAAATGCATATGAAACAACAATTATATTGGGGGATAACATATGGGAAGATGGTTATATTTTAATAGTCTGAATTATTTTTACTTTGCCAATACAATTTAATTATAGAAAATATCAATTGTAGAAAAATGTGAAATTACTTTATTACAAATTAACTGATAAAAGTTTTAAAATTTCATCATTTCAACATGTGATAAAATAGATTACATTATTTAAAAATCAATTTTTATAAACTCAGTTTTTCTTATTTTAAAAAAACAAATATCTGCAAGTTCACTTGCATTGAGCAGAAATTCTACTCATTGATTTGCAGCTGCACTAGCTCAATGGAAATTAGAATGATCTGCTTATTTTCATCAATATGATAAGCTTTCATAAATAACAAACAGAGGAGTCAGTGACTTGTCTGAGAAGAATAGTTTATTTCCAGGGAAGTAGAAATGTTTCCTCTGTAGACCAGAGGTCAGCAAAATAGAGCCTGCCGGCCAAATCTAGACCACGGCCTATATTTTAAAAGGGCTTCAAACAAAAATGAATATTGAATTTTAAATGTTTAAAGCCACAGTCACCAACCACTGGTGGTCCATGAGGTCCGAAAGGCTTTCGACCGCTCATTTAAAGAAAGATCAAAAGACAATTCTGTCATTTAAGGGTCCCCATTTCTGGGCTGCTACATTCCCTTAGATGTTTCTTACCTTTGTTTTTTTCTTCTTCTGTGAGTCAGGGGATCTAGAATGTAAAAAATCAATTTCCTTCTCTCAGCTGGCAAAAGGCACTGTTAAAGTGTTTGCCTCTTGAGGTAGGTTTTAGTTATGGAGAACATGTGACACATAATTCACAAAGCTTCCTTTTTCCCTAGCCCTGTCAGAGCCATGAAGACATCTCTTTAGGTTCTTAATCATGAGAACCTGTAAGGGTTCTCAGAGGTAAAACCTATGAATGTGTGCCCCCCACCCCACTCTGCCAAAGACCATCACCTCTGGCATTTCCTCTCTCAAGTTAGTCCATGCCCAGCCTCCATCAGTTCATCAAAGTGAGATAAAGGAGATATATGTACTACTATATGTAATACTTTAAACTATAATTTAAAAATGAAATAAGATAAAATGAGATTTAAGCACTCCTATCAGTTTTTTTACTCTGGTCACTTTGGATCAAAGAAAGTAAATCGTGACTGTGACTCTTTGGATCCATCTGCTGCTCCAGACTGCAGGATGGAGGTAACAGGTAATCATACTTCTCTGATGAGTACAAAGAAAGTAATTGATTTTCAGGGTTTTTGTTTTTTGTTTTGTTTTTATGGATGGTAATGACTGCTAGTAATCATGTTACATATTAGAGCTGAAATAGAAAGTATGTCTGTCATATTATGTAACCCATTATTGGAATGGATGTCCAATAAAGGAAATTCCAGAATACTAAGTGGAAACAGAATTTTTACATATCCACAAAAAAATGAGAGACCTCCCTAAAATGCTTACTATTAAACTTGTTTGCAACTGCCCTACAGTAATACATAGAACATTTTTCCTTCATTTAGTATTTACACTTTTCACATGGCATATGGAATCACCAATAATGTACACATTATAGTTCATAGTTTCTACAATGTATACATTATTCAGCATATTCTAATTAATAGTGTTGTACCATTTGGGTAGTGTGCTCTGCAGCAGCTACTTCTGCCTTGCATCATATTTTTATCCAGAACTAAATATATTTTGAGCTATTATAATGTTAATAACAATATGCAGAAACAGGATCATGTAATGACTAAAATAAATATGAAACAATATAATAATACAAGAAACATTGCCTGTTCTTAAAATAGGAGCCACAGACATAATGGGCACTATAGTCCAAGAGAAAAGTAATAGAATAGCTAAATAGAAAAGGTAAGACTTAATAAAAATCATAAAGAACTGGATAAATGGAAAAGACAAGTGATGGAACAATATTCTCTCAGATTTTGATAGCAAGAGTGTTCTACAGCTTCGGTATGAAGTACAACTAGCATACTCATACTTATTAAAATATTTTAACATTTCTTGGTATACTGCAATTATCTTTTAAATACAAATTCAGCAGAGTGAATGTGAAACAGGGAATGTAAGGAATGTTTAGAGAAATATAACTTATTATCCCTATAAGGATATATTTTTATAAACATCTTATCTATAGATTCTCATAAATATTGCTGAATTTGTTGGGTGAAAAATAACATTTTATCAGCAAGAAGAGAGCTGAGTTAATAATTAAAAAGATGTAGAATGATAGAATCTAAGGTATATATACAATTATTTAGCAATATTAAACATGTACAAGGTCAAAAATGCTTAGGTAACTAGGATGTATGAAAACTAGATTTTTTAATATTTAAAATGTCTTTACTATTAGGTTAGATAAAATCAGAATTGATATAGTGTTTTATGATGCATAATATGTATGCATATTAACATGAAATTTATGCCCGTTACTTACTCTAGACAAGAGAGTTTTAGTTAATAGATTTTAATGGCTATCTTTGTACTCAATGTATATTTTCATTGGTTAAATATATTTTTGTTATATTTCTTGAAGTTGTGTTTACATGTGATGAAATTGCCTAGTTGCATTCAACTAATCAGAAAGTACTGTGTGGGTATATTCAAGATAAGTATTTAATATATTTAAGAATTATTTTATGTAATGTGCTGAAACCGGTTTGGCTCAGTGGTAGAGCATCAGTCTGCGGACTGAAAGGTCCTGGGTTCGATTCCGGTCAAGGGCATGTACCTTGGTTGCGGGCACATCCCCTGTAGGGGGTGTGCAACAGGCAACTGGTCGATGTTTCTCTCTCATCGATGTTTCTAGCTCTCTATCTCTCTCCCTTCCTCTCTGTAAAAAATCAATAAAAAATATATTAAAAAAATTATTTTATGTAATGTAATCAAAATATGTATTTCCAACTATAATCCACTTATAATTTTTTCTTTGGTTCATGTGAGAATATATCTATTAAACTTCTAGCTCCTTAGTATACAACTCTCATTTTTTAGTTTAATGTTCTCTAATACTGACAATAGCTTTTGATTCATACTTTGTTAAATGTTGTTATGATTGTTAAATTAAAAGATACAATAAAAACATTTTCAATTCAAAATTAATTATATTTTAGCCCAGAGGGTGCTGCTCAGTGGTTGAGCATCGACCTATGAACTAGGAGATCATGGCTCAATTCCTGGTCAGGGCACATACCAAGATTTGGGGTTTTAACTCCAGTAAGGGTCATTGTAGGAGGTAGCCAATCAATGATTCTATCTCATCATTTATAATTCTATTTTGCACTTCCTCTCTTTTCCTCTCTGAAATTAATTACAATATACATAAATTAATTATATTTTATAAATATCAGACATTAGAATAGAAATATATGGCAAGAATTACATTTTTTGTAGCTCTGTTTTATTATGATTATATTTTTGTAACCACATTTATTTTTATGCCCCTCTCTTACATATTATTTTGGAACAATTTAGGCATACAAAAAGTTAATAGGTTAAAATAAAAACATAGTAAAAATAACCACAACTACAATAATTAGTTAATAAAACCCCCCAAAAATATGTAAAATGTGACATCAAAAACAAAATGTGGTGTAGGGGGAGGAAAAAGGTTGAGCTTCAAAATGAGATCAAATATAAATTGTTACTAACTTAAAATAGACTCTTGTCAATATCAGTTGTTATGTGTAAGCCTCATGGTTTCCACAAAGCAAAAACATATAGAAAATACACAAAAAAGAAAGAAAGGGAATAAAAGCATACCACTACAGAAAGTCATCAAACTACACACACACACACACACACACACACACACACACACTAGCCATGATAACAACCTAAGTGCCAATTAATGAACGAATGGATAAAGAAAATGTGCTATATATATAAAAAAATTGAATATTATTCAGCCATAAACAAGAATAAAACCTTGCCATTTGAAACACCGTGGATGAACCTTGAGCATATTATGATAACTGAAGCAAGTTACATAGAAAAAGACAAATACCATAGGAACTCTCTGACGTGTGGCTCAAAGGAATCAAGTTTTAGAAAGAACAGATTGATGGTTGTAAGTTGTGGGAGATGGGGGTGGGAGAAATGTGTGAACTGTTTTTTGGACTTTATTTTTAGTTTAAATTAATTAAATAAAACATTAAAAAAAAAACACAGTTGCAAACATAGGAAGGATCTCTCACACTCTTCATGCAGTTCCCCCTGATGGTATCAACTATACTAATAAAAGGGTTATATGCTGATTAGGGTGGACAACTTCCAGACAAAGCTGTAGCAGTGCAAGGGCTGGAGAGGAGAGGGTGGAGAGAAGAGGACCCGGCAGCCGCATGGCTGTGAGGGCCATAGAAGAAAAAGCAGAGAGGAGAGGGCTGGAGAAGAGAGGGCGGGGAGGAGAGGGCCTGGTAGTCCCTGGCCACAGGGCACCTAAAGTCCCATCTCTGCATATGAGCTGCAAAGGACACACCTTTTCTGATCTCTCATTGGCTAAGCTCCCTGTATGCCACACAGCATTCTTGGTAACTTGGGCAATAAGAATCCAAGAAGGTGATCTAGGGTTTATCCATCTCACTCTTGGAGGAAAAAACAAAGGTCTGCTGCTGGCGGGCTAAAAAATACCATATACTGCCCTAGCCAGTTTGGCTCAATGGATAGAGCCTCGGCCTGAGAAGTGCAGGGTCACGGTTCAATTCCGGTCAAGGGCATGCACCTAGGTTGTAGGCTCCTCCCTGGCCCAGGCCCAGGTCATGGCTCATGCAAGAGGCAACCAATTGATGTATCCCTCTCACATTGATGTTTCTGTCTTTCCTTCTTTCTTCCATGCTCTTTAAAAATCAATGGGAAAATGTCCTCAGTGAGAGAGGGAAGGAAGGAAGGAAAGAAGGGAAGGAGGGAGGGAGGGAGGGAAGAAAGAAGAAAGAAAGAGAGAGAGAGAGAGAGAGAGAGAGAGAGAGAGAGAGAGAGAGAGAGAGAGAGAGAGAGAGAGAGAAAGGAAGAAAGAAAGGAAAGAAAGAAAGAAAGAAAGAGAAAGAAAGAAAGAAAGAAAGAAAGGAAAGAAAGAAAGGAAAGAAAGAAAGAAAGAAGAAGAAGAAAGAAAGAAAGAAGAAGAAAGAGAAGAAGAGAGAAGAGAAGAAGAGGAAGAAAGAGAAGAAAGAAAGAAAGGTCATATCCTATGAAAGCGACATCTTGAAAATGCCTAAAGAAAGTTGTCATTTTTTCATGGTGAAGGGACTGGAGTCCATGTTGATAAAAACACCTTGGCAGCTGTGAGGGCTGGGGGCCGTGGCAGCTGGTGGTGGCAGCAGTAGCGAGAGGGTGATGGGGGTGGTGCCTTTCCCTGATCAGCCTGGTTGCCTCCCACAGAGGAGGCCAGACTGCAGCTTAGGCTCTCTACCCACAGAGAGTCGGCCTAAGCTGTCAGTAGGACATCCCCTAAGAACCCTCAGACTGTGAGAGGGGGCAGGCCTGGCTGAAGGACCCCCTGATGCCTGAATTTTCATGCACTAGGCCTCTAGTTCTATATATTAAAGAACTAATATGCTAATTAGACTGAACAGCAGAACAACCATTCAGATGACCTTCCAGATAACATTCTAGGTGAAGATGGGGCTGCCAGAGCTGGTCGAGACAGGTGGGGCTGCGAGGACCGAGTCCCTTGTACAAATTTTGTGCATCGAGCCTCTAGTTTTACATAATTTATAAAAATTAAGAAATTAACAGTGGTACAATGCTTTTGCTAAGCTACAGAATTTATAAAAATTTTGCCAGTCTTTTCAATCATGTGCTTTTACTGTGCCAAGATACTTAGTTATGCAATAAATTCCCTCAATATATGTTAGTTTCCTAGTATATTTATTTTCAATAATTTTGCCACTTCTGAGAGTTATTACTTGAGCCTTTTGTAGAATGTTCCTTGATTTGGATTTGTCTGGTGACTTTTCAACATGTTGAAATTACTCATCTGATATTACTTCCAAAGCCTTTTTGGATCCCCTATGGCAGAGTGACATTTAAGCTCTCAGAACATTTAAAATATACTTCTTCAAAGTAATTACCATGCTGCAATTGATAGCACTAATTTATCATCTCTGAGTCACACATTTTTTTTATTTTAACATTTCAATGTTTATTTTCCTTTCCTAAATTTATTTTGAGGAAAAAAATATAATAATTCTGAATTTTTTCTTTATTAAAATAAAAACCTTGCTATAATACTTCATCACTGAAAGATTACAAGAATAATGAACTCAAACCAAATACCTGATTGCTTTTGCAAATACTGTGCCCTGAGCAGAGTGCATTTTCTGAGAGGACAAATCAACAATAAGAATCATATGATCTACTATTTAATGTAATTATGACTAGACATCTTCAATCTGTGAAGCCTCTTTTACAAATCTGAACATAATTGTGTGTTAGATGCATGCAATAACCTTTATCCCTGCATCTTTAATAATGCAAACTTTGATTTCATTCTGCTATAAAACGTGCTTATGCTCCTGACAGATCTCTGAGATACGTGTTTTACAATGGTGTGCTAATTGCTGTTCAGGACTTTTCTTGATAATGATGATTAATAATTAGGGTCTCCTCTACAGCTTCTTTTTCTAAAAGACCTTTATCCACATGAACACTTTAACCTTTTCAATTGCATAAATTAACGTTAAAAATAGGTGGTTATTAATGTTTTTTGTGCTTTCATGCCTGGAGCTTGGAATAATGTTTGCTTTCTCAATAGCATTCAGCAAGTTTACATTTCGCTCAGAGAATGTGGTGGTAAAGGTGGCGCCATAGTGGGTATTACGTTGGTATTTGTAAAGCTTTCAAGGACACTTAGTTTCTTGGCGTTTGCTGAATTTTTCTTGATGCATTCATGTCATCCTAATGATAGATTTTAACTGGGCTGCACAAATACATGCACTATTTATAAAGTTGTCTGCTTTTTATTCTTTCTTTCTCTCTCTCTCTCTCTCTCTCTCTCTCTCTCTCTCTCTCTATATATATATATATATATATATATATATATATATATATATATATATATATATATATATATATATATATATATATATATATATTTGTATCTATATTTGGTATATATATATACCAAATTTAAAATGGCAGCTTTTGCACCTGTCAATCCAAATCTGCCAGGGAGTTACAATGGTATGAAGCAATACTGATACCGCAGAGCTCTGTTGTAGAACTAAAGCTATCTTTAATATATAGCCTCCAAATGAGGCAGGTCACCTATTGTTCATTTATACTTAGAGTAAAAAATGATGTGATTTGAGAAAAAAATAATTATTGACATGCATACAGGAAGGAAAAGCATGCTATTTAGGAAAAATTGGTTTGACACAGTAATGAAACTATGAATAAAGAATATAACAACTCGTATAATAAATAAACTGCCATTTATTTGTATACATATGTCTGTTATGTAGAAATAAATAATATAAATGTTTATACATTTATGCATTTCATCAGGTGTAAAAATATATACATACATAGTGATTAAAATATATGAGCTCTATATTAAAATGTTTAACATATTAGCATACACCTAGATGTAGTACAAAGTGGAAAACAAAGTGAAACTTTGTTCACATTTTTTTCCTAATTATTTTGAGTGGATTGACAGCCCACTGGAAGTTAAACCCACAGTTTTATGTGTTATGAGTTTATTTGGACATACTTCAGATAAAGGTAGAGTAGTGAGAATTTTGGCAGAAAAATCTTATTTTTTTGCAGATGCAAAACTCACTTGAATGCAATCATTTGAATGCTGATATGAACAGCTATACTAGTACCCATGATTTAATAGTGAGAACTGTGCCTCCATGGGGCAGTATAAGGTGTGTGGATGCACATGCATGCACATAGGAACAGAAAGCATTTTTATAATCCAATTTTCACTTGCTCCATTTTACGTTTTGTTGACACAGTACTTTACAAAGAATAAGTGAATACATTATATTTGATAGGTTACTATAAAAATATTTTCAGGGTAAAATTTATTTAATCTGATAATTTGCTCTTGTTTTATAATCTTCATATGTTAAAATGTATTCTAGATATATTCATTTGCTTTACTTTAAAGTCCTATGAAATAAATCAAGGTATTGCCTTTTCCTTTAAGTGTGATAAAATTGAACTATAATGAGTGTTGACTACTTACCCAAGATCATACATACTCTAGTAGTATGATAGGTGCCTCTTAATACTTAGATTTTGTTAAACTCTAAATTTTATAATACAAACTAAGCACTGAATAATATTATTTTTAAAAATGCATTTTTATTGATTTCAGAGAGGAAGGGAGAGAGAGAGAAACATCAATGATGAGAGAGAAACATTAATTGGCTGCCTCCAGCACACCCCCTACTGAGGAACTAGGGGATGTGCTCCGACCTGGAATCAAATGCTGACCTTCTGGTTCGTAGGTTAGTGCTCAACTAATGAGCAACACCAGCTGGGCTGAATAGTATTTTTTATCGCTCAGAAATTTTTTGACAAATTATTCCTATTGGTCAGGAATATTTCTTGATATTTTAAAAAAATCTCAACTGAACCTTGTTCCAGTGTTCAACAAGCACAATGCTGACATGAACATTTAAACCCCAAATCCAGATTTAAGCACAATAACTAGGTATTTAGTAACTAGTTGTCAAAAAAGATTGAATGAAAATGTAAACCTTTTTATTTCATTACATGATGAAACTGAATATAAAATAATCTTCCAAATTTGATGAAATGAGCATAACTAAATTAAAACAATAAATTTATTTTCTAATGAACTGCCTTGCCTATTCTACTTTCAAGTTAATATTTCTGAGGGAATTGTAATTCCTATCCTTATATATTAACTAGAGGACCAGTGCATGAATTTTGTGCATGGCGGGGGGGGGGGTGGAGGGAGGGAGTCCCTAAGCCAAGCCTGCACCTTCTCCTATCTAGGACCCCTCGAGGGATGTTCGGCTGCCTGTTGAGGCCTGATCCCTTTCACAATCCAGGACTGCTGGCTCCCAACTGCTCACCTGTCTGCCTATCTGATTCCCCATAACCACTTCTTCCTGCCAGCCTGATCGCCTCCTAACCACTCCCCTGCCAGGCTGATTGATGCCTAACTGCTCCCTTGCCAGCCTGTTTGCCCCTAACTGCCCTCCTCTGCAGGCCTGGTCAACCCTAACTGCTCTCCCCTGGAGGCCAGGGTCCCTCCCAACTTCCCTTCCCTGCAGGCTTGATCGCCCCCAACTGCCCTCCCTTGCAGGCCTGGTCCCTGCCAACTGCCCTCCCCTGCTGGCCATCTTGTGGTGGCCATCTTGTGTCCACATAGGGTCAGGATCTTTGACCACATGGGGGAAGCCATCTTATGTGTTGGAGAGATGGTCAATCAGCATATTACTCTTTTATTAGAGAGAATAGAGGCCTTGTGCATGGGTGGGGGCCAGCTGTTTTGCCCTGAAGGGTGTACTGTATCAGTGTGGGAGTTTTATTGTGGTGTGGAGTGGCCTGGGTGAGGGGGCCTGTGGTGGTTTGCAGGCCAGCCACACCATCCGGTGACCCAAGCAGAAGTCCTGGTATCTGGGGTTTATCTTCTACAATTGAAACTTTGTAGTCTGGAGCGGAGCCAAGCTTTCTGCTTGATCTGTGTCAGCAGCCATTTCTTTTGGGATTTATGTACCTTCTATAATTGAAACTTTGTAGCCTTAAGAAGAGTCCTGGGCCCGCCAGGATGTGCAGAAAGCTTGGCTTCTTTCATCGCCAGGGGCAACACTAGCCTCCTGCTCTTTCCAGCTCTGTGTCTGCTGCCATTTCTGTTTGGATTTATATATCTTCTATCATTGAATCTTTGTGGCCTTGAGTGGCAAGGACAGGTAGAAAGCTTGGCTTCCTCCATTGCCTGGAAACCCAATCCTCCTTCCTGCTCTCTGTGCCCATAGCCATCTTGGTTGGGTTTATTTGCATATTCGCTCCTGATAGGTTGATGGGCATGGTTGGTGGGCATGGCTGGTGGGTGTAGCAAAATGATGGTTAATTTGCATATTACTCTTTTATTAGATAGGATTCCTAATACATTGTAAAATATTAAAAAACCATTTAACCTATAGATGAGCTTACCTGTAGCAACTAAAATCTTTTCTCACTTAAAATTCTTTGCCATGTATAAAAATGCTCTTGTAACTTGACATTGAAAAATCTGTTTAAGAGATGTTTATTATCATTAAAACATGACAAGCATGGAATCCTATTATAAACTATTATAAACTATATAATTTTTACACATTGTTCTTAAAAAAAAAAAAAAGATATGGCAGGTGGAGAGCTGGTAGTCATACCTAAGAATTATTGAAGAAACTTTCAGTGGAGGCAATCAGATACTAATATTGTGCTTTTTGAACTAAAAGCTCAATATTTTCTCACCCTGTGAACTCTAAATTAGGGGAAAGTACTACTTTTGTCAAAGGGATAGAAAAATCTGTAGCAACAATGGAATCAACATCACCCCTACAATTGCTATGTCATGCTTATGTCAAATATGACAAGCTTTGAAAAGGGTCTGTGTAACTGGTATCTGCCTTGTACCTTTATACTCCAGCCAATTCTAAAGTAAAGAAATAGAGGCTGTGGATTTTGTTTGGTGGTGGGTAAAAATGTATTGGTACTAAGACATAACTATAAAACATAAGTGCTAACAGATACTTGTAAAGCATCTGAAGATTATGTGTAAAACTATAGTTAGTTGATATTGAGGTAAAAAGAGTACTCAAATGATTTTTGATCTTGGTGCAATCAAAGAGACAGATTATTCTCCTATTAATTAAGTCCTCATGGATATTGGCAATAGAGTGGTAAACACTGGGGGTGGGGGTAGGTGCTGGAAGAGTGAGGGTAAAGGAAGGGGGGATAGGAGACATCTGTAATAGTATCAGAAATAATACTATATATATATATATATATATATATAGATCTATAGATATATAGATCTATAGATACATGACTATATAGATATAGGTATATAGATATATATTCAATAGATATACAGATATATATATATATATATATATATATATATATATATATATATATATATATATATATATCAGAAAGTGCCACTTTACAGTTTTCAAAAAAACCCGAAATTATATAATTATGATTTCAAGAATCACTAAAGTTATCTAAACCCTGAACTAGAATTCTGAAGTGAAGACTCTATTCCCAATTTCTAGATTCACTGTACCCTCTGTGGTGATGGGCAAAATCACCCATTTCCTGGAACAGTTTATCTTCTGAACAATACTTCTCCTACAAATACTTCAGAATTTTATGAATCTATGCTGTGTATTTTAAGTTCAAATCTGACTATTTATTTTACTTCTTTAGAGATAATAAGGTTTTATCTGATGTCATTTATTTATTTTTGGATAAACTTATAAAAGACTCATATATCCTGGCTTATTTAGAAGTTTACTGATGTTTTCATTTCCTCTAAGCTATTTTAATAAAAGAACAGATGTCATTCAAGGAGACAAAGAACATAGAATCTCTACAAACTAAAAAATGGAGCTAGTCATGCTGACAACGACAAAGGGCAGTTACTCCTGGCCTTGTAAGCAAAGGAGCAGACATCAGGGAGGAGGAAAAACTAGTCATTAGAACTTGAAATCTGAACTGATATGAATCTTATTCTCAGTTAGATATAGCCATCTTCAGTCATATGGAGGTCAGTCTCATTTATCTGCTCATGTTCTCTAAGTGCCCTACCCCCACTTGGCAAATATTTTTTACATAGTGTTTCAAATACTTTTTCTAGAAATTCCCTTAGTTCTACTATATTTAGATGGTGACAACTTTTTGTCTCACCATTCTAAGTGATTTATGGAATTTTATTTATGCTATTTCTAAGTCAGTAGCTCTCTATCTTTTATGCACATCAGAATTATAATAATACATACATAACCTTTTGTGGTCTTCAAATGAGAGGTGAAATATTTTAAAATTTGAATTTTCTGCAATATGTTATTTATGGCAATAATATTGAAATATGGAAACAATTGTTGGAGTTTATAATTAAAATATACTAATTGAATTGTAGTATAAATCAAAGAAAGATTAAAAATGAGGGAGGGAGGGAAGGAGGGAATGAGAGATGGAGGGAGGGAGAGAGGAAGGGAGGGAGGGAGAGAGAGAGAGAGAGAGAGAGGAGAGAGAGAGATTAAAATTAATCATGGAAGAAATTACGTTAATTGGAAGAGAAGTTTGAGAAATACAGAGAAAGGGAGAGTCCGTGTATTATTTAACTTGAAAGACATCCCCAATAAAATAAATGTTTGTGTAATAATAAACAAATTTGGGATCAGGTTAATAGAATTAAAATATTTACAGATTTTATGAAATGATACCATAATCCCTAAATCCTAATATTTAGTGAGTAAGCAACATCCATTATCTCCTTATTCCACTACTCACATTCCAATTCCAGTAATACAGCTTTTAATTAAATATTTTATTTTTACTGTTAATGCTAATATAAATATTGGCCAGATAAATCTTCTCTTTTGAATAAAATTATATTTTTTTCTTATATATATTGACACATAAATGTCAATATAAAGTTGAGAATATTGGGACCTATCTATATCTGGCCTGTGGTTTGAGTTTTTCTAAACCATTGTAATGCAAAGTATATATCACATAGTTTTCTAAGTAATACATGTAAATCGGTGGAAGTCACATATAATTATATATCAAAAAGTAAATGCATATTCTACAGAATCTTTTAGAAAAAATGTTCATTTTCTATAATAATGAGAGCAATTTAATTTTATTTTTTTCCCTTTTCATTTAGAAACCAACCAGTGCAGCAAGGATAATTTTTTATTTAATTTATTAGAGTTACATTGCTTAATAAAATTATTTGGGTTTCAGGTATACAGTTCTACAATACTGTAACTGTGTATTGTACTGTGTGTTAATCACACCAAGTCAAATCTCCTTACATCAACATTTATTTCCTCTTTACCTTCTTCAACCTCCCACCACCTCCCTTTTTTCTGGCAATCACCATACTACTGTGTCTGTCCATGAGTCTTTTTATTCTTTCTTAATCCTTTCACCCTTCTCACTCAGCCCCCAACCTCCTCCCCATGACAGTGTCAGTCCGTTCTCTGTATTCAAGATTCATCTCCACTCAGTTTATGTTCATTGCATTCCATGTATGAGTGAAATCATATGGTACTTGTCTTTCTCCTGTGGCTGTTGGTGGGAGTGCAGACTGGGTGCAGCCACCATGGAAACGGTATGGGGTTACCTCAAAAAATATATACACTAATAAAAGAGAAAGATGCATATTGGCTGTACCTTTGCAATGCCCAACAGCCAATCAGGAGTGAGTATGCAAATTAATCCAACAAAGATGACAGGTTAATTTGTGTACCCAGGAGCTGAGTGGCTGGGGAGGGGCCTCTGGACAGCATGGGTAGGTGGAAAGGTGGTTCTAATTGGAGCAAAAGTGATGCTGACAGCCAGGGTAAGGAAGGGCCATTCTTGCACAAATATCCATGCACTGGGCCTCTAGTAAATAAATAAAAATCTAACTGCCTTAAGGGTAAATTTCTTTTGGAGATGAAAACTAGATACTCAGCTAAATTGAGACACAGTAAAGCCTCCAAATTTCTTACCTGGTAAAAATGTGGCTGAAAGACTATGCCAGCCAGGAAGCCTACATAGGAAGTCAAGAAATTGCCTTTAAGAGGAAAAGATTCTGTATTTGTATATTTCTGAAATCACTAGTGTATACCCACTTCCATAAGAAATAAAAAATGCCCCATCATGGTAAGAATGGGCAGTAATTATATTATCATTTGTATTGAGAAGAAAGAAGATGGAAAGTGTGTGGTAGCACCTGAGGTGACTGATCTCATAAATGTCCCGGCCAAATACATCTCCTAAAAGTGAGTGTTTCACATTTGAAGAAAAGGACTGTGTCTTTCGGGGACAGTATACACAATTCAGAGAAAACCCAGGTTATCAGTAGAAATCCCTGTGAAATGGATTAGTTTCTAAGCACCATAGAATGGGTGGCTACACGGAGGTAGCATAAGTTACGGAAATAGTTCACCACTGTAGTAACAGAATACATGTACTTTCCATTGAAACTTCCTGCTATTGTTAGAGAAAACTGGAGAAGAACCAAGCAACGCTTAGGCACATGTGTCAAACACAAGGCCCGCGGGCCAAATCCGTCCCGCCAGGCCTTGCAATGTGGCCCGCACCGCACTGTCATCACTGCACTCCGCTGCGTTTCCATCACAATGACAGTTTATGACTGTTCAGTAAACCATTCGGCCTGCGATTTAGGCTGGATTTTAGATTTTGGCCCCTTCTCTGATTGAGTTCAACACCCCTAGCTTAGAGAGATGGAGTTACATTTAATAGGCGCAGGCCCAGAGGAAAATGTTTCTCAAATTCTGGACCCCAACATGGAGGAACTTTCCCTATTTATGTGTTTTACCTTCTTTGTGTCCCAAATATGGGGAGTTTGTGGCCCCCTTTGCAAGTTTTTAAAGTGCTCCTATGTGCTGGGGCCTTAAGACCTCAACCAAAGTTACCAGCACTGATAACTTTGTCTGGAGAAGGTTTAATAGCCTCTCTGAAGTGGGAGTAGTCTTATTTTCTTTATTATTTACAGAAGCCAAATAGCAGTGTTAAAATTTCAAACAGCGCTTTTTATATAAGATGGATGCTTCACTATTAATGCAGGAAAACAAAACGTTAAGTATCAATAGAACCATCTTAAAGATGAAACAATATAATCAGAAAAATGTTTCAGCAACAAAAATCAGATAACACAATTCAGTGTTTGGATGTGCTGCCCTGTTTCTAGTCTGCTAAACAATTCAAGGCTTAGTCTGAAAACTACACTGATGGAAAGATTTAAATCACTAACAATTTATTTATACAAACATTCTTAGCAATATATGCAAAACAATCACATAGATATTTCTAGAAACAAGTAAATGGACATAGATTTATGTTTAATCTATACAAGGTGTTTGCCCAAGCAGCTAATGTGATAATAAACTGCATTAGCAGCAGTATAAATTCCATAAAAAGGGAGTTAAATCTCCTACTTTACTTTGTAGACAAAACACCTCCAGTATAAGTATACTCCCTTTTCTTATTATTGACAATAAGTAAATAGATCTTTTAAATAAAAAAAGGCAAATATTCAGAAATTTAAAAAGATATTTAAAAGATGTGTGAGCTTTCTTGAAATCTTTGTCTACTTCCTAAAATTGAGATTTATGTCTTTGTTTCTTTGTCTCTCTGCACTATGAAATTAGTTCTGAGAGGCAAAGAAACTATTCATTGATATCAAGGCTGAGGAAGATGGGAGTATGAAAGAGAACTACCACACCTTCCTTAAAATGAACAGATTAGTCAAGTAACTCATTTTAAATCACATATTCAAGTAGATCTTTGAATCTCTATTTGCTTACCTTTGCCAATTGTCTGTACTCTGAGATTAAAAGCATTCATTGAATCCCTATAATATGTCCCTTCATAAATGTTAGTTTAAATAATAATATTATATTCAGCCGAAACCGTTTTTGGCTCAGTGTATAGAGCATCAGCCTGTGGACTGAGGAGTCCTAGGTTTGATTCCAGTCAGGGGCATGTGCCTTGGTTGTGGGCATATCCCCAGTGGGGGGTGTGCAGGAGGCAGCTGATCGATGATTCTCTCTCATTGATGTTTCTAACTCTCTATCCCTCTCTCTTCCTCTCTGTAAAAAATAAATAAAATATATTTTAAAAATATTATATTCAACTATATTATTTCATTGAAACTTAATCTCATAAACTATTTTAGGTGGATTAATGAAAATGAATAAAGGAAAGAAATCATTATCCTTTGTCATGTTTTCCTTGCTTTCATTTTTTGCACCTAGCTATTTCAGGTGGTTGCTATGATTCAATCACTAAATATAGTGCAGTCTAAAAGACCAATGACAAATTTAATCATGGAAGGACTACTTTTGATTAGAAACTTTTTTATATTTATTGAATACTGAAATAGTCCTGGGTATATTTCTGGTAGCAAACATAGTAGTTTAAAATCTTAGAATCTAAGAGTTGGAAGTTGGAAATTAGATGCATTATTCAGAACTCATTCAGTTGCAAGTGATAGAAACCCAATTCAACATGGCCTAGAAAAGAATTATTTAAGGAAGCACATAGGATTTATCTGACAAGCACTAGATAACACAAATAATAAAGGACAATATTTCAGGAAACAGGGAAGCCCTGGGTCTCTTATGGTTTAGACACAAGACATTCTATGAATCATTTTCTGCTTTAATTCTTAATGTTCATCCTTTTAGTTGTAGTTTTCAACATATAGTTTCTTATAGTTTTAGGTTATTAACCCCTCTATAGCAGAGAGGAAGGAAAATACTTTCTCTGGGATTTTAGGAAGAAAAAATCCATAGATTAATACTAGTTGATATGTCTCCAGGTACCAGCACTTCACTGATCAATCACTTGTCCAGGGCCATAGTGCTTGGGTACTATGGTTTCTCTAGCATTGGTCACATTACCAACCCTAAGTTGTTGGGAGAGTATGTTCTTGTAATGAAATTGAAGGATAGAGATGCTGGCAAAAAAAATATAATAGTCACAGGTTACCACTGGGTTGCCTAGCACACATGAATATTTCTTCTTTGTATATTTTTTTTAAAATGAACCCTAACTTTAATACAACTATCCAATATATAGTCACAAACTAATCCCAAAGAAAGGCCCTTTACAATAACATCTAACAACTGCATTGAAAAACCAATCAACAATATACCCGGTCATGTGAATTACTCCACCGTAACTAGAAATGGCCTATCATGATACTGTCAACTATGGCAAAAAATGTGCATATACACAACAGAAGCTATAAGCATACAACATTCTCCTTTATAGATAAACAAAGAAATCCCAAATCACAATCCTTATAGATCAAAGTAAATATCATAACTTGTTAAATAGTATTTTGTAAGTTTTATTTATTGGTTGAGTGATTCCCATGGTCAGGATTTATGACTGAGAAGATTCCCTTTCTCGTGTTCTCAGTGGACAACACTAGACTGCAGCACTAGGGATCATTTCCCTAATTGGTGCCACACAGCCTTAGCAGTCAACATGACTTTTGTCATGTTTATGACAGACTGAAATTCGCTCTAGTAATAGGGCCATCATAAAACAGCCTTTTACTATAGTTTTACAGTTTCTATGGCAATGCAACACCATGAACACAGTTGTTTGTTGATTTATCTGAATCTAATTCCTGCCTTTGGGATTTCAGAAGACAGTTGGTGGAAGGGGGGGGGGGGGTTTCCTACAACTCCTAGACCTCAGTTATAGGGTTCTGCTTTAACCTTGGCCATGAAGCAAAGTGAAACTGTTAGTTAACTTGGTTAATTGGAAGGTCCCCCTTGCCTTTCCCCAGACTATTCTTCCATGGATATTCTTTTCAGGGAAGGATAGTTGTGGGTTTGATTTTGTTTTGTTTGTTTTGTTTTGTTTTGTTGTGGTTAGGCTGATAAGAGGCCTGGTTTTCTAGAATACTGATTTGAAGAACTTGGAGAATTCCTGCTTGTCCCATTTCTCTAGATCCTCCTGAGTGCTCATCTTATATATTATTGAGTGTCCCATATCCTGTCATTTCTCACTAATTCACTATGGGGCACTGGATTTAGCTTTTTTTGTCTGAAAGATGCATTATCCCCTCACTACTGCATTTATAAATAATTGGTCACAGCAGAAAAGGAATTTTAGCAAAACAAAATTACAAGGGTGGTTCTTTATGCCTCCCTTTCTGATTTCAGGTATGCCAACTAGGAAGGTAGTCCCTTTGTTGAAAAATCCTACTAAAGGTACAAGAAGTGGCTCAGCATTCCAGTATCCTGGGCCTTACTATCAGGCTCTGGTAGCAAAGTTCTCCAACAGTGTTCTCAGAATCAGAACATGCGTGCTGAATTGTTTATTCCCTCAGTTTTTCAAAACAAAATTGTGGAAACTCTTGGCCAGCCTTAGGCCTTCTTTGGGATCAAATTTTATATATAGTGACATAAACAAATATAGTTTTCTATGTATGTGATGAAAAAAGTACATATATTTATAAGTGCTAACTAAAGCTACAAGTAATAAGCCCTGACTGGTTTGGCTCAGTGGATAGAGCGTTGGACTGAGGATTCAAGGGACCCAGTTCTATTCTGGTCAAGGGCATGTACCTTGATTGTGAGTACATACTCATTGGGGTGTGCAGGAGGCAGCTGATCAATGTTTCTCTCTCATCCGTGTTTCTAGCTCTATAGCCCTCTCCCATCTTCTCTATAAAAAATCAATAAAATACTTTTTTTTAAAGAAATAAATATATGAGTAAGTTAAAGACAAATTTTAAATTCAAAATTTATGCCACAATCATTTAACCAGTTCCATTGTCACAACATAATAAGTAAGACTGTCCTAGCCCAAGATGGAGAAGTCCTCATTATCTATTCATCCCCTTCATTTGGTCAGTTTTGTATGTAAGTCTCTCAAAACAAAATTTCATATCAAATGCCAATTTTAAAAATAGCTCTAGCTGTGGAGATTGTGGTCAATAGAAACTGATGTTAGGTCATAGCATTATGTTATGATGTTAGCTTATTTGTTACAAATGTACGGAATGATTCTCTTAATAGAAGAAAGAGATGTATACATTACAGTATACATCTGGGACCTGGGACTAGATCTTCAGGCAGTCGGGAACCTGGCTCATTTAAGGAAAATGCAGAAGGACAGAATGTAAAAAGGAAAAAACGTCAGAGGGGCAGATTATGGTAATATATTTAGTAAGTAAAAGTTATTGAAGACTTCAATGTAAAAAAAAAAAAAAAAGCTCAAATTTTCCGTCAGTCCCAGGTGTCCATGGTACTCCAGCTGTGTCCCAAGTGGCCCTGAGGTGGAATTATAGCAAGTAAGGAATGAACAATAATAAGAAAAGTAAGGACTTGGAAACTTTTTTATTTCAATACTGACAAAATTAAAAATGGAGCTGCTGAATAAAGTTATACCCAGGTGGTGGCGAAGAATAATAATAAAAGATCTTAAATCTTCTGATTCCCAAGCTTTTATTTCTTATACTATTTCATAAAGAGGCATTGTGCTAATAAGTTTTTAGCTGTAATTTGAAAACTCAACACATAAACTTGAAATTATCAGAAATTATAATCTTTAATCTGATTCTTTAATTTTTCCTGAGGAATTTTATGAGAAAAATTTGAATTTATCTGATTTATAATTATTTGTGAAATGAACAGCACTTTGTTTTTAACTTTATTTTTGAGACTATTACAGATGTCCCTATTGTTCCTCCTACTTGCCCACTTCCACCCAGCCTCCCCTTCCCTCTGTCATCACCCCTCTATTGTCTGTGTCTATGGGTTATGCATATGTGTTTTTGGGCTAATCCATTCACCTTATTTCATCCAGTGCAGCTCCCCGCATCATCCCCTCCGACAACTGTAAACAGCACTTTAGACAGCAAACCAACTGTGAGCTAACATGGTGTCCTCTGTAATTCAGTTAAATCCTATAGTATGCATACTTAAGTACAGTAATAGAAGTTCCCAAAGATTACATGCAGAAAGCCTAAAAAGGTTTGTCTCCCCAACTCTGCACATAAAAGACACAGTTAAAAAATTCTGTCTAAACAGCTCCCTGAAAGACAGAGGTTTCTAAAATGTGCAGGACTGAAAGCCACAAACTGATTTAAGCATTGAGAGGTAATTCTGAAGTGAGTGCTTTGTTGCAGCAGCAACTGACAGGGAGTGAGTGCAAAGGCTATGAACAGACAGGAAGAAAGAATGATCCTCTTTTACTGAATATCCTTGTGGACTAGAGTTCAAACAAACTCTTATCAGGCAAACCAGATGAGGGAGCTGTTAGAATCTTATCTTAATGTGACAAGTGTGTTGATAAACACTTCAAAGTTCTGATAGAGATTAACAAATAAATAAAGCGCTCCTTTACCAAACTATCTCTTCAATAGGAAAAGAAATGTAATTTCACACACAAAAACAAACAAACACCTATTATTAAAAAAATAATGGTGGAAGTATTTTTATTTTATAAATATAAAAGTGAATGTGTCTAAATGTTTGTATTATTTTGGAAATAATATAAACATTTTAGTACAAATAAATAAAAACTAAACATTTACTAGTCATGAAAACCAAGGAAGAATATTCAAAACATTTTTAAAACTCAGGAAAATAAAGCAAAGGGGCTTGCTTCCCAAAATTGATGGAGGGGGAAAAATCAACAGATAGTACAAGACCTAAATTGTGAACATCCAAGTATCCTAATTATATTATTGAAACTTGGTGGTATATTGTAGATCTGTGTGCAATAAAAATAAGGCAGTTTTATTTTTGATTTATGGAATCAGTATTATCTGGAAAACACTGTTATGCATGTTTACATAAAGCATTTTAAAGCATCATTAATTCCAAAATTTCCCCCTAATTGCTCAAATTTCAGTGACATAATAAAAGCATGTTGAAAATACACAACCAGTGTATTTTGTGTATAGGTACATTTTTGGCATGATTGTTTTCAGTAACTGTTTGGAATCCTTAGCCTTGCTAATCTGTGTCGAGTCAGAACTGAGCAGTTAGCATAGTAATCATTAGATGTTTCTTATCTGCTCTTTTCTGTGTAACTTTTAAATACAGAAATATAACATGTGGATAATAGGTTTTTCTGATATAAAGTTACTGACATAATTGTCCTCTACTCAATAGTTTGTTTTCTATGAAGTTTGTTTTTTCAGAAACCAACTTTCCTCAGTTGTTAGGAGAGAGCAGTTCCAAGAAAAAACACGATTGTCATAAGAGTCCCAGTCCTTAGCACAGCAAAGATATAGGTCAATATCCACATGGTAGAAATGAACAAGCGCCATCTGGACTACAAGCTGATGTGTCAGGCAAAGCGGTGGGGAGGGCCATAAGATAGTGGAAATGTAGAGCCTTATTTTTTTTTTTAAAGCTTTATTTACTTTCCAGATCCTCTCCCCATCCCCAGCCCCAAAAATAGATATTTATTTCTCAGATTCTGAGATGACAATGTATATATTTTTTTCCATCTAAAATGTCCTGGAAGAATAACAACCCTGGACCTGAAATGGTGAAACCATATGTCCTGCTTTGCCTAAGATTTTGATTCCCTTGCTGCATTATGCAATTATTAAGGACACTCTTCAGTTCAAAGTTACTCCAGTTAGGACAAATATATATATAAAATCATTTTATTCTGATATGGTTGATCCTTTCAAAATATAGCACCATCATGATTAGGGTTATTTGTCTGACATTATAGGATATCTTATATAAAATACCAATGTTCCCTTGGCCATTAGATCAGGCTTATTCAATCTCTTAAACTTGTACTTAGGAAAAAAGTTGTATAGAGCATATGGTGTTATTGTTCAATTTGGTTTGCTGTGATAGATCCTATATACATTAGGAGTGTTTTAGGGAAAATGTAAAAAGGAACATGGGCTCAACAATAAAATCCATATGTAGTTAGCTTATACTGCACAAGAATAAGGACCACTGATTCACTTGGATCTTTCCACTCTCATATAGTTTCTCTCTTGTCAACTCTAATTGGTAAACATTGAGGAAAAGAAAATCTGGGGAAATAGTTTCCAGTTTAACAAAGTTGATGATAGCTTATCTTGGGTTCTTAGCACTTATAGTCAAAATACTTAGCTTTGCATTTGTTGTAAAACCATGGGGTGCATTAAATGACTGCTTGTACCTGTGTAGAAGACATGTGTCATGTTGTAACAACTTCTTTTTAGTCAGTTTCTTCAGATCTCCTATTTGTCTCAATACCTCAGAGCCAGGAAAGCCTTGGCAGAGTCACATATTTTATTTATTGACCCTCATCCTTCCTGTTCCCATCCTTAGAGTATATATGATATAGCCCCAAAGCCTACCTTCTCAGCAGTATTACCAATGTAAGAGCACCCACTATGCCATTCAAAAAAGGAAGAAAAACAATGTCATCTTTACTGATTTGTTCTCTGTGTTAGATAAACTTTTTAAAATGTTTTGGAATAATAATTCATACGATTTTATTTGGCATAATGAGTCATTTACAACAATTGACAGCAAGATATATTGACCATATTTTAAGAAAGCTACCCTGGTATAACCCCTGAGAAGCTTAGCCACCTACCTATAAAGGCTGCAAAGATGGTAAAGTGAATAGTGTCTGGAGAGAAAGATAGAAAATAACAAGTAATTCAAACAATCACACTAAACTGAAAGTCAAGAAAATGCCATATATATCTATATCTATATCTATATCTATATCTATATCTATATCTATATCTATATCTATATCTATATCTATATCTATATTTAGTTTATGGGGTTATATTTAAGGGATAATTCAGTTATATACTTATTGAAAACATGACATTACAAAGCTTCAAACTTCATATGGAAATAAACTTAATTCTTTTTATCTTGATATACCTTATATCAGGATGGAAGAAGGCTTTGAGGGTTAAATAAAAGGCACCCTGTCATACCTATTTGGGTTTTATGACTTTAAAACATTTAGTTTTACAGTAATGATGTTTTTTGATTGTTAAAAAAGGTAGAAAATCTTTATGATAATTGGAAATATTTGGAGTGAAGAAAATGGATTATATTCGTGCAGGCTATGAATAAGCTCAAATATTCTGTAGACATAACTATAGAAAACAGTTATGTAAGTGTCCAAAGTGTTGAATGACTTTCCTAAAGAAAAAAATAAATTTTATTGCAAGAAAATTTTATTATAATGAAAAAAGTGTATTTTTAAGCAAATTTGAAAAAGTATAAATAGATAATACATAAAAATAGATTATAGGAAAGTGACTCATACTGTATACATACATAGCATAATACTATACTAGTATACACTATAAACCAAGTAGAACTAACAGGCATCTATTGAACATTCTGCCTAACAACAGCAGACATTTGAGTTATTTTCAAGGGCACATGGAACATTCTCTAGGGTAGATCTTATTTTAGGCCATGAAACATATCTCAATAATTTCCAAGGTTTTAAATTGTATAAATATGTACTTCTCCCTTAATGGGATGAAATTAGAGATTAATAACAATAGAAAATTGGGGACATTCACAATAATGAGGCCATTATACAGTAATAACCTAAATAACCAATTGGCCCAAGAAAAAATAAATCACAAAAGAAATTAGAAAATACTCTGAGATTAATTAAAAAGAAGAGCATTACAAAACTTTTGGGATGCAACCAGAGCACTACAGGAATATTTTTAGCTATAAGCATCCATATTTAAAAAGTTCTCAAATTATAGTCTGTAATCTCCAGGTGAATAGGATTAAGTTTGGTTTTCTCTTTCCATAGTAGATGAACCTAGAATACATTATTTTTTCTTCTATACTCAGACAGTATGACAACTCAATAGCATTTCACACTTTGTAGTTAGATGACTCGGTAGTCTAACAAAAAAGAATAGATGAAATGTTGCTCACTTTATCAGGCTTAATCTAACTGATCATTAGAGATGTCTCTCAACTTCTCTGACAATTTTGGTTCACTTGTCAGTGTTATGTGGTATGATTTGTGAAAAGAGTACGAGTTTTACATAAAATGTGTTTTAAAGGTGGGATGCATGATAAACAGCAGAGTATCAGAGTGAGGCTCTATGTAACACATCTTAGTTTTTGGCTTATTTACCTTTTAATAAGTGTTACCTTTTAGAGCTATACCTTTCTCTTTAATAACATTTTATTCCATAGTGGTATTATGATTAGCTTTACTTTCATTAAGAATAGCCAATATTGAGCAAAATTCTTCCTAATTTCATGGGGTTATTTTAATGCTTTTTTTCCTTCAAATGATTGTCGAGAATGAAAAACACTATCTGGCTAATGTGGCTCAGTGGTTGAGCATCGATCCATGAACCAAGAGGTCACTGGTTCGATTCCTTGTCAGAGAACATGCCTGAGTTGCTGGCTCTATCCCCAGTGAGGGGCGTGCAGGAGGCAGCCAATCAATGATGTTTCTTTCTCATTGATGTTTCTATCCATCTCCCTTCCTGTCTCTCTGAATATCAATAAAAGCATTAAAAAGCAAAAAAAAGAACAAAAAAACAAAAACAAGGAGAATGGGTTTGGGGCACTAAGTAGAATTTTAAAGTGTCTTTTGTCTTATGGATATAATTAAAATATGGCCTTATCTCATAAGTTATATAAAGGAGTAACTAGAAATTGGTTATTTTACATTATAAAAAAAAGACTTTAAATAATTAAATGATCCAAGTGTTATAGATACTTATGCATATGTCTTGATTTTAATTTGGTTTTATGTGGAGCAGATTTTAGGAGGTGTGTGAGCTTTGGATGTCTACTTGAGGGCTTCTGTTCCTTTTGACACGGATTTTTGAAAGGATTATTCTAAACAATTTTTAAATCAATAAGTAATTACCATGGTTCTTTCCAATCAAATAAGTATTGACTTAGAAAAAGACATATTCTTTTTCTCTATTTCTGGGAAAGAATGATATGACTGCCAATTGCCATCATTTCACGTAAAATAAACTCAGTTATTAGTTAAATAAAGTGATGTGAAACATTTAAAAGAGATACATACTGACTTTATATTGTTTGTATGGGAGTTTTAACAGGCTATTCTGGCTTTTTTTTCCTACCTAGATTTTGCATAGCAGTTTGTAAGATATTCAGACAATACGTTACTGTGTTTATTTGAAGCATTAACACCAAAGCCTGATAGCATTATGTCTACTATTTATATCATCATAAAATTGTTTTATAGAGACACAATTAGTAATTTTAAGCCTAGATATTGTAAGGAGTAGTAGTGATTGTTCCATAGTAAAGTTTACTTTATAGTGACATTATTAAACAATATTTGTGCCATCTTGCTTTATAGCATCACATAGTTTCACTATAAGAGAATAACAGTTATACTAAATATTCTAATCTCAGAGCTAAACTTTGCATTCATGGTACCTTTTAATTCAATTCTACAATAATCAACAGACTTTTGTGATCTTGTAAGCTTCTGGAAATTTATTTTTATGTGAAAATATAATTTATAAACTTCAAAATATTTTGCATAATTGACATAAATTTTCAAAAAAAATATTTTTATTCTATTTAATGGGTTTTGGATATTTTCTAATCTGGGTAAGATATGAAAGCTTTTTATTTGTTTACTAGAGGCCCAGTGCATGAAAATTCACTCGGCCAGCCTGTACCCTCTCACAGTCTGGGACCCCTCAACGATGAAAGGTGACCCAGTGATCAGGTCACATCTCTGCTGCTGCCACTGCTGGCACCACAAGCCTTGGGCAGCCCTGTGCAGCCACAATCCAAGGTTTGCCTGTGCATCAGGCTGCCCCTGGGTGGTTGGGGGTGCTGAGGGGACTGGAGGCAGGTGCCCCGGTGGGACTGAGTGGCCTGGTTACTGCCATCTTTGAGTGTGGGGCAATCAATTAGCATATTCCATCCTTATTGGCTATGGGCACTGCCACCTGTGAGACAGTGTGAGGGTAAATTAGCATATTCCCTCTTTATTAGATAGGATGGATTTGTTATGTATAACTCATTTTGTAATGATATTGCAACCTCTATTTTAAATTAATATAATTCAAATATGAGTTGATTTCTAACACATAGTATATTCATACCATAACAGTTGAAGGTGTGGATGTTAATTAATAATGTTCAGTAGTTTTTTAAATGCTTTTTAGCCATCTGTGTATTATCTTTTGTGAAGTTTCTGTTCAAACTTTTATTCTATTTTTCATTGGATTGCCTGAACTCTCTTAATTGAATTGTATGAAGTTCTTTAAATATTCTGGATACCAGCCCTTCATCAAATATATATCCTGTGGATATTGATTAAATCTGTGGTTTATTTGTTTATTTTTGGTACCTTTTGATGAATAGAAATATTTAATTTTATTTTGTTCAAGTTCATTTAATCAAGTGTTTCTTCATAGTTACTACTTTTTGTGACCTGAATACAAAGAGTTTAAGTACAACCAAATATTTTACTTTATTTTCTATTAAGTATGTTATGGTTTAAATTTGAGCTATTTGAGAGCTTCAAAAAATATCAAATGGATATATGAATCCATTTCTGGGTCTCTATATATTTTGGGCATTTTTATCTAATTCTTCCACTTTACATTGTCTTGATCAAAGTATGCTTTTTTAAACAAATTGTGGAGCAAGGCAGGACAAGTCTTAGAAGCTTTTTCTTTTTTTTTTCAAGACAAAGTTGGATATTCTAACATTCTCTTATCTTCCACATAAATTTTATAGTAAGCTTGGAATTTTAACCACCAACAACAATAATAGTAATAACAGTAACAAAAAGGATACTGAGGTGATACTGGGGCAGTATGAATTGATAAATCAGTTGGAGAGTTATTGACATCTTAATATTAACTCTTCAAATTCAATATATATTTCTTAAGTCTTGTAGGTCCTTTTAAATATCTCTCAGCAAGAAATTTATACAAACTCTCAAAAATTTAGTCAAAACCTCAGAAAGCCTGCGTTTGGAGATAGAGCCACACCCTAGATATAAGTACCCTACTCTAGAAGCTAGATATAAGTATTCATTTGGTGAAAAAAGCTATGCCTAGGAATAAGGAGAAACTTAAATACATTAGGCATATAACACCAAAAACTAACACTAGACAAAAGGATTTGTTTCAAGATTAAATTACATTGATCCAATGCTGGTAAGTAGGTAAAGCTACTGACAGTCTCATACATTTTTTTTTTTTTTTTTTGTGTGTGTGTGTGTGTGTGTGTGTGTGTGTGTGAGATATAAATTGCTAAAGCTATTCCATAAAACTCTTAAGCAGAATATTATAAACTGTAATCTTACAATGTGATCCACAATTTTAATCCTGGATACATGCTCCCAAGGAGTTGAAACAGCATTCCACCAATTAAATAAACATGACAAAGAGTATGCAAAGAATGTTTATATAATTTTATCCATAAAAGTCCCAATGTGGAAACAAACCAAATGCCCATCAACAACAACAACAACAAAAAATGGATAAATGTGCTTTGGTGCATTCACACAATGTCATACTCTACATCAGTGAAAATTAATGAACTGATAACATAACAACATGGATAAATTTCAGAGAAATAATGTTGAGTGGGAGAAAGAAGGCCTAAAAGACTATATATATTGTATGACTGTGCTTAAAGTACATTAAAATACAGAAAGAACTTATCCATGGCAGTAGATGTCATAGGAGTAGTTAATTTGTATAACATTTAGAGTACTGAAAATGCTTCCTATACTTATTTAGCGAGTAGTTTTGTATAGGTATATGAATATGTAAAATTAGCTGAGTGTAGGGTTAAGATTCATGTGCTTTACTGTCTGCAAATTACAGATTAGTTTAGAGGAAAGAACACACAGAACACTTAGGTTCCAAGTCTTACTCTCCAGTGTATTGAGAACACTGGTAGTAAGGCAGTTATTTTCTATGAAAGTTACTAAATATTTTTTATGAGAAAACAAACAGCGTTAGAGAAAAGACTCCCATCTATTGAAATGTGGGAGATACACTGGTAAAATAATTGGTGCTGTAGCAACCACTGGGCAAGGAACTTAATCAGGTGACTAACTCCACACACAGCTCCAAATCACTTTAGTACTTCCCTCTTTTTTTTTAGATAATCAAGGTTCAGAAGTTATGAAAGAAAATATATAAACAGGAAATACTCTGAAATATGAATAAAGGAATTCAGAGGAAACAATTCTATTTGAAAAAACAAACAAACAAACAAAAAAGAAAAAAAACCACAGATGTTTAAAAACCAAATAATAGCCTCAGGATGGCAGAGGAGAGTTTTACATCAATTAAAGAACACCAAGATTTTTGTAAAAAAGAATTGAAAAAAATGCTCTTAAAAAAATAGACAAAATTACAGAAAAAACAAGCAAACAAAACAAAACACCTTTCAATAGAGAAATTGAAAGACACTGCCAAATTTAGCTCCCAAAAGATTGAGAAATGACAAACAAAATATAAGACAATTAGAAATTGAGAAGAGTTCCAATGTCTGAATAGTATGACTTCTGAGATAGAACAGTAAATAAGAAAAAGAAGTATAATATACCACGGTAGTTGTACCATAAAATTTTCCAAGGCCTGAAGATCATGTGCTTCATGGAAAAACCATCCACACTGGAAGATAGAATACAAAGGAGACATTTCAGATATGAAGGAAGGCCCTGGCCAGCATTCAGCAGCTGGCATTTGGGAAAAGGAGGCCCAGGCTGGCAGCCGGAAGTCCCAGATTGGCCCTGATCACTGTACAGGTCTAGGGGCCCTACTCATGCAAGAATTTTGTGCACCAGGACTCTAGTAAGTTAATAAAATGTATACTGCTAGGACAAAGAATATAACATTTTAAGTATAATTTCAATAATAACAGTGGAAAAACAAAAATATAATATATTTACTGAGAGGTTGGATGTAGAATACTGAGAAGGTGATAAATTTTTAAAAAAATAGCCGTTAAATTATGTAATCTTGAGATATTCAGGGATTATTTAAAGTACCAGAATAAGAATGCTTTCATTGGGTCATTGGAAAAGGAGGTTTGCTGATAAGATGTTACTATTTTTTTTGCTGCTTGGGATTATAATTCATTTGTTCTGTGACTTTTTAAATAATATATTTATACTTGAATTAAATTTTAAAATAAGTGAAAAATATGATGTTTAGGCTTCAGGGAAGATCAGAAAAGTGAATTTATTTATAAGTTTATATCATCCTGTTATATTTGAATTTTGTATTTTATGTAACTAACCAGATAAAAGTGCTTTAAATTAAGTGTATATAATTTCCCTTGCCTGAGGGCTACATCATAAACTATCACTGGGTGCTATTTCCTGTTCATCTCTTGTTTTTCACATGGCCTGCAACCTATTTTTTTTAAATACTTTTGAATGTTTTAAAAAATAAGAAGTAGCATTTTGTGATAATTGTATGAAATTCAAATTTCAATTTCCATATATAAAGTTATATTGGAATACATCCATCTTCATTAATTTTCCTATTGTCTATGGCTGCTTTTACATTATAATGTCAACTTTGATTAATTTAATATAAGCAAAGCATTAAATATTTACTATTTTACCTTTTACTGAAAATGTTTGCCAACCTGCTTTAGAGGCTAATTCCAAAAACTCTCAAAAAACAAATGTTCCTTGTTTGAAATAAAATATGTTTGTAAAATAATGGCACACAATGCACATTGACATACATTTGATATCCAATATTTATATGATTGAATCTTTAATCATATAAAGGAGTAAAGATGAAAGAGATAATAAAAATAATATAGATAATACAAACTAGAATGGATTAAGAGAGACATGTCTACTAAAGTCAACTGTACATTGTAAAAACGACCAAATTGTTCCTTTAGTTCTGAGGGCATGCAAATTTGGTGGACATGGCAAAGCTAAATTGGCTCTTATAAAGGGACAAAAATTACTGATGATACAAAATAGGGTCATTAAATAATAATTCTCAAGAAATTGAAATCTTGTTATCCCAATGTATGAGAGTGAGAGAATTTCAAGAAATGTACACATATATATTTTTATTACTGCCTCGGGAGCAAATAATAATACAGTATACAGCAAGTTAAAATGGTACTATAGTTGTTTTGTTTTTTCTTTTTTCTTTTCTATCTGTGGATTCTAAGGAGAAAAGAATAAGATGCTGAGAAAGAAAATGTTTGAAAATATGCATTTCCCTTAGTGGAAACCATTACCTTACTGTACTCAACTTTATTTCCTTATAATATTTCCATTTGCTTGTTTTCTGTGAAGTAATTTATTTAATGGCGTATTTTGCTTCCTTTACAGCACCTAATCTTATACTAAGAAATTCAGGAGATTAGGGAAAGATACTGGTGCATGTATAATTAAAGAAATGGTGTGCAATTTTAATAAGATGAAACTTGTTTTACTCACATTTTATCATGAAACACTTCTACACTACTATATTGCAGTGAAAATTGAATTTCCATGATAATGCTTTTAATGTACAGTAAATTTTAGATGCATTTTTAGTCACTACATTATATTAAAAATACCTTGAAAGCTTGCTGTTGCTTATATAGCAAAAGAGGATATGTTCAAAGGTAAAAACAAATATAAATGTTATTTCTTTAATTTTGATGTTATCATTGGTATTTATCTAGTGTACTTATTATCATCTTGAAACTGTTAACTGACTTCTCAAGAGACTTGGTGGATTGCTGAATTAGAGAGGCCACATTTACAAACAAGCAACAATCAACAGTTTACTGGAGATAATATTCAGTTTGCATCAAACATTTTCCATATTATTTACAAATTAAATACTGATTATGTGTATATTAAGTATCTTTGGTATATTTTAGTCATAAAAAATTTGTATATAACTACAAAAATTATAATTTTTATGTCTGGAATGCTTAATTTACTAGAATACTCATTTTTTTAATTTGATGACAAGATATTTATAAAATATTGGATCAGACATCACGGATATCATAAGAAAATAATAACAAAATCTTGATATGTGACAATGCTATTCATGTCCTGCATGCCAGTCCTAAGGCTCTTGGCTGATTTATAGAGAACTGCTGCATGAGTTTCCTTGAAGGTTTATAAGCACATCCTTGAGCTAATTCAAAAATTCTCAGAAGTGGAGTAAAGCTCATTCTCTATTTTTACATTCTCACAATTCACTTCTCCTGAAAGAAGTTTGGAAATTAAATCAGTAAATAATATTGGAGCTTTCAATACCAGAAGAACAATGCAACCAGGGTTAGAATTTAGAAGGTCTTTTTGCACTGCTCATGCTAATCCTTAAATATCATGTACATTACTTAGCATTTCACATCACTTACCATAGTACATTTTAATTAGTTACAGTGGGTATTTGTTACTATATTAAAAAAAAACAATATCTACTCAGTTTTTCTGCAAGTTATATTTGATTTTCTCCTCGAGAACCATAATTTCTTTAATTAGCCTGTTTATGTGATTCATGAAGGTAACATTCCTTTTCTCTATTTTTATGATTTTTTTTTTCTTCATCTCAAAGGTTGTGTCAATTGGGTCCAGTAGAACCAATGCTCAAAGTTTTCAGGATGAATCTCTGTGTGGAGAATCATGTGGGAACCATTATATATTCTATTGTAATATGTTTGGAAACTGTAAGAATGATGTTAATCAGAGTTGTAGAAGTCCTCAAATGCATGAGAATCAAGTGACACTAATGAAAGTAAAAAGCAAGAAACATATTTCTGATGATATTGAAATTGTGCACCTCAAGCAATGCTTAAGTCAGCATGATCTTTAAATGTGTGCTTCTACATCTTCAATAAAATATATCCTAACATAGGAATACTGAAAGAGTAGCACACCATTGACAACTTTTGATAAGGCCAAATTAAGTAGGTAGAAGGCAGGGTAAGTCTACACATTCCAAGCTGTGAGAGTGACAGAACATTTCACATGAATGCAAAATTGCAGAATAATTCTTTGCACCTGTTGTAAACAATAGCATAGACTCTTAAGGCATTTATCAGGTAAATTTTAGATTGTTGGAGTTTCTTTACTAATTGTTGTGTCTTTAAGTAAGGTCTTACCAAAAAACAGATATTCTTTCCTTGCAAAAGCAGAGGGAAAACAAACAGCCCTAACATTCTAGAGTCAGGCCTGATACAGAGACAGACAGTGCTTGAGAGAAAAGTGGAGGGGGAACAGGACAGAATAATTAAATACAACTAATTAGTTTATTTTTTAATCATAATTAATGAAATTTCTGTGGTGGGTTAAGAGAGACTGATGTCGTAAAACTGTCATGAATTATAAATGACCTGGGGGACAGTGAAGGGGAAAAGGGTGACATCTGTAATATCTGTAATACTAAAAATAATATATATGCAGGTGTATAGCATTTTATTTCTCTTAGATTTATTGTGCTTTAGTTTATTTATCTTCACAGGTATTGCAGTTTTTATAAGTAGAAGGTGAGACCCTCCACCGACAAGATTGCAACTTGTTTCATTGCCATACTTTATTACTCAAAACTGCAATATTTATGAGGTATGCTTGTAACCTTTAAGATATATTCTCTGGAAGCCCTAGGTACACTGAGGGTTATTTCTTGCTTTGAATCCTGGTTGGGTAGCTTATGCTAGGTTATTGAAAAACTTGGCTGTATTGTCAACATTTATTTGTAAATAGTTCTAAAAACTTTAATAATCTGAGAGTATCTCTCTTCCTTGAACCCAAAAGAATCATAACAAATATAATGGTAACTAGACGCCTGGTGCATAAATTCATGCACCACTGGGATCCCTTGGCCTGGCCTGGGAGATCAGACCAAAACATCCTCCCCAGAGGTCCTGGATTGTGAGAGGACACAGGTCAGGCAGAGGGATCTCATGAGTGAGCAATCAGGGTCAGGGAGGGATGCAGGAGGTTGGCCAGCCAGGGCAGTTCCAGGGCATGTCTGGCCCATCTTGATCAGTCTTGATTGGCTGGACTCCAGCAGCAAGCTAACCTACCAGTCAGAATGTCTTCCCCCTAGTGGTCAGTGCATGTCATAGTGACTGGTCAACCAGTTGATTGTCCCCTAATCAGTGCACGTCATAGGGAGCAGTTGAGTGGCCTTAGCATATCATTAGCATATTATGCTTTGATTATCTGAATGAATGACCAGAAACTTAGCATATAAGGCTTTTATTATATAGGTTTAGTCAATGAAAAAGGACTATCTTGGACCCATATGATTTGGAGTACTTTCCTCTATTAGAAGTTTTATGAAGCTACTTACTGTCTTCAATCTCTGGCTGAAATGTAAAATTCTTACCTATAAGAAATGCAAGCTGGAAAGATATGGTTCCAACTGATGGATACTAATGTGATATACAATATAAATATACAATATGGTATTTTTTATTTCTATTTTCTTTGACTTTGCACTTATTCATAACATGACAGATTCTTTTTTACAATAGTGGCAATATTTTTACTGTGTTTCAAACTGGGCAGGTGATCATGAGTGTTCAATCTACCACTCATCTTTCTTTAAACTCCTACTGAGCTAAATGGGAGTTTGTACTTTAGCAAGCAGTGAATTAGGCTTCCAGTGATGTGAAGAGAAGAGGGCAGACAGTTCCAGATGGTTAGTGCCACAATGGCTAAGGGTCAGTGTTTGCAGAGGAGGGAGTGGGCGCAATGCACAATCTCAACGTTAAAATTCAGTAGACAGGAAAACAACCAAAATAGTAACAGACGAATGAAATTATTATGGGCGTGAATAAGTACTGTAAGCTTTTTCAAAGCTCCCAAGGGCAAATGTATTATGAATAAATTTGTATCTATTAGGAGCATGTCATGGGATTAAGCTGCTGTGGTCTTATCCTTACTCTTTATTTTTTTTCAACTTTTGTATTTAAAAAGTTTAAGCAGAGCTTTCTAGTTCACACACCTCCTATTACTTAAAAAATAATGAATCTTTAAGAACACTGATTTTCAGTTCACCTGAATGGAATCAGTCACCTTTATATTTTTCCTAATTATACTGTTACTGCATTAATATAGTTAGAATAGAAACAATACTGATTTTCTTTCCAGAGGAACTGAAATTATCATACATTGCTTGCAGCCTAGCTTTTCTTCTCATTTTTGACTATTAGATAGTTATAACTCAATAGATAACAGTTTTGTTTCCAACATTCCATTGTTAATGTCTCATGCAGGATTCACGCATGATTATCTCAATTTAGTGTTTTTAATTTTACACAAACATTAGCAGGAAGAAGCAATTCACCAAGCCTAATGACTGGTCATAATTCAATATAAAAAAATGTTACTCTTTATACCACTTGTTATGCAAAATTCATCTCAAAACACATTTTAAAGTTAAATGACATATCTATAGAGTACAATATTATCTTTCATATCAGCTAATCAATAAGAATAGAGACACAATTTATCTACAAATCAGTTAAAAGAAAGGATTATGAAATATGTTTTCAAATGGGTGGTGAGAGAATTGAAAAAAGAGAGAAAAAATGAAATCAGAGGGAAGTCTGGGAGCCATGGGTGGGAGTTTGTGAGAAAGGTTTCAGTGTGTGTTTACTAGTATTTGCTTCATCCACTCTGAATTTCTTTGTTAACTTGGGTAAGAGAATTAATTATCTGAAACCTAGGTTTGCCTGGCCATTAAATTAGGACAGAAGACAGTTTAGAAAGGATGGATGCTCCTATTAAAAAGAAATGAACTGCTGTGTTTGGGGAATGCTATGTTTTACCTTTTCCTGAGTACTAAAGCTCAAGTAGATATGATTATATTTAAAAGTTTAAAAGAAAATCTTACTGTTACTGTTGAAATTAAAAGAGAAAATTTTAAATAGGAGTAACTATTATTTATTTTATAGCAAAATACTTAGCTTTTGGGGTGGGAGAATTTGATCAGAAACATGAATCACTACAGAAGTATTTCTGTCAGTTTATATTTTCATATCCAGAACTGCTCTAGTTATAGAGAATAGTCAGAGATCACTCATTTTGTGGAATCATTCATCAGTATCATGATGTCTATGTTTGATAAAATTTAAAAAATCTCTCTTGCTTACTGATTGAAAATTTGCTTTAAGACATTTTGAAAGATGCCATTCCTGCATCTAATAAAGCTTAGCAAAATGAAAATGGAAGAAAAGCAAGAAGTGTAGGCTAAATATCTCTTCTCAGAGTAACTTTAGTTTTGTATCTTTATTTTTATCTAAAAGGAACATATATAAAATAAAATATACATAAAACATATATCAAATACCTTTCAAAATACATTTTATAGGATGATAAAATAAGAATATTTTCATACTTAGTTATTGCCAACAAATCTTCTAAGAGAATTTACCAATTTGTACTCCTATATCCATGCTATAGCTCATCCATAAAACTTAAAAAACAAATAACAAACAAAAAAACCCACAAAACAAAACAGAAACTTTTTGCATGTCATCAAAATAGAGGTAGATGCTGTATTATTGGACCCTCTTTCTATAAAAATTTCTAAGATCCTGAACCCAGCTAGGTGGAAGTGGGTAAGGAAACCAGGCTGGGCAGAAAAGACTAGACCCAACTAGGTGGGAGTTGCTAGGGCAACCAGCTGGCAGTAAGGAAAGGCATCAGAGATGTGAGCTTAAAAAAAATATATAAATAAAAAATATAAAATATATATATATATATATATATATATATATATATATATATATATATCCCCAGACAAAGAGCTTCAGGGGCTACCTACTTGGGACTCATCCCTGCCTGTTGTAAGGAGTTTGTCTGTCTCTCAATAAACTTCGATTCCACTTACCATCTTTGTCTATGAACTCATAGTTCGATTTTGCAAGACAATGAACTCAGACCTTGATAGATCCTCCCTTCCCCCAACTGATGGATGGAGTATGATGGCCTGGACATTCCTGAGCACCTAACCAGGCACCTTATATGGACTATACTTTGAACCACCAATCAGCACCTGCCAAATACCCTAAGCCCTGGATTCCTAAGTACCTAAGTGCCTAATCATTTGTCTTACATGAAACCACCAATCAGCGCATGTGCAGTATCCTAAGCCCCATCCCTTCCCATTCCTCCCCGCAAAAGGCATGTTCACTTCTAGACGTGTTGCTACTCCCCTTTCAGGGCAGCCCAAAAGGGTCCTCCTTCTCTAATAAAGCCTGTAGCCCTGGATTTTGGCCCTCGGTCTCATCTTTCAGACCTGTCAGAAATTTTGGCATCACTACTTTTCTTGATTCTTTGATTTGGGTTTGCTCCAAGAAAAACAAAACAAAAATAGAGTCCACATCATTCTATGTTTTAATTAACCTGAATATGATTCATGTATATCAAAAGCATGCATTTGAATGGGTGTTTATTTTTTTCCTTCCCCTTATTGTGGATCCATTGTTTTATTCTGATACCATAGTAAAAATTTTGATATATATGATGCTCTACACCTGACCAAAAGAACTTGGTAAGAGATCTAATTTTACTAGACTTCAAAATTCAAATCTTGGCTTTGGTAAGTTATTTTCCATCCGTGGGTGAGAAACAATGGATTAATGTCACATTGGGCACAGTTTTAAGTGACCAGAAATGGAATCACTGTGTTTGAAGTGTGAGGTGTTTGTGGGGTTTTGTGTGCATTGTGTCCATTAGGTAACCTGGATTCTAAACCAGTTTTTCTATTGATAATATCTATTAACTGGTGAAATTGAGAAAATCAGTTAAACTCTCTACTTTTAAATTTAAAAATAGTAAGGTTTTTGGCCATTGATTATGATCCTCTGAATTATTTAAATTTTATTTTAAATTCTCAGTATTTGATTAAGTTCATAGCTCAAGAGAGGTTTGTAAAGAGAAAAAAAATGAAGGCATTTTATTGACAAAAATAGTGGTAGATGAGAAGAAGAAAGCAGATGAAAGATAAAACTAAAATAGAAATAAAAATATTACAATTTTAAATAGGATGCTTATTAATGAAAATAGTTTTGGGGGTAAAATAGGAATTTTTAGGAGGAAATAGGCAGGTTTAGGAAATTTTAAAAATTAAGGGTCCATTAAAACAAACAAACAAACAAACAAAAAACCCAGGACTACAGAATTGCAAAAGGTACATTTCCATAAGAGAAGTGAGCTGGGAGAAGTTACATTTCCAGAAGACAAGGGAGTTGGGAGAAGCCTCAGTTACATTTACTGGGGGTTGCAAAAGGTCTATATTTACAAAATAAAGAAGGATAAAGAAAGCCCAGAAGGAATAGGAGAACAATGGAGGAGGAAGACCTTACATGTCCCATGTGAGTTTTGACCTCTGATCTCAGGAGTTGCTATTGTGCCCAAATATGAAGGGGATAGTGACCAATCAGAGGGGATATCAAGGCACAAAGATCTGCAGCCTTTATGAACTATAGGGAAAAAGGTCTCAGTGGGACTCTTTTCCCCTCCCCATGTGGGAGTCTGAGCTTGATCTTAGATAAATTTCCACCTTTGCTATAACATCTTCTTCCATCTGAGGAGGTTTTCTTTTTTGACTTCAACAAAGAGCCCAGGGAAGCCATCCTGCCCAGTGGAACACCATGTGTTCCTGTCCAAAAATCCTGTTTCACTAATGAATTAGAACATGGGAATGAAAGGATTGCTTTGTATAACCTGTCAGAGTTTCTGGGCAATAATTTAAAGAACAAAACAAAATTAGGTGAATTTTGCTAATGATGAACCATAACTATTATAAACTAGAGGCCTGGTGCATGAAATTTGTGGCATGGGTACGGTCCCTAGGCCTGGCTAGTGATCGAAGCATGAGTGTCTGGCGTGGAAGGCTGGTGCCAGCTGACCTCTGGGCCCTAGGCAGCACCTGGGCCCCTGGACCGCCGGGTACCCCTCCCCACCTGAGTCACGGCACCCAAGTCCCCACATAGGGATGCAGTGAGCACAGCCAGATGCTGTGGGCTGGGGCACAGCGTGGGCCTCTGGGCCGCCCAGGGGCACCAACACAGAAGCCAGCCTTGCAGATTTACTCCTGTGTGAACCCATGGGGAGCCTGACCAGCCCCTATGGTCTTGGTGGCTGCAGCACCTGCTCACCCAGAAGACACCTCTCAGGTGTGGGGAAGGCTCCTTGCAGGCACCTGGCACCTGAGCGTGGGGGCTTCCCTGGTGTGTGAGCTCTGGTGCCCCTGGAGAGGGCAGCAGAGGGAGTGAGAGTGAGCTCGGCAGACACCCCACATTCTCACTGCACCAGGTAGCCAGTGAGTGGTCACGGCGCATCACGGACACCTGCTATGTTCTGCACCTCTCCCCGGTGGTCAGCACACATCCTAGCGAGTGGTTGAACTCCTGGTGTCTTGGTCAAACTTCCAGTTGAAAGACTGCCCAAGGGGACAATTTGCATATTAGGCTTTTATTATTATATATAGGACTGATAATGTTTCAAACAGACTATGCATTTCTTTTTACCTGACTATTGAATTTCAATTGGTTTGAAAATACAGGGAGCTGTGTTGGATGTTCCTTATTTAGCTTTAGTTTTTCAGTATGTTACTCAAATAATAGAATAGAACAATCAGACAATTTTAGATTGAACTTAGGAAAAGCTATTGTTTACCTCCAAGATTGATTTTCTGGAAAATCAATATTTTTATGGTTTATAGTGTGATAATAATTGAATGAGGTAATACTGAGTTAAGAAAATGATTCTGTAAGTTCATTTCATTTTGAAGACAGTGGCTTAGGTTTTTTGTTTGTTTGTTTATTTGTTTGAGTTTCTTTGTTTAGTTGGTTAATTGTTTTTTTTGTTTGTTTTTTTATTTGTTGTATTTTTTTGTTTTGTTTTGTTGGAAGCAGTGAATATTTTCCTAATAAATCTCTTTGCTGTAACAGAAAAAGAAGAAAGTGTCTCATTCTGCTGAAATTGCTATAGGGCTACTTGTTTACATATTGACTTACATTTTTGTGAGAGTACTTTGTTTTTGTTGTTGTTTTAATTGTTATTAAGTTATGAATAAGTAATGAAATTTAGCTCATAAAACTTACATGTAAAGTTATTACTCTGAAGTAAGCTAAATTTGCATTTTTTAATTATTCAGCTTGCTTACAAATGTAAATGACATTTTAAGTATTAATGATATTGATGTGACTACAGTGGAATTTTTTTTCCCCAAGGAAAATATCCCATTTATTTGCAAGATACAAAGTGAGGGCTCTCTGAGCATTTGTGGTTGTTTAGAATGTAAACATCTCAAGTGTGCATGTGAAAGATTCATCAAGTATATCTTATGAGATGGATGCATAAACACTTCATAGAGAATTATTTACTTGTATAATTATGGCATTTCTTTATTCCAATAAACTAAAACTCTTTCTCTCTTGATGACATTTCCTTAGAAAGACTATTTGGCCATTAAAAGAATATTTGCATAACAAAGAAATGTCTCTATTAAAGTAAATTAAAATATTCCCAAATGTGATTTCCTCCTATCAGGTTTGTAATTTAACATTTCACGCCAGCTGCCTAGTGTCAAGAAGGTGCTCTATAAAGCCTCATTCTTTGAATGGATACCAGTTAAGAGCCTATTATAATTCCCAGTTAAGAGATGATGATAAATTGAACTATGAATGTGGCAATAGAAATGGCAAGATATACCTAGATTACTGAGATGATCAAGGGATAAATGCATACTGCTTGCCATATAAGAGAAGTTTAAAAGTGTGACTTGACCTTACTTGTCAGGTTCTTGAGTTTCAATGTCATAGAAATGAACACTGAACTCAGTACAAGATCAGGCAGATAGAGTTAATTGAGATTTTGCACACAAGGAACTTCACCAGAAAAGAGAAATCAAGCTCCCAGCAGGGTTCATGTGGCTGGCTTATATAGGACCTTTGGGTGGGTGTAAAGCTTGGAAATGAGGATGAGGTCCGTTATGACGGTCATCTGAGGCAGTTGATCAGAGGGTAGTCATAGATGTTTTCTATGATCTATGGACCATCCAGAGGGCCTGTGAAACAATGTTTATGCAAACATTCTAATTACCATTTAATTGACAAAGCAACTGTTTTGCTTAAAATGATCTTCAGAGAAATATTATCATCATACATTCTTTCCTTAAATGTTATGGTTATGTTAGTTTCAATTTCAGAATTTTACTGAAACCAAGGAATCATAGGTCACTAAGATGGAGTAAGTCTTGGGGACAGACTATGTTTTAGGAATTGTTGAATCTGAAGTATTTTTGAAACATCAGGAAATGGACCTAATTTCAAAAAATTTGTTTGGACTTATTGATGTGTTCTTGAGAAACATGTAATAGGTTAAATTGCCTAGGAAGAAAGTGTTTCTTAAAAAAACAGAACCTAGGGAAGTATTTTGAGAAAACAACTGCAGTATTTATCAGAAAGCAAATGAAGAAAGAGAAACAGATAAAAGAGATTAAGGACAAATAAAAGAAAGGGATACTTCAAGAATTAAAAACCTTGTGTGGTAGAAATAAAGACAGATATAAGATAACATATCAATTTTATTATGCATGTCTAAAGCACTAGTGACTCAATCATTTACTTAACACTGAATCAAAAGAAATATTTATAGCAATGGAAGCAAGGAAGCCTATGATAAGAAGGGTACATTTGACCCTGGGTAGTAAACACAAGTAAGAGTTTGCTTGCGGATATGACCTGTGGAAAACAATTTAAGAAGAAAACCGCATATGCAAGGGCACAGACTGAACAAGGACAAGACATAAATCAAGGAACAAGAGATAAGGTTTAGGCTTAGGTTGTGAAGAACTGTGAAGCCAGCAGAAGTTAAGTAGGATAGCATCTTCTATCACAAACTGACCACAATATTATCATCTAAATCCATTACTCCCCTCTTTATCTCCTGCTATAAAATATGCAGTTAACCAAGCGATGACTCCCATTTTGTTACATTTTTTAAAATAAAAGTTCTACAGTTCATCCAAAATATAGTATCTTGAAAAATCACACATTACATATTGACATCTAGATTGCTATCCATGATGAAATACTATTGTAAAATTTAGTATCTTCATATATCTTTAAAGAAGGCAAGATACAGGCTTTTCAAATTCTCATTTTCACTACATTATATTAAAGACTGTTATTGATCTTCTAACCTGCAGAGCAAATTAAGTCTTCAACCCATTGTTTCCTACTTAGCATGAAACACAGCAGTTTAAATGTGTTTCTGCAAATTATTTTCAAATACTCTGACAGGAAATAAAGATCAAATCCGTAGTTTATGGATATTAAAAATACATACAAAATTATGTAATAATTAGTTACCAACACACAAAAAAATAGGTCATTATAGAGCTGGTGGAAAATAAGCCCTGCTCAGAAATAATTCACTTTGATATATTGCTGATTTTTAAAACGTTTCCTCTCTCTTTCTTTATTAATGGGGATATTTGCATTCAAATAGAGATCATTTGTTTTTAGGAATTCATCTGCTCCTGCTGTTTATTCTCCACCTACTATTTTAATCCATGGTTTATAGCACAGGCATCAGTTGCAGTGAAAATGATTAGGATGTCATGAAAGTTTATGCCTTCAGGTGAGAAATATGGTATATTCTCAGTTCAGTATAACTTGTAAATTAACGTTGTATTCATTCAGATTGTTTCAAATTAAAATAACCAAAGACTGAGAAATCTAAAGAAAATGGTACAAGTGTTTTGTTTTTTATCCTAACTGAACTTTCTCTGGATGGTATATCTTTTCGCAACATGCCCCCTGTTTTCCAGAAATAGAATCACAGTATGATAAATATGCTAAATCATTGCCTTGGAAAACTCACAAGTTGCAGAGCTATGAGATCAACATGTTGACAGGACCTTTCTAGAAATTCCCATTTATGGGGTTGGAAATGACTTTTTACTAGAGGTGAGTATAAATTAATCAAAGTAATTCTGCATAGCATTGATATACAGAGACTTTACATGTTGCATATTTGTGAGATTGTAGACTATTGCATTTCTTGTTTCTGTAATCGGTGGAGATTTAAGTTTATGGAGAGAAAATGTGACTGGTACTCTATGTTGTAATGCTTTGCGACAAAGCCAAATGTTATTATGCGTTCCATTTCAAGTGCAAAACTACTAATCTAATGAAAATGTTACTGTTCTAAGCAATATGTTGAGTGTTATTATAGAACACAATGGAAATGACTGAATTAATGTTATACAGTAAGAAAAATAACAGAGAATTTAAAATTCTTATCAAGTGCAGTGCTTAGAGAAATAATCAACACGACAAAATACATTACTGCTTAGTTGAGTAGAAAATGCTGGTGGGTAGACAGCAATGAAATAGGGTAGGTTATAGAATAGATAGGGTGGTTCTCCGGGTATAGATAAGAATGATATTTTAAGGATTGGGGAGGGGAGAGTTCTGATTACAATCAGTTCTCAAATTTTTGATAAAAATAGTTTAAAGTAAAAATGAACAGTTTAGTTCAATCAAAAAATGAACAATAGAGCCATTCAGTTTGGCTATGCAGATCACATATTTAGTTTTATTACTTTTTCTCTCTCTCAATCTTGCTACCTCTCTCAATAGTTGGGTCACCATTGGTAATGAAATTTTTAACCATGCCTTATTTTGGAAGCCTGTTGGCAATAGAATTCTTTACCTTGCCTTATTATGGAAGAACTTTTCTATATATAGACTGCTTATTTTGAAGTAGAATCTATGAACAATTTTTCTTCTAAATTTATTCTTAGAATAATGTTTTTTTTTAAATGTGATTTTATTATCTCACTAGAGCTGATACACTGGGGGATGGGGGGGAGTTAAGAGGGGGAGGTTTCTGTGTCCCTCAGCCCAGCCTGCACCCTCTCTAATCTGGGACCCCTTGAGGGATGTCTGACTGGATCAGGACTAAACAGGCAGTCGGACATCCCTCTCACAATCCAGGACTGCTGGTTCCAACTGCTCCTCTGCCTGCCTTCCTGATTGCCCCTAACCACTTCTGCCTGTCAGCCTAATTAATGCTTAACTTCTCCCCTGCCAGCCTGTTTGCTCCTAACTGCCCTAACTGCGCTCCCCTGAAGGCCTGGTGACCCCTAACTCCCCTCCCCTTCAGGCCTGCCTCCCTCCCCCAAACTGCTCTCCTCTACAGGCCTGGGTTTCTCCCAAGTGCCCTTCCCTACAGGCCCAGTTGCCCTCAACTTCCCTCCTCTGCTGGCCAGGTCACGACTAACTGCCCTCCCCTTCAGGCTTGATCACGCCCAACTGCCCTCCCTTGCAGGCCTGGTACCTTCCAACTGCACTCTACTGCTGGCCAGCTTGTGGTGGCCATCTTGTGTCCACATGAGGTCAGTCATCTTTGACCACATGCTGAAGCCATCTTGTATATTGGAGTGATGGTAAATTTGCATATTATTCTTTTATTACATAAGAGAATTAGATAGGATAGAAGCCTGGTACACAGGTAGGGGCTGGCTAGTTTGCCCTTGTAGGGTGTCCTGGATCAGGATGGGCATTCCTTTGGGGTATAGGGTGGCCTCAGTGAGAGGTCTGTGGTGGTTTGAAGGCTGGCCATATCCCCTAGTGACCCCCTGAGATTTATTTATCTTCTATAATTCAAACTTTGTAGCCTGTAATGAAGCCAAGCCTCCTGCTCACCCTGTGGCCGCAGCCATTTTTGTTGCAATTTATTTATCTTCTATAATTGAAACTTTGTAACCTTAAGCAGAGGCCAAGGCAGGCCAGGACTATAGAAACTTGGCTTCCTCCATTGCTGAGGACCACTCTAGCTTCCTTCTCTCTCCAGCTCTGTGGCTGCTGCCATTTTTGTTGGGATTTATTTATCTGCTATAATGAAACTTTGTAGCCTTAAGCAAAGGCTAAGGCAGGCCAGGGCAGACAGAAAGCTTGGCTTCTTCCATTGCTAGAGAAAACCAAGCATTCTGCTCTCTCTGTGGCACAGCCATTTTGGTTGGGTCAATTTGCATACTTGTTCCTGATTGGTTGTTGTGCATGCCTTGTGGATGTAGTGGAGGTATGGTCAATTTGCATATCACACTTTTATGAGATAGGCTTACTGGTTATAGAATCAAATTAATGAATCTTGATCAGCATCTTAGTTATTACATTTAATAAAATACAATAGAACATAGTATATATATATATATATATATATATATATATATATATATATATATCAACCAAAAAAATTAATAAATATACAGGGAATATTTTGTTTCAGTTTGTGTATCTGACTGTATTTATATGTTTTGGTTTGGGAGGTGGAGTATTTCTCATGATAAAAAGTTTGTGGAGTCAACCAATAAAGAAAATCTTATACATGTGTGCAACATAGAGTATTGTTAGAAATGACAATAATTAATAACCTAAATATTTAACAAAATTATAAACTCATTTTTGTACATTGATATAATTGAGTACTGTATAATACTTAATATGTATAAACTAGATTTGCATGTTTCAAAAATAACATTCCATAATATAATATTAAGTGAGAAAATAAAAAAATTAAAAAAATACCATTTATATAAAATTTAACATAAACACCAGGCCTGTGTGATTCAGTGGTTGAGTGTCAACCCATGAACCAGAAGGTCATGGTTTGATTCCTTGTCAGAACTCATGCATTGGTTGCTGGCTCAATGCCCAGTAGGGAGCATACAGGAGGCAGTTGGTCAATAATTCTCACTATTAATGTTTCTCTCTTTCCCTCTATGTTCCTCTCTCTGAAATTAATTTTTAAAATTAACATGCACAACACAATTCTATATATTGTGCACATTCAGGATGGGGGAAAAGTGGGTTTATAGTTGCTTGTATGGAAAATAATACAATAATTAATAAGTAATCATAAAAGAACTGTGTTCCAAGTACTTGCAACTGTAAACCTACTTTTTCCCCAACTTGCATGTGTGTGTTTGTATACACACTAGGGGCCTAGTGCATGAAATGTGTACACTATGTGGGGGTCCCTTAGCCCAGCCTGCCCCCTCTCACAGACTGGGGGCCCTATTGATAGCTTAGGCCGCATTCTGGTCTCCCTCTGCAAGAGGCGATGGGCTGATCAAGGGAAGGCATTAGCCCTGTCACCCCATTGCTGCAGCCACTGCCAGTCACTGCACCTGCCAAGGTGTTTTCATCAAGATGAACTCCAATCCCTTCACCATTAAAAAGTGAAAACTTTCTTTTTTAAAAATATATATTTTATTGATTTTTTACAGAGAGGAAGGGAGAGGGATAGACAGTTAGAGACATCAATGAGATAGAAACATTGACCAGCTGCCTTTTGCACACCCCCTACTGGGGATGAGCCCACAACCAAGGTACATGTCCTTGATTGGAATTGAACCCGGGACCTTTCAGTCCGCAGGCTGACACTCTATCCACTGAGCCAAACCCGTTTCAGCATGACAACTTTCTTTAGGCATTTTCAAGATGTGTCTTTCATAGGATATGACATTTCTTTCTTTTTGTTTTTTTTTTGTTTTTTTTGTTTTGTTTTGTTTTTTTTTATCCTCACCTGAGGATATGCTTCTATTGATTTTTAGAGAGTGTGGAAGAGAGAGGGAAAGACAGAGAGAAACATCAATGTGAGAGGGACACTTTGATTGGTTTCCTCCTTCATGAACCCTGACTTGAGCCCTAGCCAGGGAGGAGCCTGTAACCTAGGTACATGCCTTGATCAGAATCGAACCCAGACCCTGCAGTCAACAGACCAAGGCTCTGTCCACTGAGCCAAATTGGCTAGAGCAGGATATGACATTTCTTAGCCCCTCCAGCAGTGGACCTTCTTTTTTTACTACAGGGATATGGTGGAAAAACCCTAGATCACTTTCTTGGATTCTTATTACCCAAGTTACCAAGAACACTGCAATTGGTGGCTTACAGGGAGCTTAGCCAATGAATGGTCAGAAAAGGTGTTTAAGCTTGAATTGGTTTGGCTTAGTGGATGGAGTGTCAGCCTGCAAACTGAAGGGTCCCAAGTTTGATTCCTGTTAAGGGCATGTACCTTGATTGGGGGCACATCCCCAGTGGGGAGTGTGCAGGAGACAGTTGATCAGTATTTCTCTCACATCAATGTTCCTGACTGTCTATCCCTCTCCCCTCTTCTCTGTAAAAGAGAAATAAAATATATGTTTTTTAAAAAGTGTTTCCACTACAACTCATTAACAGAGGACCCCTTGCTTTGTGTCCAGTGGGCTAGGGGTGTGCCCCCACTGCCCGGGGAGCATGCCCTCAAGGCCAGCAGCCAGCCTCGAATTGTGGGCACCAAACTTGGGGGTGTGAGGACCCCAGGCTGCATGGCAGAAGCCGGGTCCGCATGCCCCCAAGGCCGACAACCCCAAGGCTGACATCCAGCCTCACCAGTCTATGGGCTAGGAGTGGCCTGTGTTCTGAGGATGTTCCCAGGACCCAAGTCGTTAGGCACCTACATATACAAATTATCCTAATAAATTTGGAGGGTTAATACTCATTCATAATTGGCTGGTGGGTGTTGCAGAGGTACAGTAAATTTGCATCTTTCTCTTTTATTAGTGTAGATTATTTAAATGTCAGTATAAAATTGGGAATTTTAAGTAATTTATAATTGCAGTATCATTAGGGGAAAATGGATAGCAATGGGAGAGGAAAAGAAAGAGAAAAGACTTCCACTAAGAATGTCAACTATTATTTCTTTAAAAATAAAGGGTTCAAAAATGTTAAGTATTAACATTTGGTAGACTTAAATGATATGTACAATTTTTATGTTGTATATGTTTTTTGCTTGAAATATTTCATAAGAAAAATGTTAGAAAATTGGAATGCAGTAAAAACACAGAGAAGATGAATGGCTTTTGACAAAATTATGTGGCATTCACAACTTCAGTTTAGCCCTTCAACACACAATCTAACTCCTATTGACTTTGAGAGGGAGCAGATGCTCATACCTCAAAGAAAGTTTTATTTCTAGGGAGTAATAAAGTTGTGCTAAATAACAGAAAATTATTCTCTTATAGAAGAGCATAGAAGTCAGGGTGACAGCTGAATAGCCTACTATTTGTTTTCTAACAGTTTTTGAGATTACACAAGACATCTATATTTTTAGAGATAGAAAATTTAGTAATATAGTGTATTATTGCCTAGAGAACAATCAGCAGTAGAAGTGATGTACAAAGTACAATGAAGGGGGTGGGCTGAGATTGGAATTAAGATGTAAGGATAAGAATGAATATACCAGATAGTCATATACTTCTTTACACATTTCAGGTTTTACATTTTACAATTTCAGTGAGGAGAGTATTGAAGGAAGAAAAGGATAAATTAGTTACATAGTAATTTTTTCTTGTTTTCTCTACCAAATTCCAGAAGTATTGTGAACATATGATAAAGGCAAGAAAGAACATTATTAGACAGATGCAAAATATTAGGAAGGAAATATTAGAACAAAGTACCAGAAGATTTAATCTAATCTATAATAATAGAAGCATAATATGCTAATTAGGCCAGACAGCAGAACAACCTTCCGGATGTCATTCTGGACATCCTTCTGGATGCAGCCCCCCTGGTGGGGGCCAAGGCAGAGGTGGTTAGGGACATCAGGAAGTCATGCAATCAGGGGTGATCAGGCAGGCAGGCAGAGGCAGTTAGGGGTGATCAGGCAGGTAGGCCAGTAGTTAGGAGCAATTAGGCAGGCAGGCAGAGTGGGTAGGGGCAACCCGGTAGGCAGAGGGCTTAGGGCAATTAGGAAGGCTGGTGAGTGTTTAGGGGTGATCAGGCAGTCAGGTGAGTAGTTAGGAGTGATCAGGCAGGCACTCAGGTAGAGGGGTTAGGGACAATCAGGCAGGCAGGCAGGTGAGCGGTTAGGAGCCAGCAGTCCCAGATTGAGAGAAGGTGCAGGCCAGGCTGAGGGACCCCACAACCCCTACACATGAATTTCATGCACCAAGCCTCTAGTATTCAATAAATTTATAAACTGAAAGCGTGTGCATGCACACATACACAGGAACACGCAGACTTTTTTTTTTTTTTTTTTTTTTTTTTTTTTTACAAAAGTGGTTTAACATATTCTCCTCAAAGTGACCTCTCTGGTTTTAGTTAAATGAAGGTTAGGGCAAATAGAATCCTCCTAGGATCTTGTATATTATTTCAAGAAATGTTTTATAGTGATCTTATTTTATTTGATTTTGATGTTTAAATTGAATTTAATGACATGACATTGGTTAATAAAATTAGATAGGTTTCAGGTAAACAATTCTACAGTAATCTCTATATTACCTCGTGTGTTTACTTTCCCAAGTCAAATTTATTAAACATTTATATTTGCCCTATATTTGTATTTCTAATAGTCAATGCCAGAAAGATTTGTGTCAAACAAGTGAGAAATATGTTGGAAACTGGGATATGGATCATTTGGTCTATTAAATTACTAGATGGGTCTTAAAGTCAAAACTTGTTTTTATTACATTAAAACCTGTATGGTATGCTAAAAAAATCTGTGAGCTATTTTTTATTTCCGTAGGAGATAGTATTCTAATGTCTGAAATCATTCTTTTTGAACTATTTATCACATGAATCCTCTGATCAGCATAGTTTTAATTTGAAGTTCCACACCTTCAAATTAAAATAAGAAAGATCTCTTTTGTTTAATAGGCACATTTGTAAAAATTATTCAACTTTATATAGAGATAGAAAGCTATAGTAATTCATTTTTACATGTAAAAAGTCCTGCAAATAGAAAAATTCAAGCATTGAAGACCACTTTGAGAATCAAATACCCTACAAGATATTTTAAAATTATATCAATATATTTGAAACACACGTTTATTATGTCTTAATTGTGACAAACTAATACATAAAATTTTACCAATTTTTTTTTATTTTGAATAAATTGAGATAACACACAAAAAACAGTTTTAGTGATCAATACATTAGTATATGAGATTCATTGTTATTTTTTCTTTGGAAGATTTTCCATTTCATATGGGTGAAGGGGAATGGGACTTTGAAACCAAATAAATATGATTCCACTCCAAAGAAGCCATTCACTCTCCTGTGCAAGTCTTAGAAAATTCGTTTTCTCAAGATATCCCAAGAGCCATCCCACCCCTCTTACTGCTGGGGAAATTGGAACCACTAATTTATTTGACAACAATATAATATACAAAAGGAAATTTAAGATTAGCTACTTTAGAGTGTAAAGAGTTGTTATTGGAATCTATATAGACAAAGTAGAATATACATATGGGTGAGTGCCCAGAAATTAAGATGTTTAGAAGTTACCTTGTTCTACATACAAACAGTATATAGAACAAGGTAACTTTCAGTATTTTACACTCTTGTATCAACAGAACACTTAAGGAATGCAAACCAGCTATGCTAAGGCACAGGGGGGTTCTTCTACTATTAGATAGCATCTGATTAGCACTAATTATAACTTGTCTCTTTTTCCTTTTTCACTTACCTCCTACATCCCTCCTTTACTCTCCTCAGATACGTTTTGAACCACATGGCTGTCAAACAACAGTAATAAATAGATATCTCATCTTTGTTCTAGAGTAAGCTGCCTGCTGGGTTTAACCAATTAATCTTTCCCCCAATAATCAAAAGATTAGTGCAATTTTTCTTTATCCATGATTTGGGCTTATATTTGTTTTACCCCAGGCCCTCTCATTACTCCCACTTATCAAGGGCTGATTGTTTGTAACTAATGTTCTGTTAAATTTTACTTACAAAATCTCCCCAGCCATGCATCTTTTTCCTGATATAATTTTATAAGAGGTGACATTTCACAGTGCTAATGACATGTAGTATCTTTGGCATCTGTCCCAGTGAATAACACTTAAGTTATTTGTCCCATTTCTCTTCACTTTGACATCTCAACCTGAAATGCATCATGTATTGCTTGGAGCAAAGGATAAATAATAATTCAATATATATGAGGTAAACTTGTAAGTCTAAATTTTCTTACCTTCAGAAGAGTGTTTTTCAGGTGTTTTCTCTAGGTTATCTTTATCCTAAGAAATATTTATGGTGAGAACTAAAATTAGAAATTAGAGTACCCACTTCAGTGATTCCTATTTACATTAAACTTTGTGAATCAATAGAAGGAAATGCTGGAAGGGTTCTGATTTCATTTGTATTCTAAATCTGGACTCAAAGTGATTGCTGATTAAATTAAGCCTCCCATAATTTTAAAAAAAGAAGAAGTCTTTAGAGTGAAATCATTACAGTCCCCAAAATTCAAGTTTAATTTGAAGACTCTTTGAGGTTGTTTTTATTTTTAAGTATTCATAAAATGCCCATACAATGTATATAAAAGACTAAAAGAGAAAATTTCTTCTTATGAGCTTCCAAATTCCAGTGTACTTGAAACTCTATTAAAGAAAACATGATGTAACAATAACCATAGACACTTTTTCTATTCTACAAATTTTCTATTCCATGATCAGGTAGTAATTGTTCATTATATGTCCCATTGGGTTATGTACTTAAATGGTATGTAATAGAAGAATAGATAATAATAATAATAATAATAATAATAATAATAATGATAATAAACAGTATCTGGAAGACTTACATTGGAATTCCAGCTCTGCTGGACTTGCAGTGAAGTTTTTAACAAGTTATCTCTAATAATTTTTCACAGTAGTAAAATTTTTAAAATATACATTATTTTAGTCACTTAAAAGGATAATTCTTGGTTTAATTGTTCAATTGTTTATTTGAATACTAGAGGCCTGGTGCATGAATTTGTGCATGAGTGGGGTCCCTCTGCATAGCCTGTAGAGATTGGGCCAAAATCAGCACTCCAATGCTGCCTGCTGCTTCTGCCTGACACTCCTGGTCATCCTGGCCCCATTGCAACTGCTGTGTGTACCCACTCAGTCAGTCCCAATCTGGTAGAGGCTCACACCACCACAGCAGCACTCTCCAGATGTGAACCTTGCATCTAGTTCCAATCCTGAGGGGGGTGGGGAGGCTGGGGCACAATCAGCCCTCTGGGCAGGTGGTGGGGCACCCTTGCAGGCCTAGGATCCAGATCTGTCACACTGCTGTTCTCACCAGTTGTCAGGAGCCACCTGGAAACCACTCTTATGTTGTTTCTTCTTTGTGGAGCATCTAGGAAGGGTAAGTGTCCATAGTGCTGGAGGCTGACTTCCAGGAGCCCAGGGATGCTGTCAGGATTGTACAGGCAGGGCTGGTCTGTCAGTTCCTGGACTGTTCTTCAAAGATTGGACCTGCAGGACTACTGAGGGAATGAATGGCTTTTGCAGGGCTTGTGGGCTGCCGGGAAGGGTTGGTCAGCTGAACGGCACTATCACTATGGGAGTGCACTGACCACCATGGTGTAGCTCCTGCATTGAGTGTCTGCCCCTGGTGGTGAGTGCATGTCATAGTGACCAGTCGTTTGGTCATTCAGTCGTTTGGTCACTAAGTCTTTTTTATATAGACGAGGAGTCTGGTGCACAAAATTCATGAATGGGGGGGGGGTCCCTCAGCCCAGCCTGCACCCTTTCCATCCCCTTGGGGGATGTCTGACTGCTGATTTAGTCTCTATGGGATCAGGACTAAACCAGAGGTCGGACATTCCTTTTGCAATCTGGGACTGCTGGCTTCCAAACACTCACCTGCCTGACTACCTGATTGCTCCTAACTGCATCTGCCTGCCTGATCACCCCTAAGTCCCCTCCCCTGCCAGCCTGAACTCACCCCTAACTGCCCTTCCTTGCTGGCCTGATCTCGCCCTCAATTGCCCTCCTCTGCTGGTCTGATTTCCCCTAACTGCGTCAGCCTGCCTCATCACCCCTATTGCCCTCCTTTGCCAGCCTGATCTCATCCCCAACTGCTCTCCCCTTCTGGCCAGTTCACCCCTAACAGCCCTTTCATGCTGGCCTTGTCACCCCCAGCTGCCCTTCCCTGCTGGCCTGATGTTGCCCCCAACTGCCTTCCCCTGCCAGCCTGATCACCCATAACTGCCTTTGCCTTGGCCCCCACCACCATGGCTTTGTCTTGAAGGAAGTCTGACATCTGGAAGATGGCTGGTCAACCTGGTCTAATTAGCATATTACCCTTTTTTTTAGTATAGATATATTATATAGGATAGAATTGCTTAAATGGTGGTGAGGGATGGGAAAGCCTTTTGAGATGCTCTTGGCAGACAAAAGCACATAATCCCTTTATCTGGACTGATAGCCAGCCATATGCACTATTCTACTAAACTGGTCATGAAAAAAATGAATCACTTTTTTAAGCCTTATACCAAGTAGCTATTGCCCTTAAAACCCCTCTTCAGCCCCCGATTTAAGTTCTGCCTTCACAGTTCACCCAGATTAGGTTCTGATTGGTCGGTTTCTATGGCAGTCAGCATCATAAGCTCCACTTCCTAGGCAGCCATTGACTCCTTGCAATTCATCTTCCTAAATGCACTTGAATGTCAACATATTCAATAGTATTCAATTCCAGGTCATCATTTGGCTTTTTTTTTTTTTTTTTAGAAATAACTTTTTTTTTTTTAAATATATTTTAATGATTTTGTACAGAGAGGAAGGGAGAGAGATAGAGAGTTAGAAACATCGATGAGAGAGAGTCATTGATCAGCTGCCTCTTGCACACCCCCTACTGGGGATGTGCCCGCAACCAAGGTACATGCCCTTGACCGGAATCGAACCCAGGACCCTTGCAGTCCCCAAGCCGACGCTCTATCCATTGAGCCAAACCGGTCCAGCATCATTTGGCTTTTTAATAATTGCTCCTGGCTTGTGTGCATTTTGTTTTTGTTAATGAATACTTAGATGTGTTAAGTATCTTCACTAAACTTTTCTGAGCCTGAGTATCTCAGAACTGGAAAAAAAAATTGCAATCATGATTTCAACTGTTAAAAATTTATAAAAACTAAACATTTGGGCTTTGGTGATTAATTTATTTAACCAATATGCTGTATGTTCTTTATATTTGCATGGCTCAGCATATCTTACATATTCTTACATGCTAAATCTAACAAACATAAACTGCTTATTAATTATTTTACAATCTTCAGTGTTATTACCTGAAAATTGACATTCTATTACTTATTTCACAGTGTTCTCAAGAAAGTTAAATGACACAACTAATATAATTAAAATAAATAAATTTTCTTTTTCCATTCCTGCTATGCTTTTTATGGATTTTTTTTTTAACTTGTATTCAATCGGACAAGATATTTAAAACTTACACAAAATATATTATTTTACACAAAAAACACACATTATAATATGTTTAATTGTATATATGTCAGATGCCTTAGGCATTAGTAGAACATGTGAAACATAATTAGGTATAATGAATATATATGGCATGTTTAAACATATATTAATATGGGCAACTCATACTCCTTGATACAGTCAATGCTCAAACATTTGGACATGTGTTAAGTATTTTTTTCTTTCTGCTCAGTGGCTTATGCCACCAGACAATAGAACCTAAAATAGTTATTTTAGGGTCTTTACATCTTAGATACTATAAGTTGCATTCCAGGATCTCTTCAACTCTACTAGAAAGTGGTTTTAAAAATGAAAAGTATAGAGTTGCTCTATCCACCAAACAGGGTATTTTCCAAAAAAAAATGTCAGCCCTCAGTGAGTATGTATCCACATAAATTTAATTATTGGCCTGGAAACGAGGTTCATTTGTTCATTTTCACCTAGCAACTATTAGCAAAGAATAAAGCTAATATCTTGTATTATTATTATTATTATTATTATTAGTTGAATTTTATTTGGAGTGTCAGAATTCACTCATAATAATATTAATAAAATATATAAATCTATTCCCCAAAAGCATAATTTTAGTATAGTCTAAGTATAACACTAATCTGGAATGTGTGGTAACTTGGTGACAGCTACAGCACAGCTTGACTCAGCAATCATTCCCATATATTTTGCAATTATTTTTAATCATAGATATTCAACAGTTCTTATACTGTCAGGCTAAAAACCTGAGACATTGTTTCCTGATTTTATAATCATCTCCTTGAGAAGTTCAATCTAGAAGGGAACACTGCTGAGCTGAGTGTCTGTGAATGAATAAAGATCTCTATAAATACATGTGCAGCATTATGAACATGCAGCTGTTCCTTCTTATTCTGACACCATTTTGAAAATCTGTATTATTGACTACAATGAGGGGTGAGGAAAGAGAAAACCTCACATAATTAAAGCAGAAAACTCCTCAAGTTTTGTACTTTACCAGTGTTCTGTCATCACATTCTTCTGTGAATGACAGTAAATACCAGTAAACATTTTCCTACCTCTCTGTATGAATATATGAAGAAATAAAATGCAAAATATCTTAAAAACAACTTTAATTTTCTTTTATAATTGAACTAGAGGCCTGGTGCATGATATTTGTGGATGGAGTGGAGGTGTCTCTCAGTCCAGCCTGCACCCTCTCTAATCTGCGACCCCTCAAGGGACTGGGCCAAACATCCCTCTCACCTGCCTGCCTGCCTAATTGCCCCTAACTGCCTCTGCCTGCCAGCCACATCAGCCCTTAACCACTCTCCTGACAGCCTGATCAATGCCTAACTGCTTCCTGACAGCTGATTCCCCTTAACTGCCCTCCCCTGCAGGTCTGATTCCCCCCAACTGCCCTCCCCTGCAGGTCTGATCACCCTCAACTGCCCTTCCCTGCCGGCCATCTTATGTCCACATGGTGGAAGCCATCTTGTTTGTTGGCAAATAGTCAATTTGCATATTACCTCTTTATTATATAGGATTTATACCATTGGGACAAAAATTTCTATTTTAATCATATAGCAGAAGTTTTCTTAGTCCAGAGACTTGTACTTGCTTAGCAAAACACTCTGATGTGCCATTGGGGTTGTTTAGCAGTAGCTTGGTGGGCAAATATGTAGACTGTTGTTTTTAAAAAGAAAGGGGTGGGTAGTGAGTGTGTTCAGTGGTTAGAGCTTCAGCCCATGCACTAAAAGCTGGTGGATTTGATTCCCAGTCAAGGACACATACCTGGGTTGTAGGTTCGATATGTCCCTCTCACATAGATCTCTCTCCCTTTCTCCCTCCTACTCTTCCTCCCCCCCTCCTTTATTTCCACTCTCTCTAAAAGGCAAGTAATGGAAAATATATCCTTGGGTGAGGTTTAAAAATAATAAATAATTAAGGATAAAGAATTAGATGATTCCACCAACTTCTAGTGATGGTGAACATAAATAGGAAGAATCCATAAATTTAATACATGCTTGAGAATTTGAAGCTTTAAGTAGTGGCTCTCAAGTTTACCAGAAACAACACCTTTTATGTATTCTATCATAAATGTCTTAATAAATGTTATTGATATATAATTTATCTAAAATAAAATGGAAATGCTTTAAGCATATAGGGTGGGGGTGTCGAACTCAATCAGAGAAGGGGCCAAAATCTAAAATCCAGCCTAAATCGCGGGCCGAATGGTTTACTGAACAGTCATAAACTGTCATTGTGATGGAAACACAGCGGAGTGCAGTGATGACAGCGCAGTGCGGGCCACATTGCAAGGCCTGGCGGGACAGATTTGGCCCGCGGGCCTTGTGTTTGACACATGTGATATAGGGCAATGAGTTTTGATATATTCAATATATTTGACCACCACAACAATCATAATATAGAGGATTGGCAGCACCAGAAAAAGTACTCTTATACTTCACTCCAGTCAGTCCTGACTAATCTTTTTCTCTTTCTCAAATACATTTTTTTAAAATATATTTTATTGTTTTTTTACAGAGAGGAAGGGAGAAAGATAGAGAGATAGAAACATCAACAAGAGAGAAACATCGACTAGCTGCCTCTTTCATACCCCCTACCGGGGATGTGCCCGCAACCAACGTACATGCCCCTGACCGGAATCGAACCCGGGACCTTTCAGTCTGCAGACTAATGCTCTACCACTGAGCCAAACCGGTTTTGGCTCAAATACATTTTTGAACTATTCTCTTTCCCTTATTAACTTTATATTTTCTCAAATTTTAATTGCCATCATATAGCATGTATTATTCCTTTTTCTCTTTTTTTTAAACTGGCTTCACTTAGCTTGTCTATGAAGTTCATCCATCAATGCCAATATCAATAGAAAATATTTTATAATGCTCCATTTCTATTATAAAATAAAATTCATATATATATATACATACATATATATATATATATATATATATATATATATATATGAATAAAGGATAAAGAATTAGATGATTCCACCAACTTTATCCTTTATCCATATATATATGGATAAAGGATAAAGAATTAGATGATTCCACCAACTTTATCCTTTATATATATATATATATATATATATATATATATATATATATATCCTTAACTTAAAGTAGAAATAAAATTAAAGTAATTTATTTAAGGTATAATATATATTATAGGTAACTATACAAGCATTTATAATAATATGAAATAGCCAGGTACTTGTGCCTATAAGAGAAATGAGAAATTGACATTTTCATCAATTTAAAATATCTCTATTTCTGATATCATTCCTTTAAAATTTTGTTTTTATATTAATTATAGCTATTTTATTCTTTTATATTAAAGTTAACATAGTATATATTTTCCATAATTTTACTTTTAAATCACCCATACTTTATACTTAAAATGTTTCTTATAGATAACATATAGTTGGATAATGAATTATTATTCATTCTGACTTTTAATTAAATTGTTTAGACCAATTACATTTAGTGTGATTGTTAATGCAGTTATATTTAGTCTATCAGGTTGCTATTCATTTTGTTTTACCTTATCTGTTCTTTGTTTTCTTTTTCTGCCTTCTTTTGTATTGAGTTTTTTTTTTAATGATACAAATTAATTCCCATTGTTGGCTTTTAAATTATAGATTATTTTTTATTGGTTACTTATGGCTTATTATACAAATGTTAACTTATTACATAATTTTAAGTGATATCACACTTCCTTGCTTTGAACTTTTAGATCTGAAATTACAGTTTTCATTAAATTTGAGTAATCATAAGCTATTCTTTCTTCAATTAATGTTTTATTGTATCCTTTTTTAAATTCTATCATTTGGGAAATCCAGTTACCCACATATGAAGCCAACTAAAACTGCACAACAGCTCACTGATACTTCTCATTTTTAAATTTCTTTCTGTGTTTAATTTGAGGTGTCTCTATTGCTATATCATGAAGTTCACTATCCTTTACCTTCTGAAAATTTTTGTCTAGCTTTAATTCATTCAATATATTTTTCTTTTCACTTAATAAAATTTTCATCTCTCTAAGTTTTATTTTATTTTTATTTTCAGTGTTTATATTTATTTTCAGTGTTTATATTTTACTTTTTAACTCAATTGAATGTGGTTTTAACTGTTTTACTCTCTTTATCTGCTAAGATAGTATCTGTTAGTTCTTGATGACATTTAGTTCATTGATTTCTCTCCTAATTAGAGTATCATTTTGATATTTGTTGGCATGCCTCTTAGTCTTTAATTACAATGTGTATTTTATGTTATTGGGTGCAGGAGTAATGGATACTTCTGAATTGTAAATATCCTTGTGTTGTCTTTGAAAGTATTAATTTATTTGTGATCTTTATAGATTATGCCTTTAAGATTTATATGGCATAAGTCAGTCATTGTTTAATGATGACCTAATAATTTATTGGTACTAAGGCAAGATTCTTCTGTGTACTCTACCCTGGTTTCCAAAAAAATTAGGAGATTTTCCCATCTGGCTGGTGAAAATAGTCACCCACCATGAGGGAGTGCCAGGTATGTTTCTTCTGTCCTTTGGATGATTTCTTTCTTTCTTTTCTTTTCCTTTCTTTCTCCTTCCTTCCTTCCTTCCTTCCTTCCTTCCTTCCTTCCTTCCTTCCTTCCTTCCTTCCTTCCTTCCTTCCTTCCTTCCTTCCTTTCTTCCTTCCTTCCTTCCTTTCTTTTTTTCTTTATTTTTTAAATATATTTTATTGATTTTTCACAGAGAGGAAGAGAGGGATAGAAAGTTAGAAACATTGATGAGAGATAATCATCAATCAGATGCCTCTTGCACACCACCCACTGGGGATGTGCCAGCAACCAAGATACATGCCCTTGTCCGAAATCGAACACTGGACCTTTCAGTCTGCAGGCCGATGCTCTATCCACTAAGCCAAACCAGTTTCAGCCTTTCTTTCTTTCTTTCTTTCTTTCTCCTCCTCCTCCTCCTCCTCCTCCTCCTCCTCCTCCTCCTCCTCCTCCTCCTCCTCCTCCTCCTCCTCCTTCTTCTTCTTCTTCTTCTTCTTCTTCTCTCTCTCTCTCTCTCTCTCTCTCTCTCTCTCTCTCTCTCTCTCTCTCGCTCTCTCTCTCTCACTCTCTCTCTCTCGCTCTCTGGCTCTCTTCTTTCTTTCTTAGTAGTTTTCTCACAAGCATGTATTATCATAAATGTCAAAATAACCCTCTCCTGAAAATTTGAGGAGGATCCTATGCAGATTTTTGGTATACACCATGAGTTTTCTCCTCACTGGTACTCTGCCCAATAACTTCTGGTTACATTGTTTTCCCAGAACCCTTAGCTCTGTCTTCAAAATGCAATCGGTCTAGATAGGCCTGTGTTCATCCCCCTAAGCTGCAGCCTAGAAATTGTTGTAGAGCAATAAGCCCAGGGAGTGAGGGGGGGTGGTAGTGGCAGTCATAGGGCTTACTTCCTGTATTTCCTGTCTCTCTGAAACATGTATCCTTTGTTGCCTGATGTCCGATATTACAAAAATAATTTAATAAATTTGTATTTGGTTTATTTTCTGGTCATTTCAGATCAGAGAGGAAGTCCAATCCAAGTTAATCCATTTCTATAGGAAGCAAAAGTCAGATTTTGTGGGGTGTTTTTTTTTGTATTTTTTAAAAAGAGTATTTTACAGAAATATTTCTACAAGCTGACCAAAAATAACTGCCAACTTTGACTTTATGCTGAGTAAAAAAAAAAAATTTTTAATCAAAAGTCAGGTTTTTTTTATGATTTTTCAAAATGTATTTATATATATATATATATATATATATATATATATATATGTATATATATAAAAGGGTGATAAATGGTGATGGAAGGAGACTTAACTTTGGGGTAGTGAACACACAATAAAATATATAGATGATGTATTATAGAATTATACACTTGAAATCTATTCAATTTTATTAATTGTCACCCCCAATGAATTCAGTAAAAAATATACAGTTTCCTTCACCTCCAAAAAGGGAAAAGTGACAGATGGGGTGCAGCAGGGGGGAGGGGGGCACTGTATCTCAAATGCCCCCACCACCACTGCCTGCCTGCCCATGTAGCTGCCAACCTTGCTGTGGGGGAGGGCCTAAGAAGTGCTCCATACACCTCATGGTGACCAGTCGTTTGGTCGTTTTGGTTGTGAGGCCTTTTATTATTATGGTGTCTTCAGTGGTGGTTTGCCCTTTACCAATATTGCTTGAGTTTGAAATAATTCTTGATTTTATAATTTGCTATCATTTGTGTTTTTCTGAAAACTCTGAGCCATTATCTCTTCAAATATTTTCCTCATTCTTGTTTTTGATGACTCAGATTATCATGAAGTATAATTCCTACATCTCTCTTACTTTTCACTGTTTTCTTTGTTTTGACTTTCTATTCTTTATTTTGCCTACTTACTTCTTACCTATTTTCAGTTTCCATATTATCTTTTTTATTGTGTTTAATCTGTGTTAAACCCATCTATTAAATGAATAAATTCACCAATGCATATTTCAAATTTAGAACTTTCATTAAGTATTTCAATAGTTTCCATGTAACTGTGGGGATTTTATATCTTTTGTGTGTGTTTTCTATCACTTTAACATAAGCTTTTAGAATCTATATCTGATTACTCCATTTCCTATCTATTCTTTCTCAATATATCTGCTGGGGCAGGGCCAGAGCCTTGCACAAGCTCTGGTGCTCTCAGTATCTCTGAGTAGCTGTGAGTCCACATATTCTTCTAAATTTTCCTATCCGACTATGCCAGGCCTGGTTATTCTCCAACCCTGCCTGCTATACTAACTGTTGGGAACTTACTCCAAGTTCTTCCTTTATCCCCTGCTCACTAGTAACAGGTGTTAGGTCCAAGCCCCTCTTCCGGGGGCTGGGCCTCTGAGGACACTGGGTCTCAGACGGAGAAGCTATGAGAGGTTGTGAGTGTATAAGAAAGAGTCTTTATTGCAGAAGCCAAAGGCCAAAGAGCCATCAGACAAGAACAGTCCTCACAGCAAAGTCCATGCAGTCAGGCAGCTTGACACCAACTGGTGAACATACCGTATTTTCCGGCGTATAAGACGATCCCCTAATTTTACAGTTATAACATAGGTTTAGGCCTATATTCGCTGTATAAGACTACTCCCCACTTCAAAGAAAAGACTTACTTTGCCGTCAAGATCTGCAGTTAATTCTTGTGCAATTTTAGTCTTTTGCCCCCGATTTTCGGTTGACTTTTTTTTTTTTTTCATTTCAAAAGTCATCTTATATGCCGGAAAATACGGGGTATATCTTTCCCATAAACAGCACAGTCTCCGTACCCACAGCTATTATCTGAGCAGCCGCACGCTTCCTCCTAGACTCACTGCCTCACAGTGAGGCATATATATATATATATATATATATATATATATATATATATATATATATATTATTTTTATTGATTAGAGAGAGAGAAATATCAGTGAAGATAGAGTCATTGATTGGTTGCCTCCTGTACTCCGCCTACTGGCTATGGAGCCCGCAATCTAGGCCTGTGCCCTGACCAGGAATGGAACGTTGACCTCCTAGATCAGTGGTCAGCAAACTCATTACTCAAAAGAGCCAAATATCAACAATGATTGAATTTTCTTTTGAGAGCCAAATTTTTTAAACTTAAAGTATATAGGTAGGTACATTGTTACTAACTTAATTAGGGTACTCCTAAGTTGGCCTTTGCTAAAAACTCAAGGGGCAAAAGAGCCACATTGGCTCCTGAGCCACAGTTTGCTGACCACAGTCCTAGATCGGGCCTCAACATTCAACCATTGAGCAACACTAGCCAGGCTACCTTGTTTCTTTGTATGCCTCTTTATTTTATATTGTGTGTTGACAGTCATATTATAGACATAAACTGAGTGTTATCTTCTAGAATATATTTTTGAGATTGTACAGAAATTAGGGTTACTTGCAACCCATGATCACCTTAAATATAATCAGGGCTTAAAAATATTTTAATGCTAGGCATCAATCCTTCAATGTATTATTTGTGACCTGACACCGATATGTCTTTTTAACTCCTAAAAGCTTTATTGTCTGCCTATACATAATCTTTAGTGCTCCTGAAAGATGTTGCCTGCAATTCTTTGTACCACTGAGGGTTTCACATCTCTCTACTTTGTCATCTACTTCTACATTTACCTGAAATGTCATCAGCCACTCCTAGAAACATTTGCTCATTTTTCACACCCCAGATTAAATGTTACCTACCTGTAATACCATCTCTCTCCCCCACTGCCAAAGCAAATAGCTGATTTCCCTAGACTCTCATAGTCATTTTAGCAAAAATTACTTGGCTAGTATTTTAACATTCTATTATTAGGTATCTCTCTTGTCCCTTCGTAATATGAACTGTTTGAGGAAAGAACTAGGTCAAATTTGTAATTGTAATAGGGGACCAAAACCTCAAAATCTCTATGTCCCCAATGTGTAATACATTACCTGAAATATAGTAGGTTGTCTAATAATGGTTGCTGAATTGTGGTCCTGGGGTTTCGTTGCTCTATCCTTTAGTACATTTCATGCCTTCTAGCATTCTCTGGAAATATGCTCCTGTGATTTCTGACCAAATCTAACTGTAACATTTCTGTATTAAAGTACTGTGAATCCCTAAGCAGTGATTTTTAGCATGTTTCCACTCGTTTGGCAAATCTAAAGCATATGCTGTCAAAAGCATTGCCCCAGGGTTAAAATCAGATCCAGAAAATGTAAGTGTTTCCATGAATGTAGCTTAATTTCCAGTAGTTATTCTTGTTCCAATTCTTGTTTTCAAACGATTAAAAAAGATACAGCAAAGTAGGTTAAAATGTCTGTTTTCGTATGGTATAAATTGAAAAAATATTCTTTGTAGCAAGAACATGTGTATTTAAAATTTGAGCTCAGATGTATTGGTTCTTTAAGATGTCAGTGTAGATCTAGAAAGTTAAATGGGTGGTGAGATAGCTGGATTCAAATATAAAATATATAAAACATTAGACAAATTCAGTACCCAAAGAAAGAGATATGAAAAAAACATGGGAAGACAGGTAGAGACAGGTGTCCAGAATGAATGGTAAACACTCAGTGGTACACTTTTGAAGCAGCTGTCATGGATGTCCAGTATGGGAAGGCCTCTCTGCAGGTGGAGATAGGCAATACACTTAGGGACTTGCATGCACTGTTGTTATTCTGAGGAATAGAAAATGCCAGGGAAGAGTATCAGTAGATGAAAGTCCTTTATGTTCCTAGAGCTATTTGACAAGGAAACAGAGGAATCCAAATTTTGAATAAATTAAATACAGAGCTTTTTTAAAACTCAAATTTAATTCTGTTCTGCATTCTATCCCAGACTTGCATGTGCGCGTGCACACACACACACACCATTTCTTTTTTCTTTCTTTCTTTCTTTTTTTAATATATTTTATTGATTTCTTACAGAGAGGAAAGGAGAGAGATAGAGAGCTAGAAACGTCAATGAGAGAGAAACATCGACCAGCTGCCTCTTGCACACCCCCTACCGGGGATGTGCCCGCAACCAATGTACATGCCCTTGGCCAGAATCGAACATGGGACCTTTCAGTCTGCAGGCTGATGCTCTACAGCTGAGCCAAACCGGTTTCGGCCACACCCCCCGTTTCAATGATTTCTCAGTACTCAGTATTTTAGAGTTTTAAAAGAAGTAAATAAAAACAATAATAACAAATAAGTCATAAAGTTCTCAACATTATCTACTGGGCCCTGTGTGACCAACTTGGCCAACTACTTTAACCCAAGCTCAGGATATGATCCCCCTAGTTTGCTCTTTTAAAATCCTTCACCTGTAAAGTTTGACATTTTTATTTTTTCATCGAGTGTTGCACCAAACGTATTTGTGTGTATCAGAGAGGATAAGGATGCATTATTCATAGAATATAAGTAATAAATATTATATTACTGTAACCTTTACTATATAATTCTTATTTTTCCCTTTGGTATGTCACGTGGGGTTTTTTTACTTGTTAGGCTTCTATATATTTATGGGCTCGAACTGGACTCTCTTTTTTCTCTCTTGGTTTATTTGTTTACCGCTGTGTCAGTACTATCTTGTCTTAAGTCTTGCTTTTGGGAAGATCAATGATACAATACATTGTTAAACTTCAGCCATATCTTGGTCATTCCAGTCCCTTTTGATCTTTCATATAAGTTTTAGAGGCAAATTGTCAAATTTCCTAAAGTCTTGTTGATGAAATGGGGGATAATTTATTTATCTATGAACATCATCTCTTCATTCAATTAGTTCTTCTAATAAAGTTTCAAAATGATTTATTTTCTACTTAGTTGATATTTTTATTGATATTATATCTAGCTGCTTAACTGAATTCTATCATTAATTGTAATTATCTGTGTGGAGATTCTCTGCATTTTTAAAGTAGACATTGATATTTGTAAATAATTGCACCATTTGTATTTCACTTTGATTTTGTGTCTATTATTTGCATTTTCTCTTATATCATTAGGGAGGATCACAAATATGATATTCAGTAGACACGTCTTATTGATTATTAAAGGACATTATTCTAAGAATTTATCATCCTGAAAACACCTAAATTTTCTTTATAAATACATTTTTATCAAGTTTAACAGGTTTTCTTGTCTTTGTTTATTAAAATTCTTTCAAATCAAGAAGATATGTTGATTTCTTGATATTGTACATTTTTAGTTAGCATATTACTTTTCTCTGTTAATGTTGGATTATATAAATAATTTCTTAAATATTAAAATATATGTTAGTTCAAGACTAAGTCTATTTGATCATGATGTATAATAAGTTGGATATTTTAGAGTGTTTTGTTTCAGACATTTTTGTTTAGGGTTATTGCATATATGTTCGCAGTGGCCACAAACTGAAAAAGTGCAATTAATATTCTCTCTGTTTTCTAAAAATGTTCTGTAAGTCTTGAGATAATGTTTGTTTAAAGTTTAATAAAATTATATTTAAAAAAGTTTTGACCTATATTGATTTTTGTTGTTTTTTTAATAAAGAATTTCATTATCAGTACTTTTTTTTTAAGACAGTTATAATCTTTGAAATTTATTTTTTTTCTCAAACTAATCTTAGTGTGTCAGATTTAGTTAGAATTCTTACTTCCTTTAAATTTTCTACTTCCTTTAAATGTTCTGTAGGTCCAGAACATTGCTGGGATTAAATTTTAAATTTTTTCTCCTAATTATATTCCCTTTTTTTATTGCTAATAATTCTCAGTTACACTTGTCTTTTATTTTGTTTTCTTTAATTGGCATTCTTAAAGAATCAATTTTCATTTCTGCTGATAATATCAATTTTGTATTTGTTTTTATACTTTTTTATTATTTCTCTCTTTGTAAATTTATGGCACTTATTCTGTTGTTCTTTTTATTCCTTATAGTGAATGCTATATACTTTAATTTTTTTAATTATTTAACATAATATTAATTTTTAAATACCATAAACCTCTTTACTTTTACATCTGCATTATTTACAGTGTAAATTTTTTCAGCACTTAGTTTTAAATTTATCTTAATATTTATTTCCAAATTAATTGCATGAATTTAAGTTCATGGAGTCTGTTTGATGCAAATTTTGAAAATCTCTTTCAAGGATTTATTTAATAACCAACATTTTATAAAAATTTTATTTTATTTGCCAAGATAATTTACTCCCCTATAATAGGATGCAGAGATTTCTATATGTCCACTAAATCAAACTTATGTTTTATATTTTATACTTTTAATAATATTTTGATTTTATTTATTTGGCTCTTCTCTCTTTGTTTTTTAATGAGTCTGGCTCGGGTTCATCAATCTTATTTATCTTTTTAAAGGTCTTTCACTTATTAATCTTCTTTGCTGTTTGTTTAGTATCTATGTCATTCATTTCCACTCATTATTTCCTTCCTTCTACTCCCTTTGGGCTTTTCTTGCTGTTCTCTTTCTAATTCATTTAGTTGCTATTGGGCCTATCAATAAATCACTAATCCAACAGATATTTATCGAGTATCTTCTTGGTGTTAACTGATATTTACAAAAACTTTATATGCTAAAATCAGAATGTGCCTCCCCAACATTCATATGTTAAAACCCCAACTATCAAAGATGATGTTATTAGGAGGTAGGGCCTTTGAGGGGAGATTTGATCATGAGAGTGGACCCTCTTGAATGAGGTTACAGAGTTCCCTAGCCCTTTCTGACATGTGAAAATTACAATAAGAAGCTGCTACCTAAATGTGAGCCTTCACTTACTGAGCTGGTGCCCTGATTATCTCAGACCTCCAGTCTCCAGAACCCGGAGAAATGCATTTCTTTCATTTTAGAACTTCCCAGACTGTGGTATCCCATTATAGCAAACCAAACTGACAGATAAATGAGGGTTTGGTAATTAGGAAAGAGACAAAAACCTCTGAGTTCATGGAGCTTACATTATTTATTAATTGTGAGAGAGATGGGTCCCATATGAAATTTGTTAGGGAATTATCATCCCCCTTGCATTTTCAAAAATCATTACATTAATTACTTTTATATTCTTGAATATAACTTAGAAAATGTAAAACATTATAGAAACTAACACTTTTACTGTTCTCTGCTGATTCTCCTCTTCCTTAATAACCTTTAAAAATTATAACATTTTTGTTTGATATTAGTATAGCTGGTCAATATTATTATTGTTGTTGTTAGGTTGGTAGTAGACATAATCCAAATTAAAAATATTTCTACTTTCTTTAGTTTTAATCTTCCCATGAATTTTTATATTTGTCACGTGCAATTCTTGAAAATTATTTAACTGGGTATCTTCCTTATATCCAAAGGAAAAATATATTTCTGAGATGCTGAAGTTAGACTTTTTAACTTTATTTTGATTAGTGATAAACGTGTTCTTATTTCTTCTATCTTATTTTGTGTTGTTTACCTTTTTATCATATAGACTAAATATTTCTAGTAATATACAGTTGTATAAAGGAAGACATGACCATACAGCAAAGGGGATTGCTTTGAGAATCTGATCTTTGCATGAAACTAACTTGTGTCCTCAGATCTATTCAAGCTCAATCACATGTGAAATTAATCTTCAAGCAGGAAGTGCTCCTGTGCAAACCCAGCTGTGCAGCTGGATGGTTTAGCAACTACCCAAATCATATTTGGTGACTCCTTTAGTATGGCCACTGTGGGTTCCATATTTAGGTGTTTTAGTGTCCAAGACATTGTTCATTAGCAACCGTTTTCTAAAAGAATTGTTGTCTCCAAAAGAATGCCATAAAGCTGTATTGAAATTCTCCTATTGACATTAGCATAGGCTCCATATTACATCACAATCTAGTACAGACACTTGCATCTTCAAGATCATAGGCCCAAATGGTAAAACTTCTTGTGCTGTGATTTGGATCTTCTTCAGAACCATCTCTTATTCTGAGTCTTGTCCCAAAACTGGTAGCCTTGTGGAATGACTACCTTGCAAAAGGTTCAATACAGCATAGTAAAATGACATAGTTGTTGCCTAAAAATTCCACAGAGGCCCAATAAGTGTAGTGACTTCTTCTTAATGAAAGATGTCACGGTGTTCATCTTTTGCTCTGAGGGGATAAATTTTATTTAATTTTATTGTGGTCAAAGAGAGAGATCATAATTTTTATCAATTTGGAGTGTACATTCATGATTTTTAGGTTTACTAAGTTCTAAAACCATTATCGTCATTTTCATCAGATATCTTAATATGACTTAGACCACTGACTGGCTCCACAGAAACTCTACTGAGATGGACTTCTTTTAAATTTGGTGAGGCATATTTCACATTGCCATGCATGTGGTATATGAAGGCTTTTTGCTACTTCCTCTTAGGTAAGCTCATTTGGCATGAGGTCATCCATGAATTAGGATGTCCTGTGAAATAATAAAATAATCAGATTCACTCCAAGCTGGATGGTGACTGTGGGAGAATTGGCATGGCCCTCAGTAAGACAGCATCATGTTTCTGCTTTCCACCCAAACTGTTCTGGTGGTCTATGCTCAATGACACAAATGAAAAAGCATGCCAGCTCATTAGTTGCATACCATGTGCTAGGGCTATGCTGATTTGCTCCATAACAGAGAAAAAATCTGGAACAGCAGCTGTAATTGGAGTCGCCACCTGTTTTGATAATCCAATGCCGTTCACCAAAGCTGTCCGATTTCAGCACGGGCCAAATGAGTGAGCTTAATAAGTGTGAAGGAGGGCTAAACAACCCTGCCTTTCTTATGTTTTCACTGATGTCTCTGGGTAAGTAATATTGCTTTAGATTCCTAGTTTTATGTGGATAGAAAATTCCAGGCTACCTGTAGCACTCTGAAGCAGTTTTGGTTTTTAGCTGTTGCACCTGAATACAGTCCCAAATTGAGTGCTTGTTTTTTGCTCACTCATTTTCATTTTTACTATGTCTCCTCCTCTTCATTTTCCTCCCTGACTCTCCTCTCCTTTCTTCTTGTTCTTGTTTATTTTTTTCTTTCTCTATTCTTTTGCTATCTTTCATCCCCTCTCAGTTCACTCTTTCTTTTTCTTGAGATATTTTTCACTTTCATATGTCACAATACATTTATAAGTGTATTGTAGAATATTCATATTCTAATTGCATTATAAGAGGAGATTCTTTTATCATATTTAGTCCAACATTTTGCTAGAAGTGTAATTGAAAATATGCAGTAATTACTCATTAAATAGAGTAGGATACACAATTAAAACATTATTGGAAAAAGCTCAAGCTCAAATATCCTCTGGCACTTTATAAATTTTTTTTTTCTTATTGAAACACTAGAGGCCCGGTGAATGGATTCATGTACTGGTGGAGTCCCTTGGCCTGGCCTGGGACTGCTCAGGAAATCTCAGACTGTCAGTTTTGGCCTGATCCCCGCAGGCCAGACAAGGGACCCTACTGGTGCACAAATACATGCACGTGGCCTCTAGTATGCATATAAGATCTTTGGTTAATCTTCTCCCCACCCTCCCCACCTACCCTTTCCTCTGAGATTCATCAGTCTGTTCCATGTTTCCTTGTCTGTGCATTGAGCATCTGACCCCTGGTGGTCAGTGCACACCATAGCTACTAGTCAAAGGGTCTAATGGTCCAACAGTCACTTAGGTTTTTATATATATAGTTCATAACAACAATTTCTTAGATTAAAAATTTCTCTATGCCCAACATTTTATAAACATTTATTTAGATATCAAGTTGTAACATTATTTATAAAATCTTTATTTATACTTAAAATAGTTTGTATTTTTCTGATTGTCCCTGTATGTAGAGACTTAAAATAATTACTATGTCAGTCTCTAATTCATAAAAGATAATCTATTTGGGGGTTTTGTTCCTTGTCTCCAGGACTTGGACCCTTCCAGAAAATTCTAGTCTTTAGGAAGTTGAACTTATCCATTCTCTAATAACGGTGGCTTTACCCATAAACAATTTCACCCTTATTTGTTTTAGTCATTATTATAGAGGCATAATTTGATATATAGTAAAATTTACCAATTTTGTGTATATAATTTGATTAATTTTGAAAATGTATACAGTTTTATAAGCACCATGATAATCATGATGTGAAACATATTCATGAAGTTACGTCATACGTATTAATACTCAATTTTCTCTCCACATAGTCAGGTCGTGACAACCATGGTCTTGCATTCTCTCACTGTAGTTTTATAACTAGTTTTATAAAAATCATATAAATAGAATCAAACAATATGTAATTTCATGTGTTTGACACCTGAGATTATTTCAAGTTGATAATACATGCAAAAGTACTTTGTTCCTAATCTATAATTTAATTGTGGCCAAATGTTAATGGAACACTTGGTTGATTCCAGTTTTTGGCTATTATGAATAAAGCTGCTATATACAATAAAGTACAAAGATATCTGTGATCAAATGTTTTCCTTTCTTTTGAAAGGACTTTTGAGATTGCTGGTTGGAAATATGTTTAGCTTTATAAAAAACTGCCACACTGTTCTCCAAAGTGGCTATCCCACTCTTAATTTTCATAAAAAATATGTAAGAAATCAGAGGTAAATAAGTTCTAGAGTTCTAATGCATAATATAATAAATATACGTGGTAGTATTGTTTTATAATGTTACAATTAATGTGATAAATATTGCTACCTGGCCAATTATATTAAGATATAAATAAATATTTCAAGTAGCAGTCTGTATACTTTAAACTTATACAATATATATGTCAAATATATTTATTAAAAGAAAGAAATACATAAGAGTGTGAGTAGCTCCAAATTATGTCTACTACTTGGTAGTATCAGATTTTTGTTTTGTTTTGTTTTGTGGTCATTTTATAGTAGCAATGGTTTTAGTTTGCATGTTTCCAAGACAAATGATAATAAGCATCTTTGTATATACTATTGCCTTGTAATTCATCTTATGTGTATGCACTTACTTTTACATATACATGTGGTGATTTATTTATTATTAGGGTTGTGATACTATTTTATATACCTAGAAAAAGTAATTTATCATCTATGTTTTTTATGTTTATGGTTTTATTTTCATTTTCCTAATATTATATTTTAAAAATAATACTTTTTTTTTTACTTTGGTTTAGTTCAATTTACCCCATTTTGGTATTTTTCTAATTTATATATGCAGCCTAAGATCCCAAAGGTTTTCTCTTACATTTTCTTTCAGAAGTTGTATAACTTTAGGTCTTAAATTAAGTCTCTAATCAATTTTGAGATAATTTTTATGGTGTTAGGAAATCCTTTTTTTTTTTTCATCATCTCCATCACCCCTTTTTTCCCCCTCAGTTTTATTTGCTGTAAAGATAATCTTTTCTGTTGATTGTTTTTTGTTTTTCTTTAAATAAATTGATCATATATGTGAATATAACTATTTATTTAAGTTGAGTTCATTCAAAATTTTAATATAAACTTTTCTAACAGCATACATTTTAACAGCATTTCAGTAGAGGGGGTGTCACAATTTGAACATCACGCATTTTAGAAATTAATAGAGCTGAGGTATTAAATCGTTGTCTGTCTGACTACAAATTTCACACCTTTCCCCAGGATTCTATGCTAATTTCCCATACTAAGTCTTCACTATGCTAAAATTCATTCATACTAACGTGTTGGTATAAATTTAGACAGCAGTCTATTGACCTAAGGATAAATATAGAAATTAATAGAATTAGAAGAACCTAGAAATACACTTGAAGGACAAAACAGGCCAATTTAGAAAATAAGGATGGCTGAAACCGGTTTGGCTCAGTGGATAGAGCGTCAGCCTGCGGACTGAAAGGTCCCGGGCTCGATTCCTCGATTTTGGTCAAGGGCATGTACCTTGGTTGTGGGCACCAGTGGGGGGTGCAAGAGGCAGCTGGTCGATGACTCTCTCTCATTGACGTTTCTAACTCTCTATCCCTCTTAATTCCTCTCTGTGTAAAAATCAATAAAATATATTTTAAAAGAAAAAAAAAAAAAGAAAGAAAATAAGATGATTAAATGGGGGAGGAATACATATGTGAAGGACAGAGGTATCTCTCACCTGAGCAATTAAAGCAAGTATAAGGTAGATCTAAAGCAGCCCTGACCTGAGCAGCTTGGAGACACCCAAATGCTTATCTTACTTGTTCAGAGGATAGAGAAATGTCAAGGATGAGAGGGAAAGAAGACATATATTCACAGAGGATAAAGAAAAATCACAGGGTGATGGGAGAAAGGAAACATATTTTCACAGACAATAGAGGGATGTTGCAAATATAAAGGGGAGAAAAAAGGGGCACCAAGCTGCTTTGGCTTTGAAACTGATGCTATGTAACAAAATAACCAATGAGGAACACATGGGGGCCCTAAATTAATGAAAGGTCCAATTAGAGCAGGGGTCTTCAAACTTCTCTCATTATGAGAATCACCTGGTGGAGGTGTTAAAACAGATTCCTGATAGCACTTCTTACAGTTGGGATCCGGGAATCTGTGTTTTAACACCTCCACCAGGTGATTCTCATAATGAGAGAAGTTTGAAGACCCCTGAATTAGAGGGTCAGGTTCAAACAAAGAACTGCAGCATATATAAACTGGAGACAAAGGGACACGAGGGAGGATTTTTTCAAATGTATTTTTCCCATTAGAGAGAGAGAGAGCAGGCGTTTCCCATTTGGGGGTCCTTCTACATTTTATTAAAGCAATCTGTTAGTCCACAGATTTATTCTTTATATTTGTTGGGCAAGAACCCCCAAGAAGAAATCTGTACCCCAAATCTTACACTTCATTATTAATACGATGTTCTGATTGTGACATTTTTCTTCTGAATATCAGCTTCTCATTTTAAGATTGTAGTTGTAGGGAATGAACAACATCCTATGTAATAAAAGGCTAATATGCAAATCGATTGAACAGTGGAAGGACCTGGTTCCTATGACACACACTGACCTCTAGGGGGCAGACGCTCGATGCAGGAGCTGTCCCTGGTGGTCAGAGTGCTAGAAGCTGGGCTCAGGTCTGGCGAGCGGAGCAGCAGTGGCACCACCACGGCAGAAGGAAGGATGTCTGACTGCTGGCTTAGGTCTGCTCCCCGCAACATCAGTCGAGCATCCCCCAAGGGCTCCTGGACTGTGATAGGACACAGACCAGGCTGAGGGGACCACCCCCACTGAGTGCATGAATTTCATGCATGAGGCCTCTAGTCTATAGCATAAAAGGCCTGTGGTCCTGAGGCTGTAACAGTGTTACAAACAACCAGTCACCAGGAGGTGCATGGAGCACCTCTCATGGGCTGGGGTTCGAGCAGCAAGGCGGGGCTCTCGTGGGGCAGGCAGGGGACGCTGCACAGTGAACAGGGTGTAGGAAAGCTGCCAGTGGGCAGGCGGGGCTGTGCAGTGAAGAGGGCACGGGGGTTGGGCAGCGGCTGGGCAGGGGAAGCAAGCACGGAGTGGGTCCCCAGGTGGCAAGCAGAGGTGCTCCTGCCCCAGGGAAAGGGGCAAGGCACAGGCAGCCAGTTTTTGTGTCGGGGGGGTAAGGCAATGTGTGGGGGAAAGGCACAAGCTGGAAGCGTCGCGGGGTGCCAGCAGTGTCCACGGACATTGTGTGAGGAGTTGCAGGGTGGTGGACATGGCCCTGATGGCAGGCTAGGCCCAGGGGACCCTACATGTACATCATTTATTCCTGTGCTAGGCCACTAATTTAATTATATGAAGTGTATCCCAGTGTCTGAGTGTCCGATCCCTTTATCCTTTGTTCAGAATGTTTTAAGAGGAAAAAAGAAAATAAAAGAGAGAAATTAACTCCTTTGACTGTGCTAGATAGTAACAACCATGTTATACATTTATCTAAAAAAAAGGGGGGCGGTAGAGGGAGATAACTTATTTAGCTAAGCATGTTCTTATATCTTGATACAATAATTTCTACCATATTTTGAGTAAAATATGTTTTTGGCCATGCTTAATTGCAACATATAAAAAGAAAGCCTAATTTGTTATCTTTTCAAATGGCATAGCTTCCTACAGAATTATTTATGCTTTTATTTAGAACAAATTGTATCAAAATATAGTAACGATGTTCTTTCCATTGTAGTGAATAAAATTGTTTTTTAGCATTTTAATATATTTACATTAGAATCTAGCGGCCTAATTTAGAAGACATTTGCAATTTTGTATTTTACATAAATCACAAAGTAATTTATGCCTTCTAGTTTGTGCTGCTAACTCTCTTTCATGAATATTGGGAAGACATTTAACTTACAAAGAAGCATTTTGTATTTGAATGGATGTTTTTTAAGCACTGCAGAGAATGAAAATTGGAAGGAAGTCCGGGTTTTAGAATTCAGTAAAAGCATTGTTTATGTGTGCTCTGTAACTCTGCGACACAGAATCTGTGTCACGATGAAAGTTGTTCTAACCACTGTCACCCCTTATTTCTCAAAGCCTCGCAGATTAAATGGATAGATATTGTATGAAACATCCAATGTTACCACTTAACACTAGCTCTCATAAAACTTGGTTATTTTGTAATTGAAAGTGGTAAAAGCTAACTTTCTCTCAATTAGCAAGTGCTATGTCTGATTTAAAGGTTAGTTAAATGTAGATAAAGTCTGACTTGGGGAGTTTAAAATATTTGGTAGTTCCAATATGCTGGAAATCTTGAGCCTTCCTTTTTTTTTTTTTTTTTAAGAATACAGAACAACAGAACGCTTACAAAACTCTTTAAATTATATCCAAGTTTATGCCACATATCCCATGCTTATAGAAGGCAAAATAATTTTAAACTAATATTGTTATAGTTATTAAAACAATTCTACTCTCTGTGTTTTTTATTATTCACCAGATTGGCTAATCTCAAAATGTAGTGGGCACACCCAACACGTATTTGACTCTCTCGTGATATAAAATGTAGGCTAATAAATTTATTTGATTTTTAAATATTTGAGTTATAGGTGACACAAAACACAGTCTTATTGTTTATTTGCTTTTCAACAATTATTTTCTCTTAATCTATCCATATAGTTTTCAGTTTTACATTGAAATAAGATTTTTTTAGTCAGATAACTCTACTATAACATATGAATATTATTAAGTACAGAAATCATAAAGTCATAGCTTGATGAGTTTCAGAAGTGAATACCCCATGAAATCACTGGAGTTAAAAATACACATATACACACTCAGAACATTGCTTACTGGCATCCCATTAATACCCCTGTTCCCTTTCCCAGTCACTAGCCTCCCCAATATTTTTACTTCTCCCAACAAATAGATTTTCCTTCTTTTTAACTTTATGTAAATGAAATCAAACAGGCATTTTTTATTGATATATGATATGCATAAATGTTGAAAATATCAATAATTTATTTCCATTGCTTTATAACAATCTATCTATCTATCTATCTATCTATCTATCTATCTATCTATCTATCTATCTAGTGGCAGTGTCCGTCTTGAAGATGACCAAAGGACCAACCAGTTGCCTCCCGCAGCCCATAGGGGACCCACTGGCGAGCTGCAGCGGGTGGCAAGCAGCTCACAGCTTGCACTGGGCCAGCCTCTACTTCCCTCCTCCTCCCCCCTGCCAGTGGGTCAGCAGAGCCCATGCCAGGCGGAGGCAGGAGAGGCTAATATGCAAATAAACCCAATCTTGGAACAATCAGTTGCTATGACGCACACTGATCACCAGGGGGCAGACTCTCAATGCAGGAGCTGCCCCCTGGTGGTCAGTGCACTCCCACAGGGGAAGTGCCACTCAGGCAGAAGCCCTGAGCTAGCAAGCACAGCATCGGTGGCAGGAGCCTCTCCTGCCTCCCTAACAGAGCTAAGGATGTCTGACTGCTGGCTTAGGTTTACTCCCCCGAGGTCATCCCTCAGGGCTCCTGGATTGTGAGAGGGCACAGTCTGGGCTGTGGGACCCCAGCCATATGCACATTGGGGGCAACCAGGCCGGCAGGGGAGCATTTAGGGGCATTAGGCAGGCAGGCAGGTGAGTGATTAGGAGCAGTGGTCCTGGATCGTGAGAGTGATGTCCCAGATTGGAGAGGGTGCAAGCTGGGCTGAGAGAACCCCCTCCTCCATGCATGAATTTCATGCACCAGGCCTCTAATCTATTATATGATACCACAGTTTATTTATGTATTTTGTTCTTGAGTATCATTTTGGACATTTCCAATTTTTGGCTATTATACATTGTACTATATAATTGTACTAATATGACCTTTGTTTGCATGTATTTTAGAGAATATATTTGTGTGTGTGTGTGTGATATAGGAAATTCGAGTAAATTTTAAGCAGTTTTCTAGAGTCTATTTCAATTTGTACCGCTATCAGAAATATCTGAATGCTCTGGTTTCTCCTCTGGTTTATAAAATACCTTGGGCTTACATTTATTATGTTAGTCATTCTAGACTCTAGAGTAGGGGTGTCGAACTCAATCAGAGAAGGGGCCAAAATCTAAAATCCAGCCTAAATCGCGGGCCGAATGGTTTACTGAACAGTCATAAACTGTCATTGTGATGGAAACGCAGCGGAGTGCAGTGATGACAGCGTGGTGCGGGCCACATTGCAAGGCCTGGCAGGACGGATTTGGCCCGCGGGCCTTGTGTTTGACACATGTGCTCTAGAGTATGTGCAGATGTGTCGCATTATAATTTTAATTTACATTTCTCTGGAGATTAATGATGTTGAGGGCCTTTTCCTGGGTCCTGGCAATTGGATATCCTTTTTAAGTGAGATGTCTGTTCAAGCTTTTGAACCACAGTTCTCTCGGGCATTGTATATACTGCATGGCACTGGTTTTGTTACTCGATTGTGTATTTTCTTGATGAAAATGTACTAAAGATTATACTAACGATAAAGTGTCTTTCCCCTTAAATTAAGCTCTTAAATATTTTTCTTCCTTATTTTCTATATTTAAAAAAAAAAAAAATTGTGCCTCGCAGAAACCTGTTTGGCTCGGTGGATAGAGCGTCAGCTTGCAGACTGAAGGGTCCCAGATTCGATTCCGGTCAAGGGCATGTGCCTTGGTTGCGGGCACATCCCCAGTGGGGGTGTGTGCAGGGGGCAGGTGATCGATGATTCTCTCTCATCGATGTTTCTAACTCTCTATTCCTTTCTCTTACTCTCTGTAAAAAATCAATAAAATATATTTTTTTAAAAATTGTGCCTTGAGGGATTGAAAAGATGCACAATTTGTCCCACGGCGTTTTAAAAAAGTCCAGATTTTTTTGTCCAAAAATCTGGATTTTTTTAAAACACCATGGGACTGGGGACAGATTGTTGAAAATCAGGACTGTCCCGCCAAAAGCGGGATGTCTGGTCACCTTAGTGTTGGGCCAGGGCCTCAGAAACCCATGAGGACTTGCTGGAACCCTGAGACCCTGAGGTGGAAGGAGCTGCTTCCCAGGTGTTATCCATCAGGCCTGGGCGAACCCGGAGCTCTCCCAGCCGCTCCCAGACACCCTCCTGCAAGCCACACCTGGAGCTGCAGACCTCCCAGCTCCTGACTATGCTGAGCTTTGTCTCTGCCCTGCCGCAGGTCCCTGCCTAGCGGGGCCTGTGCAGCCCCTCTCTCCAGCCCCTGAGCCTCAGGAAGCAGGTTTGTGGTTGTCTTTGTTGATATCCTTGTTTGGTGTTTTTGTTTGTTTTTTACATTTGTCTTTATTGTTGAAAGTATTACAATGCCCGCTCTCCCCTCCATCCCTCCCAACCTCCCCAGCCACCATTGACTTCCTCCAGGCCTTGAACACACTATTGTCTGGGTCCCTGTTTTGTTTGTAGATTCCACAAGTGAGCTCATACAGTATGTGTCATTCTCTGATGTGTTTCACTGAGCATAATGCTGTCAAGGTCTACATACTTAAATGCACAGGCTATGAACGCAGACCATAGAATGGTGAAGGCCTGGGAGTGGGTAGAGGCAGGACAGAGAAGGGACATCTATAAGATTTGCCACAATAGAAATATTAATTAATTAAAAACAAAACATAGAGGCACACAATTCCTAAGGCTACAGCTTTCCCCAAAGATACCAACATAGCTTGGCTAGACTGTTTATCATAATGGTCCTCAGGTGGTTTCCCTGTTTGCCCGTTCACCCCTATAATCTGGAGGTTTTCAGGTGTGTGTGCTACAGCAGGCACACCATTGTACCACAGGAATTTTAAAATATGCAATACCTGACTTTACTCAGGATCATGACCTCTTTTCCCTTAGACTGTCAAATAATTTTTTTTTAAAATGACAACCGTTAATACAGTAGCCACCCACTGTGAATGAATCAAAACTATACCTGTTTTTGCTGGATTGGCAAAAAGTTCATACCTTTTTTTGGTGTGCCACCAAATTTTCGTAATTACAATAGTTTGTGTGCCATGGGAAGAGAAAGGTTGAAAATCACTACTCTAGCGTATTCACACAGAAACCAGAGGGCTTTTAGTCACTGTGTCATATTTCTTCTCAAAACTCTTCAGTGCCTTCCTATGTTACTCAGGACAAAAGCCAAAACCCTTAGCATTATACCCGTGGGCCTTCTGTAGGATCTGAAATATCTTTTACCCAATTCTGTGGTCAAATCACATTATAACAAGGTTTTCTCTAACTTTTCCACGTAAAATAGCAAACCCTCAGAAAACTCACCCTGTTTTATTTTTTCCTCATTGAAATTATTACTAAGATACATATCACTATATAGGTTCACATGCCTTATCCACATAAATCAAATATACCTATGTATATACACATGCACACACACACACACACACACACACACACACATACACCTAATACAACTATAAATATTTGCATCTTTAATATAACTGTACTTACACATATCTATACTTAATATCTGTATTTTATCACTGGGTATGTGCGCTTGCACACGTGCCAGTGTACCACTTGTTTTCCCTGTCTTTTGTCATGAGAATGTAATGTCTATGGGAGGATATATTTATTTCCTTTCTTTAACACTGCATTTCTTGGTTTAATAAAAGTCCCTGCACATGAATAGCAGCCACTGACAACTTTTTACTAAGTAAATCTTTAAAGAAATGCATTTTATGTAGTCATTATTCCTACTTGAATAAGGAAGATGTGATGGTTAATGTCAATATATAATACTAGAGGCCTAGTGCAGGACATTTGTGCATGGTGTGTGTGTGGGGGGAATCCCTCAGCCAGCCTGCACCCTCTCCAATCAGGGACTCCTTGGGGGATGTCCAACAGCTTTTGCCCTTAAAACTCCTCCTCACCCCCATCTTAGGTTCTAAACTGGCAGTCAGACATCCCTCTCACAATCTGGGACCGATGGCTCCTAACCCCTCACCTGCCTGCCTACCTGATCACCCCTCACTGCCTCTGCCTGCCTGGCTTATTGCCCCTAACCCCTCTGCCTTTCTGATCACTTCCAACTGCCCTCTCCTGTCGGCCTGATCTCTCCCCTAACTGCCTCTGACTTGGCCCCCACCATCATGGTTTTATCCAGAAGGAAGTCGGATGTCCAGAAGAATGCCAGTTTACTTGGTCTAATTACCCTTTTATCAGTATAGATGAGAGAAATTTCATATATATTATATATATATATAAAATCCACTGATTTGATAAATATGTTGCACTACCTACCTGTCTGTATCTATGACCTCTCTTATGACCTCTCTTATGCTTACGTTGTTTTAACAACTTTAAAATTATTTTTTAATATATTTTATCAATTTTAAACAGAGAGGAAGAGAGAGAGATAGAGAGTTAGAAACATCAATGAGAGAGAATCATCGATCAGCTGCCTCTAGCACACCCCCTACTGGGAATGTGCCCACAACCAAGGTACATGCCCTTGACAGGAATCGAACCCAAGACCTTTCAGTCCCCAAGCCAATGCTCTATCCACTGAGCCAAACCAGTTTCTGCTGTTTTAACAACTTTAAGCCAGTGAGTTTCTCTGCAGCTGCTGCCACTCCTTTCTCTTCTCTGGCCAGCCCAACACAATGTAAAATGTAAGTGGGAATTTGAAGAAATTGCTCACAATGGCATTCTAATTTTAACTAATTCTAACAAACTATTCCTATATCAGGTGTGGCATAAGGAGAGGGTGAAAAAATCTACACATATTATTCCACACACCCCAAGAGAGCATGAGTTTTATGTGATTTTAGATGACTGATTCCTCCAGGCCCATTTGGAAAAGATTAGAGCTGACTGAGAGTTTCTCCTAAAGTGATTATGTGATTATCTCGAGATTCCCTTTTTATTGCTCTTCCTCCTACATCTTATCAGTTGGGAAAGGAAATCTTTAGAATTGTATATGTTGGTGTCTAGTATTTTGTGTGTATTGAGTATGCTAGCCTCTGAGACATAAGATTCGTAGGATATTCATGAAGATAAATATCAGTTCTCATATCTGCCCTGTCTATTCAAGTATATGTGTTTCATAGTCTGTATATACCTAAATTGGTAGTGAGTGGTTATTTTTTTTAAATATCATGACTGATATTTCTATGATCTAGAGAAAGTACCTTGCATTAGAATGGCAAGATTAGTGCCAGCACATCTGAAACATTATTCTTAACTTAATTTGCTAACTTCTTACTTTCTTAGCTAAGGAAATAAAATTGATAATGCTACAGTAATTATCTAGGGATTATTCCTCATTATTTAAGTTTTAAAAACTGCTTTAAAATACCTTTACTTAAGTAATTGTCTTTTAAAAAGTTAAACAGAATTCTCACCCAGGCCAGTGCAGCTCACTTGGTTGGAGTGTCATCCTAAGCACCAAGGGTCACGGGTTTGATTCCTGGTCTGGGCACATAGCCAATTGCAGGTTTGATCCCTAGTCAAGGTGATCTATGTTTCCCCTGTCAGTGTTTCTCTTTTTACCCCTCCCTGTTTCTCTCCAAAATCAATGAAAACAAATCTTTGGTGAGGATGAAAAACATAAATAAACATAATTTTCATGACATTAGATTAAGCTTAAGCTAGTGGTCACACTTTAGGTCATCATCTGTGTATATAAAAATAACAAACATTGAATGAGTATTACAAAATAAATTAAAATATCTGATTTTTTCAAAGGTTGATTATTTCCCATTCAAGCAAAAACCTTAGCATTGGAAAACAATTGTTAGAGGAATTGTTTCCCCTAAGAAAAGTATTTTTGTTTGTTATCTTGTTTGCTTTAGAAAAAAAAAAATATTTGAAGTGAATATTTGTTTTGGGGATATTGCAACTGGAATTGCACTATTTCTGTTAATCGAGTAGATTCAAAAATTTCTTTGATAAAAAGCTCCATTCATATTTTTAATAATTTATTAGAGATTTATTTAATTTATTGGGGTGACATTGATTAATAAGATTATATAGGTTTCAGTTGTATAATTCTATAATACATCATCTGTGTATAGTTTTGTGTGTTCGCCAACTACAGTCAAGTCTTCTTCCCTCACAATGTATCACTCTTTATCCTCATCTATCTTCCACCATCTTTCCCTTTGGTAATCACCATAATGTTGTCTGTATCAAGAGGGTTTTTGTGCTGAAACTGGTTTGGTTCAATGGATAGAGCGTCGGCTTGGGGACTGAAGGGTCCCGGGTTCGATTCCGGTCAAGGGCATGTACCTTGGTTGCAGGCACATCCCCAGTAGGGGGTGTGCAAGAGACAGCTGATCGATGACTCTCTCTCATCGATGTTTCTAACTCTCTGTCTCTCTCCCTTCCTCTCTGTACAAAAATCAATAAAATATATTTCAAAAAAAAAGAGGGTTTTTGTTTTGTTTTGTTTTGTTTTGTTGTTTGCTTTTGCTTAACCCATTCATTGTTTTTATTCAAGCTTCCACCCCCCTTTCCTTTGACAGCTATAAGTCTGTTCTATGTATTTATGAGTCTGTTTCTATTTTGTTTGTTAGTTTATTTTGTTCATTAGATTCCATATACACTGAGTGGCCAGATTATTATGATCTCTGAACACATAATAATCTGGCCACTCAATGTATGTGTATAAATATATATTAATATGTTAGAGGCCTGGTGCATGAATTCGTGCATGGGTAGTGTCCAGCCAGCCTGGCCAGGGGGATGGGCCATGGGCAGTTGGCCAGCCTGCCTGGTGGTTGAACTTCTGGTCCAGGGGACAATTTTTATATTAGCCTTATATTACATAGGGTATACACTAAGTGGCCAGATTATTATGCATTCAGAGATCATAATAATATCTCCACTCAGTGTATAAGTGAAATCATATGTTATTTTTCTTTCTATGGCTGGCTTTGCCACAAAAGGCAAGGTTTCCTTCTTTTTTACCATTGAGTAATATTCCATTGTGTAAATGTACCACAGCTTTTTATCCACTCACCTACTGATGAGTACATGGGATGCTTCCAAATGTTGGCTATTATAAGGAATACTGCAAATAAATAAGAGTGCTTATATTCTTTTGAATCAATGTTTCACATTTCTTTGGATATATTCCCAGAAGTGGAAAGCTGTGTCATAAGGTAATTCTATTTTTAATTTATGAGGAACTTCATACTGTTTTGTACTGTGGCTGTACCACTCTGCATTCCTACCACAAGTGTTCCCTTTTCTCCACATCCTCCATCAGCACATGTTTGTTGCTTTATTGATGATAACCATTCTGATAGATGTGAGATGATATCTCATTGCAGTTTTAATTTGCATTTCTAAATTGGTCACTAAAGTTGATTAATGATCATTTTTTCAAAGTATATTTGTATTGACTTCATTGAGGAAGGGAGGGGCAGGGAGGAAGGGATGGAGTGGGGGGAGAGAGAGAGAGAGAGAGAGAGAGAGAGAGAGAGAGAGAGAGAGAGAGAGAGAGAGAGAGAGAGAGAGAGAGAAGACATCAATAATGAGAAAAATCATTGATTGGGCTGCCTCCTGTATGACCCACACTGTGGACTAAGCCTGCAAGTTGGGCCTGTGCCCTGGTTCTTAGGTCGATACTCAACCACTGAATGATGCAGGCTGGGCTAGTGAGCATCTTTTTATATGTCTTTTGGTCATCTGCATGTCCTCTTTTGTAAATAACTCCACTCTTGAATCTATTCTAGAGATGAAAATTAATGAGAATTTTGGTCAAGCTAATGACAGTTAGACAGAGGATAAATAAATATATTTATCTTTTAGAATTGGAAATATAATTTTTATTAGTTATCAAGTAAAACCAGAGTATAACAAAATATTCAAACAAATTTGATTTCAGATTATTTAAATAGTTTTTTAAAAATATATTTTATTGATTTTTATACAGAGAGGAAAGGAGAGAGATAGAGAGTTAGAAACATCAATGAGAGAGAGAGTCATCGATCAGCTGCCTCTTGCACACCCCCTACTGGGGATATGCCCTCAATTAAGGTACATGCCCCTGACAGGAATTCAACCCGGGCCCGACAGTCCCCAAGCCGACACTCTATCCATTGAGCCAAACCGGTCCCGGCTCAGATTATTTAAATAGTTTTATTTTTAATCTTAATAGTGTGGCTGACATCAAAATAAGTGTGGCAGCAAGCATTCACGTTTCCAGAGTTATTTATGGCAATTCAGTAAGGCCGAGAGGTTGGATCAGTAACTGGCAGTGAGATAATAGGAGTTGCCAACACAGAATCTATTGATGTACTTGCAAAGACTAGGGAGATATTTCAAGTGGAAAAACACACACAAACTAATTCTGGCCAAGATGGAATTATAAGAATACTCCAGGGGACAGAAGCAGAATAGCTTTGCAGTGCAAGAAACTTGACTCTTCTATTGAAATACCACAGGACATAATGAATTCAAATCAACTGTTAAACTGGATTTTTTAGATTATGTTACATTTTGGGAATGAGTTGAAAGGCAATGATGCTAATTCTTACTGCAAACTAAAATATCCCTGTGGACCAAGGGAGGAGGTATCTATGTTGTGTTACCATTTTAGAAATATTTAGTACAGAGTAGGAAGTTATAGAATATTTTGTTCATGTTTGTTGAAAGGATAGACACATACATCTTTGAATGGGTGTGTTTGCTTTATAATTTGTTCATAAATTGTTTGCCATTCTACTCTTCAAAAGATGGAGTTTGATTTCCCTCTTCTTGAATATGTTTGGATTTAATGACTCTCAAATAGAATCTGGGAAAAGTGGTGCAATGTGAGTTTGAAAACTAAATCATAAAGAGAATAGCTTCTCCCTGGTAAATGTTCTCTCTCTCCCTCTCCCTCTCCCTCTCCCTCTCCCTCTCCCTCTCCCTCTCCCTCTCCCTCTCCCTCTCCCTCTCCCTCTCCCTCTCCCTCTCCCTCTCCCTCTCCCTCTCCCTCTCCCTCTCCCTCTCCCTCTCCCTCTCCCTCTCCCTCTCCTTCTCCCTCTTCCTCTCCCTCTCCCTCTCTCTCCCCTTCTCCCTTTCTCTCTCCATCTCCCTCTCCCTCTCCCTTCCTCTCTCATTTTGAGGAAGTCAGCTGCCAAATTATATTCAGGGAGCTTGCTGGGGAGAACATGAGGCCCCAAACTAACAACCATCAAATATTGATTGTTTATTCATATGAGTGAATCACCTTAAAAATAAAAACTCCTGCTCCAATCAAGGTTTAGTGCGCCTGTATTTAGCCTTGACTGATATTGTGACTGTAACCTAAAAGGAACTGAAGTCAGAGTCACCTAGCTAAGCCACTCCAAAACTCCTGAAAGTTGAAGGTATATGAGAAGTAGAATTGGAAAAAGTAGTTATACTATCAAAATTAGCATTGCAAAAACTGTTCTAGCCCTCAAATTACAAATAAGTCCACACAGTTATATTTTTCAATGGATTCCCTGCTTCTTCTCAGCTATTACCCAAATGCTTCCATAATTTTTGGAAAAAATGAAAGAGTCCTTATTTGGATCAAATAGGATGGGGAAATCAGATTATCTCTTGCAGCCATTATTTTTTCACACTCTCTGAGGATCCTTATTTAGGGATAATCACATTGAAATGCAACTGCTCAGACTTTGAATTTACTTGAATTGACCCACATTTGCTTCCTTCTGGTCTCTCTTGAGTTTAGAACTATCTGTGCTTCCGGAGGACCAGTTAATGTCCGGTTTGATGTGCTTCCATAAAGCCTTGTTATACTATCCTTTACATTTACTCTTTAGACTTGAGCACAATTAAGGATTTTGCTCTGCAAAGTGCTAAAGAATTTTGTGTTTTGGCTCCTGAGAGGTTTCCCATGCAGCAAGATCTAGGATTGTTTTTGGAAAATCAGAAAAGACAGTTGGGTAGCATTAAACATCCCCTTTTGCTTATGCTTCAGGACATCTGATCTAAATGTAAATGAAATGTAGTAGATCCCTACCACAACTTATGATTCTTTACTTTGTAACAAAATATACACTTAGTCCTTCTCACGTCCATACCCCTTTATCTCAAGGCTTCTTTAAAAACCTCTTCTCAGAGGGGACAGCAAATTCAAACATTATAACATAGGTAAGTATTAGAGACTTACATTGTCTTGCAAAGAATATATGCCTTCTACAAAGGGCTTCCTGAATGAGGAGGAATGACATTCTAGGGATACAATGCCAGACACTGAGGAATCCTGATAGGGAGATATTTGGAGATAAGACACACTTCAAATTTTGTTGGATTGACAATTCCCTATCTTATTTATTTTTAAAATTGCCCAGTCAGGCCTATGTTATAGTTAAAGATAAATGTGTACTACTGTTTCCAAATTATAGCTATTAGCATTTTTTTCTCAGCATGACATTTACAATTTATTTTAAATTGTTCTGGTGTATATTATTTTTTAAAAGCATGAAAATAGGTCAGGCTTTTTTTTTTTTTTTTTTTTTTTTGTATTTGAATCTGGCTTCCACTTACACTGTGAAAGCATGGATAAACCACTCAACCCACCAGAGATTTAGTTTCATTCACATCAGAAAAAAAAAATAATGATTAAAATTTTGCAGGTACATTATTTTAGTCATTGGCTTACATATTTGGTAGCAGTGCCTCCTCTTTACATTTGCTAAAATGTGTTCATTTCTGTTCTTTTTCTGAAACTAGAGGAAAAATTAAGTTTACTTAATGCAAATATATACACATTTTATTTTTTTATTTTTTAATGTATTTTTATTGATTTCAGAGAGAAAAGGAGAGGGAGAGAGAAATGGAAACATCAATGATGAGAGAGAATTATTGACTGGCTACCTCCTGCATGTTCCCTACTGGGGATGAAGCCCAAAACCCAGGTATGTGCCCTTGACTGGAATCGAACCCGGGACCTTTCAGTCTACAGGCCAACGCTCTATCCACTGAGCCAGACTGGCTAGGGCTATACACATTTTAATTCACCTTAGACAAATTAGAGACTTCTTTCAGGTAAAAATGTCAATAAAAATTCAAATGTATAAGTAAATTTTATTGGTATTTTTGCCTGGGTTGATCAATTAGAGGTCTCTCATGGTCTGCATTTGAAATATAAACCTCTTTGTGAGAACTTTATATAGTTACTTTTTAATTAAAGTTAACAGACAAAGGCAAATAAATGATCCCTTCTTTAAAATATACAATCCTATATATACATAGTTTTTCTATTTCTTATTTAGAAAGTTCTAAGTATCTAATTAGAATTTTATCTCAAAGAGTCCTTTTTTGTTTATTTTAGAGGGGTGCCATTTTCTATATGGGTTATATAAAACATTTTGTTTTCTTTTGTTTTTATTAACTGCTAAATGATCAGTGAAAAAAGTGGATATTAGAGAAATGCAATAAAAACTGGCAGAGAAATGCATGTGTTCTTTTTTATATAATAAAAAGTTCTTCAAGTGAATGATCATTAGATAATGACTTTAGATAAAAAAAATTTCTGCAACAAATATCTTTATCAGTTTCTGGATAAGCCAGAAGGAAGACATTATTTTGACTATAAATGATTTCAATGTCTATCTTTTTCTTATCTCCTAGTTCAACATTCTACATACCAATGCTGTGGCCATAAGCTTAAAATTAATTCAGAATGTACTTGGACATAAAAAAAAAAAATATGACATTGATGGGAATTATTTTTTTTATTTTGGTAATGCACTATCATTAATCACAAGTGTTTAAGTTAAGGACAGAACTCAAGAAATGTGTAACTATTATAAAAGTTACAAAAACATAAATAAGAAAAGAGCAAAAATGTAGCTATGAGTAGAAGCAAAAAGCAATAAATGGGGCTCAGGATAATAGCGTGCATTAACTGTTTTAGAAATTGAAGTTCACACAGGAGTAGATAAGATTTACATAAAATGAGGAAATAAAATGGTTATGAAGAAGAGGTTGGAAGGTAAGTTTTTTTATCTTTGGAAAGAGTATGAGGAGAAGGTAAACAAATGAATAAATCTTAATTTCATGAGTCTTTCAGAAGGTACATAATATTTATCACAAAATTATATACCCAGTACTACTTATACTAATACTTCCATATTTCTATATTCCATATATTCCTATATATGTTATATAGTCTATAATGAATGGAAATAATAGTTTGTAGTTATTTTTATCTGAAATAAAAGTATACTATTTTAAGTAATAATGTGTCTTTTATTTTTTAAATTGTTTTAAAAATTTTTAGTTACACTTCACATTTACTATTTTTTTTTTTCAGGTGTTGTACGGCATAGTGACTAGTCATGTCATTCTTTTTGTGCAGTAAGTACTATTCCTGAGTAGTTATCTTTTATTTGGACTTCTAAAGTCCAGTTAAAATACACTTTTTTAAATTAAAAATATGCTTTCATTATGCCAGCCCGGCTTTACTGCTTTTCTGGGCCTGGAACTGAAGTACAACTTTTATTTAAAGATAATTTTTTTCTTAATTACATTTTATTTTGGGGAAATTTATCAGTATTTTAAAATTGAATACACAAGCCTCACACCTGAACTAAAAGTCTAAGTAAAATGTTTCCATCATAAATAAAATATATATGAGGGGAAAAAAACACACAAACAATCTAGATTCTGCCTTGACACTGTTATATGATTTCAAATTATTTCTTTGGAAACCAATTTGCATCCATTCAACAACACTCTGTTTAACATAGACATTAAATGGATTGATTATTTTTATGACCATATATGTGCCTTTCTATTTCCTACTGAATTTTAGATAAAAAGCACAATTATCCTTACTCCTAATTCCCGAGTACCTTGAAACGTCCCCAAATAATGTTGGCATTACATTCTTTTATTGATAAATTATCTTTGTTTTGCTAAATTTATATTCAACATCTTTTACTTACCTCCCTTCCTCTTTCTCTCTCTCTCTATCTCTTTTTTTTTTTTTTTTTTTTTTTTTAATTAAGGTATTACATATGTGTCCCTATTACCCCGCATGCCCCCTCCCTCATTCCCTTACCCTCCTGTTGTCTGTATCCATTGGTTAGGCTTATATGCATGCCTACAAGTCCTTTGGTTGATCTCTCCCCATTACTCCCACCCTTCCTTTCCCTATTTTCCCTCTGAGGTTTAATGGTCTGATTGATGTTTCTCTGTCTCTGGATTTATTTTTGTTCATCAGTTTATAATGTTCATTATATTGCATAAATGAGTGAGATCATGTGATATTTATCTTTCTCTGCCTACCTTATTTCACTTAGCATAATGCTCTTCAGTTTCATCTGTGCTATTGCAAATGGTAAAAACTCCTTTTACCATAGTATAGCATTCCATTGAGTAAATGTACCACTGTTTTTTAATCTACTCATCTGTTGATGGGCCCTTAAGCTGTTTCCAAATCTTATAATAGCTATTGTAAATTGTGCTGCTATGAACATAGGGTGCATATATCTTTTCTAATTGGTGTTTCTATTTTCTTGGGATATATTCCTAGAAGTGGGGTCAAGTGGTTTAGTTTTCTTTTTTTTTTTTTTTTTTTTTTTTTGAGAAAACTCTATACTGTTCTCCACAGTGGTTGCACCAGTCTGCATTCCCACTAGCAGTGCATGAGGGTTCCTTTTCCTCCACATCCTGGCCAGCACTTGTCCTTTGTTGATTTGTTGATGATAGCCGTTCTGACAGGTGTGAGATGGTACCTCATTGTGGTTTTGACTTGCATCTCTGGGATGATTAGTGACTGAGCATGTTTTCATATGCCTCTTGGCCTTCCTTCTGTCTTCTTTTGAACAGCATCTATTTAGGTCCCTTGTCCCTTTTTTGATTGGGTTGTTTATCTTCCTTTTGTTGAGTTATATGAAGATGTTGGAGATTAAGCCCTTATCAGTGATAACATTGACAAATATGTTCTCCCATGCAGTGGGCTTTCTTTCTTTTTTTTTGTTGATTTCTTTTGCTGTAAAAAAAAAAAGGGGGGGGGGGCTTTTTATTTTGGTGTAGTCCCATTTGTTTATTTTCTCTTTAGTTTCCATTGCCCTAGGAGCAGTATCAGTGAAGAAATCACTTCAGCATATGTCTGAGATTTTGCTGCCTATAGATTCTTCTAGTATTTTAATGATTTCCCATCTTATGTTTAAGTCCTTTATCCATTTTGAGTTTATTTTTGTGTATGGTGTAAGTTGGTGGTCTAATTTCATTTTTTTTGTATGTATCTGTCCAAGTTTCCAAACATCATTTGTTGAAGAGACTGTCTTGACTCCATTATATGTTCATGCCTCCTTTGTCAAATATTAATTGAGCATAGTGGTTTGGGTCGATATCTGGATTCTCTATTCTATTCCATTGGTATATATGTCTGTTCTTGTGCCAGTACCAGACTGTTTTAAAAACAGTGGCTTTGTAATATAGCTTGAAATCTGGTATTGAGATCCCACCTACTTTGTTCTTCTTTCTCAGGATTGCTGCAGCTATTTGGGGTCTTTTTTTTATTCCAAATTTTTTTGGAAAGTTTGTTCTCGGTCTGTGAAATATTGGTATTTTAATGAGGAGTGCATTAAATCTATAGGTAACTTTGGGTAGTATGGACATTTTAATGATGTTGATTCTACCAATCCATGAACATGGTATGTTCTTCCCTCTGTTTATATATTCCTCTATCTCTTTTTTCATTGTCCTATAGTTTTCTGCATCTAGATCTTTTACCTCCTTAGTTAAGTTTATTCTTAGATATCAAAATTTTTTGGTGAGATGGTAAATGGGATTGCTTTTTTTAGTCTCTCTTTCTGTAAGTTTCACTATTGGTGTATAGAAATGCTACAAATTTGTTGGTGTTAATTTTGTATCCTGCTACTTTGCCAAATTCATTTGTTAACTCTAATAATTTTTCTTTATGAAGTCTTTAGGGTTTTCTATGTACAGTATCATATCGTCTAAAAATAAGGACAGTTTTACTTCTTCTTTTCCAATTTGGATGCCTTTTATTTCTTCTTTTTGTCTGATTGCAAGGCTAGTACTTCCAGTACTATGTTGAATAGGAATGGTAAGAGTGGGCATCCCTGTCTTGTTTCTTTTCTTAGGGAAAATGGTTTTAGTTTTTGCCCATTGAGTATGAAGTTGGCTGTGGTTTTATCATATATGACTTTTATTAAGTTTAGGTATGATCATTCTATTCCCACCTTGCTGATAGTTTTTATCAAGAAAAAATGTTGCATTTTGTCAAATGCTTTTTCTGCATCAATTGATATGATTGTGTGGTTTTTATTTCTCAATTTGTTTATAAGATGCATCACGTTTATTACTTTGTGGATATTGTGCCATCCTTGCATCCCCGGGATAAATTCTACTTGGTCATAGTGTATGATCTTTCTAATGTACTACTGGATCTTATTTGCTAGAATTCTGATGAAGATTTTGGCATGTATGTTCATGAGGGATATTTGCCTGTAATTCTCTTTCATTGTGTTCTCTTTATCTGGTTTTGATATTAGGGTGATGCTAGCTTCATAGAATGTCCTTGGAAAAATTCCTTGTTGGAATAGAGTTGTTCATAGTATTTTTTAACAATCCTTAGTATTTCTGTGGAGTCTGCTGGTTTTTTTTTTGTGTTTTTTTTTCTTTGCCTCTTTTGTTTCTGATTTTGTTTATTTGGGTCCTTTCTCTTTGCTTCTTGATGAGCCTGGCTAGAGGTTCATCAATTTTGTTTATCCTTTCAAAGAACCAGCTCTTGGTTTCATTGATTTTTTGTGTTTTTTGTTTATTTTTCGTCTTTATGTCATTTATTTTTGTTCTGATCTTTATCATCTCCTTCCTTGTGCTCACTCTTGGCTTTTCTTGTTCTTCTCTTTTTAATCTTTGAGTTGTAGAGTTAGATGATTTATTACCAATTTTTTTTTTTTTTAAGGTAGGCTGTAGCACAATAAATTTCCCTTTCAGGACTGCTTTCATTGTGTCTCATAGATTTTGGATTGTTGTGTTTTTATTGCCATTAGTTTCCAGGATGTTTTTAATTTCTCCTTTGATCTCTTTGGTAACCTAATCACTGTTTAATAGCATGCTATTCAGCTTCCAAGTGTTTGAATTTTGGGGGCTGTTTTTATTGTAGTTTATTTCTAATATTATGCCATTGTCGTCTGAGAAAATGCTTGATATGATTTCAATCTTCTTGAATTTGGGGAGACTTTGCTTGTGACCCAATATGTGGTCTATTTTTTAAAATGTCTCATGTAAATGAGAATAATGTATATTCCATGGCTTCAGGGTGAAATGTTCAGAAGATGTCAATTAAGTAGATCTGATATAGTGAGTCATTTAGGATTGCTGTTTCTTTGTTGATTTTTTTTGTCTAGAGGATTTATCCAGTGATGTAGGTGGTGTATAAAAGTCCCCTACTATGATTGTATTGTTGTCGATCTCTCCCTTGATATCTTCCAGAAGGTTTTTTTTTTTTTTTTTTTTTTTTTTTTTTTTTTTTTTTTGTGTGTGTGTGTGTGTGTGTGTGTATGTGTGTGTTTGGGTGCTCCTGCATTGGGTGCATATATGTTTATCAGGGTTATATCCTCTTATTATATCAATCCCTTTTGTATTATGAAATGGCCTTCCATATCTCTTGTTATGCCCTTCACTTTGAGGTCTATTTTGTCAGATATAAGTATTGCCACCCCAGCTTTTTTTTCATTTCCATTTGCCTGAAATATGATTTTTCATCCTTTCACTTTCAGACCATGTGAATCCCTTGTTCTAAGATGGGTCTCTTGTAAACAGCATATATATAGGTCATGTTTTTTTTTATCTATTCACTCACTAGATGTCTCTTGATTGAAGCATTTCATCCATTTATGTTTAAAGTTATTATTGAAAAGCAATTGCTTATAGCCATATTTTATTTTTTGTGCCTGTGTTCTTTCTTACTTTTTTATTTATTCTTTTTATACCAGTCCATTTAGCATTCCTTGCATTGCTGGCTTGGTAATGGTAAATTCCCTTAGAATTTTTTTTTTTTTTTTTTTTTTTTTTTTTGTCATTGAAGTTCCTTATTTCCCCTTCAATTTTGCATGATAGCCTTGCTGAATAGAGTAATAGAGTAATTCAGTCCCTTGCTTTACATCACTTTGTAAATTTCCTCCCATTCTTTTTTGGCCTGATGTGTTTCTGTTGAGAAATCACTTGACAATTTAATGGGAACTCACTTGTATGTAACTTTCTGTCTCTCGCTTGCAACCCTTAGCATTCTCTCTTTGTCCTGAATATTTGCTACCATTATTATGATGTGTCTTGGTGTGGGTATTTTCAGGTCCATCTTATTAAAGCACATGTGTCAAACACAAGGCCCGCGGGCCATATCCATCCCGCCAGGCCTTGCAATGTGGCCCACACTGCGCTGTCATCACTGCACTCCACTGTGTTTCCATCACAATGACAGTTTATGACTGTTCAGTAAACCATTCGGCCCGCAATTTAGGCTGGATTTTAGATTTTGGCCCCTTCTCTGATTGAGTTCGACACCCCTATATTAAAGGGACAGGTTGCTGGTGCTCTTCGTATGGGTGCAGGCTCCTTGTGCAGCTGCTGCTCCTCAGACTGGGGACAGGCTGAGTATGAGCTTTTTTACTTTTTTCTTCCCCATATCAGGGAAGTTTTCTGACATTATTTCTTCAAATAAGTTTTCAAACCCTTGTTCCTCTTCCTGTTGTTCTGGCTATTATTCGTATGTTGCTTCGTTTCATGTTGTCCCATAGCTCCCTTAGGCTCTCCTCCTGTCTTTAATAATTTTTTTCTCCAATTGCAGTTCAGTTTGAGTGTATTTTGCTTTCCTGTCTTCTAATTTGCTAATTTAGTTCTCTGCTTCTCCCAGTCTACTGTTAAAACTTTCCATGGTGTTTTTTTTTTTTTTTTTTATTTTTTTTTTATTGTAGCTATACCACTCCTCACTTTTTCTTGATTCTTACAAAAGTTATTGATTTTTTCTTCCATTTCTTCTTGATTCTTACATAAGTTGTTGATTTTTTTCCCCCATCTGGTTTATGAACTGTATAATCCTTATTCTGAATTATTTGTCTGGCACATTGCTTGCCTCTGTTTTGCTTAGCTGCTTTTCTGGCTATTCCTCCTTTTCTTTCCTCTGGGGGTTTCTTTGTTTACCCATTTTTGGTGTCACCGCTTGACCTAGATGTAGAGTCATGCAGGGGCTGCTCCGTGGGTGGCGCTGGCTCCTTGGGCTGCAGTTGCTCCTCAGGCAGTCACTGAAGTGGCTGCTCCTCAGTTGGCAGCAGCTTCTCCAGTGGGTGCTTTCCGCAGCAGTGGTGTCTCCTCTGGCTGGTGGGGAAGGCTGCTCACACAGCTGCTGTTCTTGGATGGGGATGGGCTGCTTGCGTGGCTGCTGCTCCTCAGACAGGGACAGACTGCTCCATGGCTACTTCTCCATGGATCAGTTCTGACTGCACACTGATGCTGTTCCTCATATGAGGCAGGCTGCTTGTGAGGCTGCAGCTTCTTGGAAAGGGACAGGTTGCTGGTGCACTTCGTATGGGTGCAGGCTCCTCGTGCAGCTGCTGCTCCTCAGACCGGGGGCAGGTTGATTGCTTGGCTATTGCTCCTCAGGTGGGAGTGAGCTGCTACTCCTCAAACAGGGGTGGGCCGCTCACCCAGCTGCTCCTTGTTGGACGAGTGCAGGTTGCATGTGGCTGCTGCTCCTTGGACCAGTGCGGGCAGCTCAGGCCTGCAGCTCCTCGAACGTGGGCAGTCTGCTTGTCTGGCTGCTGCTCCTCAGATGGGTCCTTCCTCTTTCTTCTGTTTATTAGTAATATATAAATTTATATTCAACTTCTTTTATTTATCTTTATCCCATTTATTCGTAATGTATTCTGTCATTTTCCAAGATCTCCAAGGTCGGATACTCCTAACCTCATTTCTCTCAGGCTTACCAGCTCCCCTGCAAGCCACCAAATTTTGTTGAGCCTCTGCCCATATTTTCTCTTTCTTTACTTCCAAGTATTACCAGTTAGGTCAGGCTCCTACCACTCTGTTATTGTACTATGACAATAGCAATATAATCCGGTTTCCAGCCTCCAAGGAGAAGTAAAACTTTGTTCATTTTTGAATATTGTACTTTAGAAAATACAAAACAAGGCAATGAACAAAAATGATCTTAGAAGAATCTATCTTCTAGCAGGTTATTTTTCTGTTATTTTTAATATGTGGAAATCTCATTATAGACTGTGATTCTCATATTTCTTGTAACACATAAAAAAAGAATTGAAGATATAATTTTGATGGAAGATATCAGCTGGATTCTAGAACTCTGACATATTTTCCAAACAATTCTAATTACTCATATGGGAGGTATTGACCTAGGTCTACAAACTCAATTTTAATTCAAAGGAAGATCTAATGAGGAATACAGTAGAGGCTCTGCAACATTTTCAACTACACATGTGCTTTAGCTTTTTAAACAGAAATTCCTGTAGCCTGTTTCTAAAAGAAAAATCAATGACAAAATCTATACTAAATTTGAAGTGTAGCACGCACAATAAATGCACATTTACACATAAACATAACTTAAAAACCAAGAACTAGTTCTGTTATACCTCTCAGCTGAAAGTTATACACAGCAAAAACACTTAAGCTGATTAGCTAAAACTGTCTACATTTTTCATTGATAGAAGCCAAAAAAAAGCAAATAATACCTTTAAATACCTTTAAAATACCTTTAATATACAGTAAGTCTTTTACCTTACTTTATAGTCTCTGAACACTTCAACTTCTTTTGTTTCAAATATTTTAAATTACCTATTGTATGTATGACACTATGGTAGTTGTTTGATGTTGCTGAAAATAAAAAATAAAAGCAAAAAACAGAGGCCCTGATAAGAAGGAGCTAAGCATGTAATTTTTACAAATTTGGTCCCTTTCTTCTTAATTGGATGGAACTTTATATTTCTTTCTCAAATATGGCATTTAAGGCATGGCAATATTGATTTCCTCATTAATCTATAAGCTCCGTGACAGCCTGGGCTACATCTGCTTTGCATATTCTTCATCCCCGCAGTGGAGCTTAATTCCTGTCAGGTGTCAAGATTTTATAAATAGTTCTTGAATGAATGGATGATGCAAGTTTTCAATGTAGAGCTGAATAAAATGTCCTTTAAAGAGATACAATTCAAAGGCCTAGTATTTAGCATCCAGTTGACAGGATGACAAAAATAATATTTGAGAATGGATTTTAAAAATGCATCAGATTGAGGCAGACTGCCATGAGTACAGATATTCAGGGAGGAAGACATGTAGAAAGAAAGGGAATGCAATTGGAAAAGCATAATTATAATACCTACGTATTTTTAATTCATGGATATACTTGTTGTTTGTATATAGCTTTTGATGTTTTGGTAAGATAAGAATTTATGACTTCTGAACCTGCCCCTTTAAGTTCTTTATTGTCACCACATATTAATTTAATATACTAATTTCTCATGTGTGTATTTTGGGACAAGAGTAAGTTATATGAGAATACTCTTCTGGAATTTGATATTGAAGAGTAGAAATGAGTGAGTGGGGAGAGGGCATCAGGTAAGAGAGAAGCCTGTAAAAACTGTGTTAATGAGCTTTCTTCCGTAGCCAATTTCACTGGCACTGTGTACAATACTCTTCAGGATTGTATTTGTTTCCATGTAACTTCCCTCTACTCTCTTTAAGAAAAATCCAATGAAAGTCATTCTGGCTTGGGTCACTTTCTTTTCAGTTTTCTTTCTTTCTTGCCCCCCCTCCCCCTTCCCCTTCCCCTCCCCTGAGACCACACTTTGTTTTCTTTCATCTTATATAATCAAAGTTATTATGAAGGCAGTGCTTTAAGATTATGATAAGAATCCTATGGAGAAGAATTTATAAATTGAGACCTTTGTTTTTGCTAAAAACATGAAAAGAGTTATTTTGTTCAGATTTAAATACATGTATAATGGTCGGTACCTTTAGGTATATTTAATCTGCTTTGTTATTACAACGTTTAATCAGTTGTTGCAGAAGACCAAAGAAAAACCAAGCAATGCTTTTAGAGAAAAGGAGTGACACTGTATGTTTACATGGGTGGACTCAGGGAATAACTTCCCAAATCTGAGTAAAGTGACATGCAGGAGGTTTCTCTTTTATATCTTTCTGGAGTCTTTGTCCTGCAAACATGGATTATGCTTCTGGTCCTTTTCACAGTGTTGTGGCTGGCAAGACCCGGTGGAGGCAGGGCTCCACATGGCTAGCAAAACCCTGTCGAGGCAGGACTCCAGGCCAGGGAAGGAACGAGCAACCAGACCCACAACAAAGAATGTAGCATAACTGTTAGTCATAGAATAGTTCTGTTGCAAGGCTCAACCCCCAGGCAGGCACATCCTGTTTCCAGTAGCCAAAAGGCAGGACAAACGGACCAAACCAGGTCACACAGAGGCTGCTTAAGCTGAAAACAAACCCCCACCCCAGGTGTTGTATAAACTTTAAATGTTACTGTACTAGTGGAATTTTTCTATAACTTATAACTGACGTTTCTTTGTTAAAACTTTTAGCCAATCATAATCTGCCAGGCATCCCTAAGACGGGGATAAAAGTAGCATGCTTAGAGTGGGTCAGGGCTCTCTTTGCTCACTGCTATGTCAGTTGAGACGGGAGCCCGGACTCGAGTTTGTAATAAAGGCTTCCTAAATTCCAATTTGGCTGACTGGTGGTCGTCATTCGCGGGTTGCCCACAACGTCGGGCCTTGCAAGAAGGCCCCCAGGTGTTGGGGGTCTCCAGGCCACATCTGATGGTCTGGCCTGGTGCTAGCATTAATAACCCTCCCGCCATGGCAGTGCACTGTCCACAGCCCCATGGCCTCTGTAACAGGTTCTGCAAGACCAGTTTCTGGGAAAGAGGTAGTGAATTAATTATAGGATATCAAGCATGTACACTGAGCTTGCTGGCATGATTTCAGATTGCCAAGCCCTCCCCACCTCCATCCCAAATATCAGAGTTACATTGGAATTAGTCTTTTAGCCTCCTGAAGTCACAAGTATTTTTGGTTGTTTATTAGGTTTAAGTTTGAGTATTTATTTATAAAAGCGAATAAATTGCTTTAGATTTTTGTTTGTTTGCTTTTAATGTGGTTAGGCTAAGAGCACCATCATAGAGTAGGCAAAAGTCTTGTCCTCTTTTGGAAGTTTAGCATGTGGTTTCCAACACACCCTGAGGAGGAAATGGTTTCAACTATTATACAAATAAATATTATCACTTTCTACTCCAATGGCATTAATGACTCCACATTCTTTCCAATACTTAGTTTAAACAGACATATATTTGTGAATGTGTAGTGGTATCTAAAATTCAGATTTTAATTTTTATTCTCCTAATTAATAGTGAAGTTAAACACTTTCATATGCAATTAGATATTTGCATTTTCTCTATTGTGAAAAAACCATTTAAGTTAACTTCCCATTTTTCTCTCAATTGACTATAGTTTTCAAATAGATTTGTGGTAGTGTTTATATACTCTGAATATGGGAGTTTTTTTTTTAATTTAATTCTTTTTTTTAATATATATTTTATTTATTTTTTACAGAGAGGAAGGGAGAGAGATAGAGAGCTAGAAACATCGATGAGAGAGAAACATCAACCAGTTGCCTCTTGCACACTCTTTACCGGGGATGTGCCCACAACCAATGTACATGCCCTTGACCGGAATCGAACCCGGGACCTTTCAGTCCGCAGACCGACACTCTACCGCTGAGCCACACTGGTTTTGGCTTAATTCTTTATTGTTTAAAGTATTACATAAGTCTCCTTTTCTCCCCATTGACCTCTCCCCAATCCCCCTCACCGCCCCCCAGCACATACACTCAAACAATACCATCTACTCTCCCCTGCCCCATCTGTGTCCATTGGTTTTTCTCAAATGCATGCATATAGTCCTTTGGTTGATCTCTTACCCCCTCATCGCAGCCTCCCCGCCCCGCCTTCCCTCATACGTTGGACAGTCTTTTCTATTCTTCTATGACTGAATATGAGAGTTTTTTAATAAGTTACAATTATCAGACTCAAAAATGTGCTTCCCTATTATTGGAATGGTTTCTTTTGATAAGTCCTAATTTCAATGCAGTCAAATTTATCACTCGCTGAATTTAAAGTTAGTAACTTTTTGCCTTGTTTAAGGAAGTTTTTGCTATACTGACATTAAGAAGACACTTTTGTATATTTTCTTCTAAGTATGGCCTTGCAAATTAGCTGTGTAATATACCTGAAATTGATTTAAGGATATGAAGTTTAATGAACCTATGTTTATTTTGATTTCCAAATAGGACACCCAAAAGACTCTTTCTAAGCATTGTAATTATCATAAATTCCCACTGCTCTTTAGTATTATCATTATAATAAATCAAAAAGACATTTTACCACTTACACCTGTACTTAGAATTATCATTCTTTAATCAGATAGTCATAGAATTATATCCTCTCTTGGCCCAGTTTTCATTTTCTCATGAAGATCTTTCTCAAAAACTTTATCTAAAAATGTCAATTCTATATTAGTGTCACTTTCTTTATATAGTTTTTCTGTATAATATTAATAAATACTTGAAATTATATATTATTAACTATCATATTCAATAATATATTATTAACTATTAAATTCAATAAGGAAAGAGAATTTACCTTGTATATAACTATTTGTCTAGTGCTGTGCATGATACATTGTAAAAATGCAATAAACAGTAATTGAATGAGTGAATTAATTTAAATAAAGGGAATATTATCCTTCTTGTAACAATATCCAACTATTTTCATGTTATATCAGTATACAATTAAAGAGAAAGTTAGAAACATAGGAAAAATCAGACCACAGTTCAAAGAAAGGATTTGAGAAGGGCATAATAGGGACACAAAGTAAGAGATTATGTAGAATACTAGCTATAGTAGTTAAGGCTATCCAGGGAAACATAACCAATTAGATGGATGGATGGATAGAAAGATAGATAGATATCGATAGATAGATAGATAGATAGATAGATAGATGATAGATAGATAGATAGATAGATAGATAGATAGATAGATGGATGGATATTATATGTAATTGTTTCATATATTATGGAGGCTGAGAAATTCCAAGATCTGTAGTCTGCCAGCTGGAGACTAAGGAGAGCTGATGGTATAAGTAGACCTAAGACTCAAGAAAAATTATGTTTCAGTTAGAATCTTAAAGCAGGAAAAGACTGATGTCTCAGCTCAAAAGAGTCAGGAGAAAGGAGTTCCTCTTATGCAATGGAGGGTCAGCCTTTTTGTTCAAATTCAGGCCTTCTGCTAATTGTATGAAAGCCCCCACCCATTAGGAAGGACAATCTGATTTACTTAACCCACCCTTTCAAATGTTAATCTTATCCTCACAGACATTCCCAGAATAAGATTTAACCAAGTAACCAGGCATCTCATAGTCTAGTCAATATACTTTTGTATAGAAAATACTCATAGAATTAACCATAACATTAGCACTGATCAGTAAGGGAATCATGACAATAGAGGTGAAATTAAAAATTGGACAGAGTCAGCATTTTCTGGAGAGCATCAATGGGATTTGCTGATCAGGTAACTGAAGCTTGTTGGAGGGAATAATTTCAATAGTTAAAATAGGAACTTAGGAATACAGTAAAGGCTTAGGAAGGTGAACATTAAGAGAATTTGCAGATAATTAAATGAAGCCTGTTGGAATAAATAATTCTATTAGTTGGATTAGGAATTTAAGAAAACAATGAAGTCTTAGGAAGGCAATCATGGAACTTTTTAACAAATGAAAAATTGTTTAAATGACTTGAGAGAGAAAATTGTAGCAGCTCAGTAAAGGATCTATATGCAAGGAGTAATGCTTGGAGTATTATAGGGAGAATCATATAGTAATTGATAGGAGGGGGTCATAGAGATATACTTGATTAAAACTTTAGCATTAGGTTAAAAAGAGAGATTAAATGTAAGGCTATTTGACCTTAATTCATGCTATTCATGGCCTTTGAAATAAATAAGCAATTTGGTGACTGAAAAAGCTGTTGTAAAATTGGGTTATTTTCATAGCAGTCTTTTAAAAGAGTCTCTCATGTTCTCCATTATTTTAGGTAATATATTTACATAACAATTTAAATATAAATGCAGCACCACAGGTCATAAAACATTATAAATAAGATAACTATACTGTGGTTATAGTCATCTTTAGAAATTTCAAGTGTTCTTTTTTAAATTAAAAGGGAGTAACTCTCCATCAATATGATAGCACTAATGCTCAGTCTACTAAAAGTAACTCATTTTATACAATATAGATTTGTTTTTGGTTAATGTGAAAAGCTTATTCAGGGACTAGAGTAATACAAAAACTACCAGTTTATATTTAGTATGCATCTTAAAGCAAACCAAATAGACACATTAAGCTCTATATTTGTAAAGAGCTTCACAGGGGATTAACAATCCAAAGTAATAGTTTTTTGAAAAAATCCAATGTCCTTTTCTGTGTCTCTTTCTCTGATAGAACCAAAGTGAGGTTAACCTGAGAATAGCTTCATATGAAAAGGAAACACCCCAACACATCCATTCATGTGAATGAGAGGCATCTAGTACCGATGTGTGCAATGTCATTGTTGAATAAAATGTTGTTAGATGCCTTTGAAATTACCAATAAAATTTTCTTTCCCTAAAAAAATTCAGTGAACAAAAAAAATAAAATAAAATAAAAAAATCAACAACCGATTGCTGAGGATGTAGAGAAAAGGCAACCCTCATGAACTGTTGTTGAGAATGCAAATCGGTACAGCCATTATGGAAAACAGTATGGAAGTTCCTCAAAATATTAAAAATAGAAATTACCTTATGACCCAGCAATTCTGATTTTTGGTATCTATCTATATATATATATAAAAGCCTAAGCTATTGTTAGACCATTTAACCAGTAGCTATGACACACACTGACCACCAGGGGGAAGACACTCAATGCACAGGCATGGAAAATGAAATAGACTGATGAAACTCAGATGAAAGTGGAGGGGGGCAGGAAGAGATTAACCAAAGATTTTATATGCATACAAGAGGCCCAGAGCATGGATTTGTGCACCAGTGGGGTCCTGCATCCTGGCCTGAGAGATTGGGCCCAAACTGGCCTAATGCATGGATTCATGCACTGATAAGGTCACCTGGCCTGTGGGGATCAGGCCGAATCTGTGCACCAGGCCTACAATATAACGCAAGGGGTCCCAGAATGTGAGAGGGCACAGGCCAGGTTAAGGGTCCCCTCTGGGCACTAATTTGTGCACTGGGCCTCTAGTATATATACAAAGAAACCAAAACACTACAAAATATATGTGCACTCTATGTTCATTGTAGCATTTTTATAATAGCTGAGATATGGAGGCAACTCAAGTGCCACCAATAAAAGAGTGGATAAAGAAAGTGAATATATATATATATATATATATATATATATATATATATATATATAAAATCAGCCATAAAAAAGTATAAAATCTAATCATCTATGACAATATAGGATATTATGCTAATTGAAATAAGTCAGACAGAAAAATACAAATACTATATGTTTTCACTTATATGTGAAATCTCAAAATCTAAGGTACAAAATAAACAAGTGAAACCATAACAGACTCACAGATGCAGTAAACAAACTAATGGTTGCCAGATGGAAAGAGGTTTAGTTTGGGGAAACTGAGTGAAAAAGATACAGGGATTAAGAAATACAAATACTAGTTGCAAATAGTTACAGGGATGTAATGTATAGCACAGATAATATAATCAATTATATATATATTTAGAGCCAGTGTCCATACATCCAAAATGACCAAAGGCTCAATCGAACATCATGCTGCACACACAGCATGCCGAGCGGGCTGAACTGCTGACCTCTGGGAGAGAGAGAGAGAGGTGGATACTTGCAGTGGGGACTTGCTTAAGGCACCTCATGGCACCGCGCATCCCTTCCTGACCAACCACTGTGATACCAAGCCAGTGAGGGACACTTCCAGGCTGCAGAAATAACTGTTCTTCAATATAAAGATCTTTGAAATCCAGGAGAGAAATGGATTTTGTTCTTTTGATAGTTTAGATGGATGTTATTTAAATGGATAGTGCACTCTTTGTCTTTCTTATTAAGATAGGCCAATTGACTAAATTCTCACACTACATTAAATTCTGTGCCATTATTCCTTCTTTTTACATAAATTTTAATCATTTTGTTTATATCTGATTGAATTCTGAGAAAAAAATATTACCTTTTGCTACATTTTAATTTAGTATAAATACTATTTTAAATGTAGCATTGATACAGTTTTAAATGAAACAAAATTAATTTACGTATGTGTGTATATATAGTAAATAGATATTTTGTTAATTTCTGAATACTAACGTATCCATTGTTATATTTCAAAGTATATTTTAGATATATTTCATAAGGAAAAGTGTTTTTTGAGGGCTTTAAAATAAAGATTCATCAAATGGATTTTTTTATTTTGAAAAGAACATATACATTTGTAAAAATATATATTTTACTCTAAAAGTCTTTTTCCCACAGTAATGCCCACATCTTAGTATGTTTCTCATCAAATCTGATGTACCAAAGGCAAAAATAAGTCTCATATTTTGCAATGTATTCTAGTATGTGAGTGTACAAGTGTTTATACAGCACAATAGTGATATCAATGTAATTAGTTACTTATTAATAACAGAAAAGGAGTGCAGGGAAGAGGTGAGACATTGTGGTCATGCTATTTGGGCAGTTTCACTAGGAACCTGCAATTTCACAATCCCCAGGGAACCACCAGCCTTTACCTACAAAACATTAGGGGAAGGAAATCCAAGAAAAGGAAGTTAGACACATGCCCAATAAGTTGGGGGACTAGGAGGACTAGGGGCTAGGTTTGATTTCCCCTGTCAATCAAACCTGGGGACAGAGATGGTTGGCCAAAATGGGTGTGGCCACTGCAAGCAGGCAAAAATTTGGGAATATATAATCTACACAAAGGAATTCTCTCTCTAGTGCTCTTGGTGCCTCTTGTTTCTTGGGAGTCTTTTGCTCTTGCTTCCTTGCATTTGCCCTATGGTTCGTGGCTATGTGGGCCCAATGTGCTATGGACTGAAAGCCTACAGCTGAAACACAAAGCTAAGCTAGGCTGATGCTGGACTGAACTTGGCTCCAATTTGGACACTGGCTCTTATTCTGGCTCTGCTAAAGCCACAGTTACAATTCTATGTCTGGGCTAAGGGAAATGGGACTCTGAAAATTCAGAGATTTAATTCCACAGAAATAAAGCTTTCTAGAATGCCTCACATTCCTATGGGGGCCTCCAGAAATTCTTATTCCAGCAGTATCCCCACAACCCCAGGCCCATGAAAAAGCCAGGGAGAGGAGCCCCTCTCCTATCCTATAACAATAGCAGTCCTTAAAGGGAAAAACATGAAATGTAAGCTCTCTAATGATATATTTTCATACTTCAAGCTGTTTTTACTCCTTTTTTAGGTTAAAGTTTACATTAGTTTAAGAAAACTCCTACTTTAAACAAACCATTTTATTTCAAGCTTTCAAATATTCTACTAAATTGCATTTTGCTTGATTACAGTAAAACTTGAATTTAATACTTTAAAAAATAAATATTTAGTTTAAAAATAACATGGACCAAGACCAATCATTCATATTTTATATCAGAGGAAAAAATAGTCCATATGTAAGACAAGACCCTAAGTCAATATTTTTTGCATGCTAGATCACATTCTAAAGAGTTTCAACATGATATAGACATTAAGAAAAAAAAATTACAGAGATTTGACTTGTATAACAAATATTCTCACTAACTCATTGGCATTTCCTTGTTAACAGATATGACAAAACATGTGATTGATTATAATTCATTGTCATTCATATATTCTACATTACTGCATAATTTAGAATAATTGATGACTAGTTTCAATAAATATGATTTCTAGAACATAGTATTCTTTGTCAATCTATTATTTCTAAATAGAAAGACGTAAGTAATATACTTTAAAAACATATGTTACATCAACAACAGAAATCTAAGATGGTTTCAGATGTGTAAAAACTGTAGAGATCTTCACTTGAGGCAGAATGTTCATTGCTAAATTTTAAAACAGTGTGTTGAGAAATAAATGTATCTGCAAAATGGAAGTCAAGATATCTATTAAGTTCCAAATTTTGAAAAGACTGAAGAGGTCAATTCAATACAATTGGATCCTGAATCAGAGGAAAAAATGATAAATAACACATATTTGAACTGGCAAAATGAATAAATAAATAACATATAGACGATATCAGGTAATAGTATTTTATCAATGTTAAATTGCCTAAAGTTTATCATTGTAGTATAGTTATGTAAGATAATTTCCCTGTTATTAAGAATTACACATTATCTATCTATCTATCTATCTATCTATCTATCTATCTATCTATCTATCTATAAAGAGCCAGAGTCCATAACTGACCAAGTCTTGACTGAGCACCAGAAGTCAGTGCTGGGTAGCTGTCGTGACCCAGTAGTGGGTGTAGTCGGGGTCAGGGCAATGACCCAGCACTGACTGTGAGGGGGCTGTGGATGAGACCCAGAGAGAGAGGCAGGGTCTGATCTTCAGCCTCAGTGGCAGCTGTTGATCAGCTGTTGCCTCTCTCTTTCTCTCTTCACCAGCAGCCATGCCTCTGTTTCTCTCCAGCCATTGTGGGGCTGCTGATAAGCCCTGCCTCTTTGATGAGGACCAGAGATAGGCCCAGAGACACTGACTGGCATAGACACTGACCAATCAGAACCAAATTTGGATGAAGTGCAAGGTGCCAATGGCTGCCTAGGAGGTGGAGCTTTTGATGCTGACTGGCATAGATACCGACCAATCAGAACCTAATCTGGGTGAACAAGGAAAGGCAGAACCTAAGGTGGGGGCTGAGGAGGGGTTTTATGGGCAACTGTTTGGTGTAAGGTGTAAGAAAGTAGTTCATTTTTTAATGACTCTTTGGCAGTATAGTGCACATGGCTATCAGTCCAGATATAGGGATTATATGTTTTTGTTTGCCAAGAGCATCTTCTCCTGCTGAAAATGGCTCCCCCATTTATGTAATCCTAGCCTATACAATCTATCTATACTAATAAAAGAGGGAGTAATATGCTAATAAGACCAGGAGACCTTCTGGACATCCTTCCAGACAAAGCCAGGGAGGTGGGGCCGAGGCAGAGGTGGTTAAGAACAATCAGGCTGGCAGAGGTGGCAGTTGGAAGCAACCATGTTGGCAGGGTGGGGGGAGTTGGGGGTGAACAGGCTGGCTGGGAAGGGCAGTTGGGGGCCATAAGGCTGGCAGGGGAGGGTAGTTGGGGGCAATCAAGTTGGGGGTGCAGTTGGGGGCAAGCCAGCACAGAGGGGCAGTTGGGGGCCTTGAAGCCAGCAGGGAGGGGCAGTTGGGAGCTAATCATGTTGGCAAGGGGTGTCAGTTGGGGATGTGCAGGCCAGCAGGCAGAGTGGTTAGAGACAATCAGGCAGGCAGGTGAGGAGCCAGAAGTTCCAGATTGCAAGCCATGCAGAGGGACACCCCCATCAATTTTGTGTACCGGGCCACTAGTAATATTCAAAGATAAAGAAACATGATGACTAAATGTACTTTCAGATAGTTCAGAAAAATTAATATGACATATGTCTATATCTATATTCAAATTTATATCATATATATATATATATATATATATATATATATATATATGTATGTATAAATACCTATACATATACCATAACTACACTCATCTATTTTTTACTTATCTGTGTTTATATCTATATATGGAGAGGGTGTTGGGAAGAGACAAGGAGAGGGGGAGAAGAGGGAAAGGAAAATCCTAAGGATAACCTTCTCTTTACCTCTATCCTAATAGTTAACTATTCTGTGCTACCTGTTTTCCAATTGTTCCTCCAGAAACACTATTCTCCCTTCTCCATTCTACTGTTTGCCCCTGGGTAACTGACATGTCTGGGCCATATGATCAGTGTTTCTGTTTATGTTCCACTGTTGGGGGTCCCTGGAAAGGAAGGAAGAACTTGAGGTAAGTTATCACCTGGTCAAGATAGTGCTCCTTGGTTTTAGTAGCCTCTGTCTTTCTTCATGCCTAAAAAGTTGGAAATAATGAAAGCTTTTAACTAACCCAATTTCCCTACTAGTTTCCCTTATACTTCTCTAACATCATTGCAATTATCCCTTTGTCTATAAACCTAGGATTGACCTCTAGTGTATCTTCTGTTTCTCTCTGTGATACTGACTGATTTAACTGCTAATACTCATTGAGCACTGTCATTCCTGATAAAAAGATTGAAAGCATTACATTAAAATTTTAAATTCTTACAAATATTTGTATGTATCATGTTTGTATCACATCATTTCCATTTTAGAGATGAGAAATTTGAGGGTCATATTTAAGTAATTTGCTATTATGGACTGAATTGTGTCCTCTCATTAAATTCATATATTTAAATCTTAATCTTAAGAACTTTACAATGGGACTTTATTTGGAGATAAAGTCTTTATAGAATGACTAGAGGCCCAATGCATGAATTCATGTACAAGTATGGTCACTCAACCTGGCCTGTGCTCAGGACTGATCAGGGGAAGGGGGGATGGCTGACTGGAGGAGGGGGAGGGACAGCAGCAACTTAACTAATGGCTCATTCTGTGAGGAACTGGGCTTCCTTTTCCCTCCTGTCTGCGTCCGATGTGTGGGTGAACCAGATTCTGGGCTGTCACTGCCCCAAGGTCTGGGTCAGTGCATGTCATAGCTATTCATGCATGTCATCTGGTCATTCGAGTCATTCTGGTCATTCAGTCATATGGTCACTTAGGCTTTTATATATATTTTGGCGGTGGGGGGTGTCCCTCAGCCCAGCCTGCACCCTCTCCAATCTGGGACCCTTTGAGGGATGTTAAACTGCCTGGTGGGATCAGGTCTAAACAGGCAGTGGATAACCCTCTCACAATCCAGGACTGCTGGCTCCCAACTGCTCGCCTGCCTGCCTTATGATTGCCCCTAATCGCTTCTGCCTGCCAGCCTGATCACCCCCTAACCACTCCCATGCCAGCCTGATTGATGTGTAACTGCTCCCCTGTGAGCCTGTTTGCCCCCAACTTTCCTCCCCTGCAGGCCTGGTCACCCCTAACTGCCCTCCTCTATAGGGTTGATTGCCTCCAACTGTCCTCCCTTGCAGACCTGGTCCTTCTCAACTGCCCTCCCTTGCAAGCCTAGTGCCTCCCAACTGCCCTTCCTTTCTGACCATCTTGTGGTGGCCATCTTGTGTCCACATGGGGGCAGGATCTTTGACTAAATGGAGATAGCCATCTTGTGTGTTGGAGTGATAGTCAATCTGTATATTACTCTTTTATTAGATAAGATAGAGGCCTGGTGCACAGGTGGGGGCAAGCTGGTTTGCCCTGCACGGTATCCTGGATCAGGGTGGGGGTTCCCTTGAGGTGTGGGGTGGCCTGGGCCAGGGGCCTGTGGTGGTTTGCAGCTCCAGGCCACATCCCCTGGCAACCCAAGAGGAGGTCCTGGTATCTGGAATTGATTTACCTTCTACAATTGAAACTTTTTAGCCTGGATCAGAGCCAAGCCCCCTGCTCAATCCGTGGCTGCCACAGTTTCTGTTTGGTTTTATGTATCTTCTATAATTGAAACTTTGTAGTCTTGTGTGGAGGCCTAGGATGGCGAGGGTGTGTGGAAAGCTTGGCTTCCTCTATTGGAACCCAAGCCTCTCAACTGCTCTCTGTGGCTGAAGCCATCTTGGTTGGGGTTAATTTGCATAATTGCTCTGACTGGCGAGCATGGCTTGAGCAGAGTGATGGTTAATTTGCATATTACTCTTTTATTAGGTAGTATATAAATTATATTAATATGAGTCCATTAGGGTGGGCCCTAATTCAATCTGACAAATGTTTTAAGGATAAGCTATTAAGATACAGAGACATGGGCCATGAGATGACCTAGTGGGGAGGACACAGCAAAAAGTATCTACCTGCAACCTAAGGAGATAGGTCTCAAAAAGAACAGACCCTCCATTCAGTACCTAGAATTGTTTTTTAAGCCATTCAGTCTATTATATTTTGTTATGACAGTCCAAGCAAACAAATAAACTTGCTTAAGCCTTATGTAAAATAATCATTCCTAAAAAAAAATGTAGAATTTATCATAGTTCTATCAATCTAGTACTGTGTTTACCACATCATTTTTCTTTTCTAGTTAATTTTGACAATTTTTTATCAGTAATTGATTGCCTTGGGATATGCATGGATTTTGTAAGTAGATTATAGAGTTATTGAAAGCATTTTTATAGTTTGTATTCTTAAATGACAAGAACAGCTAATAATTATTTAAGACTTGCCATGTACCAGGCTAGTTGTAATTGCATCTTTTGTATTATGTGCCTTAATCCTTCAAAATAGCTATTATTTGGTTATCAATTTTATAGATGAGAATGTGAAGTGTAAAGAACTTTAGCAATGTGCCTAAGTGTACAGGATTGGCAAATTGCAGAGCCAGGCTTCTTACCTAAGCACACTCAGGAATTTATCTATATAGATTATGATCAATCTAACATGATGCAGGGCTAACACGATGCAGGGCACATACATATTAAATGGTGTCATTTTTCCATTTGTTTTATTGCAAGGTGATTCTTTTTTTCTTCATAGTCCTTATCACTATCTGAAACCTCATAATATTATTAGATTGTGTTTTTTTCCTGCCTCTTATAACTAACCTGTAAGTTCCATGAGAGCAAAATGTTTTCCTGTTGTTGCTTACTGCTGTTTATGTAGGCCGATAATGATAACTGACAGAATGCAGGAAGCAATAGATATTAGTGAAGTATAAGTGGGGAATATGAATGAATATAAATGAAATCCAATGATAGCTGTTATTCTTAAAATAAGGTCAAGGTGGACAAGGAACACTGAAGGTACATTCATTCCTTTCACAAAATACAACTATTGCGCAGACTGCTGGGGGAAAAAAAGAAATAGCAATAGGGGTTTTAAAATACCTTGTTGACATAATGTTACATTAACATAAATATGCTTCCTAGTTCCAATTTCAATGTTTTCACCACTGTCATTCAGAACAATAATTTCCAAACATGGGTCTAAGAAACATTTCCATAATACTTACTCCTGAACCTTATTTCATAATTGGTAAATCTAATTGTGGTAACAATGACTTAAAATTTTGGTAGTTATGATAGTTATGATTTAGGCAACAATACTAATAATGCCCATTGTATAAATTATATATATAATATTTTAGTATATAATAGAAAAGTTATAAAGATCTTACTGATTTTTCAGAATGAAAGAACTATACATAATGATAATGTAAAAATATTGATTGCAAAGGAGAATTATATCATTAAATAAATTCATATCTGTTTAGTACCTAGCTTTGCTGGGTAGAATAATTTTGGTTGTAAGCACTGCTTTTCATCACTTTTAATATTTTATGTCAATCCCTTCCAGACTTCAAAATTTCAGTTGAGAAATCAGCTGACAGTTTTATGGGAGCTTCCTTGTAGGGAACTAACTGATTTTCTCTTGCTGCTTTTAAGATTCTCTTTTTGTCTTTAACCTTTGGTATCGATTTTTCCCTTAAGCTCATTGAGCATTCTTATTATCACTGTTTTGAACTCTGTATCTGGTGCATTGCTTGTTGCCATTTTGTTTAGTTATTTTTTTCTAGAGTTTCTTCCTTTCGGATATATTTCTTTGTCTTCTAAACACAGCCTCCTTGTGTTTGTTTCCATGTACTAGGTAGAGCTGCTATGTTTCCTGGCTTTAGTACAGTGGCCTTATTTGGTAGGTGTCCTGTAGAGTCCAGTGCCACAGCCTCCTGGTTCACCAGAATTGGAAATTCCAGATGTTCTCTCCCCTCCCCCCCATGTGGGCTGTGTACACCCTCCTATTGTAGTTAATCCTTGACTGCTGTTGGTATATCAATGGGAGGTATTCACCATCAGGCCTAAGAACTAGCTGCAACTACTCTGAAAGAACAGCTCGCAAAGGCCCACCCCAAAGCACAGGGTTTATTTCTGTGTGGCAATGGTTTCCGCAGCATCTGTCCCTTGGTTGTGTTGCTTGTAGAGGTGTTTGGGAGGTGCTTTGATGAGGTCTGAAACTGTCCACTCGTGTGCTGGCTCTAGGGCCTCCTGGGAGGTACAAGACAAGTTCATCTTCCATCTGTGTTTTGCCCAGAGCCACCCAGCATGAGATACAAAGTGATCTGCAGTTGACTGTTTATTATTATTTTTTTTTATTATTGATTATGGTCTCACATAATTGTCCTTATTCCCCCACTCCCATCCCAAACCCCTCCCTAGATATGTCCCCCCTAACCCCCATTGTCCATGGCCACTGGCTAGGCCCATATGTATGCACACAAGTCCTTTGGTTGATCTCTTCTCCCTATCCCCATCTTCCCTTACGTTCCCTCTGAGGTTTGAGAGTCTGATCGCTGGTTCTCTTTTTCTGGATCTGTTTATGTTGTTCATTATTTCCTCTAGATGTGTGAGAGAAATACTCTTGTAAGAACCTAAACTGCAACAAGCCATAATGGTTATGCTGAGAGGCAAATGAATCAGTCTGTAGTGAGTTCCTTTCTGGGCCAACAGTTCTTTTGCATCCCAATTTCAATGCCAGATAGTTCCTTATGTGTACATGCCAGCCATGATATTTCAGATCTGGTTGGTGGACAAATGGTGGTAATGCAGGTCCGCCCTTCTCTGGTTTGGTACTAGGCATCCTTCAGCAACCCGCAGCTGCTGTCTGCTCGTATGCTGAGGCATCGTCAGCATCTTCCATCTCTGAATTGTGTCTCTTCTGTCTTCATGGCTGGAGCTCTTCTGTCTATTCCTCTCTGTTACAGGATTCCAGATGGTCTCAGAGTTGTTTTCTGAAAATATACAAACATATTCTCAACCAAAAGTTAATAAAGGGATATTTTCTTTAAATTTGATTTGGGATTCTTTTCCATCCCCCCCCCCAAATATTTTCCCCTGGCTTGTTTTGTCACCATGTGTGTATTTTCATGGGTATCTTGCTATTAGCGTTTCGAATGAAGGTTAATTTTCTAAAGCACAATTTTTTTAGATGTAAATTATTGTTACTTGTGTTGGGCTTGGAGATATACAGGAGAATCCAAGCTGTGAACCAAGGCCAGCTGCTGCTATTGCCAGGCCTGGGACCACTTAGTAAGCTGCATGGAGTATGCCTAGGTGAGATGCTGCTAGTTTAAGAGATTTTAGGAAAGTGTGAAGCATGAGACAGGGTAGGCCATTCATATGGAAAAGGTACTGCAAGCAGTTTGAGTGGGCCGGTAAGTTAGGTGTGATGGTGTCTCAATGAATCACCAAGGCAGAACAAACAGTGATAGGCAGGTTGATGGAAACTCAGATATCATGCTTACTTCTGGCTGTGTGGAAGGAGTGCTCAGTAAAGGGAAAATGTACTCTGTCAGCACTTTTCTCTGGGAGAAAGCTGCTCCTCCAGCTATAGTCCTGATGTCAGATAACTCACTTCCTCCTTGTATGTTCCTGGTGAGTTTTTAGCTGCTACCCTGTGCTGGAGCTCAGAGTGAATGACTCCGAGTAAGTCTGTGTATGGACCCTTTAAGAGGAACACCTGGGACTCCATCAGTGCGCTCCATCTCAATCAGCCAACATTCCTATTTGATTTTACAGTCCATAGTTATGGGAACTTTTCTTCCTGGCACTGGAACCCTGAGGTAGGTGACCTGGTATGGAGCTAGGACCCCTTACTCCTCAAGGGGACTTCCACAGCTGAGATATCCCTCCTAAACTTTACCTGCCACACATGGGTGTGGGAACACCCCATTTCTTATCTCTGTTCTTCCCACCAGTCTTGAGGTGATTTCTTTATATCTGCAGTTGTAGGATTTCTGTTTAGTACATGTTAGGCAGTTCAGAGTGATAGCTGTTTTGTAATTTAGTTGTGCCATCAGCTTTTCTAGAGGCCATTTCTTGTTAACTTTGATCCCACAATCTTTTCAACAATACCTGATCAATCAACATAGTTTCAAAATATCCGGATGGTAACTCTTTCTCACTGCCTTCTACATCTTGTACATCTTGGTCTAATTCACCATCCTCTCTCATGGGGATTATTGCCCCTCTTATACTTCATTCCTGCCCCTCTTATACTTCATTCTCTCAACAGAGTGACATAATCAGACAATACCAATTGTGGAATTCGTCTGCTCAAACTCCTCGGACATCTCACAACTAACTCAGAATGACCTTCATAGTCCAGCAACCTCTTTCTGCAAGCCCAGTGACCTAATCACCTTCATTTACTCCTCTCTTTCCCATAGACTTCATTTTTGGTCTGCGAACACATCAGGTATACTTGTTTTGTTTTGCTTTTTGTCTGTTTGCTTGTTTGTTTTTGGCTTAAGAGTCTTTGCAGTTGCTCTCACTCTATTGAGACACTTTTGTGCATGTCCTACTCTCTCACTCCCTTCAAGTGTTTGCTCAAATGTCCTATTTTGAATGAATCCTTCCTTGACTAGCCTACTTAAAATATTCCTATCCCATTATCAGCTTTCCTTACTTATACCTTTTTTTCTAATTAGCTGATACACTGTATATCTTATTTGTTTAAAATCTGTGCCTGCCCCATTAAAATTAAAGAAAAAATTTATGGATTTTTGTCAGTTTTCTTGACTGCTGTATTTCCAATACCTTGGAATACTGCTTGATTTATAATCTTATGCTCATAAATTGATGAATTGTTATAAATAAAATATTACATTTTTTGGCTGGTGGTTTTTGTTCTTCTAGAAAATTGATCACCTATTATTACCAGTAGAGATACCATCCCTAGAAAAATGTTGCTTCTATTTTATGTACAGTTTTGATCTAGATAAAGGACTAAGTGTTAATTTATTTCATGCAGGTAATATTAAAGTTCACATTATGGAATAACAAAATATAGATCTTTTGCAGTGTTCAGAAAAGTGCTGACATTTCATTCAGTAAACAAAATACTCAAATATAATATGTGACAGTATTACTAGTTCTCTAATAAATAAGTTGACAAAAACAATAAATTAAATTACATAATCATTGTAAATTGTGGAAAACCACAATGCATATCAAATATTAGATATGTCTGCTATGGTGTATAAAAATCCATTCACATAATTTACATAGCATTTTCCCCATTAGCCTTATTGCCGATACCCGAGTTATTTAAAATACCTTTATCTCATAATATTATTAGAAAATATGAAATAATAAACTCTTTTGGGTATGAAGAATACCAAGTTTTTGTTTTCCTCTTAAACCAATTCTTTCATTAAATATCAATGTAATATAGCATACAAGGTCACATTAACTACATAATACGTTAGGAAAATGTATTCAGTGATAAGCCTATATTCATTTTAAGATCACTCATATGCTCAGCATTAATGAAATGAAAAGATACATTAATTCACAACTTTGTAAATATACACATATACAAACATGCTTTGCAAGTTGATAAATGAAGCATTTATCATGGAAAATGAACTGTCAGAATCTTTTTGCTTTCCACTCCTTTTTAGAAATCCTTTTAACTTTCTATATAGCATCTTTTTGTTCAGGGAAATTTGTATTCAATAATATATGTAATCATTGTATTTTTATTTTTGTTTTCCTCCAAACTAAGTTTCTCTATCTCTATCTCTGTCTCTGTCTCTATCTCTTTCTCTGTCTCTGTCTCTATCTATGTGTATCTATACCTATATATTCACATATGTATTTTCCTCTATTATCTAACTCTTTATCCTCCTTATATTTATTTTTTTGAATTGTTTTAAACAAGTGTTTTCATAATAGTTGTTTTTATTGCTTTTTTGGTTTCAACAATTTTTCAAGGTTCTTTGTATTTTAGATTAAGTACATATTTTACCATGTACTATTCCTTGGCAATCAATTACTTTTTTAGTGATACATCATTTTCATAACTGTAGGTTATAATTTATTTAAATGTACATCAAGATAAGTTCTTAAGGTTGGGTGTATATGCTTTGGTCATGTTTGTAAACTAAAAAAAAATATGAAAGAGGAAAAGAGAAACTTTAACATACATAAAAGAGGATACATTATAGGAAAATGTCTTAATGTAAATGTTAGTCCTAAGAATCAAAACATTTGACTCCTCAATTTAAGACAACATATAAGGAGACAGAGATGGTTTTGACTGTATATATGTTTATGTACTAGTATATGAAAACAAAAATAAAAATTGGACTTCAAATTTGGTTATCTCACTTCTGTGAAGTAAGAGGAAAGGTTGCCAAAATATATGATTTTTAGAGTATTAAATTTCTGTTTTAAGTGAGTTGCATTTTAGAAGAGAAATTGTTATACCCTTTAGAGGTTAACAATTCAATATAACAAGTCTTCTCTTTTGGTTTGAACAAAGTTCAAAGTTGATTACATATTAGGTGACAAATATAAATATGTGAAAGGACTAAAAAGTCAATGTTACTTTAACACTTATATCACAATAGTGGAATAGACACTATGAGAAGCCATCAGGGATGCTTTGTTCTGGTTGTTTGTGTTTTCTAAATTAATAGGATCTTTAGTTCTTTAATCAGTGGAATAAAAATAGGTATCACCCCAAATATTAATATTATGCAACTTATTTGGAAAAACATAGAAGGTTATTTGGGTAATAGTCTGTGCAGAAGGAAGGATCGATTATCATCTACGTTTTTTTGAGAATGGGAAATTTATACTATGTGAGGTAGAGACAGAATTTGTGTTTGGCTTTTCACATTGCTTTGAATGGTGGTGGTGTAGTGATGATGTTATGTCATCTTTAATTCTTCATGGCAATGTGCTTGTGTTTATTTTTGGTTTATTGAGCACATCAATCATTAGCAAAACTAAGGATTAGAAGTCAGCATTTAATATATGATTATTTAGTTAATCCATCTGTAAATATTTGGCTTATTTTTTTTTTTTTGACCTTGCAGTAACTTTAAGCAGTTTAAATGGCAGGTGTATATGTTATGCCCAACATATACTGAAGAATTACTGTAATGATTTGAGAGTTTTTGTTTGGGAAATAGGAATCAAGATTGTCCTGATCATCAAGGTCATGTGCATTTACTAATACCTGGAATTACTGTAAATATTTAATAGGAGCTAGAATGGGGCATTTGAAGTGTCATTCACTTAGTTACAGGAAGACAAGAGCACCAGTTCAGAAGTTGTAACACAGGTATTGTATGGAAACTTTTGTGCATTCTCAGTATTTCTCTTTGTGTGGTCTAAAAACCCAAACTATCAAAGTGTTTCTTTGCCCATGAACTGTTTCATATCTTGTTGTTGCACCAGTATAACATAGCAATTTGCCCATGTTCTTCACTGGCACAGGTATCAGGCTGGCTCCCCTATTTCTCAGGCTGGCTCTCATTTTACCAAGTTATATATAATCCTTCATCTGCTTTCTTTTGTGGTGGTAAAGCAGCTCTCCCTATCTCTAACTCTGCATTCTACCATATTTCTAGTTTTGCTTGTTGCTTTAACTATATTTTAAACATGTATTCTCACAGTTGATTGAAAACTGAAGAAAAGCCTACTACTTGTTTAGATTCTTTGTGGTGAACAGTTAATCTTTGCCACCTACTAAACTGCTTTAAACCATGGTGCAGAAACTTCTTGCAATATGTTTTAAGTAACCAAAATGGAAAATCTAAGCAGACTGTTGCCTGTGTTTAGCCTTGTGATTTACAGACAGCTGGTAGAGATAAGCACTAACATAATTTAAATCTTGTCTGCGTTTCCCAAACCCAGCATATGAACTGCAAATTCCTTATAGCCTTTTTTGGAAGTTTAACCATAGGAGATAGTGATAGAGCAGAAAGAACATTGAATTTGGATTTAGCAAATATTGGTTTATACCCTTACTCACTAGCTAGTTATTTGACCTTGGGAAAGTACCTGCACTCACCCCTCCCAAGCTTTCACCTCTATTGTCTGTGTCCATGCATTTAAATTTCTAGGTTGATATGTAATCAATAAAGTGATTTGACTCAACCTTTTGATTAAATATTATGCTGGCCATCTTGTCTTATCTGAAACTTGGTTGTCAACTAAAGATCCTACTTCTGTTGCACCTCCCTCCAGTTGAAAATGTAAATTCTCTCTCACTGTATAGATCTCATGGTATCTATATGTGTTTGAAATCCTCCTACTGAACTATACCCTTCCCTACGATTTTGGAGATGAGGAAATTGAGGCTAGGGGAAAATATACAATTCCTAAAGTTTTTAAAGCTAGAAATTTCCAGAGATAGTGAAGTAGATGTTTTGACCTCAAACCTATGCTCAGTCACTACACAGAGTGTCCAAGACTTTTTGCTTTTATGTTTTTTTAATGATATATTGCAATAATGCATTTTAAATTTATCTTTATTGTTGCCGAAACTGGTTAGGCTCAGTGGTAGAGTGTTGGTCTGCGGACTGAAAGGTCCCAGGTTCGATTCCGGTCAAGGGCATGTACATTGGTTGCGGGCACATCCCTAATAGGGGGTGTGCAGGAGGCAGCTGGTCGATGTTTCTCTCTCATCGACGTTTCTAGCTTTCTATCTCTCTCCCTTCCTCTCTATAAAAAAATCAATAAAATATGTTAAAATAATTATCTTTATTGTTGAAAATCTTACAGATGTCCTCTTTGATTTTTTTATTTTATTATTCAATTGACTTCCCTCCACCCTGCACACACACATCCTTCCAAAGTTTTCACCACACCCTTGTCTGTGTCCATGGGTTATGCATATATATATATGTAAATTTTCAGGTTAATCTCTTCAACCCCCAACTTGGCCTTCCCTCTGAATATGTAATAATATGTTTGTAAAGCAATGCTCATTGCTAGAACTCAACCTTATTTCAAAAGCTATGTTGCTTGGGGTCAATTGCTACCTACTGATGTGACCCAGTTTTTTACCAGGCTGCAGTTGAATCCTTTGATCTTGATTATTCTTTCTCTTTTTTGGGCTTATTTTATAATTGAATTCACAAGGACCTTTTGCCTGCAGTCAAAACAGTATATCTTCTCTTCTCACATATTTCCATTCAGATACTTAACTTTTTATTTTCCTTCTCTGAGCAAATCATTCTTTCCTTTTTTAAAAACTCAATCCTAATATGTAATTATAAAGTGTAATCTGATTCAAACTTTTGATTAAATATTTTCTTGACTTTCTTATCTTATCTGAAACTTAGTCATCAACTGAAGATCCTACTTCTGTTGTACCTCCCTCCAGTTGAGAATGTACTACATAGGTCCTATGATATCTATACTAGAGGCCCGGTGCATGAAATTCATGCATGGGGTGGGGGGAAGTATTATCCCTCAACCCAGCCTGCATCCTTTCCAATCTGGGACCCCTCATGGGGTGTCCCACTGCCCTTATAGGCCTGATCCTACTGTCCCCTGGTGGTCAGTGCACATCATAGCTAGTGATCCCCAGAGGACACTTTGCATATTAGTCTTATATAGATAGATAAAAGAAAACACATGTTTCTAATGGAATAGGGACTATACTCAATGTATCTTTCCTGTGGTTGATAATATATTTAAGAAGACGAGGATCCTTTCTTTGAAGTTCCAAAAGATACAGTATCATGTGAATTATTCTTAAAACTGAGTAAAATTAATGAAAGCATTGTGTTTGGGGAAAATGAGTTTATTTGCATTTGGAATAGGTTTTGCCTGCAGCAGCAGCTGTGCCTGTATCAAAAATATGCCATGCTGAAAAATTGATTTCTGTTGTTTTTATTTTCCCCCCTTATATTAGTTGTTTATTGTTTTAAAGATAATGAGAATTATTTGTAATTATATTATTATACTCCAGGGAAGAATACCGGTGTGCCTGGAAATGCAGCTACAACTAACTTACACTTACTTACATTTAAATGACTTTCTCAGTCACTTAAGTTTGTTCAAATACCATGAATTGCAGAAATAAATCAATCCTAACTATCAAAGTCACATGAAAATGAGTTTTAGATCTTTCAGAAAGAAGCCAGGATTTTATTAGGTAGAAGCTTTATACAAATCATTTAGTTGAATATTGGGATACATTTTTGCTCTGAGTCCATAACATGTGCATTAAGCTCATCTGAAGAAATCCCCATCAAGAGGTTAATATTAGCATTGTACATTTTTATATGTACAAGAAAATATTAACAATGAAAATTATTATCTCTCTCAGGATATTGGAAATAAAATAGTTAATATTTATACTAGATGCCCAATGCACAAACATTTGTGCAAGAGTAGGCCTTCCTTCCCCTGGCTGCCAGCACTGGCTTCCCTCTGGCACCTGGGACCCGGGCTGCTTCCCTACTCCAGCTGTCTGGAAGCACCTGGGACCTGGGCTGGCTTCCCTCAGGCCCCAGTTTCATCAGGAAAGACGTCCGGTCTAATTAGCATGTTACCCTTTTATTTAGCATGTTACCCTTTTTATTATAGATTGTTTGACTTTCCACATGATTGGTAATATGTGCTAACAAGTAAGTGATTCTTTAATTCATACATTGTCCCATGTAACCCTCAATATAGTTCTTGGAAGAAAGAATCCTTATTTTCTTTTAGCAAAAGAGAACAGCTCCCATCTGCAGCACACTCCCTGTCCCTACTTCATCCTATAGACAAGTAACAGAAGGAGGAACCTGAGGAAACTGACAAAGAGGCTGTGCTACTAGTGAAAAGTCACATAATTTTTCCTGAGAACATCCCTGAACTTAATTAAAAACAAAATTTAAAGGACAATATAACATTGAGAACATAAACATTGGACTCACTGTGACAAACAAGAATCTTAAGGATATAAAATCATAGCTATCTCACAGCCTTTTAGCTAAGATTAAGTGCAGAATAATATAATTCACTCTTTCTTTCATTATCCACCCACCAGGTATACATCCTATCTAATGAAGAGGGAACATGCAAATTGACTGTCACACCATCACAAAGATAGAAGCACCCATAGCAGAGGCGGGGTTTCCATAACATAAGATGGTTGAGCCCAAAGCAGTGATAGGGTTTCCATAACTCAAAATAGCTGCACCCACAGTGGAGGCTGAGTTCCTGTAATGAGCCTTAAGGAGCAATCAGCAGGAACCCGAGGCTGTGTGGCACTGGGCTGGAGCAAGGGACCTGAGTCTGTCACCCCCACCCCCTACCTGGTAGGGCTTGACAGGAGACCTCGGGCTGTGATCCCCACCCTGGCACCAGGTTTGGGGATCTCAGACCTTGCCCCCTGCTCCGGTACCAGGACAGGGGACCTGAGGACGCACCCCCCTACCCAGTAGGGCTTGAAGGGGGACCTCAAGGTGTGTCGTCCCCCGGTGCTGGACCAGAGGGCCTCAGTTTGCTCCCCCTGCCCTGGGCAAAGGTACCTCAGGCATGTCCCCCACTCTGCAGGGCTTGACTGGGGACCTGAGGCTGTGCCTCCCTCCTGGCACCAGGCTGGGGCACCTGAGGCTGCACTCCTGCCAACTGGAGCTTGACAGGGGCCCTGCAGTTGTGCCCCTGCCCAGCACCAAACCAGGAAACCTGAGACTGCGCCCTCAGCCTGGTGGGTCTTGATGAGGGTGGGGCTGGCCTGCTCTGGATCTCGCCCAGTGGGGGTGGGCCAGCTGGGTCTGAGTATAGCGTGATTTTGAGGGACCACAGGTGGACAGGGAGTTGACTCTGTGTCTCGTGGTACACCCCACACTCTGACAGGAGGAAGATTTTCATATATATTTTATTAATTTTCTTTCATCTCTGATACTTCTATTGTAGAGAAAGGGCAAAAAGCAATATTAAAATATTTCCTCTAATTAATCCACCTTTAATGTACACAAATTTTGTGCACTGGGCCACTAGTATATACATATACTAGAAGCATATATATATATATATATATATATATATATATATATATATAAGCACACACACACACACACACACACACATATATAGATAGATAGATAGATAGATAGATAGATAGATAGATAGATAGATGGTGTTCAATGTTCTGGGTGCTAGAGATATAAAGCAACAAGCAGACTGTCAAGTTACAGCAGGTAGGGTAGGGAGATCTGGGAGAGATAATAGACCAACTGAAGGACTTGTATACATGCATATAAGTACAACCAATGGACACAAAACTCTGGGAAGGGAGGGTATGTATGGGGGGGCAATGTTAAAATATGTACACAGATAATAATTTAATTAAAAAAGTAAGAATAAATAAATAAATAAATAAATAAAATAAAAAGAATAAAACAGATAAAGCCCCCACCCCACATATCAATACAAAGATTGTTAAGAATGATTTTTATTTTTAAACTAAAATTTATACAAATAGAAAAGCAAACTTAAGTATTAATACAATATTATATATATTTAATTTTAACAATATTAAAAGATTAGTTACAATATAAAGAGTGGAATTATTAGTTTGATCAAAATCAGTCATCTGTCTTATAATATACCAAAAATATTCATATTCAATTCCATCCTTTATGAAATATTGAAGTTCCCACTCTCTTTCAAAAGAAAATGTTTAGATAAAGAAAGATGCTGTAGGGAAGTTTTCATTTCTTAGCTTGTCTCTGACATGCAACAGACATGATAGTTGCTATAAGCACAGTCTATTACAAATGTCAAAGACATTTTTCTTAAAGATTTTATCATTAATTAAAGAATCCCCCAAGCATAAATTACACATGCACACACACACATATATTTGTATAAAGATATGTATATATGTATATGTGTATATACATACTAAAGACCCATTGCAGGAAGATTCCTGCAGTAGGGCTTCCTGCTGCAGTCATTGCCCCACCTGCTTCCCTGCCTTCTTCCCAACTCCTGCCAGGCTGGCTGGACCCCACCCATGCACAAATTCATGCACCAGGCTTCTAATATATATATATATATATATATTTCTACACTAATAAAAGAGAAACATGCAAATTGACCATACCTCCACTATGCCTACCAGCCATGCCCAACAGCCAATCAGGAGTGAGTATGCAAAGTAGCCAAACCAAGATGGCTGTGGCCACAGAGCGAGCAGGAGGTTTTGGTTTCCCCAGCAATGGAGGAAGCCAAGCTTACCGCCCATTCTGGTGGGCCCTGGCCTCCACTCAAGGCTACAAATTTTTAATTATAAAAGATAAATAAATCCCAGATACCAGGGCCTCCACTTGGGTCACCAAGGGTTGTGGCTGGCCCGCCAACAATCAGAGGCCCTCTTCCAGGCCACCCCATACCCCAAGGAACCCTCCACCCTGATTCAGGACACCATTCATGGCAAACTAGCCAACCCTTACCCATGTACCAGGACTCTATCTTACCTAATAAAAGGGTAATATGCAAATTGACCGTCAATCCAACACACAAGATGGCTCGCCCCATGTGGTCAAAGATGGCTTTTCCCATGTGAACACAAGATGGCTGCCACAAAACGGCCAGCAGGGGAAGGCAATTGGGAGGGACCAGGCCTGAAAGGGAGGGCAGTTAGGGTCAATCAGACTGGCAGGGGATCATTTAGGCATCAATCAGGCTGGCAGGGGAGTGGTTAGGGGGTGATCAGGGTGGTAGGCAGAAGCAGTTAGGGACAATCACGAAGGCAAGCAGTTGAGCAGTTGGGAGCCAGTAGTCCTGGATTTGGAGAGGCCTGATCCTACTAGGCCTCTATTCTATCTAATTCCTGCCAGGTTCAGGCCTAAATGGGTCTTTGGAGATTCCTCGAGTGGTCCCAGATTTGAGAGGGTGCAGGATGGGCTAAGGGACACAACACCTTGTGCATGAATTCGGTGCACCAGGCCTCTAGTACATATCTACTGAGTGGCCAGATTATGAGTTCAGAGATCATAATAATATGGCCAATCAGTATATATTTAATAGTAAATAATTACAATGAAGGTTTTTGTTTTGTTTTGTTCTGTTTTTTTGTGCTAAGTTAATGGAAGAAATGCATAATCTTTATTTCTCACTAGTGAAGAATGTTTCTGTTTCAATTCATTGATGAAAATATTATATTTCATTTTCTTCAAGAATGGGGAAAAAACCACCAAAAAACAAATGCAAGGCATAGAGTTCTTTAATTCACACTTACACAATATATTACAGAGTTGACAACAACTTGTGTAAGGTGGGACATCCTTGGCATAGTCAGTACAACCAATACCCAAGAACACACAGGTTAATCTCCAAATAAACAATGCTGAGAATGTCTCTTAGGGTTCTAGGGTTTTACCTTCCTCATTTCTACAATGAGTGTGATGAAAATAATTCATCCTAGCCAAAACTAGTTTGTCTCAGTGGATAGAGCTTCGGCCTGTGGACTGAAAGATCCTGGGTTTGATTCTGGTCAAGGGCATGTACCTTGGTTGTGGTCACATCCCCAGTAGCGGCTGTGCAAGAGGCAACTGGTCGATGACTCTCTCTCATAGATGTTTCTAACTCTCTATCCCTCTCTTTTCCTCTCTGTAAAAAATCAATAAAATATATTAAAAAAATAATCTGTCCTATATAATAAAAGGGTAATATGTAAATCGATCAAACAGTGGAACAACTGGTTGCTATGATGCACACTGACCACCAGGGGGAAGACACTCAATGCAGGAACTGACCCCTGGTGATCAGTGTACTCCCATAGTGGGAGCACTAGTTCTGGGGGCCCACCAGACTGGTGGTAGCCACTGAGACCCTCAGTAATCCTGAGATTAAGCGAGGCACTCATGGACCAGGGCCATCTGCACGATTCAATCCCAACAGTGCCACCAGCCTCCTGGAAGTAGGTTTCAGACACCCGCAGCTGCTTCACCTCCCTAGATGCTCCAGTAGGAAGAAACGATATAAAAGTGGCTAACAGGTGACTCCCAACAACTTCAGGAACATATCCGGGATGGATTCAGATTCCTGGCTGGCGAGGGCATCCCACTGGCCGCCTGGAGGGCTGATCAGGTCCTAGTTTTCCCTCAGGATCCCACCCATTTCTGAATGTGGGCACTGGGCTTCTAGTTAAATATATGATGTATAGACTTGGGAGGTACCAAATCTCCTCTTTAATTTTTTTGATTACTTTAGAAATTTGTACTACCATCAACATCAGATTTACTGAATCTAAGCAATTGACATTGAGAATTACAAAACTCCCAGATGTATAGTAACTTTTTGGAGAATCTAATGCAAAGAATCTTAAAGATGTAAATTGTAAACAAAACAGACTAAGGCCATTGTCAACCAAATTTCATTTATAAAAATATCATGTCAATGGGAATATTCAGTGAATTAATTATGTGAGGGAAATATGTGCAAGGAAGTTTCTAAACAACACCTTTGCTGTAAGTGTTGTAGCAAATATAGTAATACATGTGAAGTGTTGGTTATTCTAGATGACAGTTGTTTTCCTAGTACCTGTATTTCCAGATGTGCTAAAAAAGAATACTGAATTGGGACTCAGAAGATTTAGATTCTGACATAAGGTCTGGTAATCATATAAGCCATCAGTTAAATTACATCACTTCTATCAACTACAATCTTCTTAATTTCTTTATCTTTCTCTGAGTGTCAGTTCTCTTATTTGAGAAGTTATTAGGCTAAACTAAATGCAATTAGAGGTACCTTATACTTTCCCTCATTGTGAATATAGTGTCTCTTCAATTTTCTTCTAGAAGGAGGAGCAGCAGTGACCTGTCATTCCTAGCTTTGGAGAAATAATTTGACTGAAATCTGCTTATTCTGGTTAAATTATTAGCCCAGCTTCAATGTAAACAATTGTACAAAAGACATGTAGGCTTTCAATAACTCAATAAGACTTCAGGTATTTGCTTAGTGTTTTTTGAGATAATCAGTATTTGATATATGTTTGTAAGGGAACAACTATCAAAGCTGTTTTTCTTGCCCAATATTTTACTTCATGAATAGACAGAGTTTGAGATAGACTTAACAGTATTTTTTCTCAGCATCTTGGTATTAGAGGAATTTCCTCACATTGCTTAGTTGGTCATTTCTTTGTGTTTATTTTTCTTCTTCCTATTCATAAACTTAGCATCTTGAAGTGTATGTTGTGTGTGAATGTGTTGGTGTGTGAGTTTTTGTGAGTATCATGATTTCTTGTTAACTCTTAGAGTAGAGGGTTGAAGTCTCCTATTGGATAGTAACCACAGTTAAACCAAAGACCTAAAGGGAAAATTAAATGGAGAAATGCATTACGCACACGATGTAGCAAAGGTCCAGGCATACCTTGAGGGACTACCTGGGGAGATCAAGAAGATATGGTGCCCACAAAGATAATGCAGCAGGACTTGGGGCACACATTTTTCTTAGGGTTTGCAGGTGGATCACTTTGGGGTGAATTGACAAATTAAAAACAAAAAGAAGGGGGCTTGGTAAGCTCTGTGAGGGTCTTATCCAAATGATACATAAGATAAAGGAACTAAGATTCAGGAGAGACTGTCACAAGGGGTGTTGGTGATCACATCAAGAATTTACATTTTTGCCTCTGTGGGCTATTGTCTCAGCTGTAGGGCATGCACTTGCAGGAAGGGCTAGTGTAAATCATAGGCCCCTACACACTATGTAGACAAATAAAATAGATGCCAGGGCAGTGGTACTTTGTACTATTGATAGTTTAGCTAAACTCTCATCGGTGAGAGAGAGATTGTTTCACTCTATTGCATTTTTTTTTTAATTAATCTGAAATGAAGTTGGGGACAAACTAAAGGAAAAGGTACTATAGTGGCACTCTTAGTACTTTTTCCATTCATGGTATTCCACTGCATGTATCATGTATGGGATCTGGGTGAATCTTTGCCCAATTATACACATCAAAGTAAAGGGTATGTTTTACATCAACTCATAGTAACCTTCTAATTTAAATGGAAAGCTTTCTTCTTTTTTTGCTTCTTTATGGTATCTCACCTAATATCTGTATAGTTCTCCACTGTACAGTTTTAGTCATCTTTATATGAGAGATGATTCACATATAGTAATTACACTCATTTTAAGTATAAGGTTCAGTTGGTTTTGAAAATTGAAATCACCCATATAAGCACAGTCAAGGTGTAGAATATATGTATCTCCACATATTCCTCTGATGTTTTCTGTCAATTCAACCTAACTCTGGACCCTGGCAACTACTGATTTGCTGTCACTATAAATTAGTTTAGTATGTCCTATGATTTGATATAATGGAATTATGCAGTTTTACCCTAATGTATCCAGATTCTTTCACTCAACATAATGCTTTTGCAATTCAATCACATTGTTACATGCATTGGTATTATGTCATTTTATGTTACTGAACAGTATCTTATTCTTTAGCTATATCAGAAAATGTTTATATGCTTATTAGTGAGAGCATTTAAGCTGTTTCCAGTTCTGAACTAAGAAAGAAGTTGCTAGGAAAATCCTTGTTAAAGTCTCTGTGTCGACTTATTTTTGATACTCTGGATAAATACCTTGGAGAAGACTGGCTAGGACAGCCTTTTTCAACCGCTGTTCCACGGCACACTAGTGTGCCACGAGATGTTGCCTGGTGTGCCGTATGTGCAGACAAGACAAGAATTTTATAATTTTTCACTATTTTGTTTACTTAATATTTCATAATAAGGTAATTATAAAATACTTTCTTTGTGTTTATTTGATTCCGATTCAAGAGAATTACTTTATATATAGTCAACATAGGCACAGAGTTAAATTTTTTAACATTTTCTAATGGTGGTGTGCCTCGTGATTTTTTTCATGAAACAAGTGTGCCTTTGCCCAAAAAAGGTTGAAAAACACTGGGCTAGGATATATAGCAAGTGTGTTTTTAAATAATAATAAAAAAATTCAAGGTGTTTTTTAAAGTAGTTGTGTCACATTTTATTACCACCAAAATGTTTGGGAGTTCTAGTGGATCCACATCCTTGCTAATATTGCTATTATAATTCATTTACATTTTATCAATTTAATAAGTATATAGTTGTTTAAATTTATATTCTCTGAATAGGTAATAATATTGAACAATCTTCAGATGTAATGACTATTTTTGTTTTGGACAGTATCTATACAGGGCTCTTTCCCATATTTGAGATTGCATTCTCATTACTTATTTGTATGTTTTTATATATTTAGACATGATTTTATATATCATATATTAAGTCCTTTGTCATATATAATTTGTAAGTAATAGTACTATGTCATATTTAATAATTTGTGATAACATATAAATAATAGTTTTCCAGTCTGTGGCTTGTATTTTTTTTCTTAAATATAGTATATCTTACAAAGATCAGAATTCTTTCAATTTTTTAAAAAAATAAATCTTTATTGATTTTAGAGAAGAAGGAAGAATAAGAGAGAGAGAGAGAGAGAGAGAGAGAGAGAGAGAGAGAGAGAGAGAGAAACATCAATGATGAGAGTGAATCATTGACTGGCTGCCTCCTGCATGGGGTATTGAGCCTGCAAACAGGACATGTGCTCTTAACTAGAATCAAACTAGGGACCCTTCAGTCCACAGGCTGATGCTCTATCCACTGAGCAAAACCAGCTAGGGCCAGAATTCTTTTTAATTTTTTTAATATATAGTTTATAAATTATATAGATAAAGAATTTCAATTTATTAATTTTCTTCTTTCCTCTTTAGTGCTTAATGTATCCTGGTAGGAAATCTTTGCCTATTCCAAGACTACAAATATGTTTTATAAATTTAGCTTTCATGTAAGTTCATGATCAATTTCAAGTTTATATTGTATATGATGTGAGGTAAACAATAGGGTAATTATTTTCCATGAGATGCCCAGTGGCTTTAATATCATTTTTTGAATGGGCTGTCTTTTATACACTAAACTACTTTTGTATATTTGTTGGAAATCCTCACAAATACCACAGTCTTAATTACTATGGTACTATACTAAATTTTCAAGTAAGGTCCTTTAACTTTGGTTTTCTTCCCAAAATTATTTACCCAATTTCTGTTTCATTTATTGCTCCAGACAAATTTTGTAGTAAATTTGCCATTTTCTTTAATGAAACCTGCTGAGATTTTGACTGGGGTAGAATTGAATCTATAGAATGAAAATCAGGAAGATAGAGCTAGATCTTATTATAAAGGACTTTTTAGATCTTCAAAAAATCCTTCAGTCTGGCAGTCAATAAATCCTAAACAAATGTATGTGTCATTTAGAATGTAGTATCATGTTTTAGGGTACAGCCCTAAGATAAGTTTCCTGAGTTTGATTTCATTGTACTGTTTATTATTTAGATGAACTAGAGTATGTTCTTCAGCCTCTCTGTGCCTTAATTTCCTGTTTTGTCCAATTGGAATAATAATAATAGTGACTCTCTTAAAGGGATCTTGAAAGAATCAAATTAGTCAATATTTAAAAAGCATGGCAGACCCTGTCAAATATTATGTAACATATAAGTATGTGGGTATTTTGTTTGTTTTTGCTATTGAAATAACTGCTATGCTGATGGCAATTTTCCTATGAAGACCAAGAAAAATTATTTTTAAATGAACAATAGGCTGCATGTGAAGATATCCTATATAATAAAGAGGTAATATGTAAATTGACCATCACTTCAACACACAATATGGCCACCCCCATGTGGACACAAGATGGCCAGCAGGCAATTGGGAGGGACCAGGCCTGCAAGGGAGGGAAGTCCAGGTAATTAGGCCAATCAAAGCATAATGTCTTTTTTTATTATTAATTAAATTATTATCTGTGTACATATTTTAACATTGCCCCCCCCCCACATACCCTCCCTCCCCAGAGTTTTGTGTCCATTAGTAGTACTTATATGCTTGTATACAAGTCCTTCGGTTGATCTCTTATCTCCCCCAGATCTCCCTACTCTCCCTGGTGTAATTTTACAGTCTGCTTGTTGCTTTACTGTCTTTATATCTATCTTTTGGTTTGTCAGTTTATAATGTTTTTTAATGTCCATAAATGAGTGAGGCCATGTGGTATTTCTCTTTTATTGACTGGCTTATTTCACTCAGCATAATGTTCTCTAGTTCTGTCCAGGTTGCTGCAAATGATGAGTATTCCTTCTTTTTTTATGGCAGCATAGTATTCCATTGTGTAGATGTACCATAGTTTTTGGATCCAATCATCTGCTGAAGGGCACCTAGGCTGTTTCCAGATTCTAGCTATTGTAGATTGTGCTGCTATGAACATAGGGGTCCATATATCCTTTCTGATTGGTGTTTTTAGTTTCTTGGGATATATTCCTAGGAGTGGGATTACTGAGTCAAATGGAAGTTCCATTTTCAGTTTTTTGAGGAAACTCCACACTGTTCTCCACAATGGTTGCACCAGTCTGCATTCCCACCAGCAGTGCACGAGGGTTCCTTTTTCTCCACAACCTCGCCAACACTTGTCGTTTGTTGATGTTGGCCATTCTGACAGATGTGAGATGGTACCACATTGTTGTTTTGATTTGCATCTCTCAGATAATTAGTGACCTTGAGCATGTTTTCATGTGCCTTTTGGCTTTCCTTCTGTCTTCTTTTGAAAATATTCTATTTAGATCCATTGCCCATTTTTTAATTGGATCATTCATCTTCCTTTTATTTAGTTGTATAAGCTGTTTGTAGATGTTGTAGATTAAACCTTTATCAGTGGTAACATTTGCAAATATGTTCTCCCATACAGTGGGCTTTCTTGTTGTTTTGTTGATGGTTTCTTTTGCTGTAAAAAAGCTTTTTATTTTGATGTAGTCCCATTTGTTTATTTTCTCTTTAGCTTCCTTTGCCCTAGGGGCAGTATCAGTGAAGAAGTTCTTTTGGCATACGTCTGAGATTTTGTTGCTTGTGGATGCTTCTAGTATTTTTATGGTTTCCCGTCTGATGTTTAAGTCCTGTATCCATTTTGAGTTTATTTTTGTGCATGGTGTAAGTTGGTGATCTAGTTTCATTCTTTTGCATGTATCTGACCAATTTTCCCAACACCATTTATTGAAGAGACTGTCTTGATTCCATTGTATATTCGTGCCTCCTTTGTCAAATATTAATTGAGCATAGTGATTTGGATTGATATCTGGGTTCTCGATTCGATTCCATTGATCTATATGTCTGTTTTTGTGCCAGTACCAGGCTGTTTTGAGAACAGTGGCTTTATAATACAGTTTGAAGTCTGGTATTGAGATCCCTCCTACTTTACTCTTCTTTCTCAGGATTGCTGTGGCTATTTGGGGTATTTTATTGTTCCAAATGAACTTTTGGAGAGTTTTTTCTAGGTCAGTGAAATATGCCGTTGGTATTTTAATAGGGAGTGCATTAAACCTATAGATTGCTTTAGGAAGAATGGACATTTTGATGATGTTGATTCTACCAATCCATGAACATGGTATGTTCTTCCATCTGTTTACATCTTCCTCTATCTCTTTTTTCAGTGTCGTGTAGTTTTCCGCGTATAGGTCCTTTACTTTCTAAGTTAAGTTTATTCCTAGGTATCTTAATTTTTTTTGGTGCGATGGTAAATGGAATTGCTTTTTTAATCTCTGTTTCTATAAATTCGCTGTTGGTGTATAGAAATGCCATAGATTTCTTGGCCTTAATTTTGTATCCTGCTACATTGCCAAATTCATTTATTAAGTCAATTAGTTTTTTAATGGAGTCTTTTGGGTTTTTTATATACAATATCATGTCGTCTGCAAATAAGGATAACTTTACTTCTTCTTTTCCAATTTGGATGCCTTTTATTTTCTCCTCTTGTCTGATTGCAATGGCTAGTACTTCCAGTACTATGTCAAACAGGAGTGGCGATAGTGGGCATCCCTGTCTTGTTCCTGTACTTAGAGGGAATGGTTTTAGTTTTTGCCCATTGAGTATGATGTTGGCTGTGGGTTTATCATATATAGCTTTTATTATGTTGACGTATGATCCTTGTACTCCCACCTTGTTGAGAGTTTTTATAAGGAAAGGGTGTTGGATTTTATCGAATGCTTTTTCTGCATCAATTGATATGACTATATGATTTTTATCTTTCAATTTGTTTATGTGATGTATCACGTATATTGATTTGCAGATACTGTACCAACCTTGCATTCCTGGAATAAATCCTACTTGGTCATGGTGTATGATCTTTGTGGTGCTCTGCTGGAGCCGATTTGCTAGAATTTTGTTGAGGATTTTGGCATCTATGTTCATGAGGGATATTGGCCTGTAATTCTCTTTCATTGAGTTGTCTTTATCAGGTTTTGGTATTAGAGTGGTGCTGGCTTCATAGAAGGAGTTTGGAAGTGTTCCTTCCTCTTGAATTTTTTGGAATAGTCTGAGGAGGATAAGTTTTAGTTCTTCCTTGAATGTTTGGTAAAACTCTCCTGTGAAGCCATCTGTCCCTGGGCTTTTGTTTGCTGGAAGCTTTTTGATGACTGTTTCAATTTCTTCCCAAGTCACTGCTCTATTGAGATTTTTAGATTCTTCCTGATTGGGTTTTGGAAGTTTGTATTTTTCTAGGAATATGTCCATTTCCTCCAGGTTGTTCTGTTTGTTGGAATAGAGCTGTTCGTAGTATTTTGTAACAATCCTTTGTATTTCAGCGGGATCTGTTGTTATTTCACCTCTTTCACTTCTGATTTTGTTTATTTGGGTCCTCTCTCTTTGTTTCTTGATTAGCCTGGCTAGAGGTTCATCTATCTTGTTTATCCTTTCAAAGAACCAGCTCTTGGTTTTGTTGATCTTATGTATTGTTTCTTTGGTCTCTATGTCGTTTATCTGTGCTCTGATTTTTGTTATTTCCTTCCTTCTGCTTACATTGGGCTTTTCTTGTTGCTCTTTTTCTAACTCTTTGAGTTGTAGAGTTAGATCATTTGTTACCATTTTTTCTAGTTTTTTGCAATAGGCTTGTAGGGATATGAACTTCCCTCTCAAAACTGCTTTTGCTGTGTCCCATAGATTTTGGATAGTTGTGTTTTCATTGTCATTTGTTTCCAAGATGTTTTTAATATCTTCCTTGATTTCTTTGGTAACCCAGTCCTTGTTTAATAGCATGCTGTTTAGTCTCCATGTGTTTGATTTCTTTGGATTTTTTTCATTGTAGTTAATTTCCAGTTTTATGCCACTATGATCTGAGAAGATGCTTGATATGATTTCTATCTTCTTGAATTTGAAGCAACTTTGACTATGTCCCAAAATGTGGTCTATCTTTGAGAATGTCCCATGTGCACTTGAGAAGAATGTATATTCTGTGGCTTTGGGGTGGAATGTTCTGAAGATGTTGATTAATTCCATCTGGTCTAGCGAGTCATTTAGGATTGAAATTTCTTTCCTGATTTTTTGTTTAGATGATTTGTCAAAGGGTGATAGTGGGGTATTAAAATCTCCTACTATAATTGTATTTCTATTAATCTCTCCCTTAATATCCTCCAGCAGTTTTTTTTATATATTGGGGTGCTCCCGTGTTGGGTGCATATATATTTACCAGGGTTATTTCTTCTTGTTGGATTGCTCCCTTTAGTATTATGAAGTGGCCTTCATTATCTCTTGTTATGTCCTTCACTCTGAGATCTAATTTTCAAAAGTATTGCTACCCCAGCTTTTTTTTCATTTCCATTTGCCTGGAAAACTTTTTTCCATCCCTTCACCCTCAGTCTGTGTGCATCTTTTTTCCTGAGGTGGGTTTCTTATAGACAACAGATATATGGGTCTTGTTTTCTTATCCAATCCGACAAACTATGTCTTTTGATTGGAGCATTTAGTCCATTTACATTTAAAGTTATTATTGATGGATACTTATTTGACGCCATTTTTATTCTATACCCCTGTGTTCCTTCTTTGCTTTCTATTTCTTTAATTTTACAGTAGACCCTTTAGCATTTCTTGCATTGCTGGTTTGGTGGAGATAAATTCCCTTAGTCTGTTTTTGTCTGTGAAGCTCCTGATTTCACCTTCACTTTTGATTGATAACCTTGCTAAATATAGTATTCTTGGATTCAGACCCTTCCTTTGCATGACTTTGTATATTTCATCCCATTCCCTTCTGGCCTGATAAGTTTCTGTTGAGAAATCAGTTGCTAGTCTGATGGGGGTTCCTTTATATGTAACTTTCTGTCTCTCTCTGGCTGCTTTTAAAATTCTTTTTTTTTGTCGTTGGTGTTTACCAGCTTAATTATAATGTGCCTAGGGGTTGGTTTTCTGGGGTTCATTTTGCTTGGGACTCTGTGAGCATCTTGGATTTGTGTGGGTTTTTTCTTCTCTATCTCAGGAAAGTTTTCTGTCATTATTTCTTGAAATACGTTTTCCCTGTCTTCCTCAATTCCCTTTCCTTCTGGAACCCCTATTATTCTAATATTGTTTTGTTTTGTATTGTCCCAAAGTTCCCTTAGACTTTCCTCCTGTTTTTTAATTTTTTTTTTCCAGAAGTTGTTCTAATTGGGTATTTTTTTCCATCTTGTCTTCTAGCTCGCTGATGCAGTCCTCTGCTTCTTCTAATCTACTCTTGATGCTTTCTATTGAGTTCTTTACAGTAGCAACGTCATTTTTCATTTCTTCTTGATTTTTCTTCATTTCCTCTTGGTTCTTACTCATATTGTCAAATTTGTCTTCCATTCTTTTTAGCCATCTTATGATCATTACTCTGAATTCTTGCTCAGGTAGGTTGCTTGCCTCTATCTCATTTACTTCCTTTTCTGGTGAAGCCTGCTTTTCTTTCATATGCGGGGTGTTTTTTGGTCTCTCCATGATCTAGGATGTCTGGTTGTGTAGTTCTCTCTCTCCTGCCTTGATTTAAAGGCACAAAATACAACACAACCAGGTACAATACACAAGGCACTGAATAGAAATGTGTTTGCGATATTAATAACCACCAATAAGGGTGGTTGTGTTGACTAGAACCCAGAATAACAAAGACATACAATCAAACAAAAAGCATAGGCAAATCAATCTTATAACAAAAAGCATACAACTTCAGTATAGTTAACATTCAACATACAACTTCAAAGAGTTAGAGAGAAAGACTGTTTTTTGTTTTGTTTTGTTTTGTTTTTAGGAGAACTGCGAGGGAGGTGTGAATGGGTTTGGAGCAGTTGTTGGAAATTAGATATATACAAGTAGGGTGAAATTTTAGGAGGGGGTAGACAGAAGGAATGGGGAAAATCCAGAGCAGGAAAGGGTTAAGATAAACGGGTTACCAAAGGAAAAGATCGGAGAAGGTGAATGCATAAAGGTAGGATTGAGATAGAATAAAGCATTGGAGAAGGAAAGATAGATAAAGACTGTAGAACAGTAATCCTGAAATTAAAAATATATATATATATATAATCAAATGAAGTAAAAATAATAAAAATAAACAAAAGAAAATAAGATGAAAAAGGTAAATTAGTAGCAATAATGTTGATTACATATACAATGTAATAATTATAAAGATAAAATCAAGTGAGGAAAAAGAAAAAAAATAGTTTCTTAGTAAACATTGCAAATGAAAACAAAAATAAAAAACAAAAATTTTAAAATTAAAAATTTTTTTTTCCAAAATTTAAATAAAATTTGCAGTAATGAAGGTCATTCGCTTCCTCTATTGTTATGAGCCAGTCCTGATTTTTAGGCAGGTTTTGCTTTGTTTTTATTACACTAGAGTCAATTTGTGGATTAGCCTCTAGGGGCAGTGTTTCTAGGTTGACTTCCCAGACTCTAGAGCACACGTGTCAAACACAAGGCCCGCGGGCCAAATCCATCCCGCCAGGCCTTGCAATGTGGCCCGCACCACGCTGTCATCACTGCACTCCGCTGCGTTTCCATCACAATGACAGTTTATGACTGTTCAGTAAACCATTCGGCCCGCGATTTAGGCTGGATTTTAGATTTTGGCCCCTTCTCTGATTGAGTTCGACACCCCTACTAGAGCCTCTCCAGCTTTTTTTTTTTTTTTTTTTTTTTTTTTTTTCAGTCCTCTCTGAAGCAGGAACTACGGAGGTGGGGGGGCAGGTCCGAGCAACTGCAATCTCCCGAAACTCTCCGATATCCCTCCGAGGCAGATCCAAATGTGTTGCTCTTTAGATAACTCCCCTGTTAGGAGCCCCGTCCACTTTCACGGGTGACAACCACCCAACAGCTGGGGCTTCTACTTGTAATCACCACCCTTGTCCTCCAGCTTCTGCGCGCAGGCTTTTGTCTTCGCCGCAAGCACTCTCTACCCTCTCCCTGCGAAACCTGACCTTTTCGCCGAGCAGTGGGGCACTCCAGTGCAGCCAGGTGTTCGCGCCGCCTGGGATCCGCGTTCTGGGGGTCACAGATGCTTGGTGGTCGCTGTGGCTGTGGATATTCAGGCCTCTGATAGGATCCTATCTTCCTCTCAAGATGGCGAGGTTTCCAGTCCAACCAAAGCATAATGTCTTAATGATATGCTAAGATCTCTCAATCACTCGCTATGATATGCACTGACCACCAGGGGGCAGACACTCCAACCGGTAGGTTAGCTTGCTGCTGGGGTCTGGCGGATCAGAACTGTGTGAGACAGGCTGGATATGCCCTGGTGACCCACATGCAGCCCCTCCCTAGCTGGCGAACCTCCTGCGTCCCCCCAGGCCCCAGTCATGCACTAGTGAGGTCCCTCAGCCTGGCCTGTGCCCTCTCGCAATTCTGGGCCCTTGGGGGATGTCAATGAGATGGTTTTGGCCTGATGGTGGAATGACTGGTTTCTATGACATGCACTGACCGCCAGGAGGCAGACGCTCAATGCAGGAGCTGCACCCTGGTGGACAGTGTGCTCCTACTCGGGAAACACTGCTCAGCCAGAAATGGGACTCATAGCTGCTGAGTGCCACAGCAGTGGTAGGAGCCTCTCCTATCTCTGTGGCAGTGCTAAGCCACTAGTTGGACATCCCCCGAGGGCTCCTGGACTGAGAGAGGGTGCAGGCCAGGCTGAGGGATCCTCGTGAGTGCACAAATTTTGTGCACTGGTCCTATGTCCTATATAATAAAAGGGTACTATGCAAATAGACCAGATGGCAGAACAACTGAACAAACAATCAAAATGTAATATGTTAGTGATACGCTAAGGCTGCTCAACTACTACTCACTTTGACATGCACTGACCACCAGGGGGCAGATCCTGCAATCGTTAGGTTAGCTTGCTGCTGTGGTATGGCCAATTGGGACTGATTGTGGTGGGTGGACACACCCTGGAGTCCTCCTGCAATTGTTCCCTGGCCTGATTGTGCACCCGTGTGGTCACTCAGCCTGGCCTGCATCCTCTTGGGGGATGTTGAAGAGCCAGTTTCAGCCCAATCCTGCAGGCCATTCCCCTTGGGAGGGCGCCAGATGCAGGGCTCATGGCTGATGAGGACTGCTGTAGCAGTACAAGCCTCTCTCAATTGTGACTGAATGGGCATGAACCCATGGCAGGTACAGTGTGGTCAGGATGAGTGGGAGTGGCAGGTAGGAGCTGCAGGTGTGTTGGACTGCAGATTTTGGCCCAATCCTTGCAGGCCACCCAGAGGGACCCAACCATGCACAAATTCGTGTACAGGGCCTCTAGTCTATTATAATCTAAATGTGCAGGAACTGACCAAAGATAACTACCCACCCCATTTAGATACTGAGATGTTTTTAACAACTTCTCTGTTAGGATGTGTTCTCATTACAAATCTGATTCTCTCCGATTGCCCTTATAAAAGGTCAATGGCAGGAGTACTGAAGATGTAATGGAGATATAGCAGTAGGACATTTGAGATGTACTTTTTGACTTCACCTGACAAAGTTGTGTGAGGTTAGAAAGTGTGTGATAAAGGCAACAAAGGAGTATAGAGGAAGCAGATTTGGAATGGGCTCAGAAGGTTTAGGCATATATTCCAAATCCATTCTTTGCTTTGGCAGAAACCAAGTTATTATATGCCATTTATTGATCTCTGGCTTCCTTAATGCTAAATAATAAAGTCTTTTCTCACTACATTCACAATATTACTTTATTTTATTAATTTTTAAATTATTTTTATTGATTTCAGAAAGGAATGGAGAGGGAGAGAGAGATAGAAACATCAATGATGAGAGAGAATCATTGATTGGGTGCCTCTTTCATGTCCCTTACTGGGTATTGAGACAGCAACCCAGCGATGTGCTCTTGACTGAAATTGAACTGGGGACCTTTCAGCCTGCAGTCTGACACTCTATCTGCTGAGCCAAACCAGCTGGGGCCATACTATTATTTTAAACTAGAGGCCTGTTGCATGAATTCGTGCACCAGTGGGGTCCCTTGGCCTGGCTTGTGGGATCAGGCTGAAACCAGCTCTCTGACATCCCCTGAGGGGTTCCAGATTGCAAGTGGGCACAGGTCAGGCCAAGGGACCCCATTGGTGCACAATAGGGGCCAGGGAAGGACATGGGAGGTTGGCCAGCTAGGGAAGGACTGTCTGGCCCCTGTTAGTCAGTGCACCTAATAGCAAGTGGTTGAGTGGCTTTAGCACATCATTAGCATATTATACTTTGATTGGTTGAACAGACAACCAGACTACTGGGCACTTGGCATATTAGGATTTTATTATATAGGATAGTAGTTTTCATCTTCAAGAATAGCATGATTACACTTAGAGTAAAATATGTTCTTTGCCTGAGGATTAATCAAGTCCATCAAAACCAGTGGACTCTGCTGATAATATCAGTAGCCGATAAACTAAGGTCTGGCTATATATATCTTATATAAAAGAAAATGGCTGGTCATCCTGTAATTATTCTTGGGTACCCTTACACATCTGCCAGTGGAGGATCTCAAAACCCAGAATGATGTGTGTTAGTTACTTGGAATTTCAATTGGGCCAACACCCATGCGTGTGTTTATCATGCCAATTTGTATTCAGTGAAATTATTTAGCATTATTAACCCATCATTAGTAATCTAGACGTAGCTTAATGATTCACAACCCTGACTTCATTATTTTTCCATTTGTGACACAGACGATCATTAAAAGTCTCATACTATTTTGACTATCACCAGTGCTCAGTGGCTAGTTTGCAAGCAGGAAACATTTCCTTGGGACTATGTACAACAGCTTTGTGTATCTGTGCCTGTGTGTTTTTCCTCCAAATTGAATTTATTAGATTACATATGCTTGCATTTCATTAAGAGACCATAAAATGCAATATACTCTATAAATATTGACGTGCTGCAGTACCTAAATTACATTTAGACTCTGCCAAAGACAACCACCACAAAGCAATGAAAAATTAAGTCTCTTATGATAAGAGAGTTACTCAGAGCAAAAACAACAACAAATCACCACAACTTATTTTGAGTGTAGCACAAATAAGATGCTTGTCTTTCAATAACCGTAAACTGAATAAGAATATTTAATTTAAAAGTATAACAAAATTTGCTATAGGAAAATGAAATAATAGACACCATAAAAAATTGATGCGATTTAAACTGTGGATGGATGGCAGAGAAAAATCTGCCATAGCAAAAATAAGCCATCACTGTTCTAGACAATGTGCTAAGAGAGTACTTCATAGGGACTACTTCTTTGATTCCTTACAGCAGCCATTTTTTAGGAATTAGTATACAGTTAGTTGTGGTATAGCTTTGTACTGTAGCTCATTTGTTGGATAATTCCTGTATTTCTAGAAGTAATTTCTTATGATTCATTCTGGAACTCACTCCTTAGGGCTCTTCCATCTTTGTTATACTGTTTCTTGCTTTAACTATCTGTGGTTGTTTCTTTTTCTTGAATTGAACTGGACTTATATAATTATTAAGCTTTGCTTGGTCTTGGGAAAGAAAAAAAAAAGAGAGAAGACAGACCAGTTATGTAGTCCAGTTGAGAACCATAGTGACAAAGATGGTCTGACTTCTCAGAGATAATGAGAAATCACTTGATTTATTATACGATACGTTTTGTTGTTATGCTGAACTCATTTGTAATGAATTGAATATGTGGTGTTTGGATGGGAAAGGAAATAAAAGAAACTATACTCGGCTAAGTACAATAAAATCTAAATCCATTTTTATTTTTATTTTTGACTGATGACAGATTTCAAGCCCAACCATTCCCCTCCTCCTTTCTTCCCAAACCTGGCAAGTTGATAAAAAAGCACAAGTTCTTCCTCCTTAGGTCCCAGCAGGAAGCTTAATTCATGTAAACCCCAGCTAGAGTGGGAACCCTCATACCAGTGCCATACCATGACCACCATAAAAACCAGTACGTGCTCCTTTCCCAGCTCTCTCAAGCCATTTCAGATCAGCGCAACTGCCAGGCTGCTGAATCCCACCCCCCGCCCCACAAAATAAATAAATAAATAAATAAAATCATGTGAAAAAAACACCACCAAAAATAAAAACAAACAAACAAACAAACAAAAAAAACCTTCCATCCTTTTCTGGTACAAATGTGGCATCATCAGTCTTAATGTCAGAACCAAATTTAGGTAGAACTCATTCACAATATTGTGACCAACCTCCTGCATCCCTCCCTGGCCCCAATCGTGCATATCGATCGTGCACCAGTAGGGTCCTTCACCCTGGCCTGCGCCACCCCCTCGCATCTGAGACTCTTTGGGGAATGTTGGAGAGCCAATTTTGGCCTGATCCTGCAGGCAGGCCAAGGGACCCCAATGGTGCACAAATTTATATTCCATAATGGGCATGAATATCCAGACCTAATGTGTAAAAATAAAATAAAATAAAATATTTAGAGCATAAATTCAGCTTGACAAAATAGAATCTAATTGTGTTGCATCCCCTTGTTATTTAATTAATGCAAAAATAAATTCTTATGCATACTCACAACTGTAAACATACTTTTTCCATACCCTTTTTATATATAAACATGTAGTTGATATATATATATATATATCCCTGTATATACATATATGTGAAAAAACTTAAAATATTGTTAAATGTCTTATACTTAAGTTCAAGAATGGGTGGTACTAACTTTTCAGGCTGTTGCATGTTATTGAAAAATTAGGAGATAAATTTTACTTTTGGTTCTCAAATACACCTCATGTCACTCACCACTCACAGATATTCAAATTTACCATTTTACATGGAAAAAAAGTATAAGTGTGTCATCTTCACCATGGGTATGAAGTTATATGTAAAAGGTCAATCTGTTCTTAGAGGGGAGACTCATGCTGGGAAGGCTGAGATTTGTAACATTTCCTAGAGTTTAACATCCTCTCCTACAACAGACATTAATTATTAGCAATGGTTTTTGTCATCATTTTGTAAGAACATCTCTTGGTAGCTACTTAAGATCTAATGGAACAAAAGAAATTTAAGAAGCACTCTGAATATCAGGGAGAAAAATAGAAATGCTTATCCCACTTTTCATAAGTAAATGAGTAATTCTTGCTTTTCCTTCAGTGGTCTGTAATGTCAACATTGGCTGTTAGGTGCCTCTGGCTACTTGAAGCTGCTCCTTTCCTACAGAGATGGGTACTTAGAACCATTTACTCAGCCATACCAAATCATCAACTAGGCTTGATTTCTCATGATAGCGATGGTATTTGAAGGTCATTATTTTAACAAAAATTAGAGCTATATTAATATCAAGCCTATGTAACATCTTAGGTGATGTTTACTTTAGCTTTGGCAGGGCACAGACTTCTCTCTCCTCCTGAATGCAGAGTGAGTTTCTCTATTCTATTAAACTATCTTTCCTGCAGAGATATTATAAATATTGAGCAAAGTATTCTCTCTTGCTAATGGCCCAAAATGTAGGGTACTTGGTAAGCATTTCTAATTTCTCATTCATTTCATTTCCTCTAGCCTTCCTTCCCATCAGTATTCACCTTGGGTGATAGTACAACCATGCAAATCACGTTCTGGGAGAGGCTTGGGCTCTCGTATCATCCCCCAAAGCTAATAAGCATTCTAAGCCATAAATGTGATCTAGCATTACACTCACATGGACAGCCCAATGGAAATACTTTTTTTCCAGTGGAAGTTTAAAAATGGAATAGGTAATGGTAGTGTACGGTGAGGGACCATTCTTGCCTACAACAGAGAAATAATTCTAATCAGGCAATTAGTAATCCCTGAATGTCTAATTTATCCATTCAGCAAACACCTATTTTTTTTTTTGAGACATTACTATGGATAAGATACTCTTTTGCCTGCCAAGAATTCAACAATGAGAAAAACAGACCAAAATCCCTGGCTTGCAATATTTGACAAAACCTTGCAATACTTATGACTAACTTCATGAAATATACTTATTTGGATACATATTTCATTTGTATTCCTTTCTCTACTAAATTTAAAAATGTATGATGGAAGGAAATCATCTGACATGCTCATACCCATATTTTCAGTGCCTATATTCATGCCTTGCATAAAGTGGACACTCAAGATATATTGGCATTGAGTAAAAAAATAAATAAATGAATAAAAGACAGGTGGGTGAAATTAGACTCTCCTCTAGTATCTGAACATATACTTAGGAAATGCTGGCTACCCTAATAATTCACTCCAAACTTTTAGAAGTTTAACACAATGAAGGTTTACCTTATCTATATTAAATACTTATTCTAAATTGGCTTGGGTCTATGCTCTACATGTCTTCACTCTGCAGTCAAGACTGAAGGTGAAGTTATGTTATTTCTACCAGTCATTGGGAGAAAAGGAAAGAGAACTTTAAAGGGCCTCATACCATTGAGAAAATGCCCCATAACCCAAACAATATACAGCACTATTGCTTGCACATTATTATCCAGACCTAGTCATATATTCCCACACAAACATGAAAGGGCCAGAAAGAGTAATCCTTCCATGTACCCAGAAGATAGAGAGCTATATGTTTTTCAAGAGCACCACAAATTACTACCACATTTGTATTGGCTTATAAAAATAAATCAAATAAACAGAATATATAGATTTATAAATGTTTTTGGATTAAAATAGGAAATTTGAGTAGAAAACAATATAAGGCCACTTCAAGGTTTGAACAGCAATTAAAATAATATTTCCTATAGATTAATAGGTACTTCCTATTGTGCTTGGTTGACAATGGACTATATGGGGGATAGGGTAAAAATGCAATGAAGCATTCATCCAGGCAAGAGACATAACAGTCTTGGACCATGTTGATAGCAATGAAACAAGTGAGAGATCTGGATTCTGGTTATATTTTGAATATTAAACAACATATTTTGCTAATGAAAAATATGTAGGTAAAGAAAGTAAGAAATAAAATATCAGGGTCTTATCTTGGGGAAAAATAATACTAGCTTGTCCTATAAGCTCCAACTTTTAATATAGTTACATGGTCTCTCTCTATTGCTACTATTTCCACTGTATATCTGTTAGCTGATAAATAAAAAGCCAAAATTAAGAGACAAGTGTTTATTTGGTATTAACAAGAATTACAAATTGGGAAGCACAGATTCAAGCAGAAATCCAAATAGCATCCCAGTTATAGGATGAAAGCAAGGGGTTTTTATAGGAAAAGGAAGGGAATGATACATGGACAGAAGAAAGGAATTTCTACCAGGGTCAATAAGCTGAGTCACTGTTTAGCTTTACATGGCTGGTTACTGCTTCCATCTTCAGAAAGAATGTCCTTAATCATCAGTCTTTGTGTTCAAGCTGTCTGCTTTCTCTGTTGGTTTTGCAAACCCTTGTTTGTGGGACAATGTTGTTTTGCCCCAATTCAGAGCTATTTTGTCCAGGTCATGCATTACAGAGGTTCAAGGAACAAGATATGCAAGAAAGTTCCTTGGGAATGGTTGTGCTGACTCCATTATAAAATAGGTCTCTTCAGTCAACTTTTCCTTCATGCTTTTCCAGGGAGTCAACTCACCATCTCTCTAGAACCACTGCAACAGGGTCCAGCTGGTATGACTCTCCACTGCTTCACTAATCAGTTACCTCTCCAGGTGGTAGCCCAAGTGATATTTTTTAAAGAAAACATTTCCCATGTCAGAGACTAAATACCAAAGTCTTGCTTTAAATTTTAGAGACCCCACATGATGTGGCATCTCATAATCCCTGATCTCATTTATAATCAATCAATAACCTCTGCTCAATCAGCTCCAGTAAGCCAGCATTTTTGCAATATAAACGTAACATATAGTTCCTCATCTTTCCCCTGTTGCCTCTGTGCCTGGAACTGTTGTTTCCTCAAATAATTGAGTTTTTGAATCACCTTATACAGATTCTTTTCAAAAGTCATCTCTGCAGGTCGTTTCTGACCATTCCATCTGTAATGCTTTTCCCTCACCCCACTCATGCTACTTTTTCATTTTACTCCTCTTTATTTTCCTTGCAATAATTACAACTGACTTCATGAAATGGATACATATTTAGTTTTTTATTTTCTTCCCTCACTAAGTTTAATAATTTATGAGAACTGCCGAAACCGGTTTGGCTCAGTGGTAGAGCGTCGGCCTGCGGACGGAAAGGTCCCAGGTTTGATTCCCGTCAAGGACATGTGCATTGGTTACTGGCACATCCCCAGTAGGGGGTGTGGAAGAGGCAGCTGGTCGATGTTTCTCTCTCATTGACTTTTCTAGCTCTCTATCCCTCTCTCCTCCTCTCTGTAAAAATTCAATAAAATATATTTTTTTTAAAAAAAAAGAATGCATAAGAATTTATGAGAATTATCTGACTTGCTCATACCTCTCTCCCCAGCACCTGTATTCATGCCTGACATAGGGTGGGCACTCAAGATACAATATATTGGTGTTGCATGAAAGAAGAAATACATGAATAAAATAAAGGTGGGTGAAATTAGAGTATTCTCCAGTGTTCCACTTTTTGAAGTTTAAGTTAAGCAGTAATCTGGTGAACTGCCAGAAACTAGAGATGTCATAATGTAGCCAGCACCGTGAATGAAAGGGGAAAAAGATTCAATTACTGATACTGCTAATATCTTGACAAAAGCAATTGAGTTCTGCTGACATTCTGAAACAATTTACAGAGTTCAAATATTGTTGTCTAGAAAATAGAATGAGGGCAAAGATAAATCCACAGCATAAGGCTTAAAGAGTATTTATCTACTTTCAGTATGAAAATATGTGCTTGGGCCATGCTGTTAAGTTTTAAAAATGAATGTGAGAAGAAAAAAATTCTTCCAGAACATAATCTTAGGAAATTTAATGAACAGCCTGGGATAGAAAATTGAAACCCTGTAGGCTCACTAATTGCAAATAGTATTTAAAATAGCATTTAAATCAAGAAATGATACTTTTTTTTTAATGCAAACCTTTACATTGAGTCAGAATACTGAACATTATGTCTCAGCTTGCTAAAAAGTTCCCCGAGGGCTCTGACAGTTGCAGACTTATCAGCTCTGTACATATAGCCATATGGTTAAAAATATGGAGCTTCGGTGCTTTGATCTTTTGTCCTATGCTAAAGAGAGAATTGAATTGTCAAATTACTTTTAAAAAGTATATCTATTATTAAATCGTTTTACCATGAGCTAAAGAATGCTCTTAAGTTTCAAAATGTATTTATATTTTCATAAGTGCATTTCAAATGTTGACAAATTAGCTGAATGAAAAGTTGCAAAAGCAAGAGTAATGATTAGAATATTTGGAAACAACTATTTACTATTGATATGGTTAATAATTTTAGGTGGCAATTAATAGTAAGTAATATAGTTGACAGAAGGAGCAAATTTGATACGATGTGCTTTAAAAAGTTCAACATAGAAAGTAAGAACCTTGTGAGTAAAGTTTAAGTCTGCTTAATAATTTTATTACATCGTAAGTATGATAGTTAATATCATATAAGAATGATATTAAAATTCAATTCAGGAAATGGAGCCTGATTTACCCCTATAGTATTGACAAGATCACAAGAAGTCAAGGTAAGAGCAAGCAGTAGAACAAAGAATATATTTCTTGTTTGTGATTTAATATGCTTTTAAGGGATACTGTCAATAATCACAGGGCTACATATGAAACTACCATGCATGTATATTGTTGTTTTTGGGTCCTTCAAAGCCCGGGATCCTAGGATTTTTAACCCAATAATCTGGGCTGCATGCATCTATTAAAATAGAGAGGCTTATGCATCAAGGAGTTAGAAGAAAAGTGGTGTATTTTTTCCCTGTATTCAAATGGTATTCCATATTCATGGTGACTATGAAACTAGATGTGTGGGAATGTGGAATATCTGAAGAACTTGTGTCCTGTGTGCAATGATATTATTACTTAAAGCTACCCTGTTTTCCCGAAAATAAGACAGTGTCTTATATTAATTTTTTCTCCCAAAGTTGGTCTTATTTTCAGGAGATGTCTTATCTTTCCATGCGCTAGGTCTTATTTTCGGAGTATGTCTTATTTTCGGGGAAACATGGTACACACACAAACATAGCTATATATGTATATATAGCTTTATATATATTTACACATTTTAATATACTTATACATATATTTTTATTTATATATATTCATATATAATTAAATCTATGTTTGCTATATGTTAGTTTCTGAAGTATATTTTACTCTCAGTTTCTGATTTCAGAGAGAGATTAAGTGTGCACAAAAACACCAATTTGATCATCATCTCTTTGTTTGACCCATGCTTATCTGATTAAAATATCCATATTCTTTCCACTATAAAACAGCCTTTCAAAGCAGAGTAAATTTAACATTTTAGAGAAAACCTGCTTAAATAAACATTTTTCTTTTTAGTTGCTACCTACAATTCCTCCACACCTCCTAGATAAAACCACACACCACAAGATTATACATAAATGAAATGTATAAACTCAAGAGGTTTTATTTAATGTTTTTTTATTAAATACTTTATTAAATACTAAGAACTAAATATTAAGAATGTTATAACTCATGAGATTTTTTTAGTAATTTATAGATACACTATCTTAAGTGACTAGTTTTACTTTGATTTACATTCATAAATTCTAAGGACCTTTAAATGTGTATTTTTTATATTTGTGACCTGTTGTCACTAAACAATACTGTAGAAAATGTTAGTTCTAATATTTTATTCAGTTGAACATATGATTAGTTGCATTTTGTTCAGTAAGAACAGCTAATATCCAAATATATTTGTGTTTCTTGCTTGTTCCTTGACATTGAAATTACCCTGAATCACTCGGCATGTGTCTCCTTTCAGAATGAGGGCAGCATTTCAATTGCTACTTATTTGTGCCAAATTCTGGCTAAACTATTTAATACACATGGACCTGAAGGAATGGTAGCTGTGGGCATTGTTTGTTCTTGTCCCTGTAAATCATAGGACAAGACAGGTTTCAGGGCACTGTTTGAATCAGCCCCTCGGGTGCCCCTTAACAAATGGGTGTCACTTACCATGGCTGGCAATGATGACTTCCTGATTTCAATTGCACTTTTAGAGGGCTGGAAAGGTGACCTATGGCCTTTCATGTAGGAAGATGGGAAATAGTAATTATAGTGTAATAAAGCACATACGAGGACTCTATTTAAATGGCAGAATTTGCATTTAAATGGAATTTTTAAAATGAAAACATGTAAAAGCTTGATAGGTACAATATTTAGTACACAGCTCATGCCAGCACTTAGAGGCGCACTTAAGCATATGTCATGGGCGGATGTGCAGAGGTGGGCTTTGGTGCATGCTCAAAGGGCAGGCCAGAGGATGTGAGTGAGACTGAAAAGGAAAAGGTACAACTAGCCATAGGTATGACACCTTTAATGAAACTGAATTAATAAGCACATTTTTTTTTTTTTTAAAGAGCGGGGAATGGTTTCTCTGGGGGCACTACCATGTTATGACCTATAGCTAATGAAAATGACTAATTGATTAAAACACTTAGGGAATGTAGTGGAATTTACTTTCTAATCTGCTCACAGCAGCTCTGCATTAAATCCATTCATTGAAAGTGTTTATTTGCATCCTTGATAGAAAATTAAGGTCTATATGTGTTTCAGTATATTTGACAGTCAGGATATATTTTGAAATTGACATGAAAATCTGTCATGAAGGTGATAACCCTTTTTAAAAATAAAGGAGATGCTAATGAAGATACCTTTGCCACTTGTAAGAAGATGGATGAACTAACTGTAGTGTAATGCAAGAAATAATTTGGTGAAGGAGAAATTATGTTTAAAAATCATGTGTTAATTTAACTGTAATTTATTTTGCTTAGGTAATGATTTTATAGGATAACTCAACCAATACAGCCTATCAAAAAGGAATTATAAAAGACAATCTTTCAAAGATTTTCAATTTATAAATGTTCTGTCTGAAATATGGGTTTTGATTAACTATTTAATTAATAGCTATAGGCCAATTAATTTTCTAATCACAAGGCAAGGTAAAAATTTATACTATTGTTTTTCAAATCTTGGAATATAAAAATAGTATTCTTTGGCAGCTGAATGAATAATATGTACCTGGCATCTTGTTTCTTAGGTTTTATATATTTAAACACAGACATCATATCTATCTATCTATCCTCTATCATCTATCATGGGTAATCTAAGTTTGAGATTACCCATGTAAAAAGAGTTACCAAAATGTAGATTATTTTCACCAAGTCAATTTAGTTCAGTGAAGTAATTAATATATGTGAGTGTTTCTTATAATTTCATGTTCTGCTCTTTGTATTTAATAATAAAGCACTAGTGCCAAAGTTACCACAGACAGACTTACTTTGTTATTTGGCTCTTCTTTAGCAGGTCTATCTCTAGTATTGAGCAATTGGGAAGAAAGTTATTAGACATATAGAGAAATTTCTGCTGTTTAAATATGTTTGTGCACTCATAATTTTAGTGATTACATGAGTTATATAATGGAAAAAGACCATACTTGTGATCCAGTAGATTTCCAAGATTTAGGGTGGACCTAATTATAGAGTAAAAACTTTTAAAATACAACATTGTCCATGTCAAAAAGTAGCAAATATTATGATGAATTTTAGTGTGATAAACAGTTTCTTGGAATACGTAATTTTTAAATAGGATTTTACCTTAGTTGTAAGAGTTGAGGGGATTCTAAAATACCTGAAGATATGGCCTCCAAAGCCTCAAAGACTTTCATTTTCAGTGATGATGAGCTGTTTCCTTCTACCTGCAATTATGCTTTCTAATTTTCATTTCATTTTTTAACTCCCCAATTGGATTTAGCAAGGTTCTCTTGCCCTAAAAGTAAGGGAAGTTAATAAAAGATAAGTAAAGAGGGGAACTCTGAAAATTTCATTAATGTGTTTGTTCATCCAACACTTATTTATTGATCTCTTACTACATTCCAGGTGCTATTTTAGATATGAACATGCAGCAGTGGATATAATAATAAAATCCTCAAACTTAAATTATATTGCTTAATATAACCTAATGCTAAGTAATGAAAGCAAATCAAACACGTTAAGACACAAAAAGATAATAAAAAGGGAAGGAAGTATTTTATATAAGGTTGTAGGAGACCTGGATAAATTTAAGCAGCTCACTATGATGGAGTCATCCTGGGCAACATTTGTGTGGATGATACTAAGTGTCCAGTCTCTACTTTGCTAGATATTTTAGGCAGTACCACCCTTAGTCAAGCTTCATTTGTTTTTCTTATTATTTTTCATCTACTTTGAGTAGAATCTTCTGTTCTTTTACATCTCTGTATTCATATTTTCCCCAGCTATTATAGGACTTTGAGATTCACTGAAGTAACCTCACCCAACAATTGTAGTAACATCCACTTGAGTTTTGTTCAGTTGCCTGAAATCTTTGATGGTGTGGATGGACAATAATAAATTCATTTTACCAAAATAAACAGATGCTGTTATTACGTTAGTAGTATAATACATTAATCAATTAAAATGCAATCTCCATAGAGATAGCCAAAGGTATATCTCTGAGAGAAGTATCTGTGTGAAGTAGGATACCAAATTTAATGACTTACTTGAAATGAAATCTCCGTCATATTTTTACCTTTTAAAAAATATATTTTATTGATTTTCCACAGAGAGGAAGGAAGAGAGGGATAGAGATATAGAAATGTCAATGAGAGAGAAACACCAACCAGCTGCCTCCTGCACACCCCTCACCGGGGATGTGCCCGCAACCAATGTACATGCCCTTGAAAGGAATCAAACCTGGGATCCTTCAGTCCACAAATCAACACTCTATCTACTGAGCCAAACCTGTTTTGGCATATTTTTACCTTTTGATCCCATACCTGAAGCACTTACCTTTATACACTCTCTGTAAGCATTAAAATTACTTTCTGAAGTTTTTAAATTTTGTCCCTGATTACTAGTTTGGCAATTGGAGTTATATGAATTGCTGCTTCATCACATGTATTCACCATCTATCTACCTGATGTCAGAAAATTTATTTATTTAGACCTATTTATTTAATAAATGTTGTTGGCATGCAAAATATATATCAGGCCCCATGCCTGACTCACTGGTGCCATATTACATTTTACCTCTGCAATTATAAGAATCCCCTATTGTTTTTCTTCACTAAAGCAATCTGTTAAAAATGTTACAAGGACATTCCTTATTCATTAAATATCTGGGCCATTATACAAATCTCAGAGAGAAGACTGGGGTAGGAAGGTGAATGGGGAGAGATTAACTAAAGAACTTATATTCATAACCAATGGACACAGACAATAGTGTAGTGAAGGCCTGAGGAGGGAAGCAGGTATGGGATGGAGGGGGTCAATGGTAAATAAAAGGGGGTATTTGTAATATTTTCATATATATATATATAATTAAATTAAATAATATTAAATAATAAATTAAATAATAAAATTAATATATATATATTTATATAATAAATATATATAATTTAATTTAATTATTTTGAATATCCACTATTTTCCAAATTCAAAAATAAATATCCTATATATTTTTTTCATCCATTCATTTGTGATCCAAATTTTGATATGCCCTTTGTATAATTTTAGGAAGTTTGGCTTTTATTCTGAAGATTAGAGGCATGGTGTACAAAATTCATGCATCAGGGGGAGGAGTGTGTGTGTGTCCCTCAGTCCAGCCTGTACCCTCTATAATCTGGGACACTTTGAAGGATGTCCAACGCACAATCCAGGACTGCAGGCTCCAAACCACTCACCTGCCTGCCTGCTTGATTGCCCCAACCGCTTCTGCCTGTCAGCCTGATCACTCCCTAACCACTTAGCTGCCTGCCTGTTTAATACCTAACTGTTCCCCTGCAGGCCCAATTGCCCCTAATTGCCCTCCCTTGCTGGCCTGGTCACCCCCAACTTCTCTCCCTTGTTAGTCAGGTCATCCCTAGCGGCCCTCCCTTTTAGGCCTGGTCAACTCCAACTGCCCTCCCCTGCTGGCCTGGTCACCCCTAACTGCCCTAACCCACAGGCTTGGTCCCCCCAACTGCCCTTACTTATAGGCCTGGTCACTCCCAACTTCCCTCCGTTGCAGGCCTTGTCCCTGCAAGCTGCCTTCTCCTATAGGCCTGTTTCCCCCCACCCCCAACTGCCCTCTGCTTCAGACCTGGTCACCCCAAACTGCCCTCCACTGCAGACCTGGTTTCTCCCAAGTGCCCTCCCCTGCAGGGCAGGTCCCCCTCAACTGCCCTACCCTGCAGGCCTGGGTCCTTCCCAAGTGCCCTCCTCTGTTGGCCTGGTCACCCCTGACTGCCCTCCCTTGCAGGCCTGGTCCCTCCCAAATGCTCTCCCCTGCTGACTTGATCACTCACAATTACCCTCCCCTGCTGGCCATCTTGTCTCCACATGGGGGTGGCCATCTTTGACCCCATGGGATAGCCATTTTGTGTGTTGGAGTGATGGTCAATTTGCATATTACTTCTTTATTATATAGGATTTTTATATAGGATAATAAGGACTCACTGAAAATTATTTGGCAGTGGTGAAAAATAATTTTTTGCTTTGCACTTCAGAAAAATACTACTCTACAATAAAATGCAGAATAAATTGGAATTAATGAGTCTAGTTAGTGAGCTATGGCAATGATACAGGAAGAGATCAAGGTGCTCTGAGGTAAAATGATAGTAATTGGGTAAGAGAGAAGTGAATGAATTTAAAAATATTAAAGAAATGAATATGGTCTTTTTTTTCTATTTGACTTTCTACATTTAATACAATTCTTTTCATCTGTGTTCATGCAGAAATGAATGCCTGCATTGTTTGAGGATGTGAATTGATTATTTCATTGTTATATGGAATCTAATAGGGTGAAGAAAATGGAAGTAGTTGCAGGAAAGTTTTATCATCAAAATATTTATGAATTATCTTAAGTACATTATTTTAAAGGTTATGTATTAAGTACTTTTCAAAATTCCATTAATAATATTTATAAAATCAGGGAAATTATTGTTTGTAATATGGATTATAATTATCACTTTCTCAATTAAGGCCCTCACTAACTCCACTAAAGAAGGTTAGGCACCCTGATGTATATGCCAATGGCATCTTGCATAATCCTACATTAACATTTTATACTTCATGAATAAGTTGTCTCATATCTCTCTTCTTCATTGGAAACAAGATATATGAATTAAAAAACTGTTCAAGATTTTTAGATCTCTAGCACCTAGCACATTCATGGAAAAGTAAATTCTGAAAATATATTTGTGGAATAAATGGATGAATACGAAGGAGACAGAATTGTACATGTAATTTTCTACATAATTGAAATTTTTATCAAAATCAGAGGATCCAAGATGGTTATTGAGTATGTGGCTGTTACTCTCACGTCCTTCTAGGACCAAACTAATCACAACTAATATATTGAATATTCAATCTGAATAACCAAGGGATACAGAGGATTATTTTATAACAATAATGGAGTTAATTAATAAAAATACCTAACAATTTTAAACATCTATGCATCTAATATTACCACTTTCATATACCTGCACCTAATATTGATAAAAATAGATATAAAAATAAATATAATCACAATTATAGTCAGACCTAGTGGACACTTTTGGTAGAATGTCCAGAATACCATGTGGCTCAGAACTATTTTGTGATTAATAGGTTAGAAGTGCAACTGTTTTATAGTGCTGCCATAATACAATACCACATGGATGCCTTAATTAGCAGAAATGTATTGTTCCATGATTCTGAAGACTAGGAGTCCAGTCAAGGTTTTGATAGTGCCATGCTCCCTCTCAAGTCTGAAAGGGAGAATCCTCCCTTCCCTCTCCTAGCTTCTGGTGGTGGCCGTTGATCATTGGGATTCCTTGGCTTGCAGCACCATTATATCAATCTTATAATCCTATGGTATTTTTCCCATGTCTCTGTCTCTCTTCTTTTTATAAGAACATGGAATAGGGGCTCACCCTACTCAAGTATGACCTCATCTTAATCACATCTGCAATAACCCTTGTTCTAAAGAACTTCATATTTTGAGGAACTGGAGGTTAGGACTTCAATATATCTTTGATAGGGTGGGGGAGAAGAGGACACAATTCAGTCTCAATAGCAATAATATTTTTTAATATAGAGTATGCATTTAGGCTAAACTGAATTCCAGTTGCCTAAATAACTGTTGGATATGCCAGGAAAAAAAGAAAAAAAAAAAGGCAAACGTGACTCCGAATCTGAGGCACTAGGAAAAATATAGAACCATTAACAAAAAAGAGGGAATAAGGTAGAAACTGTATCCTATTTTAATTATTTTTTAACTTGAATCTATAATGGACCATTATTTGCCATTTTTGTTGACTGATTTTCTTTCTGCAGGAAGAAAAAGAGGAGGAATAGAAGTTGACTTAAGCAAAAATCACATTTTCCTAGCTCTGTCAAATTTTCCTTCTCTACCCATTACAATGAAATCAAATCATTTATTGAGTGAATGGTATGCAAGTATCCTATAATCCAGTATGTTTTGGGGTTCTTTAATCTGTGTAGTCATACTTTATTATCAAATTCAAAAATGTTAATATAATTTTAAGAAATATTAATTGTTCTAAAAATCATGGGTTTTGGTTTCTAGTCTATATAATTTTTATTCTTTTATAGTTGTTAATAGTTATGATTAAAATGTTACATTATTTTATCAATCTTTTTTTTGGCAATTCATCAGTAAATATAAGTAGAGCTACCATTTAGTGAGTGCCTACTATTTTCTAGGCAAAACCAAGTCATTGAATCATCACAATAACTATATTAAACAGGCTTATTTTCACTTATATTCCAGGAAACCGGTACACAGAAAAATTGTTAAAATCCCAAGGTGACTTCTCATTAAAAAGTGAAGTGAAGTTGGGATGGGAGCTAAGCAATCTGGTTTTTAAGTCCTTATTCATATTTGCTATACAGTGCTGTCTATAATTAAGGCTCAATTTATGTGTCTTCCTGTGATTTACAGGAGTTGTGTAGTAGTATTTCCCTTCTGTTTATTGCCTTCTATGAACTTTAAACATAATATAAAAAGAACATAACTTAAGGGAACAAAATATGAAGTGTGTGTGTGTGTGTGTGTGTGTGTGTGTGTGTGTGTGTTTGAGAAGGTGTGCTTTTGCTCCTCTTTGCCCCTCCAATGAACCTTAGGTTCAGGCAATAATTCCAGAAGTAAAAATTCTGCTGCACTTTAATATTCTCAAATAACTGAACTATGAACTATCTGAAATAGTCAAGATATTACAAGAGATACTTATAAAGGACAAGCCAGCCAATACTTGACATATATAATGTTAGAGACCTGAGCACTGCAATGCCTCAGAGGTAATGGAAAGGTTAATGGAATTGGAATTTGTGTAGACATGACTGATTTTTCTCCTGCAGGAAATAGAAGGAAGAGGGAAAGAAGCAGATTTGGACAAAGACCTTTAAGGTCATTCACATCTGCATCTTCCTTTCTCAAGGGCGCCAAAGCACCAGTCTCTTCTACACTAAATCACTCTAATCTCTTCGAGGAATCCAAAGCTTGTCAGAGAAAACACTGCACATCCAAGAATAAGCTAAGAGACTAGATAAAATAGTGTGAGGAGAGCAAAAACCAACACCGTGAATCAAGAGTCTGAGTAGCGATTCTGTTAAGTCCGTATCTTACTGGTGGGAAACCTTCATATTTAAGGGTACAACTTCTGGCTCCTGAATATCATATAAGGGTGATTTTGGAGTACACGCCTGTAAAATGGCATTAAACCATTGTTTTAAGTTGTATGAAGATGACACCTTATATCAGTTTGTTACTGAAAGAAGTTACTTATTTTTCTCTTACACACTAAAGAAACACTGCAAATTTTTGTTTGTTTGTTTGTTTGTTTGTTTGTTAATCTTTGCTTTAGGAAATCTTTATTCTGCCTTTGGCTATTTGTGGGAATGTAGCTGTCACCAAATGGTGTAGCATGTCCTTATTGGAAAATGGGACCACAGCTATCAGATCTAATCAAGCCAGATTTCAGACCGTTTATTCAGCACAACATTAAAAACAAACAAACAAACAAAAAAAAACTGCTTTAGGATCATACATGTAATACAAAGTTTTGGGACATTAATATGTTTTACAACTTGATATTTTTATAGCTGAATAATTGCCTCTGAAGGAAAAGTGAGGCTTTAAAGTGTGAAAAAGTGCTGCCATTTTGGGTATGTTGTATTCTTAAGTGCAGATATGGACATACCATGTTTGTTTAAATCATTATTATTATTATAAAATTTGTAATTGTAATCCCAATCACATGGTATATTTTAGATGTATTTCTTTTGTGTATCCCTTTGTATTTTTTTAATGTTCATGAAAAGCTTAATTTATTACCATTTAGTTTTTATATATGTTCTAGGTGGTTTTTCTCCTAACTTTCCAAGTCATAAACTTTTTCTCAAATTGGTCAAAATCATCAATCTGACTGCTCCATCTGGGCCTGAAAAATATGTTAGTATAAGACACTGTGAAGTCTATTGTTAAGGGTAGACATTAAAGGAAACTGTCAACATAGTCTTATTTGAAACAAAAGTCAGCTGTCACACAAGAGGGATTTTTGTTTCAATATATTTTAACTTGAACTTTCCCTCCAGTCTATTTTCTCCAGGTCCTATGGCAAAGAAGGAGAGAAGTGGTTAGAGGAAATGGTGTGGCTAAAAGTGAAAGATTAGCCGGGACCGGTTTGGCTCAGTGGATAGAGCGTCGGCCTGCGGACTGAAAGGTCCCGGATTCGATTCCGGGCAAGGGCATGTACCTTGGTTGCGGGCACATCCCCAGTAGGGGGTGTGCAAGAGGCAGCTGGTCAATGATTCTTTCTCATCGATGTTTCTGACTTTCTCTTCCTCTCTGTGAAAAATCAATAAAATATATAAAAATAAATACATAAATAAAAGTGAAAGATTATAATTATAAAACATCTTTAAAACATTGAAGCCCATAAAAGCTAGTTATGCCACATGACAAAGAGCATAACACTAAATGTGGAGATTTTGCTTTACCACAGGACAGTGTGCCTTGGCACCTCTAGGCCATTACAAGAAGTGGGACCAGCCAGTGTTGCACTGGTGCCCAGCAGAGAAAATACAAGTGACAAATGGTAATTTGTGTCAGTAGTGACAGTACTAAGGATGTAAGCAGACATATTAGTACCTCATAAATGAGGATCAAAGTTAGAGAAAAGAGAAAAATGTTTTCTATGGTAGAGTCCATAACTATCCAATAAACAAAAGGAATGCTTAAACAACTGACAAAGGGCCATCCCAGCTAATAAAGAGGTAATATGCAAATTGACCATCATTCCAACACACAAGATGGCAGCCCCCATGTGGACACAAGATGGCCACCACAAGATGGCTGGCAGGAGAAGGAATTTGTGGGCAATAAAGTCCAGCAGGTGAGGACAGTTGAGAGGGACCAGGCCTGAAAGGATGGACAGTTGGTGGTTATCAGGCTGCAAGGGGGGGGGGGGCAGTTAGGGGCAACTAGGCCAGCAGGGGATGGCAGTTAGGGGTGACCAGGCTGGCAGTGGAGGGTAGTTAGGGGCAATCGGGTCAGCAGGGGAGCAGTTAGGCATTGATTAGGCAGGCAGGGGAGCGATTAGGGGGTGATCAGGCTGAAAAGCAGAAGCAGTTAGGGGCAATCAGGCAAACAGGCAGGCAAGTAGTTGGGAGCCAGTAGTCCTGGATTGTGAGAGAGATATCTGACTGCCCGTTTAGGCCTGATCCCAGTGAGATCAGTTGGACATCTTTTGAGGGGTCTCAGATTGGAGAGGGTGATGGCTTGCCTGAGACACACACTCCCTGTGTATGGATTTCATGCTCTAGGTCTCTAGTATACTTATATCCTATACCCCAGCATTCTAATATATGACTAGAGAACTTTCTGCCATCTACTGTCATTCTTACCCAACATTCATTCATTTAACTACTTAAGTGCTGACTAATCTGTAGCATCATAATAGGGTAATTTCTAAACAGTATATAGGCAGAGTAGCTGCTCTTGAAAAAACTTATATAGATGAATTAAAGGCACATACATGCTTGCTCACTGTGCTGTTTTATCTCAAATAGTTTGAATTTGGCCCAGATCAAATTGTTCATTGACACTTAATATGTGGTAATAACACATTCATCTGATGTATTGTTTTTTCCTGAAAGCTCATTTCTATTTTGAGTAGCATGAGAACTAAGAGACTTAAGATAGTGTCTTGAAATGAAGAGATACAATGATTAATACTGAGATAAATACATATACATAATTTAAAGCTAAGATATTAAAAATGGCCTTAGTTCAATGTAAACTGTCCAAAATTTAAATCAGTCATTGAGTTGATCATTTTATATATAATTACTTTCTTAGAATATTGGCTATTTATTGTTTCTAAATCATGGAGATAATATTTCTCATTGAAAAATGATTTTTTTCAAAAACCATAAAATAACTCAGAATTATACTTGAAAATCTCTTAAAAAAAAAAAAATATATATATATATATATATATATATATATATATATATATATATATATATTATCGATTTTTTTATAGAGAGAAAGGGAGAGGGATAGAAAGTTAGAAATACCGATCAGCTGCCTCCTGCACACCCCGTACTGGGGATGTTCCCACAACCAAAGTACACGCCCTTGACCAGAATCGAACCTGGGACTTTTCAGTCGACACGCCGATGCTCTTTCCACTGAGCCAAACCAGTTTTGGCTTGAAAATCTCCTTTATAATGAGTTAGGAATTCAAAATTCAAAATTCTTCCACATCATATAAAATGAATCTTGTTAAATTGTACATTCCAAGGGCATTTAGTGTACTCATAGTGTTATATAACTACCAGCTCTATCTAGTTTTAAAGTTTTTCATCATCCAAGATGAACTCTCCATATTATTAATCAATTAATTGCCCTCCCCCTTCCCCAATCATCGATATCACCACTAATCTGCTGACTGTCTCTATAGATTTGTCTATTATAGATATTTTAATAAAGAATAAGCTTACTTTGATTTAGGAGCTTTCATAGCTTCTGCCATAATTCAAAATCTGCCTATAAAGGCAGCCTTGAAGAATATCTATGATAAGTGGATAAGCAACTTTATTTAAATCAACCAATTGATAACCAGTTAATACATACATTAAAAAGAGCCATTGGGACAAAAATATGACTGCAATTATTGGCAAATCAATTGAGTATAATGAGATGTTAGCCAACACTTATTATGCATGTTCTTATATTCATTAACCAATATTACTAACATATACTAATAGGCAGATGTCTGAAAAGACCATTGAATATTATGTAAAGCTTTGAAACAGCCAGCACTCAGATGACAAGCACTTCTAATCTATGTTTATGCCAGATGGCTTGCTATTTTATTAGTCCCAGACTAATTATTTTAAAGATAGGTGCCTCTTTCCATTATAATATCTTAAAATATGCATGTATCTTCAGGAAGTGAAGGACATAATTTCAGACAGGATTTAAAAATTCATTTTAGAATGAATAAAAGATTGTATTATAATTATAAATTCAAGTGTCAAAATATTTTAATAGGAAGACAGTTCAAGCTCAACCTCCAAATAAAAATATAAATAACTAAAAAATGATATTTTTAATAATAATTTAAAGACAACTGAAAAACAAAATGGAAAGAATGATGTAAAAAGCAGATAGGTTTCTTTAGCTTCATAGTGAGTTATTAACAGTGGAAGAGTTAAAATGAATAAAACACCACAGACCCTTTCCTCCAGGCCTATCTGCCTGGATGACAGATATCTGGATGGGTTGTTCTTCTTTTTGTCTTCCTTATCAGTGCCACATTCTAGCTGAGGGCATTTATGACCAAGCATCCACTAGAACTCTCTCCAGTTTTATTTAACTCCACAACAATTGTCGTATATATGAATGATATGTAGTTTATATAAAAATACACACAAACTTTATTTTTGAATAATTTGAGACAGAAAAGCTCAAAGTTCTTTTTTCTGGTCTTTCTCCCATCACCAGTTTCCTCTAATGTTATTCACAGTAAGCATTTATTTGTCAAAATTAAGACCTTAACTTTAGTACAATACTATTAACTAACCCAACAATTTTCAATATTTTTCATCTCATGGCACACATAAACTAATTACTAAAATTCTGCAGCACACCAAAAATATATTTCTTGACTATATGAAAAAAATAGATGTACTTTTGATTGCTTTGCATAAAAATATAGTAATTACCTACCCTTTTTGCTCCAAAGTGACATTTTAAAAAGTCAGATGCCTTTATATAAGGACTTCTGGTGCCAAGAATTAACCAATCAGGTGCAACCTTATTATGCATCATGCCCAATGAGATGTAACTCTATTATATGACCTATATATTTATGGCTTAAACAAGGCATTAACAACCGAAGGATATTGTTTTGTTGGCTGTTGTTATTTTTTCTTTGACAATCTTAGGGAAAAGGGGTCAGTGTCCCTAATTAATAGTCACACATTACATGTTTTAAAAATTCTTGCAGTACACTGGTTAAATATTGAAATTACTGAACTAAACCATAGAAGTATTCAGTTTACTCTAGTTTTTCAACTACCATCCCTCTTTTTGTTCCAAGATCCAATCCACGTTACTGACACTTTTAGATACATTGTCTCCTTAGTCCTTCCCATCTCTGATATCATCTTAGTTCTCCTTGTTTTTCATGACCTTCACTCAGCCTTTGGAAAATTTGGTCTGACATTATTTTTGCCCTTCAATTTGGGTCTTCTTGATGTTTAGACTAGGGCTATGATGTGGGATGAGGTGGGGGACAGCAGGGGAGAAGACCACAGACATAAAGAGTTATTTTATACCATCATTCCAGAGACATGTAGTACCAACCTGACTAGCCACTGATGGGATTAACCTTGAATATGTGGGGAAAGTGATTTCTCACAGATTTATTGTCACTAATTTCTCCTTTCTATGTTCTATTCAAGTTTCTACATCCTGCCCATAGTCTAAGGCAGTGATTCTCAACCTTTCTAATGCTGTGACCTTTTAATACAGTTCTTCATGTTGTGGTGACTTCCAACCATAAAATTATTTTTGTTGCTAACTCATAACTGTAATTTTGCTACTGTTATGAATCATAATGAAAATAACTGTGTTCTCCAATGGTCTTAGGTGACCCTGCTAGCGGTTCTCAGCCTGTGGGTACTCTCCAGTAATGTGACTGCAATGTCACAGTTTGCCTTCAGAACTTAGTTGTAAGTTACTTCCAATGTGAAATCCTATTTGCAGTTTCTAAAGATTTTAAACAAAACCCAATTACCTCCCTAACCTGGTCAGAAGTTTCTACCCAATGGGAGAGGTTAGCTGGGCAGCCTAGCCCAGATTACTCTCCTCCCCCCAATCTCCAATCACTGAGCTGGGGGCAAGGGAAGTTCTAAGGCGGACTCCCCTAGGCTGCCTGTGGGACAGGATCACTTGCCCAGTTGCAGGCCCTTCTGAGGATGAGACCCTGAGGCTATAGGTGTATGTGTGGGATCTCTCTGTAGGGGTGCAGCCGCCTCCTAGGCTGACACCCCAGGCTGCCACTGGGAGGGGATCGCTCCTTAGGGGTAAGGTGCTTCCAAGGCTAAGATCCCAGACTGCAGGTATGTGTGGAGGATTACTCTGTGGGGAGTGAATTTTTTTTTTTTTTTTTATAAAGGGTCAGGAGGGCTTTGGGGCAGCATTCTGCCTCTCAGCTGCAGCCCTCCCTGGGATTGGGGACTCCAGCGGGGCTGAGACTGGGTGCCATCATCTTGTGGCTATGGGTGCCGCCATTTTTGTCATAGAGTGATGGTTAATTTGCATATTACTCTTTTATTAGATTGGATGTGTGTGTGTGTGTTTGTTGGCTTGTTGGTGTATTTAGCACGTCCGTACATCCTAGCAGGCTAAGATACCACAGGCTCATCTTGAATTTCCCCTGTTCCAGATCTAGAATCATCCATTTATCTGGAGAGCCTGGTTCCCTATATAACAGTTTTAATTAATTACCTTCTATTTCTTCATGTAAGTTTAATGTGAGTAAAATTTTTGTCTTTTCACCTGCTGTATTGTCAGTGCTAATAACAATGTTATCAGCATGCAATAATAATGTAAAACAGGTGAATGAACATAAACAAAATTAAGTTAACACTACACTTAATCATAAACACAGTTTTAAAATGTTTTTCATCATTTTTCCTCAAAGAAAATTCCTCAAAACAAACAAACAAAAAACTGACCAGAAAATATAGACCATCATGAAATTACCTTTCTTAGATGGTTTTTTTTTATAATAACTAAGACTTTAAAGAATGTGACTAATGTTGCTAAGGTGTTCTTTTTTCTGGCCTTTCTCCCGTCACCAGCACCACATCTTCTAATTGAGCTGAGAGCATGGCCATTGCTGCAAAAAAAACTCTCATTTTTTTTTAACCTAAACATTCTTTTGTAATATTTCTTTACAGCTAATATGCTTTCTTGATCTATTATACTTTTTATTGCTTTGATGAAACCTAAGATGTTATCCTAGAATTCATTATTGGACATCTGTTTAGGCCAAACATTTGATTCCTTTTCAACATTAAAATAAAATAGGAGGGAAACAAAAGGAGAGAAATAAAGGGGGAAAGGAATCAGGAAAAACAATTAGACCTTATTTCCTTTACTTCGTGGTTTGAAAGTGTTACAATGGTTCCAATCTATTAACCTTGAGTATTCTGATCACTATTCTTTAAAGATTTGGTCACCACACACATTGAACACATGCCACGTTTCTCCTCACTCAGAAACTCTATAACGTTCTAATTGAATGTTTTTCAAAGTCATATCAGCCAATACAGTTTAATCTTTTGAATTATGCAACACTAAGTTTACTGTCAGGAACTTACATAAAAAGTAACTGAAAACTGAGAAGCCACTAAAATGGAAATCTTATTTATCAATGCAATTGTTATTCCAGCACAAATCCCCCGACTGTATCAGGTGCTGTCATGCCACGGAGGGGTTTGTTTTTTGGATGATGGAGATGATATATATGATAGAAACTGAATAAAGAGATGCATTCGCATACCGGGAAATGCTGATTCCAAAATTGCTTTTCAATCACAATTTTCACATTCTATCCATAATCTCAGTGTGTGATAGAACCGTAGTCATTGTGGTTTAATTTCTTTCAGTAAATACTTGCATTTCTCACAAAACACATGAATTTTGTCAATATTTTAGACTCAGTTTGTGCTATATGGTGATAAATGAATGATTGGCTAACATTAAGAAAATTTGAAATAATTCTAAAATATAACACAATATTTTAAACTTTGAAATCATTATTCTAAAACGAAAGTATATACTTTTCATATACTACTTTCTTAACCTCTGGGTAGAAAAATGCACTAACAGGCTCAAAACTGAGGAAAGTCTTACTAAATGTATAAAGCTTTTCTATTCTAAGTAAGTATTGACATTGTTTGTTATGAAAGTGTCTTTTCTGCCTCCTCTTATATTATCTTTAACAGGATTGGAGAGCAATTAATTCCATGGGATCAGAATGTAACATCCATCAGTGATGGATGGAGTGTGTGAAAATATTTCACCAGCACTGTGTACCACATGGATCACTGTGTCCTAAACTTTATAGTGGAAAGTTTATCCAACCAAGACTTAAGTTACTATGTATTTAAACAGACTTATTTTTCCTTTTGAAAATACGTGGGTTCTTGTCTGCACTCCAGCCACACTCTACACATAGTATAGCTGCATTTCTTGACTACTTTTTTTGAAGGGTGCTTCACAGAAAGTTTCTGAATAATCCAATTAGAAGTTATTCAAGTAAAGATGAATAAAATATTCATTAGCATTTGAAATGATAGCTGATTTTACCTTGGTATTTTTATTATTATTCTGGGGCAGTAGGAATGACATACTATTTTCTATGAGATTTGTTGCTATTATTTTCTTAGATAATTCAGTTTGCTTTTGATGATGTATTGTATTTATGTGTGGGAATATGTATAAGAGTGTTTAATGAGTATTTATTTTCTTACCCCATATTAAATTTTGGTAACTTCATTACTGACTTCAGTATAAAATATAGGAGTTATGTAGCTGTAAATACCTGTAACATTCTAAAGATCCATCATGCAATGTTATTAAAGCCAAATTAGGCTACTAAAATATTTGCATTATATTAAAAAAAAACTTATAACGTGAAGACTTTTAAAAATAGCTATACAATATGATGGAAGATAATATCATATAGAATCCTAGATAATATTCTTATTTGTTAATTTAATGGCTGATATTTTAAATTCTAAAGGTAAATGAAAATTGACTAAGTAATATAATACAAAATGATATGAGGTGGAATTGATCAATATCGGTATTGATATTGATACATATCTGAAAGTTTAACACATACACATGCGAAACATTTTTAAGTAATAACATAGAGAGTCTATGCATTCTGAGTGTTTAGGTAAAGCTGAACATATTTAAAAGAAGAATAGTTTTCAGCATATTTTTTTTTTTAGAAAAGAGTAAAAATACTTCAGAGGGATACATTCAATGTTTTCATAAATTAAAAAATAATTAATAACTTCTCCATTGCATGTACTATCTTTCCTCTCTACAATATAAAGGTCAAGGTAGTGGTTCTGTAATAATATGTACTAAGTGAATACTTGCCTAAAAACAAATGTTAATGCATCTGCTACTTCACAAAGAATTTTCTCACAGATTAATTTATGCCAGTTTTCTATAATTATTTTAGAATTCAATATAATGTTACTGATTCTTTCATGTTGCAATGCAGTTTGTTCTATATATGTCTCTACAATATCTGAGCTTGTGGGAGAGGGGAACAACACTGTACTTGCATTGCATAGGGGAGAGTTTATCCATCCAAGACTTAAAGATTTGTTCAATATTTCCTTGCATACTGATATCTATAATAATAAAAGTGTAATATTCTAATTAGACTGGATATCTTGCTGGACAGCCTTTCGGATGACCTTCTGGACAAAGCCATGGTGGCAGGGACTGAGTCGCTTGCATGAATTTCGTGCATCGGGCCTCTAGTTCTTTTTATAAGGCATAGGGGTTTGATTTAGAAATGATTATTCTCTTATTAAGTAAATTGAAGAAAAAAATATAAATAAATAGCATAAACAAGGTAGATGTAGAAGAGCAGGGAAAAGGGAAGGCACAGGTGGGAAGTGGATTATTGCAGGTAATAATTTTCAATGTTTCTCTGTCTATATCTTCTTAGTGATTTAATTATGTCCTTTTTTAGATTTAAACATTTAACTACTTAAAACTCTGTGACTATTTTTTACCTGGTTGAAGGAGGTGGGAATTGTTATAGCTATTGCTGGAAAAGGAAGACAATCACCAATTAATGCCCCTTTTGGACTTTCCCTTTCCACCTACTGGCCTGGTTATCCTTTCCTCATAGTTTTCCCTAACTGTGAAAATAAGAGATGTTAAATGTCCTAAGTCTAAATTTCTTTAACTCTTCACAAATTATTTTGTTGTTTCTGAAAATCACATATTTTTTGAAATCAGTTTTCACAAGTGAAAAATGAGAGGGATTGAACATCACTTCTAGGATATATCATTCGATTTTAGTTGTAACTCAGGGAGGTTATAAATGCAACGAAACCTTTTTCTGTGTGTTTGTTTTAGCAGAACCCTTCAGGTGAAGTCTAGTTTGGGTTCTACATTCAAGTAGCAGGGCAGTGATTTCAGAGCATTTCAATCCATAAGTAGGGGATCACTCCATCAGCTAGAGCTCAGATATAGATAAAAGAAACCATTCTAATTCAGAATGGATTTTATTATTTGGGACGAGATACTTACAGCATTGTTCAAAATGTTGGAAGGGCAGATCTTCGGTTGGCCTTCTATTGGGTCGGCAGCTAAGTAATTGCGGATTTTTTAAAGAAAATCAAAGACAATTTTTTCATGGAACTAAATAACTTTATTCTGTAATGTATTGCCCATTTTGATCAATGACCTTTTGCCATCTTTCAGGCAGCATCATAATCCCACGTTCAAAAAACTTCTGGTTTTTATTAGCAAAAAACTGAATCAGGTACGATTTGACATCATCATCATTATTGAAATTTTTACCATTCAAGGAGTTTTGTAAAGATCGAAACAAAAAGTAATCAGATGGTGCAAGGTCAGGACTATATGGTGGATGTGGCAAAACATCCCAACCAAGCTCCATTAATTTTTGCCGAGTGAGCAAAGATGTGTGTGGCCTTGCATTGTCATGATGGAATACAACACCTTTTTGATTTGTCAATTCGGGCCGCTTTTCTTCAACTGCATTGTTTAATTTCGTTAGTTGTTCAATGTAGACATCAGAATTGATCGTTCGGTTGGGTGGTAAGAGTTCAAAGTAGACAATTCCTTTGTAATCCCACCAAACTGATAACAAAACCTTCTTTTGATGAATACCAGCTTTTGATGTTGTTTGAGTTGGTTCACCTGGCCTGCTCCACGATCTTTTCCGCTTGATATTGTTGTAAACAACCCATTTTTCATCGCCAGTTATCAGTCGTTTTAAAAATGGATCATTTTCATTACGTTTCTTTAGCAAATCGCAGCTGCTAATGCGTTGCGTTAACTGTGATTCTTTCAGTTCGTGAGGAACCCATGTATCGAGTTTTTGAACATAGCCAAGTTGTTTTAAGTGATTTTCAATGCATGTATGTGATACATGAAGCTTCTCTGCAATCTCACGTGTTGTACTGTGACAGTCCGAATTGATTATTGCTTTGATTAGGGCGTCATCAACTTCAACTGGACGACCAGAGCGTTTTTCATCTTTGAGTGAAAAATCACCAGAACGAAATTTGGCAAACCAATTTTGACACTGCCGTTCTTTTAAGGCTTCGTCACCATAAACAGCACATAACTTTTTATGAGCTTGCGATGCGTTTTTCCCTTTGCGGGAATAAAAAAGCAAAATATGACGAAAATGTTCCTTTTGATTTTCCATTTTTCAACGAACGCCAAACGAAAACTACAAAACAGATCAAAAAACTTTTTTTACTGATTAACAGCTGAATAGCCAACTATCAAATAACAAAATGTGTTTTACATTTGTACTACGTCTGCAAACCTAAAAATTCAACTGAAGCCATATATACGTGGAATCCGCAATTACGTAGTTGCCGACCCAATATAATGCCATGGCAGAACTGGTCTAAACAGGGAGCTGTGACCTCTGTTGTAATAAAAAAGCTCTTCTAATCAGAATTGTCAAACACACTGTTGGCTCTACAAATAAACCTTACCTGCAATGTGAAGATTGGGGGTGATCACTCAGAATTTTGGTCTGCACAGCACCTGTCCACTTGCATTATAAATTGATAGCTCCTCACTTTTTCTTGCATCTGGATTCAAGTCTTACATAAATACCTTCTAAATGAATTCCAATCTACTAGTACATGAGCAGGAGCCTAGAAATTGCAAATTTGGTTCTCTTGTAAATTCAGTCCAGCAATGTACACTCGAAGTTTCAACAAATATTAGACAAACTAATTTACCATATTAAGTCTTTGACTTAATAGAGTGCTTAATAAAGTAATAATAATAATCTTAACTTTAAAATAAAATTTTATTTTTAATCTTATTTCTATTTATACCAAAATTAAAAATCTTATCTTTTGAAAATAATGGGCCACCTGTTTGCCTCAATTTCCTGAACTAAAATATTGTACCTTTGTACATACCAAATATATAGTACCTAGAGGCCCCTTGCAGGAAGATTCCTGCAATAGGGCTTTCTTCTGTGGCCTCTGCTGCCCTTCCAGCCCTGCCTGCTTCCCTCCCTTCTCCCCAGCCCCACCTGCTTGCCTGCCTTCTCTGCTGCCCTGCTTGCTTGCTTCACCGCAGCTTCTCTCTCTTCTGTAGCACTTGGCTTTTTTCTATGCTGTCTTCAGTCTTCTCTGTGGCCTGGATATGCAAATTAATCGCCATCTTGATTGGGTTAATTTGTGTACTAACCCTGATTGGCTGATGAGCGAGGCTTGTTGGTGTAGGGAAGGTACGGTCAATTTGCATGTTTCTCTTTATTATTAGAGAGGATAAGACTTAGCTCCCGGCCATGACTAGAAGTATTTTAGATGCAATCTTCTGGAAAACAAATTGGTTTCAAACAGCTACGGATGAGTATTGGGTCGTATGTCAGTCTTCTCTTTGCAAAGCAACTCAGAGTGTGTTTGAACCCTATGTGGAAAAGAGAAGGCCCTGGCTCAGTAGCTCCATTGTTAAAGCATTGTCAGAAAAGCCAAGGATGCAGGTTAAATCCCCTGTCAGAATAAACAAATGAATCATAAATAAGTGGAACAACAAATCAATGTTTCTCTAGCTATATCTCTCCTTTCATCTCTCTCTCCAAAAATCAACAAATTAAAAAGAAAATAAAAATAGAAGGATTAAAAAAAAAAAGATAATCAGGGGATGAGGACAAATATGTGATGCCTTAATCAATAAAGAAATTAAAAAAAAATAAAAAAGAACAGCAAAATGAAAAAAAGACATTAAAATGATAATTTAGAAATATAATTTTTAAAATATAAATTATTAACCCAAAATGGAAGAAAACAAACAGCAAAATGACAAAATCAAAAGAGTTAAAAATATTAGCCATATTTAAATATAAATTTAAATACATTATTATAAATTCTAATTTAATAAGTTTTATTAAATATAAAAATATAAAAACTTATTAAATTAGAATTTATAATAATGTAAGAGAGTTATTTTCATAGTCACTGGTAATGATAAAAATAGAAAGTTTAGTACAAAGCTATTCACAATATGTAATATATTCTGGACAAATACATTTTGAAAGTATCTCAATCTACAAAAGGAACATCTTTGCTGTGACTTATGCAGGTGAAAAAATGTGATTTTAAGTTCTTATTGACATAAATAACCTAAAGAGATGATAAAGTACTTTGTTGACAGCCGTCCGAAGACATTGCTTTTATTTTCATGCATCTCAGCAGGAAACTTATAAATCAAAGAAGGCAATTCTCTCGCTTAAAATAGAGATGTTTAGTAAGCATTTGTGAGAGAGAAGGGTGGGCTGGAATTGTATTCCACCTGGCTTTTCTTAGCAAGGAAACTGTTGCCATCTATTTTTACGTGAAATAGTAAAACTCTAAAAGAACAAGGACTCAGATTAGTATGAAATCTTAAAGTATCAGTCTCACGCCTCAAAGCCTACTATCTCTTGTCTCATGATATATAGAGACAATTGATTAGAATTTTATTTCTACTTCTGTAACAAAACCAATACTCTCATTTTAGGGTAAACATATTTAAAACTCATGAAGGAGAGGGGAAGCAGGAGGACCATTTAATTATGTATTTAACCACAGCAAATGTTCATGTGTTAATATAAAAAGAGACAGGTTTATGTGGAAGAATGAAGACACTGCTGATGAAGCTAGAGTTATTAATTTGTATGTTTGCTTGTTTTTATGAGGTTTGTACACTTCAAAGTTGGGTAAGAGGGTAAACATGCTCAATAGAGAGAACCTTCAGATACTCCACATTTCTTTTGTTTAAATTCCTTCAAAAAATATACAAGAAGATTTTCCCCCCCTAACAGATAAACAAATCCCAAATTCTCAGTATTTTACAATAGAGAACATATACTAGGTGTATTGGTTAGTAATGTGGATTTTATAATAAAAGAAATCACTATAATTTCAAGAGAAACAACAAAAGTGCTTTATTCAAAGTAATGTCTATCACTAGCTACACATTTCCCCACCTTTCAGGTAATTTGTGGATATCTTCCCAATAGAACTTTACTTGTTTTGAGGGAAACCATTCAGAGACCCAATTTTCCACTTCTTTTTATGTTTTGAAGTGCTGCTCAGAAAGTGTGTGTGTCATTGATCAGAACAAGTAGTCATTTGAAGGAGCAAGGTCTGGTGAATACAGCAGGTGGGTTAATACTTTCCAGCAAGATATTTTAATGTGTCTTTCACTGGTTTTGAAGTGTGTGATGGTGCATCTTCATGAAGCAAAATTACTTTGCCTTGTCTTCTGACACATTCTGGTCCTTTCACAATCTAAGTATGGTTCAAATTGATTATGTGTTGTCAGTAGCGATCAGTGTTAACAGTTTCACTTGGTTTTAGAAGCTCATAATACACCACACCTTCCTGATCCCACAAAATGCAGAGCATTGTTCTTTTTCCGAAGAAATTTGGCCTTGCAGTTGATGTTGTGCAATTAGGATGCTCAAAATAAATCCACTTTTCATCACCAGTCACAATTTGATGGGGGAAAAAATAACAACTTTTGCTGGGACCGGTTTGGCTCAGTGGATAGAGCATGGGCCTGCAGACTGAAAGGTCCCGGGTTCGATTCCGGTCAAGGGCATGTACCTTGGTTGCGGGCACATCCCCAGTAGGGGTGTGCAAGAGGCGGCTGATCGAAGATTCTCTCTCATCGATGTTTCTAACTCTCTTTTCCTCTCTGTGAAAAATCAATAAAATATATTTAAAAAAAGAAAAAAAAAAGAAAAAAACAACTTTCTTTTGTATTGAAGCAAGATTTTACTGATAACTTTTCATTTTTCCATTTGTCTTGTTCAGTTGATGTGGCATCCATTTTCCTTTTTTTTTTTTTTAAATCTTTCCCATTGGTTGTAAATGATCAGAATTTGTTTGCTGAGCAATGTTTAATCCTTCTGCAAGTTGTTTTTGAATTTGACACTCAACTTCATCCAATAATGCTTGTAACTGGTTGGCCTTCAAACTTTTTCAGTTGACCTAGACATTCTTTGTCTTTCACATCAAAACCATCACTTTTAAAACATTTAAACCAGCGTTCATAAATAGCTTGAGATAGAGCATGTTCACCATAAGCTTTCCAAAGTATTCAGCAGCACTTTTCTTCAAAATAAAGTACTGAATTATGACTTCCCTCAAATGCTGCTTTTCTTGGCATGAAATTCGACACTTGTTAGCGTAAAAATATCCATGATGTTAACAGCTTCAGCAATTTTGACTTATGAAGTTTTGAATCTTGTTGTCAATACAACAAAATAGCATATATATCAAATCACATATATGTTAACATATGTATAACTCCATCTATTGAAAAAATCCACATTATTACTGCTTTACCTGGTATCATGCTTAGATTAAACCAAGCACATCTCCTTGTTGATGTGTCCAGCATAATGTAAAAATTAACTTAATACTTCTGAAAATCCAATAATAAAATTAGATGGTTTTCTCCAATGTACTGTAGCAAAGTTGAGGGAGAGATTGGCCAAGTGCCAGGAAATACTATTAGTGACAGAGCAAGGATTTGACACCCTTGCCTCTGATGATTGGGCTTCTCTCAATCATTGCGTTATATCGCCTCCAGAATATTGATGATCCAAAGTGATCTTTAGTATTACCACCCACAGGAGATAGAAATTTGAAATTGAAACATTTCTGATTTCTTGGGAATATATTGTTGTCTTTAAATTATGTTTAAACAATTCTTTTGAACTTTCTAGTCTAAAATTATTCTCTTAATTAAAATAATACAGTTTTTCAGATATATGTATATCTTTTTCCTTTTATACATTTTCTAAAATTTTAGATTTTAAAATATATTAGAAATTAAAATATATAGGTGCCTTAAAGTTGATTGTTAAGACGGAATGCCTCCCCAAATATAAGCATAAGTTAAATATGCCAGGATATTACAAATGAGCCATCTACCTAACAAAAGAGTAACATGCTAATTGACTGTACATTCACAACACCCACCAGCCAATCAGGAGTAAGTATGCAAATTAACTCAACAAAGCCACTCCAGGCTGGAGCAGAAAGGTGGCTTTGGCCAGAGCAGAGGTGGTACCAGCATCCAGGGGAAGAAAGCGCACTCTTGCACAAATCTTTGTGCATCAAGCCTCTAGTATTTAAGATATAATATGTGTTTAATGTATATTGCATATTGTATATTACATATTATATGTGTACTAGAGGCCCAGTGCACGGAATTTGTGCACAGGGGAGAGGGTAGTGTCCCTCAGCCCAGCCTGCACCCTCTCCAATGTTGGACCCCTCAAGGGATGTCTGCCTGCCTGTTTAGGCCCGATCCCAGATCTGGCCTAAATGGTCAGTCAGACATCGTTCTCATAATCCAGGATTGCTGGCTCCCAACTACTCACCTGCTTGCCTTCCTAATTGCCCCTAACTGCTTCTGTCTACCAGCCTGATCACCCCCTAACCACTCCCATGCCAGCCTGATTGATGTCTAATGCTCTCCTGCCAGCCTGTTTGTCCCCAACTTTCCTCCTCTGCTGGGCTGGTCATCCATAACTGCTCCCAACTTGATTGCCCCCAACTACCCTCTCTTGAAGGTCTTGGTGCCTCACAACTGCCCTCCCCTGCTGGCCATCTTGTGGTGGTTATCTTGTGTCCACATGGGGGCAGATATCTTGATCGTGTGTGTTGAAGTGATGGTCAGTCTGCATATTACTCTTTTATTAGATAAAATAGAGGCCTAGTGCATGGGTGGAGGCCAGCTGGTTTGCCCTGAAGGGTGTCCAGGATCAGGGTGGGTGTTCCCTTGGGGCATGGAGCACCCTAGATGAGGAGCCTATGGTGGTTTGCAGGCCAGCTATGGCCCCCTGCGACCAAAGCAGAGACCCTGGTAACCGAGGTTTATTTCTTTTCTACAATTAAAACTTTGTAGCCTGAAGCAGAGCCAAGCCTTCTGCTTCCTCCATGGTGGCAGGGGATTTATTTATCTTCTATAGTTGAAACTTTGTAGCCTTAAGTAGAGGTCTGAGCCAGCCAGGGTGTGGGGAAAGCTTGGCTTCTTCTATCGCCTGGGAAACCCAAGCCTCCCTCCTGCTTTCTCCTTGGCTATGGCCATCTTGGTTGGGTTAATTTGCATACTTGCTCTGATTGGCTTTTGGGCATGGCTGTGTGGGCGTGGTTTCTGGGTGTGGCTAGTGTAGCGGAATGATAGTTAATTTCCATATTATTCTTTATTAGATAGGTTAATGTATAATATTTATAATCTTCATTCAAATTATAAGGTTTTTTTAAAAAAATATAGTCTTAGAATCTCTTAAAGGAAAAGTAGGTAATCTTCATATTTTAAAAAATGAATAGCTGTCATTCTGATGCATATTGGAGTTTAGAGCTACTAATTAAGATTTCATATTAATAATAAAATATTTGTTGTCTGTCTACCTTATGTAAGTCTGGTACTAAGCAATGGGCATGGAAAAATGTAATTTACCTTAAGAGGTATTTTATTCTTTTAAAAAAGGAGGAAATGTGAAGTCAAAATTATAACAAACACTAGAGGCCCAATGCCTGAAGATTCAACTCTGGGAGGTGATCAAGCCAGGATGGGATGGCAAGGGCCATTGGGGTAAGCCGACCAGCAGGGGGCCAGTTGGAGGTGAGCAGGCCATCATTGGGAGTCAGTTGGAGGTGATCAAGACAGTGGAGGTACAGTTTGGAGTGAGCAGGCCAACAGGGGGTCTGTTGGGGGTGAGAAGGCCAATGGGGAGGGAAGATGGGAGAAAGCAGGCCAGCAGGGAGGGCAGTTGGGGTGAGGAGGCTGGCACAAGGGGCAGTTGTGGGTGAGCAGGCTGGCGGGGTGGGGGGCATTTGAGGGTGAGCAGGCTGGCAGATATAGTGTTTAGGGGCAATCAGGCAGGCAGGCAGGTGAGCGGGATTGTAAGAGGGATGTCTGACTGTCGGTTTAAGCCTGATCCCTGTAAACTGGCAGTAGGACATCCTTCGAGGGGTCCCAGATTGGAAAGGATGCAGGCCAGGCTGAGGAACATCCCCTTACCGTGCATGAATTTCACACACTGGGCCACTAGTAATAATAATAATTAAGGTCACATTTTACTTGGATTATATACTTAATTAACAAAGTATTACATTTTGTTTAAAGATGTTTTTTACCTGCTTGTCTCTTTATGTAATTGCATTGGATATATTTTATTACCTCCTTTTATAATTTTTTTCATAATGAGAAGGTATTAAATAAATTAATAATAAATGAATATTCCTTACATTAAGCAAATGTTCCACCATAAATTTCCAGGATTAGAAATAAGTAAAAAATAAAAATATTACATGTCAAAGCTGAATATTTGTGTTGTAAAGTTACAGATGATTTTTATGCTTATCTTTAATTTTTGAGTTCTTTTTTCTAAAGTAAAAAAACAAAATAAAAACAAAAAAACTACTTCTGTAAAAAAAAAATACAAGTTTTTATATGAATCAATTATTCAATACATACTACAAAGAATTAAGAATTATAAAACTTCTATTAAAGCTCCAAATTGAAATTTACCTGCAAAGCATTAGTTGTGTTTCTTTAGCAAAGATACAAGTTCCAGTTCTAATAGGTAAACATGCCTCAAACAAAGAGAAAGAACAATAACAATATCAAAGAAAAAAAAAAAAAGGAAAATTCCTTCTAGGATAAGCTCTTGGTAAAATTCTGTCTTTACAAGTTATTGTGTTTAGCCTACTTTCAATGTAATAAAAGGTGCATATCATTGTTAAAGAAGATATATTTTATCAGCAAATGCTGTAATTAGAAATGATAAATTTCAAGGATTCTGTATTTAAATTAGAGTATAGAAAAGGGGGAACTCATGGTTATAGAGGAACTTGACCAATTCATCACATCTACTCAGAAGTTGTCATAAGATTTATGATAACTTAAACATGGAGGTTTGATCCATGTACTTATTACTGCTTTTTGCTGAAACTAAATATCAGTGATGCTCAACGATTTCTTCTAAACAACAGGAAAACTTTAGCAATTATTCCTCATCCTTTGAATATAGTGAAAAAGGAACAAATGAATTTCTCCAGGTGTGCTGGTAGCTTAATTTGGTTCATGTAACTAAAACTGAAGCTCTTTATGCATATAATGCCACCTGTAAATAGAAATATAGACAATGTATACAAATTACCTGTTATAACTGAATTCAAAGACTCATCTTTTTTTAATGTTATGTCCCACAATGGGAATAATTTGAATTAATTTAAATTTATATTGTTAACATATTTACTTGCTTGTTATAGAATCATAATATGTGCTATTAACTAAAAGGATCTCCTTCTTAAGAAATTTCAGTTTGTTTCTTCATTAAACAGAAGTAAAGAAAGCATTTCTTCCATAGAAGGAGTATGGTGAGATAGAGTTTTCTACTAACAACTCTCAGGATTAATCACACAGTAGATTATGAGAGAAAGATACAAATAGTAAAGTGATAACAAAGTGAGTTAGTGGGGCTTATGTTCTAACCAATTACTAAAACTATAATAGGAGCCCTCAAGTGATGTCCTGCTGACGGCTTAGGCCCATTCCCCCTGTGGGAGCAGGCTTAAATCACAGTCTGGCCTTCCTCTGCAGGTCGATCAGTGGAAGGCACCACCCCTATCATCCCACTGCATCAACATGGACTCTGATCCCGTCACCATATATAAATGATAACTTTCTTTAGGCATTTTCATGATTTCACTTTCATAGGATATGACCTTTCTTTCTTTCTTTCTTTCTTTCTTTCTTTCTTTCTTTCTTTCTTTCTTTCTTTCTTTCTTTCTTTCTTTCTTTCTTTCTTTCTTTCCTTCCTTCCTTCCTTCCTTCCTTCCTTCCTTCCTTCCTTCCTTCCTTCCTTCCTTCCTTCCTTCCTTCTTTCTTTCTTTCTTTCTTTCTTTCTTCTTTCTTTCTTTCTTTCTTTCTTTTTTCTCACCTGAGGATATGTTTCTATTGATTTTTTAGAGAGTGGGGAAGATAAAGGGAAAGAGAGAGAAACATCAATTTGAGAGGGACACTTTGATTGGTTGCCTCCTGCATGAACCCACACTTGGCCCCAGCCAGGGAGGAGCCTACAACCTACGTACACACTTTTCAGCAGAATTGAACCCAGACCTTGTGGTCCACAGGCTGAGGCTCTATCCCCTGAGCCAAACCAGCTAGGACATGATATGACATTTCTTAGCCCCTCTAGCGATGGACCTTCATTTTTTCCTCCAGGAATGAGGTGGAAAAACCCTAAATCACCTTCTTGGATTCTTATTACCCAGGTTATTAAGAACACTGCGAGTGGTGTACAGGGAGCTTAGCCAATGAGCTGTAAGAAAAGGTGTTTCCTCTGCAGCTCATATGCAGAGATGGACCTGCTGGGGTGCTGTCTCCCACTGGTGGTGGCCTGGGCACGCCCCCCCCCGCCTCTCCACTCCTGCTCCGCGGCTTGCTGGGGCGCTGTCTCCTGCAGCTGTGCCTGGGCAAGCACCCCTGTCTCTCCGCTTTCTTGGCTGCTGGGGCCAGGTAGCATGAAGGTTTGAGCACACCCACCTGCCTCTCCACTCTGGGGCTGTGCCATCTATGGCTTGCCTCACAACACAAGCAGTCCCCTCCTGCCCATCTGCAGGCGCAACCTCCTCCTGAGCCAGTCATGACTGTTATGGTGTACCAGCTAATTGGTATATTACCTTTTTATAGATAATAGATAGACGATGATGATAGATAGAAAGGTACATAGATAGGTAGATGGGTGCTAGATAGATAGTGCCCTGCCCAAGAGCTAGGTTCCTTCTCTTGACATCTTTGGTCCATTTCATGTAACACCTAATAGTACGCTATTGACAGTCATGTCATCAACTTACTTTTCCCAGGTATTTAAAGATGTCATTAGGCCTTAGGCTTTTTTGTAGTAAGGAAGGAAGTATGTTTGGGTAATTTTTCTCATGTCATATTTGGCAGCCTTTCTGTTAAATTACTGCAATATTCTCATTGGCCATATATCAATGAAACTTGAAGGAATTGGATCAGTACTATAGATATTTCAGTAAAAATGGGCTTTAAGATTAAAGAAAAAGGTCCAAACTCACAGACATAACAATTACTTTTAAATGGCTTTCCTTCATGGCATTTAAATATATGAAAATGGAAAAAGAAAAAGTTAGTATCAGAGATATATTCATATATATGTGTGTGCATATGTACAGAAATGAAATGAATCAAAAGAAAAAAATAAGCAATACATGAAAACTTTGAAAATTAGGAAAATGAACAGAAATTTTTTTTAAAAGGGAAGAAGACAAAGGTAGCAAATAATGAGTAGAGAAACCAAGAAAAATCTATCAAAGCAATTTAGAGAGTCCACAATGTTCTATCTGAACAAAATAAATCTGTGTTTATTCATTTAATTTTCATTTTATTTGACTGCATATACTTGAATAAAATGTCTTCATATATATATATATATTATATATATATATATATGTATATTTACTCTCTATAATTGGTTCAGGCATTGTCAGGCTTTGAAGAAATGAATTATGATGAATTATTAGCTAGTTAATATATTAGAACCATTTTTTGATGGTGCAGGTAAACCCAGAGCCCTGAGGTAATAAAATTTATTAGCTCTCTTGATTTATAAAGGCATTTATAAATTGTATTAGCACACGTTTTTATCTAATTATCCTGTCAGTCTGGGAAATAAATAAGGCAAGTGTTGTTGTATATTACAGATGAAGAAATTGAGACCTAAAACAAAACACTACTAAACAATGGCAATATAAGTAGATATCTGGTTTTCTTCCTCCAAACTAGGTTTCTTACGTGTCACAATGTACTTCCCACCACATTGGGGGAGGCAGAAATGTGTCAGACAAATAATGTAATAAATAAACAATGAAACAAATAAAGTATTAGAGTAAAAGCATATGGATATTACCCAGAAACTTCATTTTAATATTCCTGATTTTTTTAAAGATGTAAATAATGAAAAGGCCATGTGAAACATGAAAAAGGGGAGAGTGGAAGTTAAGTGTGATGCTCAGTTTCATATCACTGTTCTTCTTGGTGAAGTATGCTATAAGATGTTTCTTTACAAAGTCCGTTTTAAGGGTGTGTTATTCAAAGTTGTCAAGAGAAATAGAACCAATAGGATATATATATATATATATATATATATATATATATATATATGTGTGTGTGTGTATGTATGTATATATGTATATATGTATATATGTATATATGTATATATGTATATATGTATATATGTATATATGTATATATGTGTATATGTGTATATGTGTATATGTGTATATGTGTATATGTGTATATGTGTATATATACGTATATATATACACGTATATATACGTATACACGTATATATACATATATGCACGTATATATACATATATATGTATATATGTATATATGTATATATATATAATATCTATTTATCTATCTATCTTTCATATATCATCTATCTATCTATCATCTATCTATTATCCATCTAACATTGGTTTATTATTATAACAAGTAGGTTCACATGATTATTCTGGAGGCAGGCTAGTTCACTAGCTGTAGTATGGTTCTGCAGATAAAGAGTTCTAGGAGCATTCCTACTGCAGATAAAATCGAAGGCAGTCTGCTGGAGAATTCTTTCTTGCTGGAATGAGAATAGTCTTATTCTATTTTTGGTGTTGGGTTGTGTAAATCTTTATAAATTTTGGATATTAACTCCTCACCTGATGTATCTTTGGAGAATATGTACTTCCATTCAGTGAGTTGTTGTCTTTTCATTTGTTGATAGTTTGCTTTGCAAAAACTTTTTAGTTTGATGAAGCGCCATTTGTTAATTTTTCCTTTCATTTCTGTTTTCTGAGGAAAAATGTTAGAAAAAAAATGGCAGCATAAGAAATGTATGAGATTTTACTGCCTGTGTTTTCTTTTGGAGTTTTGTTTGTTTTTTTTTTTAATCATTTTGATTTTTACATTTAAGTCTTTAATCTATTTTAACTTTTTTCTTGTAAATGGTGTAAGATGGTGGTATAATTTCATTTTTGCATGGGTTTGTCCAATTTTTCTAGTGGCTTATTGTATACACTATCTTTACCCTATTATATGTTTTGCCTTCTTTGACAAAAAATGAAAAAAAGCATTTCCCTTAAGGTCAAGAAGAAGAAGGTGATGTCTTCCTTCACCACTCTTATTCTACATAGTACTGGGAGTCCTAGCCACAGCAATTGGACAAGAAAAAGAAAGAAAATGCATCTAAAAGAAAGAAGTAACACCGTCCTTTTTTGCAGATGACATGATACTATAGATAACCCTAAAAATTCCACCAAAAAACTACTAGAAATAAGAAAAGTAGTGGCATATAAAATAAATATTCAGAAATCAGTTGCTTTTTTATACACCAATAATGAGCCCTCAGAATGGGAAAATAAGGAAACTATCATGTCTACAATTGCATCATAGAAAACAAAATATCTATAAATATATTTAACCAAGGATGTAAAAGACTTTTATTTGGAAAATTATGACACTGAAGAAAGAAGTTGAAGAATATATAAATAAGTAGAAGCATTTACCATGTTCATAAATACAAATGATTTGCATTATTAAAGTGCCCATACTACCCAAAAGATTCTATGTATTCAACATAGTTCATAGCAAAATACCAATGATATATTTCATAGAACTGGACTATTTCCTTGTGATTGGTATTGGTTCAGACTTTGAAGCATAATTGAACTAGATACTGTTATGTGGACGGGCTAAACATATTTACTTAGGGGTAATGGGGGAAGATGTTATATTATCTCTTATAACAGTATGAATGACAAACCCTTTGTAAAGATTTTGATTTTTGTCTTTTGAGGTGCTTTTTTAACAGAAAGAGGATATGGATTTTTTATGTAGGGTCAAAGAAAGGGCACTGACCAATGAAAACAAGAATGAATTATTGAAGTGTTCTGAAGCTAAGGAGATCTGAAATCAGTTTTAGTATTTGCAGTAAGGCCATGTTCCTGAGGGAAAGCTTGAATATTTGCTTTTGGGTAGGTAGTATTAGATAAGAATGTACCCTTAGCATGGACAAAGAGACTCATACTTGATCATCTTGACAGAAAGGTTGTAGGAAATAAATATGTTACATATAAAGGAACATGTTGACATGATTTATATGGAAATCATGTTATACACTGGAATGCACTGTACAAATGGAGGCTTTTTTATCCCTGAAACTTAGTATGTTAATTCATTGTAATGTCTCAGAATTTATAGCTCGAAAATATAGAACAGATACACTTTTTACATGGGAGTTGATATCAACTCATATTTTTCCAACATTAGAATTCCTAATACAATGTATAGCAGCAAATTGCAGAAAGATGAAGTTAAGAGGCTCTCTAAATTATCATCCAAGGCAATTGGTGTAAAGCAGGTTGAATGAACTAAATAAAAGAGTGGTGACTTCTATGAGCTCAGGAAAAAAAAAAAAAAAAAAAAAGTGGAAGCCAAGAAGTGAACTGGTACAGGGTTTAAATAAAACGTCATAAAATTTCAGAGAAATAATATCATATATAATCCAAACAGAACACTTGATTTGAATAAGATCTCCAGAATAGTAGGAACATCAACACACCAAGGTGTTATCTTCACTCTCTTTAATGTTTAAAATACTTTACATTTTATCTACCCAAGGAAATGTGTGACTTATAATTCCCATTGATAAGTAATTAACACATTTTACATGATTATTGCACATAAAACAAAATACAATTGTAAGCTTTCTACATCTCACTACATCACTTAATTAAAAAATTATAAGTTCACTCTCATTCTTCAAATCACACCCTTGCCTGTCTCAGGCACATTACCTTTCCTTTCCCTCTCCTAAGCCCAAGGGCCCTTCTTTTGTTTCTGTCACTTGTTCACACCTACTACCTCTGTAACTTTTTAAATTTGAGTTTTTGGCTCTGAAATCTTTCTTTATCAAACTCAAGAACTGATATTTCCCCAAGAAATTATATTTAAAAAAATGGTCTTTAAAACATTAAAATCGTTTTTCTTATTTTTTGTTTTTCTAATGAACAAAAATACTTAGTTTATAAATTTAAAATATTTAGAATTTAATCAATTGAACAAATATATACTCATTACCTCCTTTTCCCTTAAAATAAGTACATATTAATATATTATTTTACATTTGTATATATATATATATATATATATATATATATACTGTATATAACTATTAATATATAGATAGATAAAAGTAGGTTTACAGTTGTGATTATGAAAAATAGTTTATTCTTATATTATTATTTATTTATTATTGTATTATTTTCCATACTGTTAGAATGTACAGGATACTTAAAAATTGCAATTTGTCATCTAATTAGTTTAAAACAACTTTCTGAGCACAAACACTATGTTCATCATCTTGATGAAGACCAGATCTTGCAGTAAGCAGTAGTTAATCATTGGAGGATCATTTGATTGAATATAAACAAAGTGGCCCTAAAGAGGAATGGGTTTGTTGTTTGGTAATGGGGTATGAAGAGCCTTGTAAGGTTTTCAAGCAATGTACGTTCATTCCACCACCTTATTCATCTCACCCTCTTTGTTTGATTCAGCAACCACCCTACCCAGAACAGATTAAAAACCTCTTTTTAATATTCTCCTCACTACCCCCTGTCTCACAGTATCTAGGCAATGGTTCTCAAACTTTAATACAGTTCCTTGTGTTGTGGTGACCCCAACCATAAAATTATTTTTGTTGCTACTTCATAACTGTAATTTACTGTTATGAATCGTAATGTAAATATCTGTGTTTTCCAATGGTCTTAGACTCTACAGCAGCGGTTCTAAACCCGTGGATCGTGACTTTCTACAAGAAATTAATTCATTACTTACAAGAAATTAATTCACTACTAACTAAAGCAGGGAAGTAGAGGAAAATAAAATTTAATTTATTAAAAAACTTGAAATATATATAGTTTACTATTTTTCCAGTTGCTACTATTATACCACGACATTATTTCTTCTGATAAAAACATATTATAAATCCATAATTAATCAATTTCATAATAAATGCCTGGTGGCAATAAAATAACTTTCTAGCTCTATAAAGTAGTTTAAAATATGAAGTATTTATAAGACATTTAAAGCTGCACATGGTGGGTTACTTTTAAAAGAAATATTCACTTCATAATATTTATTTTACTTATGTATATAGATATTTATATAGATATGCATGCATATATGTATATCTATATACATAAATATACATATATATATATACGTGTGTGTGTGCAGTTATTACTTATAGTTAATGTAAGATATATATGAGTGTTACGAGTAGAAAGACAAATTTACTTATAGCAATTTGATTAAAAAACTTACAGATAATTTTGAATGTCTATATATTATTATTCAAAAAAGAATAAGTACAGATATCATGGTAGTTGGAAATGGTAACATTATATAAGAAAATTTTAATGTCATAAAATTGAAAGTATTCCTCAGCCAGTGTGGCTCAGGTTTTGCACATCGATCCTTGAGCCAGGAAGTCACAGTTTGATTCCTGATCAGGATACATGCCTGGGTTTCAGCCTTGATTGCTTAGTATGGGGAGTTCAGGAAGCAGCCAATCTATGTTTCTCTCTTATCATTTATGCTTCTCTCTCTCTCTCCCCCTCTCCATTCCTCTCCGAAATAAATTAAAATATGTTTTAAAATGTTGAAAACATTGAATTTCTTCTAGGTTACAATATAACTTCCATACTTTCCTCTTATGAATTTCTTATAAATATCCTGTGTAGGAAAAATTAATATCACTAAAAAATCAATTAAATTAAAAAGATAATTAATTCAGAAATTTTTATTACAAGGAAAAGAAAAGCAGAGGCATGGAAGAGAGAAAGAGACAACCAAGAGGGAGACAAAGAGAAAACAGAAAATTGAAAAATTTAAGAATACTCATCAGAAATATATTATGAAAAAAAAATATATGAATATCTATGGTACTATAATGCAAAATAGTTAATTCATTGCTTTTATACACCAAGAGACCAAAGTCTTATACAAAATGGTGCATCTATATCTATAAAAGCCTAAGCAACTCTTATGACCAGAACGACCAATCAACCAGTTGCTATGACATGCACTGACCACCAGGGAGCAGATGCTCAATGCACCACTCAGCCAGAAGCTGGCTCATGGCTGGTGAGCATAGCTGTCTTGGCAGGAGCTTCTATCGCCTCTGTGGCTACATTACCAAGCAGTAGCGGCAGCAGGTGCAGCAGGGCTGGGATGAGAGGTGGTGTGGTGTCTGACCCTGGCTGGGGCTCCTCCCAGTCGCCTGCCACTTCGGCACTGCTACAGCCCCCAGGGGATATCAGACTGCCAGTTTCAGGCTGATTCTGCAGGACAGGCAGAGGGACCCCACCCATGCACAAATCTGTGCACCAGGCCTCTATCATACACACACACACACACACACACACACACACACACACACACACACCAAGCTACTGGAATGACAGAACAACTGGAATAACTGGAATGACTGGTCACTATAATATGCACTGCTGGAGCCAACAGGCTTGATCAGGGCCCCAATTGCCCCCTCCGCCCCCCATCACCCATGGTCCCACCTCCTGGATCAGTGATGGGGCCAGCTGGCCAACCTCCCATGTCCCCTTCCCGCCACCAGACCAGCCCCTATCGGGGCAGGCTGGCTGAATCCATGAATTTGTGCACCCGGCCTCTAAGTATGTTCATAATTGATAATAGCCCATCTTGCATGAATGCCTATATTTTCTCAATATCAGAAATAAGTAATAAAATCGGGCTTTAGCTAAAAATAACTGTCATTTTGTATCTTTTTGAAATTATTTATTCTAAAAATATTTTTTTATTTCCCTACTATATTCTAGAACCTTATATAGTGCCAGCAATACCATGCTCATCTCCCATGGACCACTGTCCCATGGGCTTGCCTACCAGAGACATCTGCCCCCACTCCCCTGCCCTGGCCCATATGGCTGTCACATGGAGACTTGGGGTGGGTGGGGCCCAGGAGGCTGCTCAGTAAATTTGCGCCCCACTCAATCGATGCCCCACTCTCTCTGCACGTATATTTTAAAAACCCTCATATGATCTGTTTTCAAGGAGTTATAGTCCAATAGAAGTAAGGATATAATAAATAAGGTAAATATATAAAATATAAAATTATAACATACACGAATATTTATATTATATATTATTATAATATATATAATATAAATGTGTATAATATAAAAACAAAATAAATTTAGATAAGTGTAAACAGTGCCAATTAATATTAAGAGGGACAACTTATGGTGAGGATTTGGAGTAGCTATCTTGCATACAGTGGTACAGAGAAGACCTTTATGAGAAGGACCATAAATGATGCCAATTGGACATGCAAAAATCATTGGGAGAATGTTTCAGTCAGATGGAATAAAGAAAAAGACATACATAAGTTAAAAATAAATAGTATGAGACTGTGGAGGGAAATTATAATAAAATATAGGAATGGCAGACAAGTGGCAGATTTAAGTTGGAGCCCTTATACATGGAATAATTTTAAACTGGGGCATGTATAAAATTTTAATTTTAGAAAATCATATTGACTGAGAATAAAGAGAAAAGATGAAGTCAAAGTATTAATGAAACAATTTACTCCAGACAGGACGTCCTAGCCCACAGTGGCTTTCGATGAAAGAAGTAGATAGCATTACACTGTATTGAAACAAAATGTGAACCTAATTTTGCCAATGGCCTTATCAGTTTTGCCTGGCATCTGCCATTCTGTTCTCTAGAGAAAAGAAATGACTAATTCATGTCTTCTCACTCTTGATATTTATATTTAAAGTTATCCTCATATTCAGTGATATAAATTTGTCTAGTTCAATTTAAGTTATAGTATATACTTCTGTTTCTTATTTATTTTTTTGTTTGAGTTCTAAAACAACAACAACAACAACAAAAAAAAGAGAAACCTAGCAATCTTCACTTAGCCATTTCATATCCAAATGTCAATAAAACATTGTTTTTCTAAGGGTTCCAAATATTTCATTGTTGGGATGCATAATAGTTGTTAAAATAATGGGCTATTCTGTATTTTGTGCAAAAGCTACAGATGTTTCAATCACCAGAAAAGGAGTGAATTAACATAGCTGGAATTTACCAGAATCTAGTTTGGCACTAGCTAGGAGCAAAACAAACAAAACAAAACCAAGTAAAAATGTCAATAAAATAATTACACATACATCATTTGTTTGCTGAAAGGAGTCTCTCTGTGAGTCAAGAAGAGAGACTCCACTTTGTGAAACACCTCTCTAAGTTATGTTCTCTAGAGAAAAGAAATGACTAATCTAACCTATTCTTGCACAACTCTATGCTATGAAGAATCTTACTATGATCCAAAGATAATTTTTTTTTCTGGGCTACAACATAACTTCATACTTTCCTCATCCGAATCTCTTATAAATATTCTATGTAGGAAAAACTAATATCCTAATATCACTCAAAAATTAATGAAATAAAAAGACAATCAACACAAGAATTTTAATTACAAGGAAAAGAAAAACAGGGTGAAAGGGGGGAGAAGCTCACAGAGAGACAGACAAGCAGCAGAAAATTAGAAAAATCAAAAATCCTAATCAGAAATATATTATGAACAAACAATATGAGTATGTATAGTACCATTATGCAACACTGTTAATTATTAATTAATTGCTTCTATACAATAAGAAACCAAAGCCTTCTATAAAAAAAGAGATGGTGGGACAATAAAAGATAAAATATTACCTCATAATATCTAGAAAGGTTAAAAAAATAATAGTCTTGCAAATGAATGCCTCTTTGGGAGCAGCAGAAAGGAGAGAAGTCTGTGCTGAACAAACAGAGTTCAGGGCATGGAGAAAAACCTTGAGATGAAAAAGGAAATGAATGATGGTCTAAAAGGTAACTGAGAAAAAATGATTAATTTTAAACTGCTTCAAAATGTTTCACCATATCCATAATTGTTATCTCTGTAGGCAAGAGATTATATAATCGGATAGTGAAAATCCCAATAGTATAATTACATACTCTTTTTCAGACAGAAGGAAAAATCTCCAATTTAAACTTAAAAGCTTTCCAGTCCATCAGTTCTGCTTCTACAGATTTATATTACATTTATATAATAGTACCATAGTGGCAAAATGATATATGTAAACTAAGACCCTAAATAGCCACGATCAGTAAGACTTCCTCACTCAGAGCACCAAATAGATTTATAGAAAACCCGATGGACAAGAAAAGCAGGAATGTCCTCCACAGAGCTTATATGGTGAACAGTCAATCATAGCAGCAAAGACAAATTTCCAGGCAGGTTCTGCTACCAATATAAGTTAATTCACAATATTTTTGAAAAGGCAAAATGGAGTAGAATATGAATAAAGTAATAGATTTGATGACAAAGCTGTAAAGCTGTAAAGGATAATAACTGCATTAAACCCAGTATAGTCAGGTTGTCATAAAGTCATTGGTTGATTCCCTTGAGATATTCCTAAATTGCGGATTCAGTGCTGATCTTTTTAAGAATTCTTGGAATTTCAGCATAGCAATAGCTAATAAGAATCCATGCTTTTGTGTTCCTAGATTCCCTCTGTATATGCCTCCTTGACCCCTTTTCTGTGATTAGAGTGTAAGTTCCAAAATGGTCGATTAAGAAGCTTGGCTAACATGGACTGACTAAGTCATTTTGTCTGTGTTGTTGTCCTGTGCTTCCTTGTGATATATGTTTTCTAATAGGTTAACACGTGTACTACAAAAGTCTTCTACTATGTACCCATTTCCATATATGTATTCATGTGCTTGTACCACAGATCGTCATGTCTCTAGTTGTATTAAGTTTTTATTGCTACTATCTCAATCACTGCAAACTCAATAGTGTAAAACAACACTCATTTATTCTGACCTGTAACTTCTCAAAATCTGGGACCCCTTGGGAATTTTGGAGAGCCAGTTTCAGCCAATCCCCACAGGCCAGACTGAGGGACCCCACTGGTACAGGATTCCTTGCACTGGGCCTCTAATATGCATATATAATCTTTGGTTAATCTCTTCCTGCCTTCCCCCACTTCCCTCTGAGATTCACCAGTCTGTTCCATGTTTCCATGCCTGTGGTTTCCACTCCTGCATTGAGCATCTTACCCCTGGTGGTCAGTGCACATCATAGCTACTGATCAACCTTTGGCTCATCGCTTAGGCTTTGATAGATAGATAGATAGATAGATAGATAGATAGATAGATAGATAGATAGATGATAGTTTGGTAGGTTAGAAGTCCAACATTGGTATCACTAGGCTAGAATAAAAGTCTTGGCAGGGCTAAGTTTCTCTCTGGCAGCTCTAGGGAAATATCTGTGTGTTATTTTTTGTTGTTTTTTGTCTTTCACTTTCTAAATGTTTCCACATTCCTTAATTGTGACCTTTTCACTCCACATTCAAAGCCAGCAAGGTTGCATTCCTCTTAGTGTTCTTTCTCACAACTCCCCCTTAAGGTAGATAGAAAAGGTTCTTCTATTTCAAGAATCTAGGTTCTTACTAGTAGATACAGCCCACCCAAATCATATAGTCATCACCCGTTTCAAAGTCTTACCTTATATCACATCTGCAAAGTCCCTTTTGTCATGTAATTAACATATTCTCAGGTTCCAAGAATTAGGTATGGGCATCTTTGGGGTAAGTGGAATTATTCTTCCTAATACACTGATTTTCTAGTTCTTTTTCTCCAAGACTCCTAAACATATAGATAGGCCATTGGTCTCTGTCTTGGAATCTGCATGAATTCTCACCTCCAGTCACCTTATCTCTTTCATGGATAACTAGGTAAACTGCTGTAGTTATGTCCATGGAGAAGATATTTTATCTCCACCATTGTTCAAGACCACTCCTGCATATAGTCTTAATGCAGCTGACATTTATTTTTGGTTTTCACCCTGATATAATCTATTTGTGAACTAACCTTTTTTTTTTCTCCTTTAACTGGTTATTAAGGTCCCTCTCCACACTATGGCCAGAAGCACAGTGTGGGTACTTGATCATGCAGCTTACTCAGATTTCCATCCTGCTTAGGCTCAACGTAGGGTAAAATCTTTCCAAATTACATTGTGTGCTGCCAGACTCATGGGATTTTGCATTTAGTGCTTCAAATAAACCTACAATTCTTCATAGTCCAAACTTTATTGGACTCTACTGTGAATGAGAGTGGAAGAGTTAACATAAATGTGAAGCAAAATTGCAAATTATATTGTTCATCTCATAAGAATGCAAACTGTTTCTCATCTTCTTATCTAATTGGAATGGAAAATATAGTTATTTACCAAGGTAATGATCACATTGCATATACACAAGACTTGATGAGTGTGCTCTCTCAGAAGTACAATGACCGTCAAAGCAGCTGTGATTGGGACCACTGCTCGGTTAAGCCTGTAGTATTTCACAGTCATCTTCAATAACCACCTGGTTTTTGCAGGAACCAGCCTGGCGAATGAAGTGGAGATATAATGAAGACAATGAGTCATGCATCATTTATGTCTTTACTGATGACACTAATCTATTCTTATCTTATTTCACAGTCTGAGAACTCGATGTGGGAATAACTCTGTGGAGTATCATTTAAATATATACTTAAATGTATCCATTCCAAGTATATACTTGGGGACTGGAGAAACTATTTCTAGGTGGGTTCATGGACTTTGTGGACCCACTTAGAGAAAGGGTTTTACCCAGGACTTTAATAATTATTTGATCCCTGTTAGCTCTCATTCATATTAGGGGAGGCATCATAGTTTTTTGGGTCTCTTAGTTCCAATGTCAAGTCAGATCTTGAGTGCAAGAGTCCTTGAAATAATTGGGTATTTCTTTTTCCCCAAGTCTGGGAGAATCATCAGAGTATATACTTTTTATGGTGTTGTATTTTTCTTCATCACGACATAAATATTGCTTCAATCAACTAATTCCAGGTCTGCAATCTTGCTGACATCTGGGACTGAGTAAGCAATTTTTGCTTCAATTGCAGGGAATACCTTCAACCTCATACAGGTTTTTATACAAATGGTTAGACCCTAGATTTAATAGAATTAATTTTTCTGTGGACCAGTATTGACAATTAGAGGCAAAGTTCCTCATTGACTAGGACCACATAACATTGCTGCGCTGTGGGTAGGTATGTATAAAACTATACTACATAATAGTTTACTTCTCATTGGTGTAGCAGCCAACCATTTTCTCTAATGAAACCAAATCTGCTCTGCTTGTCTAGGTAACCATTTTCTTTGTTTCTATGGTAACTGTTGGCAGTACAAATCTTTCTGTATTGATATAACATGGAGGGGTGAAGAGCATAGTGTAAAAGGGAAATTACATATAGGCAACTGTTTCTATACCTATATTAAAAGGAAGGAGGTAGAAATTCTGGAGGTTAGACCTTATCATTAGGAATGTGATCAGAGGGTAAAGGGCTGAAGTCTAGAACACAGTGAACATAACAAAAGGGCAATGAGCAGTTTGCATGAAAAAGGGAAGATCTAGAAAGTACATGACAATTGTCTTCCACTGGCTGCAAGTTTGCTATGAGTAACATTTGCACAGGGATTTTCAGCTTACTTTAAAATGATCTTCATGAATTTGCAGGTTACTAGGTACCTGCACTGCTGTAGAATTCTACCAAAAAGCCTTGCAAGAGCATCTGTAGCTCTTCACTTTTGAAAATTAACACCTATGAAATTAAATTAAAATTTATGAAAATCCTTGTCTTCAGACAAAAGTCATGTCTTAAATTCCAGGAAATTAGTGTGTGTGTGTGTGTGTGTGTGTGTGTGTGTGTGTGTGTGTGTGAAAAATCTAGAACTCTTATAATAATTTAAGTTTTCATTTTCAGTCTCATTAGGAAACACAAAATATAAATTAATGTTTCATTTCTTTCAATATGTGAATAAAATTTAAGTCTCAGACTTCAAATAATTCACTTTAAGTGTTCTACAAAGAAATAGTCATCTTGACTCAACATATATCTGAATTTTACAGTTCAGTTATTTCCTATTTTAAATCTGCCTATAAAATTATATTCATTAGTAGTTTCAAATAGCTGTTATTAATAGTAATATAACTTCATTTTATCCTTCAAAGCACATTATTTGTTTAATCTTAAAAAACATATCTGTAAAAATAAAAAAAAAATATCCTGTATAATAAAAGACTAATATACAAATTGTCCCCTTTACTGGAAGTTCCACTAGGGGATGAGGCTGGCCCACCAACTTCCAGTAGCCCCTCTCCCTGGCCAGCCCTGCCCAATGGGCCCCAATCAGGGCGGGCAGGTCAGACCCCACCCATGCATGAATTCATGCACTAGGCTTTTAGTATTATTAAAAACAGTTTACATTGAGGAAATAGAGGGCAAAGAAGCAGTAGGTTAATTTCCAAAAGCTACCTAGCCAGTAAGTAATAGGACCAGGAATGTAAAGATCTTCTACCTTGTAGTGCAAATTTTTCTTCACAGTTTTATCATTTGCCTAACTCAATTCATGTATTTCAGAGATTAAAGATGGCTTTTAGTCATTATGTCCTTATAGCCAGCTTTAAATAATTAGAAATCAATTAATATTTTAATTGAAATGGTATGATTAATGAGTTACGTATGTAGAAACAACTTTTTTTTCAATGAACTTATGTAAGTGGCTTTGGAGTCAGATTGCTCATTGTTTTAATAATTGTATGAATTCAAACATGTTTTCTAAAATTTATAAATCACAATTTAATCATTTGTAAATTAGAATAGTAATAGTGCCTAACTCATAGTGTTTCAATATGGATTAATCAAATTAATATGTATATAAGGTGACTAACACATTGCCTGGTATAAATAAGATCTAAGGAAACATTGCTGTCATTCTGGAATATTTTCACCATGGAAATATAATGGTTAGCTTATGTAAAAAAAAAATAGAGCTTCTCAAGACTTCTATGATGGTCACTTAAGTCATATATAACTTCATAGCTACAAATTGTTTATATTGTTCATAGAAGCTGTTATAATTTACACTAGAGGCCCGATGCATGAAAATCCATGCAGGAGTAAGCCTTCCTTCCCCAAGCTGCTGGCTCGGGCTTCCCTCCTGCACCTAGAACCTGGGCTGCTTTCCTTTGGCTGCTGCTACCAGGTACCCGGGACTCAGGCTGCTTCCCTTGGGCTGCCACCACCAGGCTCCCGGGACCTGGGCTATGCTCCAGCCCCAGCTTTGCCCAGAAGGACTTCTGGAATGATACCTGAAAGGACGTTCAGTCTAATTAGCATATTACACTTTTATTATTATACATTTGAGGAAACTAAGACCTATAGTGGTTATAGGCCTTCTCAAAGATAATATGCTTTGGGGATGGCATGTGGTCTGTAACTTTTTACTCTCAGAAAGAAATCTCAGAAATATTACTTGGAATTCATTTTATTTGTATTAATACAGAAGTTTTTGCACTTATACAATTTTTTTATGAAAATAATCAACTTCCTGATAATAAAAAGTAAGATTGTATTTCATTAAAATATTTTTAGCTAATTTTGTATTAAGGAATGCAATTGTACTTTTTAATTTTAAATATAATGATAAGTAATTATCTTAATTGGATAAACACAAATGGTATGATTCATGGGAAAATGGCTTAATGTTTAATGTTTAATTCAGATCTCCTGATCATTGTAGCCACTCCCTATTAATTATTTTTTGCTCTTGAAAAGTAATACACTTTTTGAAGTGTCAGAAAACTTAGAATTATTTATGATCTAAGAACTAAAGAAGACAAAGAACCATTATTATATTTATTATTAAGTTAATAATAATTGAGGAGATTTTCAGATTTCAGTGTATGTTTTTAGCTTATTCTATATAATAAAGAGGTAATATGCAAATTTACCATCACTCCAACATACAAGGTGGCTGCCCCCATGTTGTCAAAGATGGCCACCCCCATATGGACACACAAGATGGCCAGCAGGGGAAGGAAGTTGTGGGTGATCAGGCGTGCAGGGAAGGGCAGTTGGGAGGACCAGGCCTGCAGGGGAGGACAGTTAGGGGCAACAAGGACAGCAGGGGAGCAGTTAGGTGTTGGTCATGCTGTCAGGGCAGTGGTTAGAGGATGATCAGGATGGCAGGCAGAAGTAGTTAGGGGCAGTCAGGAAGGCAGGCGGGCAATCAGTTGGGAGCCAGCAGTCCTGAATTGTGAGAGGGATGTCTGACTGCCCGTTTAGGTCTGATCCCAAATGGGCAGTTGGACATCCTTTAAGGGGTCACAGATCGGAGAGGGTGCATACTAGGCAGAGAGACACACACCCCATGCATGAATTTCATGCTCCAGGCCTCTAGTTTATAATAAAATTTAATTTAGTTAATAAGGGTATAAAAATTATTTTTCTGACCCAATGCTGATTATGTGAATAATATGAATTGAATATTTAAATTTAATTTTAAATCTATATTATGAGCATATTATATGCATATAGAAAACTGTTATATTTATCTTTGAAATTAAGTGGACATAGGAGTAAGGAATTATGCAAATGAATGTATATATCCATTGTGAGAATTTTATTATATTTGTAATATGCTTAAATGGTTAAAGTATAATATCTTTTGTTCAGGTTTCCATGCATGTATGCAGTTTAAAATATTTTTTTTCCAGTTCATTAAAAATGAACCATGTAGCCAGGACCGGTTTGGCTCAGTGGATAGAGTGTTAGCCTGTGGACTGAAAGGTCATGGGTTGGATTCTGGTCTAGGGCATGTGCCTTGTTTGTGGGCACATACCTAGTAGGGGGTGTGCAAGAGGCAACTGATCGATGATTCTCTCTCATTGATGTTTCTAGCTCTCTATCCCTCTCTCTTCCTCTCTGTGAAAAATCAATAAAATATATATTTAAAAAAATGAACCATGTAATTAATTAAGTTAATTAATATATAGAAGTTCACTTCTTCAACATGTGAAATCATTTTATTTGTGCACTCTCAAAAATAGACAGTATTTATCCTAACAGGGCTAAATAGAGTGAATGTTTCTATCAGAATTTCACTTTATTCAACAATGGGGAGCTTTCTGTTCAGATATGTGAAAAATCACATTGACTTAAATTTTTAGATATGAGTGCTTGCTTTTCCAATGAAAATTATTGCATCTACAGTAGTCCCCTTTTATCCTTGGGGGATATGTTCTAAAACCCTCCGCAGTAGATGTATGAAACCAAGAATAGCACTGACTCCTACATATACTACATATAATTGTCTGCAGATATGGTCCCTAGGCCTAGCCTGTGATCAGGGCCATCTTCCCTGGCTGCCAGCAGCAGGACTCACCCCTCCCCCACCTGCCACCCTTCTGGGTGGATTCCCAGTTGGCCATTGGGCAATAGGAGCTTAATGGCCTGGGGCGGGGGAGGGTGGACCAAGAGGCCCCGCGTACTCATGGTCCCGCCCCTGCTGTGGGTAAATCTCTGTGTGTGGGGTGACCAGCGGAGCAGAGGCCTTGGCCTGGCACTACCTACATCCTCCACCACCCACCCCATTTCCCAGTTTGCCATCAGGCAATGGGAGACTGCCAGCTGGGAAAAGGGACTAAAAGGTGGTCAGTGCACCTCATAGTGACTGGTCTAGTGGTTGTTCTGGTCATTCTACCATTGTGGTCACTGGGTTTTTATTATATAGGATGTGTGTGTGTGTGTGTGTGTGTGTGTGTGTGTGTGTGTGTGTGTGTTTTGTGCTTTTTTTCCCCTATAAAAACATTCTATGATAAAGTTTAATTTATAAAGTTGGCACAGTACAGAATTAACAACTGATAATAAAAATAAAATATGCCAAAACCGGTTTGGCTCAGTGAAAAGAACATCAGCCGGCAGACTGAAGGGACCCCTGGTTCGATTCTGGTCAAGGGCACGTACCTTGGTTGCAGGCACATCCCTGGTAGGGGGTGTGCAAGAGGCAGCTGCCGATGATTCTCTCTCAAAGGTGTTTCTAACTGTCTATCCCTCTCTCTTCCTCTCTGTAAAAAATCAATAACATATATTTAAAAATAAATAAAAATAGAGTAATTATAATCATGTAAGGTAATAAAACTTACATAAATGTAGTCTCTCTCTCCCTCTTTCTCCTTCTCTTTTTTCTCTTTATGCAATAGTCATATATATTTTTAGGCCAAACATACTTCTGAATATATGTAACCATTCCTTACTTGCAGTAAATGGCTTAGTGTCATTCATTTCAGGGGACTCCTTGCTGAAGTTGTCATATAGGTTAAAGTGCTTTCTGGTGCAACACATTGCTGTCCATCAGAACATGCTTTCTGTTCATGACTTCCACACATAAACTTAATACCTTATCCATTTTAGTTAAACACTAATCATACACTGTGGCTGGAACTTTGCAGCTTGAGATGTGACTGCAAAATTAGCATGAATTTCTTTTTCTTTCCTTTATTCATAATTTTCTGGATATGATATTTGTTCTTATGGTATTTTCCGCCGTATAAGACGACCCCCTAATTTTACAGTTAAAACATAGGTTTAGGCCTATATTCTCTGTATAAGACTACCCCCCACTTCCGAGGCAGCACCAGTTCTTTTTTTTAATAGACCGCCTCTCTAACTCAGCCAATCCAAGCAGGCTTTTTATGCATGCAAATTATACATGTTCTGTACCCAAAGCTACACTGTGTTCTAGTAAAAAGCCTGCTCAGATTGGCCAGTCAGAGAGGTGGTCTATTAAAAAAAGAACTGGTGTTGCCTCAGAAGTGGGGGGTAGTCTTATACAGCGAATATAGGCCTAAACCTATGTTTTAACTGTAAAATTAGGGGGTCGTTTTAAACGCCGGAAAATACTGTAACTCTTAGCAACCCTAGCATACAACTTTTTTCTTTTCTTATTAACTTGATAACTTTCTTCTTCTTAAAGGAAGCAATTTACAGCTTCTATTTGGAAGAACCAAATTGCCAGTATCACTACTCTTATATTTTCTAGATATTATTAATTAAAATAACAGTTACTTGAACACAAGCCCTGTGAGACCTCAATACTTGATCAGATAACTGAGATGCCTACTAAGTGACTAATGTGGAGCTGGAGCATATACAGTGTAGATACTAGATATGCAGGAACAGACTATAATGGTGTGAGTGGTCATCAAGTTACTCAGAATGACCCTTCATTTCTTTTTATTTGGGGGTTGATGCTTATCAAGGCACATTAAAGTTTCTGAATTGTTTATTACTGGACTTTTCCACTTACTATTTCAGAAAGCAGTTGGCCACAGGTAACAGAAACTGTGGAAAGCAAACCCGAGGCTAAGGTGGCATACATACTCATATTTGCTGTCCTTTCAGTTCCTTTTCAGTTGGTCACAGCTATTTGGATGAATGCAAATTAGGTTTCCAGGGTCATAAAACTTTGAAGTAAGCAGCAGATTTAACAGTGAATCTAAACAGTATCCACATTCTTTCACAGTACTGGGCAAAGGAAATTGTAGTAACTAAGCAGAGGGCAACCCTATTACAGATCTGCAATATCGGAAACAGTCCTTTTCATTTTCTCAAGTTGCGCATATTAGAATATCTCAGATACAAAGCTGGATGGTGTGATAGCCAATAAAAATCTGAAAATGTGCAGTTCCTATAGTTCAAGAGACATAACCTTCCGAAAGTAATAAGAAAATACTTGCGCTTCATTTTCTGGGTTTTGTCATTGTAAATGAGCCAGAAGCTGGTTTGATATTATTCTGACAGTTGCCCTGGCCTGTGAACTCTTCCCAGTTGTGATGACTAGATTGTCATTAGTACTCTTGGGGGGATGTTCTGTTAGCAGGACATTACAGATAAAAAGGAAGTGAGATGGTCGTCAAATATTTTTGTTTAAATTTAAAATGGAAACAGAGCACCAAAGTACATTCTACAATTCAACAGCTCCTCAAACAACAGATGTGTGTGTTGTTCTGTATATACAGTATCTGGCATTGTCAGATGGGATTAGTTTTCTTTCAAACATAAACCAGATGAGTTTTTAAGCAATTCCTATTTACAGATTCTACTCTTTATACTGAATAGGAATATATTGAGGTCCCAATGTATATAAATTTTGCAAAATAATTTACACAACCAGTACTCTTCCCACAGAAAGATATATTTAAAAACAAATAAGCAAAAACAAAAACTAGACTCTAGTGGAGCTCCAGTTACTAATATTTATTTGGCACAGATACTACAAAATGTTACAGCATTTTTTTTTGTGTGTGTATAATATCCCATCTTAGCATATATTTGACTATAACTTTCACTATTACTTTTTTCTAATAATTCTTCTCAATTGGATTTCAAGTTTTCACCTGCTATTCCCCCCCCCAAAAAAAAATACATACTTAGAAATCATTGAGGTTTATTTGTTGTTTATTTTCTAATTTTTGTATTTTCACTTTAGTGCTATCTAAACACACACACACACACACACACACACACACACACACTCACACACACGTCTATTATAATACATGCTGGATGTGTGTATGGGTTGGATTATCTGCATCAGCATTTTGTAGTCAATTAAAAACTATGCCATTGTATCTTCTTTGAATATTCATGTACAATTATTTTGCCAATGATAGTTAAACTCCAAAATGTGTTGTCAAAAGAAGAGACAGATTCATTATTTTGATACATTTACATTAACGAAAGACCCAATGATACCCAGCCTGCAACAACAGGGTCTCCTGCATTCTGGGCATGTAGGAAGTGACAGAAGTTTTGAATTATCCCAAGACACATAGTTCTAGAGATGCTCTGGATTTAATGAAACCAGTGCCCTGGCATATGGTATAATACCTCTTTCTAAATGATTCCATTTATAAACTTCATCTGCTCTTAATTATTATTAAGAGCTTTTTCATGTTGTATTACATATTTTGCTTATTTTTTATTTCTTTACATGAGCTATTAGTCTGTACCTAATTTTGTTGTTTCCATATATTTGAATAGCATTATATTAAGAATAATCTAAACCACTATCAGGAATTCATGAAAATAAGTTTACCCTTTCAAATAAGATTTTCTATTACTTAAGCTTGAACAATACAGGGTGAGACAAATGTAACTTAATGGTTGTTTGTATGGAAAATAATACAGTAATTAATAAAGAGTAAACTTGGTGTTTCTCCTACTCAAACTTTTAAACTTACTTCTGCCCCACCCTGTATTGTGTTATGTCATTAGTGTATTTACTGGGAAAATAAATATATTGTAACTTTCTATATTTTTCTAAATAATAAAATTTTCATTATAATTTAAGAGATGCTCTCTGTTTAACTATATTCTCCATTAAAATATCTCTTTGCTTCTGGGCTGCTACTTTGCAACATTCATACAACATCTTCATTATTGTGTAAGTAGTAGGAAGCAAGCATCTATGGCTGTCCAGGTTTCCTTTGCCAAAACTTAATGCTGAATGTTCACACTATTCACATAAGCCTCTGGCTCTGTTGATAGAATAGTCAACACCATCCAAAGACTTTATATTTCTTTAAGTCAGTGGGATAAGTTCACGAGGAGCATTTTATTCTCATATGAAGTAAGTTGTTTTGGTTTACTCATTATTGACATAATAAATGCAGTGCTAAAAGCAGTATCCCCAGATGGTATCTTTTATTGTCTGTCCAGTTCTCATTTTAGCACCTGGGAGACATCATTGTCTTGTACATTCAGAATCTTTAAGGCTTCCTGTCACTGAAGATAGAGTCTTTTGGTATGTCTTGTTTAAAGGTTTTCCTGCACTGCTAGGTGCCATTTGATTTGTTATTTCTTTTCAGTCACTTTGTGAAGGGGAAAGAGCTATTGCTGTATGCCACAAATGACACAGTGCAGACTTCTTGCACTGCTTATTTTGGAATGTGTGTAGGAATCAGCCCCTAAGATAGCCATTACTGCCCCATGCCTCTTGGTGTTCATATGCTTGCCTATTTTCTTCACACGATAAAATGGGTTGACTTGGGTCACTGTCTTAGTCAATTAAGGATGCTTTACCAAAACACTGTAGTCTGGGTAGTTTAAACACGCTATCTCACAGTTCTGGAGGCTGAGAGTTCCAAGAGTTCTAAGAGCAAGGTGCCAGTAGATTACAAGTACTCTTGTAGTGTGTCATTTTCTTGGTGGCAAAACAAATGGCTGTGATCTTCTTCTTTTTATAAGGGTAGTAATATCCTTATAGGGACTCCACTCTATTAGTCTGTATAAACTTAATTACCTCCCAAAGGCCATGCCTCCAAATGCTATCACATGGGGAATTGAAGTTTAATGTATGAATTTTGGAGAGACATAAACATTTAGTCCATAGCAAGAACCAATAAGTTATTGCAGACATTACTGGTGTGACTTCTGAAGTAGGTCATAAAAGATGCTGCAGTTTTTGTTGTTGTTGTTTGTTTGTTTTGTTTTGTTTTGTTTTGTTTTTTGCCTGTATTTTGGAATCAGTTTTTCTGGGGCAAGCAAACTGACATGCTATGAGGACACTCAACATCGTGAAACACTGAGGCCATCTGTCAACAGCCTCGTGTCTGAGTCTCTCTGGAAGCAGATCCTCTAATCCCAGTGAAGCCTTCCCACCCAGCTCCAACCCACATCTTGACTGCAACATTATTAGTGACTCCGAGTCCTACCCCTCCTCCTATCCCACCCCAAATTCATAAACTACAGAGATCCTAGATAGCATCTGTTCATTGCTTTAAGATGCTACATTTCAGGGATAGTTAGTTGTTACACAGAAATAGGCAACTGATATATATGTACCACTTAGATATTTGCTGCTGTGATTTTTCTGTTTGGCTTTGAGAAAGCTAAAATCTCCTGACACTAGAAAAATTCCAGGACTAATATCTAGGCCTTGGCTTTGTTAGAAGTTGTCCTGAAATTCCAAGTTAGGCTGTGGTGTTCTCCCTCTCTCTTTTTTTAATGTATATTTTATTGATTTTTTACAGAGAGGAATGAAGAGGGAGAGAGAGTTAGAAACACTGACGAGAAACATCCATCAGCTGCCTCTTGCATACCCCCTACTGGGAATGTGCCTCCAAACAAGGTACATGCCCTTGACCAGAATCGAACCTGGGACCTTTCAGTCCACAGGCCAAGGCTCTATCCATTGAGCCAAACCTGTTAGGACTGTACTCTTTTTCACATAAGCAATCTCACAAGACAATCTGTGCCATGATGAAATTTAAAAAAAAAAGCAAAGAAGGCCACTCTATAATCTTGGTTAAGCACAAAATCAAGGTTACTGTGTAAAGTGGAGAAGTACCAAATTTTCCCCTCTCCTGGATAATATGAGTGACCAGTGCTTCTTTGTCAGTAGCAGACTTCATTTTTTTCACCCATTCTATCTTACAGAAAATGTATTCCTAAGATACCAACTCATGAAATCATCCCCTGCTCCCTGACAACATCTGATCCACAGTAAAAACCACATACTCAAATCACCTATCCCAGTGGTCAGAAATCCATGGCTCGTGAGCCACAGTGGCTCTTTGGCCCCTTGAGTGTTCCTCTTACACAAAATACCATACATGGGCATGCACGTATGGTGCAATTGAAACTTCATGGCGCTTGTGCAGAAGTCAGTCGGTTTTTCGGCCTGGCCAAGTCTATTTTGAAGAAGTGACCTTAGAACACTCAAGGGGCCAAAGAGCTGCATGAGGCTCCACAGCCATGGTTTGCGACCAAGACCTATACTAATCATCTATTTTAATGCCAAATCATGTAGAACACTTTTCTAACACCCTCATGATAAAATTGAAATGTGGGGTTCAGGGTGCAGACTTTTCTTCCTGTGGGTTCCTGTCCTCAGGAAGTTCGAAGAATAAATTCATGGACAAAAAAATGCTTCTTTAATAAAAAAATGTAGAAGTTTATTAAAAACAGATGCAAGCTCCATCTGGGCAGGGGGAGTTCCCAAAGGGGATCCCCTGGGAAGGGTTCACCAATGGGAAAAGCCTGCTCTCTCTCTAATGGGAAAATCAATGTTAAAAAAAAAAAAAATGTGTCTGGTGTCCCTTTATCTCCAGTTTATTTATGCTGCAGTTCTTAGTCTGAACCTGAGTCTTTCTAATTGGCCCCTTTCCTTAATTTGGAATGCCCCCTGCTTTCCTCATTGGTCATTCTGCTACATAGAATTAATTTCAAAGCTCAAAGCCCACATGGAGCCTCCTTCTTTCTCTCCTCCTTATCTTGCTGGTTGCATTTGCCTTTGATATCCCAGCTGCTCAGGCCAGAGATATCTCTGTCCTTGATTTATGGCTGTTTTAATTGCTCAGGACAGAAATGCTTCCATCTGCCTAGAACCCTCTTCCTGTGGCATTCATCTGTCCTTTGTATAAGTAAGATCAGCACTTTGGTATCTTCCAAGTCTTCATTTCTGAGGGACCCTCTTTAAAAAAAAAAGATATATATATATATATATATATATATATAATTGATTTTTTACAGAAAGGAAGAGAGAGGGATAGAGAATTAGAAACATTGATGAGAGAGAAGTACATGCCCTTGACCGGAATCAAACCTGGGGCCTTTCAGTCAGCAGGCCAACGTTCTATCCACTGGGCCAAACTGGTTTCGGCATCCCAGGGACCCTCTTTATCTCTAAGACTCCCTAATCCTGGCTGTTTTGTCCCTAGAATTCCTTTGAAAATGATCCATGGTTGCCCTTCAGTATATGGTCCTCTTCATTGAAACAAATAATAAATCAAACTTTGTTTGACTACAGGTATATATCTGATGGTATTTTTTTTTCCTGGAGTTCATTTATTTATAAAGTCTTAAAAACATCCATATATTCATTAATATTTAAAATGTACCTTTATTCATTACAGTGATAGGTAACATGGATTCTTAAGACCAGACTGAATAAAATATTAGTGATACATTTTGAACAATGGATATAGAGTTTAGATGTTCCTTTTTAAAGTTTTTTTTTTTTTGATAAAACATTTTGGTATGGAAAACACATCAAAATTTATAGAAATAACTTTTTTTATTGTACTTATTATTTAATACATTTTTATTGTTCATATTATTACAAATGTTCCTTCCCCCCCTTCCCCTCCATTGCTCTCCTCCACCAGGTTCCCACCCCACCCTCTGACCTTTCCCCAACCCTCAATGTCCTCATCCATTGGTGTACAATTTATGTTCAGTCTCTTCCCACATCCCCCTCTTCCTTTTTCCCCAAGAATCGTCAGTTCACTCCCCTTCCATACCTCTGATTCTATTATATTCAACAGTTAATATTATTTATCAGATTTTTTTTTAATTTCCTTGGTTTTTAGATTCACTTGTTGATAGTTACGTATTTGTTGTTCATAATTTTTATCTTTATTTACTTTCTCTTCCGAAAGAACCCCCCCAAGTTAAAGAATATATTTTTATCAGTAAAATATTTTTAACTGCTGTTGACTTTCTTCAAAAATATTTTCTTATAAAGTAATCTTCATCCAAATATCAGTTTATCCTTTTAAAACTTATCAGTTATTGGCTAGTCTATCCTTTTTATTACTATTTAGCATTCAAGAGTAATCCTATCTTTTCTTTTCTTTTTGTTAAAACTACATTGCTAATAATTATTTTAATAATTATATCTGTTGGCTATTTCTATGTGCTAGACACCATTCTGAATACCAATTTAATTGTTTCAGAAATCTTATGAAGCATTATGATTTCTGTTTTACAGTTAATTAAAATGAAACAGAAGATTTGAGCACATTGTCTGAGAGCATGAAGCTGTAAGAGACAGAATTTAAACCCAGGCAAGCCAGTTTCGTTGACTTGTTCACTCTAGTCTTTAGATACTACAGAGTTTCTTCCTGGCTCTTAGTTTTTCTAAAAATTTACCATAGTTTCTCTACTGTGTAATTAATTTTCATAGTTTATGAATCTATTCTTTTCTCTAGTTCAGGTAACTCTAAATTACTTTTTAAAAGGATATGTATAATATACTTCTGTCTATAGTTATTTATAACTCAATCAGACATTCAAAGTCGAGTAAAAGTTTGGTAAATATAGCTTTCTACTATAAAAATAGTTCATCACTGATAAGATTTTTACTTACTCGATTAGAACAAAACAAATATATGTGAAAGTTAAGAGATTGGCTTATATAGGAACTACTTCTAGACAAAGAATATGTCAAGTTCTTAATTTTTTTTTATTATAACCTGATCAAAAGTTGCCTATTTAGCCTATAAAGTAAAGAGTATATACACATCTCAAAAATGTGTTTTGCACATACATTTTTTTTTATTGTCACCCTTTCCGTGGAAGATTAGCTAGAAACACATTGGTAACGTGCATAATCTAATAATTTGGTACTCTTGAAACTAATATTGTTTTAAATTAAAGTTTTTTAAAATATATATTTTATTAATTTTTATAGAGAGGAAGGGAGAGGGAGAGAAAGTTAGAAACATAAATGAGTGAGAAACATCAATCAGCTGCCTCCTGCACACCTTTTACTGGGGATGTGCCCTCAACCAAGGTACATGCCTTTGACCAGAATTGAACCTGGGACCATTGAGTCACAGGCCAACACTCTATCCACTGAGCCAAATAGGTTAGGGCAAAATTATAGTTTTTAATATTTGTTTATTTTGTATGAGATACTGACACTGAGAGTAAGGAAAGGCCTTAGAAAACTGTTGGTGGCCTCATTCAGAAATATTTAAATTCTTTGAACATTTCAAGGATGGCTTCAAAATATCATAGCTCATTCAACACAGATATTTTATATTCATTACAATATAAGTTGGGATTGGGGAGGGAGACAGTTCACCCCTTATTACTAAAATATTGCTGGAGTGCTCAACAGAATACACTAATAAATCAGTACTTTTGAGGAAAAAAAACAAACTTAGAAGCTTTCTTTCTTTTACTCATTCTTCTTAACTGTTTTACCCAAGAACCTGAGCTAGCTAACAGTTTTAGCATTTTTAAGAATGGATGTGGATTTAATATATATATATATATATATATATATTGATAGTTTCTCCCTAAACCTTTTTGTTGTTTGTTTTTCCTCTTTGTCTTTCAATCAGTTAACTCCAGAAGCTAAAGTATGGGTTTGGAACTTAGATAGACCTTCCTAGAATCCAACCTACAACAAACTTGTGGTCTTGAGCAAATTGTTTTACCTCTCCTTATCTCTGATTTTTCTTTTTTAAAATTCTAACATTATAACAATTACCTTAGATGATTATTATATGCATTGAACATAATAATTCACGTGAAGTCCTTATAGCATCTGGTGATTGCTCAATGAAACTTAGATTATTTGTCCTCTCTTTAAAAAAAAGAAAAAAAAATATTGTGATGACCTTAAAAATACACCTTGCAGACCTCCAGTTGTAGGGAGTATTATAGATCAAGGGCTGCAGATGCTCTGTCCTGAAACCCACAGCTGTGTTCGCACTGAGAGCATGCTTCCTGAAGGCCTGGCCCAGCCAAAGACTGAGTGTGGGTGGTATGCTTGCCAAGAGGAGGCATTCCCAGGAGACACAGGACTCTTAAAAGCTTCTACAGAAGCTCCTGAAGACCTCACCAAACCTTCCTTAGCCTGCATGGGGGTGCAGCACACTTCTACCAACTTTCCCCCCCTCTATTGTTCCCACAGGGCCAGACTGCATAATGATTTCTCTCTCAGATTCCCCACATTCCTTTACATAGACCAGCAGTTTTCAACCTTTTTCATCTCATGGCACACAAAAACTATTTACTAAAATTTGTGGCACATCAAAAAATATATTTTTGATCATCTGACAAAAATATAGATCATTTTGATTCATTCACATCAGAGGAGTATTGTGATGGCTGTTGCCATTTTTTTTTTTTTATTTTACAATCTATTGTAGCAGGGGTGGGGTACCTTGCTTCTGCCAAGGGCCATTTAGATTTTTATAACCTCATTATCAGGCCATACAAAACTATCAACTTAAAAATTAGCCTGCTATATTTGGTCAAACATTTAATTAACTCACTCCTAATGCCTTTGTGTGGTCAGACTAAATGATTTCAAGTGCCTTATACAGCCTCTGGCCAGACAGTCCTCACCCCTGAAAGAGAAAAGAAGTCAATGCCCTTGACTAAAAAGTCAGGTATTGCTTGTTTTAAAAATTCTGTGGCACACCACTTGAACATAGCTGTCACAGATAGTTAGTTATCTTATTAAAAATCTTTGCAGCTCTATGCTCAAAGTGTCTGATTCTTAAAGAATCCAGACTTTACACAAGTAATTATCTTTAGAAGACCTAGCCCTTTGCCATCAACTCCACTTGGACGACAAGCATATTTGCATCTTACATTTACCCTTACCCATATTTTCCTGCCTGAATTCCCTCTCCTGAAGTATCTCGCCAATTAAGCTCAGAATCAATAAGTAAAATGCACAAAGGGCCATTTTATAAAATTTAAGGTCTTGCTTCTCAGGAGCTAAATTGCGCTGCCCAACATTGCCCTTAGGGATACATCCTGAAAATATCAAACTCATAATAAATGGATACCTTAGCCTAGTTTAATCATTATTAGAGAATGATTAAAAATTCTCTTGATCATTCCTGTAGTGAAATGGAAAGCAATACTTGCCACATCCTTAGGTGTCAGTCAGTTAAGAAGTTGTAAGTACATTTCACCAAAATGTAATTCAGATTATAGCAATGACCACATGTATCCATGTACTATCTCCACATGAATCTATACATAAGGGATATTTGCCACAGTTTTTTATAATAAGACTTTGCTTTTCTTTGCTTTATCCTTAGAAGATGACTCTTCAGATAGGAAGGGACTCATCATGAATCAATCTGTTACCTCTCAGAGTGAATCCTCTCTCTTGAGTACTTGGATTCCTGGTACTCTGACATGAAAACACCCCAGGAGTACATTAGTTTTACTTTTGAGGTTCAATATCAATTTATATCTCAATTCTACTCTTAGTTCAATTTGATCTTAGCACAGGTAGCCTATAAATGCAAATAAATACAAAATGCATGATTTAATAAAAAATAAGAAAGAGTAATAAAAGAAGCAAAGAAAATGTAAGAATATAAATATAGACTCGCTTAAAGAGAACATGTGTGTTGTCTTAGCAGAGAGCTGCTCTCGGTGCTGAAAGAGCTGCTCTATTTGCTATTGGGACACAATGAGTTTGTTGGTGCCTCAAAGAGCTGATCCAGCTTTATAGGTGTTGTTCTAAGATTTCCTTTTGCCTCACTGTTGTCCCATATCTTTACCGCCTTCTTCCTTAATGCTTTTTTGTTAAAGATACAAAGATAGAGCTTACTTGAATGCAGCCCAACTGCACTAGGCCTGCCTCTTTTCCAAGCAACTGGTGCACAGTAAATGTTCTCACCACTCCAGGTGAGACCCTGTTGCTACACCAAGTGGTGTAACTTGAACTCCATTTTGACTCCAAAATTATAGCTCTAATATAATATATCAAAGCTTTCATTGAATGGTTATCAAAAAGTAAGCAAACACTGGATTGTGGATCCATGAAGGAAGTGGGACATTATACCTCTCACAGGAGCTTCAATTTATGGGAAACTCAGTGTAATGTTGAGATGAAATGTTTAATCATTCACTTTCTAAACACTGGGTGTCCGAAGGTTCAATAGTGCCCAGTGTTTCCTCTGCACTGCTGGCCCAGGTGTTAATTAGCAGCGACTCAGTACCAGTCACTGCTCAGTACTTGCCCATGTAGTGCAGGGCCCTTTTCATTCCTTCATCTCTGCATGCCCCAATTTGAAAAGAGCATGGGATAAGGAAAACTAGTAAATCAGGTTAGAAATAAAAAGACACAGAATAGTCTCAGCTTTCAGTTTGAAACCAGCTTCTCTCAAAATGCAATTTTCATGTAGATTGTCTTTTTTATATCTCAACTAGAGGCCTGTATATGAAATTCGTGCACAGGGGTGTGTCCTTCAGTTCAATCTACACCCTCTCCAATCTGGGACCTCTCGAGGGATGTTCAACTGCCCGTTTAATGGACAGTCAGACATCCCTCTAACAATTCAGGACTTCTGGTTCCAAACTTCTCTCTTGCCTGCTTTCCTGATTCTAACCGCTTCTGCCTGCCAGTCTGATTGGCCCCTAACTACTCCCCTGTCAGCCCGATTGATGCCTAACTGCTCCCCTGTCAGCCTATTTTCCCTAACTGCCCTCCCCTGCAGGCTTGGTCACCCCTAATTGCCCTCCCCTTCAGGCTTGATCACCCCCAACTGCCCTTCCTTGCAGGCCTGGTCCATCCCAACTACCCTTCCCTGTTGGCCATCTTGTGGTGGCCTACTTGTGTCCACATGAGGCAGCCATCTTTGACTACATGGGGGCAGACATCTTGTGTGTTGGAGTGATGGTCAATCTGAATATTACTCTTTTATTAGATAGGATAGAGCATTGGTGCATGGTTGGGGGCCAGCTGGTTTTCCCTGAAGGGTGTCCCAGATCGGAGTGAGGGTTCCCTTGGGGAATGGAACGGCCTGGGTGAGGGGCCTGTGGTGGTTTGCAGGCCAGCCACACCCCCAGTGATCCAAGTGGAGGCCCAGATATCTAGTATTTATTTATCTTCTACAATTGAAACTTTGTAGCCTTGAGTAGAGCCAAGCCTCCTGCTTGCTCTGTGGCTGCAGCCATTTTTGTTGGGATTTATTTATCTTCTATAATTAAAACTTAGTAGCCTTGTGTGGAGGCTTGGGCCAACCAGGGTGTGCAGAAAGTGTGGCTTCCTCCATTACCAGGGAAACCCAAGCCTCCTGCTCACTTCGGGGCTGCAGCCATTTTGGTTGGATTAATTTGCATACTCACTTCTGATTGGCTGATGGGTGTGGCTTTGTGGGTGTGGCAGGGTGTTGGTTAATTTGATTATTACTTTTATTAGGTAGGATAGTGACTCTAGCTCAAGTGTAATTATTAAGAGTAATGAGAAATAAGCCAGATATTTCAAACGCAAATGATTTATTTTGTCTTACAGATTGCAAAAAGTTAGGTATTATCAACTATTATTTTAATCTGGATTTCATTGCAATGAATTGAAATTGAACTATTCTCTCCAGATTTCTTCATTCATGTACCCAACATATATTTTCAGAGTTTGTGTAATGTGCAAGCCTCTGAGACAGGTAGTAAAGTCACATAAAGTGAAGTAAAATAAATAATGAAGACTTAAACTATAAACACAATTTTCACTCAATGCAGCAAACACCAAGATTCCAGAGATAAATATAGAACCAGTAAAGGTCCCTCTCACAAAAATACAATGGTGTCTATGGTACAGCAAGAGGTCTAACTAATATTCAGCTATGAAAAAGAATATGAAGGCAGGATATGGGTATTGAAGAAGTTTTTCTGGTTTAAAAAAGAAAACAAAACATTGCTAAGACCCTAAATACAAGAAGGAACATGACCAAAACAAAAATATACAGATACTAGTTATGATTGCAAAGGGCTAAGAGTCACATTCTCCCCACCTCACACACACACACCAAATTAGTATTATACTTTTATGAGCATAGAAGTAAACCTTGATATAACTCTACATACTGAGCAGACATCGATGTAACCGAAGTGAGCAAGATTTTTCTGGGGTTCAGTTTTTTATTTACTGCTGGTACAGTGAGTGCTAGCTCTTTGCTTTCAATTTATCTAAGAAGATAATTCTTTTATTAATAAAACTAGAAAAAAATCATAAAATAAAACCTACCACATTTTTACTTTTTCTTCCTATATTAAATAATTTATATGGTTCATAGGGACTTATATAGAATAGTCTAGAAAAATTCTATAGTAAATATGTTTTCAAGTGCCAGCTCAGAGTATTTCCATTTCTCATTGCTATGTGTATTTTTCTTGACCCTGTCCTTTAAGAACAGTATACTGAATCAGGTGTAGACATCTGACTCAACCTAAGCCAATCAGATTCTTTATCCTGGGAATTTGGATTCAGTGACATGAACCAGGTTACAATTATTTAATCTCTTAAAATAGAATTTAGAGTCTGTGAATCTTTATGCACCAAAGAAAAAGATATATATTTTATTTTATTTTATTTTATTTTATTTTATTTTATTTTAGTAAGCACATTTGCTTACTGTGCATCAGTTGATATTGTTAGTATGTAGAGAATAAAGAGATAAAAATCAACAACAATATAGGGAAAAATAGGTAAGTGACATGGATAGTTGTTTGGGTTCTTAAAATATTTAAATTTGAGTGTCTAGTTTTTCCTGGGGCATCAGTGCATTACATAAAATTTCTGCAATTTTTTTGGTGAGCTAAGTCTTTACATTTGTACTAAAACTACCTGATAAGCATCTAACTTATTCAATTATTTATTTTATTTAAGGAGGTTTCATTTATTAAAGCACTGTCTAAAACTAACCATAACTGGAACTGGGCAGATGGTACAGCTTTGTCCTCAAAAGTGCAATAATTTTGGAAATTGGATAATATGTGAACAATCTACTAGTATATATATAAAAGCCTACATGACCATTCAACTGTTCGACCAGTATCTATGATGTGCAAGGACCATCAGGGGCAGAGCTCAGTGCATAAGCATGGAAATATAGAACAGTCTGATGAATCTCAAAGGGAAGGGAGAAAGAGGTAGGTTGGAAGAGATTAATCAAAGATCTTGTATGCATACTAGAGGCCCAGTGCATTGAGTCATGCACCAATGGGGTCCCTCGACCTGGCCTGCAGGGATCAGGCTGACTTTGTTTACCAGGCCTCCTACATCCCCCAAGGGGTCCCAGATTGTGAGAGGATGCACACCAGGCTGAGGGGCCCCACCAGTGTTCACTGGCCCCTAGTTACAATATAAACAATGATGTATATTTATTTAATAATTTAATTCAACAACTTATCTATATATAAAAGCCTAAGCAGCTGACCAACCATTAGCTATGATGTGCACTGACCACCGGGAGGCAGATGCTCAACACACAGGCATGGAAACATGGAACAGACTGATGAATCTCAGGGCAAAATGGGGAGGAGGGAGGGTGGGAAAAGATTAACCAAAGATCTTATACATACTAGAGTCCCAGTGCACAGATTCATGCACCAATGGGGTTCCTCGGTGTGGCCTGTGGAAATTGGGCTGAAAATGGCTCTCCTACATCCTCTGAGGGGTCCTGTATTGTGAGAGGGTTCAGGCCAGGCTGAGGAACCCCATGAATCCCTGCACCAAGCCTCTAGTTAAAGAATAATTTGTACATCATTTAATATTTACTTAGTAATATGAATTTTCTCAACCAAATCTTTTTGAAGACATCATTTTAAGAAAGTGATATTAATAGCATTTGGGAATTATAAATACTATTCTTAATTAACATTCATGTGCCCCTTATTATGCTTTGACAATGTGAGGATGGTATTTTTCAATCTATAAAAAGTAGTCCATAATTACTACCTTAACTATTACACCACAATTTTAGAGTAATAAAAATTGAATTAAAATGAATTTATAATCTGGCAATGAATATTATCTGGGGAAGTTGATTTTTAAAAAGTGGCTAAGTGTGGGGATATTTAAATTTAGTTTCCACTAACAAGTTTTCAGGGTATCTTATGTATCAAGAGCTTTTCATATTCTGTTTAAAATCTTCACAATTTTCTTCACTTTACAGAAGAGCAAACCAAAGGCAAGAAAGTCTCAGTGACTCCCTTAAGTCCATTTAGAATTAAATTCAAGTTATTCAGATTTCATGGTAAAAATGTTTCTGCATTGGGTCATCCTGGAACAAATGGAATTCTGGTTGTTTTCCAGGAAAAAAAATATTTAATACAAAAAAGTATTTCTATAACCACTTACAGTTAAAAAAATATCATGGTAATGTTTTCCTGTTGAAAATAATTTTAATATATTTATTCATTGAATAGTTTTTCTGTTCCTCTGGTACATGTAATCTCTAAGGAGCAGTGGGACTCAAAGTGCATCCATTAGTTCCTACCTACAGGGTCAGATTCTGAAAACCCAGTGGAAAACCCACTGTAGGCTAGTGAAGGCTCCTGAAAGGCAGAGACCTTGCAGAAAGGGCCTTGAAAACTGGGTTCTCCACTTCACAGGTGTTGGTTTGCTATTAAGAAAGAAGGTGGGCTGAAACCGCTTTGGCTCAGTGGTAGAGCATTGGTCTGCGAACTGAAAGGTCCCAAGTTCGATTCCGGTCAAGGGCTGTACCTGGGTTGCAGGCACATCCCCGGTAGGAGGTGTGCAAGAGGCAGTTGGTCGATGTTTCTCTCTCATCGACATTTCTAACTCTCTATCCCTATCTCTTACTCTCTGTAAAAAATCAATAAAATATATTTTAAAAAAAGAAAGAAAGAAAGAAAGAAGGTGGAAGAAGCTCTTGTAAATATGTTGCTTCCTTTTTTATGGATTGGGAGATATTTTAAAATTGAAAGAAAAATAATTAATATAAGATACTGTTGAAATTTAATATAATATTATTCATTTTTATTGACCAAACATTAAGAAAACAATAACAGTAATAAAAGGTATTTTAAATTGTACATACTTAAGCTGGGAATATACTTTAACAATTAAGAATCATAGGCCAAAAAAAAGTTACATCATACTTCTACAGAGGATTCTCCCAGGCATTCTCTTTGGCAATCTATTACATGTGCTCTGGTACATCATATAGGCACTACTTCAGAGGAGGTTAGTATTCCTGCTCATTGTGACCAATACCAGTGATTTAACTCATCCCGAACACTGACCAAATTCATTAATATCTTCTGCTTTCTGATAGATTTATCTCTACTCCCATCTGGATAAAATTCACCAGCACCTCCCTTTAAAACACTCCTTTTTAGGATTTGTTCTTACTTTTTTTTTTAATAGACATTTCTATTTTTAATCATTACTTATGTTTTCAACATTTCATTTTTCTGCTCCATTGTATTCCATTTATATTTCATTATGCTCTCCATCTGTCTATCATACCTTCACGTAATGTCTACTTTTTTCTATAATAGTTTCCTTCTTCCCTTTATTGAAGTGGCAGTTTTATGCCTCCTACTTTAATCAATATCTATTTAGAAATGATTTACTTTTCTTCAATGAGTGTTTTTAGTGTATAGCACTTTTGTCATTTATTACATCAAACTCTGATTGCACATATCTATTTTTCTTTATGTCAGCCTTCTATCAATATTTCAAAAAGCTTCTTATTTTACATCTATTCAGATAGTAATTTTAAATGTAATATGTCTGTCTTCCTAGAATATATCATTTCAACAGTCAGCATATGTCAAAAAGTTGTTGTTTTTTTTTCTCCCAAATTACAATGTTTGAATAAATTTCTGAAGTCACTCTAGAGTAGAAAATGCATCTTAAGAATTAATCTTGTTTAAAAAGAATTGTCAAGAGAATATATTTATTTGTGAAAAATGTTGTGCTTTATCAAATATTATCATTTATAGCACTTGATAAAAGTACTATGTAAGTAATTAATTAAAACATCACCATACATTAATTACATAGATAACATTTTATTTATTTTCTTTAATAATTTAGTGTTTAGGTAAATTCAATATTTTCTAATGCTATATCTGATCATAACTTTTTATGGAGTTCAGTACAAAAATGCCATGTAAAAACATTAAATTATGCATCATTCCATTCTCTTATTCCCCTCTGATTAGCATATCTTTCAATGTTGAATTTTATCCATCCACAAGTTATTCATATATTATAGCATCTAGATAAACTACGTAAGTTAACCTTCAGGATATACCATGTCAATCTTTGTGAATTTGTGATATTGATATTGATAATCTTAACAAGTTTGAGAAAAACCTAAAATCTTTCCAAGTATCATAATATTTCCCCCCATCATTTCCTGAGTAAACTAATTCTCACAAAAGGCATCTGGGAATAATAGAGAACATGTACATTTTAGGATCCAAAGGACCTAAATGTGTAGTTTGGAGTATTCTCTTACTAGATGTGTGATTTGGATCATGTTTTATGATCTTGATGAACATGTGTTTTTTTCATCTGCAAACTAGTTTCATCTATTACTTAATATCCTGTCTCACAGATTATTTGTAAAATTAAAAGATCTAATGCTTGCTATATGCTTCACGTAGAACTTGGCACATATTCACTTATTAAATCATTGTTGTTTTTGTTGTCCTTACAATTAAAGAAATGGAAGGAGATCCAGAGTGGTAGTGGGGAGTAGGGGCAATGAAATACTTTTCTTCCACTGGAAAATCACATAAAGGGCAGAAAATAATTTTGAATCCTGCTCTAGTGACCAGCGGGTGGTAGAAAGAAAGAAGACATATTATAGTCTCTCTTCCCTCTTTTCAGGTACTTATAGAGTGGTTTTAAATAATAGATACACAAAGTGTTAATGTAGAATAATTTTGATATTCCCATGAGCTTAAAATGGATTATTAATTTTTAAATTATATCTAAAAATATTCTGATGTGTTGGGAAATTCAGTAGACAACAACTAAAACTGAAATAATGTTAAAAACCAACATTGTAGCCCAAACCATTTTGGCTCAGTGGATAGAGCATCGGCCTGTGGACTGAAAGGTCCCAGGTTTGATTCTGGTCAAGGGCATGTACATTGGTTGTGAGCACATCCCCAGTAGGGGGTGTGCAAGAGGCAGCTGATCATTGATTCTCTCTCATCAATGTTTCTAACTCTCTATTCCCTTTCTCTTTATCTCTGTAAAAAAATCAAAAATGTGATTTTTAAAAAACTAAAATTGTAATTTATTAAAATCTAGGGTACTTTCCATAATCAAATCAACCTAATATCAAAATGCAAACTTTTAAGGAAATTCCTGGCATTACTCTAGATATGTGCAGGTGGATATTATAGGACTCGAGGCTATTTCTAATCCTATCTGGAGGATAAGTATTGAGTCTACATATGTCAAAAGGCAATCAAAGTACTATACTACAGGCATAAAACTAAGCCAAGGCTATAAAAGTTCCTGTTTTTATAGTCAGCTGTCTGAATTGCTCTACATTTGGAAAACTGATGAAAGCTCTAGGATTGGTGCATTTTGGAAAGTTTATGCAATCCACTTATATTCATGAAAAAATAGCTATATATAAAAGGTCTGAATTAAGGGAATATTGGAAAAGAAAAACAATTGCATCTGATTTTTGGTGTTTTTGTTAATATGAATAGCAACTTGGATAAAGATTCAGAACATTAGTTTAAAAACATTACTGTTAAAATACCATTGAATTTAAGAAAATTCAGAAAACACATTTATTCAACTAAAATCATGAATTAGATGTCAATTACATCTCAATAAAACTTAAAAATTAAAAAATGAAATATATAATACTGAAAACATAAGTATGATATTGTGGGAAAACATTTAAACTTTTTAATATACCTAATTTATTAAGTCAGAAATTATGGAAGACATGTTTAACTTTTCTTTTACTTATCCCCTATCTGATATACCACCAGGTTGTAGATTCTGCCTCTAGATAACTTCTCAATTCAGTTTTTACCAAGTTGACTTGGGGGTGTTCAGGACCCAGAGAAATAGTTACTGTGAACTCTCTATGTATATAACCAGTTTGATTAAAAACAAAAACAAAAACATTTATCAACGGATGTCAAGTTAGTGATTTACAAATTAAGATTTAGCATAGTTGATAGAGAAGATGCACTAGATCTACTGACATTTATTAATTTTCTCACCAGTTCATGAGAAATTTATTCATGGTGAGGCACCTTATTTTTCTGTTCAGGGTCAGGAACCATCTCTGTATGTTCTTTATTGGCAAATGTGTTATTCCTGGCTAATGTCTTACCACCCCTTTACCCCCCATGCCTTGAGGAATAGCTATCGAGTCCATCATGGCAGTGGAGCTTTAGAACATGTTTATCTTGAAACAGTGCAGGCCTACTTGCCTTTGTAGTTCCCTCATAGCAATTATTTAATGCTGGGGTGACATTGTGGCTCAGGATTATACATTGCTTTCCCACCACCACCACCATTTCCAAAATCCTGGCTTCAAATGCTTTTCTCAATGGTTGTTGTTGTACTGCATTGATGATGACCATGAGTACAAGCCTTACCAGAGTATGTAGGAAAATCTTAGCGTTCATGCATTTTCTGCAAGTTGATGTACCACTTAAATATTTTAAGAAAATATAGAACAAAACATTTCTATCTTTCTTTTTTCATGAATTAGTCTACATTAATGCATTCCTAAAATGTGATGTCTTTTAAGATTAATTGCACTTTTACCCTTTACATATATAATCACTGAGGACAATATGCAAGAGTTCTGTAGGCAGAATGATAATAGCATTTGCACAAGGAACATCTGCTCCTAATCTGACAAGGTTTAAGACTGACAATGTCACCACATTGGCTAGACAAGTGCATTAAAGACTGGCTGGCCTGGTGCATGAAGCCAGCATTACAGGGTAGCTTTCTTGGTTGCCATGGGAAAGTGGATACACAGGGTAAAAGACACTGTCACCACCCAGACTGGGGTGCTGTAGAACAATGGGTCCCACCAGGGTTGATTTTGTCTCCCAGAGAACATTTATAAAGTATGAAGATCACATAATTTTAAGTGGCAACAACAAGGGAAGGGAAGCAAGGTTTTTACTGGTATAAAGTAGTTAATGATGCCACTTAACATTCTAGAGCTCACAGACTATTCCCCTATCTCACTCCCCAAACCAGAAATTACTCAACTTGAAATGTTAATAGTGCCAAAGTGGAAGACTCTGCTGTAGACCTAGGTCTGTCTGCATTGAGGTAGAAATTCAGATGTGTGAAAGTGGAGGCTGATTAAACTTAAAGGTCAGCAGTGCCCTGTTCCAGACTCTTGATCTTACCCTGTGCCCAATGTGTGCACCCTCCCAAATCAATATGCCAGCATCATATAGGCACCAACCCACAAGGTCCTGAAATGAAATATTGACCAGTGGTAGCAATCCACTCATAGCAGTGCCATCCTGAACCTGGACACAGGGCTCTTGGGCAACCTCACAGTACAGATCTACAGCTTCTTAAAAAACCCTGTCAACCCCATTTATGCAGAACAGCGATTTTCAAGATTTTTTATCTCATGATACACATAAACCAATTACTAATATTTCTGGCCTACCAAAAATGTATATATTTTTTGCTGATCTGACAAAAATAGGTATAATTTTGATTCATTTACACCAGATGGTTATAGTTGTGTTGGCTGTTGTCATTTTTTAATTTTTTATTTATTTGACAATCTATGGCAAAAGAGGTCAGGATCCCTGACTAGTCAGGTATTGTGTGACTAGTGCCAGGTAGGCCTTGCACTAGTGCCTTGCAGAGCCAAAACTGGTTTGGCTCAGTGGATAAAGCGTCTGTCTGCGGACTGAAAGGTCCCGGGTTCAATTCTGGTCAAGGGCATGTACCTTGGTTGTGGGCACATCCCCAGTAGGAGGTGTGCAAGAGGCAGCTGATTGATGATTCTCTCTCATTGATGTTTCTAACTATCCCTCTCTCTTCCTCTCTGTAAAAAGTCAATAAAAATACATATTAAAAAAAAAAAGTCCTTGCAGAGCACCAATTGAAAATCGGTAGAGAACTGAGAATTGAAGGGACGAAATGGGTCCCTAGTGCCAGGTAGGCCATGCTGTAAACGTAGGATGCCCTGTCTAAATGGCACTGCCATCCTGGCCAGTCCAGGAACCAGAGGGACCTTAGAACATTTCAAATAAAGCATTTCAAGTTTGGGCCCCAGAAATGTGCACCTTGGTGACACTTCTTTCTATTCCTGCAACAGTATCACCTATTGATATCTCCAGTGTCTCCCTCCTAATTGTTCTCTCAAAGTCACACACACCAATTCAATGAGAATGAGCTCTCTGAAATAAACATTCATTCAATTCTACTTAAGGCCATTCAACTTTTTTTACTTTTCTCAGAATAAAATCTAAAATCTTTAAATTGACCTGTAAGAACCTCAGCTATTGTCTAAAATTCCAATTTTTTTAATTCCTTCTCTTCTCCCTCTTTGTTCGCCCACCATACTCCATACCACCACCCACTGTGTTACCTTTATCTGCCCTTAATGTCTCTTCTTACAGATACTTCTTTCTAGAAGTTTTATTTCCTCTTAGGCTAGGTTAGGTTCAACTGTTACATACTTATTTAGCATTTCATAGTTTATTCATACTCCTTACAATTACTTAGGCAATGTCTATCCTTCCCTTTGTATTGTATGTTCCATGAGAGCAAGGTCTGAATCAGACCTGCTCACCACATTACTCTCATAGGTTGATAGTCAATGAATAGTAGTTGGCTAAACGGATGAATAAAAACTAAATTTCCTATTTAATTTATTACCAAGTTTACTCTTCCTTTATATTGCTTTTAAATATTAAAATACTTCGCACATGCATAAATACAGAAATAAATGATGAAAGGTAAATTCCCACCACCAAGATCTAAAAATTGTCACCATATAGGGGAGCCACTCACGATTTTAATACCCCAATTATTTCTTGCAGCTAGAATTAAAGAGTTTAATTCTTATGATATAGGTGTAGGCTTTAACTTAGTTTATAGTCAAAGATTGAGCAGTGTGCTGGTCATGTTCTGAAGAACTATAGAACATGTTCCAGAGAAATGTTTAAAAGTACACTTTGCTGAGACAATAAAAATAAGGATAACTTGCCAAAACCGGTTTGGCTCAGTGGTAGAGCGTCGGTCTGTGGACTGAAGGGTCCCAGGTTCAATTATGGTTAGGGGCATGTATGTTGGTTGTGGGCACATCCCCAGTGGGGAGTGTGCAGGAGGCAGCTGGTCGATGTTTCTCTCTCATCGACATTTCTAGCTCTCTATCTCTCTCTTCCTCTCTGTAAAAAATCAATAAAATATATTTAAAAAAATAAATAAGGATAACCATGAAACAATGATAGTTTAAACAATGGCAATAGTTAGGGGATATCTATTTTTTGCCTTTTGTTTTAAAGATAACATCACTGCCTCACAATTATGAGATATTTTGCAGAATCTTGGTTCTTCAACCCAGCACTCTTTGTCCTCACAATGTAATTTTGTGTTGCTGATGTACTATTCTTTTGTCAATCAAGAAGACATAACTCCAAGGCCACAAAGGAGTCTGATACAAAAATGTGTTATCTATTACTAAAGAAACCACAAACTTCTCTTTCAGTTTCCTAAAACAAATCCTCTTTGACTCCCTAGCCAAGTCAAAACTCCCTACTTGTGCTTTTTAGAAAGAGAGATTTGAGAGATCTTTCTCTCCTATTCTCTTGCTTCAGCCAAACTGAACAAATCTTTCTCTGTCTCTAAGTGCTGGTGTCTTAATATTTTGGTCTCCTAATGCATCCAGTACATAAACCTAGATTTCAGGAGGTGATTTTGTAACAACCATGTCCTATATTTACTTCATCTATTTTGCTCTAATATTTAAAAATAACTTTGTTATCTACCCCAAAATACTTTAGTATGAATATCTAAAAACAGAAACGTTCTTTTATATAACCTAATCAGAATATTTCACATAAAAATGACAAAAAAGTAATTCATTGATATCATCTAACTCCCAGAGTATTTGTTTTTTTCTCCAGATTATCTTTAAACATATTTTCTAGCTTCTTCAAATCAGTAACTATTCATATCTATATGATTTGACTATTATGTTTCTTAAATCCCTTTGACATAAATGGTATCAGCTTATTACAGTCAACAATTGTTCTGTAAAAAATTCCACATTCTGAATTTGTTTCTCATATATGTTTTACAATGTATTATTCCATTATATTTAAAGTCACTGGAAATTAGCTGAAACAGTTTGATTAGATCCAATTTAAGCATTGTTTTTCAAGAATACTTCACAGGGGTGGGATTAGGAATATATCCCAAGAAACTAGAAACACCAATCAGAAAGGATATATGTACCCCTATGTTCATAGCAGCACAATTTACAATAGCTAGGATTTGGAAACAGCCTAGGTGCCTGTCAGCAGATGATTGGATCAAAAAACTATGGTACATCTACACAATCGAATACTATGCTGCCATAATAAAGAAGGAATTTTTATCATTTGCAGCAACCTGGATGGAATTGGAGAACATCATGCTGAGTGAACTAAGCCAGTCAATGAAAGAGAAACACCACATGACCTCACTCATTTATGGATAATAAAGAACATTATAAACTGATGAATCAAAAGATAGATATAGAGATATAGATATATAGATATAGTAAGGCAACAAGCAGACTGTCAAATTATAGTGGGGAGGGTAAGGAGATCTGGGGGAGATAAGAGATCAACCGAAGGACTTGTATACATGCATATAAGTACAACCAATGGACACAAAACTCTGGGGAGGGAGGGCCTGTATCGGAGGGGGGACAATGGTAAGATATGCACACAGATAATAATTTAATAAAATAAATTATTAAAAAGAATACTTCACAGGTGATGTATATGTCATGACCTAATTAATGTCTAATTGTGCTATTACTATTGGTACTAAGATATATCAGTGTATGCTTCCAATGTCCATACCCTGTCATTGAGGAACCTTAAAACATTAGAAAAAAGTATACAACTTAATTAAAAATAATTTAATCAACTTCTTGAGTATTCACTATATACATTTTGCTTAGTTTGCTTATTTTCCATATCAAATCTTTCAAATTTAAGCGAATAACTCACCAAGATAAACTCTTATAGTAAACTTTGGAAATTTAGATAAGACTGATTAAGGCTGAGGGAGAAATTTTAAAATCCATAATACATAAAATGTAATTTCAACAACAAGTAAATAGGCAAATCTCCTATAAAACAAACAAACATAATGAGAATATTCACATATCTGACAATGTATTTCTAGTCAATCACTGACTATAAACTATGGATTTAGGCATACACAATTAGGGCTCATTACTACATAAGTGGATTAGAGATCTATACAAACTAACAAAGCTGTAACAGGTTTATAATCTAAGTTAGTGCTCTTAAAATTGTCCCATGCTGATCAAGCACTTTCGCCTTTGCTTTTTACTTCCCTTATACTCAATTCAAAAATAAAACTTGAATTCCAACAAATTAATTAACCCTCTTACTTACTTGGTTGTTTCAGCTCCATTAAGCTAAAGTAATCAAATCACCTCACTCCTAAAAGCCTTGAGAAGATAAATTTAGAAGCCTTCAACTATGAAAGGACAGAAACAAAGCTCACTAGGGAGACAGAATCTGAATCGTCAAATAATTTTAAATATTATAGGCATTAGGTACTTGGGAGTTTCCACATGAACAAGTGATTCTTAGTTAGTCCTATAAATTCACTGTAAATGTAATGTAGTATATCATCCTTAAGAAGAATAAGTATTTTTAGGTACTCTCTTGGCATATATAAAGGAAAATGTTTGTACCAGTGCTTGCTTATTTAGTCTTTTGGACTCAAAAACCAGTTTCTTCTTTCTAACTCATCTTTTTTTCCTTCTCCAGTTTTGAAACAAAAACAAATGAACACACAAATGAACAGCAACAGAAAACACCTTTAAGCTAGATCTGTAATGTGGAATTCATGTGTATTTTGTCTTATAAGCCTTTGTCATAAATACTAGTAATAATTACTGGTATTCATAGTTTATAGATAAGGAAACTGAAACAATAAAAATGTTATCGAGGTGACCTCACAATGATGTTGCTACTGTTGATGCAGCTGGACCGAGGCTCCCAACTGAGGCAAGCTGACACCATTTATGCCAAAGGGATTTAATAAACAAAACATAGTAGTCAAGTGCAATGTATAGATATGATCAGTTACTGGTTTGAAGAAGTTGAAAAATATATTTAGGGATAATCTGGAGAACTAAGCATGAGGGAAATATAATGGTCCAGTCTTTTCTCCCAATGCATATTAAAGCAAAAACACAGAGTGTTGTCTTTCAACCAATGATGCATTTTTATTATGTTGTCTTTCAGTGGTTGAAAGACAACACACTGAACCTGGATAAGTGCACAGGTTCATTATTTCATTGTGATAAATACAAATAATGTTACATGTAAATTTTGAATCCTTTTCTATTTTCCAAACATATCCTTTATTAAATACATTCTCTCAAGATCCAATCTTAATAAATGTTAGATATTTAGGGAATTTTAACAGGTAAGACTACTGTCTATATTTACATTTGTAATTAGTTTATTTTACATAAGCCATCAATATTTTACACTTTTGCCACCCTAAATATATTGTCATCTACTCTTATTGCATAAATTTGGAAATCAAGTTATTTAAAAAAGGAAGAAAGAAAATAACCTCACAAATAGCAAATATTTTTAAAGGAGATGAAAACTAGATAGTGCCACCCTAAAAATGAACAAACTTTAAATAGAAAGCTAGAATCACTTAGTCAATGCATTCAAAAGAACAGTGTGTTAGTTTCATAGTTAAAATCATGAACTAGTAGAAAATTTCCATGATGCTTTTCTGAGTTGACTTTTAATTTATACAATATATATAATGCCCCGTTAGTAAAGGTGGTTGTGCTTTAAGAAGTACAAGGCTCTCAGTGGAAGCAGGGTTCCCCATGTGACTAACTTTGTAGGCTTGAATGAGTGAAATACATTTCTTAAAATTCAGTAAGGTCATGTCTAAAATACAAACAGGAAACCCTACCTCGTTGTGTTCTTATATGCAAGTTAATATTTCATTTACGAGTACATAACAAGAGTTTAATAAACATATGTTGAACCTGGAATATTAATAAAGAGCACTAGATTTGTATGCATTAATGAGCTTGAATACAGAAAACTTGTCAAGGGTGGTTACATTTTGAGAGGTTGTAATGGAAATAATTTAGCTTTTATTTTATAAACTTTTTTTTCACCAATTTTCAGTTACCACAATTAAACACATATAATAACTAATAATAATGCATATCTTAAGCAAGTCCCATAACCTGTCACACCACATCCTGAACCCCATTTCTTTTCTTTTTTAAAAAAATATATTTTATTGATCTTTTACAGAGAGGAAGGGAGAGGGATAGAGAGCTAGAAATGTCAATGAGAGAGAATTATTGACCAGCTGCCTCTTGCACACTCCCTATTGAGGATGTGCCTGCAGCCAACATACATGCCCCTGACCGGAATCAAACCTGGGACCTTTCAGTCCGCAGACCGACGCTCTACCACTGAGCCAAACCGGTTTTGGCCTGAACCCCATTTCTAAGGCCCTGCTTAATTCAAGTTTCAATCTGCCCATAGTGAACATATTTAATTTCTAAAGTTGTTTGCCCACTACTAAATGCACAAGAGTAGCTTGCTTTTGGGATTCCTGAAAATTATTTTATTTAATTCTTCCTTGGTTATTCATTGTCTCATAAGATTTTCATATTCTATTTCCCTGTTTTGTGAATTTATATTTCTGATCCTCTGATCTTCTGAGGACAGAAAACTACTAAAATAATGTGATGTTTAGTATTAAGAACCAATGGAGTAGATACAGTATGTATAGAGACCTGGGGGACATATTAAATACATTTTTTTGTGTGTGTATGCTTGTTATTCAACCATCGGATAGATAGAATTCTTAGAAAGTCTATTATATAACTAGAGGCCTGGTGCATGACATTCATGCACTGAAGGGGGGGGGGTCCCCTCTGCCTGGCCTGCACCCTTTCGCAGTCTGGGAGCCTTTGGACATCCTTAGTGCTCCCATGGAGGCGGGCCACTGCGCTCTTCAGATGTCAGCCTGGCTTGTGACTAAGCGGTGCTCCCCTTGTGGGAGCACACTGACCACCAGGGGACAGATCCTGCATTGAGCGTCTGCCCTCTGGTGATCAGTGTGTGTCATAGCAATTGGTCGTTCAGCCATTGGATCAATTTGCATATTATACTTTTACTATATAGGATTTGTTTTCCTTGATTATAGATGAAACCTGTGAATATGATGAAGGGGTAAATCTCTTGATTCAGTAACATTATATAGTACTCTCAATGCTTATCTTATTTTTACAGAGAATAGAGAAATGCCACAGAGAGGGAGGTGTCTAGGCAGATGGAAACATTTCTGGCTTGGGCAATAACACAGCCATAAACCAAGGACAGATAGGTATATTTCTGATCTGAGCAATTAAAGTGACCATAAGTTAGATCAAAAGTAGCCCTCACACATTTTGGTGTCTTCAAACTTCCGTCTGTGCATTTCTCTCCCATGGACCCTCTGTATTCTCAAACCTTCTTAATTAAGCTACCTAGTTACCCTTATCAATAGGAAACATAGATGTTTTGTTCAGATGGGAAAAGGCTCTGGAACACTATTTTCCCCTGGAGAGTAGAACTTTGTTAAGGAGAATTATCTGATTATGTTTCTTTCCCCTTGGGCCAGGAATCTATCTCTACTGGATCTTCACCATGAGAACATCATTGGGTTACTGGAGGTTAAAAACCCCCAGAGGAATTTAGATGTTCCTAAGACTGTCATTCCCAAGTTTCTCACTTTTACACTAGTCTACACTCACTCCCAAGCAAATCATAAAGGTAACCAAAATTATTTATTTTTCATGCTTAGAAACTACCTTAGTTTTCAACACATAATAAATCATTAAGATTTGTTAGGTATTGGAAAAAAGAAAGAAATATTGGCCAGGGCACTTAAACAAGAAATAATAAGTAAATGAAGGGAATCCAAATGCAAAAAGAAGTTATCGAATAAACTATTTACAGGCCATAACCTTATACGTAGAAAATTTTAAAGAATCTTCCAAAAAAAACCACCAAAAATAAAATAAATCATATGATTTCACAAATTATTGCATTTCATTAGTTAAATATGTAAAAATTAATGACATTTCTATGTACTACAATGAGCAGAATTATTAGACCATTTGGTTAAGGTATAATATATATATTTAAGCATCACTTTGATTTGCACATGCACAATGATCATTTTGTCTGGTTTATCCTTAATAAAAAATAACTAGGTGTTTTCTGGCACTACTTGAACTCTTGCTGATTCTAAAAATTATTATTATGAATAAATATCTTTTTTAAATTCAGAAACATACTGATGGTGGACAAATAACCTTGCCTGAACCAGAAAAGACCTTGAAAACATCATTCTAATTTATTTTTAAGAATATTAAAAAATACAGAATATTGTTCAATTTTATTTTTTATGCCTCAAAAATTAATTTCTAAATTATTCTATGAAATTAAATAAAGTAAAATACTGTTTCTTAAAAAAATGAATAAAAAGAGATACTCCATTAACATAACAGGTGTTAAATAAATACAGGCTGAAATTTTTGAGTATTTCTTTCATTGACTCTGTCTTCAAAATTATTTTTATTACTATTCACTTTTTATCTTAATATATCCTCTACAACCTATTAAAGAAAAAAATTAAAAAGAAATATTTAAATTGCTTCACATAATTTAGAACTCAACCATACTATTTTCCTTTATTAAAACATAGAAGTCTTTAAAATACAAGTGCTAGGACTTGATTAGATTAACAAGGAGTTAATTTAAGGAAACATCTGTTTTTTTGTAACTGCCTACGGTGGTATAAAGGAATCCAGGTGCTTATATAATTTATCCTCCCCAGTTTAGAATAAAAATATCTTTGCAAAAGATATAGTAAGCAAAAATTCAGTGTTTTAGGGCTCCCATATGCCTAACAGAAATATATGTTTGTTTTTTCCCCCAAAGTGGTGTGTGTGCTACCTACTGCATACATATGTATATATTCCTATTACAACTCTAAGAATCCGTTATTGCAGCTACTTTGGCCACTATAGGAAGATACATGTGGTAGACAGAATTCTAAGATGGGCCCCAAGGTCTCACCCTCTGGTATGTATAATGTACTAGTATATTATCCCCTACACTCAATTGTGGAAGTGAACTGTGAATATGATATGTTACATTATATGATACAAATATAAAGGAATTTTGTAAAAATAAAGCTAGTCAGCTACTTTAATTCAGTCAAAGGGAGCTGATTCTGAGTGGGTCTGATCTAATCTGCTGAGCCCTTTATAAAAACTTAAAAGCAGCCGAGAAGCTATCCTACTGCCTTGAAGGAACAAGCTGTCAGTAGTTATTCAGCTACAAAAATGAATTCTGATTACAAGATGTGAGCAGAGAAGAGAACTCTGAGCCTCCAGTGAGCGCACAGGCCAGGCTGATACGTTGGTTACAGCCATGTCAGGTTCTGAGCATAAGGCACACCTAAGCCGTGCTTTGACTCTTGGTCCATGGTAGCTGTGAGATAATTCATGTGCTGTTTCAAGCTGCTAACTTTGTTTTCTCTTCTGACATTTGCAAAAATTCATTAGTAGAAACTTTTTAAGTGTGGCCTCCACAGGCAAATCTCGAGCATAGTTGTTCCAAGCTACAACTGATGTAAGCTACATTCTATAATTTAAAAGATGCTATTCCAAAGACAGACTGTGTAAGAAAAGAGAGTTATTGTAATGCATTGAAAAATAAAAGAGATTTACAGTATAACCAATAGAAGTTTAGCTTCTAATGCTAGGAATATTTTCCAAGTTGATTGGGTTTATAAGGCAGAGGTGAAAAGTGGTGTACAACATAAAAGATATTATTTTTCTTATCATTAATTTAAATAGTTTATTGTTTAAAGTATTATATGTCTTCTTTTCCCCCCATTGACCTTTCCCAGGATGTTCCCACCCCCGAGCATATGCCCTCAGCCCCCTACTGTCTGTGTCCATGTGTTATGCTTATATGCATGCATACTAGTACAAGTCCTTTTCAAAGACACAACTGTAGAGGGAGATCTAGCAGGAGTAAGTTACAAGGATGTGTTCTTCAATAAGCATTATTTGGCTTTGCAATAATAACTTGGGAAAATCTTAAACTTTTCTAAGGGAAAATGGAAGAAACTGTGAACAAAAGGGGCCACATGCTAACCTGACAAGTTCAGGGGAGACCTGCATGGCGGTCTTACAAACATAGAGACCTAAAGTCACCACAAAGGATGAAATTAAATTTTAACTAAAGCAGTTATGGTGGGCAGTTATATCCTAAAAAGGTATCTTCACTGACAAGGTCACCCTTTACCTTAACTGAGCCTATCTGTCTTTTCGCATCTATGATAACATACCCTTGAAATGTCTGGGTAACTTATAACTTCCCTTTGTCTGGACCTCTTGGGGCATAACCTAATGTGCCTGGGTGCCAGGACAGATACCACACCTTCCTTCATTGTTGTCATGTTAATTGTTCCTGCACCCACCTAATTATGTGTCTATCATTTTATTTTTTATCCAATCCCAGAGGTTTTTTCTACTTTGCTTTCTCCTGCCTCTCTAGTCTATCACCAATGGATGTCATGTAACCCACTGAAGTCTGTCCTTTGCTTCCTATCTATCTATTATCTATCTATCTATCTATCTATCTATCTATCTGTCTGTCTGTCTGTCTGTCTGTCTGTCTGTCTATCTATCTGCCAAGCAACTGGAATGACCTGAACAAATGTTTGCTATGTCATGCACTGTGGCAAGCCAACTGGCCCAATTGGGGACCAGGCTAACCAGCCAATCTCCCATGGCCCCTCACTCAGTCAACCTGGCCCCAAATTAGCCCTGATTGGGGTGGGCCAGCTGGACCCCAAACATGCACGAATTTGTGTACCCGACCTCTAGTGTATAAATATAGATGTATCCCACCATTCTCCAGAGCATTGTCTCAATACATTGAGGTTCTGCTTCCTGGCATTTGTTGACAGTTTGGCTCAAACTGACAACAATTCTTTACAGGTTTGAATGTTTCTATGTTAACAAAACAAAATAAGCTTAATTTCAATGTGTTCTTTTTTGTTTATTTTTATATTGAATTTATTGGGGTAACATTGATTAATGAATTATACACTTTTTAGGTCTATAATCCTGCAGTACATTGTCTGTATGTTGTATCCTGTGTTTGCTACCCCACGTCAAGTTCCTTCATCACCATTTACCACCCCTTTACATTCTTCTACTTCTCCTCATTCCTCTGGCAATCACCATACTGTTGTCTGTGTCCATAGTCTTTTTTTTTTAATTTGCTTAATTCCTTCACCCTTCTCACCCAGTCCCCACCTCAATAGCTGTCAGTTTGTTTTCTGTATCCATTAGTCTATCTCCACTTTGTTAGTTTATTATATTCATTAGATTCCACATATAAGTGAAATCATATGGTACTTGCCTTTCTCTTAATGGATTAGAAATACAATAGTAAATGAGTAATAATTTATTTATATCATTAAAAAAAACTTACCATAGTACTAACAGCTATTAGGGTCATTAAATAAAATTAGATGTATAGGATGGCAAAAAAGAATATCCCAAACAACATTTAACGTCTTTGCATGAAAAGAATCATGGTTATAGAAATAGCAAGTATTCAGAAGACCAATTACAACAGAAACAAGGGCAGAGTAAATTATCTGAGAGCAGCTTAGAAGCATCCATCCCCAATAGTAAAATAAAGGGCAAGATACAGGCTAGATAGACATCACTTTTATATAATTGGAAAACAAATAGAGGAGTCATGTTATTGTGAATACCCATTAACTATTACAAATTGTTTTGGAACATTTAAGAAGTGCAATGAATAACCAATGAGTGTATTATACTCATCATTACCACAGTGAGGTCTTTACTAATATGAAATTTATGAAATGGAGTTTGCATTTTATTTCCCTAGGTCTCTTTATTTATGATTTTGTCTGAACTTTGATGAAGAGTTAAATTTTACCTATGTCCTTACATAAAATTACCAATTATTTCTATCTCTCTACCTAATTAATATATATTTTAACATTCTAGGAAATAAGCCACTGGCATACATCAATCATGTAGTTAATCTATTCGCTTAATCAAAATAGCTTGGTAGATGAAAACATAATATAAATAAAAATAAGAAACTCAGTAAAATATGTCAGCTTTCTTTGGTAGGAGGTAAAATGTTAATACCTGTATTTTATAACATTTTGTTTTCATTAAGGATTTCAAGTCAACCTTAAGTATAAGCATAGAAAGATATATATTTTCAGAAAAGTGCTTCTTAGCTTCCTGCTGATATGGTTCTTTATTTCTGCACCTTCCCTTGGTCTTAATTCCACAGATTTTATGTGCAACTTCCTCAGGATAAAGGAAGTCCTTGCATACTATTCTTTGATTACTATTTCTCCTTGAAACTCATTCTGATTATTTTATATCAGTCTTTCTGAAGTGTTCCTTCCAAATATGTCCAACTATTTGTTCTATCAGTCTTGATTCTTAAGGATTGATTCCCGGCTGATATAACTATAAACACCCTATCTTCAATTTTAAGAGAACATTTCTTTTCCCCTCAAGACACTGGTTCCCTTTGGTGAGAGTTTTTAAATCAGCTCCCTGACATTTTATTCATATTTTTATTAGGTTACTTCAGGGTCCAATTTCCCTTTCTGTTCTAGTAACAATAATAGAATCTCTCCTTTTCTAATAATTTAAGGTCACAAACAGGGACTTTACTCATTCATTTCATTTTAATATAATTTTATCTTTAAAATATTACCTTCTCCCTCTTGTTTTATCACCCTATACCTATTCATTTTGTTTTCATTCTTCTAGTACTCCTTTGCTTATAATAATTTTGAAACTTAAAGGTTTCTAAAGTATTTCCTAAAATAAAGCATATAGCCCAAATGTTCTGCTGAAAGTCCTGATAATCATATTTTTCAATTTTAGGCATGCTCATTTTAATTGCTTATTTCTCTAAATCCATCCCAGATTATTACCTAGTCTCTTTAAAAATATGAATCCCAATTTTCTTTATCTGCTTTTTTTAAATAAAATATATTATACCTCTTTAGGTAAAGCCACATTTTGTGTCTCTGAAATCTAAAGTAATAACAGAACTCATGTGACTAATGAATCTAACTCATGACATTGCTCAGTACAAGAGACAAGAGACAGGAATTGAATGGTGCACCTATCTATACCACTAGAACACAGCTATCTCTGCAGTTTCAAATCCTAATTTATAACCTAAGTAAACAAACATAGTAAATGAGACCAAGGGGAGGGAGGAGTTCCTTTCTGCCTAGTGTATACAATGATTTTCCTCTGTTAAAATGTTTACTTTGGTACATCTACACAATGGAATACTATGCTACTGCAGTAAAAAAAAAAAAAAAAAAAAAAATAAAAAAAAAAAAAAAAAAAAGGAATTATGCTAAGTTAAGTAAGCCAGTCAGAGAAAGATAAATATCACATTCTCACTCATTGGTGGAATATAATGAACAACATAACTGACGAACAAAAACAGATCCAGAGATAGGGAAGCATTGATCAGACCATCAAACCTCAGAGGAAAGGTAGGAGAGGGTGGGGTGAGAAGGAGAGATCAACCAAAGGACTTGTATACAGGCATAGAAGCATAACCAATGGACACAGACACCAGGGGGGTGAGGGCATGAGTGGGGGTTGGGGATAATAAGGATGTAAGGACACATATGTAATACCTTAATCAATAAAGAAAAAAGGAAAAATAAATAAATCATGCCAGTCTACCCTCCATCCTCCTTTGGCACAGAGGATAGTATCCTATATACTAAATACTAAATTATACCACAGCATGGTATTTCACTGGGCCTCTCATTAGAGACCATCTTTGTGGACAAGATTTAGAAATTTGAGCTGAATGCTGGTGCCATTAGTAAGCACTGGATGGCTCTCCTCAAAGTGCTGTGATTCATAGATGACTATCAACCTGAAGGGAGGTTTTTAAATTGAGCTGCCATAGAATGATTTGTCCTTGGCCTGCTCTGCTAAAAATGTGCATGACTTAGATGAAAACAGTGATGGCATGTTAATTAAATCAGTGGATGACAGGAAACTAGGAGAGATAGATAATAGATTTCAGGCCCCACATTTTCTCAGTCTGAGACAATGGGCCAATTTTAATAAATTTTCAGTGTGAAGATTGGCCCTCATCCACATTAACAAACACCCATGTTAGCTCTTGAAAGACCAGATGGGGTGAAGCCAGGAAAACTTTGCCTGAGTCACTAAAACCCAGCTCCCACCATTTTCCATGATCAGACTACTAGAAACAATTTGCCTTCCAGCCTCTTAACCTGTTTTATTTTGTAATTAGTAGAATAAGGACAATATCTCATCTCACCCATTGGTTCTTGTTAGGACTGAACCCCAGGATGAGTCCTCAGTCTCTTGTCTTGGCGCCCTGCTCCCCAGGAAGACGTTTCAAGGTTCAACCTATGGTAACAGCCCACCGTGCTTTCTTTCCTTCTCTCCCTTCCTCTCAAAACCAATTCTTGCTATTTGCCTTGTGATGGGGCTGAAGAAGGCTCTATCCTGGCTCACCATCCTGGGCTTGTGTGGAGTTGCACTATATTCTGTTCAGCAGGCTCTGCCTGATCTGTGATGTCATCTAAAAGCCTCAGGCAACCGAGACATAGAACATGCTAATGAATTTCAGAGGGAAGGTGGAGGAGGGAGAGTGATTGACCAGGAAACTTATACACATATATACATAACCCATGGACACAGAGAATAGAGTGGTGAAGGCCTGGGAGGGGCAGATGTGGGATGAGAGGGACAATGGGGAAGAAAAATAAAACACAAACCAACAAATAATATTTTCAACAATAAAGGTAAATTTTTAAAAATAAGAAAGCCGTAACCGGTTTGGCTCAGTGGTAGAGCATCGGTCTGCGGACTGAAAGGTCCCAGGTTCAATTCCAGTCAAAGGCATGTACATTGGTTACGGGCACATCCCCAGTGGGGGGGGGGGGAGGTGCGGGGAGCAGCTGGTCGATGATTCTCTCTCATTGATGTTTCTAGCTCTCTATCCCTCTCTCCCTTCCTCTCTGTAAAAAATCAATAAAATATATTTTTTTAAAGATTTTTTTTTGTGTTAAATTTTCTTTAGTCGGCTTAGCAGCCTGTGTAGCAAAGCAACCTGCCTATCTTTGTTAAGGCATACCATGGCCACCCATCATTTGTACAGTGTGGCCTGCCTTTTGTCTGCTAAAATTCATTTCTGTAGTTCTGCCTCTATTTGCACTGGGTTCCATGCTCAGAAGGATTCTGTGCTGATTATATTTCTCTGCTTTCACTATCTTCACATTCATAATAATTGTTAACAAAGGGGTTACATTTTCATTTTGTACTGGGCACTACAAATTATGTAACTGGTCTGGGCAGTCATAGCTGCCTTTTACCATAATTAAGTGTCATGGTCACAATTCTGTGTAACTCAGCTTTAAAATTGGTCACCGGGTTACATCAGTTAAAAACCAATGCATAAATATAAAAACAAAGAAACAGCAAAAGAGAATATATTATAATTTGATAATGTGACATGATTGGGAAATTCCATTGCTTACGTTTACTATAGTGCCCCTAAATCTTATAGCCACCACTTCCAGCTGCTCACGGTGTGTCTGTCAGTCCTTGTGTATTGCCTCATTGAATTTCACCTTGTGCCTATTCTCAATCTTTCAAGCCCAAAAGTACTAGATGTTTTGTAGATTAGAAGAACCCAATAAATAGGACCCTTTTATTCTATCTAGGTTCAAAACTAATAGAAATATAGACAAGGATCAAATTTTTGGAGATCAAAATATCAACCTTATTTACTTATAAAGTGAAATGAGAAAGCTTGGCCAATTTTGTTAGCATTCTGTAGCTGAAATTGTCTTTCCAAACTACCCCTACAGATCTTGCCCCACTAACCCTTAATATTTGACTAAAAGAATTTAGGAATGAATGCCAACAGTTGTCCTTATAGCCAAGAATAGAAAAAAACACACATAAAAGCAGAGCCATGCATGCCCCAATACATCTCCCAAATGTTATAATCAAATGATTTAACCCTTATCCATTGAGGAAGAAGTGAATGAAGAGTAAGGTGACTAGACGTCCCAATTTTGGCAGGACAGTCCTGATTTTTCACAATTTATCCCGTGTCCTGTGGTGTTTTAAAAAAAGTCCCGATTTTTGGAAAAATATTTTTTTCATTTTTTATTAAGGTATTATATGTGTATATATCTGTCCATTGCCACCCCACCCCTGCTCCCATACATGCCCTCCCTCCCCAGAGTTTTGCGTTAATTGGTTATGCTTATATGCATGTATACAAGTCCTTAGGTTGATCTCTTATCTCCCCCATATCTCCCTACCCTACCCCCTGTAATTTGACAGTCTGTTTGATTCTTTACTGTCTCTTATCTATCTTTTTGGTCATCGGTTTATAATGTTCTTTATTATCCATAAATAAGTGAGATCATGTGGTGTTTTTCTTTCAACTAAAAGCACTAATCAAAAAGGATGTATGCACCCCTATGTTCATGACAGCACAATTTACAATAGCTAGGATTTGGAAACAGCCTAGGTGCCTGTCAGCAGATGATTGGATCAAAAAACTATGGTACATCTACACAATGGAATAATATCATGTCATAAAAAAGAAGGAATTCTTATCATTTGCAGCCACATGGATAGAATTGGAGAACATTATGCTGAGAGAAATAAGCCAGTCAATGAAAATAGGGACTTTTTTTAAAATTCCGTGGGACAAATTGTTAAAAAACGGGACTGTCCCGCCAAAAGTGGGACATCTGGTCACCTTAATGAAGAGACATGTCTATAAATCATGAACTCTACTCACACAGAAGACCAAAGGAAGGGGTGCTTATACTACAGGGAAGGGGTCAAGACTAGGGATTAGGACAAGGTAATATACCTCAGTATATATACCTTTAGTATATAAAAGAGAAGTACTTAAAGGCTGAATGTTTTTGAAGAAAACCAAAGACTCTTCTCTACTAAAACTTATCCAAAAGATAATTAAGAAACACAAATTTTTGGAATAAAGTTTAAATGTTGTAATGTGTACACAGAAATTTGAGAAAAAATTAAACTAGCAATTCTATTTGTGAAATAACAGAAATTTAAGGTTAAACTTAAGTATTTCAGATTCAACTTAATTTTCACTATTTTATTTTTATTATTTTAAAATATGATTACTGTACTTTTAATTTGCTACTATAATTTAATTTATATTGCAGAGTATAAATAGAAAGTTTTCTTGATATTCCATTTAATTTTGAACAGTGAAGTTTTTAAATACAATGAAATGCCCACTGTGGCACATTTTACACAGTTATGTTCTCATATTCCTGATTTCTCAATTAGAAATCGCAATGTGTTTTCCTAAGTCTGTGGTTGGCAAACTGCGGCTCCTGTGCCACACGTGATTCTTTGGCCCCTTGAGTGTGGCTTTTCCATAAAATACCACAGGCTGAGCGAGTCTATTTTGAAGAAGTGGCTTTAGAAGAAGTTTAAATTTAAAAAATTTGGCTCTCACCGAAACCGGTTTGGCTCAATGGTAGAGCATCGGTCTGTGGACTGAAAGGTCCAGGTTCCATTCGGTGTGCATTGGTTGCAGGCACATCCCAGTAGGGGGTGTGCAAGAGGCAGCTGGTCGATGTTTCTCTCTCATCGATGTTTCTAGCTCTCTATCCCTCTCTCCTCCTCTCTGTAAAAAATCAATAAAATATATTTTAAAAAAATAATAAATAAAAAATTTGGCTCTCAAAAAAAAATTTCAATTGTTGTACTGTTGATATTTGGCTCTGTTGACTAATGAATTTGCCGACCACTTTCCTAGGTACTTGGGAGTATTCTTCTCCCACCTCCTTAATTCCCCAAGACTACAATCTACCGAATAAAGAAGAGCCATTAAGCTTACCAGGATAACCCACTGTGGTGTCTGACACCACAAAAAGAAGCCAAGGACTAATTTTGTGGGTATTAAATTTAAGGCTGTTAAAGTATTCCACTTTGCCTTCCTTTGCCCTAATCTGTCCTCCCCATGTGTTTCCAGACCTACTCTTCTCTTTTCTTCACTCTGTTCTCTGCCTTGGGACAATGCCCTGCATAGGTTACATGAGCAAGTCCCCTGCCTCTGGCTTCAGATGAAGGAGGGCCAATGGTGAGTCCAGGCAGAGGGAGATCAGGGAGACTAGGATGTTTAATTATCCCCCCTTCAGCACTGAGAGGATGCCTGGTGTTACTCTCCTGAAGGTCACTCATCTCCAAGGTTATCATCCGTACAGGATGCTCTCCTTTCCATTTCTAGGAGCCACCATGTGTGTTCCCTGCTCCAGATTACGCTACTATTTTTTGTGGTTCCCTTACACCCAACCACACCTTTCTAAATAGCACCTAGGATTATCCAAATTCTAATGTATCATGTGTTTTATCTACACTCCATGATATATACTACCTACTGTGGGAGGGTCTGTTTAAAAGCATCTAACCACTTAGTGTCTACAAAAGCCATAGTGTTTCTTGGTTTTAGCAAATGCAACAGATTTGGTGGCAGGTTAGTAGTGAAAAATCCTCAGCTATTTTATTTAGATCAATTGCTTTTTAAATAGCAGTATCTTTTGCCATGTTCATGCAACTGTTTTGGAACCTTTGTTATTGAAGTTCCCCTCGCGGACAAGCATTTAAAGAACTCCAAGAGGGGATGTTTTCACATCCATCTCCATACCTGCCACGGAAAGACCTTTTTTCCTGAGAACATTATGATTATGTACAGGATGTTGTCTGATCGATATATTTCTAGTTAAGGATGCCAGATACTTAAAGTGATGATCTTCCAGATTATACAATTTTAGAATTTATTCCAGAGCCCTGGTGCCATTTTAATAAAGAAAATCATTTATAAAATAACAATTCGATGGACAGGTTAAAAAAAATAAAGATTCTGAATTAGTCAACTGGTATATGGCAGTGACACTGCTCTCATGAAAAATAAAATCAAGTTGAATATCTAACCTGTGGTACTCACAGCCTGTTGCTCTTTTTAAACTTTGTAGACTCACATAGATGAATACAAATCACACAGCAAGAAAGCATTGAAAAAAATGTCTTAAAAAAGAAATAGTTAAAACATCATGAACTTTTTTTATACCTACTGGTAGTTTTCCTATTTATTTTCCTCTTAACCAAGAAAAGTCTCTGGAGGGAACATTTGTAGAAGCTACACATTTTGAAATACAAGTTAAACAATATCCCTTTTACACAACGATCTTCCCATAATGTATATATGTATGCAGTCTGTGTATCTTCTTGATTTCCTAAATTTGTTCTGTCTACCTTAGGAAACTTGTGATAATAATGAGTGAAGACATTCATGTGGCTCCCTTAAATAACGCCATCTCTAGATTGCTATAAATAAATTGGATTAAATTGTGAACAAACAGTATTTCCTAATCTTCTCTTCAGAGTGAAATATTGACCTACAATACTAAGAAAATAAAAAGGGAGTATGCACTGGCATGATTTTGTTCCTCTAGGAATCTGGCTTCAACCTGGAGCCTTGATAAGTCACTAGGAAAAATCCTGGTGAGAAAAGAAACCTATGCGCTTAAAGAAATAATGTTTGATCTCACGTTTTTTCCTTGTTGGCAACAAAGCATCAAAGGGCATCAAGAAGGCAGTTAGTGAAACTCAGTTTAAAAATACTGGTGATATGTTTTTTTTTCTCTGTGCTCCCCAGACTTCATTGAGTAAGCACAAGTGTCTAATTATGAAAATAATTGGAATAAACACAAGATAGGGAAATATTATGCACATATGAGTCAACAGTTTGAAATGGATTATTAATGAAGTAAATTTCCAGCCATCTGGTTTTCTAGTCTTGATTAAATTAGAGTGTAATCAGTCTGAATGAATCAGTTGTGGGTCATACAAAAATTATTAGATATAAATGTATAATGTATATACATTTAAAATAATATATTAATGTACTAAATCACTGGAAAATATACATATAATGAGATATCTACTCCCTTGGTTCTTCAATGCAAATTACCGTTAGGCATATTCCATCATTTTACATTTGTAGATAAGTTTGCTTCATTATTTATTATTATTATTATTATTATTATTATTATTATCCAACCCACAAACTTTATTCGGATTTCATCCATATTCCTACTTGTCCTCTGTAGTAAGAATTTTTCAGGTCTAGGATCCGATCCAAGATCACCTGTTGCATTTCAGTTATCAGAACTCCTTTGCCTTCCTTCACCTGGATCGGTCTTAGTCATTCTTTGTCCTCTCAACTGACATTTTGAAGAGGTGGGATTGATTATTTTATAGAATGTCCCTCTCCTTGGGTTTGGCTGATACGTCATTAGATTCAGGTTATGAGTAGGTGGCAGGAATACCCCAGAAGTAACATTGTGTTCTCATAGATCATACCAGTTGGCAGGAGATTGTGACTTATTCCCATTTTTGTGATGTTAGCTTTGACCACCAAGTCCCAGGCATGTCGTCTAAGTTTCTCTACTGTAAAGTTTCTATTTTCAACTTTGTAATAATAAATAACCAATCTATGGGGATATTATGTGAAGTTATGTGAATATCCTATTCCTTATAGCACACTGATGGTTCTTGCCTGAATCAAATTGCTATAATAATTGCCAGATAGTGATTTTTAAATTCTAATATTACTTCTACATTTATTAGTTAGCATTTTGTGTGTGTTTCCCTCTCCCTTATTTATTATATTTTCTTCTGACAATATGGATCCATGGATTCTGATTTTATTCAATGATTTCTCATCGATTACTATCATTACTTATTTCAATGTTCAGATTATCCCAGAGTTAGCCTGTGTGAGCTCCTTCTGTACCTGCCATTCTTTGAGCACATTTTTACCTCTAGCACAAGATAGTCTGGGCTTCCTCTCCCAGCCCCAGGCCTGGACACATCTATTTTGATAAGGGCCCCTAATTCTTTTTAGTGGGAGTGATATGAGAACCTGAGATCTGAAAACTAGGATGCTCATTGCCAATGAGGTATCATTGCTCATGTCCTTTCAGTGGACAGACTGGGGAAAATAGCCATTGTATATCATTCTTACCCTTCACCATTTTATATTTGTAGCTCAGTTCTCTTGCTGTGAGAAACCGGTCCCCCAAGAAAATCAATATATTTACTGCTTTCCTCAATTCTGCAATACACATAAACTTGTTTCAGAATTACTGTTTGATTTTTTTAATGATCAAGCACTTTTTAATGATCAAGCACATTCTTAATTTGTACTCTTTACTCACTGTGAGACAAAGACAAAGTGAGAAAAGAATGAGCTAGAGATCCTGTTCTCAAACAGCTTGTAAGCCTCCTGCAGAAGAAAATAGCCACCTGTGAAATATGGGTGAACACTGCAAAAACAATTCCAAAACTGCTCCCAGGAATTTGGTACTGATTAATGCCCTGTATAATTTACAGAGTTAACTGATCATTCATGCACAAAATTTAATAAAGGGTGTGCACAGAGCTGCTGTTTTCTGTGAATAGTTACAAGTAGACAGGTATAGCTCTAGACAAGAGTCTACATCTTATTTAATTTTTAAAAATTTGAATGCCAACACCTAGAAAGTGCGAGGCAAATTATAGGTTTGCAATCAATGTTTATTCAATGAGAAAATAAGGGAGTATAAGTCCCTCCCAACTGAGAAGACATTCCCCCATCCATCATTTCACTCCTTCTTCTGCAGGCATCTAGAGTCCTAGTTTTCTAGTTGCCATGGTTGCTTATTACTTAAGCTGTAATATTGTTAACACTTTCGGCATTAGTAGTAATAGTGTTTGTTCTGCAGTCACAATCAATCTCACTGTCAGAATCCTACAACATCTCAATGGAAAGTGGGCAATGTGAGGGCTTTCCAGAGAACCAATTCCACAAAGGATGCTCCCCCCAACATTATATTTCTGTTTGTGCTGCAGGATATGTGTCTCTGCCTTATCTTTCCTGAAACACCTCCCCATCTACTCTGCTTCTTGAGAGTTTTCATTTCTGGACCAGTGTCTGTGCTCACTCTGGCTGTTAGAACCCTGTTCAGGTCCTGGAATCCTTCCTTTAAAATCCTTTCTCTTGTCCCTGAGTGGTGCCATGTATTAAACCATTTCTGATTATTTCTCTTTTTTTGTTTATTTAATCTTAACAGTTGACTGTGTTATTAATTTACGTTACATGAACTGTTTTCTGGCCTGGTAACTTCCTCACTATATATCTTTGGATTCCAAACATATCTCAAGAAAGTCTTTAGCTGGGCTGAAACTTCCTATAATCATAACAAAAGATAAGAGTGAGGGGAAAATATTGGTGATTTTAACTCCCTCTAACTTAGGAACTGAGGTGTCCTTCATGGAGTAGAACATTTCCTAAGAAATAATAGGATACAAGAATGCAGAATTAGGGAGTTCTCTGTAATTAATACATTTGGTTATCAAATAATAACCCAGAATCCTAGAATCAGTTTGGGATCAAGAAATTACACACCTCTTTTTTATTTTAACTTGTATTTACTACTATCTATTCAATATGAGCCTAACCAGTGGTCAAGGACAATAGGAGGGTGGGAGCATGAGTGGGGAAGGACGGGGGATTGGAATGGGGAGTTGAGGACAAATATCTGATACCTTAATCAATAAAGAAATTTAAAAAATAAAATAAAAAAGATATTCTCTGTAAATGCTTATAACATAAAATAGGTATAAATATGTTTATTTTAGTGACCTATAATATGAATCTTTTATATTATTTTTACTTATATCATTTTTGTTTGGGGGATTTTATATTTCACCGACCTTCACTAACATTTCTTTCCTAAGATATAAATGAGTTGTAAATGAAAAAGCACCAGCATCAAATCCGTATCATGACTATCAATGGCTTATAAGGAATCCCAGAGAAAGTAATGAGACACTCTTTTGAGAAATGCTGTTATTGCTAGGATATTAATAGTTTGGAAGAAAACATCAACAATGATGATTGTGTCAGTCATTCAGTCAGAAGTGTTGGAATCTTAATGAAAATATTTTTAGGTATAGCTTAATCAATTATAGCTTAGCCAATTACACATTTATATTCCTTTTTATGCATGTTCACTAATGATATTTAATTTAAAAATTCTAGGTCTACATACGTCTAAAGTAGTTCATAAAAATCAAGTAAAAATTATAACTAAAGAGTAGTTGTCATTGATTAATAGGAGTCCCTTTACATGTTACATGAAATAATGGTGCATTTTAATATTGATAGAACTTCGGACTTCGGGTCAATGAAGTAAAGTAAATATGTAACACCTAATGAATTAACCTATTTTTTAGCTACCTATCTTAGTTTGAACTCCCAATAAAAGAATCTGAGCTGGTTATGAGTATTTGGGAAGTTTTTTAAAGAGTACCTCAGGATTAAAAGAGAAAAGTGAAAAATGTAGGACTGTGTAAGGAAGTTAAACTGAAGGGGAGTATAACAAAAATATCAACCAATCAAATGGGGGTTCTTTTCAGAAGATTGGACAGCACTTCAGAATATGTGCACTGACTATCAGAGAGAAGCTCCTGTATTGAGTGCCTGCCCCCTGGTGGTCAGTCCGTGTCATAGGAACTGGTTGACCACTCCTTTTAGGTCATTTGGTCATAAAGGTCGCTTAGGCTTTTGTACATTTAAATGATGTCATTAGATATAAGCTGCCTTCAGGTAAATGGCTGGACCAGGTGATTTTTTGGATAAGAACATTCCCAGAGAAGGACTCACCTAAGATCCATTTATTATCCCCAATCCTACCAGCTGGGAGTTTCTCAGTCCTATAAGGAACTCCTGAGTGCCATACTTTACATTCATTAAAACTTTCCCAACTTAGATTCAGTTGCTTTATGGAAAAACTCAAAATTTCTGGTCATTTTCTTGTGGAAACTAAAATAGTAAATACCTTAGGGGAAGCTGCTACTGCAGTTTGTTTTAAAGTAACCACTGATTCTCATGTCCACCTCACTCTGTTATCCTTTATGGCTACTCCCTACACCCAAATAGCACCTCTGCTGGTCTAGCACCTCTTCTTGAGGATTGATCAAACCTCATCTCTGTGAGCTCTACATTTCTGCTCAACATAATATTCCTAGACTGTGAATTCTATACTTTCCCCTTTGTCATTCAAAACTGGGTAAGGGTAGACCAAGAACCATACCAATAAATCACAGATGTCTCAAACATTCTTTCCTACAATAGTTCCATGATGGGACAACAGATCTTTCTATCTGGATGATCAGGGTCAAATATTCCTGGAAGGTATATTTCTTTTGTTTTTCTTCTAATTGATAGGACTCGCAGTATTAGGATCCAAATTATTCTGCATTAGGACTCTTGCTTGGTTTCTTTAAGAAAGCATCTCCCCTCCTACAACAAACATCTCAATCAGAATGGCCCAGAATTGTGAAGACAAAAATGAAACTCTCCACAAATAGATCTCTGGGAGTGATGCTGAACATCCTCATGGCCACTGCTTCCACTCCTTGATTTCTGGACCACGTATTCTATCCACTGGGATACAACATAATTAACATTGATTAATTTAGGAGATTTATGTGTATATGTATATGTAATATAATACATATCATAATTGTATAATTTATAAATATATGATTTATGAGTATAATTATAATTTATAAATACAAAATTTATAAAACATATATATTCCCCCCTTCCCCTCTTATAGGATAGCTTCTCATCTTTGCAGAGTGTCATCTAACTTGGAGCCTTGGTTGAACCTTAATGAGGTCATCCCACATGCAATCACACCTTAAAGCCTGCATCTACCAAGTGGTAAGTTATACAGTACAATAGTTGGATCCTATGTCTTTTAAGTGGTTTCCTTTGTTCATCAGATGGTATGCAAGATCCTATGTCGGTGCACCAGACTCTGACTTAGATAGTGGTGTTGGCTAAGGCACAAAGATAAATATGCATCCACTTCCAAAATATATGTCAAGTCTACTTAAAAATAATTGATGCTTTATACATGCTGGAAGAGGTCCAACATAATCTCCTTGGCATCAAGTGGCTTATTGATCTAAAGTGATAGTATCCTACAACAATGTTGGTGACAGGTTAGACAATGTACACTTGTTGTAAAGTTGAGTCTTTCCTCTGAGGATTGAGTCTCCTCTTTCTTCAGTGGTGGTTTCTAGGTCTAAAACCTGGCTCAAGTCCAAACATTGAGCTTAAGAGAGTGACTTTCAAGGGGATTGTTTTGTCAGTTTTTTTATCAGATAATCCTATTTATGTAGATTGTATAGATTGACTAATATCCTTATTTTCTGGCTAGCTCTCTCATCATTGTAGATGCATATTCTTATTACTCTCATAACTATCTCTAGATCAAACTCTTAGCTGTCAGGCCAACTGCTGCTCATTATGATTTGCATGTCCACCCTATTTCTGACAATTAGGCTTTGATATTTGGCTTCTGGAATGTCAGGATTCTATCATCATCACTGCTCTCAGCAAATTCATTTGTATTACAGTGTTCCCTACGAGAGTACAATCATTATTGAAATTCACATAGGTACCCACAATGCGACTATCATCAGCATATGCTTTATCACTGTATGAAATGGAATGTCATCTGGGCTCCTCTGTGGAACATAAGCAGTTGGTAGGTTTTCCAAATTCACTAAGTATAGCTACTCAATCACTTTTATTCCTCAAAGCCTTTTGACTTCTCTTCCACTGTGCGTTATGATGGTCACTGGCATATTTGCTTTACTTACTATGGTGCATTGCATTTTCTAGGATTCCAAAAAGCATGTTAAAAATGTTAGCATCCCAAGTGTCTCGTTAGCGCAGTAGGTAGCGCCTCAGTCTCATAAAAGTGTTAGCATCCCAAGGTTTTGAATCCTTGCTATTTGATATCATTTCCCAATGTATTAAGCGCTCTATACTGAGAAAATACTCCTAAATCAAGTAATTTTTCTTTTTTTCATTCTTATTTTCCACCTGCATTACCATAGCTCCTTTGGAATCTAGTACTATGTATATCCTTTCAGAGCTTTTTCCAATATGTGTAAACTAGGTCTTGCAGCTCCATTAAAAAATAGATCCTTTTCTTCCTTAGCATGCCCAGGACTTAACTAAGTGAACTGCATTGTACAGTGACCATAGTTAACATTTCAGTGGTCAGGAGAGGAGTTGGAGTTAGATCCTTATGTCTTTGCCATATTCAACCAAGAAATGCTAGCTACTAGGAGAAAAGAGGGAGCTACTTATACATAGCTAGTAGGTTCAGGAGCTACACAATTTGAAGGTTTCCAAGAACACTAAGTTCATACTCAGTGTTTCCCATTCAAGTCCACATCCATCTCAGTCCCGCCTCTCTACCAGAGCCCTGATGGTGGTGGAACAGACCGACCAAATGAGAAATAATCTCTGAAGCTCTGCTACTCCTATAATCTTCTTTTGCTGGGGATCAGTATCTCTTTATATGCTGCCAATGAGTCACTTTGACTTTTAGCCAATATTGCTAAAGCAGCTATAATTGATAATTAATCATCCTCAGCATTTCATCTTCCTCCTCCAAAACATTGATAGCACTCAACATAGCTGTCTAATTTCATTGTCCTTATAATTAATATCTTAAACCTCTTAAAGGCCTGAGATATTTGAGTCCACTAGTACAATACATTCCGCTGGTGCCCTATATCAATTTTCCACCAATAAATGTTTTAACAGTTGTACTGCTATAGCATGCCAAGGGGTTTTAGGGCTTTACCAACTACAAATGATGAGGTTCTTATCATTATCTATGTTCTTAGAGACCAATTCATTAGATAATTCTTGGCACCATATATATTAGCTTTGGTTCCTTGAAAAACAGACTTTGAGATGAAGATATACATGCAGGATTATCACAAGGAAGAGGAGTATTTGAAAACAACTTTAGCCTCAGCACTTAGTGGATGAATAAAGAGGTAGGATTGAGCAAAGGGAGTAGTTGAGCTGTGATATGGTCACAAAGGGCTTATCCATTCCTATGGAGAGTTGGAGGTCCCCTTAGATCGACTTACCTTGAGGCAAGATAGGCATCATCCTCCCACCTCCATCTTCACTTCTAAGAAGATGCTGGTTTCCTAGTCCCAGTCTTTTGATGTTGACTCCCCTTGAGGAGGAGGCATGAATTACATGGATGATTTGGTTTCTTGGCCTGAGAATTATTCCTCTAGAGACAGTCAGTGGAGGGCTCTTAGCCTTTCAACATGAGGTGGGTGGACAATGCATTACTCAATTCACTGACCTCCCTAAGACTTTTTATTTCCATCTTCCTGCTCCTTTGTTAGTTTCCATTTTGCCCACAGTAATAATCCTTCAGATGCAATTATTCACACCTACCCCCTATCCTCTTGCTCCTGGATGGTAGAGTACTGTTACAGCAGATGTAAAACAATGCAGAATTGTCCCGGTACAAATACACGCTGTGCCACTGCAGTTACATTTTCACAATTATAAGCACAAACATATGAAATCACCTCAGGCAATGCTTTGACAGCTCCGTAGGGTATTGCTCAATTCAGAAGAACACTATAAAATAGCTTTAAAAATATGCTTGACTACCCGGCAGCAGAATACACGGACAGAACTGAGCCAGGCCTCGAGAAAAGTAAATTTCTTCTCCAGCCACTTGACAGTGTTATGAAACGATAATGAAAGTTATGCATAACTAACGACTTCAGATTCAACCCTATTGAACTATTTCCTGATGTATAAAATAACATGGACCTCATTGTGTGAAACTACATGAGCAAAGAATATATCTCTACCTCTCTTGAACCTTGGAAAAACTTCAAATGAGATGAATATGAGAAAATATAATTCAGTCAGGAATCGCTATTTAACGCCTACTATGTATTAGGCACTCTTTTAGGTATTGGAAAAATAGCAGTGAAAAGTAGTAATGGTAGGAAAACTCCTGACTTTGTTGAAATTGCAATATTTTTCACTTACTCAGTTGCTCCTTTGTCCTATCTCCTTGCCTGGGCTCCTGAATGGCAGGGTACTGTTGTGGCTGCCAAGTTCAATTTGCAAAGCCTACTTAAGCTCAAGCATAGCTTTATCTTTTCTTCCTCCTCTTCCTCCTGTAGTAAACTACCATTTATATTTCTTCTTTCTCTTTTTCCCCAACTCTAGTGTATACTAGTTTTTAACTTCCTCAATGACCAAAACAATCAGATTGTTCTTTGTATCTCAAGCATACAAACAGTGCATTTTGACATGTGTATCTTGAGTATATGAAAGAATTCATATACATTGATAATCTATGAGGAAGAAAATATGAACTGATGTGCTAATAATTACAGTTATGTAGCGGTGTTGATAATTTCTGAAGAGAAAAGAAAATTGATCCATCTATAATAAGAATAGAAAATATATATTATCTCAGTTGCCATTTTTTAATAAATTAGTAATGATTTTCTAGAGTATCAACTTGAAAATAGATCACAGCTGTGTTCAGGCTCAGAGAAAAGGAGCATCATGACCCATTATCTCAGCCTGATATAAACTTTTGAGGAGAAATATTGCCATTTGTAATATCACCCTTGCTTCCTCTCTCCCTTTTTTGCATTCTCTCTCTCCCTCGTGCTCTGCCTCGTCCTTTTCTTCTTTCTTGCTCATCTACTTTTTTATTATAATAGTGTGTGTGTGTGTGTGTGTGTGTGTGTGTGTGTGAGAGAGAGAGAGAGAGAGAGAGAGAGAGAGAGAGAGAGAGAGAATGTTTGCACAATGTAGTGCTTTCTTTCTTTGAATAAAGTAAAATAATTCAAGTGAAAATACCTTGAGTATACCCTGGAATTTGAATATTAAAATATTAAGTATTTGACTCTTGGCTGGGAGGTGTGACTCAGTGGTTTAGCATCAACCTATGAACCAGGAGGTCTTAATTTGATCCCAGTCAGGACACATGCCCGGGTTGTGGGCTCGATTCCTAGTAGTGGGTGTGTGGGAGGTAGCTGATCAATGATTCTTTCTCATCATTGATGTTTCTCTCTCTCTCTTATTTTTGCTCTGAAATTAATATATACCCCCTTGTGTTCCTCCTAGTGGACATTAATAATGTGGCTAAAACTTCCAAAATGATATAAATAATTAAAGAAACAGAATATAAGTGATAAATGGATAAAGATTAATGGATAAAGAAAGTATCCATTAATGTTTCAAAATGCAATACCACTAATGTCTCTTAAAACTTAATCACCAGCAGGTCTGACATATATTTCCAGTCCTGACTTTAAAAACAAACAAAAAACTTGAGAAACATTTTAGTGCACAGAGATCAATTTTAGAACATGCATATCATGTGGTATTATTACATGTCAGTTGAAAAGGGAGTTATTGACTTGAAAATCACTTTTTGTCATGCTGAGAGTAATCATATTGACTTTACATGAAAACTTGTCAGTGTTCCTTAATTATGTTGCCAACTAGACAAGCAAAATGAACATTTGCAAAATGTTAATCCAAAATTGGCATGTATGTGTATATATACATAATATGATATTAACTCCTTGATTTCTTTGCTCTGAAAAATAGTAATATATATATATATATATCATTTTGGTTATCTCTTACTGTATACCACTTGAAAAATTAAGAGCTTAAAACAAGAACTACTTCCTTATTTCTCATTTATTTTGTAGGGTGACTAGGATTGTCCTACTGGATCTATTGATAAAAAATGTTGTCACTTAAGTTATACTTATTTTGTAACTCAACTGGACTTAGCTATCTAAAATGGCCCACTCAGATGGCTCATACGACTCTTGGCTGCAAGCTCACCTTTGGGAGTTAAGTATAGTACTTTGAATATGCTTGATTTTGCCTCTTCAATTTTTTTTTCATTTTTTTTACTGTTTTAAAGATTACAAATAGTAGTACATATGTCTCCTTTCCCCCCCTCTTTTTAAAAAAAATATATTTTATTGATTTTTTACAGAGAGGAAGATAGAGAGATAGAGAGCTAGAAACGTCAATTAGAGAGAAACAAGGACCAGCTGCCTCTTCCATACCCCCTACCGAGGATGTGCCCGCAACCAACATACATGCCCCTGACCAGAATGGAACCTGTCAGTCCGCAGAGACTCTCTACCACTGAGCCAAACCAGTTTCGGCCTTTTTCCCCCCTCTTGAACTCCTCCCCATCTTCTCTACAACCCCCCCCCACCCCCCGTATATGCCTTCACCCCACCCCAAACCCCGTGTCTTGTATCCATTGGTTATGTTTATATGCATGCATTCAAGTCCTTTGGTTGATCTCTTGTAACCCCTCCCCCCAACCTCCCTTGCCTTTCCACTATAGTTTGACAGTCTGTCCAATGGTTCTTTATAACTATTTTCTCCCATTTCTTTTCTTTGAAAAATCTTGCAACTGCAGACTAGAAATAAACATATTAATAAATTTAAAAAAGTTTGAGTCCCCATTTCAGTGTCCAACAGTTCTGAGACCCAGTTTCAATGTCAAATAGCTCCTTATGTGTACACGCCAGCAATGATATCTGGATGATGAACAGATGGTGGCAATGTAGGTCCAACCCTCTCTGGTTTGGTCCTGGGCAACCTGCAGCAACGCACAACTGCTGACTGCTAGTGTGGCCAGACATTGTTAGCGTCTTCCATCTCTGGGCTGTTTCTCCTCTTGTCTTCGTGGTTGGAGCAGACCTGACAACTCCTCTCTGTTGCAGGAATCCCCATGGTCTTGGAGTAGTTTTCTGAAAATATACAAACATATTCTCCACCAAAAGTTAATAAAGGAATCTTTTCTATAAAATTGACTTGGGATCCTTTTTATTTTTGCCCAAACAATTTTCCTTTGGCTTGTTTTGACACCGTGTGTGATTTTCATGTGTGTCTTGCTGTTAGCATTACAAATGGAAATTAATTTTCTACAGTTAAATTTTTCTAGATGTAATTCACTTACAGGATATTTTTCCTTATATGATATTACCCTATTATCCCTCCTTTTTTTTTAAATGGATGCTGTTGTAAATTTTGTAATTCAGTCTTGAAAACTTTATATTTTAAGTTTTTGCACAAAAATCAGACTGCTTTAGGTTCATTTCATGTTAAGCAATTTTACCTTGAGATGCACTACCAATAGAAATTTTAGTTAATACTTTAGGAACAGCTTTTTTTCCAGTACACTTAAATTTTCTTGGATGTTCACTGATTTCTATTAACCAATTTAAATTAACCTGAAAACTTGATTACTATTTTACTGTCAACTTTAATACTCTAACAACAATCTTAGTTTACCCTGTAAATATTAGTGGAAAGGATTATTTGCAATCTTGAGTAGGCCCTGAGCATTCCTGGTGTTATGCTGGATTTACATATAGGGCAGCTGCTGTTGGCCAAGTCTCTGTCTATTACCTGGGTCTCCATCTGATTTGACTTGGGCTTCTTAGGGCATGGAGGCTAGATTAAAAGAAATAGGAAGTAAAACCTGACAGTCATCTTAAGGTCTAAACTTGGGAGTTTTAGAACATCACTTTTATTGCAGTTTAATAAGTAAATCCATTCTGATTCTAAAAGAAGATAGATTTCTGTGGCCATCTTCAGAGATTGCAACCACATATTTTAAATGTACATGCACTAGAAAGTAGTTATATTCTTGAAAAATTAAACTCTATAGCATTTTATTTTTATATAAATGCATTTTTCCAAAAAGTCATATAATATTTCTTGAAGGTGTCTTTCTTTGTATTTATGTCTCTTTCTTGACACTGTAAATGCTTGAAGTTAGATATAGTGACATAGTTTCTGATTGTGAGTTATGATTTGTAATGTTTCTTAAACTCTGGGGATCTTGAATCATATAAATGGAGATATGGCCTCCCTCTACTTTATTCTTTTAAAAAAATATATATATTTTTTATTGTTTTTTTACAGAGAGGAAGAGAGAAGGATAGAGAGTTAGAAACATCTATGAGAGAGAATCATCGATCAGCTGCCTCTTGCACACCTCCTTCTGGGGATGTGCCAACAACCAAGGTACATGCCCTTGACCGGAATCCAACCTGGGACCTTTCAGTTCGCAGGCTGACGCTCTATCCACTGATCCAAATTGGTTTCGGCTCTACTTTATTTTAATTCAAAAGATATTTGGTTGTTTTTAGGTTGGGTTTTTTTTTTTTTTTTTTTTTGTATATATTTTTTATTGATTTCAGAGTAGAAGGGAGAGGAAGAGGTAGATATAAACATCAGTGATGAGAATCAGCAATGATCAGTTGTCTCCTGCATGACCCCTACTGGGTTTAAGCCCATAACCTGGGCATGTCAAACCTGGGACTTTTTAGTCTGAAAGTCTATGCTATGTCCACTGAGCCAAACTGACTAGGGTTGTTTTTAGTCTTGAGATACCATAAATAAACTCTCCTGCATTGTTATTGGGAGTGTAATTTTATAAAACCACCCCAAAAAGTGGTTGGCAATATCTACAATAGCTAAACATATGCATGCCCTAGGACCCAGAATTTCAGTCCTGGATATACCCAATATAAATTGGATGATTTTTTTTTTTTTACCTTAAAAATTTTAACATGCAAAAAAAACAAGTCAAAAATTTTTTATATATATATTTTATTGATTTTTCACAGAGAGAAAGAGAGAGGGATAGAGAGCTAGAAATATTGATGAGAGAGAATCATCGATCAGCTGCCTACTGCACACCCCCTACTGGGGATGTGCCCGCAACCAAGGTACAATACATGCCCTTGCCTGGAATCGAACCCGGGACCTTTCAGTCCGCAGGCCGACACTCTATCCATTGAGCCAAACCGGTCTCGGCAACAAGTCAAATTTTTATTTTTGGCTTGTGAGCTATCCATTTAAGGCAGTCTCAATAAAAAAAATAATAAAAATGTTTTGGAAAGTGTACATCTAATGATTCTATCATCACAGTAAATTCTTCTCTTTGGGAGATTAATACTTTTTTTCAGTACATATACATTACCTGTGCTTTATATTAAAAGAAACAATAGGAATTTAGTCATGACAATGTTAATAATTGTGAAGGTAAGAGTAATTGTACACTACTTACAAGCTCACAAATCATCCTTCAGGGATACTGGCACAGGTCAAAGACTCCTGGGTCAGAGACAAAAATACCTTATTACTAATGGTACATTAAGCACCCTGAACTTTAATTTGGCTTGGTTCTCCTTGACTTCTAAGTCCCACAGGGTGAAAGGAAGAAACCCAGAAGAATCTGTGCATATAGTAGGTTTGCCTCATCACTAAGGAAGCCAGAATTTAGAAAAGCCAATTAAAAAAATATGTTTTTATTGATTTCAGAGAAGAAGGGAAAGTGATAGAGAGATAGAAACATCAATGATGAGAGAGAATCATTGATTGGCTGCCTCCCATGTGGCCCCTACTGGAGATAGAGCCTGCAACCCGGTCATGTGCCCCTGACTGGAATTGAACTGGGTACCCTTCAGTCCTCAGGCCGATGCTCCACCCACTGAGCCAAACCAGCTCAGGTGGAAAACAGCTCAGGCAGAAAATCTTTTATAATGAACTTGAAGAAAACCTGCCAATCTTTGCTCCAGGGAGACATCATTTTTAGCATACTGGACCATCAACAAACTTGCCATGTGCTCCAGGATGGGACAATACAAACACCCTAAAAGAAAATCCAGCCGAAACCGATTTGGCTCAGCGGTAGAGAGTCCGTCTGCAGACTGAAAGGTCCCAGATTCGATTCCGGTCAAGGGCATGTACCTTGGTTGTGAGCACATCCCCGATAGGGGGTGTGCAAGAGGCAGCTGGTCAATGTTTCTCTCTCATTGATGTTTCTAGCTCTCTATCTCTCTCCCTTCCTCTCTGTAAGAAAAAAATATATATATTTAAAAAATAAATAAATAAAATATATTCCCAAAAAAAGACCATCAGAACCTCTGTTGGGAGGATATACAGAAACAAGAGATCATTGGAACATTCAGTTAAGTTTTACAGAATTATTTTATTTACTGAATAATCCCATTGATTAATACCACTTAAAGTCATATGCAGAATGGACAAGGTATTCTTGCAGTGTATTGCAAGTAGTACCTTACAAAAGAGATGTGTTAATTATATCAAAAACATTGAATATACTTTCAGGCTTATAAACAGGAGCATATATGTTTTTATTAGTTTGACTTAGAGTGTTTTGGAAAGTATTTTAAAACAGAGGTGCAAACCACTAAATATGGAGTGGGGGGGAAAAAACAAGTTTTTGCATGCCACTAACACTATGAGTTTTCTAATCCTTAGGCATATAAGGTTTCTAATCCTTACACTTTATTTTGCAAACTAGAAGGGGTATGACAGAATAAGGATCCTGCATGTGGGCTCTTGAGTAAGTTGCCAAGAATAGGATGTGATTCAGTCACAATTGCTAATAAATTGGTTTCTATAAGCTCCTCAGTCTCATTTTTGCATTGTTTTTAATCTTGCTAAAATAGCAACATTTTTCTGAAAAGTACTTCTTGAATAAGCATCAGCTTGCTGTTATTTGAAATGCTTATTTCAAACCTATAAGACTTACTTTATAGTATTTTAAAATAGTAAAAGTATGGGAATTTGGAGAATATTTTAGATTTCACAGAAAGTGCATAATGAAAATTGATCAATTTATCTTTCTGTATTAGCAGTTCATAAGAACTATGTAAATAATAGCACAAACGTAAATAACCAAGTAGAATCCAATTTGGTTATTTTCACATTGGCATGCTGTCTGGTATATATGGACAATCTCAAAACTAGAGGAGCAAGTTGTATGAGCTTATAGTCATCAGTGTCCATTCTAAAAAATTCAAAATTAACTCATAAGGCCATTTGAGATTTTTTGAGAAATTATGGTGCAATATTAATGTAAAATATGATATGTTTAAAATTGAAAAAATGTTTGATGGGAGTTTTATATTACCTTAACTTACTTTGGAATGACTCAGTATATAAAGTTCAACATTAATGTGTACTTTCAGGTGCTGCCTCTAATCTACACCTCTGAGAGAAGCTAAATGTACAATAATAGACACAGAAATGCAACTCTGAGAATAGTTGCTTATTATTTGAGCTATTCTGATTCCAAATCCATGCTCACTCTTAGTCTCACTTATTCAGTGCTGGCAGGTTGGTGAGAGTGAGGGGTGGGGATGTTGGAAGAAGAGCAGAGACTGAGGCTGCAGGGAAGACCTCCTATATCTTTTTCTCTTTTGTGTTAACACATACACATGCACGTACACAAACACAAGATGCTAGGAATGGAGGCCGTAGCAGCAGCCCGGATGGAAGCAGTGAAAGCAGTAAAATGCATGAAAAGTAAGTTAGAGAGGTAGATTCACCAATGACAACTGCTGAACAGTATCAAAGGTTCAAGGGTCTAAGATTGATTACACGAATTTACCAATCACAGCCAAATCACTTTCCAGAACTTTGGAAGAGTGATTTGTGGAGGAGAAAAACTTGCCCTCTTTCTTGCCAATTCTGACTCTTTTTTTTCTTTCTCCTTTTAGAGAGAGGAAGGGAGAGAGAAAGAAACACTGATTTTTTTGTTCCACTTATTTGTTGATTCATTGCTTGATTCTTGTATGTATCCTAACTGGGAATTAAAACTGCAACCTTGGATGATGCTTTAACCAACTGAGCTACCTGCTAGGGCCAATTCTGACTTAAAAACTACTTTTGTCTTCCCAATGAAGTAAAAAAAAAAAAAAAGAATGAAAGACCACATAAAGGTGTCATTGCAGTATGTGGCACTAAATCTGAAGATGACGGCACATGGACCTTTGGCTAGGCAGTTCTTCACCAGGCTGAAGCAAAAGCAGGAGGAAGGAACCCTTATCAAGGAAACTGTGTAGTCTCCTGGCATTAGCTGCAGATGCACCAACACAGAATTTATCCCTAAAACCAAGGAGGCAAAAGCACAAACCTCTAGTGTATCATTACAGCTACCTATGTGAGAGAATGGTAATTGGCTTGTCAATAGTTCATTGTATTCTTCTCTGCCACACTAGTAAGTAAACAAAGATTCAAATCAGTTCACAGTTTCCCACATAGGGGCTGACATTGATGAACCAGCCCTGTGGAGGTAGCAATGATATCAACAATCTCATGCTTGGTCTAGGTTTCACGGTATTTTTATCCAGATAGACACACTGTTCCCAAGGGTGCCACCTTTCCCTAAGCTCTTTCATGAGAATCAGTTTTGGCTCATCCATCAGTGATCTGCCACTTCATTGAGATTGGTAAGAGTGACTGTCTTGTGAGATGTGCCTTTCCCAATGATGTGAAACAAATCATAGAGATATGACAGGTATCAGCTGGCAACCTCCCAGCCACCTCCCTGACATGTCCTCAGAGGACACTTGTAAATTTGGACAGAGTACTGACACAGTGAATGGTCTTTTTAAACCCCCCCCCCCCCTCTACACACACACCTCACGGGATCACAACCATACTTTTGTTTGACTTCACTTCTTAGTGAACATTGCATTAAAAAAAAAAAAAAAAAAAAAAACAGCTGCAGAGATGGAGATGTAGGCAAAACTTACCACTTACTCTTTTCTCAAGCAAAATGATTGTCAGTAGTATTGTCATGATTGCTGGGTTGATAGCAAGAGAGTAACTGTATTAGCATAAGAAATGTTAGAAATAATTCAATGTTGCTGCTCTAGATATGAATCAGCACTAAATATTGTTCAAAACTTTAGCCCTTGTATGAACAAAAATATAACAAAATATATACCTTTCATTGGAGCTCTGTGAACGAGATATCCATTTGATTCCTTTTTTTTTTTTGCCACATAATGGAAAATTTTGTAATGAGATTCCAACGAAAGGTTAGCTGGCTCCTGCTGCTGAAATATCATTGCATGTGCCTTGAATCAATCATAAAAAAAAAGTGCTTAGGAATGTCTGCAACTTTGCTGAGCTCACAAGAATAAGGTGTGTGACTTAATTTTTTGCCAGCTGGTTGGTACAGAATTCATTCAGAGACTTGTGCTCATCTGGTAACTCCACCTAGAAGAAAGATTGTGAGAAAGGCAGATTAAAGCCCTCATCTCTAATTTCTGAAGCCTATGGATGGACTATCTACCAAAATGACTTAGTTTAGTTCCCAAAAGCTGAGGGTCATGAAGGAAAAATGGCTAACTAACATAATTCAATGTCTCTGTCAAGGCACCTCTTAACATGGAAGATTCTCATTTAATTAAATATATTCCAGAAATTTCACTGATGCTTCTAATCATGAAAACATTTTTTTTGTTGTTATTTTTTTCCTCCTAAAACTAAAATTCTAAATGATTCTCAGGTGAAGAAATAATACTAATCACAAAATAGTATTAAAATTCAAACAGTATTATAGTCCAGTAATTTGCAATGAGAAAATCAAGTGTCCAGGAGTTTAAAATGTTTAATAAGATCTCAGTGCAATCTCTACCCGGAGGAAAGCTTCATGGTCAGACAAATTATAATCAGAAGCTGAAAACAGAATTAGAGCAACAGAAGTTATGGGCAATAATCCATGTAGGGAACGATAACCCATGTAGGGAACAAAGCATTCATACTTCCAGTCTAGGTCACTTGTCTTTTGAAAATACATGAATGAGCACAAGGAAATCTGTGTGTGGTATGCATAGTACTTCCCTAACTATGGTTAATGTCAATGATCAGATTTTTTACAATTAATTATAATCGCTCTGAAGTACAATAATTACTTCAAATTACAATGTCAAACTATGGTTTCATATAACATGCTTGGTATGGTAGGTATTTATTTATAAAGATCTCAGGGAGACAATTTGACTAAATTTTATTCTTTCTTTCTATCTATATCTATATCTATCTATCTATCTATATATATATATATATATATATATATATATGTCTTCAGACAATTTCTGAGAGATGAAAGAGATATTTATTCAGTTAGGTGTAATCTCTCTCTCTCTCTCTCTCTCTCTCTCTCTCTCTCTCTATATATATATATATATATATATATATATATATATATATATATATATATATATATATATATATCAAGCCAGCAAACAGAACAGTGTAATGACCAAAACAGCCAATTGCTATGATGCCCACTGCGGCCAGCAAACCATCTGATCAGGACTGGGGGATGAGGCTGGCCATCCAACTTCCTGCAGCCTCTCCCCTCAGCTGGCACTGCCCCGACTGGCCGATCCCTCCCCAATTGAGGGCAGAGTGGCCATGAAACCCAACGGCCTTTCCTCCTGCCATCCCACTCCCCTCAGCTCGCCCTACCCCAATTAGCCTGCAGCCCTTCTCCCTAGCCAGCCCTGCCACTGATTGCACCTCCTACACCAAGAGGTGACAGGGCCAGCCGCTCAACCTCCTGCAGCCCCTGCAGCCCCTCCCCACACCTGGCTCCTCCCAAGATTAGCTTCCACCACCCCGAACAACCTGCAGTGCTTCCCCCTAGCCAGTTCCACACCTGATCACCCCTGATAAGGTGCGGGGCCGGCCATCCAACCACCCATGGCCCTTCCCCCAGGCTGTTGGCCCCTGATCATCCCACCTCAGCCCCATCCCATGGTCATCTCCCCCCCAAATAGCCCCCACCACCTCAATCAGCCCACAGCCCCTCCCCCAGCAGCAATCAGGGGTGGGGCTAGCTGGCCAACCTCCCATCATCTCTTCCTCCCCACAGATCCACCAGCTGGATCCTACCTGTGCATGAATTTGTGCACTGGCTTCTAGTCTATACTAATAAAAGGGAAATATGCTAATTAGACCAAGTCAACCAGACATCTTCCAGTCATCTGGTCCTCCAAACAAAGCCATCGTTGTGGGGACTGAGGAAGAGGTGGTTAGGGGTGATCAGGCAGGCAATAATGTGAGCAGTTAGAAGCCAGCAGTCCCAGATTTCGAGAGGGATGCCGGCAGTTGGACATCCCCGAAAAGGTGCAAGCCAGGCTAAGGGACACCCCCTTGTGTGTGAATTTCATGCACCAGGACTCTAGTTTGCTTATAATTGAATGTATAGGTAAATTTGGACTATTTAAATTTTAAAACCACTGTATCTTTTACAGTCTCAGAGGACTGCACACTGTTCCACATAGTTAATCATGTTTTAGAGTACATGAGTAGATAATTAATTTATGTTTTTCTTATCTTGTATTTCATTCTCATTTTAAAATCTTCTATCCATTTTCTTTTCTTCTTCTTATAATTTCTTCAGAAATTATTGGAAGATTAGACAAGGTGTACTAATTAGTATGAATAATCATATAATTTATAAGATACAAAAATGAAGGAAAACATTGTCATCATTTCCTTTTTGTGCTTCACCTAGAAAGAATGAACATAAAATTGAACTTTTAAAAAATTTCTTACAATTTTATTTATAGCTCATTTTTAATGTGTTTACCATGTTGGTCATTACTAATATATGTTTTCACAAGTTAATTACACAAAGCTTTGGCCATGTCTGGAACTATGAAAATAATGGAATGGTCTCATCCTGATCCTCTAGGAATACCACAGACTGCTCAGAGTTTACACTGTCTTGCTTTCAATCCTCATGCTGCCACGACTGTTTTTAATGTTTTATTAAAGTATAGGAGACTTACAATTGTTAAATCTGCAACCAGGTAGAGTCTGAGACCAACATTTCCTGACAGACCTCCTACGGAGGATGACACAAATGATGGCAGAGACACTCATGTTCACAGCAACATGGCAGCTGCCAGAGGGAAGCAAATAATAAGCTCTAAAAATGCCAATTTCAACTTAAAAAGAAATCAATAATTCTCACAAGGTGAGAACCCTGCCTCACCGCAGAATTTTCTGAACAATATACTGAGGAGTATGGATTCATATGCCCTCGAAAGCAGCTCTGAATAAGTCTGATTCAGAAACCAAGTTCATTTAAAACCCTCTTTTGTTTTGGCCTCAAAGCTCTAATCAGACAAAAAGCGACACGTTCTGGTAGAGGTAGTTTGCTTTGAACCAATTACCAATATCAATTCTGTGGGGAACTGACTTTTGCAAAAAATGTTTCAAACAACTTTACAACTCTTATGCTTATTCCTTACCAGCCAGAGCCTCAGTAAAGTACAGGATGTTTAGAATTTTCAAGACTCACATAAAAGAATATCATAATGCTATGGACAGCTCTGTCAACGGGGGCTCATTAATTCTGATCACAACTATATTTTAAAATCCTTAAAGCTGAAAGTTACTATAAAAATGTAACCATGTTTTTAGACAAATCTCCCATGTTGCACAAAGTATTAAGTATCTTACCCAAGAGTTTCAGATTGTATATAGTTCTATCTGCCTATCATTTTAATAAATCTTTCATATTTTTCCCTTTAGTTTTTTTTAAGGAGGCTATACAAAACCACATTAAAATATATATGTATGTGTATTTTCTTTATGCAATCTTCCTGGATCTCATTAGATTTGCTATTGGATTGCCAAGAGACCAAAGTTAATAAATGCTGCAGGGAAATATCCCTTGTATTGTATAATTAAACACTATTGTTATTTCTACTGTTCATAGTCAATAAGATCTCTTCTTTTTCCTGGTATTATTTTTGGATAGTGTAATGTAATCATGCTTAATAAATGAATATACTTTGTGCAGTATGATTATCTGGCTTTGAACCCTGTTTTGTCACCATATGCCGTGTAGCTTGAAAACTAACTCACATTTTTTGATTTACAGATTTTTAATGTATAAGCTGAGGTTTACAGCAGTACATATTTTCATGTGCTATTTGTGAGGATTAAATCAAGTGACATATGCAAAGCTCTGAGCTTGATATTTGACATTAGTAGAATTTGATTACTGAAAGTGTCGAGATAAAATTTTCAACATACTGAAACATATGGTAGAGATTTAAAATGAAAACAAAATGATTTATTATATTTCTGTAATACTTTTCCTTAGTGTTTAAAATGAAAAAATAAATTTATTATGTTTTTGTAATGCTTTATATTTAATCTCTGTAAGTATAAAATTATGTTTATCATTAATTTTCATCTTCCACTCTTTCCCATAACTCCACCTTAGACATTGCCAACATCCAGAATGGCAGTGTTTCATAATAATAAATTCAACCATTTCACTATCTGACTTTCACTTAAATGCTTTCCAGCCATCTCCCTCATTTATTCAACTATAACCATTTCTCAAACTCAGGAAAACCAACCTCTTGAATCCCACTATATATATTTTTTCTTTTTCTCCTTTTTGCTTTCTGGCTGCCAACTTTATTGCACTTCTGTTACATGTGTGCATAAGACATACATTTACATGGGAGTTTCTAAATGTTGCTATAAAATAGAAAAAAATGCACATACATTTGCAAATGGACCCACAAAGTTAATAAAACCTGCTTAAAATAATATTTTACTTAAATATTGTTTTTTACAATGTTTTATATTTGGACAAATTAAAAATTCTTTATTCTTTTTTGTTGTTCTTTAAATAAAACATTGTATTTTTTTCACTTTTTCTTTAAGCATTTTTCTTTTCATTTTATTTTTTAAAATATGTATTGTTGAAAGTATTACATATGTCTCCTTTTCCCCCCACTGACCCCTTGTAGCCCACTCCTGCTCCCCCCTCTGGGTCTTTACCACCCTATTGTCTGTGTCCATGCATTATGCATCTCTGCAAATTCTTTGTTTGATCTCTTCCCACTCACCGACCCATGCTGCCTTCCCTCTGAGATTCCATAATCCGTGTTTCTTATTATATTCTTTGTTCCAGTTTAATTTTGTAATAATTGTTGGTTGTAAAAAAAAAATAGTGCATGCATTGAATGCATTTTAGAGTGTGGCACACTCATTTCAAACACTGAAGGGATAACCAAGTTCCATAAGAACCTGGCAATTTTCATTTTATGTCATGTTCAAGAACATAGCCAAGGGTATCTAAAATTTAATATTTAAAAAGACAAATTAGATGAATATATATTCTGTTTTGAAGTTTAATACTTTGCTCATAAAGTAATATAGGATTAACTTAGTATATAACATTGATGTAGGTAAAAATGAATACTTTCCAACATCTTTATTAAAGGAAAATGTCTAAATTCTATAATTCTGTGAATTTAAATCTAAATTTTATCTCTGTCTCATAATTTTTATATTGATTATCTCATAATAATATTTCTTTGCTGCATCTTTAAAGACTTTTAAGCCTCAACAGGGAAAAATTCTTGAAAATCTTATAATCTGTTAGTACAGTGTAGGGAGGGAAAATGGGCTATGGAATCTATACAAGTGATAGAACAGTAAGCAAATTAGATAACCATCTGAAGTTTTATACAGTTGAAACATATCTAACTTGTTTGCTTTTGAGAGGTTTACTTGGTGGTTCTATGTTCTGATTTTCATGGCATTGCTAGGTGAAAGGGTGTTTACATTATACTTCAGTTTGTTTCATTTTCCCATTCCTAGAAACATCTCCTCTCTGGTCTGTACTCCATTTTTTCCATAGAAATTCTCACTTCTTAATTATTAATCAATGATTGCAAACGTTAGTTGTGTTTCTTCATGTTTCAGATTTTCAGCATTTATAAATATTATATAATATAAATATTCAGCATTTTTAAATATTAACTGTGGAAAACCATGAAGGTGTAACTCAGTGACAGTAAAGACTTTTAAAAAATGATTTATATATATTTGCCAAAACCAGTTTGGCTCAGTGGTAGAGCGTCGGTCTGCTGACTGAAAGGTCCCAGGTTCGATTCCAGTCAAGGGCATGTACATTGGTTGCGGGCACACCCCCAGTAGGGGGTGTGCAAGAGGCAGCTGGTCGATGTTTCTTTCTCATCGATATTTCTAGCTCTCTATCCCTCTTTCCTTCTCTCTGTAAAAAATCAATAAAATATATTTAAAAAAATAAAAAATGATTTATATATTAGAGACAATTATTTTTTAATGTGCTTAATGTTTCATTGAAGAATTATTATATCAGACTAGCAATATTAAATTATAATTTTAGTTTGTTAGATTTTTAAAAAGAAATTTTTATAATAAATCTTTCAAAATCTCAGTGCAAAAATACAAAGGAACCATATGTATATCACTACATATTAAATGTCACATTAATCAAAACTTTTCATGTTTAAACCAATATATACATTTCAGATGTCTTCTGATATATTTGCTCACTTATATGTGAAGTAAAAGCAACAAACAAAAGAAAAAACAAATAGAAAAACTAAATTCATAGAAACAGAATGAAACGACAGTTGCCAGTGATGAGGGATGAAGGAAATATGTAACCTTTTTAAATTACTAGTATATCCATTCTTTGTAATGGATGGATATACATGTTTTTGTGCTACCTTCTAGGAGCTTTAGTATTTGTTAATGTAACTTTATTTTGATATCCATTGTTCAAGACAACATGAACCAATAATAGTTTTCTACCTGTAATAAACCAATGGGATGAAATTGAGGGGTTATTGGCATGTTGTGTCTGTGGGAGTGCACTGACCACAAATTTAAATTCAATTCATAACCATATTATACTCATTTGGATGACTGATAACTCTCCTTTGCTTACTAGTAAAAAAAAAGAGAGTTTGAAAAAATATTATGTTGTCTTTAACTTTCATTGTACATAAGACGGGGCCTAAATTTTTGAAGTTCAAGTGATAATCAGATAAAAATTTTATATTAGTATTTTATATTGCCTCTAATGTAAATAAAACATACTAGCTCATTACAATTCATTACACCCATCTTCCTGAAAAGCTCATTTCTGTACTTAGTTACTCTTCTTGCTGGTGTGTTTTTTGTTTATTTGTTTCACAATAGGGGATGTGCAGGAAGCAGTTGATCAATGATGTCTCATCAATGTTCCTATCTCTTAATCTCCCATCCTCTCTCTCTACATATCAATAAAAACACCTCTCTCTCTACATATCAATAAAAACATTAAAATGTTTACACATACTCTCTGTTATATTATTTGCTTTATTTTATTCAGAGCACTGCTCACTCTCCTAAATTATCTTATTTTGATTCACATTCTTATTTAATATCTGCTTCTCCCATTAAAAAAAAAAAAAGCTTTATGGATTTTTACCCAGCCCTAGCCCCTCCCCTGTGACAGCTGTCCTGTCTTATTTATGTCTATATTCTTAATACCTTGAACAGTTTCAGATTTCCTACATAAATAAATTAATAATACATGGGAGATACTACAGATCCTGGCCTTAAGAAATTATTGTTTTACAGTAGATGAAGAGTCTAGCAATTAGGTATACAAAATTACTGTGAAGATTGAAATGTATTTAACTTATGTCTTAATTGTATAACCTGGAGGACTTTGCTATACTTGACATTTGAATGAGTACAAGAAGATGGATTGAACTTGTCTAGTTATAGCTAAAGGTGAAAAAGGAATACCAAACAGAAATATTAGCATGAATATGTTGTTGAAGTGAAGCAAGCAGCCACAAATATTTAATGGATTTGACAGAGGAAATAGGATCCTGGCAGGTGAGTGATGAAGAATGAGATTGGAAATAATTTGAGGCAAGACCTTGGAGAATTTTGAATCAAAACCAAGGAAACTGTATTTATTCCTCAAATGCTGAAGGAGCTTGGCAATTTTTGATCAGATAATAATGACTTATTTATTATTCTAGGTATTGTTAACAGATATTTTCAGTATAGGTTTTCTAGAAGAAAATATCTGTTAGCAATATATAGGGTAATAATGCAATCATCAGGGACTTGCTAAAAAGTAATTGTTAGAATCAAGATAAAAGGTAATGAACTTGTGAACTAAGAGAGAGAGAATGGAACAAATATGAGGGACTGTGCAAAAATATTATTGTGGGAAGATAAAATATAACTGACAACAAATTATAGTGACAAGTAAGGAAGACACTGAAGTTGTGAGCTTAGATGACTGAGCAGATGCAGGCATCATGACAGGAAATAAGGAAAATACTAAACTAAACATGTTTTAGATTAAAAAATATATATCATATTTTCTAGGGTTCATAAGATATCTGGAGTTATCCAGAAACAGAGACTGAAAATTCAGGACTGGAAAATAGCTAAGTCAATGCTTGAAATATACATTTGGCAGTCAAGCACATAGAGGTGAAAATTAAATTCAGATCTGCTGAGACAGTCCATATTTAACATTCAGAGAGTGAAACATAAAAGATCTATGGGGAATATATACTTGTTAGTATTCTTTGTAGAGTAAGAGTAAGGTAAGAAAAATATTTTAGAGTAAATAATTCTAATTATAAAACAACTAGAAGCCCAGTGCATGAATTCGTGCACAGGTGGTGTACCTCTGGGTGGCCTGCAGGGAAAGGGCTGAAACCTGCAGCTCAATGCTGCCTGCAGCTCCTACCTGCCACTCCTGCTCATCCCGGCCCCTCTTTGCCTGCCACAGGCTTATGCCCAATTAGAACCAATCGGTAGAGGTTTGTGCTGCCACAGCAGCACTCACCAGCGATGAGCACTGCGTCTGGTGTCCTCTCAAGGGGAGTGGCCTGTGGATCAGGTTGAAACCAGCTCTCCAATATCCCCTGAGGCAGGCGTCTTCAAACTACGGCCCCAGGGCCACATGCGGCCCGCAGAGGAGTCTGATCCGGCCCGCCAGGTTTTTTGGGCAGTGAGCGCAGCCGAGGTGTTACAGTAGGAATTACTAGTTCATATAGTCCGGCCCTCCAGCTCTCTGAGGGACCGTGATCTGGCCCCCACTTTAAAAAGTTTGAGGACGCCTGAGCCTGAGGGATCCCAGATTGCGAGAGGGTGCATGCCAGGCTGAGGAACCCCAACAATGCAGGATCAGGCCAGGGAGAAACTACAGGAGGGCTTCAGGGCATGGCCAGCCCATCTCGCTCAGTCCTGATCAGCCAGACCCCAGCAGTAAGCTAATCTACTGGTCGGAGCATCTTCCCCCTGGTGGTCAGTGCACATCATAGTAAGTGGTTGAGCAGCCTTAGCATATATATCATTAGCATATTATGCTTTGATTGGTTGTTCGGTTGCTCTGCTGTTCGGTCAATTTGCATATTATCCTTTTATTATATAGAATTGTATTATAGAAATAACCCAATATAATATACTGGTAGATAGATTGGTCTGTATATTATTTCTTCCAAAGAAACTTGCTTTTTTGAAAAGTTTACTTTTTTTTTTTTAATTGCTGTAAATACTTTATTCCACAGTGTAAACTGAATGGCTCCATTGTAAATACTTTGTACTAGGTTTCGCAATTATTTATAATCCAACCACATACCTCCACCAGCATCACCATGATTAAAATAAGTTGCAGAGCTGAAACTGGTTTGATAGAGCATCAGTCTGTGTACTGAAGGGTCCCGGGTTCAATTCTGGTTAAGGGCACATGCCTTGGTTGCAGGCACATCCCCAGTGGGGGTTGTGCAGGAGGCAGCTGATCAATGATTCTCTCTCATTGATGTTTCTTACTCTCTGTCCCTCTGTCTTCCTCTCTGTAAAGGATCAATAAAATATATTACAAACATAAAAAATAAAAAAATAAAATAAATAAAAATAAAATAACTTGCAGAGCTAATTGTTAGGCTACCAAAGGAGAATGCTGGAAATTAATATTAGAATGTAATATAATTCACATTTTCAGGTTTTCTTAATTTGCTATGGAAAATTCATTCATTTCTTCAATCAGCAAACAAATAATGATTATCATTGATATACCAGACTAGACTTACAATTTGGAGGAAATATACAGAGTTTATTCTAAGATACTAGGTTTTCTTAAAGGTTAATGGAATATTTATTTATTTATTTATTTATTTATTTACTAGAGGCCCTGTGCACAGATTTGTGCATAGGGGGGTAGAGCCCTCAGCCTGGCCTGCACCCTATCACAATCCAGGACCCCTCAGGGGATGTCCTACTGCCTGTTTAGGGATTGGGCCTAAACAGTTATTTTATAATTATAATTATTTACTCTAAAATATTTTTCTTACCTTACTCTTACTCTACAAAGAATACTAACAAGTATATATTCCCCATAGATCTTTTATGTTTCACTCTCTGAATGTTAAATATGGACTGTCTCAGCAGATCTGAATTTAATTTTCACCTCTATGTGCTTGACTGCCAAATGTATATTTCAAGCATTGACTTAGCTATTTTCCAGTCCTGAATTTTCAGTCTCTGTTTCTGGATAACTCCAGATATCTTATGAACCCTAGAAAATATGATATATATTTTTTAATCTAAAACATGTTTAGTTTAGTATTTTCCTTATTTCCTGTCATGATGCCTAAAACAGGCAGTTGGTCGGATGGATCTAACAGTGCACCAAGCAGCCGGTGGCCAAGGAGAAGCCCATTCGGCGCCATGCTAGCTCAACCCAACCCACTGCATCTGCTGCTGCCATTTAGTAGCTCTGCCACAGAGTCAGAGAGGCTCCTGTTGCCATAGCTGCACTCACCAGCTGTGAGCTTGGCATCTGGCTGAGCAGCACTCCCCCTGTGGGAGTGCACTGACCACAAAGGGGCAGCTCCTGCATTAACTGTCTTCCCCCTGGTGATCAGTGCATGTCATAGAGGTCGTTCCAGTCGTTTGGTTGTAACATTCACTTGGGCTTTTATATATATATATCATTGATTAATAAAATTATATAGGTTTTAGATAAACAATTCTATAATACAGCATCTGTATATTGTGTATTGTGTGTTCAATATTTCAATTCAAGTCTTCTTCCATCTCCATGATTCCCCCCCTTTACCACTTTTAACTCCTCTCAACCCCTTTTCCCTCTGGTAATTACCATACTGTTGACTAAGAGTTGTTTTGTGTGTGGGTTTTTTGTTTTGTTTAATTCTTTGCTTAATCCCTTTATCTTTTCCACTCAGCCCCCACCCCTTTCCATTCGGACAGCTGTCAGTCTGTTCTCTATATCTATAAATAGCCTCTTTCTATAAGAACTGGAGAGTATTATGCTAAGTGAAATAAACCTGTCAGAGAGACACATTACTATATGATTTCACTCACATGTGAAATCTAATGAACAAAAGTAAAATAAAAATGAAGTCATTCTTAAAGAAAACTAGTCAACTGTAGTTTGGGGATATATTGAAATTTTTTTGAGGGTACTAATGTCAAATTATTTAGCATAGATTGTGGCACACATATGAAGTAAAACTTGCAAAAATCTTTAGAGGAAGAAATTTCTAATATAACATGTAAAAGCTTTTTGATATTATTTTTGTGCAGCTAAAGAAGTTTAATATTAAAATACGTATTTTCTTTGTGATGTTTGATTTTTTCCCTTTTTACTCCACAGAACTCTTTTCTTAATGAAAATAACTGATCTACGGTTCTGTAGGAATTACATCATAGTTCATTCATGTTTTTGACAATGTTATCCTTGTCACTTAGTTGTCTTTCATTTCGCATGACTATATTGCTATTTTCTAGCCACAATTCAAATGAGGATATTTTAAAACTTTCAGAATAAACACTTAAGCCATATGAGCCCAGCTGCTCTGAGAACCAAAAGTGGCTTAAAGAGAAGAAAAAAAATCATAGTTATTAGTGGTTAGTGATTTACACAAAATTTTTAAAGTATATTAAATGTAAATCTTAATTTCAAGTTCCATATAATGTGTGATGAGTATATATATATATATATATATATATATATATATATTCAAATATATTAAACATTAATATCATTGTTTTTCCTATTAATTGTGTACTCTTTTATACAATTAAATTCTAGCATTTATAACAGTTTTTAAATATTAGATGTAAAATATGCCAAAACACTAATATTGTCATTTGATCATATGTCATAGTTCTTTGACTAGATATATATAAATTTCTTATTAGTTTTCAAATCATATAGTCTTTTATAAATGTAATATTTACCTTCCACTCAGTCTGATTTCAGATATATTTCACAAATGCAAATATTTACATTAGTTCAGACTGAAGTGTAAAAGTTTGCATCTCATAGGAATACTTGAACTTTAAATGAGATTATTTAGAAAGGCCAAGGCTAATTGTCTATACTTATGGCATCTAACAAACTTTATTATATATGCTTAGCCAAGAATTTTCAATAAATGAAAAACTCCCACTCTCTATTAAGTTATATTTTGTAGGAAATATCTGCTAATATGTTTATACTTAAAGATGATATTAAACTTTATTCAAGAAGAGATATATTTAATGAAACATCATTATTGATACTCCATAAATTATGGTGATTTATTCTGTTCCTCAGACATATCTTGATTCTTTTAGTAGAGTCACCTTCATTTAATACCCATGAAGTAAGAATAACAAGATTTTGGATTCATTTAATGCTCATCAAATTGAAAAATGGAATACATCCTAAAGAAACACTTTTCAAATGCGGAGTACTTACTCTTTGTTTAGTTTTCAAGTAACTAGAACACTACCTTCCCCACTCCTCTAATCATCTATCATCCCAATGAATGATTTTCCCAAGTTTATAAAATATATTTCCATTAAAGAGGCTAATGGAAAAAGCCACATTGACCTTACAAGCATACACCTCTTTTCCCATGATGTAGAAAGAAAGCCTACAACTGCTTTTTAAAAATGAACTTGACACTTGAAGGGATTTATCAACAGATAGTTGGTGCATTGGCCTCAAAATAAAGGACTCAGAACACGGTTTTTAGGGAATTCTTTCCCAGAATAGTTTCTTACTTTCATCTGAGGTGTAACTGGTCATAACAAAGGCAATTGCAACCAAGACTCTGGGCTTACCTTTCCCTGCCGTCACAGTTTGCACCCTACTGAATGATATATCAAGGCACTGAACCATGTCAGGGCAGTGAACATAATGATAGGGACTCAGTGGTATAAATGAGGTTAATAACTTGTGAGAAAGTAGAGCTTCGTTTTTAGATCCTTTGCATTTCCTTCTCTGCACAGTGCAGCTCTTTAGAAATATTGCCTGTCCGTGGAGAGCTAATGGCTCTCGTCATAAAGCTAATACACTGTGCTTCAGTAGTCTTCGAACTCATTTCTGAAGTCACACTAATCTGCCTTTCCTCTGCCATGTTTTGCTTTTGCTCCTGAAAGATTTTCTTATTCCCCAAGACTTCAAGCTGAGCAGAAAGCTTTTTGGCTGCTTCTTATGCCATTTCCAATCAGGGGTAACACCTTTGTTTTCACAGATTTTTTTTTTTTTTGTAATTTCAATTTTTAATACACAAAGAGGCATCTTGTGAAGGAATAAATTGTATTTTGAAAATGACACATCTCTGCTTTCATCCTGCTTCTGTGTCCTTCACAACCCCACCCCACCCCCGTCCCCGCCTCTTTCTTTTCTCTCTCACCATTTTCCTATGTCTCCACATCAGGGGGATGTTCCCTGCCTGCCACTCTTACTTACTCCCTGCCGCTTCCCTGCATTCTGTCTCTCTTACAAGCCAGTTTGAGGATATTGAGTCTCATAATAGACAAGAAAGACATATTTTTAAAAATATATTTTTAAAATATATTTTTTATTGATTTTTCACAGAGAGGAAGAGAGAGAGAGATAGAGTCAGAAACATCCATGAGAGAGAATCATCGATCAGCTGCCTCTTGCACACCCCCTACTGGGGATGTGCCCGCAACCAAGATACATGCCTTTGACCGGAATCAAACCCAGGACCTTTCAGACCACAGGCCGATGCTCTATCCACTGAGCCAAACCAGTTTTGGCAACATATTTTTTTTTTATTTAATTTGCAATGGGGTATCAAAGGACAACTGGATCCATTTGATTGTTCTTTGCACCAATATGTTTCTTATAATCAGCATTGATGATTTCTTTGGCTCATGCCCATTTTTTGGCTTTTCTTTCCTACTCCTGCATTCTGAAGGTCTGTAAGTTTTTAGAGAATAAAAATAAATAAACCATTCTGAAGGGAAAACAAGTCACAAAGGATGAAAAAAATATATATACTTCTAACATCCATCACAAGGACTGAAAGAGGATCAGGCATGAGCAGAATTATTCTCAAAGACTGTCTTTGAATTTGTAACCTTCCCTTTTGGTGTGACATTGGTATTTTTGTTTTTCATTATGCTTGTAGTAATACTATGGTAGTAGTTAAAATATTATATCATATGTTTAATGTGCCAGGCACTGCTTTTATATGTAGTAACTACTGAGAAGAAGATAGTATTATTAGCCTTCTTTTCTAAAAGAGAACAAATAATCTGTCTCAGACTACTTCCAGATTTAGCACAGATTGATCAAGTAATTTGCTTATGGTTGAACAGCTAACAAGTAACAGACTTGTGCTTAACAATCCAGCTCCAGAGATCAAATTCCCGAGGTCTACACCATGCATAGTGAAACAGCTCTATATAGAATTTAGGAGCAGAAGCAAGAACAATCATGTTTAGAACATTTATCAAGTATGATAACTGGTTTGAAGGACAGTTCTCATGCTTAATAAAACTTCTGATGGTGGGACTAATAATTTGCTTCTTGAGCTTCATTTTCTTTATTGGTGAAATGAATCCAATAACCTTGTTCTAATTATGATTTGTTAATGATTAAATATTAAAAAAATAGAGATACTTGCTCTAATTTTCTGCTGAGAAAAATAGTATATGTAGAGATTATATACACTAGAAACTAGAGTTTGGAAAAAGTGAAGCAGGTATTTGAGTAATGTTTTTCTTATGTCTATCAACCTATGCCCTTGTCCAATTAAATTCACTTTCCTAACTACCTCACCCTTTGCCCTTCTATGTAGTGTCTGCTCTGCTCATGGGATCCATTGATTCGAGCATTCTGTTATTCTCACTTGTATTGAAATTTGGCTATCATATTCCTCTAGAGGCCCAGTGCACAAATTCATACAGGTAGGGTCCCTCTCCCTGGCCATTAATAAGGGCCAATAGCAGCCAGCCGGTGGTGAGAGGAAGGACTATGAAGTTTGGCCAGCTGTGGAAGGTTGGCTGTGGGAGTGCACTGACTACCAGGGGCTAACTCCTGCTTTGAGTGCCTGCCCCCTCGTGGGCAGTGTGCATATGGTGACTGGTCGACCAGTCAATCAGTTGCATATATATATATATATATACACACACACACCATGTTTCCCCAAAAATAAAACATCCTCCGAAAATAAGACTTACTTACAGGTTCCCTTCTTAGTGAAATATAAGGCATCCTCGAAAATAAGCCCCCCCCACCCAGGCTAAACATGAGAGATTTGGTCCACTGATTCTGAAAGAAATGGAGTCACAATAAATTCACCAGGAAATTCAGGAATTGGATTGTTATGATGATGTTCCAGAAGATGATGACCTGATTGTCATTGAATAAATGAGTAAATTCTTGATACTGTAGGATTCACAGTTTGTCTGGTTTGTGTTGACAACTACCGTACTACCATACCGTATACAGGTAATAAATTTCCTTTATTTTCATTTAACAATAAATGTGTACCATATTCTTCTTCATGGAAAAATAAGACATCCCCTGAAAATAAGACCTAGCGCATCTTTGGGTGCAAAAATTAATATAAGACACTGTCTTATTTTGGGGGAAACAGTATATATATATATATATATATATATATATATATATATATATATATATATATATATATATCTCACATCGTTTTACACTTTCTCCAATAGACTACAAGGATTCTAAAAGTATATAAGTATTTCTGTACATCCTTGACAAGTCATATCTTTTTTTTTTTAATAATAGCCATCCTAACAGGTGTGAAGTAATATCTCATTATGGTTTTACATTTTCCAGACATTAGCCATTTTCAATATCTTTTCATATATCTATTAACATATATCTTCTTTGGGGAAATGTCTGTCAAATCCTTAGTCCATTTTTAAATCGAGTTATTTTCTGTTTGTATTTTTTTTAATTAAGTTGTAGTAGTTCCTTATAGATTTCAGATATTAACCCCTTATCAGACAGATGTTTTGAAAATATTTTTTTCATTCCATAGGTTGCCTTTTCATTCAATTGATTGTTTCCTTCTCTGTGAAGAAGCTTTTAAGCTTGATGTAGTTTCCCTTGACAATTTTTACTTTTGTTGTTTGCACTTTTGATGTTATATCCAAGAAATCATTGTCAAGACCAAAGTCACTTGGTTCCCACCTGTACTCTTCTAGAGTTTTACTGCTTCAAGTCTTATATTTAAGTCTTAAATTCATTTTGAGTTGATGTTTTCATGTGCTATAAAATAAGAGTTCTATTTTATTCTTTTAAAATGTATATACAGTTTTCCAAACATAATGTATACACCATTGTATATTTTTGGCATCCTTATCAACAATCAGTGATCATAGGTATGTGGATTTATTTCTGGCCTCTATATTCTGTTCCAATGGTGTACAAAACAGTTTTTATGCCAGAACAAATTGTCTTAATATGTAAGTTTGTAATATATTTTGATGTGTAGAAGTGTGATGCCTCTAGCTTTGTTCTTCTTTCTCAAGATTGTTTTAGCTATTTAAGGGCAATTGTGGTTTTATCTTTTTTCCCTTTTATGTAAAAAAGCACCATTGGAATTTTTATAAGGAATGTATTGAATCTCTAGTTCACTTTGAGTAGCGCAGATATTTTTGCAGCATCAATTCTGATCTGTTAGCATAGGATGTCTGTGGAGTTGTCATATATGGCCTTTCTTATATGTATGTGAGTTTCTGTTTCTGTGCCTGGTTTTTAAAGAGTTTTCATCATGAAACATAAAATGGTGTTGAGCCGAAACCGGTTTGGCTCAGTGGTAGAGCTTCGGTCTGCGGACTGAAAGGTCCCAGGTTCGATTCTGGTCAAGGGCATGTACATTGGTTGCAGGCAATCCCCGGTAGGGGATGTGCAAGAGGCAGCTGGTCGATGTTTCTCATCAGTGTTTCTAGCTCTCTATCCCTCTCTCCTCCTCTCTGTAAAAAATCAATAATATATATATATATATATATATATATATATATATATATATATATATATATATGATATGGTGTTGAAAATTTTTAAATGCTTTTTCCTTCCCCCAAACCAACCAAAAACCGATTATTACTATATTATCTAGTAATTCCACTCTTTTGAGAATATAGGCAAAAGAATTGAAATCAGGATCTAGAAGAGATATTTGCACTCCCATGTTCAATGAACATTATTCATGATAGCCAAGATGGGAAGACAACATAATGTATATCAATTAATGATAGAAATAAAAATGTGGTATGTACATACAATGGACATTATTATTCAGTCTTTTTAAAAAAGGATAGAATGCCATATGAGATAACATGAATGAACCTAGAGGACATTATGCTAAGTGAAATAAGCTAGTCACAGACTGTCAAACATTTCATAATTTTTTCTTAATAAATATGAGATAACTAAGGTAGTCAAGTTCAAAGAACCAGAAAGTAGAGTGGTTGTTACCAGGAGCTAGATGGATAGAAAATGTGAAATGTTTAATGGGTACAAATTTTTTGTTATAAACGTGAATAAGTTTTAGGGATTTACCATAAGTCCTAGAGATGTGCCTATAGTTGACAATACTATATGATGTACTTCAAAATGTATTGAAAGTAGAACTCATGTTAAATATTTACCACTATAAGAAAATAAATAAAATAAACTAACTTGCTATTCTATATCTAGTGCCCTAAAAAATAACTTGGTTTCTTTCATACCCAAGTTTCTCAAGTTAATCTAAGCATTAAAGATTTTCTAAAAGTGAGGAATATAATGGTTGCAGGACTAAATAGATAACTATAAATTTTAATAGTATTAATTGACAATGTCATTGAGATTTGGTCTCATAATGTATAAGTAAGAACTTCTAACCTGGCAAGGAAGATACACGGGGCCAGAAAAAAAACTACATGTCTCACTGCTCACTTCATTAATTGATTCTTGCCTTGCCTACATGAAGTTTCTGGTACTGACCTTCATCATTGCTTTCAAAATGAGTATGAAGGAAATAAATTGGTCAACCTACATGCCATGTTCCTTTCTTAAAGAACTTTGGAAGATTTGGCCAGGCACTTAAGAAGTGACTACTTTCTTACATTCTCTTGATAAAAGTCCTCTTTCATTATATCTTTGAGTTTGTTTTTGCAGTTGTTAATCCTCACCCCAGGATATTTTCCATTGATTTTTAGAGAGTAGAAGGCAGGTGGGGGGGCAAAATGACAGAAACAACATAGTTTGGCTGTTTTCCAATTGTACAATACCTGGACTAGGGATCAAGCCTACAACTGAGGTACAGGTATGTGTCCTTGACAGAAATCAAACCCAAGATCTTTGATTCCACTGGATGATGCTCTATTCACTGAGCAAAACTGGTTAGTCTTCTTGAATTTTATAATTCCAGACCATCAACATGTTAGAGAGATAGAAAGATAGAGATAGATAAGAGATACAGATAGAAATAGAGATAGCGATAGTGATAGATAGGGAAAATTCTGTACCTATTTGGGTTACTAATTAGCCCAATTGGCAATGACACATTTTGCTGCTTCTTCCTAATCTATAAGTAATCCCTGTGTAAATTTAATAAACTTTGAATTATACTTGAAAATTACTTCAAGCAAGAAGTTCCCCAAATAGATTTATTTCATATTCCTCTTTGTTCCACTTGAACTTTGTAAATCCCTAGATTATGGAGTACTTGTTATATCATATTGTTACTTTGTTTTTATTAATCTAGTTAAGATCTTATAGCAATCAAATATTTGATAAGAGATTACTTGGCATCCCAAATAACATTTAGTTTAGTGGAGGAACAGCCGAACAACCAGAATGAGCAGAATAACCAGTGGCTATGATGCACACTGTGTCAGTCAACCAACCTGATATGGGCCTCGATTGGGACCCCAACTCCTGCTGGCCTAGCCCCCAATCAGCCCCCAACACCTCGATAGGGGATGGGGCTGGCCAGCCAACATTGCATGGCCTCTCTCCCCCTCCCCCTCTACTGGCCCAACTTGATAGTCACCCATCAGGGCGGGCTGGCTGGACCCCACCCATGCATGAATTCATGAGCCAACCCTCTACCATCTATACTAATAGTAGCCTAGGTAGCATCACACCCTCACATCATCACAAGATGGCTATTACATCGTGGCTGTCACAAGATGGCTGTCACAAGATGGCTGTGCACTTAGTGGAGACAGGATCTGGTGGCTGCTCTGCACAGTGAAGCCTGGGGCTCCCATTGCTCTGCATGGCATGGAGGAGGCCAGTCCCAGTGTCTCTGCTGCCTCACATGGAGGAGATGGGACCCGTTGGAGGAGGTGGGTCGTGGCACAGGAGAGCAGTTAGGAGCAATCAGGTCATCAAGGGAGGGCAGTTGTGGGTGATCAGGCCAGCAGGGGAGCAGTTAGGTGTCAATCAGGCTGGCAGGGGAGTGGTTAGGGGCAATTAGGCTGGCAGACAAAATAGTTAGGGGCAATCAGGCATGCAGGCAGGTAAGTGGTTAGGAGCCAAAGGTCCTGGTTTCTGAGTCAGATGTTCCCTGAGGGGTCCGGGTGTTGACCAGGCTGAGAGATACACCCCCATGCATGAATTTTGTGCACCAGGCCTCTAATGTGTGTGTGTGTGTATGTGTGTGTGTGTGTGTGTGTGTGTGTGTGTGTGTGTATGCTTAAGTGACCAGTCAACCAGTTGCTATGATGTGCACTGATCACCAGGGGGCAAACCCTCAATACAAGGACTGCTCCCTTGTGGCCAGTGTGCTCCCACAGGGGAGTGCCACTCAGCCAGAAACCGGATTCATGGCTGGTGAGCACAGCTGAGATGGCAAGAGCCTCTCCGTAGCACTACAGAGTGAAGGCAGGTGCAGTGGGCCAGGATGAGCAGGAGCAGTGTAGTGTCCAACCTCGGCTTGGGCTCCTCCCTATGGCTTGGCACACTGCTATATCCCTTGAGGGGCCCCAGATTGTGAGAGGGCACAGGCCAGGCTGAGGGGATACTCCCACCCCATGCACTAATCCATGTACCAGGCCTCTAGTCATAAAATAACATACAAACTATATATAACAGAATAGCCAATCTAACAAATCCAGCATGCTGTCACTAATGTCTATGGAAACTTTTCTGTCATTGCAGAAATGGTGAAGAATAGTAAAATATTGTATGAGATTCTAAAATATTAGGAGATTTTTTAAAAGTTCTCTTCATTAGGTGCCTGAGAATGGATAGAAATGCATGAGATATGGATAGAAATAAGTCAAGATCCCTCATTTGATGGAGTTCACTATGAAGCAAGGATGACTGATTGAGAAACAAAATACTTTCTCATGGTAAATGTAACAGTAAAATACACACCCAGGCCTCAATTGGGACTCCAACCTCTGTTGGCCCAGCCCTCTATTGGCCCCCAACACCCTGTAGGGGGCGGGCTGGCCAATGCAGGCTGGGAACACAGAGGAGGGAAATTTGGCCCTCCCAGTTTAGGAGGTCAGAGGGAATATCCTCAGGACAATAATTGCCTCATAGACACAAACAGGAGCAGCATGAGCAAAGACACAGAAGTGAAATATGAAGTTCTCTTTGAGCTGCAAGAGAATTCCAACTGGAATATAAAAGGCAAGGCTAGCATGACACGATATAAAGCCAGGGATATAGAATGGGAGGAAATTCCTCACAGAATAAATAAATACAAGTTAGTCATTCAAATCAGACCTTGCACATAAAGAAGGTCAATTAGGAGACTCCCTAAATCACTGACACTCATAGAAAGAAATATTGATGGTGATTTTGTGATCACTTTTATAAGCTATAATAAAATCACTTATATTTACCCAACATGTACCTCCAAGTATGTTATAATCTGCAGTTTCCTACGTACTTTGTGACTAATGTGGGAAGAAGGATGGAATTATAAGTAAATGGACGCACCCCTTAAGGATCTGGATATTTCATCCAACTGATGTGTTTCCTTCCTTCAGTTTTGAGACTGACTTTTGGTAATGAACTTTTAGAAACAATCTTTATATATATATGTGTGTGTGTGTGTGTGTGTGTGTGTGTGTGTGTGTAACTATCTATCTATCTATCTATCTATCTATCTATCTATCTATCTATCTATATAATGATATTTTGACCGGAATCGAACCTGGGACCTTTCAGTCCACAGGCCAACGCTCTATCCACTGAGCCAAACCGGTTTTGGCTAGAAGCAATCCTTTACGTCGAAGCTGCAAATTAGAAAATTAGAAGAGTGCTGTGGCTTGAGTTAGTGCTCAAACATTTGTTGCCTGCAGCAAGATTGTGAATAGATATTCAGAAAATTATTTCACATATTTTGGTGAACTAGTTAAAACTATAATTTTGCTTTTACTATAAACCAAAATATTTCTTTTTACATTTTTTCATACTTCATATTTCTCAGGCTTTGTTATATTCATAAATCTATGTTTTTATATTAATAACTTGTTATTAACTACAGGTTTTATAATATGCATTACATATTATAAAACCTATATCCCCGGCTTTATATCATGTCATGCTAGCCTTGCCTTTTAACCAGAGTTTACAACATTTTGGTTTTACATGTAAAGAAATAATATCAAAACTCATATCAATTTTATTTTGTCAGCAGATGGCAGTGTTTCTGAGTTGGTGGGCGCAACTTCCTGTTACTTATCAAGTTTGAAGTTTTAGCTTTGAAATACAGGTTTTTGATATTCTATTTCTATAAGTTAGATTGAGGAATGTTTTTGAAAAGATTGAAAACAGTGAATCTGGGAAATCATTCTGATCCATACTTGTTCCTAGTAGTCTTTCCCTCCTCTCTTCCTCCCTTCTTTCTCTCCCTCCCTCCTTTCTTTTTAGTTTCCTTTAGCCATTCCTCACTTTCTCATTCCCTGCTTCTTCCTATATTTTTCTGCTCTTATTTCATTATTTTTGCTATCCTATTTAAAATCATTCTTTAAAAAAGGCATTATTTGTCGCCCTGGCTTGTTTGACTCAGTGGATAGAGAATTTGCCTGCAGACTGAAGGGTTCCAGGTTTGATTCTGGTCAGGAGTGCATGGCCAGGTTGTGGGCTCAATCCCCAAGTGGGGTGGGTGTAGGAGGAAGCCAATCAATGATGCTCTCTCATCATTGATGTTTCTATCTCTTTATTTCTCTCTCTTCTTCTCTGAAATCAACAAAAATATATTTAAGAAAAACCAACTTATTTGCCAACATAAAAATAAAAATAAGTGAAAAGCATTTAATTTAAAATCAGTTTTACATGCCGAAACCAGTTTGGCTCAATGGATAGAGCGTCGGCTTGGGGACTGAAGGGACCCAGGTTTGATTCCAGTCAAGGGCATGTACCTTGGTTGCGGGCATATCCCCAGTAGGGGATGTGCAAGAGGCAGCTGATCGATGACTCTCTCATTGATGTTTCTAACTTTCTATCTCTCTCCTTTCCTCTCTGTACAAAATCAATAAAATATATTTTAAAAAATAAATAAATAAATAAAAATAAAAATAAAATCAGTTTTACAAAAGAGAATGATTTTAGTGGAAGCCACCTGTGGGAGTGTGTATGCACAAATATTTACACTGAGAATAATGTTTGTAAAGTCACGCTAATTGATAGATCATTTGCTGACTTATTTAAATAGTCCAAATTATCTCATTTTAATGTATGAAAAATTGAGTATTTTTTGAAATCCACGTGGTCATTTCAACTGTTTTGATGTATAAAGTGGTAATGAAAGCTTTGAAGATGCTTGGCTTTATCATGTTTTTAAGAGTTGGCAATGGATTTATATAGTGTGAGAAGTAATGTTAGGGAAATACTATGTTTTTAAAAAATATATTTTATTGATGTTTTACAGAGAGGAAGGGAGAGAGATAGTTAGAAACATCGATGAGAAAAAGTCCTCTTGGATAATTCCTACTGGGGTTATGCCCGCAACCAAGGTACATGCCTTTGACCGGAATTGAACTGTCGACCCTTCAGTCCGCAGGCTGATGCTCTATCCACTGAGCCAAACCGGTTTTGGCGGGAAATACTGTTTTTGTTGTTCTTTGTTTTGTTTTGTTTGGTATCAAATTATATCATTTGTTTGTCTAAAATAAACTCTACTAAATAAAAAAAAATTTACATAGGATTCTGCAGAGCTTGTTTTTGAATTTTGTCATAGTATTTCATAGCTAATGTTTGAATATTAGATAATGTTTGAAGCAAAGCGAATGGTGAACTATTTAATGAATAGGGGTTCTGTTTTTCTTTGGAAAGCTTACTGCTTAAGGAAAGGGCACTGATCAATGACACTGCATTGGAATTTTAAAAGTATGTTTAACCTTTAGAACTTGTATGCTTCTTATTAAGAAGCTAAACTCAGTGGACACCTTTCTTTATACAGAGTGCAGGAAGATATAAATCGTCAGGCTGTTGTCTCTGCAGAAGTTGTTGCCAGGAATGGGGATTTCCTATGGCCTGCTAACAGGGTGCCCTCCCATGAAAGCTTCAGTTGTGTTTGAGGGAGAGTAACATCCTGCCTGAGTCATGCCTTTGCCCTCTGTACTTCAGCATTCCTCTGGTATACCTCCACTGAAGTGTCCAAGGAGACCCCATGAAAACATGTCTGGACATATTCCAAGGTTGTGGAAAATTCTGATCCTGGTCGCTTAGAGAAAAACCTGAGCAGACCACAAATACCTGGGCAGAAGGATAGAGAGGAATCCTATACAATTTAAAATTTAAGTCAAAGCTAATTGTTTTTTGCTTAAATTTAAACTCCCATGTACAGTATGTTGCTATTTTAAATGTACATAATAAAGATACCTAACACATTGAACACTTGCTATATATCAAGAACTCTAAGTACTAAGCAAGCTCTCATTATTTTTATGGTATAGCTGGAGGGATTGAGGGTTTGGGAACACGTGTAGACCGATATTGGTTTATGCTTTAGAAAATAGGGGCACATTAAAAGTTTTAAAAGAAAACAACCAACCAACAAGCACATGGACACACAATGGGATAGCATCATTAAAGATGAACTGTACATAAGTACCTCTGAGGGCATTGTAGGAGAATCTTGGTGGAGAGAGAACACAGAGGCTCTTGAGTGGAATTTTAGCAGGAAGTAATTCAGGTCTGAACAGTGGCAGTAGTACAGAAAATTGAGAAGGAAGTACAGATACAAGAGACATCTAAAGTTGAACTTGATATAATTCATTTCTTTTGTTGAGAGCAAAAGAATATAGAGTTCACTTACCTCCATAATAAACTCTCTGAAGTTCTTTCCTAGGGTCAGAAAAGGGTCAAGGAACTCAATAAATAAAATATGACGTGCACCTGTTTTTAGAGGCACAGAATTCATGAACTCAGGCATTGGAGGAATAAAATGGGCACTATTTTTATCTATGACTCCCAGGAAAATATTTATAAAAGTAATACTAATGCTTTGGGAATAAAAGGCAATTCACATTGGAGTAATCAAAATAAAATATATATATATATATATATATATATATATATATATATATATATATATATATATATATATTAATGCCATGAATAAAATAAGGAAAAAGAGAAAAAGTGTGCCATGGACACAAACTATCAATCTCAAGAGTAAAAATAAAATAATAATAAAACAAAAAAGCATATTTAGTTAGTAAGAAAGAGACAGACTTGAATTCAAAACATTCTAACTATGGTCTATTACCTACCCAAGATTATCTTTATCTTTATTGGTGAGTGCTCTTGGACAGCTTTTGTTATCCATGTCAGAATTCACTCAAATTGTCAGGAGACCTGGGGAAAGAAAAATATATTGTGGATAGGAGACCTGGGGAAAGAAAAAGACATTTTCCTGTGTCAAAAAAAGGGTGCTCTGTGGTAATTATATTACACTAGAGGTCTAGTGCACACAATTCATGCACTGGTAGGGTCCCTAGAGGCTGGCAGGAGCCAGACGGGTACTCCCTCCCTTCCCCCAGCCACCTGACACTGCCAGGGCTTCCCCCAGATGCCTGCTGTGTGCCAGAAACTCCCTCCCTTCCCCTGGCTGGCCCTGCCCCCTGGTGGAACTCCTGGAAGAACTACTGGTTGAGGGGACAATAATATTTGCACATTATGCTTTTATCATATAGGATTAGTAGGTAAAAATGTTTGTTTCATTGGAATGTATATTTATTTGAATGTATGTTTCATAAATTTTGCACATGCACAAAAAAGAAAAATATAGGCAGGTGGGATAAAAGATGTACTGAATTATTATTGTGTACAAGATACTTTAGATTTTTCCCCACTCACTTCATGGCCTTTTATTATCCTCATTTTAAGGTGATAAAATTAAGGATGAAAGGAGTTAAATAATGTGCAAAAGTTCAACCTCCAAACACTCTACCTTTAGACCCTGCTTTTATAATTACTTTGCTCTATTGTCACCTTGGATATTTCACTCCTAATGAATGCTAAATTAAAATATTAATATTTCATGTTTAATATTTAGGATGAATTTCCTGAGGGCATTAATATGCAATGTTTTTCTTGACTAAAAACAGTTATGACATTATTAAAAATATCTAAAGATATATCTGTACACTTCAGAGTGATTACAGAAGGGAAAATTAAAACAGCATTATTGAAGACAGCTCATTCTCTACCTTCATCTTTATTTTGTGGGTGCTGTTGTTGTTTTTCTAATACTGTTATAAAACTGTTTATAAAAATTAAAATGCAAATAAAGTCCCAGATTGTCATTGATATCTGAAAATCTCTAGGTATTTATATTATACATTAAATGGCTAGAAGATAATTAGTTTTGAAAATATAAATAGAAGGCTGAAAATTATTATAATGTATATATTATAGGCCAAGTGAGAATTACTGCTCAACTGCTTAATGACTAATGACTAACCTAGCTTTATTTTAGTGAATATTTATAAGGTCTGCATATATATATATATATATATATATATATATATATATATATATGTGTGTGTGTGTGTGTGTGTGTGTGTGTGTGTGTATGCACAGACCTTATATGTGTGTGTGTGTGTATATGCACAGACCTTATGTGTGTGTGTGTGTATATGCACAGACCTTATATGTGTGTGTGTGTGTGTGTGTGTATACATAAATCAAGTTTTAAATAAATTTTCAAGAATTCTTTTGTACTTAAACATACAGAAAGTTTTTGTTACTTTGTATTTTTTTATAATTGTATTTTGGAATAATTTTAAAATGGCATGAAGTTTGTGGAAAAGTTGCACCTACAAAGATGTTGCACTAGAACTTTCCCATATACTTCAGCCAGATTCCCTAGTTGATATTTTACTACATTTTCTCAATCACAGCTTTTTACTGCATGCAAATATCAAGAATTATGAAGGGTCTTTATGAAGAGGTTTTTATCCATCTTGCAGGCTAACAAGTTACATTATCAGAATCTCATGGATGCTAGCAGAAGCCGAAAGAATTTTGGGCCAGAGACTTTATTGTTAGTCATTACAACTTCACTCAAGACACAGCAGGCAGCATTAGCATCATGTTTCCATTGGTTCCATTGCCCAGTACAATGGGGATGAGGATAGGAATGATGGGAAGGAAAGGTCAAATGGTTGCTGTATGCACAGTGGGTCTTTCTTACAAGTGGGTAATTGCAAATTTACAAAAGCCTCCATTTATTACTAAGGGGCTGCAGCTACATCTGCCCCACTCTTACCACAAAGGGAACATTAACTTTATTATTGTTTTCATACAATAGACTTTCCCTCTGCCCAGTGGAAGGAGATTACCTCTTTCACAGCTATATGCTGTATAAGCATCCTTGCTAAGATAGCAAGGGATGATATCATTATATTTTTCTCAAGATATGTGGGAATGAAAAGACTCATAGTGTTCACTGTTCTCCTTACAGTGAGCACTAATCATTCTTTCTTTTTGAGCCATTAAAATAGTTTTAGACATGATGTTCCAACATTTTTTTAATACTACAGTACATATTTTACAAACAAGACATTCACCTATATAACCATAGCACAATCATGCAAACCTGGAAATTAATGCAATATTACAATGCAATCCACAGATTTCATTCAAATTTTGCTAATAGTTCAACAATATATCTTTTTCCCCCTTTTTTTGTCCAAGGTATTGTCTAGAGTTATGATTTGAATTTTCATTCTTCTGCAATCTGTAATCTTTTTCCAGGCTTACACTATCTCACATGACCTAGACTCTTTTAGGGGATCTTACCATCTGGAAGATTTCCCTCAATCTAGTTACATTGAATGTTTCCTCAAATATAGAGTCAAAAATTGTCTTATTATGATTAGATGCACATTTTGGTATTAAGACATAATTTATTGAACTGTGGCTGATGCCTAACTATTTTAGTATTAAAGTTTTATTATATTAAGGATGAAATTCTATAAAACTAATGAAATGCTGTTCAGTATAGTCCCAGTGGCATGGAGTTTCTGAGAAAAAGTGGAAACTAGTGACTTTATCAGAGATAGTGTCTTTGAACCATGACAGGCCATCATACCTTCAACAGCACTGGGACATTTGGATCTCAAGAGTTAAAATGAAAACTCTGAGTAACTCAGATGCAATAGAAAATAAATATTTGGAAGAGTCTTGTTATCTCTTCAAGATTTCATTATGATTTTCTACTAAAAAGGAAGATTGCATCACTTCTGAAATGAATGTGAATCTTTTATCAAACCTAATTCAAATTAAGAAATTATGAAATGAGACCTGGATTTCTTAAGTACAAGGGTAGTATTCTTCTGAGTGAAAAACTAAGAATTGGCTAAGGAATCAAAGAAATGAGGTAGGGAACTGGGTCAATTTCTAGATTTTTCAGTCTTATATAAAGCCTGCTGGTAAAGTTGGTGTAGGATGACAAAAGGTTCCTTCATTCATACAGCTGGCATCAGTATAGGATCTAAGTGGATTATGACAGTCAAATTTACTTTGTGATAGTATGTACTGTGCAGAAACAAGCTATACTTCACCTGATTTCTTGGCTATATGCTGTAATAATTTTCTTCATCAATATCTCTGTCACTTTTTATTGCTTTCCCTGGGAAAAACAAAACAAAACAGAGTTTCTGCTTTTGTCTGGTTTAGAACAATTGGTCTATTACCAACAAAGAATGAGGGATAAGATAACCAAAGGGTGGTTAACTAGTAAAATAAAACAACTTCATTTAAATGAATCATGTGTTTATTATTTAAATGAATCATTATATGACTTAAATGATTGGCAAGAACGGAGCTAAGAAATTGCTGATTGTTTACTAAGGAGAGTAGTAATATGAAAATAAAAATAAATTCTGTGAAGTGAGCATATGCCTAATTAATAAAGACACTGCTCTGTTTTCCTTTGTTTAATTGTTTAACAATTTCTATTAAATTATCTAAATCAAAATAAAGCAATTTTTATATACTTTATTGATTTTTACAGAGAGGAAGGGATAGGGATAGAGAATTAGAAACATCAATGACAGAGAAACATCAATCAGCCGCCTCCTGTACCCCCTACTGGGGATGTGCCGGCAACCACTGTATATGCCCTTAACCAGAATGGAACCTAGGACCCTTCAGTTCACAGGCTGACACTCTATCCACTGAGCCAAAGTGACTAGGGAATAAAGCAATATTTTAAGAACAATTTGGATGTTATCTCCAATATATTCATATATTTTTTCAGGTGTTATTAATGCTAGTTATACAGTGATTATTACTGTTCCTGTGCACCCATTTGTCTCATAATTTTGAAAGACACTAAATTCGTTTGGTTCAGGGCACTACAAATCTTTAAAACAGCATCTTGAATTAATATAAGATAGGTTCGTATTCTCCCTCTGACCTACTAGACATTCAAGATGTTATTTTACCTTCCTGTCCAAATAACTTAATATTTGTGAGTCCCACTATTGCTCTCTATAAAATTTTAAAAGATTAAACGAGTTAAAATCTGCACTATATTAAGCACATTTAAAATGATCAATAATTTGGATTTCTTGTAAAGGTCATCATCATCATCATTATCATATATAAATATCCTTTCTAGGTATTCCCAAATCATGGTATCCTGATTAAAAAAAAATGTTTACACACCTATTTCTAATGGAATGAGTTAAATTCTAATGCTAAATATTGTATTCATCTAAATCCATTCTGCATTGTCAAAGATGTATGCAATTGATCTTCATTTCCTGACCTAAGTTGCTCTGGAGTAACCACGTTCATCAATAAACAGCTCTTATACAGGATAAGAATGGTGGGTGGAAAGTCTGCAATAGTTTGTATATTATGTTTGCATCCATCAACACGAAAGTGGAAAACTGCAAAACACATTCTATTTCCTGACAAGCACCATGAAGTGCCTAGCACTACTGTATATAAAAGTCGTATTTTATTAACACAGGTTAACCAAAGAGAGCAACCTTTGCAGTACAGCTTGAATTTTTAAGTATGCAGGCTCTCTTTGTGCACACATCTGTAATCTTAATTTAAAACTCTTAGACATGGCGGAAACTCTATACTATTTCATGTTAAACAGCTTATAAGTATTCATTAGTGCAGTAAACACTTATTGAAAGTTAATGGTATGTCTAGGAATTAGATCCCGGGTACCCTCTAGGAAGTACACATGTTTCCTGATCTCCAAAAGCTCACAAGCTAAGGAAACAATTATCAGAATAACTATAATATATTGTCTGCAGCAAGATTACATCTATATCCTACTTAATGCAACTACACTCATAGACCAAAAGCACTCCTCTGCCTTTGTTTTTGTATCTGAATATGTCTGTTGCTGGTGGAGTGGTGGTGGTGACCAGGTTTAGGAGGGAGAATTACAGAAAAGTTCACAAAGTAGGTGTCACAGTGGAAACTACATTCATACATACACACACATAGGTCTGTTTTAGAAAGGATTTTAGAAAGCATACAGGTTTGCAGAGGCTGAAGATGGAGAAATGACAGCAATGAAAGTGGAATATTCTTTTAAAAAATATTTTATTCATTTTTTACAGAGAGTAAGAGAGAGGGATAGAGAGTTAGAAACATCCATCAGTTGCCTCCTACACACCCCCTGCTGGGGATGTGCCCACAACCAACGTATATGCCCTTGACCAGAATTGAACCTGGGACCTTTCATGCTCTATCCACTGAGTCAAACCAGTTTTGGCTGGAATATTCTTTTTAAATTCTATCCTGACTCTTTTGGCTTTATTTTTTAGTTGTGTAAAGTGACAAAAAATATATATATTTTTTAATATATTTTATTGATTTTGTACAGAGAGGAAGGGAGAGAGATAGAGAGTTAGAAACATCTATGAGAGAGAGTCATCGATCAGCTGCCTCTTGCACACCCCCTACTGGAGATATGCCCGCAACCAAGGTACATGCCCTTGACCGGAATCGAACCCGGGACCTCTCAGTCCCCAAGCCGACGCTCTAACCATTGAGCCAAACTGGTTTCGGCACAAAAAATATTTCTTAAAATTCATCCATCCATCCATCCATCCATCCATCCATCCATCCATCATTCATTCAAAAGTTATTTCCCAAATACCTAATAAGTTCCAGAAACTGTTTAAATAGTAAGAATACAATGTTAAGCAAACATGTATGCACATGTTGCACTCATGGAGTTTGTAATCTAATGAAGGAATTAGAGATAAATCATCTTATAAATGTATACATATAAATGTATAATTTAAAAAGAGAGAAGTATCAAAAGCAAATGAAGGAAGTGCTATGACTGTGTAGATGAGAATAAATAAATGGTGGAAGAAGCCACTATATATGAGGATCCCCTTCACCCCTCACTCCCTTCCCTCTGGCAACCACCACACTGCTATTTGTGTCTATGAGTTTCAATTTTATATCCCACATTAGAAACCCAATGCATGAATTGTACATGGGTGAGGTCCTGCAGGTCCACCCGGAAGGGGGCCCATCAGGGGCAGGGGTGGCCAGGGGAAGGGCCTGCAAGCAATTGGCTAGTCAGCCCCATCCCCAATCAGGATGTTGGGGGCCAATTGGGAGTGGGTAGGCCTGGAGAAGGGACCACAGGAGGGATCCAGGGCATGTCTAGCCCATCTCTCTCAGTTCAGATCTGCTAGATCTCAGCAGTAAGCTAACCTACCAGTCAGAGCGTCTGCCTGATGGTGGTCAGTGCACATCTTAACAAGTGGTTAAGCGGCCTTAGCATATCATTAGCATACTAGAGGCCTGGTACACAAAATTCGTGCATGGAAGAGGGGTATCCTTCAGCCCAGCCTGCACCCTCTCCAGTCTGGGACCCCTTGAGAGATGTCCAACTGCCCTATAAGGTCCAATGCTGGTGGGATTGGGCCTAAACAGGCAGGTGTACATCCCTCTTGCAATCCAGGATTGCTGGCTCTCATCTGCTCACTGCCTACCTTCCTGATTGCCCCTAACCACTCTGCTGCCAGCCTGATTTATGCCTAACTGCTCCCCTGCCAGCCTGTTTGCCCCTAACTGCCCTCCCCTTCAGGCCTGGCCCACCCACAACTGCTCTCCCTTGCAGGCCTGTGTCCCGCCCAACTACCCTCCCTACTAACCTGGTCACCTCCAAATTCCCTCCTCTGCCAGCCTGGTCACCCTTAACTGCTCTCTCCCACAGGCTTGATTGCCCCCAACTGCCCTCCCTTGCAGGCCTGGTGCCTCCCAACTAACCTCCCCAGCTGGCCATCTTGTGTCAGCAATCTCATGTCTACATGGGGGCAAGATCTTTGACCACATGGGGCAGCCATCTTGTGTGTTGGAGTGATGATCAATCTGCATATTATTCTTTTATTAAATACAATAGAGGCCTAGAGCATGGTTGGGGGCCAGCTGGTTTGGCCTGAAGGGTATTCTGGATCAGGGTGGAGGTTCCCTTGGAATGTGGGGCGGCCTGGGTAAGGAGCCTGTGGTGGTTTGCAGGCCAGCCACGCCCCCTGGTGACCCAGGTGGAGGCCCTGATATCTGAAATTTATTTACCTTCTACAATTAAAACTTTGTAGCCTGGAGCAAAGCCAAGGCTCCTGCTTGCTCCATGGCTGCAGCCATTTTTGTTCAGATTTATTTACCTTCTATAATTGAAACTTTGTACCGTTGAGTGGAGGCTTAGGCCAGCAAGCAGGCGGTAAGCTTGGCTTCCTCCATTGCCTGGGAAACCCAAGCCTTTCTCCTGCTCTCTGTGGCTATAGCCATCTTGGTTGGGTTTATTTGCATTCTTGCTCTGATTGGCTGGTGGGCATGGTTTGCTGATGTAATGGAGTTATTTGCATATTATGGATTATGCTTTGATTGATTGACCAGACTACTGGACACAGCATATTAGGCTTTTATTATATAGGATATGAGTGAAATAATATGATTCTTAGTTTTTCTGACTGACTTATTTCACTTAGTATAATATTCTCAAAGTCCATCTGATTTGTTGAAAATGGCAGTATTTCATTCTTTCTTATGGCAGAGTAGTATTTTATTATGTATATGTACCACATCTTTATTCAATTCTCTATTGCAGGACACTTTGGTTGTTTCCACCACATAACAAAAGAAAAGATAAAGGTCACATAATCAATTTATAGATGCAGGAAAAATTGATAAGTTACAAAATCCATTCATGATTAAAACACTCAATTAAATATAGGAATAGAAGGAAAGAACCTCCACATATGAGGGCCATATATGATAAACCCTCAGCTAATATTATACTCAATGGTGAAAAACTGAAAGCTTTTAAGATGAGGAACAAGACTAGGATGTCCACTTTCATGACTCTTATTCAACATAGTTCTGAAAGTCCTAGCTAGAGCAATAAGGCAAACGAAATAAATAAAAGGCATCCAAATACGGAAGGAAAATGTAAAACTGTCACTTTTTGTGGACAACATAATTCTGAAAATTACAAAGCATTTTCCTTTTAATACCACAAATACCTAATGAAAATTTGGGGCATTATTTAAAAGAGACAATGTATACACTTTTGAAATACTTTTTTAAAAGTATTTGCCACTGATTTCAAAAGAGATCCTTAGCATGAGAGCAATACTAGGAATTAAGAAATAGTACCTAATTAGGTCTATTAGTACAATTTGAAGAAAATAATGGTAATTTTCCTTAAATTATGCATATGGAAATATTTGTTCTCATATCTAAGACAATAAGCACTAAATCTAAAAGGCAATTTTCAATATATGTTTTTCCATTATTACACCATTAAGCTGAGAGAGAAAATTGCAATTAAACAATGATTACATGAAGGAGTCAAAGTATAAGCGATAATAGATGAATAAGATATCTAAAAATATTTCACATTTCATTTATCCATAATACAGGTGTCCCCAAAATTTTTATACACACTTTCATATCTAATAGCTCAATTATGAAAATGAAGTGTATTTTAATAAACACTCCATTTATAATTAGTCCAAGTGTGTATATATTTTTGGGTACACCCGATAGTTCATTCAGGGTTATTCACATGATCAGTCTAATGTAATAGAATGCAATGGAACACTTCCTACTATGGGCCCACTGTATGGCAATCCCAGGGCCAAGTCCACTTTCCTGGAAACATACAGGACATTTTCTAAATCAACACTACTCCTCTACACTTCACAAGAAATAAACATTCTCCTCAATTATTGTATTTCCCTTCTTGGTAAACATGTAGTTGCTGATTAGGTGAAAAACATTATCTGTTATATACTTGTCTGGAAATATTAGCTTTGTGCCAACTTCCTTTGAATATTCATGATTAAAGGTTGTCTTTCATTTCATCTTAGGTGGTCTGGTCTGTGCTAATAAATATGAGTTGTGCTTACATTTGTATTCATTTCAATGGTTTTTGGAGCTATAGATTAGTACCTTAATTCTAGCCACACTAGATATTGTGCATGGGACCTCAGGTAACATACATAGTGAGATATTACCCATTCTCAAAATCATATAGGCATAAAAATTAGCTTAGTAAAAAATATTTTTCAATTGAACACTTAGGACCATATAAACATTAGTCCAAACTATTGTAATAATCCATTAAACCAAAAATTGTTTCTGCATTTCTAATGAAGCTGACAACTTGATAGACTACTTGATGTGACTTTTTTTTTTTAACTCTCATTTCAATCAATTGCTTAAAAGGTCATGTTTAATGTCACATTAGCACTTTCCCAGAAACATTTATTTTTTATTTAGATTAATAGTATGATATAATAAAAACTTTCTGGGTATTAATTATAAATTAATTATAAATTGAACTTTCTAAAAGTTCCATTCCAGATTTTAGTATAGTTTCATTAGGGTGTCCATCTTTAGTCAGTGACATCTAACTGCTATAAAACTTTATAACAGTGATATTTATTCAATGTGCCTTCCTCATTTTGTATACAAAGATATTTATTCAACAAGTCTTCCTCTTTTTGTTTTTTATTTAATATACTAACAGAATACAGATATGACTATAGTTACAGATATCATAACTAGATAATGGTTTTATGCATCAAACATTATTCATATTATTTTCTCTTATATTAGATTAAAATTAAGAAAATCAATGTGTCTTTTAAAAAATTTTTGAACATCTAAGTAACTTCATTCTTTTACCCACTTTTACCTTCCATAGGCCAATAGCTTCTTCAATTATAAGCACCAAAAAATCTATTTCTAGGCCAAAAATAACCAATAAAGTCCCCATTCTCATAATGAAAGTAAGGATACAATTAGGAAATTCTGGATTTTTTTTTCTAACATTTTTTATAAGACTTTACGTTCTGATTCCAGATAATACAATGCAAATTATTTGATACCTAATAATAAACTACATCAGATTGGTTTATCTATTTTCACATGAGTCTATAAAATATGAAGAATATATACTTTTTATTTTTATATTCTATACAACACATGGAAGAGAACTATATATCTTGATAGGAAAAGAAAAAGTATTGAATGACTTAGTTTATGACTATCACTACATTTTTCATATATATATAGATAAGTGTTATATTATGCATGCCACCTTATAATAAAAATGATGAAACTGTTAAAATAAATTATGATTTATTTTTTTTTATTTAACATAGGAGAAAGAAACTGTAATGAGATGGTAGAAACTGCTATACTCTACATACATGAGTCATTAACCAAAATATATTGATTCTTATAATTTCAAACATTAAAAAATAAATTTTAGAAAATTAAGATTTAGAGATATTATTCTGCACTTAAGTTAATTCAGGCAGTTATAATTTATTTCACACTATAAAACATGTTATTTGTATTCACAAATCACAAATTGACATCTAACTCTTTTATCCCTAGTATTACTTTATGAAATCATTGTCTTACTAGTTATTTTATTATAGCTTCTCTGCCCATATGTTTATAGTGTTATTCATCTTTTACCAATAAATTTATTTTGTTTGTTTTCCAAAAGAAAAGTCACAATAAAAAATGTGTTACCTTTCTACTTCTTATTTAGTAAAAGAGTAATATGCAAATTGACCATCACTCCAACACAAAGATGGCTGCCCCCATGTGGACACAAGATGGTGGCCACAAGATGGCCTGCAAGGGAGGGTAGTTGGGGGCAATCAAGCCTGCAGGGGATGGTAATTAGGGGTGTCCAGGCCAGCAGAGGTGGGAAGTTGGGAGCAACCAGACCTGCAGAGAAGGGCAGTTGGAGGGGGACTCAGGCCTGCAGGGGAGAGCAGTTAGGGGGGATTATGCCTGAAGGAGAGGGCATTTGGGGGGGACCAGACCTGAAGGGGAGGGTATTTAGCAATCAGGCTGGCAGGGAAGCAGTTAGGCATCCATCAGGTTGGCAGGGGAGTGGTTAGAGGGTGATTAGGCTGGCAAGCAGAAGCGGCTAGGGACAATCAGGAAGGCAGGCAGGCGAGCAGTTGGGAGCCAATAGTCCTGGATTGTGAGAGGGATGTCCAGTAGGATCTGGGATAAATGGGCAGTTGGACATCCCTCGAGGGGTCCCAGATTGGAGAGGCTGTAGGCTGGGCTGAGGGACACACACCCCCGTGCACGAATTTCATGCACCAGGCCTCTAGTATATGACATAATGGCTTGGAAAAAAAAATCATGGGTTATCTATTATGTCTATAATTAATTATTAACATGCTGAATTCTGAGGTTTCTTTTACTTTTTGTTTATATAATTTTTTCTATCTGCATCCCTGGAATTTTTTTTTTTTTTGATACTTAAAATTCAGTGAATAAGGAAGGTATGTCTGTATCTCTATCAGAGTTTCTTATAATATATGGCCATTCCACTTATAGATCTTGCACATCCTCAAACTTATTTATACAGAGACTTAGCTAGCTCAGTTGTTCACTTCTCACTACTCTCCTCATTGTTTTATTATGGCCTCTGAAAATTGTCATTGAATTCCTATAACCACAAATTATCTCTGAAAATTTTATTCTCTCTCTCTCTCTCTCTCTCTCTCTCTCTCTCTCTCTCTCTCTCTCTCTCCCCAAACTTTAACCTTCCTGCCCACTTAAGATAGTATATGTGGTGAGTTTATCCCCATCATCCTGGGCTTTACCTGATTTGAAAGAAAGCTAAATGCTCTACTTGTCTTCATTTTAATTTTAATTTTTTTCCTCTCTTTCCCTTCAAGACCACCACATTCTTAAAGTTTGTGTGGCCACTCTACACCAATGTCTATAATATTATTGCCAGTTATAATAGTCCAGTCACCCAGTTCTTTCTTTTTTTTTTTTTTAATTGAAGACTTAAGCTTCACTTGGTCACTCTATTTCTCTACCCTTTTATTTCTTTCATCCCTTTTGTTGACACTGGAAATCAGATAAAAACTTTGGCTTCATTTTTGTTTTGAACTCTTAAAGTCCCGAGATCTTTTAAACAACCAATGTCAACTACCAGTACTTACTTTAAAGAAGTCTTTTAATACCCAACTCCAAAACCTTCAGTTTAGTAATTTGATTCTATTAGGAACTTTAAACCACTAACTTTATGATTTATTTCCTAACTCATTCACAATTCTATTTATGTTTTTTGTTTTTATTTTTTACTTATTTTAAATTCTATGTCCTGGAAATCGATTCAACTCTTTTTCATGTCCTTAATAGCACTATATAACACTATATTTTCCTCTATCTTCCAAAACCTCAACCCTGGATAACTTTCAAAACAAGCATATTTAACATTCAGCTTGCACATGTACAAGTGGATGTCACAATAAAAATATTACACAGCTGTGTTGCTGCATTTTATTTAAAAAATTGGGACCAAACCTCAAATGAATATTCCCTGTCTTTTAGCTATATGTTTGTATTCCCAAGCAAATATGCTTTCTCTCTCTAAAACAATATTTTTTTAACTACTCTTTCCTCAAATCTCTAATATCCCATTTTTAACTAGTAATATACTTGAGTTATATGTGTTAAGAAATTTTATGAGAAATAGCTGGTTATTCTACCTCAAACCTATAAATCAGTTTTACTACAAATGTGCTCTTCTTTCCTTCTATAGTAAAAGCACTATGGGAACCAGTCTGGGTACATTATGTGTGGCTATCAAGAAAAATTAGAAGCCAACCAAAACAGAAGTAAATTGAAAAGAGTTATAGTAAGAATTTATACCAGACATGGCAGGGATGCTGAAATTGCTAGACTGACTGAAAATTTAAAACTATTATGATTATTATATGGAAGACTACAAAGAAAAGAGTAGAGAACCAACAAAACAGATGACTAATGTAAGCAGAGATACAGAAATATCAGTAAAGAATAAAAAATACTAGATATAAAATTCTGTAACAGAAAAGAATACCTATGATGGGCTGATTAGTAGACTGGACACAGCTGAGGAAAGAATCTTGTGCTTGAGGATATGATATATCAAAAGAATCCTTGAGAACCAAAGAGAACAAAGACTGGAAAAAAATCCAAACAAACAGAATGTCCAGCTACTGTGGAACTACAAAAAGCATAACATGTTTGTAATGGGAATACCCAGAAAGGAAAGAAAGAAGCAATAGGAAAGAAAATAATCCAATAAAAAAAAAAAAATGGGCAACAAGCTTAACAGACACCTCACCAAAGAAGATATACAGATTACAAATAAGCATATGAAAAGATACTCTATGTCATCAGAATAATGTAAATTAAAACAACTATGAGATAATCACTGCATGCTTATTAGAATGTCCCAAATCCAGAACACAACATAAGTGTTGCTAAGGTGTGTAGCAAAAGGGACTTTCATTCATGGCTGGTAGAAATGCAAAATGCTATGACCAATTTGGAAAACAGTTTGGTGATTTTTTTTTTAAACAAAGCTATGCTAATTGCTTGTTCCATATGATCCAGCAATTGTACTCTTTGGAATTTACCCAAAGGAGTTAAAAACTTATGTTTGCACAAACACCTGGAAGTTTATAGCATCTTTATTTATAATTGTAAAAACTTGGAAGCAACCCAGATGTCCTTCAGGAGGTAATGAATAAATAAACTGTGGTGCATCCAGACACTGGAATATTATTCAATGCTAAAACAAAATGAACTATTAAGCCATGAGAAGACATGGGCAAATCTTAAGTGCATATTACTAAGTGAAAGAAGCCAGCGTGAAAGCCTATATATCGTAAGATTTTTAACTATATGACATTCTGCAAAAGGCAAAACTATCTTTATACATAAAAACCTAAGCAACCGAATGATTTGTCGACCAGTTACTATGATGTGCATTGACCACTAGGAGGAAGAAGCCCAAAGTACATGCCCTTGACCGGAACTGAACCTGGGACCCTTCAGTCCGCAGGGAGACGCTCTATCCACTGAGTCAAACCAGTTTCAGCTATCTTACTATATTTTAATATTGACAATTTTAAAAGATATAAATGCTATGCTAAGGTGGTTCAGTTCACTTCCTGACATATATGTGGTTTATAAAAATGAATTTATAGTTAATTTTTGAAAATAAAATTTTTAAATTTTCTCATTATTTTTAAACTGGGAATATTCTTAAGAGAAAGAAGGCCACAGAACACTGAGGAAAATTACTTTCATAATTAATTGGTTAAGAATATGACCTTGTCTCATGACATACTAAATGTACAATTTTACCTTGGTTGTAAGATGATGTTACTAGAAAATGCACCATTAATTTAATATTAGAAGATAAGGTTAACCACAATATTCTTCATGATAGTATCATTTTGTTCTAATATGTTAGTAGTTAGTTGATGTGTTTAAATTGTAATTTGCCTTTAAAATCACTGAAATTATAATGTGTATATAATATAGTTATATAATTACTTAATCTTGATATTGGGATTAATGAGAGAAGTAGCCTAGATTTTAGGAATATCTCACAATATTCTTTTATCTTTATTTAAAATTAAAACAGAGGATATGCCTATTCTCACAAATAATCAAACTTACATGTTTGAACTAAAAGCATATTAGAAATTAAATAACTATGATGGCCAATATGTCTTTCCTAGGGAAGAGAAATTTTATTATTAATTACTCTAGAGGCCCGGTGCACAAAATTCATACATGCGAGGGGGTGTTCCTTAGCCAAATCTGCACTCTCTAGCAATCTGAGATCCCTCGGGGGATTCCGACTGCCAATTTAGACCTCATCCTGCTGGGATCAAGCTTAAACAGGCAGTCCGACATCCCTCTCATAATCCAGGACTGCTGGCTCCTAATAGCTCTCCTGCCTGCCTGCCTGATTGCCTCTAATCACTCTGCCTGCCTGCAAGATTGCCCCTAACTGACTCTGCCTCGGCCCCTGCCTCTGGCTTCATCCTGAAAAATATCTGGAATGATGTCTGCAAGGTCATTCGACTGTCTGGTCTAATTAGCACATTATGCTTTTATTATTATAGATATCTCAAAAAAAAAAAAATCAACTCATTGAGCTACTAGTAGTTGGATGATCCTCCCCTCCCTATTGTTTTGTGAATCCAAGAATGAAATGGAACTATGAAAAACAAGATGTAATTGGGAGGAGTGGAGTTATAAATGATCTGAGTTTCTGCTATAGGATTTTCTTGCTGTGATTGCCCTAAAATTATTTTTTTATAACACCCTGATATAAAACTTCAGTCTGTTTTGGGTTTTTTGTTTGTTTGTTTTTTGTTTTGTTTTGTTTAATAGTTTCTTTGGAGCAAGAACTCTCAAAGATCCTTTGTCCAAGTAGATTCGTTATCATAGTGTCCTACCAAAAGCCTTGTATCCTAGAACAAGAGACATAAAATCATTCAAATATGTTTTGGGGTAATTGGTTATTTCTGCCTTCATGTTGGTAACACATTTAATACATAGAGTTTGCTTTTTTTTATTTAATACATCAGTGATAGAGTGCTTAATTTAAAATATGTGAAGAGTAACATCAGCAAGATAGCAGAGGAGGGATCCCCAAGCTCACATTTTCCACAGAAACATAAACAGAGAAGACAGGGTAGGAGGTCTAGAAAACAAAAATTTCAATGAAACAAAGGCCTGATCAAGAAAAAAAAATTAATATTCAAATCATCAGAATATTTTAGTGTTTTTACTCACCCTTCACCCTTCCCAGTTGCAGTGATGGTCTTATTTGTAAGTGGCTGAGACTGTGTTCCCAGTTCCCCTCATTGAATTGGAGAAAGCAGAGCAAACTTTATTTGAAAATTACCATGTATATTTCTTCTAACCTGTCTGGAGGTTATTTGAAAGGCTATCTTACTTGTCTTTGTCTGGCATAACAAGAAACACAGATGGATAAAGTAGTGTACACTATTGCAATTTACCCAAATGTAATAAAAAATGAGTGGGTAAGCAAAAATGTAGTGTATACATACAATGGGATATAATTAAGGATTAAAAAGGAATGAAGTTCTGATACTTGTTACAGTATGAATGAATTTTGGAAACAATATACTAGGTTAAATAAGCCAAACAAAACAAAATGACAAATATTATATGATTCTTCTTATAGGTGGTACTAGCATAGGAAAATTCATGGATACAGAAAGTATAGAAGGTAACAGGAACTCGGGAGAGTTAGATTTTGGCTAAGAATTAAAAATAAGTAAATAAAAGCATCAGGGGCTTTTTATATATTATATTTTTGTTTTAAATATATAATTCTCAGTGAAGTATTTGCTGCCTGCGTGTAAGCATGAAGAATTTGTAGATCTGTTTGTGAGCAAAATGGTTAAAAAAAAAAAACAAAAAACAAAAAACAAAAAACAAGCACTCTAAAATCTCTGGAAATGTTTCTAAGAGTATACATAGAAGAAACAGTCATTGAACAAAATCTAATAAAACTTGGTTAGAATAGTGAGAGTCTATGGCATTTGAACCAAAGCCCAGTTCTTTTCTGCATCCTCATCCCACCCCTAACTGAGCCTCAGGGAAACTCCACAGTCTCTAATTGTGCTCCAACTATCAGTCAACTGTATAACTATCCTATATACCCTGTTTCCCTGAAAATAAGACAGTGTCTTATATTAATTTTTTCTCCCAAAGTTGCATTAGGTCTTATTTTCAGGGGATGTCTTATCTTTCAGAGAAACACGGTAATAAAGAGGTAATATGCAAATTGACCATCTCCCCTCACACAAGATGGACACCCCCATGTGGTCACAAGATGGTAGGCAGGGGAGGGTAATTGGGGGCAATCAAGCCAGCAGAGGAGGGCAGTTGGGGGTGACCAGGCCTGCAGATGATGGCAATTAGGGGACACCAGGCTAGCAGGAGAGGGCAGTTGGGGACAATTAGGCTGGCAGGAGAGCAGTTAGGCATTGATAAGACTGGCAGGGAGTAGTTGGGGGTGATCAGGCTGGCAGGCAGAAGTAGTTAGGGGCAATCAGGCAGGCAGACAGGTGAGCAGTTGAAGGCCAGCAGTCCCAGATTGTGAGAGGGATGTCCAGCTGCCATTTTAGGCCCGATTCCATAGAAATCAGGCCTACACCTGCAGTTGGAAATCCCCCAAGAGGTCCCAGATTGGAGAGGGTGCAGGCTGGGCTGAGGGACATGCACCAATGCACGAATTTTGAGCACTGGGCCTCTTAGCAATAACAGTAAAAGGATAATATGATAATTAGACCAGACAGCCAAACCACTTTCTAGACATCATTTCGGAAGTCCTTCTAGATGAAGCCACTGCATTGGGGGCTGAGGCAGAGGCAATTGGGGTGATCAGGCAGGCCCGCAGAATGGTTAGGGGTGTTCAGGCAGGCAGGCAAGGTGTTAGGAGCCAGTGGTTCCTAGATTGCAAAAGGGTAATCTGACTGCTAGATAGGGATTCCTGTGGATTGGGCCTAAACCGGCAGTAAGACATACTCCAAGGGGTCCCGGATTCCAAGAGGGTGTAGGCCAGGCTGAGGAACCCTGTCCCCACCTTGCATGAGTTTCATGCACCAGGCCTCTAATATATATATTTGAGCAGTTTATAAACAAAATCAACCAAAGTCTGCAGTGGTACTCAATGTAATCATCCTATTTACCTGTAATGTTTTGTTTATTGTCTTTATTCCACCATCTCCAGTTTCTAATTTGGGCTGTTTAACTTGCAAATTTTGCATCAAAGTGAAACATTATCCCCCCTTAAGTCTTCTATTTTAGTTTTCTGAATAACTAAATCAAGGTGGGAGGCTCTTTTTAACTTATACCAGACACATCTGTATGATGAAATCATCCATTTTCACTTGATATTCTCAAACCACTGTTTTAAAGTGGTTCTCTACTTGACTCATTTTTCCGAGTATTTTTCCTAAGTACAAATTATTTAAAAAGGTAATATAGTTGACACCCTTCTAAAAGGTATACACCATACTTTCATGTTTGCTTTTCTCTCTGTGACTTTCCTTCAAATTATTAGTGTCCCTTTAAAATATGAGCTTACCGGAGAGCTTCATTAATAGCCCCATTGGCTTCTTTAGACACATATTTCATTGTCACTGAGGGTACTTTTAATAATGTCATTTGATAATTTATCTTGATAATTTCAAGTTCAGAGTTTATACATCATTTCTATTAAGTCTTTAAAAATATTCCTTGTTGCCAAAACCGGTTTGGCTCAGTGGATAGAGCGTCAGCCTGTGGACTGAAAGGTTCTGGGTTCGATTCCGGTCAAGGGCATGTACCTTGCTTCGGGCACGTCTCCAGTGAGGGGTGTGCAAGAGGCAGCTGATCGATGATTCTCTCTCATCAATGTTTCTAACTCTCTATCCCTCTCTCTTCCTCTCTGTAAGAAAATCAATAAAAATATGTTTTAAAAAAATATATTCCTTGTTGAATTTTTAGTATGCAATTGATACTATTGTCTTTTGTAACCAGTGTTAAATACAGAAACAATTATTTACTTTTCATGGAACTATTATTCCCTCCTTTTCCGTGTGGTCCAATTTAGCACATTCAAGGAGCTCTTCTTTGCTCCATAGGGTATATTTTATATGAAAATTCATAGCTGTTACTCTCTTCCAAGTTAACTCTAAATATTTTAAATCTATTCCTACTTTACTTCGTCACTGCATTTTTTTTTGTCTCCTAGTTTCATACCTTCTTGATTTTTCTACTGTTTTCATTCTTCCCTCATTTTGCCTATTCCCAAGTAATATTCAGTTTTCCTGACTATGATCAATTGTCTTATTAAAATTGGTAATAATAATAACAGCAAAAGTTATTGACCTTATATTGTGTCAGATATTGAGAGAAAATATTTGCATACATACACAGTAGCATGGTTATTAAATGCACTGGTTGATACACATCAGGCTTTCTCGGGCTCTGAGGACTTTCTGCCAATATCTTTGCAATTCTGTCTCACTCTCAAATAAACATTTATGTAATCAAGGCTGTGAGGTCATCAGTCAAGACATTCCTGTCATTAAGAATTAGTTCCAGAGAAGGGAGCAACTGGCCTTATCACATTTTAATCCCCAGGAGGTAGGGTTGGTTTTTTGGAACTCATTTTCTACATGACTATATCAAACCTCTACCAAATATTACAAAATAATCTTTTGGTTATGGTTATGGAACATAGTGAAGCAAATGTAAGAAAAGTATGTTGTTCTTATTATTTGTTTAAAACTTAATAATGATAGTTATATTTTAGGTTTTTCCCCTCCCCCTCAAATGAGCCTAGGAAAGAAAGTTTAGGAGTAATATAATAAAGAAAGCATGAAATGAAGCAATTGATTCTTCTAATGGAGCCCACACTTTCTGAGTTACACGCCAATAGAGAAATTGACATTTTGCTAGCTTCTGTCTGCTGATCACAAAAACTTATGCAATCACATCACTATGTCCCTGAAACTTTTTCTGTCCCAAGAGTGAAGGAACAGAAGTGATTTTGTACTTACCAAACATGGTTTTATATATTCTGTCTTCTAGAAGAACAAAGAAATGTTTTTAAATATTTTTTATGAACCAAGTTAATAAATCATTTAGCTATTCTTGTATTTATTCTTATCATAATTGAGTAATGATCATATTCCCTAGTCATTTAGGCTTTGGGGAAATTGCCTAACCACTCTAAGATATAGTTTTCCTTATCTTTACAATAAAAATAGTGATAATAGTTTTGATTGTTTGGTTGTGAAGATACATTAGGTGAGCACAACTTATTTGTCAATCTCTTTTTTTAAATCCTCACTGAAGGATATGCTTATTGATTTTTATTTTGAGAGAGACAGATAGACAAACAGACAGACGTGAATATCAGAGAGAAATATTGACGTATTGCCTCCCATCCATGCCCCAAGCAGGGATCGAACCTGCAACCTAAGTATGTATTCTGACTAGAATTTAACCCACAAAAACCTTTCTTACATACAGGATGATACTCCAACAAACTGAACCACAGAGGTGTGTCCAAGTCTCCTTTTAAAGATAATTATTCAAAATCTAGGTAATAACAACTGGTAATTATTGTCTTTATTGTTCAAACACATCCCTTAGTTATAATATTTCTAATAACATACCCTTTTACAGTTATATGTAAAAGCATGAGAAGAAGCCCAAGATCTATTTAAATACTTAGGTCTCCTAGGAGGCTCCTGACAAAGTAAGCTTTAGTTATTCACATGATACTAGAAATAGCTACACTTCCCAAAGAGGACAGCCTACTCAGTAAATAGAGGAATTCCAATTCCTTCTGTTCTCAGGATAGCAAAACAGCATATTGCAAGGAAGCCCTAGTTCCCCCTTGAAAAGATAATAAATGTTTGAATTGCCCACCTAGAAAGATTTTCTTTGAGGAGAAAGTGCAGGGGTCATTTGAAAAGTCACTTGATACTATTGCTAGGAAGAGAATAGCCTTTCTCTTGGTCCGCTATCAATAGATGAAATAGCTTTATCTCTCACCTTGCCTCATCCCCCGCCCTCATCACTGATACCCTTTATAATATTTGACAAAAAAACATTACTCAACTGCATCTTGTCTGACAGCGAAGGTACATAAAATGCCTATTTTGTTTAAATGAATGGCAGTAACCTTTGTGCTACACTAACTACTACTGCGCTACAGGAAACGGCGTGGGCTCTGCTTGCATCTCTATCATTTTGCTTAAATGAGTGGCAGTAACCTTTTTGCTACACTAACTACTACTGCACCATAGGAAACAGCGTGGGCTCTGCTTGCATCTCCTCTCTTTCAGCTTATGGTGTCTTACAGGTGAGATAAATCACAATCCCCTTTAATCTGGTAATCATTTCACATGAGATCCCTGCGCTGTACTCAATTAGGTTCTTTACTTACAGGAGACACCTGATGTTTCTATGCAAACTATAACACGTTTCCTTAAAGAAGCAAAACTGACCATGGCATAGTCTCAAGTTCTATCCTGTGTCTAGAAACAGTTTCGATGGCTGTTTCATCTTTTACTCTCAGATGTACTTTTTCAAAATCATTAGTAAATTATAGTAAGTACCAGTCTCATGCTAAGTGCTGGGATTTAACAGTGAGCAAAAAATCATCATGTATTACTTTAATTCTTCATTTTCCTTAAGGTATAAAAATCTCATATTTATACATGTATGGTTACTATGTATGTTTTACATATACTTACTATTTATTTCATTTTAAATTTAAATGAAAATTTAAGGGTTTTTTTCTGTCAGCTTTTATCCCCCCATACTCTCTTCCACCTCCACCCACCCCATCCCCTAAATCACTGTTTACTATTTTTGAACTAGTAAAAAAAAAACCTCTTTCCTAGAAAATGTATGCCACTATTTCATTGCTAACTCACATACATACTGAGTGTGTACAGAGTGGCCAGGGGAAGTGTGTAAATATAAAAACTGACAATGCAGAAATGGTAGGTCCTCCCTCCCCCCAACTGGTGGGCGGGTCATGACATTCCCAGTGTCTGCCATTGAGACATCCCTGATACATTGAACCACCAATCAGCGTGTGCCAAGTGCCCTGGGGCCCACTCAAACCCCTCCCCCTTCCTTCCTATTCCTTCCCTAAAAAGGCAATCTCCACCCCTCCATTGTCACTGCTCTCCTTTCTGTCTCTCCCTCTCTGGAGACAGCCTGGTTGGGTCCCACCTCCTCCTTCTCCTCCTCTAATCCTGGTTTCTCTACCTCCTCCATAAGGAAACCTCCCTGGTATGTCTTGGTCTCTGACTCCCGTTTTCTGTGCCTTGAACCTTACAAGAAACACTGTATGAGAAGAGTTAGACAAGTTAATTAACTTCCAATGCCAAGCATCATGCAGGAAAGGATCAAATTAGTAACGTCATACAATCACCAATTTAACATCTATTTTAGCTTGGATTTACCCAGAAGCAAATCCTGAGCCAAGTATTGCAGTGCACTGTGCTTAGGTAGAAGGGCCCCAGGAAATAGGGGGATGTGGAAGTGAAACTGCAAGGAGACAGACAGTGAAGTGTTAACAGCCACTCAGGGATGGTGTGGATAAAAGGCTTAGTCTGGTGGGGAACAGGAGTCTGGCATGCAATGTAGAACATCTGGTTCAGAATCATCTCACCTGAGGGGCGAGGGGCTGAAGACAGACATACTTCCATTTGCTCTCTGGTTGAGACTGGCCCTTCAGGAACACCAGCCCATGGTGTGTCCAGCTTACAGAAATGGTGGATAAGACAGATCCAGAAGCCAAACAAATGTGAGTACTGCCAATTGGACATCGGCCCAGCATGCACTGAAGAGGTCAAGGGGTCATGGGTAAGAAACCTACAGTTTCTAATATGGAGTCATAATTCAGTAATGAGTTTAGTAGATAAAACAGCGGGGAACAACGACAAAAATGAAAGGAAGTGGTTGGTACTAGTGACCCAAAACTGGATTACTATTCCATATATACTGGGAAATTGTGAGTGTTCTCACTGTCCCTTAATCTCCCAGGCTATATTCTGTGCTCTTTCTGTGAACTCCCAGCACACTTTTTACTACTTTATTTAAAACTCATCAACCTCTATTTTAATTTAAGTTTAACTCTAATTGTCTACATAGTTTCCTAGAAAATAAGCTCTGTGAACACAAGGACATTATGCATCTTGCTTAATGTCATATCTCAGTAACTAGCCGGGTGCCTACCCCATTGTAGATTCCTTATAAATAGCTGATGAATAATGAGTCAATAAGACTACATATGTTTTTGCAATGCCATGTAGAAAACTGACAAGATATGTTTTTAAAATAAAACATAATGGAGTCTAAATTTAGGGACTGCATTTTATTAAATGACTTTAAATAATACTCATATGCTATAATAAATCAACCCAATTAGCATTTGTTGCACTTTCCCCCTCCCCCTGTATGTAGCCCATGCTCACTTGCTGGGAATAATTGTAGGGCTTTGTAATTTCACTTCAATTATTCTCAGTTTGTTCAATTTACTGTGTTTTTTTTTTAATATATTTTATTGATTTTTTTTTTTTTTTTTTTTTTTTTTTTTTTTACAGAGAGGAAGAGAGAGGGATAGAGAGTTAGGAACATCGATGAGAGAAGAATCATCAATCAGCTGCCTCTTGCACATCCCCTACTGGGGTTATGCCCACAACCAAGGTACATGCCCTTGACCAGAATCAAACTTGGGACCTTTCAGTCCACAGGTCGACGCTCTATCCACTGAGCCAAACTGGTTTCGGCCAATTTACTGCTATTTTTAAACACAACAAATAATTTCTCAGGGTGAGTTCAGAATTTGATTCGTGTTATGGTCTGATAGTATTTGCTTTTTGTCTACGTTTCTCTTCAAGCCCAGATAAGAATGTTTCTGAACTAGCAAGAACAAAAGTACTAAACAGCAAATGTGTTACGATAGTGGTTAGCAAACTCATTAGTCAATAGAGCCAAATATCAACAGTACAACAATTAAAATTTCTTGTGAGAGCCAAAATTTTTAAACTTAAACTATATAGGTAGGTACATTGTTATTAACATAATTAGGGTACTCCTAAGCTGGCCTTTGCTAAAAACTCAAGGGGCCACAGGGCCGCATGTGGCTTGCCAGCTGCAGTTTGCTGACCACTGTCTTATGATATTCAGCTGATAATACTTTGAAGCAAGAACAAACCCTCAGGAAAGGAAAAAGGAATCAGTGAGCACTTAATTAGCAGTTAGCCAAACCTTTCCAAAAGAATGTTTAATCGCCTAAATCAGTGTTTCCCAAACTTCTCTCATGATGTGAATCACCTGGTGGAGTTGTTAAACTACAGATACCTGAATCCCAACTAAGAAGTTCTAAACTAGAATTTTTGGGAACATATAGGTAAAATTGTATACTTAACTAGTGCTCTAAGACAGAGTCATAGGACAATATAGTCAGTGGCAAGGCAGATTCAAAACTCACCACTCTCCCAGCAGCCCTGTAACATGAATATGTGTTCTTTAGATGAGCCAAACTGTGTACTACAATGTGTTATAATCCAAGCCTAGAAGACCCAGCACAACAACTTGAGAAACTAGACCTCTACTTGTGTTTCATTTTCATTTTAATGTCTCATTGGCAACTGAACATATTCCATAATGTTCATGATTTCCCTTTAAGCCTATTTTTTTCTTTATGTTCAGTGTGCCACTGAAAGGTTTCACCATCTACACAGCTGTGCCAAAACTAAACTTGGGACTCTCTCCCAATCCCACATTCATTTCCATACTTGCTTCTATTGCATGTATCTCTCACATTTCTCCTAAAACTGACTGTTTTTCTTCATTCTTGTGGCAAAACACTAAAGGAAGCCAAATGACTTAGAGAACTATAATGTAGGAAGAGCACTAAATGAATAAAAACAACCTGGGTATTTTGTGGATTTTTATTATCTTCCTACACCATTTTTAATATCATCAGATCAAGGTATAAAAGTCTTACATTATAGTTTTATAGGTATTGTATCTTATTATGAACACTTAGATCCATTTGTATTTATATTACTTTATATTTACATACAATGTAGTGTTATTCAAATTAATGAACTTTTATGGTTTTAAACACATTCATATTTATCTACAATATATAGGTTTACATACATTTATATCTACATATAAATATACCCTTAATTAAGCTCCTTACCTTTTAATGAAAATATACCTTTTTAATCATAATTCAGAATTGAGAAATTGTACAACTTGGGAAATTCTCAGGGCACCTCAAAATGAGCTTGTCAGTCTTATGAGATCATTGACTAAAATGTCCCTTTGACCAGACCGTGAATGAATGACAGGTTGAACTCCCTTTGACTCCCTCATTGAAAATTTGATTGTTCACCTTTGTTGCTGCTGTAGATCATTGATTAAAAGGGATAAAACTGGTTGCTAACTCTGGAATATCAAAGTGCAGAGATTAATCAAACTCTACAAACCCACAAGGATAGTCAGAAGACCAATGACTTTCTCTGGATTATAAGGGGATAGACTTACTCTGAATGAATTAAATTGATAAGTTTAGGGATAAAGAGGATACAGTTAAATACATTCAGGGTGGTTTTACTAAAGTCTCAATAAAAATCAACTCATCTAAGTCAATGCTATGTTGGCTGACTCATGACCATCCTGACTTATCATAGATCACTTATTTCAATAATCCCTCAATCAGCACTGACAATTACTGCCAAGTGAAGCCTATAATTATAGATTAGTGTCACCACCGCAGCAAAAGGAAAATTACAACTTACAAACTGCTATAAATATACACACACATATATATATACACACATATATATACATGGTTCTCATATTATATTTTTAAAGTTTTACCTTCACTTTTTAATAAAAGAGTTAAATAATTTAGTGGGTAAGTGCTTAGGACTAGGATTAGCATCGGTATTCAGATGTACATATATCTGTAGCTTGTACATGAGCATACATTTTTATTTCTCACATGTACTAATAGTTTATAATGTTATTTTAAACAAAAATGCTTTTTAAATATGCATTCTCACATATTGCATAAACACATAATTAAGAGAAAAGGATAATCTTTATAGTATACATACAGTGGATATATTTTTGTTTGTTTAGTTTTGAATGTATAAACATAACTTAGTCATTAGTAGTGTTGATAACATTCATAATTTATTTTTCTGTAGTACAAAAAATACCTCCTTCTGTGTTCATTAAATTTAGAACTCATTCTTTTACTTTAAAAACTAAGACTTTGCTATACATGCTATATTATAATAATTTGTGTGTTTTTTCTGAAGTTATTAGATATTCTTCTCACAGACACCTCTCACTAGTTCCTGATTAAAAACGAAATTAAAGACAAAAACAAAAGTTCAACTGACAAGAGACACATTCTTATTTCATAGTTTCATTTTCTCCCATATGTTACATCCTCTAAGATTCTTGTACAGAAATCCTAATGGAAAATGGAGAAAGGTCAAGAAGTGTATCTTGATCTTATCTGGCTTTGGTGAACTTAAAAAACACAGTAATTCAAAATATGTTTTGTTTCTACTTTAGCTTTATGCTTGAGTCATCTTATTCCATGTGAATATAACCTTCTACTTAACAATGCTCCCTCAGACCCGAACATAGTTCTTTATTATAACAATACATATGCTTACCTCAGAGAATAATTTAAAAGATAATAAGGTTACAGATGTAAGACTACTGTAATCTAGCTAATTACAGAAATTAAATACTTTTAGGAAAGACCTAAATATAAGAAATAAAAATTGCAATTAGCTTGTTTTGAAATTATAAGCTTCCACAAAATAATATAAATTTATCAGATATAAAAATTCATCAGAATCATAACTTCAGAAATTTTGAAATTCTTAACCCATATATTCACTGCATAGTTTTTGGGCACTTACTGGTTGTGAATGTGCTAAGTTCGGAGGCATAAAGATGAACAAGGCTTTTCCTTGTAGAGTCCAGTGTGTGTGAAGTAGAAAAATAGGTGATTATAATACAGTTTAAAAAGGCCAGGGCCTTTCTTATTGTAATAAGTCGTTAAATTACTGAATGCATGGTCCTATGACACAAGTAAGAACAATCAAATTTTTCCCGAGATATTTCTAATTGGAGTTATTTCAGAGGAAATTTGTTTTGCTTCTCAGGTTATGCAGCTTAACTAATTGCCCCTAATCTGTCACTGGCCCTACTTACCATGAAAAGGCATCCAGAAGGAAGATCCAGTGTTGCTAGAGCACCTCGATTTCTTTTACCTCTCTGTGATTTGGAGTCTTTAAATAGACCATCCATCACCATGAAGCTTATTTACATTTTATCAGGGGTCAATATGACTAATGACTATGACTATGATTAGTCAATAGGACTAATATGCCTACCTAATCGCTCTTATAGCAGTGTCACTATTATATTTTACAATGAGGTGACTTTTCTCCAGGAGTGCTTATACAGACATTTAGGTAGAAAACATTCTGATTAATCTCATACTGGAATTCTGGTTGGTTGGGGAAGAGAGCGAAGGAAAATAATGAAATCTAGTTAAAGGTATTATCAAAAGAATGAGAAACAATGTTAGGTAACACTTCATAGAATCTTCTATACTAATTTATGCACCTATTGCTCCCATTCTGCCAAGTTGAATCATTAGACTATTTAGAACTTTTCAAGAGGGTTAAAAACTTGCATTTTTGTTTCTGTTAATTTTTTGTTGTTGTTTTCTCAACAATGTTTCCTAATTTTTTCCCCTGTCTCATTGTTTCATCAAAAACCTCATTCTACCCCAGTGAAGTAGTTCCCCTATAAATCTTTCACATGGGTAAAGATCATTTTAGAAACATAAGGGGGGTCATGTGTCATTTTTAATACTAGACTCATGTGGCAGTGGAGTACTTTGACCTAGCCTGCACCCTCTTGCAATCTGAAACCCATCAGGGGATGTCAGACTGCTGGTTTTGGCTCAATCCCTGCAGGCCAGATCTAGGGACTCTGCCCGTACACGAATCCATGCACTGGGCCTCCAGGATGCATATAAGATCTTTGGTTAATCTCTTGCCGCCCTCACCTCTCTCCCCTTCTCTTTGAGATTCATCAGTCTGTTCCATGCTTCAATGCCTGTGCATTGAGCTTCTGGTGGTCAGTATGCATCAAAGCTACTAGTCAAATGATCGCTTAGGCTTTTATATCTATAACTAGAGGCCCATTGCATGAAAATTCACGCACTGGAGTGGGGGTTCCCTCAGCCTGGCCTGCTCCCTCTTACAGTCCAGGAGCCTTTAGGGGTGTGAGTCAACCTGGCGATCAGGGAAAGGTGATGCCCCATCATACCTCTGCTGCTGCCACTGCCAGCAGCACATGCCTCAGCCGTCCCTCGTTACCTGAGCCTTGGGTGGCCCTGGGTGACTGGGCAGCTGCCATCTGAATATTTCCTATGCCTTGGGCCAGCCCTGGGCATCTGGGGGGTTGTGGAACTGGGAAATTCTGGAGGCAGGGCTGATGGGACTGGGTGCCACCATCTTGTGGCTGTGGGCACTGCTATCTTTAAGGGCATGGTAGCAATTAGCACATTCCATTTTTATTGGCTGTGGGGACTGCCATCTTTGCAAAGCATGAGGGTCAATTAGCATATCCCTTTCTTATTAGATAGGGTATTAGGGGCCTGGTGCATGAATTCATTCATGGGTAGGGTCTGGCCAGCCTGACCTTTGGGAGGAGCCATGGGTAAACTTCTGGTTGAGGGGACAATTTGCAACGAACCTTTTATTATATACGATATGCACTGAATGGCCAGATTATTATGTGTTCAGAGATCATAATAATCTGGTTACTCAGTGTATATATTCCTAGACAAAGAGCTTTAGTGATGCATCTGCTTTGGGCCTTCTTCCTGCTTCCCCTTGTTTCAGGGAGTCCATCTGTCTCTCAACAAAGTTTCTTCTGCTTTTCATCTTTGTCCATGAATTCATTCATTGATTTTGGGAGACAAAGAATTCAGACGACTGCATTGTGGTTTTAATTCCACATGGGAATAAAAAAGTATGGTATTTGTCTTTCTCTTACTGGCTTATTTCTCTTAGCATAATGTTCTTCAGTTCCAAAGGCTAAAATTTTCTTCCTTTTTATGGAAGAGTATTGAAGAGTTTTGTTTTGGTTTTATGGTTCACAGCCAATTTGATGGGCATCAATATTTTGAACTATGTGTCATAATAATTTCTTAGAGCTATTGTTATAACCAGGACAAGAACAATGCCCCATCTAATTGTGTCTCACTTATAGGAAAAAAATTACAGAAAATCAATTTTCTTATATTGGTCTCTAAAATAACAGTAAAAATCAGATTACAATTATTTTATAAATCACGTTAATAAATCCAGGATACACAAGTGCCTTGAGTTTTATCTTTTATATGTTAATTTGTTTTATTGTTATTTCTCAATTCTTATCTATAGTTAGCAGATTGGGAGTATATAAATTGGTTAATAGTAATAATACTAACAAATATTAGCAAGCTTGCAGGGGAAGCTTTTGATTGTAAAGAAGAGAACATACTAAAAGAGCATAATTTGTTAGTCATAATTCACTTTATTTCTTATCTTCCTACCAGCACATACATCTTTTATCCCTTTTTCTTATGTTGAAAGAAAAGAATTGAAACATCATATACCAACCATTCCTCATAGGCTTAAAAGTTTTAATTCCTTATCCTCTAGTGAATGCTGATGACAAACTGTCAGAAACTCGAGGGAAATTATCCCAGGTGGCAGCTCTAGCAAGAGGAAGAGACATTGCTCCTAGTGAGTGGATTGATTCTGAGAGAATGCCCTGTATTAGATGATCCCCAGTCTCAGCAGGATTTTCAAAAGAGATTATTGACTTGCTGCCCCCATGTCTCGGACCAACAACCTGTAAATTGTATGAAAGAAACCACAGGAAGTTTTTCTTTGGACAGAAAGCAAAAGACCTCAGATTTCCTTTACAAAGATTAAAACTCAAATTATTGATTTTTGACAAAATGAATAGAGGCTTCTCATGTTCTATTCAGGCCAAATTTCTGGTGGCTGAAAATGTTCTTACCATTGAAATTCAAATGGTAGCACAGAATCTATTGAGGTTTTCACCTCAAGAAGTTAAACCTGGATTTGCTTTTATTAATTTGATTTTAATCATTATTACTTATGTTATTTTTCAGGGAAAGAAAAATCATTTTTTGCTGATGAATACATTTAAGAACATTTTGCCAGTATTTTTCTGACATCCAAATAATAGTTTTATCAAAACTTATTTTTACTGGACTCAATTTTCTTCTTGTTTTCTGATATATTTTGGCATTTACAATTGAAAAAGATGAATATTTAGTTATTTGGTAATTTGATAGTGTATTGCTTAACTTTGAGTTATTTGTTGTAGGTAAATACATATAGGAATCTCTTTCACGGCCCACATGAAAAGAGTTCCAGTTCAGGATTCGGGTTCTGAAGAAGGGCCGCACACAAATCAAAAGACTCGAGACTTGAAGAAATTCAACTTGGCGATATGGGGGGCCAGGTGGTAGTCCAATTCTAGTGGGAGAACTACTACTGCTCTGGCCCTGCTATCCCCTTTTATTGAGGCTTTGGGGAAAACATCTTAGGCAACATAAACATAAATTTACATGTAGCCCTTAGGCAGGAAATAACAGAAACTTACTCAGGACAAACAAGGTAGAGGCTGCTTCAGCTAACAATGTCTCAACTAAAGGGTGAGTGGTTAGAGCAACTAATGTTGTTGTCCAGCCTTCCTGGCTTCCTGTCAACATCTCTTTTTAGTGAAACTGATTTGTTTTCCAGCAAATACAGTTGTAAATATTATAAATACTTATCTACCTTATTGTTGCTTGTCTCTCCCAACTTGAGGGATATCCCCTCCAATTTTTTTTCCCCCTATGGACCTTGATTTCCATTTTTTGCCATTAATGCCCAATTATCAATAATCTGAGAGATACAACAAACAAGTCTCCCCACTGTGGCATGCATTGCAAAGAGATCAGCTATAGGCACAAAAAAATGTCACTTAAATCCTTTGCCATTTCCACCTTTAAAAATGGAAGGAAACCTAAGAGTAGAATCTGTAATTGGGTTGTATATTCTCATGAAGCAGATGATTTCTCTTTGCCTTATCATGTGCATATTCTCTTTCCAATATCCAGTGGCCCGTTGTATATATATTTTTAAATTTCTTTTTCCTCCTTTCCCAGTTCTTAAATCTTTTAGTTCTTTATCTTAGCTATCAAGATTTGGTATATCTTAAATTGATTTATTTATATCAGATGAGATATATAAACATTGAAAATACATTTAATTTTATGACATTTAGTATATTAGTGACATTAAACATATTACTGAGTGGTCTTTTAGTTGCTTGATTTGACAAATCATAAATAAACAATAAGCAGTCTTTTCCCTACTTCATATTTTATATACCAATTTTATTGCTGCAATTTTTCTCCTTTCTAAATAAAAAAGTAGCAATGAGACTTTGCCAATAAACAAAAACATGCATAATCTACTAGCCTCATGTTGCCTAATGCATTCCATTTAGAGCATGCTTACCAATGAACCCTTCATTTTTTTATTGCTTTATAGAATCCAAAGCATTATATAGACACAAAGAATATTATACTATTTCTATACACACACTTGTTATTCAAATATTTGGTTCAATTGTACAACATTCTGTTATGGAAGCTCACAATGCAATTTTAAAGTGAATCAATTAACATTTAAAACTCTGCTTATTTTTACATAAAATGTAGATTTCATCTTGTCTCAGTATTAGAAAATCTGGGTATCTGAGGCACATTTAAAACTCTGCTGATTTTTACATAAAATGTAGATTTCATCTTGTCTCAGACATTAGAATATCTGGGTATCCCAGGTGTGGCATTAGCTTCCTATGCTGAAGGTTGACCCTCTCCTTGGTTCACTACTGTCACTTCCTGATGAAGCACATTCACTTACTGATCTGGTTGAACCTCCATTTATATAACCATGACCACTTCCAGCTATAGCCATAGATCTAGGTTAATTCATCCTGTTTCAGGATTCCTTCCTAACATATCCAAAACAAATTTCAATGAAAACAATTTGTTTCCTTCCAGTGCCATTCCTTTCATCCTTTGGCTGTTTTAATTAGTTATGCCTTTCATTAAGCCTATGCCTTGTCTGAATAAGAAAATATAATGGCTTTTCTATATAACAATTATAAACACATAGAAAGAGAAATTTAAAAAGTAATCCCACTTACCATTGCAACAACAACAAAAAAATTAAGATACCTAGGAATAAACTTAACCAAGGAGATAAGAGAACTGGATTCAGAAAATTTTAGGATGCTGAAAAAAGAGATAGAGGAAGACATGAACAAATACAATATACCATGTTTATGGATTGGTAGAATCAACATTGTTAAAAGGTCCATACTACCCAAAGCAATCTATAAATTCAATGCAAACCCCATTAAAAACCAACAACATACTTCAAAGACCTAGAACAAATTTTCCAAAAATTCATCTGGAATAAAAAAAATACTCCGAATAGCTGCAGCAATCATGAGAAAGAAGAACCATGTTGGAGGGAACACAATACCAGATATAAAGCTATACTGCAAAGCTATTGTTCTCAAAACTGCCTGGTACTGGCACAAGAACAGAAATATAGACCAGAGGGACAGAACAGAGAACCCAGAAATCAACACAAGCATTTATGCTTAATATTTGACAAATGAGGCAAGAGCATACAATGGAGTAAAGACAGTCTTTTAAATAAATGGTGTTGGGAAAACTGGACAGATATTTGCAAAATAATGAAACTAGATCACCAAATTATACCATATACAAAAATAAATTCAAAGTGGATAAAAGGACTTAAACATAAGATGGTAAACCATAAACAAATCTTAGAAGAAGCCATAGGCAGGAAAATAGCAGACATTTGTCATAGCAATATATTTAACAGTACAGCTCCTAGGGCAATGGAAACTAAGGAGAAAATAAACAAATTGGATTACATAAAAATAAAAAGCTTCTGCACTGCAAAAGAAATCATAAAAAAAAAGAAAGCCACTGTATGGAATAATATATTTACCAATGTTATCTCCGATAAGAATTTAATATCCAACATTTACAGGGAACCCATACAACTTAATAAAAGGAAGATAACCCAATCAAAAAATGGGCAAAGGACCTAAATAAGAAATTGTTAGAAAGAGGACAGAAAGAAGACCAAGAGACATATGAAATCATGCTCAAAGTCACTAATCATCTGAGATATGCAAATCAAAACAACAATGAGGTATTACCTCACACCTGTCAGAATGGCTATCATCAACAAATCAACAAAGGCCAAGTGATGGCCAGGATGCAGAGAAAAAGGAACCCTTGTGCACTGCTGGTGGGAATGTAGACTGGTGCAGCCACTGTGGAAGACAGTATGGAGTTTCCTCAAAAAGTTAAAAATGGAACTCCCATTTGACCCAGTGATCCTACTTCTAGGACTATATCCCAAGAAACAAGAAACACTAATCAGAAAGGATATATTCAGCCAAAACCGGTTTGGCTCAGCGGTAGAGCGTCCGTCTGTGGACTGAAGGGTCCCAGGTTCCATTCTGGTCAGGGGCATGTACATTGATTGCAGGCACATCCCCAGTAGGGGGTGTGCAGGAGGCAGCTGGTCGATGATTCTCTCTCATTGAAGTTTCTAGCTCTCTATTTCTCTTCCTTCCTCTCTGTAAAAAATCAATAAAATATATTTTTTAAAAAGTTAAAAAAAGAAAAAGAAAGGATATATTCAGTTAGGTTTTGATGTATAACAAATGCCTCCAAAATTAGTGGCTTAAAACATTTTACTTAGCTCACTAGACAGTGGGTTGGCTGCATATGATAGTTCATCTGATCTGCAGCAATGTAGCAGGTCTCTATGAGGATAATTAATACAGAAGATTGCTTATCTGGTGGTCAGTAGCCGAATAACAGGGCTGATTTTGCTACTTGTCTCTCATCATGCAATAGGCTTCTCCACAAGCTCCAATAGAAGGAAGATAGGAAGATGCAAGATCCCTTGAGCCCGGGCTGGAAACTTGGCACAGTGTCACAAACTAATTTCTAAGAATAGCTCTTATTAAAGGGGTAGATTCTATTTCTGGTGAGCTAAAAATTGATATTTTTGCAAGTAGCCATGAATATTTACCATAAAACAGTACCTCTTTCACCAGTAAATACAACACCTGGGAAAATTTTTCCTCCAGTAAATTCATTTGTTCATGTATGGTTAGCAACATCTATTTTGCCAAGACTTATTTTCATTTTCATAACTGTCTCCTAGAATTTTAAGTGATTCTCCAATTATGGTTTTTATAAAGCATCTATCAAGTTTACTATTCCTGGTGATATAATATACAATGGAAATATTATAAATACATAGAATATATCTACCATGACTGAGTCTACAACCAGGCTTTTTTATTGTCCATTCTGCATCTTTTTCCTATTCAAGTCAAGAGTTGGTGTGTGTGTTTTTTTGTTTGTTTGTTTTTTTATAACAGATTATATACAAATTATCAGTTACAAAAATAGCCAAAGGGATTAAAGTGCAGCATAGGCAATATAATCACAATTTTATAATTATTATGTATGGTGTCAGTTGGCTACTAGACTTATGGAGTAATCACTTAAGTTATACCACTGTCTAATCACTGTTGTACACCTGAAACTAATAATATCATGTGTCAACTGTAATTGAAACATCTTAAATATTTAAAATAAAATAACAACAAAAAAAGCTTTGTTATGTTTATACAATAGAATACTACTCTGCCATAAAAAAAGGACAATAATGTTATCCTTTGCAACAGCATGGATGGATCTGGAGAGCATTATACTAAGTGAAATAAGCCAGTCAGAGAAAGACAAGTACCACATGCTTTCACTCATATGTGGAATCTTGTGAATGAAATAAACTAACAAAATAGAAGGAGAATCACAGATAGAGAGTAAGTAGACTGACAGCTAGCAGAAGGGAGGGGGTTGAGAAGCTTGGTGAAAAAGGTGAAGGGTTTAATAAATAGAACTTATAGAAACACTCAATAGTATAGTGATTACCAGAGAGAGCAGGGTGTTGAAGTGGGTTTAGGGGGGACAAATGATGATGGAAGAAGACTTGACTTGGTGTGCTGAACACACAATACAATACACGGATGATCTAGAATTGTACATATGAAAGCTATATAATTTTATTAATCAAGGTCATCCTAATAAATTCAAGAAAAAAGTAAAAAAAAAATGCTGCATGGATTGAATAAATATATCAGTGGCAAAAAAAGTCTTTTTTTTTCTATTTTTAAAAATTTAATTTCATTGTTTAAAGTATTACAAATAGTAGTACATATGTCTCCTTTCTTTTTCCCCATTGACCTTCCCCACGGCATATGCTTTCACCCCCCAGTGTCTTGTATCTATTGGATATGCTTATATGCACGCATACAAGTCCTTTGGTTGATGTCTTACCCCTCCCCCCAGTACTCCCCAGCCTTTCCACTGTAATTTGACAGTCTGTTCGATGCTTCTCTGCCTTTGAATCTACCTTTCGGTTCATCAGGTTATAATGTTCATTATTATCCATAAATGAGTGAGATCATGTGGTATTTTTCTTTCACTGCCTGGCTTATTTCACATAGCATAATGCTCTCCAGGTCCATCCATGCTGTTGCAAAGGGTAACATTTTTGTCCTTTTTATGGCAGAGTAGTATTCCATTGTATAAAAGTAACAAAGCTTTTTTGGTGTTATTTTATTTTTATTTATTTTTAATTAATATTTTAAAAATTTCAAATGTAGTTGACATGATATTATTAGGTTCATGTATACAACATAGTGATTAGACATTTGTGTACCTTAAGTGATTATCCCATAAGTCTAGTACCCAACTGATATCATACATAATTATTATAAAATCATTGATTATATTCCATATGCTGCATTTTAATCTTTTTGACTGTTTTTATAACTGGTAATTTGTATATATATTCCACATAATATTCAATGGTCACTTTGTCATATGCCAAGTATGTGTAGTTCTGTTTCTATTTCAATTAGTCATCTAACCCAGCATCAATAACATAATGTTCAATTTCTTATAGCTTTTTAATAAGTTTTGATATTTTGTAGATTATATCCATAAGATTTTTAAACTTGTTTTTGATCTGTTTAAATTTTTATCTTTATTGTTTTAAAGTATTATAGATATCCCCCTTGTTTCCCTATTGACCTTCTCTCACCCTCTTCCCATCCCTTCCCCAGACCTTCACCCCACTATTGTATGTGTCCATGGGATATGCATACATGCATTAAGTTCTTTGGTTAATCTTTTCCCTTTTCCCTCCCACCCCCACTTCTCTCTGAGGATCCTCATTCTGCTGCGTGCTTCCATGACTCCATGACTCTAGATCTATTTTGTTTGTTAGTTTATTTTATTAATTAGATTCCACATATAAATGAGATCATGTCATACTTATCAATGATATGGTTAATAAGTTAGAGTTAATAATTCAAAATATATAAAATAATCATACAAATCAACCAGAGGAGGACAAACAACCCAATCAACAAAGGGGAAGAAGACCTAAATAGACACTTCTACAAAGCAGACATACAAATGGCCAAGAGACATATGGGAAAATAAAATCACTAATCATCAGATAGATAAAAATGAAAATAGCAATGAGGTATCACCTCACACCTGTCAGAATGGCTGCCATCAATAGATCAACAAACAGGTTCTGGCAAGGAGATGGAGAAAAGAAAACTCTATAGTACACGGCAGTGGGAATGCAGACTGGTACAGCCACTCAGGAAAATAGTATGGAGTTTCCTCAAAAACTTAAAAAAGGAAACTTTCTTTTGACCTAGTGATCCCACTTTTAGGACTATATCCTAAGAAACATGAAACACCAATAAGAAAGAATATATGCACTCCTATGTTCATAGCAGTATTATTTACAATAGCCAAGATTTGGAAGCAGCCCAAGTGCCCATCAATAGATTAGTGAATAAAAAAATAGTGGTACTTTTTCACAGAAGAATACTATGAAACTGGGAAAAAGACAGAACTCTTATCTCCTGAGAGCATTTTGGAGGGGCCTAGAGAATATTATAAGTGAAACAAGTCAGTCAGAGAAAGCACATCTATTTTAATCCATTCATCTAGTGATGGACACTTGGGCTGCTTCCAAATCTTGGCTATTGTAAATAATGCCATGATTACAGGAGTGCATATATCCTTTTAAATTAATGGGAGTTAGTTGGTCCGGAGGTTGTGGGCTATTGTTAAGCTGATTAAATTAGTGGGGGGGGGTTGTTTGTTTGTTTCTTTGGATAATTTTCTAGAACTTAAGTTGCTGGGTCATTTGGCAGTACCATTTTAAGTTTTTTGAGCAATCTCCATAATGCTTTCCACAGTGACTCCACCAATCTGCATTCCTACCAACAATGCATGAGGATTCCCTTTTCCTTGAATTCTTGCCAACACTTATTTTTTGTTGCTTTATAAATAATAGCCATCTGGCAGATGTGGCTTGATATCTCTTTGTAGTTTTAATTTACAATTCTTGACGATTACTGACATTGAGCATCTTTTCCTATGTCTATTAGCCATCTATATGTCCTCTATGGGGAAGTGTTTATTTGGGTCATTTGCCCATTTTTTAATTGGATTGTTTGAATGTGTGTGTGTGTGTGTGTGTGTGTGTGTGTGTGTGTGTGTATGTTGAGTTGTATGAGTTCTTTATAAAGTTTATATATTAACCCTTATCAAGTGTATCACTGCCAAATATGTTCTCCCACTCAGTGGTTTCTCTTTTCATTTTGCGATTTTATTGATTTTAGAGAGTATTGATCAGCTGCCTGCTGTATGCCCCCTGCTTGGGATCATACCTGCAACTCAGGCATGTGCCCTGACCAGGAATCGAACAAGTGGCCTCTTTGTTCATAGGTCAATACTCATACTGGCTGGGATGTCTTTTCACTTTGTTGATGGTATCTTTTGCTGTGCAAATACTTTTTAGTTTGATATAGTCCCATATGTGTGTTTTTGTGATTTTTTTAAATTTATTTTCCCTTGTCCTGTTGTAGAATTCTGCATATTTGAGGCTATAATTTAGAATGAATCTCTCTGTACTACAGTGACTCAAACTATAAATGAGGAAGCAAATATGTGTACATTCTTTCATAGGAAAATTGAGGATTTATTTGTTAATTGGCTTTGAGATCCTAGGATTAAAGGTTTTAAGTACTATCTTTACTAAGGATAAAAACTAATTAAATTTTTAATCTCAAATAATTTTAGGATTAAAGGATGTCTTACATTTATGTAATGGTTAATTGAGATAAACTGCTTCTTTATGGTCACAGTCCCCTCTTCTTTCACCTCTCTTTTATGATTTTCATTCTGATTTCTGTTACAGGTCAGTATTACAATCCTTTCTTATTATTTTTGTGACATATCAAAAATAAAGTTTTTTACATTTGGATAAATAATGATTGTAGCCTACTCTGTGGAGACAGCTTGCCTATGTTGTAAAAATTATTCAATCCAGACTCAAATTCTTAGTCTAATGAGTAGTTAAAGTTTGGAGGAGAGAGTGTTTGTGCACCCTCATTGAAGTAATTTCTAAGCATATTTAGGAAAAATTTTTGATGAAGGGAATAAAAAACAATTTATATGGTTCCAGATACTCTTCTGGTTTGTCATTATAGTGTTGTTTATTGTGTGAGAGTTTGGAGAGTTTGGGTGGTGACACTTATTTGGTACTGACTTTTATCTGCATGAAAAAGTTTAAGTCCATATACTAGGCTTTTTTCTTTTCTTTTTTTTTTTTCTCTCTCAAAGAAATCAACTGATCATGGAAAAGCACACAAAGTACTCTCTAAACAGGAACTATTTTACTTAATGTATTATACAGTTACAGAAATCTAAAATCAATTATGTCTTTTTAATGCATTTTATTAAATAAGCCAGTTAGTAAAGAAAATATAGATATTACCAAAGCAAATATTCAAGTATTATATCTATCTATCTACCTATCTATCTACCCTGTTTCCCCGAAAATAAGACAGTGTCTTATATTAATTTTTCCCCCTAAGTTGTGCTATGTCTTATTTTCAGGGGATGTCTTATCTTTCCATGTGCTAGGTCTTATTTTTGGAGGATGTCTTATTTTGGGGAAAACACGGTATCTATCTATCTATCTATCTATCTATCTATCTATCTATCTATCTATCATCTGTCATGTATATTGTAATTTTGTTTTCATGCTTCTCATAAAAAATTGGAGTTCCAAATAAAAACATATAAATAAACATTTATGAAAGATAAGATATCTATATTTGATAGTATTGTAGAAATAACCCAAAAAGAAACATGAACCCTTCTTTCAGTGTTATTATCTAATTTGGGAAATCATGAAATAAATGTCTAAATTCTTATACAAAGTTTATTTTTTTGCTTTTTATTTATTTTTTGTTTTGTTTTAAGTAAAGGCTATCATAACATAGTTGGAACCTTGTAGCTTGGAGGACAGAAACAAGCCATCACCCTGTGGTGGTATATAAATTCCCTTTTACCTATGGGGAAAGGGAATTTGAGCTGAGCTTTTAAAACTGGATAGGAATTTGGATACCATTTCATTCTAGTCCTGTCTTAGAGTCTTCCTTTTAGAAATGTGTCAATGGATTCCTAGAACTCCTATACTGTAAGCTACCTCAGCTCTAATTGGCATTCCTCTTCCTATGTTGTACCCTTAACATGTGTTTACTGAATGCTTAATTTTTACCTCACTTTTTTCTCAGAACTTCAAATCAATAAAGCATTCTCTTCTACTTAGAAAAATATTTCCTGAATATGCTGCAGATATTGAAGCACTAGGACATTTGGCCAACATGATAGCACATGGACAAGGGGGCAAGTTAGGAGTAAAGTAAATAAGTATGATCTACCATTCCATAATGGATGAGGCCAGGGCAGCTGTAGAAACCCACAGGGAAAAGTAGGAAAAGTTATCCTGTTTCTCTCAGTCTTCTTAAACCTTATTTCCTAATGAGATATTTATAAATATGCATATGTAAATGCACACGTAAGTTAAAAAAGTAATATTTATTTATTTAAAATAAATTATTTGAAATGGTAGTTCTTACTTTAAGGCTAAATATTAAAATAGAGGGTTGTTTTTCAGCCCATATTTTTCTAAATTGATGACAGTTCCTTTTCAATTAGAATAGTCTAGGCCTTTCCCATATCCCCAATATAATAGAACTAATCTAATTCCCTTACTTCACTTTTTTATATCTCTTTGTTGATGAATTTCTCTACATATAACTATTTACACTCAAATGCTGATCATCTCAAACAAATGGTTCCCTTTATTACAGAAAGTCATTTAATGAGTAGATGTTAACTGTGTTTCTGACTCAAAAGACTTCTCAAGAAAGAGTGATTCTGCTGTTCTTAACCCCTAAAGTCATTTTTTCTTAGTCCAAGAAATGAACACAACCCTATCTAAATTAAGGTGGCTGCTTAAAAATTTTTTATTTGGATGATGAGTATAAATTACATCATTTAACATGTAAAACTTCATGCATGCGCTGACATACTGTATTGGTACATTTAGTAGTAGTCTGTTTCTCACATACCATGTTTATTGAAGTATCTTTAAATGGGAATGCAAAAGCATTTTTAATTTACATTTTCTATTTATTTTTCCATGTCATTCTATACCCTCTTCAATCTCCATCCACCTCTCTCACATTTATCACCACACTGTTGTCTGTTTCCATGCATTATTCCTCTTTTTATTTTCTTCTTTGCTCAATTCAATCACACACATCCAGTTTTAAATATGGAATGTCAAAGCAAGTACAGTCATGATTTACAGTGCCATGACAAAGAGCATTATAATTCTAAATTTTTCTAATTGTTTGAAAGTGTAGTATAACTACAGACACACATTTATGTGAAATATGGCGTTTTTAAGTAAGTTGCCATGAAGAGTCATTAAGAATTAAACATTATAGCTGAAACCGGTTTGGCTCAATGGATAGAGCGTCGGCCTATGGACTGAAAGGTCCTGGGTTCGATTCCGGTCAAGGGCATGTACCTTGGTTGCGGGCACATCCCCAGTAGGGGGTGTGCAGGAGGCAGCTGATCGATGATTCTCTCTTATTGATGTTTCTAACTCTCTATCCCTCTCTCTTCCTCTCTGTAAAAAATCAATAAAATATATTTAAAAAATAAAAATTAAACATTATAGTACAGCAAAAGAATTTATAAAACACAGCCTTAATGTATGTACTCTTGACTCTTTATGTTTGAGGGTTCAGCAAATACAGATACTTGTTTTTAGAAATTGCTGTAATGATACTTTAACTAAAACTATTAGTGAAATATAATACATGCATTATGATATGAAATTAATATGGTTTGCAAAACAAGCAAACAAACAAACAAACCAAAAACACCACCAATGTGTTTTTGATATATAGCAAAATGAGAAGTAGATAAATAAACAGATGTCATAATCTTAATAACTACTCACCAAGAGATTGCTTCAATAGTTAAAATAAATTGGTGTTCCAGTTTCAGATTTGAGTCTTTACTTATTATGATATTTCTATTACCTGCTCATTCTTCTGAGACAATCACACTGCCCCAAATTCCTTGTTCACTTAAGTTGGATGGGATATTTTATAATTATTGGAAATCTCACAGCTGCCATTTTTCAAAGTGCAGGCTTCAGGTAAAACTTTATTATCTGTATATTGAAATCTATAGCTACATTTCTTGGAGGTACCAAAACTTAGCATTGGACTGCAAATCTAGGAAGTTCATCTCAACAATGATCTTTGTGTCCACTTTGCATACTGCAAAATGTTTGCTTTATTTTTCCCTCTTCTTTAGGGTGAAATCTGCAGTTATTAATGGATATATTTTCATAATAGGACAATTATAAGATTCAATATCTGTAATATGGAATATATTTCCTGATAGGCTGGAGTGATATCTGGTTTTACATTATCCAATAATCATTAAGATTTCAAGGTGAGATTTTTCTGTTTATTATTGTATGTGAAGAAGGACTGAAAGACATGATATCACATTTGGAACTTTAATAAATTAATCCAGTCCCCTCAGTGTACAGACTGGTATTCTGCTACTTTTTTTTTCTTTCTATTCTAGTGAAGCATTGAGTGGAACTTCAGTACTTTCTTTCTCTCTACAAATTTATCTTTTCTATAAATGTAACTCTGTGAATGTTTCCTCTTTAATATTTAAGGCCTCAACATTCCAGAATCTTGATTTTCCAGGAAAGTTAATGACCTCTCTACAGAATGTAAGCATAAGAGGTTTGCATTCTAGACATAAACTGTAATACAAAGAAAGTTAGGAAATGCAAGATTAACTAAATAATTAGGACAAATTCGAGGGACTGAAACTCAAAATTAGGTTGACTTGATTTTTCTATGGGAGAGAAAAATCCATAAAAATAAGATTCTTTGGTTAGAAGGGACTGTTTAGAAGCTGATGATTTTTTAAAATATATTTTTATTGATTTTCAGAGAGGAAAGAGAGAGAAAGTAGAAACACTAATAATGAGAATCATTGATCAGCTGCCTCCTGCACACCCCCTACTGGAGATCAAGCTCACAACCCAGCATGTGCCCTTGACCTGAGTCAAACCAGGGACCCTTCAGTCTGCTGGCGAAAGCTTTATCTACTGAGCCAAACCAGGTAGGGCAGAAGCTGATGATTTTAATATGTCAATTCCTAGAAATGACTGAATACCTGGACTAACTTTGTGAGTGGCTAGATAGAAATGGAGATAAATACAAATGGAGATAAAGCTTGAGTTCTAATTGTCAAGGAACTGTGAGGTGAAGAAATATAGTGACACTCAAAGTAATTATAGGTACTGCTAATTTGGAGAGATATAATTAAAATTCTATGTTAAATGTAAGTAATGAGAATGAAAGGGTAGGTGCTAAGTTCATAGAAGGAATGGAGTAGAAGTGAGAAATAATAACTCTGTGGAATCTAGTTTTGATTTCTCATTTGAATGCCCTGTTTTGTTGATCTGAGGTCACTTTCAGTCATCTCTTAAGTGGTACTTAATCAAATATGAAAACATTAGAAATCATACACCTTGATTATTCATTATTTTGCAAAACAGCAAATTGTAGCCTGCTTTTGGTTTCTCACTGGATTCTTTCTAAAATAAATCACTATAGTTATGACTGCTTTCTGATAAATTACTGAATATATACTAATCTTAAGGTTCCTATCTGAAAAGTAACAAAAATGTCTATAATTATTCAAGGAGATAACAAAGGATATGCAGTATGCATATATGTGTATATATCATAGAATAATAAGCAACAGAGGAAAATTTAAATAGATTATAGTGAGGAAATATCAATTTTGTAACTATTCTATATTCATACATACTTTATAAATTAATTTTTGAAGAGAATCCTATTTATAAATTCCAAAACAAGAATAACAGTAATAATGCTAAAAAATATGGGTGATTATAGGTGATTTTACCTCTCCTTCACTCCCCAAAATAAATACCTTTGCATAAATCAATAGTCCAAAATTTAAATGTCAAGCATGGAGTTGTGCAGTACCGTATTTCTTTAGGCAATATATTATGATCTAACATTTTAGCTAAAGAAAGCTTGACATAAGACTGACTATTACCCTAACCAGTTTTGCTCAGTGGATAGAGCATTGCCTGTGGACTGAAAAGTCACAGGGTTGATTCAAGTCAAGGGTATGTACCTTGGTTGTAGGCACATCCCCAGTGGGAGGTGTGCAGGAGGCAGCTGATCGATGTTGGTTTCTCTCTCATCGATGTTTCTAGCTCTCTATCCCTCTCCCTTCCTTTCTGTAAAAAATCAGTAAAATATATATTTTTTAAAAATGACCATTACTTCTGACCAATATTATAGGTCCCTTACCTAGCAGACAATTCTTTTGCTATAGTCCTTGAACACCCAAGAAATGTTGTTCAGCATATCTTTAAAATTGGATGGGGAAAATACACCTATATTATGACTGTTCTTGCACTACAATTTAGCATTCCCATCAGGTCTGTATGAATGCAATACTATAATATACCTGGAATGTGTTATAGCAGTACCTGGAATTTTGCCACTGATATGATTTACAGATTTTTTTTTCAGAGCATATTTTAGTTCATTATACTTTGAAATAAATGTAGGCTCATCATCACTTAAAATTTGTTATTAGGTACTATCCCACATTATTTGTTAAGTGGGTTAGTAACATGATTCATTAATAACTTAATGATGAGTTAATTAACACTCTAGTTGGCTAACCTGGAGGCAGATATTAAAAGATAATTAAAAATGGGGAAAAAATCAGGAGGGAAGCTTGTGAAGGGTAAAGAGCAGAAGGAGCAAGAGTAGGCCGTGTTGGATTGTAATGCTGATTTCAAACCTCTGAGAGGAGTCAGGAATAAAGGAGGAAGGTTATAAGGAATCCTCAGACTGCAGTGCACCTCTAAGAAGGTCGTGGCCAGACCCCAGGAGAAGCCACAGTGCAAGAACCATTTGTTAGAGGAAACCCATGTTAGTTGGGGTTGCCAAGGTGTATAACTCTGCTGAGTTTATTCATTGCCCAGGTAGAAAAGGGTCGTGGTGGGAAAGCTGAGTAGACCCTGAAAGAACTGGAGATAATGAGTCCATTATGCTCCTCACAGAAGGTTCTCTCCTGTCGTATCTGAGTGGTACACTAAGATTCCTTCCACAGTAAATATCTCATTGATGTATTTCCCAAATTTTTCAAACATTTATATATTTGCTTCCTTTATAATCCTTTTGAATTGTTTTCTTTTTAATTTAAAAATGTTATTCTGAGATTTCCACAGGCTTTCCCAGACAAATGCCAAATGGTCCATTTTTTCCCTCATGAAAAAAAGGTCATGAGCACTTAACCTAGAGAACACATTAAGTGGGTGGCATATCAAACCAAATTTCATATTAGGATATCAAGTTTCCCTAATCATTTACTCATGTATGAATCTTTTTTAAAAAAATAACTCACTAGGTTGAGTTGAGTAATCTGCCTGGATTTTTTATCTTAAACAACTTCTGTGAAACTCTCTGCTGTCTTCTTATATCTGTGGCCTGGATGACTGACAAGAATGCTTTCTGTGCTGAAACCGGTTTGGCTCAATGGATAGAGTGTCCGCTTGGGGACTGAAAGGTCCAGGTTTGATTACGATCAAGGCATATCTCCAGTAGGGGGTGTGCAAGAGGCAGCTGATCGATGACTCTCTCTCATGGATGTTTCTAACTCTCTATCTCTCTCCCTTCCTCTCTCTAGAAAATCAATAAAATATATATTTTTAAAAATGCTTTCTGTGAGATTTCCGAAAATTCTGTATTAGGCTGCAGAGAAAATTATTTCAAATATGGGCATTTGCCAAAACTATTTCCACTCATTTAACTCATCTCTCAGACCTAGTCAACTAGCAGAAAGGAAGGAGGCAAAATGTGTTTTAAAGCCTTCAGGAAAAATAATATATTTGAATTTGTAACTAAACAAGGTTATTGATTGTATGAGGGAAAAGTAATTTTTAAATGTCTCAATTAATTTAAAATTTAACTCAATAAATACTTCATTGAGAGGGTCATATTTTAGGTTCTAAACTATTAAATCTGAGAAATATGTTCTTCTTGTGGCTAGTGGAAAATAAAAATCTTGCCAGAATCTGACAATGTCTTTTCTTATCTGAAATGCTTTATCTTTTTTTTCTCCTATATTTGTTCATTCTACTCCCAATATCCTTATGTTTACATTCCAGATAATTAGTTTATATCAGGATATGCTTCTCTAGATCACCATCTCTGTTGCTTATCTCTATAAATTATCTGTTACCATAGATCATGATTTATCATATACAATAGGTCACTGTTTAAAACACATTTTTAAATACTTTTTTCTGAATTTTAGTTTTATGTGTTATCTTGACTGGGCCACAATGTACTCAGATATTTGTTTAAACATTATTGTGAATGTCTATGAGGATATTTCTGGATAAGATTGGCAATTGCATTGGAAGACTGATTAAAGCAGTCTGCCCTTTCTAACGTGGGTGGGTCTCGTCTAATCTCTTGAAAGTTTAAATCAGAGATGGGGAATAGAGTCTGGCACTATGACCCTATAAGGCAAGCAACATCATGTAGTCTGGCCCTGCCAAGACACTATGGGTGAGTTAATTAAATGTTTGACCAAATATAGCAGGCTAATTTTATATTGATAACTGTGTATGGCCAGCAAATGATGCTATAAATATCCAAATGGCCTCAGCAGAAAAAAGGTTGTTCTCCCATGGACTCAAAGCAGAGCAAAAAAGTGGATGAAGAAGAATTTACTCTCTGCCTGTCTTCAAGCTAGGACATCAGTCTTCTCCTTCTATTGTACTTGGCCTTGGCCTGCAGCTAACACCATAAGCTCTCTTGCCTCTCTGACTTTTAGATCCAGACAGACTCGAACCACATCATTGGCTCTCCTGGGTCATCTCCTGCTTGTTGAGTACAGATCTTTGAACTCCTCAGCCTCCACAATTATATAAGTCAATTAAAATAAATTTGTTCTTTTTATATATAGATTGTTGTGGAATTATATATAAGATATTTTTTTTTTAATCTGGGGAGAGAGAGAGAGAGAGAGAGAGAGAGAGAGATTGGTTCTGTATGTCTGGGGAGTCGTGACTAATACACTTTCTTTCAGTCAGTGAGTAATAACATTTGGTGGAAAGTTCCTCTATGGGACTTAGTAAACAGTCTATTACATGATAGATTTGATAAAAGACTAGGAAGGGCATAATGGTTTCAATGTGAGGAAAGAAGTCAGGTTTCTCATCAACCATAATTCACACATTTTGACCTGAGGAGTTAAAAGGACTAAAAGAACTCAAGACTTGATCATTGTTTAAAACAGGTCAGAGTTTCCTGATTTACTGACCCAATTTTCCATAGATTCTAGCAACATCTATTTTGTCAGTGTAGAAAAAAAAAAGTCTTGAGTGCCAAAAAGTTTTGTGCTAAGGATGTGATGAATGAAATACTCAAAGGCTAGCCCTGTCACCAGTAAAATAGATTTCTCTACAAACAGTGATATTTAGGATTTGGGTTTTCTTAGGGAGGAATTTGTTTGGTGAGTGGAAATTCTCATTTTCAGCATCTATCTCTCAGCTGGTTTTTCAGGGAGAATGTACAAAGTCATTTCATAGAAGTAGAAAAGCAATCATTTGACATACTATGATGTTTAAAAATACAACAGAACTATAGAAAGCACAGAAGTGAAGATATAAAGCAAGTTCTGCTTGCATGAGTATCTTTGTGTGTGTTTTTCTTCTGATGTTTACAATAAGTAAGGAGGGAGACATAAGAATTTGCAAATGATGCTTGGAAGTGCCCAGGCAGCTGCTATTCATTAAAATTAATATCTAGCTCCTTGATTATAAACTGATGAACCAAAAGATAGATATAGAGACAGTATATCAACAAGTAGACTGTCAAATTACAGCAGGGAGGGGAGGAAGATCTGGGGGAGATAAGAGATCAACCGAAGGACTTTTATACATGCATATAAGTACAACCAATGGACACAAAACTCTGGGGAGGGAGGGGATTGTGGGAGGGAGGGGGGAAAAATCAATAAAATATATTTTTAAAAAAATCCAAACCTAATAGCTCAACATAGGAAAAAATGTCCCCAGTTTTCATGTACACGTAAGTAACATGGTGGTCTTCATTTTGGAAGATTTCAATGCACCTGCAATTCTTTCCTTTCTGGTGGCTTTTCAGACAATGCCTCTGTGGGGGTAAGTAGGAATATCTCCCTATAAACCAGTGTCACAGCAGAAGAGAGCTCTGGCAGCTTGAAGGTGCTTGGGATATTATACAAATAGGAACCATGTCAGTAAAAATGTGCTCAGGAAAAAAAAAATATCTAGCTCCTTGGCTGTGGATACATGGCTCTGGAAGTCAGCATACTTGTTGGTGTATATCATAACTGAGATAGAGTGGATGATTAATCTGTTTTAGTTTGGAATAGTCTCAATGAAGCATTTCTAACAGATTTCTGGGGAAGAAGCCTGCCCTTTCATTATCCACTTATTTATTTATTCACCACTCTTCTAATCTCTGGAGATATAGAGAAACAAGGATCTTGCCACTGTGGAGCTTACATAGTCCAGGGACAGGTAGACTTAAAGTAACTAGTCATAAAAAGAAGCAAAATATTAAAAGGGATTGATAAAAACTGAATAAAATGCATGGGTAACAAAATACAAAATTGGGTGGGAACCTAGTTTGAGTGGTCAAAAATGGCTTAATTTTAGAAGAAATGAAGGAAAAAACAATTTCCTTCACCATTAAAGGAACTGGGGCAAATTACTCTAAATGAAATATCAGATAATTGCTAAGTAAGAAAAAATTGTTGCGAGAACAGTTTGCCAGGGCATATTGAGTGAGGGGGAAAATAGTAGAACATGTTGAATGGGTTAGAAACATCAGAACTTTCAGAGCATCCTATCTAATAAAAGTAATATGCAAACTGACCATCACTCCAACACACCAGATGGCTGCCCCCATGTGGACACAAGATGGCCACGACAAGATGGCCAGCATGTGAGGACAGTTGGGAGGGACCAGGCCTGCAAGAGAGGGCAGTTGGGGGTGATCAACCCTGCAGAGGAGGGCAGTTAGGAGTGACCAGGCCTGCAGGGAAGGGCAGTTGGGAGAGATCTAGGCCTGCAGGGGAGAGCAGTTGGGGGGGTACCAGGCCTGCAGGGAGGGCAGTTAGGAGTGACCAAGGCCTTCAAAGGAGCATTTAGGCATCAAACAGGCTGGCAGGGGAGTGGTTAGGAGGTGATCAGGCTGGCAGGCAGAAGCGGTTAGGAGCAATCAGGAAGGCAGGAAGGCGAGCAGTTGGGAGCCAGCAGTCCCAGATTGTGAGATTTAGGTCCAACTGCCAGTTTAGGCCTGATCCTACTACTGGGATCGGGCCTACACAAGCAATAGGACATCCCTTAAGGGGTTCCAGATTGGAGAGGGTGCAGCCTGGGCTGAGGGGCACACACATCCCCGTGCACAAATTTCATGCACTGGGCCTCTAGTTATATAAAAGGTTGTAAATATTTTGGATTTTTCTCTAAAAGCAATGGGAAACTACTGAAGTATTTTAGGTATAGGAGTAACTGGAGCAAGTTAATTTTGAAAGATTACTCTGATTCTTCATGTTAGAAAACTAACACCCATTACAGTATTAAACAAAGATAAGAAGTGCAATATACATTTTTGAATGAGTAAATTGTTATGAATAAATGAATGATATAATAGCAGATTGAGATAGAATACTTAGCTTCCCCAGAAACTATGTCCTAGCTAAATACTGATCTTATCATTTTGGCAATATGCCTCAACCACTTTCTATGTACCCTTCCTTGAGAAAGCTATAATAGCTTAAAGATAGACAAAGGGAAAGAAGATAATCATCTGGCTAGAAAATTCTTCCAATACATTTTATTGTTTTGCTGCATTGCTATTGAAAACGATTCCAAAATCAGGCAAATAAGGACACTCCTTAACTTTTGAAGGAGAAACAGCCTCCATGTTTTTGCCCAACTTGATGTCCATTTTCACCTAAAATCATAATCTGTTAGTGCTTGGATAAACAAAACCATGTGTATCCCTAGCCAGTTTGGCCTAGTGGATAGAATGTTGGCCTCTGAACTGAAGGGTCCTGGGTTCAATTCCAGTCAAGGGCACATTCCTGGGTTACAGGTGAGATATCCCTAGGTGGTGTGCAGGAGGCAGCCAATCAATGATTCTCTCTCATCACTGATGTTTCAATATCTCCTTCTCTCTCCATTCCTCCCTGAAATCAATAAAAATATATTAAAAACAAATAAACATGTGCATACGAGACATCAATAATAAGCTGGAACAAAGATTTGGAAACTAGAGGCACAATAACAATGTAAGCTGAGAAGTATGAGATTATCTTTGCAGAAACTAAGGGTTTTCATTATTTTCCCTGTAAAAACAATTTAAAGAAAAACATTTATATCACAATTCTACTCCTTACATCTTCTGTCAATATCAGCTATATGATAAAATTGGCATATTTACTCATAATTTGAACTTGCCAATATCAATAATTTTTATTCTTATAAATTTCCAAATTAAATAATTCTCAACCATTCATTGTTTCATGACTCTGTCCATTCAACAAATATGTGTAGCATGATGATACATGCCAAATACTGTTAGGGTATCGGGTAAACTAGTGAATAGTTGTAGATATTATGTCTGTCATCAACAGACTTTACAATATAAAGGTTTATACATTGTAAGGTACAATTTTGATAATTATGTGATCAATACTGTGTTGGAATAGATATAGAGAATTATGGCTTCATAGGAAAGTGTGTTATTCATGGCATGTATAACCAAACTATTCTTCTCAGTAGAAATGACATCCAACTAAACCCTAAAAGATGCAGATGTAGCCAAATGAAAAGAAAGGATGAGCACTTTTGACATAAATAACTTACAAAGAACTGCACTATAAACAAATAATATGACAAAACTAGGAAACTAGAGTCTCACAAGTATGAATAATTATGTCTGAATAGAAAATGGTATATAATATGTGGTATGTAATGGTGGTGTGTTGAGCTGTGTGGAATAAATATAATCTAAGTAAAGAGAAGAAGAAGCTTGAATAAGAGGAAGGGTCCTGATTTCTAGGGCTTGTAAGCCATATTGACATGCTTTCCTTTGCCTATGTGCTTTATAAAGCCACCTTTAATCAGAAATGGCACATAAATATAATATTGTATGATTACTCTGGCTGCAATGTGGATAATTTAGTGAAGCATAATGAGTGCAAAGAGAATAGATATTTGGATTCAGTAATTGTTCTTTAGTTGTTATTGTTGTGGTGGTGTTTTTTTGTTTTGTTTTTGTTTTTACTATTCCAGTTGATTGCATATCACCAAACGAGGCTACATCCGAATAAATGCTGATGCTGCAGCACCTGATAAAAAATACTAGTTGAACAAATTATATTTCTGATTGGGTTTCTTTTTTACTATAAAGCTCTATTATTAACAGATATATTTTGAGGACTCCTGAGAATGGTTAAGGACTGGGTCCTCCATAAAAGAACAATGCATATTTGCAAAGGTGTTTGTAAATGTTAAAAAAGGTTTTATGAAGAAAACTTAAGACCTCAAACTTGTGTAAAGTGTGCCAAGAAACATGTTCTTGTCTTTACTATCCAAATGGCATATGTCCTTGGGTGATGGAACAAGAAACACGCCTGACTCTCTCACGGTGTTACCTTTATCTGGTCCCTGAATCTACTATTTTAGGAAACATTTCACTGAGCTTTTTTCTTTGGATCTCATATCATTTTGGTTTCAAAGTACCATCCCATAAATAGCAATACTTTTTAAAAATATATATATTTTATTGATTTTATTATTTTTTTTTTTTACAGAGAGGAAGGGTGAAGGATAATTAGAAACATCAATGAGAGGGAAACATTGATCAGCTGCCTCTTACACACCCCAACTGGGGATGGCCTGCAACCAAGGTACATGCCCTTGACTGGAATCAAACCTGGGACCCTTCAGTCTGCAGGCCGATGCTCTATCCACGGAGCCAAACTGGTTAGGGCAATAGCAATATATATATTTAATTTTTTTTGTTGATTAAGTTGTTACATATGTGTCCTTATTCTCCCATTATCCCCCGTCCCCCCGACTCATGCCCTCACCCTTCTGTTATCTGCATCCATTGGTCAGGCCTATATGCATGCATACAAGTCTTTGGTTGATCTCTCCCCCTTACCCCCACCCTCTTCTACTTTCCCTCTGAGTTTTGATAGTCTGATCAATATTTCTCTGTCTCTGGATTTGTTTCTGTTCATCAGTTTATATTGTTCATTGTATTCCATAATGAATATATTATGAGATCATGTGATATTCATCTTTCTCTGATTGCCTTATTTCACTTAGTATAATAGCAATACATTTTGAAAGCAACTTTTTATTATATGTGATGGGGCTTTATCATAGTTGTATGCTTGACCTGGTCTTTCTATTTCTAGGAGTTTTTTCTAAAAGGAATATAAATAAGATTTTATCAAGATATAGTAATGTTTGCTGCATAGTCATTAGTAAAAAACAAGGAGAAATTAAAATATTCCAATGTAAAGAATTATTAAATATATTAACATACCACTGAATGATGGACTATAAGAAAGTTTTTTGAAAAGTGAACATTTGAAATAATGTTGATGAAATCAAATATGGTATGAATTGAAAAAGCGAAATAAGAGGTTTATATGAGTTTAATCTTTATTTTTTAAAATGTACATACTAGTTGCAAATGCCAAATATTAAAGCACACATTTTATATAAGAATGAAACACATACACACACACACACACACATACACACACACACGCGCACACACACTCATATAATTTGAACTTTATTCTATTAACCATCCTAATAATTTTTGAACTCTATAGACTAAGCCAAAACTGTTCTCAGCACACTTTGATAATGTTTCCACACCATACTGAATTTGGGTAGTGAAAACCTAATGCAAACTACAAAAGGTATGTTAAGAGAATTATATACTTGGAACCTACATAATTATTACCAATTAGAACTCAATTAATTCAACATTTCTTCTAAATATATAATACTTATAAAGTTATTTTAAACTCTCCATGCTTTACTCATGTATTGATTTATTTTTAAGAAGCATATAGACATTTTTATCCCACTTTCCAAGCCTACATAAGTCAGCATTTATTAAAATGTGACATCACCTTATTCTATATTCTTTTCTGTTCCTTGCATGCCTCTCCTATTCCTTATGAATATCTCAAGTAAGTAATCTTTCCTATGTCTACTATCAGATATGTTCTCTCAGAATGTTCAATATTTAATTTGTTTTCTATTGAGGTATAAATAACAGCATTATATTAATTACGGATATAAAATATAATTATTCAAAATTTGTATAAATTGTGAAATGATCACCACAATAAGTCTAGTTAAAGTCTGCCACCATATATAGTTATAATATTTTCTTAAGATTTACTCTTAGAAACTTTTTAATATGCAATAAAGTATTATTAAATTTTATTTACCCTGCTGTAGATTTCATTCTTAAAATAAATTTTATTAGAACTACAGAGTCAAATCTAAAAATCCTATCTAGTTAAGAAATATAAAACAAAAATATAATAAAGAAGAGTTATTATATTAATTATTTTAGCGATATATAAGTTGATAACATTCAGATCAATATTATTTGGTTACTGTAGAGAACTTGATTCCATGATTATGTTGCTCTTCTTGATTTCTGCTTTCAATTAAAATAATATACAAAGAAATATTATTTGAAAGGGAAATTCTAATTTGTAACAGATTAGGAACATCTAATAAAGTTTTTGCTGTGTCACCAAATTCTCATCATATAAAACAATTCAGGTACAAAATGTCATTACACTTAACACCTAAAATTTATCTGCACATGTATAGATAAGATAAATTACTTGAAAATTAGATGAATTGGAAGCATGTTCCTAAAAGCTAGCATTTTTATTTCTTCTGAACTCTTTCACTTAAAATGACATTTCACTATTTATCTTCCTTAATGAATTTGAATTTTAAATCACTCTGTGAACTCTCAACCAACCACTTAAAATTAAAAAAAAGTATAGAAATTAACAGATATTATAATCAAGCAACCGGTATCTGGGTGAGATAACTTAGTCTCTGTTTTTATTTTGTATTCCTAAGATAGTACATATCCTAATTTTAACGTGAGCTAAATTTGCTAAGTTTTAAAATTGTGGGATAATTAGTGCTGAGGGTGGTATATATGAGAACATTCTAGATAAATCCTACTTGCTTTTTTAAAAAAAGAAAATTGTGCATGTTGAAGTTAATTTCATATATCCAAACACACATTCAAAGCAGCTTTACCCAGTTATCTGCATGTCCCTCACTTGTCTCTAGAAATAAAAGCATTGACGCTGTCTGTCTTTTTTACATTATTTCTAAATTATAAGAATCTTGGAATAGTGCACTTCTGTTACATCTTTAAAAACTCAATTGCACTCTTTTCATTCTTTCATGTTTCTTTTTTCTTATATTCTGACTAGAGGCTGGTGCATGAAAACTTATGCACTCCAGGTGGGGGTCCTTCAACCCAGTCTGCTCCCTCTCCCAGTCTGGGATCCCTCAGGAGATGTCAAACTGATGGCTTAGGCCTGCTCCCCACTGTAGTACAGCCTCCAACTGCAGGAGGCAACCAGCAGGGTGAGCAGCTGGTCCTGCTCCAGTCACTGCCACGCCCCACCCACCCAACAATCTCTATCCCCTCCCACTGCTCACTGGCATCCACCTTGGTTGGCCTGGCTCTGCCGGCTAGCTGGTCCTGCTCCAGTTAGGTCTATTTGCATATTGGACTTATTATATAGGACTAGAGACCTGGTGCACAAAATTTGTGCATGGGGGGTAGGGACCCCTCATCCCATCCTGCACCCTCTCCAATCCAAGACCCCTTGGGGGATGTCCAACAGCTAGTTTAGGCCTGATCCTGGGGATCAGAATTAATTCAATATTTCTCCTAAATATATAATATTTAGAAAGTTATTGTAAACTTTCCATGCTTTACTCATGTACTGATTTATTTTTAAGAAGCATATTGACATTTCATCACACTTTCCAAGCCTACATAGGTCAACATTTATTAAAATGTGACATTCTATATTCTTTTCTGCTCCATGCATGCCTCTACTCTTCCTTATGGATATCTCAAATAAGTCATCTTTTCTATATCTACTATCATGTATGTTCTCTCAGAATGTTCAATATATAATTTGTTATTTTATTGAGGTATAAATAACAGCATTATATTAATCCCCTATCCTTGGGATTGGACCTAAACTGGCAATTGGACATCCCTCTAAAAATTCTGGACCACTGGCTTCTAATCGCTCACCTGCTGCCTGCCTGGTCTCCCCTAACTGTCCCCTACTGCCAGTCAGATTGCCCCCAAATACCCCCTCCCTACTGACCTGGTCACTCCTAGTGGCCTGTCCCCGAAGGCGTGGTTACCCCTTACTTTCCCCCCTGCCGATCTGGTGGCCCTAACTGCTCCCCTCCTATCCTGGTCACCACCAACTGCCCCCTCCTCTGCTGGCCTATTTACCCCTAACTTCCCCCCTGATGTCCTGGTCAACCCCAACTGACCCTCTGCTTGCTTGGTTGCCCCCAATCCCTCCCCCTGCTGGCCTTGTTGCCCCACACAGCCTGCTGTTCAGTCATTTATTTTTCCTTTATTAACCCCCCTGATGACCTGATCATAGGTAGCCATCTTGTGAGGGTGTGAGGGTAAATTTGAATATTACCTCTTTATTATATAGGATTGTGCCACTTTCGATTATTATTGCTTTTGATATTATCTCAAAATTCTTAGATATAATCTATATTTAATTTTTTTTCATTGTGTTTCTATTTGAACATTGCTATTGACCTATGTTAAAATTCACTGAATTTTTTTTTCTCCTTGTTTGCATCAGGTCTGCTAATGAACCTATCATAGATATTCTTCATTTGTGTAATTTCCTGTTTATTCTTTTTAAAAAGCATATTCTTTAAAAAATATATTTTTATTGATTTCAGAGAGGGTGAGAAAGATAGAAACATCAATGAGAGAGACTCATTGATTGGCTGCCTCTTGTACACTTCCAAACTAGGGATTGAGCCCGCAACCTGGCATGTACCCTTGACTGGACTAAACCTGGACCCTTCGGTCCATAGGCTGATTCTCTATCCACTGAGCCAAGCTGGCTAGGGCTCTGTTTATTCTTTCTCATACTTTTCATCCATATGCTGACATTACCCATCTGATTTTCACATTGTCTACTTTTTTTCCATTAGAGCCTGTGTTGGGATTCCTAAGACCACTTCTGATTTCCTAATTTACTAGAAGGATTCACAGAACCTAGAAAAACTCATTTGTGCATGATTATTACTTATTACAGTGAAAGAACATAGCTTAAAATCAGCCAAGGGAAAAGCCACAGGGGGAGAAGTCCAGGAAAAACCAGGCATGAGCTTCCCATTAATGTCACTTAGTGGAATCGTACAAACATGTTTAATTTTTCTACAATGATGTGTGAGAACACATGCGGAGTATGGCTAACCAGGGGTTCACCCAAGCCTTGGTATCCACAGTTGCAGGCATGTAGAACCTGTTTGATTGATCCCAGCTATTCAGGCTCTAACTTTCACAAACAAAAACAACCATTCACCATATTAACCATCTGATCAAAATATCAAACTAAGCCCAAGGCCTAAGGCATATAAAAAAATTCTTCTCAGGCAGAATCATCCAAGGACTCAGAGCTCATCTCTCAGAAGACAGCCAAGCGCCAATTCTAAAGCAGTTCTTTCTTGGGAGTGTGTGGACTTTGAGCAACTCTGACCTGTTCTTTGTTTGTTTTTGTCATTTCTTTTTAAATCTACAGAGAGTATTTAATATTATTTATAATTATTTTAATACTACAGGCATGGTGCATAAAAATCCATGCACTGGAGAGGGGGTCCCTCGGTTCGGCTGGCCCTCTCTCACAGTCCGGGAGCCCTCAGGGGCAGGAGGCAATCTGATGATGAGGGGAAGGTGACACCCCATCATACCTCTGCTGCTCCGCCACTGCTGGCTTCACAAGCTTCAGCTGGTCCTGGTTACTTGAGCCTCAGCTGGCCCTGGGAAGCTGGACGGCTGCCATCTGAGGCTTGCCTGTGCCTCGGGCAAGCTCTGGTTGGCTGGGGGACTGAGGAGACTGTGGTACTCCAGAAGCAAGCGCACAAAGTTGCCAGGACCACCTGGGGGCAGGCTTGGTCTTGCTGCATGTCTGCAACCCTGGTGAGGCTAAAGGGGCAAGGTGCTGCCATCTTCTGGCTGTGGGTGCCACCATCTTTGAGGGTGGGGCAGTCAATTATCATATCCCCTCCTTATTGGCTGTGGGTGCCACCATCTTTACAATGGTGTGAGATTCAATTAACATATTCCCTCTTTATTAGATAGGATACTTGCCTAATAGTCCCAAGATCTGGTTTATATCTGATTCCACTCACTTCTTTATCTGTTTAGTCTATTTTTGTTTGTTTGTTTGTTTGCCTTTTTGCTATGCTTTATACTATTTGTATATTTTTGCACAGGCCTAATTCATTTAGGGGATATGAGTTTATTCCCAAATTACATTTCTCTGTGGGTTAAAAACCCAGATTGATATTTAGTTATTACATGTTTTCTTGTTTTAAGGATAAGAATAACAGTCTCTAAAATATTTACATGAAGCCAGAAGTCTCTTCATTTACTTCTTATAGAATAAATTACAATATAATGTCAATCCCAGAAATACGGACTGTAGGTTATTTAAATTGTTAAGTATGAAGCAGTGGTGAAAGGAGAATTTATAAAAGTCAATGAACTCGAAGAGAGGTAGATATGCAACATTGGAAGTGGAATAATTCTTCTTCTATAGTAATTTTTAAAGATTTACTGTCTTAGTTGAAAGAAAGCCTAATCAACAAATTCAAATCAGAAAGTAGCCTATACAATTTAATCATTTAGAGCACATGTGTCAAACACAAGGCCCGCGGGCCAAATCCGTCCCGCCAGGCCTTGCAATGTGGCCCTCACCGCGCTGTCATCACTGCACTCTGCTGCATTTCCATCACAATGACAGTTTATGACTGTTCAGTAAACCATTCGGCCCGCGATTTAGGCTGGATTTTAGATTTTGGCCCCTTCTCTGATTGAGTTCGACACCCCTAATTTAGAGCATGTGACATCCCCCAGAAACCAGTTGACTCTAATGATATTTGTATAACGTGTAAATGGGTAGAAATAGATTTTTAAGAGTTATATTTAACCCCTTATTTTTTACTTCTACATTCACTAAATGTTAACTTAAAAGGATGAGCTAAGGAGGAGAAAATTCCTTTATGCATTTGTGCCCACCAGTGTTGAGGCACAATATTATGTTTGGTGTGGACCTGAAAAGAGCTCTGCCATTTCTTGAACTCTTCATTGGATTAGACATTTTTTGTTTGTTGTTTTTCACTTTTTTTTTTTAATTAGTGGTGACTGAATCATCCAAGGTTGTATAAAAAGTGTGTTGAGTTTTCTTGTGCCTGTAGCTTCCTAGGTGAGAGTAAGAATCACCACAAAGCTATCTCCTTAGCAAATCTGTTTTGAGCATTTCTGATAATAATTAAGTACTACAAAAGAACAATTATCTATTCACATGAATTAAAATGTTAGTATTGAAACAGGGAGATGACAAATGCATCTGCCTTTGCCTCTTTGTTTGAACAATCAAGGTGACTACTGAGAAAGTCTCTGTACCCCTTACAAAAGGTTAAGACAAGAGCTTAATGAGGAATTGTGCAATGGCCAAAGTGGGACTTGGAACTTTCCCATCCTCTCCCACATAGACCAAAATCTATCCTCCAAGTATCCAGGCAGTTTTGGGGTGAAACTTGAGCTGATGAATTATGCATAGAACTCAGACTTTTCACACCTTCTTCTTTCCTTTTATGTATAATTTGTATTCTAATGTACAGAACTGACATTTTTAAAATGTCAAATAACTGAGAACTTTTATACTCATGAATTGCAACAGTCACTATTATAATGTATAATAGGTAATGTGAGGGGTAGTAGCTTAAAAAATAAAATAAAACATGGACGTGCAATTAAGCAGATGCATGTCAAAGAACTAGTTTATAAAACATTATTAGAAATTGGACGTGAGTAAAACAAACCAATCAATAGCACGCCTTTCTTATGGAGATAAAAAGCATTAGAAATAAGTTGTCTTTTTGCATATATAAATTTCTAGTAAGAACTAAGGGTAAAGCTTAGACTCCTAGACAGAGCTAGAATTTTAAAATCTGACATTTTCATACCAGAATCTATAAGTTTCATCTTATAAAAAGTTCTCTGTAGCCGGGACCGGTTTGACTCAGTGGATAGAGCGTCGGCCTGTGGAATGAAAGGTCCCGGGTTCGATTCTGGTCAAGGGCATGTACCTTGGTTGCGGGTACATCCCCAGTGGGGGGGGGGGGGTGCAAGAGGCAGCTGATCAATGCTTCTCTCTCATCAATGTTTCTAACTCTCTATCCCTCTCTCTTCCTCTCTGTGAAAAATCAATAAAATATCTTTAAAAAAATAAAAATAAAAAAGTTCTCTGTAACTGTAATTTTGAGCAAATTTGGTTTCCAAATACATTATTTTCTATGTTGTTAAACACACAAGGACATTATTTCAATTTTTCCAGAGGACTTGCATTCAGAAATTGCCAAATTGTTTCAATTCACGAAACCAAATATTGTAAACCCTGTTAAGTATTCTGTGGTAGTCACACCTTTTCTCTCTCTCTTTTTTTTTATTTCTTTGTTCATTAAGTTGAACTACAGAATGATCCATTTTAGATAACAATAAATGAGTACTAAATGTCAAAGCTGATTGGGTCCTGAAGTAAAGCAAAAGGAAAAAATCAGTGATAAGCTCCTAAAGTCGTTACCTTAGAAAATCAATTATCTACTGTGAGGTAACAACAGTGAACAGCTTTGTGGAAAGAGGAGAGAGAAGCAGTAAAAGAGGATTAATGGAGCAGTTAGCACAGTATTGATTAGACCTCAAACCAGAAAATTTAAGTCTGGATCTTGCTAAAAAGGAGCAAAAGTCAATTTGCCCAAATAATAGTTTAATAACTATTTGATGAGAAAAACCTTGAGACATTGCATCATATTATGTGATGTAGAACCATAGAAGCTTGATAAATCAGACACACAAGGACATATGCATGCACACTGATAAGAATTATAAGAGAAAGGCATTCCATGACATCATTTAATTGTTCTTTTCAGATTTTTGTCTTCTCTTGACAATATGCTAAGTATAGGAAGAATATTTACAAGTTATAATACTCACTTTTAGAAGCCTAAACAGTACAACCAGGACAAATATAGTTTTATACATATTTTAAGGTAGTGAAACTTTGAGACCTATGATAGGAATGTTATTTTCATGTGAATAAAAGAAATGACAAACTTTAAAAACAGAAAATTACATTCATTTGAACATTTTAGTCTACTATTTTTTTTCTGATAGTTTTCCTACATTTAAGGCATCTATCAGACTGGCAGGCGAGTGGTTAGGGGGTGATCAGGCTGGCACGTGGAAGCGCTTAGGGGCAATCAGGAAGGCAGGCAGGCAGGCAGGTGAGCATTTGGGAGCCAACAGTCCTAGATGGTGAAAGGGATGTCTGACTGTCTGTTTAGTCCCGATCCCATGGACAACTCGAAGGGTCCCAGATTGAAAAGGGTACTGGTTGGCCTGAGGGACACCCACCCCGTGCTGTGCACGCACTGGGCCTCTGGTATATATATTATCTGACCCATTCCTCATTAAACAAAATATCAAGAATGATACAATTAACTAAATAAAATTGTGATGTATCAGAAAGTTCCTAAAATACTAAAACTGAAAGGAAATGATTTTAAAAATGTGTATCTGTTGGCATATATGTGTGTGTCTGTAGGTGCTATTTGCAATATATGTGATAGACAAAAATCATGTAATGAACATAAAGTCATTTGAATAAGTAAAATATATACATATACATAAATACTCAGGAAGCTGTGATTATCAAATTTTTGGAGAGGGACTAGGGTTTACGTTTCGAAAAACTTTTAGGCACACCTTTTTTTTTTATCTGTTTTTTTTTTTTAATTTTAAATTGTTTAGTATTAAATGAAAATTATCTTAGTTTTCAAAGTTTAAAAAGTTAAATGTTCTTATCCTTTTTAAAAATTATTTTTTCTTAAATGTGTTTTTTATTTTATTTTAGCAAGATAGTGGAAAGAAGAAGGGGGAGAGAGAGAGAGAGAAACATGAATGGTGCACAAAATCCATGCATGGGAGAGGGGACTTCGCCAGGCCTGCACTTTCTTGCAATCTGGGACTCCTTGGGGGTGTCTGACTATTTTAGGCCCTATCCTACAGGTCCTCTAACCACTTCACCTGCCTGCCTCATCTCCAGTAACCACTTGCCTGCCTACCTGATTGTCCCTAACCACTCACCTGCCTGCCTGATCACCTTTAACTACCTCTGCCTCAGCCCCCACTGCCACGGTTTCATTTAGAAGGATGTCCAGAATGACATCCGGATGGTCATTCAGCTGTCCACTCTAATAAACATATTACATTTTTATTTTTATAGACTAGTGGCTGGTGCATGAAATTCATGCACAGGGGCGGCGGGGGGTGTCGCGCAGCCCAGCCTGCACCCTCTCCAATCTGGGACCCTTCAAAGGATGTCGGACTGCCGGTTTAGGACCCATCCCAGTGGGATCAGGCCTAAACCGGCAGTCAGACATCCCTCTCACAATCCAGGACTGCTGGCTCCCAACTGCTCACCTGCCTGCCTTCCTGATTGGCCTTAACTGCTTCTGCCTGCAATGTGATCACCTCCTAACCACTCCCATGCCAGTCTGATTGATGTCTGACTACTTCCCTGCCAGCCTTTTTGCCCCCAACTTCCCTCCTCTGCCAGCCTGGTCACCCCTAACTGCCTTCCCCTGCAGGGTTGATTGCCTTCAACTGCCCTCCCTTGCAGGTCTGGTGCCTCCCAACTGAAGTTAGACATCCCTCAAAGGGTCCCAAATTGGACAGGGTGCAGGCTGGACTGAGGGACACACTTACACCCAGCTCTGTGCATGAATTTCATGCACTGGGCCTCTAGTAACAATATAAAACAATTCAGATTGTTGTTGTTTTTTTACAAGCAAAGTTCTTTTTAATATCTGTGTTTGAGGAGCAAGACACAGAAAGGAGATAATATGGAGGTTTCCATTTTATTGGTATGGCTCCTTTATTAAAAATAATAATAATAATAATAATAATAATAATTTAATGGGCTGACATTGGTTCACAAAACCATACATATTTCCAGTGTACAACTCAGCAAAATATCAGCATATTGCATGAAATGTCCTTAATCCAAGTCTATTAGTCTTTTTTTTTAATGTAATTGCTAAGATTTCTCAAGATGTATTTTGAGTGATGCTCAGGACTCAAGGACAAGTTGTGTTCTGTTCTGTTTTTGTCTCATTTTCTATTTCATTATATAATCTTAGGAAGAAAATAAATGCCAAACCTATAACCAAAATTTATAATCTCAGTAGGAACTTTTGGAACTAGCAATGAAGTAACATTCCTTTATGGTGTTCATTTAAGAGCTAACTTTAAAAAAAAGAGTATGAAGAATGATTTCAAAACATCTAGTTTTAAAACACATGAACATATGCCGGGACCGGTTTGGCTCAGTGGATAGAGCGTTGGCCTGTGGACTGAAAGGTCCCAGGTTCGATTCCGGGCAAGGGCATGTACCTTGGTTGCGGGCACATCCCCAGTAGGGGGTGTGCAAGAGGCAGCTGATCGATGATTCTCTCTCATCGATGTTTCTAACTATCTCTCTCTTCCTCTCTGTAAAAAAAAAAAAATCAATAAAATATATATTTAAAACACATGAACATATTAAAATTAATATGAAAGTAGGTTTAGAGGGAGGAGTGTGTGATATGAAATAAAATTTAAACATAATGAATTCAAAGTGATGGTAAAGGAATCAAAACAAAGTAGCATGAAATAGCTGAAATGAAACTTTTTACAAAATATTAGTTCCAGGATATTTACTTAATGAAGAATGAATGCTATACCTTATACAAGGAAATATTCATTCATTTTGTTAGTGTTTGAAGTAGACTTACCAGTTGTAGAAAAGATATCTTTCAATTGAATATATCTGAGTAATTGTATTTCTATCAAGCAGAAAAAATGCAAAACTGTTATTGTTAATGAAGGATTGGACCTGTGTTCCTATATACTTAGTTTCATCACTCATTCATGCAATTTCATCTGGGTATCTGTAAAATAGGGCTAAATATATCCTATTAAGACAGATGGCTAGCCAAAATAACCTTATGAGTTCTCTGGATTTGTAACTATTTCTCCATGACAACAACAACATGAATACAAAGAAAATACTTATTTCCCATAAGGTCTTTGCTAGCTTTTTCTAATGTCAGTATTTAAGAAAATAAAAAAAGAGTAAAACCTGATTTATTTAAGTGAAAAATTGAATCTGCAATTAAAACCATAGAGAGTAACAATCAAATTTGACAAATATTCATGTGTTAAATTATAATTGGACCCTCACAGATGCTCTATCAGTAGAGCATCTATTAACACCAGTCTCTTTGCATTTTGAGAGCATGAAATAAAATATGCATATAATACAGCATTCAGTGTTTCATGAAGTGTCAAAACAAAGGTTTATATTTATAGGCCATCCAGGAGTATCTTGAACTGCTAACTTTCAGGATTTTAATTAGAAATGCAAAGCAGACAGTTCATTTTTCTTATTTCATAGCAAACACTAGTATATTTAGCTTTAGGAAAGATTTTAAAGAGGCTATAAATTAAATTGAATGAGAGAGAAATATATGTTTACAAAAATAAAAATAATGCCTAATAATCCATTTCTATAGCAACTTTATAACTTACATTACATCACCTAAATGAGCCCCAAGAATAATAATCCAACAAATTAAAAATAAGAACTTTTAGTAATCATAAGATGATTACTGATTTTTAAAATATAAGCAATTTTGAAGAATATACAATTATTTCATATATGAGATCACTTTCTGAAAATGTTAATATTAGGTCTAGTAATAATTAATGTCGTTTTCTAATACTTTTTTTTAAATCGAATTTATTTAAACAATACAACAAAATTTAATCAACAATATAGTTGCCGTTGTTTTCTACTACTTGTGCCCAACGCTCGGGAAGCATTTTAATCCCTCTGTTGTAAAATTCTTGTGATTTTGATGCAAAAAATTCGGTCAATGCATTTTTGAGGCATTCTTCATTATTAAATTTTTTTCCAAGAAGAAAGTTTTGCAAAGAACGAAACAAATGGTAATTGGAAGGGGCAATATCAGGAGAATATGCAGGTTGAGGGAGAACTTCCCATTCCAACTGGCGCAGTTTTTCAGCAGTGATTCTTGCAGTATGCGGTCGTGCGTTATTGTGGTGAAGAATTATGCCCTTCCGATTAGTCAGCGCGGGTTCTTTTTCTCTTAAAGCTTAGGCTAACCTTTCCAATTGGGCACTATACACTGCACTTGTAATGGTTTGGTTAGATGGTAAAAGTTCATAATGAAGAATTCCTTTAAAATTCCACCAAACACACAACATCACTTTTTTCGCATGCAAGTCAGGTTTTGGCATGGGCTGCGGAGCCTCATTTTTGTCCAACCATTGAGGCCGTCTTTTCAAATTAACATACAGCACCCATTTTTCATCATCGGTTACAATTTGCTCTAAAAACGGCAAACGGTTTTGACGAGAGAGGAGCAAACTTCAAATTGTGACTCTTTGATTATGGTTGTTGTCGGTCAACTCATGAGGAACCCATTTTCCAAACTTTTGGAGTTTGCCAAGTGCACACAATTGATTGGAAATTGTTTTTTGTGAACAATTTAAAGTTGTCGCAAGCTCTTGTTGGGTAATTTGAGGATTTTGCACCAAAAGAGCTTGAAGAGCTTCTTGATCAAAATTGGACACACGGCCTCGACCACTCTTGTCATCTAACGAAAAATTTCCCTCGTGAAATTTCTCAAACCAACGCTGGCATTTTCTGGCGCTAACTGCATCTTGACCAAGAGCACTACAGATGTTTTTTGCAGCCTCACTTGCTTTTCTTCCTAATTGGAACTCGTAAAGCATGCAGTGCCGAATATGCTCTTCATCCGCCATCTTCTTAGCCCTAGTTTTGCAACAAAAACCAAACCAAACACAAACTTTTTCAAGCAAAACTTGTTAATTGCACTTCACACATTCTGTAGATACCACGTGTTTGAAGGTTATGTCAATACAACTCAACGCCAAGCAAGATTTTAAACGAATGTTTAAAAACGACATTAATTATTACTAGACCAATACTTTGCATTCAAAAGCTTCTAAGTTAATACATATTTTAAAAGTATTTTAACCAAGTATTTTGATTTTATTTATTGAGCCAAAACAAAGAACAGGGTTAACATTCATATTATACACATTTTAATATTAATGCTTATTCTTCACCTTTTTTGGAATCTTAGCATGCCTTCTTAGAAGATATCACAAATTCTCTAGTCAGAAGTTTGAATTTGTTATTATTTGAATCTTAAACGTTTTATAAACAATTGTCTAATGAGGATATGCATATGATTGTAGTTTTACTCAGCTGTATTAGAAAATTAAATATGTGTTATCAAATATTAGACAGCTAGGAAATGAAATAAGCATTTATTGAAATTTTTTTAAGTTGTAAAAATAAAACAAAAATATCTGACATTGTTGAAAGGAATAAAGCATTTGCTTATAGGGCTTTGACTCAAATGAATGGCAACTTGGAACATTTATGTATTTAGAATAAAAGGCCTGCTAGGATTTATAAAAGCTATGTTATAATATTTTGCCAAGCCAAAAATTCAAAGAAGCATGCTTATATTCATATGAAGTGAGATGCCAGGAAGGGCAAACTGAAGCAGAGCCATGAGGGAATTGGAATTGCAAAGGGCAAAAATGTGAACCAAGAGACAAAAGGAAACTGCTATCAGGAATGAGGTGAAGCATGCATAAAGAAGAGGATATAAAGCCAATATTACAGGAAATAATAGAGCAAAAGCTCCATTTCGGGGAAAGTGAATCAGACCTTGAACCACATTTTTTTGTTTTGTTAAAGTATTTGTTTTGCTTCAACAGTCATTGGGACAATATCCTCTGATTCTTTTGCTATAAGATTCAATAGAAGCTTCTCATTATTATGCTTCTTATGTGTGTATTAATCAAAAGTCACACCTGTATCATCTTATGATAGAATTGTGACTATCAAAATCTAGGAGTTCTTTAGGTTGGCCTGTAATTTTCCCAGAGAGACTCATCATTATGAGGGAGAAACATATTGTTGTTTTTAAAGATTCTACTTGTGAGATCAAAACTTGTCTTTCTTCTTCTGACTTCACTTACCATAATGTCCTCAAAGTTTATCCATGTTGTTGCAAATGGTAAAATTTCATTTTCCCCCTGTGGCTAATTAATATTCCATTGTGTATGTTTATCATGTTTTCCCCTGTCTTAGTATTGAGAATAATGTTGTAATAAACAAGGAAGCATAACACCTTTTCCAGTTATTATTGTCCTGTTTTTGATTTTTTGAGGCTACCCATTCTTTTTTTTTTAATTATTTTATTTTTTGTTTTTACAGAGAGGAAGGGAAAAGGATAGAGAGTAAGAAACATCGATGAGAGAGAAACATCGATTAGCTGCCTTCTGCACAATTTCTACTGGATATGTGCCCTCAACCAAGGTACATAACCCTGACCGGAATCGAAGTTGGGACCCTTCAGTCCACAGGCATATGCTCTATCCACCGAGCCAAACCGGTTAGGGCGAGGCTAGCCATTTTAATAGGTATGTGGTAATGCTTTGCATTTCTCTGATGATTAGTGATGTTGTGAATAATTTCAGTACCTGTTGGCCATGTGTATGCTATCTTTGGAAAAATATTTAGATCCTCTGCCCATTTTTTAACTTGTTTTTTTTTTTTTTTTTTTTCCTACTGAGTAACATTATTAGATATAGGATTTGCAAATGTTTTCTTCCATTTCATTTTGTTGATGGATTGCTTTGTTCTAAGTAAGCCTTTTAGTTTGATGTAATCTCACTTTTTCCTTTGCTTATGGTGTCAAATCCAAAATCATCACCAAGACTAATGCCAGAAAGCTTACCCTTTGTTTTATTCCAGGAGTTGTATGTTGTAATGTTCTACATTCTACTCTTTAATCCATTTTAGGTTACTTTTACTATAGGATGTATAATATCAGTCCATTTTCACTGCTTTGTATTTGTTTGTCCAGTTGTCCCAAAACCACTTATTAAAGACAATATCATTTCCTCATTTATTAGTATTGACTCCTTAATTGTAATCAGTATACATGGGTTTTATATCTGGACTCCCTATTCTGTACCATTAATCTATATGTCTGTTTTTATGAAAAGACTTTACTGTCTTGATTACTATATATTGATAATATAGTTTGAAACCAGCAAGACTTCAACTCTCTTCCTCTTTCTCAACATTGCTTTGGTTACTGGGACTCTTAGGTAGCTCTATACAAATTTAGAATTTTAAAGAATTGGGACGATATCTACAAATTACCTGAAAGATGGGGGAAATATGGAGCTAGCAATGGGCATTATTTTGAATAAAACACTTTTGATGTTTCTCTTAAAATTATTTTGTTTTCTTTGATTACAAATTCCACATTATAAACTGGTACATCTAATAAACTGACTTACAGTCACATGTGTACACAACTTTTAAATGGTTTCAAACTCTTAGTACATTTTCCTGTAAATGAAAATAAAAATGGGACTTTTAGAATTTTTTGTTCTTCAAAGAAATGGATGAGCAAGTTCTTGAGAGTTAATTTTCTTAATTAGATGGATTATTAGCATGAGACAAGATAGGAAGTATTTTCTATATTGTTTATAATGCTCTTTTCTCATAATAAGAGCTTGTAAGTTATTATTTAATGGTTGAATAAATAATGAAAGATCCACACATTGATTTGGGTGGAAATTTCATCTGAGGGATAAGAGTCATAGTTTTCACAGTATGGGCTGGGAAGATAGGAATTGGGATTCTGCCAAAACAGGTTTGGCTCAGTGGATAGAGTGTCAGCCTGTGGACTAAAGGATCCCAGGTTCGATTCCAGTCAAGGGCATGTACCTTGGTTGTGGGCATGCCCCCATAGAGAGGTGCACAAGAGGCAGCTGATCAATGTTTCTCTCTCATCAATTTTTCTAACTCTCTATCCCTCTCCCTCCCTCTCTGTAAAAAAATCAATAAAATATATTTTATATTAAAAAAATTGGGAATTCTGTCAAGCAGTTTATATAATGAGTTTGTAATGGGCGAAAACACAGTACAGTTCTAGAGTGCAATGACAAAGGGGTGCTTTGAATAGGCTACGTAAAAGATCTAGATAGGACTCCATACATCATCATGGTCTTACAAGGTTTAGATCTTCCAGCAAGTGGTAATTCAGAAAAAAAAAATCATAATTTTAACTTGTTAGAGGTTTTTCTTTTCTTCTGTTTTTTTATATACATATATTATTGAGTTTTTACAGAGAGGAAGGGAGAAGGATAGAGAGCTAGAAACATCAATGAGAGAGAAACATTGACCAACTGCCTCCTGCACACCCCCTACGGGGATGTGCCCACAACCTAGGTATATGCCCTTGACCGGAATCAAACCTGGGACCTTTCAGTCCACAGGCTGATGCTCTCTCCACTGAGCCAAACCTGTTTCAGCATGTTAGAGGTTTTGTGGGTACAGTTTCTAGAGTAAAAAGTGGCCAGTTTTGCCACTTTCTGACAGTACAACTCTGAAAAAATTATTACTTTTATTTTTATATAATGTGCAAGATAAAATTAATAAAGCACTTCATTGTAATATGATGTGGATTAAATAAAATAATATATAAATTTTTAAAAATCCTAGACAATGTAAAATGTTTTTTAGTGCCATTATGAGAAGATGAAAGAGGATGAAAAGAAGCAAGATAATAAGGCTAAGCTGGGAGTCAAAAATTATGAAATTGAATACTAGACTTATTCCATTGTAATGATTTTTTATTCAGAACCATAAAAAGGATCCAGTGATTATGGTAGCAAATGTAATCATATTGGTTACAAGAGCAGGACAGAAGCTTATATGTTAGAGTTTGGCCAAGATATCAAAGCTGGAAATACCATCAATTTTGACTTCTTTGCTTCACGATTTTTCCATGTTGGGGGGAAGTGCAGTAAACAGCTATGAGTACTGAGGACCTCATTAATGGAGATCTAGGCAAGTATGCAACCAAGAATATTAACTGGACTTCAGAAAGACATGTACACTTCAGTTTTGACCTCCAGGAGTTTTATGTTCCCATAAAGTAGCTTTCTTTGCTCCAGATAGTACTCTTGTAAAAATTCTATTGGATAAACCAGTCACTGGAGCAGCAGCAGAGATTTTAATAGAAGTTAGAAGTTGAGGCAGGTTTTATCAGCAAGAGATGAATCCAGACACATAAGTTATAGCTTAGTGTCATAATATTCAGAATATTATGGAGTGTGTTCTGTACTCACCAATAATTCCCTGAAACTCTATTGCATGCTTTTTGGGAGTATTTGTGATGGTCTGTAAAGTTTAACTTCAGTGACAGATTTTCAAATGTATATGTATTTCTTTATTTAAAGATGCCATATGCTTTCTGTTCTTATGCTTTATTTGGTTATAACAAAGCAGTTTTCTTCTCAAACCTTTTGTTAGTTATATCACAGTGGTATTTGCAAGCATATTAAAGTGATTCAGTAATGGACAATATACACACTGGAGATCAGGTCATATCTCTTATGTTGGATGTTATTTCTCCTTGTGGGATGTAATTTTGTCCACTCATGAAAAAATGATATCTCATTCTGTAATCCATCTGCTTCTTCAAGTTTCTCTTCATTAGTAATCACATATAGATATCTAATACAGAGATTATATATTTTTTAATTTACCATATAAATATATATATAACTACTGACAGATTTATTCATTATATAAATTATAAGAATAATATATAATAACAGATAATAACAGGGATATTGCAGACATATTGATTTGTGTAACAATCCTGGCTTGGTTACTGATTAGTCCAGCAATCAATTTTCTCATATCTAAAATTAACATAATGCTGAAATTTTAAGACTGATATGAAGAATAAATACAATAAAGACTATGTACTTTATAGATTAGTGCCTAGTAAACAATGTGCAGCCAATAAGCATATATACATAGACATATACAGGGTGTCCCTCCAAAAATGTATACATATTTTAGCAGCTGATAGCTCAATTGTGAAAAAAATATATTTTAATAAACACTTCTTTTATAGTTACTCAAAGTATCATATAATATCCTATCTAATAACAGTAGTATGAAAATTAACCATCACTTCACTACACCCACAAGCCACGCCCAACATCCATATCCACCAGCCAATCAGGAGTGAGTATACAAATTAACACAACCAAGACGGCTGCAGCCACAGAGAGAGGTGGGAGGCTTGGGTTTCCCTGGCTATGGAGGAACTCAAGCTTTCCACACACCCTGGCCAGCCCAGGCCTCCACTCCAGGCTACAAAGTTTCAATTACAGGATATTAATGAATCCCGACAAAAATGGCTGCAGCCACAGAGAGCAGGAGGCTAGTTTTGCCCCCAGTGATCAGGGTAGCCAAGTTTTTCACACACCCTGGCCTGCCTTGGCCTCCATTTAAGGCTACAAAGTTTTAATTATAGAAGATAAATAAATCCTAATAGAAATGGCTGCCTCCATGGAACAAGCAGGAGACTTGGCTCTTCTCTAGACTACAAAGTTTCAATTGTAGAAGATAAATGAATCTCAGATAGCAGGGCCTCCACATCAGTTGCTGGGGGCATGGCCAGCCTGCAAACCATCACAGGCCCCTTGCTCAGGATAAACCAGCTGGCCCCCACTCATTCACCAGGCCTCTATCTTATCTCATTAAGAGTAATATGCAAATTAACCACCACTCCCTACACCCACAAGCTACAGCCACCAGCCATGCCCACCAGCCAATCAGAACAAGTATGTAAATTAACCCCAACCAAGATGGTTACCATCCACAGAGAGCAGGAGGGAGGCTTGGGTTTCCCCAGCAATTGAGGAAGCCAAGTTTTCCACACACCCTGGCTGGACCAGGCCTCCACTCAAGGAAACAAAGTTTCAATTATAAAAGATAAGTAAACTTCAACAAAAATGGCAGCAGCTATGGAGCTGCAGAGAGCAGGAGACTAGGGTTGCCCCAGGCAATGGAGGAAGCCAAGTTTCAGCAGCCCTGGCCAGCTCAGGTTTCTGCTCCAGGCTATAAAGTTTCAATTATAGAAGATAAATAAATTCCAACAGAAGTGGCAGCAGCCATGAGCAAGCAGGAGGCTTGGTTTCACTCCAGGCTACGAAGTTTCAATGATAGATGATAAATAAACCCCTGATACCAGGTTTTCCACATGGGTCACCTGGGGGGAATGGGAGGGTTTGGCCAGCCTGCAAACCACCACAGGCCCTCACCCCATGCCCCAAGGGAACCCCACTCTGATCCAGGACACCCTTCAGGGCAAAGCAGTTTGTACTCACCCTTATACCAGGCCTCTATCCTATCTAATAAAAGGGTAATATGCAGATTTACCATCACTCCAACACACCAGATGGCTGCCCCCATGGGGTCAAAGATCCTGCCCCCATGAGGACACAAAATGGCCACCGCAAGATGGCCAGCCATGGAGGGCAGTTGAGAGGGACTAGGCCTGCCAGGAATTGCAGTTGTGGACCATCAGCCCAGCATGGGAGGGCAGTTGGGAGGGACCAGGCCTGCAAGGGAGAGCAGTTGGGATCAATCAAGCCTGCAGGGCAGGTCAGTTAGGGATGACCAGGCTGGCTGAAGAGGGAAGTTGGGGGTGACCAGGCCTGCAGGAGAGGGCAGTTAGGGGCAAACATGCTGGCAGGGGAGCAGCATCAATCATGCTGGCAGGGGAGCAGTTAGGGGATGATCAGGGTGGCAGGCAGAAGCAGTTAGGGGCAATCAGAAAGCCAAGCAGGTGAGCAGTTGGGAGCCAGTAGTCCTAGATTGTGAGAGGGATGTCCGACTGCCAGGGATTGGGCCTAATCAGACAGGACATCCCTTGAGGGCGTCTCAGATTGTAGAGGGTGTAGGCTGGGCTGAGCGACACCCCCCCTCCTCCATGCACGAATTTTGTGCAACAGGCCTTTAGTCCTGTATAATAAAATGATAATATGCAAATTAACCCTAATATAATAGCTGAAAAACCAGGAATGACTGGTTGCTATGACATGCACTGACCACCAGGAGACAGACGCTAATACAGAAGCTGTCCCCTGTGGTCAGTGAGCTCCCACAGGGGTAGCTCTGTTCAGCCACAAGCTGAGCTGGCTGCTGTGAAAGCAACAGTAGTGGCGGGAACCTCTCCCACCTCCTCTGTAACGCTAAGGATGTCTGGCTGCAGCTTAGTTCCACTCCCTGACGGGAGGGGAGCAGGCCTAAGACACAGTTGGACATCATTTCAGGGCTCCCAAGCTGCCAGAGGGATGTCTTACTGCCAGCTTAGGCCTGATCCCCTGGGGAGAAAGCTTAGGCTGTCAGGTGGACATCCTCTGTGGAGTACTGACTGTGAGAGGGCGCAGGCTGGGCTGAGGGATCCTGCCTCCAAGTGCATGAATTTTTGTGCACTGGGCCATTAGTATATATACGTTATACATTTTTGGGGGACAACCTATATTTACATATATAATAAAGAGGGAATATGCAAATTCACTATCATGCTGTAATGGTCAAGATGGCTGAGCCTGCAGTGGAGGCAGGGATTCCACAGCACAAGATGGTTGTGCCCACAGCAGAAGCCGAGTTTCCGTAACAAGCCTTAATGTGCAATAAGCAGGGACCCAACACTGTGCCCTCCACCTGGTGGGGCTTGATGAGGAAACTCAAGGCATGCATCCTGCCCCGGTGCCAGGCCGGGAGTCCTGAGGCCACTTCCTCCTCCTGGCAGGGCTTGATGGCAACCTCAAGGCACATCCCCAGCCTGGGCATGGGCACCTCAACTATGACCCCACCCCAGTGTTGTGCCAGGTGACCTGAGCCATGCCCCCCACCCAGTGGGGCTTGATGGCGGTGGGGCCAGCCAGGTCTAGATCTAGCCCAATAGGGGTGGCCTTCGTCAGGTCTGGATCTCACACAATTTCGAGGCTCGGGCAGGGACTTGATTTTGGTTCCCGTGGCATGCTCCAAATTCTGACAGAAGAAAGATTTTCATATATATTTTACTAATTTTATTTCATCTCTGATACTCCTATTATAGAGAAAGGACAAATAGCAATATTAAAATATTTCCTATAATTCCCTTTTAATGTGCATATATTTCATGAACCAGGTCACTAGTATAAATTATAAAGAATATATATATATATATATATATATATATATATATATATATAGTAATAAAAGGATAATATGCTCATTAGACTGGAAGTCTTTTGAATGTCTTTTCCTGACAAAGCCTGGGGCTGGAGGGAAGACAGCCTGGATCCCGGGTGCCTATGGGGGGCCTGAGGGCAGCCAGCCAAAGTACAGGATGCTGGAAGGAAATCAGTGCCTGCAGCTGGGGGAAGAAAGGCCTACTCTTACACAAATTTTCATGCATTGGGCCTCTAGTATATATATGTACCAATATATATTTAGCAGCTTTAGAATTGGGGTAGTAAACCAAACTTCTGAATTAAGCATCAGACAACCGCTCTAGAATTCAGTTAAAACAAGTTTCACACTGCAGTTGATTACTTCTTTATACTTAATTTACATGTACACCAGAGTTGAGCTTCATTAGACACAATCTATCACTATCAAATTAATTTTTCCCTTTAGAATTCTAAATAAATGTGTATGTTAATCATATTTACAGAAATATTGTGTGTTTTCAATTATAAAGTGGTTACACAGGGCATATCCTGTTTAATCAATATAATCTCACTATTATGAAGATGTTTTATTTGAACTATGGTGATTATCTTTAATTTTAAGACATATTAATATTCCAGCTATAACTTATATTGAAAAATACCTTTATATTGTTTAAATGTTCACTTCCATTATCAATTTATATATACATGTAAAATATACACATGTTTATAAAATTGAATATAAATGTTCATTGTGAACATTTTTCATTTTGTGAAAAATTCAATATAAAATCTCAAATATATTAAAAATTAAAAATAGATTGATAGCATTTTGAAACCATATTATCCATATATATTGATAAGAGAAAATATCCCTGAGTCTGCAAATTTGAAGGTGACAGTGACCATAATGTAGTATAGCTTAAATTTTATATACTTTTTTGGAATATTAGCATTCATACATCAGCAAACCTTGAAAGTGATTCATTAAATTACATATTTCCATAAAAGCTCTAAGTATTTAAAAATAATTTATTTAGAAACTATTAGCATCTTGTAAGAATGTTAACTCATAAGTTGAAAAATCCCATTATTAATCACACATACAAATAAGAATAAAATGTAGAAAAAAGAGTTATGAAAATGTTTACCAAACTACATTTAATTGTAATTAATTTAATTTCAAACAATATATTTTTAAATGGTTAATCTAAAAAAATATTTCCTTTGGATATTTTTGAAGATCTAAATTTAAATTTTCAAGTAATTTCCCAAAAACTGCCAATCATTTTCAGCAATTGAAGAAGATTTTCAATATTTGCCTAAGTTATGGGCCCTAGGAAAGTTAATTTTTGATAAAAAATGTTATTAGAATATTAATGACATGTTGCTATACCCCAAAGGGTATTTGAATCATTAAATGATTTATTTTTGCTTTATTCATCAGACACCTAGATCCAAAGAACTTAATAGATTCTATTTCAAATCTGACAGCATTTTTAATAATTGCTTTTATTTTACTTGCTTGCCATGAAACATTGGGGCATAACACAGCAAAATCATGGTGAATGAGATTGCGTAAATATCGGGTCTAGTAATACTTAATGTCGTTTTTAAACATTTGTTTAAAATCTTGCTTGGCGTTGACTTGTATTGACATAACCTTCAAACACGTGGTATCTACAGAACGTGTGAAGTGCAATTAACAAATTTTGCTTGAAAAAGTTTGTGTTTGGTTTGGTTTTTGTTGCAAAACTAGGGCTAAGAAGATGGCGGATGAAGAGCATATTCGGCACTGCATGCTTTACGAGTTCCAATTAGGAAGAAAAGCAAGTGAGGCTGCAAAAAACATCTGTAGTGTTCTTGGTCAAGATGCAGTTAGCACCAGAAAATGCCAGCGTTGGTTTGAGAAATTTCGCGAGGGAAATTTTTCGTTAGATGACAAGAGTGGTCGAGGCTGTGTGTCCAATTTTGATCAAGAAGCTCTTCAAGCTCTTTTGGTGCAAAATCCTCAAATTACACAACAAGAGCTTGCGACAACTTTAAATTGTTCACAGAAAACAATTTCCAATCAATTGCGTGCACTTGGCAAAGTCCAAAAGTTTGGAAAATGGGTTCCTCATGAGTTGACCGACAACAACCATAATCAAAGAGTCACAATTTGCAGTTCACTCCTCTCTCATCAAAACCGTTTGCCGTTTTTAGAGCAAATTGTTACCGGAGATGAAGAATGGGTGCTGTATGTTAATTTGGAAAGGCGGCCTCAATGGTTGGACAAAAATGAGGCTCTGCAGCCCATGCCAAAACCTGACTTGCATGCAAATAAAGTGATGTTGTGTGTTTGGTGGAATTTTAAAGGAATTCTTCATTATGAACTTTTACCATCTACCCAAACCATTACAAGTGCAGTGTATAGTGCCCAATTGGAAAGGTTAGCCCAAGCTTTAAGAGAAAAAGAACCTGCGCTGATTAATCGGAAGGGCGCAATTCTTCACCACGATAACGCATGACCGCATACTGCAAGAATCACTGCTGAAAAACTGCGCCAGTTGGAATGGGAAGTTCTCCCTCAACCTGCATATTCTCCTGATATTGCCCCTTCCGATTACCATTTGTTTCGTTCTTTGCAAAACTTTCTTCTTGGAAAAAAATTTAATAATGAAGAATGCCTCAAAAATGCATTGACCGAATTTTTTGCATCAAAATCACAAGAATTTTACAACAGAGGGATTAAAATGCTTCCTGAGCGTTGGGCACAAGTAGTAGAAAACAACGGCAACTATTGATATATTGTTGATTAAATTTTGTTGTATCGTTTAAATAAATTCAATTTAAAAAAGTATTAGAAAACGACATTAATTATTACTAGACCTAATATTAATAGAATGGAAAATCAGTGAATATAAAATTTATGGAAGTGCCAGTAGCAATGGAACAAATATGGTGGTAGTTAAAATTTATCAAAAAATTATAAGGATAAGTTTTTCCCACTATACTTCAATTGAATATTTAGGATGGAATTATAGCAGAACAAAATATAAGCGAATTCTTGACTATATGCAAAAAATAGTGTGTCACTTTCATTATCCTTATTCAATGAATTTTAAAATCTCTTACCAAAGTACATTTACAAGTTATTTTAAATTTTTATTAAAATGTTTATTAAAAAATTTATTGTTGACATTACAGCTGACCCTATTTGCTCACCTCCACCCATCCCACCTTACCCATCCTTGACCTTACCAAACTATTGTTTGTGTCCATGGCGTATGCATATATTTACAATTTTTAAAAAGGTGAAGAAATAACTAATCTCTTCAAGCATGCTATATCAAAGAATGTCTCTATAATGAAAGATGAGGAGATCAATACTAAGTATTATAGTAAGATTGTACCAATAGCTATTTTTTTAAGTTATTGATCATGACTACCATTATTGTCAGTAAATAAGACTTTTGTGATTAACACAAAGGGTTTGTTTGCCAGAATACTTGAAGAAATGGTTGCAGTCCTTGGCTTTGAAAGTAAGAATAATTCTTACTTGCTATAAAAATCCTCTTTTCATTTCTCCTACTAGGAAATGATGCCAATAAAACTTCAGAGATTGTCATTATTTTGAATATTAGAAATACACTTTATAGTCACATTTCTAGATCCAAGATTTAATAGTGTACTTTTGTCATATGATTATATAAAGAAATGGATGTAAAATGTGATAAAATTACAAGTTAGGGTAGAAATCTTGGTCTGCTTTAGAAACAGTCAAATTCATATTCTTTTAGCATTGTTCTGTATTTCAGCAAACTAGAATATCATCATCAAATCTTCAAGCCTAGGGATTGAAGAGGAAATTAGTTTTTATCTTAGTTGCTATTAGAGAAGATAAATATAATAAAGTGTTACCAGCACCTTTCAGCAAAATATTTTACATAATAAAATCTGCTAAACTATGCTTGTTACTTCACTAACAACCAATAAAACTGAACAACTTTTTGTAGTATAAACTAGTGGTTCAGTGTGCAAAATTGTGCTCTGTAGGCAGCTCACCACTTTCCACATGTGCATGCCTGTTGCATATGCAACCTTCTGCTGATCTGTTGTTGCACATGAGAGTGTGACAACCATTTACATATTAGCCTTTTATTATATAGGATGTATAGGATGTGCAGTATAATGTCCAATGAAAGAATCTAGAATAGTTCTGGGCTTAAAAACTATTATTCCTGCAATAAATTTAAATTTTATTATATAAGTCTATTGAACAAAATTTTAGAAACAAAATTGCAATAATAATTATCTCAAATTAAAATTTAGATTTATCCTTATAGTCCACTAATTCAATCTACACTATTGCCATATAAACAGTGATAGATCACTCACTTTAACCTTCAAACACTTAGCATTTGGTCAAATTGTGTATTTGGCTCTCTTCTCCAAGTGTGACATTTTATTAAAATCTCCACACCAATTGTCCTCAAGTACTACATCTCTCTTCCATTGATTGGTAAGACCTGTATAACACTGGTTATCAGGATGATTTATTTGTAATGGGAAGGTGGAAATGGACATACAAGAAAATATCTAGAAAAGCTAAGATCTTTTTGAGTATCATGGGAAATATATTACAACATATCCAGAACTGATAAAAGAAAGATAATTTTATCAGATCTTAAATCAATCATGAAGTAAAACATGTGTTGGTAATTTCACTGTTTTCAAAGTACCAAGGACTTAAGAACATGTATAATTATTTACCACTTAGCTAAATATTATGAAGTTTTTACCAGGTGACCTTGAATAACATCATAAAGTGTTTGATCCAAATAATTGCTCATGAATAAAACAGAATATTTAAAGTTGGATTTGTTTGTTTTATATCTCAACTTACTAATATTGAGGAAGAATAATTACAAAATCCATTAATATTTAACATTAATGAGGTCTAAATACCTATGTCTGAATTTAGTGGTGCATTGCAACATGTCTCAAATTTGATAAGCCCATAGAATATATAATAGAGGAATTATTCATTTTTTGGTAAATTAAATGGTACTTATTGGATGTTCTAGCATAAAATAAGGCTATTTGTCTTATTTCACTATTCACAGCATAAATTAATTATTCACAGCAATAAATTAAATTTTAATATATCAAATATTTTAAAGAATAAATAATTTTTTTGGGAAATAAAAATCCAATATTAAAACAATTTTACCATTTAGCAAAAGAATACTAATAAAACAAAATCACCAAATATTTTATTACAAATAGATATGCTCATGCTTCTTTCATGTTATATGTGTTGGTCAAATTCTTTCCTGAGTTGTAATCATCTCTTTTGACAGGCTTTGCTTCCTTGCTATGTATTATTTGCATTATCTTCAGTGATTAAACACACACACACCTGATAACTTTATTTTCAAAGGATCTCTAAAAAGGAAAACAATCCCTATTTTAAGTCCTATTAAAACTATCCCTATTTTTAAAATTTATAACTTTAATTAAAATAATAGCAGTAAATGTATTATTACAAATTAAGTAGGAGGCATAAGAAGGATCCAGAAAGAAAAAAAAATAGCTAAAATAACTTTATGACAGGAGTAGAGTACAGTTTGCTTTGTACATGTTATATTTTTAGAATAAATATAGAAACATGTAAAGGGCACTAGGTATTGGAATTTTAATCTTGCATTTACTAAAAGAAGTGATAAATAATTTGGGAATTAAATTTTAAAATATTCATAAGATCAACAAAGAAAGGAGATATCTATATCCATCTATCATCTATCTATCATCTATCTATCTATCTATCTATCTATCTATCTATCTATCTATCATCTATGGATTTTGCCTGTGCAATTCATTGTGTCCTAATGTGGAGTTACTGGGGTGATTTAGTAAATGGAACTAAACTTTTCTAGTCTTAATTATCAGCAGAAGTGTTGGTACTTATGCATATGTGAAAGTTAAAGAGTTGATTCTGCCAGCATTCTAGGAATGAAATTGTTGTTTTGTTATAGTACCTTTAATATCCAAGTGATTTTGCATCTGTGGGAACAGAATTCTATTAATTAGACATGATAAAAAAAAATCTACAATATGTTTCTGAAAATTATAAGCTATATAGAGTATCTATCTGTGCTTCAGAATTATAGGCATTTTTCTTTGCAGTGTTTCAAGTTTGATACTAATATTCTTAATTACAATTTTCCTTCTATTTATGATATTTAATTTTGTTAAATACTTTAATATATCTTTCAGGTCGTATCCTCTGTAGATGGAAAACTTTCAATATGCAATGTGAATGCCAACCTTCTTTTCTCTACTCATCTCACAAATTGGTACTGCTATCTAACCAGTTGTTCAAGTAAAAGAAGCCTTTGTTGTCATTTTTTAATTTCAAAATTCATGTCCCCATATCTGACCTTTCTCCGATCTCTAAAGCAATGCTTCCATTTGGAAAATCTGCAAAGGCAGATGTGTTCTCTGTCTGTATTGTCCAATATGGTAGCTATAGCTCCAGGTACCTACAATATTTAAGCTCTGGAAATAAAGCTAGTGTAAATGAGGAACTGGATTTTAAGTCTAACTAAAGCAAATTTATATAACCACATGTGGCTAGTGGTAATCATATGGGACAGTGGAGTTCTAGACATATGTAACCAACTACCCAATTTTTACCTTTTCTTAAATATGCTATAAGGATTTCAATCTTAATATTCATTAGACTCAGTTCTCTTGGTGTTTCAGGCAACCTGCCAACTGGGTTTCCCTCACTACCCAATTTTTACCTTTTCTTAAATATGCTATAAGAAATTCAATCTTAATATTCATTAGACTCAGTTCTCTTGGTGTTTCAGGAAACCTTCCAACTGGGTTTCCCTCATTTTTTTTTTTTATATAAGGCTTGTAATTACCACTCTTTATTTGTTTACATTACTAAAATTTGATGGCAATATCACTATTATTTGATACTCTAGTGTGTTATGTATTTTTGCTCTGTTTTCTTCATTATGAAAGAAGGGATCTTAACTTTTATTGCCACTCTATCTACAGAGTGTAGAATAGTGTTATAGTAATTATTTAACATCTCATGAATGAATGAATAACATGTATTTTACTAAATTTATTGGGGGTAATATTGGTGAATACGATCATATAAGTTTCAAATGAACATTTGTATGATACATAGTCTGTATATTGCATTGCATTGTGTAACCACCATCCAAAGTAAAATCATCTTCCTTCACTATATATTTATCCCCCCCCCTTTACTACTTTGCACCCCATTCCCTTGGTAGCCACGATACTATTGTTTGTGTCTATAAGTTTCTGTTTTATATCTCTCATATGAGTGAAATCATGTGATTCTTAGCTATTTTTGACTGACTTATTTTGCTTGCATAATATTATCAAGGTCTATCCATGTTATTGTAAATGGCGGTACTATTTCATTTTTCTTATGGCTAAGTAGAATTCCATAGTGTGTGTTTATATGTGTGGGTGTGTATATATACATTTTATCACACCTTTATCCATGGTCTATCAAAGAACACTTTGGTATATACATTTTATCACACCTTTATCCATGGTCTATCAAAGAACACTTTGGTATATACATTTTATCATACCTTTATCCATGGTCTATCAAAGAACACTTTGGTGCATTTTTTAAATTCTCACCTGAGGGTATGCTTATCTATTTTAGAGAGGAGAGGGGGGAGGGGGAGGGAGAGAGGGAGAGAGGGAGAAAGAAAAAGGAAGAGAGAGAGAGAGAGAGAGAGAGAGAGAGAGAGGGAGAGAGAGAGAGAGAGAGAGAGAGAGAGATTGGTTGCCTTTCCTACAATGCCCTGACCAGGTATCAAACTGTCACCCTTTTGGCATATTGGATAATAACTTCAACCAACTGAGCCACACTTTTGTGCATTTTTAAAAATAAGAGCCACAAGACTGTATTCATAGACCAACATTACTGATATTAAAGTCAAGAAGCTTATATTTAAACCCTCATTGTATTAGACCTGACTTTTATAAGTAATCTATCCTCAGGGTTATTTCTTTTTTTCTTTTTTTTATTATGTGTTTAATTTATTTCTTTTCATGGAAAGTGTATTTCTGTGATGTCAAGGAGTGGCAAAGAGTAGGATGATGGGATATTTTTTTTTCTGTTTTCTTTTTTTTATTTTTTCTATTTCATTTTATCTCAGGGTTATTTCTTATTAGAAATACAGTTGTCCCTCAATATACATGGGAGATTTGTTCTAGGACCCCACATTTAATACTGAACTCCACAGATGCTCAAATCCCTCAGATAGACCCTCCATGTCCTTGGGTTCTGCATCCTTGTATTCAAACAATTGCAGATCAAAAGTACTTTCCATCCACAGATATAGAACCTATGGGAAAGGATGCCCTATGGTAGACTATAAAAATGCCTACTTTATAAGTTATTTCCTGCCTGAATGATATTAAGCTTGTATATGGCATATAGTCAATAAATGTGGGCCATTATAAGACTAGTAATCATAATTTCTGTTTCAGTTTTAACTTTGATTGATATTCTTAGCCTTGTTTCTTACATTTTCTAGGATCTGTTCATTTATCTACTGCATGGAATGAACACTTAGATGTTTTAATCTCTGTTTTTATGTTTTTCACTTAAGAATGACTTTGATGCTAGCATCAAAGTCATTCTTACGTTTTTAAAATATTTTTATTTACTAGAGAGGAATAAAGAGGAAGAGAGAGAGAGAAACATCAATCATAAGAGAGGAGGATTGATTGGCTGCCGCCTGCAAGCCCCCTACTGGTGATCCAGCCCACAACCCAGGTATATGCCCTTGAAGGGAATCAAACCCTGGACCCTCCAGTCCACAGATTGATGCTCTATCCATTGAGCCAAATAGGCTAGGAATGATGCAGTAAATATTAAAATTTTAGTACATCTCAATCCTTGAGTACACATTTTTTAATAGTCTATATGACAAAATGGAAAGTTCGCATAAAGCACCTTTGTAGCCCTAGACAGTTTGGCTCAGTGGATAGAGTGTCAGCTTGATATATACATATATCACTCCCTTCCACTCTGAAATCAATAAAAAATATATTTTTTAAAGCACCTTTGTTTAGCAAAGTATACTGGTTTGTCTCTAGAAAAAGCATTTATATGATTTTAAATATGTTTGGAGCTGAACTGGGATCTTTATTCATGAAATACCAAATTTACTTAAAAGAATGTTTGACAGGCAAACTATGTTTATTCAAATGTGAGTGCATGCCAGACTTTTTAAATTTTTATTTATTTTTTTAATAAGCCTGCACTTTTAATTTGTTGCCAGTGATAAAAATCTAAGCTTTCAATTTCGGAAAACTTGTCTGCCACAGTGAATTTGACAACATACTAACACTTTCCTAATGTGGTCGGTAGTGATATTAATAAATGTGATTGTTTAATATCATAAAATGAACTATGTCAGCATTTGAAAAATCTACTTAACAATGAATTAATCATTATCTTCCAAATGACCAAAGTATAATGTTATGTGGTCATGTATGGGTAAAATACTCATTCTAAATGCAAAAATCAACCAATGGCTTTTAATGTAACAATGTAAAATCAGTTCATGAATATGACTTCTTATTCTTTATTGTAACTAACCTTTAAGAAACTATGACTTATGGATCTCTAGTATAGTATCAGAGTTAAATATCTACAATTATCTGAAAATATTAAGTACTCCTCTATTTTCAACTATGTCCTTAAGTAGGGCCATATTTTTTTCTTCACCTGCTTGGACCTAAACAACACACCACAACAGATTGAAGGCAGATGTAGATGTGAGGTCCTATGTGTCTCCTGTTGAGGTAGGCATGGATGAGATTGCAAAAATGCAAAATTGCCACTTAGCACACTAATTTTATTTGGGAATATGTATTTTTGGCCAAATTATGTTATATATGTTAAGTTAGAATGAGTTTAGTTTATTATTGGTTCTGCTTTTTAAATCTCTGATTTTAGGACCAGCAAACTTCCACAATTCTGAATATGATTTCATTCTCTAGTGCATCTTTCAAATGAATTAAATTTATGTTAAATATGATCATAGAATACATTCCACATTTTGTGTCTTTGATCAGTATTTTTGAAAATTTATTCTTTCTCTAATGACTCAAGGAATCACGATGCTGACCACTTAAAATAACCAATTCCTGCATACTAGTGAGCTAGTATGTTCACTTCACCTAGTTCAAATTTGACTATTGGCATTATCCAGTTTTATTTAAACTTTATCATATTTTTTTTGGAAGTGTTTATCTACCTGACAGATTTGACTTGGAAAAGAAAAAGGCAGGAAGACATAATGGTAATCTGTGCTCAATTTGTATGTGATTTTCATGTTAGTTACTTCTTTAACTGGGATTTTTATACTTAGCATAACAATGCCAATAGATCAAAATAAAATTGACCTGGAATTCTGATGCACGGTACGTGTTACATTTAGAAAGCAATAAAAGGAAAGTAAATTGGAAGGGAAAGACAGTGACTTTGCCTTAGACTAAGTATTAGAAACCCTAACTGCTGCACATGTCCATTAACCATTAAATTACAGTAACAGGATCTGTTCTTTGGGAAGAATGGACTATTTACATTAAAATCTGTCAATTTAAATGTAATAAAAACAAAAAAAATCAATGGTAATGCATTTAAATTCAAATAGCCATCACAGCGATGCCATAGCAATCAGTCATATTTACCAAGACCACGCATGTAATAATCCTCCTGATCCCCATATAATTACTAGCTTTGCCTCTTGAATTATCAACAGCTCTCATGGCTTATTGCCTCATACTTGCTTAGTAAGCATCTGCAATCAATAATCTTGCCACAGAGTAAGAGGCAGCCAGCCAGCCAGGCCCAGGGTGTAATGCTGCAGAAGTGATCATTACATCGGTGTGAATGACAAGGAGGTGGCTGTGCTAATGGGATAGGCATGCAGTAAAGAGGTAATTTTGAGAAGCTGCTTACTGGAATGTGTGGCTCTTACCATGGTTGGTGGTGTCTAAGTATGGGGAACAGTCAGTCACCCTTAAAAACACTTCACATCCTTCCCAGAGTTGCTTTTATGGTGATCGTCATCTCTAGCAGCTGTCTTCTAGATCTCAGGATCCACACAACACATTCAGTTTGCCTGAAATGCTATTTATCCGACTAGAAATGCAAACAGTTATTTTCTTCATTCACGTGGTATATGCTGGAGAACAGGAATTTATATGCAAATTTGAGTAGTAGTGGCATTTTGATGATAAGAGCTTAAGGACCAATTATAGTTGTCAAAAATGTTTGAAAACTTCTATTAATGCCATTCACATGGAAAAGAAAATTGAAAATTCCAATAGAGCAAATGTGTTGCATGGATAGCAGCATCATATTGTTTATTTTATTCAGTCTGTTGAATTACAAAGATTCCTATGTTTTTGCAAAAGGGGTATTTAAAACACCATCATCAGGAAAATGTCATTTAATTTTTAATCTTGTAACTATAAGCTATGCTAATTATTTCTATTATTTAGCATTCACCTGTTATTCTTCTCAACTTAGGAGACTTTACAGAATATATTTAAAAAACATTGCTTTTGTTCCCACAGTATTTGTATTAAATAGATAGCAGGAAAGTAATCATTTATAAACTAAGGTGCAGGCATATTAATTTATATTAATTAAGCAAAATTACAGGTACACTGAATTACATTTTAAATGGATGTTAACACAGTTCAATATTGTAAAAGGTGTTGCCTGAACATTAGACGGGGCTCCCAGGTCTTGGGTGGGGTTTCCTTTTGGGATCTTTGCCCACCAGAGGAGAGGTCTCTCACTGGCCTACATTAAAGATCTCCTCTGGCACCTACTGGAGCCCTCACCTATGAAGGGACTGAGGTTGATAACCTGTCCATGTGGCTGGGAATTGTAGAGTGAAAGAGCCCTAGCCAGTTTGGCTGAGTGGATGGAGTGTCAGCCTACACTAAAGGGTCCCTAAAACAAAAACCATTATTATTTATTTTACAGTATCTGTGGGACAAGAGTCTGAGTATGGGTTAGTTGGATCCTCTTCTAATGGTCTCATAGTCTGATATGCTTCACATATAAGGTCCACTTCCAAGCTCACTAAATGTTGTTATAATTATAGTTTTTTTATATATAGTTTCAGTATTGAAGTCTCCGTTTTCTTGCAATTGTTGGCAAAGGACTACCCTCTCTTTGCCACATGCCCACATCTTGCCAGGATAACACAATAGCTTACATCTCATAACATGATAGCTCACATATTTAAGGCCAGCCAAATTACTTTTTATTACTTTGCTACAACAGAGATTTATATACCATAACTTAATTATAGAAGTGCCTATCTTATTACTTTTGTCAAATAATGTTAGCTAATAACTGGAGTGAATATACCTTTAGAGTCACAGGGCCCACTGGGACTCAAGGGGAAGGGGTTAGTACAGAAAATACATGCCAGGCAACAGGAATCCTGAGGGAGTACCTTAGAGTTCAGTCAACCACATCTATGTTTTATCTCTCATAAGTTATTTTATATACAAGTTTAGATCATTCTTTCCATCACAATATCTTAATCCCGTTCAGAAGGACTCACCTCTCCTCCTACATGTTTCATCTGTCACCAGAACAAGTAAAAGCTTTAAGTCTTATTTTACTATAGTTATTATATGCAGATCGCCAGGTCCTCCCAGGGCAAAATAAAATATGTGGGATAAGACAGTTATGAAAAAAAAAAGTTGTAAGTTAATATTGTTATTTTTATCTCCTCTTTGTTGATATGTTAAAAATGTTATGAAGAACAAATATGTATAAGTACATAAACCAAAAGCATGGGATGAAATCAGTCTTCAAAAAATGAACACATCTTATATAATTACTGACTAAATAAATATAATCAAGTATATTTACCTCAGAAACTCCCATGAACTCATCCTACTACTGTATTACCCAAAAGTAGGCACTATTCTGAATTTAAAAACTACAGTTTATTTACTGTATATAATTTGTGTAAATAAGAGTACATGCTTCTACATGTCTGTTTTCTTATGCTCAACATTATGCTTATAAGAATCTTCCATGAGGTTGTACAGTTTGTTATTATTGTGATGCTAGAGGCCTGATGCAAAGATTCATGCAAGGGGCTCAGCCCTCACAGCCCCAGCAGCAGCCTCGGCCTTCGCAGCCTTGGTGGAAGGTCATCCAGTAGGATGTCCAGAAGGTCGTTCAACTGTTCAGTCTAATTGGCATATTATGTTTTCATTATTATAGATGAGAAAGTATTCTATTGAAAGAATATACTACAACTTGTTTGTTCTATTAATGTTTTTTTCTGTGGATGCTTTAGAATTGCATTTTTTTTTCTTAATTTTACTAATAACATGGCCTTTTTCTTTCTTCCCTTTCTACCCTCTTTTCTCTCTTATTTACTCTTTTCCTTAGTTTTTGTATCCCTCTTGTTGGAGAATTCAGAACTTGGTTCTCTCTGATAATGCCTTTTTATTGTTTTTAAAAACTGCTGGCCTTATTTCTCATATATTGCTCCTACTCCACCACTTCTTTCCTTGCCATGCAGGACTAAAATTATAAATATAGTTAACATTTTTATTGTGTTCTGTTTTTCTTTTTTACTCTTCCTATATCTGTAATCATTTTTTTCCCTCCATAGAATTTTATTATATTGACCTGTCTTCAAATTTACTAACCCTATATTCTAGTTGGAAAAATTCCTTGCATATTTGTGTTCCTCTTCTCTCATGGAAATATTCTTTCTTTACTTAGTCAAAGTTTTGTTGTTTTCAAGCTGGGTAGTAGGACTTATGGAGAGAAGTCTCCGTTACTTTGGTTTTGACTCAGACTTAGTTCTTATTTTCTTTGAGTTTACTTTAATCTGGCTTTTGTAATCACAACCACTTCCTCAAATGACTCTCAATGACTTCATTTAACAAATCTAGTAGTTAATTATCAGTCCTAATCTTGCTTGGAATACAAACTGCTCTAGATACAGTTTAAAAGCATTTATGCTTGCCGAAACTGGTTTGGCTCAGTGGATAGAGTGTCGGTCTGCTGACTGAGGGGTCCCGGGTTTGATTCCAGTCAAGGGCATGTACATTGGTTGCAGGCACATCCCTAGTAAGGGGTCTGCAGGAGGCAGCTGGTCAATGTTTCTCTCTCATCGATGCTCCTAGTTCTCCATCCTTCTCCCTTCCTCTATGTAAAAAAATCAATAAAATATATATTTTAAAAAATCTACACTAAGAGAAATATGCAAATTGACCATACCTCCATAACACATACCAGCCAACCAGGAGTGAGTATGAAAATTAACCCAAAACCAACTGAAGGACTTGTATACATGCATATAAGTACAACCAATGGACACAAAGCTCTGGGGAGGGAGGGTATGTATGGGGGGGCAATGTTAAAATATGTACACAAATAATAATTTAATTAAAAAAATGCTGTTTAAAAAAAAAAAAGATGGTGGGTTAATTTGCATATGCAGGCACAGAGCAGCGGCTGGGCAGAGCAGGACACCTGCTATGAAGAGGAGGGCAGGAGTCAGAGGGAGCTACAAGAGCAACTCTCTAGCTAGAGTGGAGATGATAGAAGGCAGCAGCCAGAGTGAAGGCCTCGGTCCTGGGTGCAGGAGGAAAACCAGTGCTGGCAGCCAGGGGAAGGAAGGCCTATTGCACAAATCTTTGTGCAAGGGGCCTCTAGTCTTATATATTCTGCACTGCTTAAAATTTACTTTTAAAAGTGTCTGGGATTATATATAGGATTTCTAAGAAATAATGGAAAGGGATTTTATTTTCTACACTTTATTTCTTAGTTCTAGATCTCTCATCTGTATTTTAATCTGAAATGGTAGTTAGATTTTATAGAGACTACCAAAAAATCCCGTTTTATTTTGTGTCAGACAAAGGTAAGCAGTGTTAGAACAACTTCTTAAAATTATATTCCTTACATGATATGTTACTCTGTAATTTGTTATGAAATGGTGAAATAATTATGAAATTTATGTACTTATCCTTAGTCCTTCCTGTGACCTTACTATATCAGAGAAACTCAGAGTGGCTTCCCCAATAGAAAAACCATGAACTTTATTGATAAAATGAATGTTGTGTCATGTTATAAAGAAAATATGTTGCCCTTATTGGTCAAGATTAAAAAAACAAACAAACAAACAAAAAAAACATAGCCGAAACTGGTTTGGCTCAGTGGATAGAGCATCGGCCTGCGGACTGAAAGGTCCTGGGTTCGATTCCAGTCAAGGGCATTTACCTTGGTTGCAGGCACATCCCCAGTAGGGGGTGTGCAAGAGGCAGCTGATCGATGATTCTCTCTCATTGATGTTTCTAATTCTCTATCCCTCTCTCTTCCTCTCTGTAAAAAAATCAATAAAAATTATTTTAAAAAACCCATAAAATTGTCTCAATTTTAAAATTTAAATTAACCTCAGAAATTAAAAAAAAAAAATAAAAATCAAGCCTATTTTTTTTTTTCCAGAAATGAATTTTGCCCAGAAAATCTACATTATTTCTCTCAATATCAAAACAGGGGTAGTTAAAATATTTTTTACTTCACAATTTTTCTCTAAAGAAATTTTACTACCCCTCTTAAATTTTATCTCTAGTAAATATACCTTCTGTGGAGTTTCAGCCTCATAGATTAATAAATATGTGTTGTGTATGTTAGACAAAGGACATGTTACATACAATCTTTTATTTCTACACTTCTCAGCTAGTTTAATATTCCCTAACTTGACTGTGATATAAACAAGCCCAAAGGGTCCAGAATAATTATGTTTATTTTCAATTTACAAGATTTTAGAGGGTGTTATCCTTTTCTGATTATTTTCAGAAATATAGAGCTACGCTGTGCATTCCAGTTTTCACAAGGCAACCACATCACAGAAGAATTTTGGTGACTGAGGGACATTGGCTTCCTTGAATTTCAATATCCAATCCACAACATTTTAATGTAGATCATCATGTTTTTCAACAAGCAGAGATTTGGCTTAAGATCTTTGTCAGGTGTTCTCATGAATGAACACCAAACCTGTGAGTGTCGATGAAGTAGGGGAAGATAAAAGTGTGAGGGGGGAAAATCCAAGATAACCAATCTAAAAAGGCCTTGATTTATTACATTAGTATTACTGTTCTACATTAGTTGTCATGGATGTTGTTAAAGCTAGTACATTTTCTCTTGTTTAGGGACAATAAAACAAGGAGGGTCTACTTTCTTTTCAAGAAATCTCAATAGTCAGTCAAATTCTATTAGTCAATTGATGCAGCAACTCCTAAAATAGAGACTTCTCATCACCATCCCACTGTATACTAGTAAATGCCCCAGAGGCATTCCTTTTTTCCAAAGGTGGGCTATCAATACATTGCTTCAAATTACCTTTCAGATTTCAACTTCTCTTCTATTCCAATGATAACCATTACTATCTTTAATGCAGTCATTAAGGGGACTCTGTATAAAGTATTACACACTACTATGTCACTTGACTTCCCTTTTTTATAGTGGGAAAGTTGCATTATAAAACAAGTCAACTTTCTTTCATTTCATTTTCCAGGGAGTTCTACATCCCACCGTCTCTACATATAAATTTCATTTCTTCCCCCTTATCTCTTCATGTTGTGACAGTTTCTCATGTATTAGGGCTCCATGGAGGTGTTCCATATATTTGTTCTTCTGTCTGCTGTCACTTGTTTGACACAGCATTTCTAAATAAAATTTAAAAAATGTATACTGTATATTACTGTTTCTCGCAGAGATTTTTGGCGTTTTGGGTGAGACAATTCATCTTTCTATAGAAATGTCTCACTTATTATAAAAAAGATTAGTACTCCTGCTACTGACCAGAAAATTTCATTATATATGACTAAGTACAACATATATGTCTTCATTCTTTTCCAAAAGCCCTTTATGGGAGTGATGACATCCTATGTGAGAGCTACTGCATCTGAACATAAACTAAATAACAAGCCATGTTCTATTCATATACCAAAGATAGACATGGTCCAAAACTTACGTATAGACTGCCCCCCCAAAAAATGTGTGCAAACTTTAATTTCTGATAGCTCAACTATGAAAATGAAATGTATTTTTAATATAAACACTGCCTTTATAAGTATTCAAAGTGTGTGTTTACATTTTTAGGACATCCTATATTGCTGTTTAACAGATCCTGCAGAAAATATTTCTACTAACATCAGAAAAAATGTCTGTTATATTTTGCAAAAAAACAAAACAAAACAAAAAAACAGAGATACTGTTCAATTAGATTTCAACTCATCCAAATTTTAACACTAAGACTGTTTCTCCTTGAGAATCTGCATACAAGGGAGTAATGTTACCAAAATTAGAAAAAGACCACCTATTCCCACTAAGATATATTTGTTAAATTTAACTTTTAGACTTCAACTTATTAGATCTAACTTAAAAATTGTAAAAGATGGTAGTGGGGTGGTTATGCTAAAATTAAAACTTTGGTTCAGTTTTGTTGGTATTACTTAGCAAAAACGTTTGATAATTTGGATTTCTTCTCCCTATTTTATAACTTCTGGGTTACTTGAAAAATTATTTTTTAAAACATATTCTACTTTTACTCTATGCCGTTAACATTTTTGCAAATTAGTTTTGGCACTAATACATTGAAAGGGGAATTAAAATAATTCATAAGCAAGTTTCCTCAAAATCCAAACAGTTTATCATTATTAATTGTTTTACATTTTTAAAATGTAAGACAAGTAATAGTGATAGATGAATATACATCTCGAGTGTACCATAAACACAACATTAGCTTGCAGCCAAATGCATTTCTAATTAGGAAGAAAGACTACAGATTTTTAAGCTCAGTAGAATTCTGGGTTTGTATTTTGTGGTTACATCTTTATAGCTACAGTAGAATAGCCTTACATTTATTCTAGAAGCAGTTACATAAATATTCATGGAATGAAAACATTTTAGAAGACCTCTAAATTAAAAAAAATAATAATAATAAGCAGATTAGGGAGAGCAACTTCATGTCTTTAACAACTTATTTTACACTGCTATGTCCCACACATTATTTACTTACTACTCTTTTGCTTATTTCTATTATCCTGTTTCCCCAAAAATAAGACAGTGTCTTATATTAATTTTTTCTCCCAAAGTTGCGCTAGGTCTTATTTTCAGGGGATGTCTTATCTTTCCATGCGCTAGGTCTTATTTTCAGGGAAACATGGTTTGACTAAAAAGTTTGAATGTATTCCTTATTACAACTTCTTTATTTTCAAGAAAAACAATTTTAACTATCATCAGGTTGCATGGAATAAACATCTTATACAACTTTTAAAGGCATCCATTCTGTCTCTATGGAGAAAATTGCAGCGGGAGGGTAGGGAGATCTGGGGGAGATAATAGATCAACCAAAGGACTTGTATACATGCATATAAGTACAACCAATGGACACAATACTCTGGGAAGGGAAGGCATGTATGGGAGGAGGTGGGCAATAGTATATGTACAAAGATAATAATTTTAAAAAAAATTTTAAAAAGAAGAATTAACTTTCTAAACTTCACACAAATAATAAGCTGAGTCAATATTTTTATGTATAAATTTATAAGTACCTTATTTTATTTAAAACAACATCTACTATAAAATGTAGATATACAATTGCCAAGCAAAATAAGAACTTAGCTGTATTAAAATTTGAGGTTTTCAGTTCAAAGAACACAAATTTGCCTTAGTTACTTATGTGGGATAGTTATTTCATATACATATTAATGGAAATGTTTTTCTTCCTTTCTTTGTGGTCTCCTTATTTTCACAGCCTCAAAATTCCCTGTATCAATGGAGAGTATCTGTTATTTAAGAAATCAGTGTCTAGTGGTTTTATTATAATGTATGTATGGTTATTGTGAAGTATTTGTAAAAAAAAAAAAAATCATAAAAAACAAACTGATTTTTTAAAAAGTAAAAGGTCAAAACTCCCTAAAAATTGGGCACCTTTGACAGAATCTGTAGAACTGCTATTTTGGGGGGTGAGGAGTAAAATATTTTCACAACATCAGAATATTAAAGTGTTTGATATCATATTTGCATCATAGTGAACTATAACAAATATCTTAAAACTTTAATGCACTTGAATAAAAGTTTTGAAGCTAGTCTTTTGTAAAACATACAGATTTGGTTCATTATGTTGAAACTCATGCTAGAACCTCATTTAATTGAAGTGTTTATATTGCACAGTTTAAACTTTTCTTTTTTTTCTGACATGACCAAACAAAACAAGTATTATGTCTCAACAGCCATCTACAGAAATTCTAAATAAAAGATTGCCTACATAGTTTAGTAAAAACTATCAAATATTTTAAAATTTAAATACAGTAGGTATAAGCTTTGTTTCAAAAGTCAAAAATATCCCAGCAAACATTTATTCCAGTATATACACTCAATCAAAAGTAGCTTTTATAGCAACAATCATGGTTCTTTATCCATAGATTTTTCTAAATTTTTCTAAATGTTTCATGTAACAACTTTGGGAAAAAAACATAAGTTATCCTTACAGATTAGTATTTTCTATTCTCACTGAATTGAACAGAATAAAAACATATAATTAGGAAAATAATTATATTTTCTAATACTTCTTAACATATCTGAAATTACTATTATACTATAATTTATTTTAGATAAATTTTTAAAATGCTCATTAACTTATTGTGTGAGTTTTTTTCTTTTGGACTAATTTTGTGTTTTCTTAATTTGTTATTAAGAGAGCTTTATAAATACAAATGTTCATAATCAATCTACTTCTAAGTCTCTAGCCATTTTGCTTATGTCTTAGCCTCCCAAATAGTTATATACAGGGTATCTTCAAAAAATGTACACATACTTTAATAGCTAATATGAAGTAGTTTAAAAGCAATTTTGAAAATAACATGTATTTTGATAAACACTGCCTTTATACTTATTCAAATTATATGTGTAAATTTTGAGGGGACACTCTTTATGAAATATTACTAGGCTCTTTGTCATTTATGTTGAATTTGTTAATTTCATTCAACAAAAGATGTTGAATATAAAGGATATTATAAGAAAAGTCAACACATTATAATGCATAACATAATCCTATTATAAAATTATATTCAAGATATATTTACATGATTTTCAAGTTTTTGTTAAAAGTGACTTATTTGCTTATGCATCCAATTTTTTTTTCAAATCATCTATGATATACAGGTTTATCAAATTGGTTGAATTTTTAAATTTTAAATAAAAAGCTGGCATAATTTAAAAGATAGTTTTATTTAAAATATTTTTAAAATAATGTCACTTTTTCTAGTTAGTAGGAGCTAGTTATTAGTGGCTAAAATTTTCATTAAAAACAAAATGCTTTATCAGCTATAGTATTGATTTTAATATCCTGTTTGTTTTGCTAACTGTCTTAGTAGAATAAATTGGACTAGATGTAGCATTCAAACTAAAGGATAACATGACAAGGTTTGTAACATAGATCTAATTATGAAGTAGTTTAAAAGCAATTGTTAGTACCTGTATGAGTTAATATACCATATGTTAGCTCGGTTTCATATTTTTTTCTAAAGCTTAGAATTTTATCAAAATCAAACTTAAAACAGCACATTCTTAAATTTATTCCTAAAAATAAAAAAAAAGACTGCCCTAACCAGTTTGGCTAAATGGATAAAGCATCTGCCTGCGGACTGAGGGTCCCAGGTTCAATTCTGGTCAAGGGTATGTACCTTGGTTGCAGGCACATCCCAGGTGGTGGGGGGTTGGGGGTAAGATGTGCAGGAGGCAACTGATCCATGTTTCTCTCTCATCAATGTTTCTAACTCTCTATTCCTCTCCCTTCCTCTCTGTAAAAAAAAAATATATATTTTTTTTAAAAGACTAAGAAATAAGTGAAGTTGACATTTTGTTTTGTTGGTGTCTGCAGTAATAGATACTGTTGTTTAGAAAACCTGAATTATCTATGATAAATTCTACTAAGGCATTAATATGCCAAATATTTTAGAGTATGGAAAGATGGATGTGTCTCTCTGATTCTATTGTATTTTTGTTTCATATTCTAACTTTTATATTAAAAATTGTGTCAGAACATTGCAAAAATATAGGTAGAGTTTAATGGAGACAGATTTGAAAATTGTATCATGTCAATGATAAATTCCTGATTTTGATGATTTTGTTCATAAGTTCACACTATTATTTAGGGAAAAACACAATATTGTAATCTTACTCTCAAGTTGTTTGAAAGGAGAGAGGTTACTAAAGCAAGCATTAGAGTAATTACGAACGGTTGTTTTAATCTGGAAAAGTACCGAGAAGTTTCCTATAGTACTGTAACATTCTCCCTTATGGTATTGTGAAAGCTTCTAAATTATTCTTTATGCTTGAAATAATAAGCGCCCAAAAAGTTTTAAAAATATGGAGATAAAGAAAAACAGCCTAGTGAACTAGGGATTGTGCCTTTTTGGCAGGATAGTAACACCCAGTTTTATGTACTTTCCAAGCAGATTATTTGCAGTAACAAGGTTATCTATCTACTTTAAGACACACAGAACAATTACAGATTTATTAACAAGGTACAGATGAAAGCTTTTGAAGAGGAGTTACCAAATTAATATTTTAAAGTCCAAATTAATATTTTAAAGGCCAATGATAATAGATGATGCTAAACAGCTTAGGAAAATACCCATCTTTGTGTTTGCAATAAGAGGTATTAAAGCAGTACATTGTAGGTTGGTGTTTAAGAACAAATTGGAAATTATACTACCTGAGTTCTAATTTATGTTTTGGTTCTCAGAAGCCCTCTTCCCACAAGTAAGTTAACTAAAACTTCTTTCAATTTTCACATCTCTATAATATGTGCAATAAAACAAACAACAAAAACTATCTCTTTGATTATTATGAGGGTTAAGTGAGTAAGTATTTGTAAAATACTTACCAATGTAACTACAGATCCTACATGGTACTAGTAATTATTTTTGTATAACTTAAAAATCCACACATAAAAATACCTAAAATAAAGTATATGGTGATATAAATATTTGTCTTGTTTAATAAATTTAAGGAGGTGTGTGACTGGTTTAGGGGAGGATTAATAGAGAAGACCTACTTAAGGGGTATTGTAAAGGATAGGCATTTCATGATTGAGGTGGTCTAGGATAGCATTCCACATTAAATTATTTTCATAAAAATAGGTATCCAGCTGAAAACATGCTGAACAGATTCTCAAAATTGCAACAACATTAAAAGTTTTACCTTTGTTTTTTAAGCTATTAATATTTTAATCCTATCTTTCTTGTATTGTCTTCTCAAAAGATTCTTCTGCTCTTTATTTATGTATTTTTAAATTTCTTTATTGATTTAGGTGTCACATACATATCCCTATTCGCCCATCACTCCCTTCCGACCACATCACTCATGCCCTCACCCCCCCTGCTGTCTGTGTCCATTGGTTAGGCTTATATGCATGCATAAAGGTCCTTTGATTAATCTCTCCCTTTTACCCCCACTCCCCACCTTCCCTCTGGGCAATGGACCTAAATATATATTGTACTTTTCTTCTGCTCTTTAGATTTGTATTGATTTTCATTGTGAATACCAGGTTTTTAAAATAGAAGTCTCAAGATTAAAGCAGTCAGCAAGAAGACTCATTTAATGTTCAGAAGACCAGTGAAAGGTGGTTCCAATTTGAGATATAAACATTAGGCAGGAAAGATCCCAATAGTAAAATAAACAATAGAAAAGAGTTTGGCTGCAGGAACTACAAGGTATTAGAGAATAAATTAACATGCAACATAACCTCTATTAAGAATGCTATAAAAGTTTATTGACAAAAAAGGAAATTTGAATAAAAGGAGAGATATATCATGTCCCAGAATGAGAAATTGCATAATGCAAAAATGGCTAACTACTAGGTTTGGAGTATTTTAAGCCAACTGTCAAGGGATTTTATCTTTACGGTTCTCCAAAATTATTCCAAATATTATCTAAAAAAAGATGAAACCACTACTTATCCTGAACAAATAAGATAGTATTTTGAGTATCTCTATCAGATATAAATATTTAAATTCAACCAAAATTAAAACATGTAGTATTAAGGTGTGAGGAAACAGTATGCACATAGAAAGAAATAGATACTATCATTTATATTATTATAATTTAGTAAAAGTATAATTTAGGGGAAGTTACAAAGAGGTATTTGAATAAGAACAGCAACATTGAAAAAATGACTAGGCAAACACTTTGCATATATATAAATATATATTCTTGCCAAAACCGGTTTGGCTCAGTGGATAGAGTGTCAGCCTGAGGACTGAAGGGTCCCAGGTTTGATTCCAGTCAAGGGCATGTATCAATACATTGGTTGCGGGCACAGCTCCGGTGTGGGGTGTGCAGGAGGCAGCTGATCAATATTTCTCATGGATGTCTCTAACTCTATTCCTCTCCCTTCCTCTCTGTAAAGAATCAATAAAATATATATAAATATATATATATATATATATATATATATATATGTATTCTTTAAAGAATAAACCATAAGCAATATTAGAAAATAAAAATATTGCTAATCTGTAGAGATAATTAGTCTAAGGAAAAACAGTGTAGTATAATAGTATAGAAATAATAATTATAATTACACAATAATTTTACTTTGGTGCATATATCCAAAAATATACAGGTGACTGAGAAAATATACATATTTAATCCTATATAATAAAAAGCTGATATTCTAATTAGACCAGATAGCAGGACCACCTTCTAGAACGAACAGTAGGCAAGGGATGGGACCATGATGTAACCAGGGCTGCTGCGAGGGCTGAGCCCCTTGCACAGATTTCGTGTATCAGGCCTATAGTACTTTATAAAATATTAATCATAGCACAATTAAGTAAATAAGCAAAAATATGAACTCAGAAAAGAAAATGAACAATGGAGGAATATCATTCCATTGCCTATTAACTTAACCATACTTAAAAACTTAGAATAACAAATGTTGGTGGAATTTTATTGGAACTGTTACTCTCAAAAAGTTGTCATTGTAAGGTTAAAATATATCCATATCCCTTAACCTACTCTTCTCACTTTTGAGATCTTATTATAAAGAGTCTAAAATTTAGTAAAATGCATATTGTGATAATAGTCACTAATATCAGATATGACATTCTCAAATTATAAGAATGCTATAATGTAACAATAAGATTTATTCCTTTGAAAATACATGTAATCAGTCAAATGAGTTTCAAAAACAATAAATAATGTTTATAAGACACTAAGTGTTATAAGAAACTAAGTGTTATAATACTCAAGCTATTGTTTACATTTTAAATATTTATTTAAAGGATTATAGTATCCATGATTTCAAAATATTACAATAAAATTAATGCAATAAAAATTTAATCTATTCACATAATGTCATTCATTAGGATTTCTATTCATAACACAATTCAAACTATCTTCAGCTTGCATATAGAATTCTATCTAAGTACAACCTGAATTTGTCTTAAATACAAGCAGATTAGTTCAGTCATCAATTTATTATACTCATAAAGTGAAAGACCATAATGGTACAACTCAGGACATTTAAGTCAATGTCAGTAAATGAATGAATTAATAAAAGAACTGATATATCAATCATAAAGGTAAAGAGAAAAGTAATAACCAAATTAATAATCCAGTTCAAGTATTCATCTTTAGAGATGAAATAAAATAATTATTGATGCTGGATTGAATCCAGACACTTTTTAAATTTGACAATTTTATTAGCATATAAAATCAGTCATTATTTACTGTAAACAAAGTCTATGAAACTTCTCAATTTCAATGCAGACACTGTAAGTATGCATGTCTGTTGGACAACCTTGAGATCTGCATTAGCTAATTAATTCTTAGTTTAGCCAGTTCTTTTCTGGAATAATCATCAAGATATACAATGTTATGTATCAACCCAGAAAGAACAAACGTATTTTAAAATTATGGAAATAGAATTGTATTAAGGCATAGAGATTGTAATCACCTTATCTATACTGAGAAAACATGGAATCTTATTAGCTAACTAGAGGCCTGTTACACAAAAATTCATGCACTGGAGGGGGCCTGCCCCCTCTCACAGACTGGGAGCCCTTAGGGGTGGGAAGTAACTCAATCAGGGAAAGGCAATGCCCCCATCATACCTCTGCTGCTGCCACTGCAGGCAGTGCAAGCCTTGGCCGCTCCTCATTATCTGAGCCTCAGGCCGCCCTGGGCAGTTGGGAAGCTAAGCTGCCATATGATGCTTGCCTGTGCCTCTGGCTGGTCCTGGGAAGCTGGGGGGCTGAGGGAACTGGGAAACTCTGGAGGCAGGCATGTGGCAAGGCCAGGTCCACCTGCTGCCCCAGCAGGGCTGGAGGGACTGGGTACTACCATCTTGTGGCTGTGGGCACTGCCATGTTGGTGGGCAGGGCAGTCAATTAGCGTTTTCCCTCCTTATTGGCTGTGGGTGCCACCATCTTTATGATGGACGACATGAGGATCAATTAGTGTATTCCCTCTTTATAAAATAGGATATTAAATATCCTATATAATAAAGAGCTAATATGCAAATGGTCATCACACCCTCACACCATCACGCAGTAACAGCTCAGACACTCAACATTGGCAAGAGAGGAATGGGGACCAGCCAGGCGTAAATTAGCTCATGAGAGAGGAATGGGGACCAGCCAGGCTACAGCCTGGGTAAAGCCACCTACCCATGGTCCCCTGTAGCTGTGGCCAGCCTGGGTCCTGGGTGCCTGCAGCTGGCCAGAGGGAGGAAATCCTGGGTCCACGGTGTGGGGAGAGGCAGAGGCAGTTAGGGGTGATCAGGCCAGCAGAGAAGCAGTTAAGGGCAGGTAGGCAAAGGTGGTTAGGGGCCATCAGGCAGGCAGGCAGAGGGGTTATGGGTGATCAGGTAGGCAGGTGAGCAGTTAGGAGCCAGTGGTCATGGATTGTAAGAGGCAATCAGACATCCACCAAGGGGTCCTAGATTGGAGAAGGTGCAGGCTGGGCTAAGGAACCACCCTCATGCAGGAATTTCATGCACTGGGCCTCAGTATTTTAATACAGGAGGAAAAAAGGAAGCCAAATTATAAAGCTCAGAGTATTATACTATTAAAGCCAGACTAAATCATTTATATAATTTTGCCTAATTTTTCTAATATTTATTGATAATTTCAGGATTCACAAGTACACTTTCACTGTTTTACAGTAGATCATATCCTAATATATAAAAAGCCAGGGACTGTCATGAATGAAACAACCAGTTGGATGACCAAACAACAGGCTGTGTGGGGTAACCAGATATTTTTATTCTAAAGTAACCATATTTACCAGGATTTTATTGAACTAATTTTTACTCATTCAGAAATGAGTTTCTTTAATATATGACAAAAACAATGTGGGATCACTTAAATCATCTGGCTGAAAAAAATTTAAGATTAGTCTTTTTTTTTTAATTGATATGATTTGAAGTTAATGATTAGATTTTATTCTTAGATGCTCCAGAGATTCTTGTAAAACAATTGATTACAATTAGTTAAAAAACACATCTGAAATTAGGGATTGACCTATAATTTTCTTTCTTTGTAGTGTCTTCATCTGGTCTTGGAATTAGGATAATGCTGGACTCATAAAATGAGCTTGAGTATCAATTCTCCTCTTGATAGTTTTGGAATAGTTTGAGAAGGACAAAGATTTCTACTTTCACTAGTCTTATTCAACATAGTATTTGAAGTCTTAGCCACAAGTATCAGATAAGTAGAAGAAATAAAAGGCATCTAAATTGGAAAGGAATAAATTGTACTGTCATCATTTGAAGTTATAATAAAGGGAACCCTGAAGATCCCACCACAAACTACTAAAACTGATCAATGAATTCAGTAAAATAGAGAGATGCAGTATTTTAATACAGATGCAAAATAATTATCCAGAGATCAGCTACATAGTTATTATATATACCAATAGTGAACTATTAAGGGAAACAATCCAATCCCATTTGGATAAAAGATAAAATATCTAGGAGTAAATGTAACAAAGGAAGTAAAAGACATTTAATTAGAAAATTATGACACAGAAGAAAGAAATTAAAGTTACAAATAAGAGGAAGCATATATCATGTTCATGGATAGTAAGAATTAACATTCTTGAAGCAATCTATAGATTCAATGAAATTCCTATAAAAATACCAGTGGCATATTTTACAGAACTATAACAATATTCCAAAAACTCATATGGTCCCACAAAAGATCCCAAATAGCCAAAGAAATCTTGAGAAATTAAAAAAAAAAAAACTTGGAGGAATCACTCTGATATCAAACCATAAGGCCATTGTAATAGAAACAGCAAAACAGCATGGTACTGGCTTAATAACTGACATATAAATCAATAGAAGAGAATAGAAAGCCCAGAAATAAATCCATATTGTTTTGGTCCATTAGCATTTGAAAAAGGTAGCAAATATTTAGAATATATAAACTATTCAATATGTGGTGTTGGTAAAATTGGATATATGTTTAAGAAAGTGAAACTAGACCACCTAGTTTTATATACAAGAATAAACTCAAAATAGGCCAAAGACTTAAAATGTTAAGCTTGAAACCATAAAAATCCTAGAACAAAACATAGGCAGTAAAATATGGGACATATTTATAGCAATATTTTTTTTCCTGGTATATCTCCTCAGGCAAGAAAAGACAAAGAAAAAAAATAAACGAAGTTTTTACACAGCACAGAAAACCAACAAAATTAAAAACAAAAAACAAAAAAAAAACCCTATGTTTGTAGAACATATTTGCCAATGTTACAATTTATCAGATTAAAGTCAGGTTAATATCAAAAATTTATATAAAGAACTTACAAAATACATCATAAAAATAAATCCAATTAGAAAATTAGCAAAGAATGTAAATTGACACTTCTCCAGAGAGGACATACAGATGGCCAAACAAACATATGAAAATAATCAGCAGAAAAAAGCAAAATTTAAAACCATTATGAGATATCACCTCACACTTGTCAGAATGGCTCTCATCAATAAACAAAAAAAAAACAAAAACAAGTGATGGTGAGGATGTGGAGAAAAGGAAACTTTCTTGCACTGCTGGTGGGAACCCACATTGGTGCAGCCATTGTAGAAAGCAACATGGAATTACTGGTAGGTTAGAGGAGATCAAATGGGGAAAATGGGGACAGATATCATACTTTCAACAGTAAATATTTAAAAAAAAAAAAAAAAAAAAAAAAAAAAGAAAGAAAGAAAGAAAGAAAGAAAGAAAGAAAGCCTGTTTGTCCCAAACTTCCCTCCTATGCCGGCAACTGTCCTCTCTTGCAGACCTGGTACCTCCCAACTACCCTCCCCTGCTGGCCATCTTGTGGTGGCCATCTTGTGTCCACATTGGGTCAACTATTGTGTGTTGGAGTGATGGTCAATCTGCATATTACTCTTTTATTAGATAGGATAGAGGCCTGGTGCTTGAGTAGGGGTCAGCTGGTTTGCCCTGATGGGTCTTCCTAATCAGGGTGACGGTTCCCTTGAGGTGTGGAGTGGCTTGAGCAAGGGGCCTGTGGTGGTTTGCAGGCCAGCCACAACCCCTGGCGATCCAAGCAGAGGCCTTGGTATCTGAAATTTATTTACCTTCTACAATTGAAACTTTGTAGCCTGGAGCAGAGCTAAGCCTCCTGCTCTCCGTGGAAGGCAGCCATTTCTGTTTGGATTTGTTTACCTTCTATAATTGAAACTTTGTAGCCTTGAGTGGAGGCTTAGACCAGCAAGGGCAGGTGTTAAGCTTGGCTTCTTATGGAAACCCAAGCCTCTCTCCTGCTCTCTGTGGCCACAGCCATCTTAGTTGGGTTTATTTGCATACTCAGTCTGATTGGTGGGCATGGCTGGTGGGTGTAGTGGAGTGAGGGTTAATTTGCACATTATTCTTTTATTAGGTAGGATTTATTGAAAACATACAATAACCAGCATAGTACTATGTACTAGGTTCAGAGCACAGAGCAGTTAAGGTTTTGTCACTTGTACATTTGTTTGAAACATTTCTTCTACTATAAAACTTAAAAGTCAGGATTTTTGGAATTGATAAACAAACTTGGCAGAGTGTGTTCAAGGTGGATTGGGCCTAAACGGGCAGTCAGTCATCCCTTGAGGGATCCCAGATTGGGCTGAAGTACAACCCTCCCCTGCCCCTGTGCACAAATTTTGTGCACTGGGCCTCTAGTATTTAATAAAAATGAATAGACTTCAAAAATTAGCATCTTTTGTGGCTGACACATGTAATTTCACTGGTAACATGTTAAAAATACATATGTGTATATTTCCCAAAAATAGTATATTTATCTCTATATAAACTGCTTCTTTTAGTTATCATAAAATGTCCATCTCCACATTTTTCATCATTTTGTACAATATACAAAATACTATGTTATGGAAAACTTTTTCAAGTCCAGTGTGATTTAGGGTTCCGGTTCAGGGTTCAGGGTTCAGGTTCTGGAGAAGGGCTGCATGCAAATTAAATAGAGACTAGGAGAAATTTTAAAAAATCTGGTGATATGGGGGGCCAGGCAGAAACCCACCTCTAGTGGGAGGACTGCTACTAGACTCTAGCCTTGCTATCCCTTTTATTGAGACTATGGGATACACCCATTACCCTTAAGCATGTTTGGGACACAACCATAGCCCTTTAGGCAAATAATAAGAGAATTGTCATATTAGTAAGGATTTACAAGATTACAAGATGGGGAAGTTGCCTCATTTACCTTTGTCTCAATTAGATAGGGAGTGCCTGGCTCTGACCTTTCAGAGCTTCAAGGTTGACCAGCCTTCTAAATCTTTCTATTAGTGAGACAATGATTGGTTTCCAGCACTATATGAATATAACATGTACAATATGAAATATACTAAGAATATGTACACCTATTCTCAGCATATAGATATAATAATGAGAATTTTTATATATACATTATTTACTATTTTCATGTGAAGACAATATTTTTCAAGGTCTCAATGTTGCTATGATATAAAGTATAAATCCCTCCACTTATCCTTTAAATCCGTCTAACACATTTTTATGGATTTGTATCATATCCACTGAGAGGGCAGGGCGGGGCAAGGATGAGCTCCCGACTCCACTGCGGGGCAGGGCGGAGTTATCCCTAGCCCTCACCCAACCAATCAGGGTTAGCCGAGGCAGTGACATCACCACCGACCAGTGTAAAACCCCTGGACTGGGTAAAATTCGCTCTCTCTTTCGCCATGCTGCCTGGGTAAAATTCGCTCTCTCTTCCGCCATGCTGCCGGCGTGAGTGAGACAGAGCCCATGCTAGCATGGAAAAGGCTCTTTTGTTTATTGCATCGGACTCGGCTCCCTGGTGGTCCTTGGGGATCACGAAGTCTGGGCATAACATATGGGGGCTCATCTGGGATCCCCAGCCAGGACCATGAGGGACCCCGATCCAGAGAGCCTGACTGGCCGCGGTAGGTGTTTGTGTGTCTGTGTCCTTGTGTGCGCGCTCTGGAGGGACGTAAAACCCCTCATGGAATTGGTGCCCGAATATGCCTGTTTGGACGCACCATGAAGGCCACGGGCAGGAGGTCAGAAGACGTTCTGAACTCCCGGGAGGGCCCTAGAGGGACCCTCATGTAGAGAAAGGAATGGAAGCTTCTCCCAGGATGAGGTGAGTGGTGTGAGCCGTTGCCTCACTTGCGGAAAGTGAGCCTTTCCCAGGTCTGAGTTTGGTATCTGCGGGCAACATGGTGCCCCAGGATGGAATTGGCGAAGTGTGGCCGGCGTGATGGTGCGGGGCACCCTGGCAGCGTTGGGTAGGAGGGGGGGCTTCTGAGGGGCTCAGTCTGTGCTTTGGAGCGTGGCTGGGCAGTGGTGGCCTCACTTGGGGAGCAGGCACCTGGGTTAATTTGCTGGATGCCTGGAGAAGGGGAGGCGGAGCAGGGAAGCCACTGGGGAGACCTGCACTTCCTCCTCTTGGGGCTGCCTGAGTAGTGTGGCTGGGGCAGAGGTGGTGGCAGCGGCAGCAGCAGCCTTGCTCTGGGGGCCTGGGTCCAGGGCAGGGCCTGGGCTGGCATGGAGGCATCGGGTAAGGGAGAAGAGCTCAAGGGCGAATCTCTGTGCTCAGTAAAGGGAAAAGGCCAGTTCAAAACGAGTGCGCATAATTTTGGGCTGTGCTTAAAACTCTTTTCTGCATACAGAATAAGTTTAAAGAATGGTGGAGATTGACTGGGAGATAAATCAAATTAGGTTGAAGTATACCCCACTAGAATGGAAACAACCTCTATAGTAGTCAAGAGATTACTCCAGGAGATTATACCTAGATTTGGGCTGCCAGTATCAGATAACAGCCCCACCTTGGTAGCTAAGGTATCTCAGAGTATAGCTCTAGCCTTAGGACAGGTAAGTGAGACTCTGGAAAAGGAGTTTAACTAAATGTGTCCTAGAATCGGTGAAAATTGGACCAACCCCCTGTCCTTTGCCCTCTTGAGGTGTACCCCTTACTGGGACAAGTTTCCCCTTTCTTTGGAGGGGATCATGTATGGTAACCATTCCCTTGTTCAAGTCCTTACAGGCTCTGCAGTTTGCTTGTTCCAGATGCACTGCCAGTGCCCACCGCAGACCCTGTATCCCCAGAACTCAATGTGGGTAAAGAAATTCACTGCCCAAGGACTCAAAGGGACGCTGCACAGTTATCATGAGCACGCCCACTGCTGTTGAAGTAGATGGTACCCAGACCTGACTACATGACTCCCAGCTCCTGCATGACCTGGATCCTGGCAACTACAGGCCAGAAGGAGAACTAATGCCTGCAGGAGGGGAAATGGACTTCAGTGAGGACAATACTGATGGGAACTGTGGTACTAAGGGTCTTGGTAACTGTATTTGTTGTTTATGCTGAAAGGAAGTAGGCTGAGTCAATGATTTGACAAGGCACATTAGACAAGGGGGGAATGAGAGGTAAGGGTGGGGTGAAGATGAGCTCCTGACTCCACTGCGGGGCAGGGCGGAGTTATCCCTAGCCCTCACCCAACCAATCAGGGTTAGCCGAGGCAGTGACATCACCACCGACCAGAGTAAAACCCCTGGACTGGGCGAAATTCGCTCTCTCTTCTGCCATGCTGCCTGGGTAAAATTCGCTCTCTCTTCCGCCATGCTGCCGGCGAGAGTGGGACAGAGCCCACGCTAGCATGGAAAAGGCTCTTTTGTTTATTGCATCAGACTCGGCTTCCTGGTGGTCCTTGGGGATCACGAAGTCTGGGCGTAACACCACTTATATAAGCTTTTGAAAAAGTGTGTCCAAAATTCTCCTCATTTGGTATTTCCAGGTTAGTGTGGGTCCCAGGAGACACTTAGTGAATAATGTAAAACATTGAAGTACAGCTGCAAACGTTTATGTCTGCTGTTATTTACTGCTATTCTGGCTGGTACAGAACAGCAGATGGATCCATGAGTCTTCTTGCAGCTTCTTCAATAACTAATCCACTTGAATGTTAAACTTCTTAACATAGAATGTGAGCTTCACCAACAGAACCACCTAGCATATATGTTGGAGTCTTGGAGGAATTGAAACATCAACTCAGTTTGCAGTCCATTCCCTTTGATTCAGAATTAACCTTGCTATGTCCAGAGTATTCTCTCTCTTCCTACTTCATTTGTATCATCCCTTTTCTATTGCTTATCCTGAAGACTGCTAGTTCTAACAGTGGACTCATACACAGAGACTATTTAACCAGTTTCCAAATTAGTTAGGATTAATTCCTAGTGGTGTGGTTTGATTGAATGCTGAAAGATACACTGAGTTATTGCACTTTATTCCTTTAGGTATAAGGTCTATTCCAGTGAAACCAGGTTATAAATTTATCATATTTTAATTTGCCTTTGTAACTCTGCTGCTTACAGGCCAGTCTGTTTGCAGGTAATCAAATTATTCTGCTTCATGTGAAGAAATTCACATTGTTTTTAAGAATAATGTACACCTCCTCCTTGAAATGATAACTGCATTATAAACCTGACATTCAGCTTAAACTATTTGAGATTTGAGTATATGCTACTTTATACAGTCCCTCTTGTCTTTGAAATGTGGTAAAAAGATAGATAAACCACCACACCGTTTATAATTATTTTATTTCTGAAACACTATTGGACACATAGTCTGTAAGTTAATCACACTCTTTTGAGTATTAACGCATAAAACAAGAATATCTACACCAGAAATAAATTCCATTTTCTATTCCAGAAAACAATAAAAACAACACAGGAATATCCATATAGGAAAGACCCAGGCATCAGAATCTGGGAGGAATAAAAATGAAAGGTGATCTTCAAATTATTGTAGAAAATATAAAATTTGAAGAAAAACACATTAGGTTTCTCTTTAGAAAAAATCTGATTGTAAAATTCTATTATAAAAAATATGTCCAGCTGGTGGTAGTTTTTAGAAATTAATTCAAGGAATTTAAAGTGTTATCCAGCTGTTCTCTTTGCCACTGGATATATCACTGTCTATAGGCAAAGAACTGTGAAAAAATAAACATTCATGTATAAAATATAAAATGGAAACCCATTTTATATAGTCTAACAATATTTATTAATACTAAATACTAAAGTTTAATAAAAATAGTTTTACTATTCCCTAAATTTACTATTAATAATATAATTCCTATTAATTCAGCCAGGCCTTTTTTCTTAACAAAACAAAATGAACAAACAAACAAAACTAAACACATTTCTACATGTTGGTCAATCATTTAGAGAGTAAGAAACATTCTCAGACAGGCTTATGTGTATAATCAATTACAGAGTTCTGTGAAAATATCTGATATGTATTTATTAGGTTGTCGTTGATTGATGAAAGGTAACAACATACAATAATAGCTATGTCTTAGAGCAAATACAAAAGATAAAGATATAGTCAGAATTCAGCAGGTGGAAAATAAAGATTTTAAAATAGAAATTTAGAATTTATATATGAGCTAAAGCAAAATAAATAAATGTAATGTCCTTGGCACTTACATTTTTATGCCTAAAGTCTCTCAACTACTCATATACTTATTTTCTATTTTAGGTGCTGAATTCAGATTTATGTTGTTGGACTGATTAAGTGGAGTCATTCTTCTCTTTCCAATCACATGGCTGACAGTTCACCAATAGCTTATTCGTTAATTAATGTTTTCTTTTTTTAATCTTCAAAGTCACTCACTTCCATAGATCAGAGTAGAAATTAAATACTTTTCTCCATAAAGTAAAATCGGTGGCAAAATGAAACTTAAAACAGATTAATAAATGACTCACATGTTGGTTTTAGGGTTTAAGTCTACTTATGGTAAATACCTAAAAGAGATTAAAAGCTTGAAAGGAAACAAATTAGAAGAATGTAAAAAGGAATAAAAAGAGGTTTTAAAAATATAGTGTTGAAAGATAAAAATAAACTAAAACAATCATCAGATGTAATCATATCATCCCTGGACCATTGCAAACACCTCCCAACTGATCTAAAATTACTTTTGCCTTTTAAAATCAATGATGCCACTCTCCTGCTTAAAAATCATCCAATGGCTTACCTTTTCTCATGGGATACATTCCAAAATCCTTAGTGTGATAGTTAAGTCCTTGATGATCTAGGTAGGCGCTATCTTATTTCTCTTCCTTCAGTGATAATCTATTCTTATGATTATTAAATTTCTTCCCATTTTAGGGCACTCACAGAGGATTTCCTTCTGCTATGAAACTTTCCTACCACCTTCCTTCTCTTCTGCCTATGTAGAAAATGTATTTATTAGCTCCAGCTTAAAACTTACCTCAGAGGAATTCTCCTGGACTTCTCAGATTTTGTTAGAACCCTACTTATATGCCCTCAAGTCAGGTTGTATTTTTTCCTAAAGCAATGATTTCTTTCCTACTATAATAGTAAAAATATGCTATTTTTACTGATATCTTTCCAAGATTTAATATAAAGCAGGAAACATAGAATGTAATCAATTCAAAAATACACTACCTAAACACTATTTGATACATTGTAAAACTTATGATTCTACTTTAAGTTAAAATAAAAAAATCTCTATAAATAGATCATCAAATATTATTCATTTGAAGCCATTACTAATCACTGGTAGGTCCCTATGTAAAACTCTTATTTTATATATTATCTTGGTTAGAATCCTTTATAATAAAAGAGTAATATACACTCCACAGTTATATAGGCAAACACACAAAAAATATAGATTTTTAAACTTTAAAAAGTGTAAGAAATATATGTAAATCATTTGAGAAGAAATAGATGTAATTGTGGCTGATCCTGTCTAATGAAAGAACAATATGCAAATTTATTATACCTCTGCTACAGCCACAAACCACACCCACAAGCCAAGCCCACCTTCTAATCGGGAGCAAATGTACAAATAAACCCAACCAAAATGGCTGCAGCCACAGAGAGCAGGAGGGAGGTTTGGGTTTCCCTGGCAATGGAGGAAGCCAAGCTTTCCTCCTGCCCTTGCTGGCCTAGGCCTCTACTCAAGGGTACAAAGTTTCAATTATAAAAGCTAAATAAATTCCTACAAAAATGGCACAGCCACAGAGCTGGAAGAGCAGGAGGCTAGGGTTGCCCCTGGAGATGGAGGAAGCCAACCAAGCTTCTGCAGCCCTGGCTGGCCTCGGCTTCCATTCCATGCTACTAAGTTTCAATTATAGAAGGTAAATAAATCCCAACAGAAATGGCTGCTGCCATGGAGTGAGCAGAAGGCTTGGCTCCGCTCCAGACTACAAAGTTTCAATTGTAGAAGATAAATAAATTCCAGATACCAGTGCCTCCACTTGAGTTGCTGGGAGGCATGGCCGGCCTGCAAACCACCACAGGCCCCTCAACCAGGCTGCCCCATTTCCCAAGGGAACCCCCAACCTGATCCAGACACCCTTCAGGGAAAACCAGTTAAACCCCAACCATGCTCTAGGCCTCTATCCCTATCTAATAAAATAGTATTATGCAATTGACCATCACTCCAAAACACAAGATGGCTGCCTCCATGTGGTCAAAGATCCTGCACCCATGTGGATATAAGATGGCCACCACAAGATGGCCAGCAGGGGAGGACAGTTGGGAGGGTCTAGGCCTGCAAGGGAGGGCAGTTAGGGGTGACCAGGTCTGTTGGGGAGGGCAGTTAGGGGCAAACAGGCTGGCAGAGGAGCAGTTAGGCATCAATTAGGCTGCAGGGGAGTGGATAGACGGTGATCAGACTGGCAGGCAGAGGTGGTTAGGTGCAATCAGGAAGACAGGCAGGCGAGCAGTTGGAAGCCAGCAGTCCTGGATTGTGACAGGAATATCTGACTGCCCGTTTAGGCCCGATCCCACCACTGGAATTGGGCCTAAACTGGGCAGTCAGATATCCCTCTAGGGATCCCAGATTGGAGAGGGTGTACGCTGGGCTGAAGTACACCCCCCCCCATAGTGCATGAATTTTGTGCACTGGGACTCTAGTAGTATAATTATCACTTACAGCTAGAATGAAGTTTATAAGATAAAAGTACTAAAAGTAACTGTAACTGCAATAATTTGTTAAGAGATACAAAAGTTAAAATTTAATATAAAAAAATAAAACACGGGGAGAATAAAAATGTAGAGCATTAGAAGGTATTCAAAGTTAAGTTGTTATCAACTTTATAGTAGATTGGTACAAATAAAGTTGTTATATGCAAGCCTCATGGTAACAACAAAACAAAAACCTATAGTAGATACATTAAATAAAAAGAAATAAATCTAAGCCTATCACTAAAGAAAGTCATCAATCTACAAGGTAAGAGAAAAAGCAAAGAATAAAGAGAAAAACTACAAAACATTCAAAAAATTTATCAACTGACAATAAGTACATATCAATAATTATTTTTTAATGTAAGTGGACTAACATTTTGCTCTAAAAGAATATAGAATGGTTTAACAAATTAGAAAGAACAACAAGCAAACAAACACAAGAAAAAAATAAGACCCATGTATATGAAGCCTATAAGAGCTTCTCTTCAGGTATAAGAACACACAGACTAAAAGTGAAGGAGTTGAAAACAATATTCCATACAATTAGAAACTAAAGGAAAGTAAGGTAGCTATACCTACAGCTTACAAAGTATACTTTATTTTTTAATTATTATTATTGATTTTTACAGAGAGAAGAAGGGAAAGGGAGAAAGAAAACACAATATGGATGTGAGAAGAAAACATCAGTGGGCCGCCTCCTGCATGCCACCTACTGGGTTCCCATCGATCCTGGGAACCTGGCATATGCTCTGACAGGGAATTGAATCAAAAACCTTTCAGTCTATAGGACAATGCCCCACCAACTGAGACACACTGGCCAGGGAACAAAATAGACTTTAAAACAAAGACTGAAATAAGAGATAAAAAGGGTCAGTACATAAGTCAGATCTTTCCAATTATTTAAATTAACACAATCCTATATAATAAAAGGCTAATATGCAAATTGACTGAACAGCAGAACCACTGGTCACTATGATATGCACTGACCACCATGGGGCAGACACTCAATGCAGGAGCTGCCCCCTGGTGGTCAATGTGCTCCCACTGGGAGAGCACCGCTCAGTCAGAAGCTGGGCTCATGGCTGGCAAGCACAATAGTGGGCTCATGGCTGGCAAGCACAATAGTTGCAGCACTAAGGACCCCTGGGCAGACATCCCCCAAGGGGTCCTGGACTGTGAGAGAGCACAGGCCTGGATGAGAAACCCCCGCCCCCTAATGCACAAATGTCGTGCACAGGGCCTCTAGTAAATGAGTTAGGTTATCTAAATTTCCATTTCCATCTTATAACATAAACTTATGACTAATTTTGTTTTCTGCCCATGATAGTATAAATCTTTGCCTCTAGAATTTGATGAATTTGTCTCTAAAATACAAAGCACTGCTAAATATCGCCCCATTGCCACACACAAAACGTCTCCCTTCCACCTTCAACTAAGCAATAATTACCTCAGAGAAACTGTAACACTGTTTTGCTTCTGCCTCTTTTTTTTTTTTCCCCTCTACATTTCATCCAAAATTTTACTTTTGGTACTATTAGTTTCTTTCCCTAAGGTTATGTTATTTAATTCATTAAAATCTAAAAACCAACAATATAGAATGTAAGATTCAAATTTTAGTACTACCTTAAGAGCATGGAGAAAGTCTTTATGAAGTTTCCGTAGGAACAAAAGGTTATCTTTTGTGTGGAATTGGGTTCACTGGATGTCTGCTCTCAGAAATGTTAGCGAAGTCATTTTCTCTGTAAAATAGTTTGGGCCCCAGTTTATTTCCTGAGGATGACATAGTCCATTATACATATTTTGGGGAATGTTCTCATTAGACTTTCCTCTCACTAGCTTCTAGCCTGAACTATGCGGTAAGGCTTATGCCTGCCTGAGATCACAAGGCTTTTTCTTTGGCCTCAGGTAAATATGAGATGGGTTATAGCTGAGAAACCCAGAAGAAGTGCAAAGAAAGGATTTTCCTCCCTCTTGTATTAAGAGCTATATAAATATATACTCACAAACCACATACACACTATATTTAGTTTTTCCCCCCATGTGCTTTCTCTCTCATCTATTTTTGAGGGTTTCCAGAAATATAGGAATGAAATAGGCAATTGTGATTTGTTGTGTTTTGTTGAAAGCTTGTCATACTACTTTCAATCACATGCACTTTCCTTCAACTTCTAGTACTCAGAGAATAAATTCATATTGTAGCCCCAGCCCCAGTGAAAACTGGTCTAACCCACTGCAATGTTTCTCTGGTTCTGGGGGTGGTTATTTAAAAGCTAAAGTGGTTCCAGTGCATTAATCTCTATTTTTTTTTCATTTTAATAGCACTCAATACATCAGAGATTAGTTTGACTTCCCCATAATTGTTGGTTAATTTATATTTGACTTTCTTAAAGTTTCATACCCTTCTAAAATTAAAGAATGAATCCTGTTAACCTGTTAGTCAATGAAACTGAAAACAGTTATACTGTGTGTTTTTTTTTCAATTTATCATGGACTCTGTCATTGACTCTGTTTTTAAAAACAATATTAGTATTAGTAGTCTCTATTTAATCTCACAGTCAAATATGCAGTATCCTCAGAAATCTCTCAGTAGTCTTATAAAATAGGTTAAAGCAATTGCAATCAATTTGTTTATTTTCCAAATGATAAAATGTCTTGAGGAGTTTGGTTCCTGGTTGAAAACCTGTATGGGTTTTCTCAGATCTAATATACTAGGTAATTACTAAGGCTTTATGTGACAGGCCTCTCTGAGGAAAGCTGCTCTCCCCCCACCAGGCTGGGTCCACAGCCTGAAGTCTGGGTACACTCAAGTGATTTAACTGAGAGGGACAAGCAAAGCAAGAGATGCGCCGGATTCCTAACTTAATGAAATTTAAATGAGCCAAGTATTTCAACCCTTTAAATGGGGGAGGGGAACTGGAGAGGAGGGAAGAGGTAACAGGTATTATAGTTAAAATAAGTTTTATTTTATAATACAATTTATGCTCTGTTTCAGGAACAGTAGTTTCCTCTATAGACTGGTCAAAAAAGTGAAAACATTTGTCTCTTGAGTAGAAAATTTGAATGCAACTTAATATGACTTTTCAACATTAGAAAATGTGTAGCTCAGGGTCTATGGAAAGAAAAATCCTGAAGCAAAAACCCCTGTGGTACTTATATTTAATTTGGCATTTTCCACCTGGTTTGGTAAAATTATTACCTACCCTAAGATATGGTTCATCAGCTTCTGCAAGTCTCCAAGTGCTTTTTAAAAAGTTGTTTTAAAAATTATTGTAATTTTACAGAGTGTCTCCTGTGGTTACTTGGCTTGGAAATCCAGAGGCAGGTGTTTTACTGGATCCGTCTTTCAAACATACATAATGCCGTCCAACTTTTTCCATGGCTCATTATCGCATGGCTTAAAGACACTGATTTTTCCTTTACTCAACTCAGAGTATGTATCATTTTGTTTATAATTTGTACTCCTTAGTTTATATCTACTACTGTCATAGGTCGCTTCTTTCATGACTGGTCTTTGTGATGATATGCATCTCATGGGGAGTCAACCTTTTTCGTAGCCACTAGAGCAGGGGTGGGGAACACACAGTTCTTGGGCAATATAAGGCCTGAGAAGTAATTTGGTCTGACCCTGCCCAGGCATTAGGCAGGAGTTAGTTAAATGTTGACTAAATATAGCAGACTAATTTTTTAAAACATATTTTTTTATTGATTTCGGAGAAGAAGGGAGAGGGAAAGAGAGAAACATCAATGATGAGAGTGAACCACTGATCAGCTGCCTCCTACACACCCCCTTCTGGGAATTGAGCATGCAGCCTGGGCATGTGCCCTTGACTGTAATCAAACCTGGGACCCTTCAGTCCATAGGCCAAAGCTCTGTCCACTGAACCAAACCATCTAAGGCCAGGCTAATTTTTAAGTTGATATTTTTATATGGTCGGAGAATGATATTATAAATATCCAAATGGCCCTTGGCAGAAAAAAAGTTCTTCACCCCTTCACTAGAGAAAGAATCGGTTACAGCTATGAGGAAACACAGTGCTCAGAGATTCTGATTGGTAGTGGCTTATAAAATGAAAGAGAACAACTTAAAAATAAAGTTTCAAATAAAGCATTTTAATAATATAATTTAATAAAAATATTTTTCTCTTTCAGGTAAACTAAAAAAAAAAATTCATAGAGTTGCTCTCTCTCTCTCTCTCTCTTTCATATCTTTCTTTATATAAACTAGAGGCCCGATGCACAAAGATTCATGCGCCGGCATGCAATAGGCTCTCTCCTGCAGCCTGTGCAGTCGCGGTGGTGGTGGCAAGCCCTGCATGCTCTGACATTGCTTCTTCCTCACCCTCCTTCTCCGGAGAGTTCCTCTGTGCAGTGCTGGCGCTCCCTGGGAGGTGCAGAGGGGAAGAGGTGGGGAAAGCAAGGCAGGGAGAGGTTAGTATATTTCACTTTCCCATTGTGAAAGTGAGAAGCAACTGGCCGCCTTCCTCATCCTCTTCCTCCTTCGCCCTCTGCCTCCTACCCTCATGCCCATTGCCCTTCAACGCATGATTTGGTGAGATAGGGAGAAGGGAGATCTGATAATTTGGGTTACTGTATAGGTGGCCTCTTTCATCTATTCAAAACAAATTTAAGCCGCCTGCCCCTACACACTGCCACCATTGCCCCTTGGCTGGCCCGGGGCTTCCGGGGCATACTAACTGTGCACGGAGTGAGCTTCTGCATGTGTCCGTGCCTGCAGGGCTGTTCCAATGCTAGGGTTTTACCAAAGCAGCTGGACAGGGGTGGGGTAAAGGGAGATGCCAGATACCAGGAGCTACGACCTCAGGGACCAGAGAATTGCCTCTAAAACTGGGGGCTGGGCCACAGGGAGGCTGCAAGGACAGTTGACAGGTGTGGAGCACAGCAGGGAGGCCCTGAGGAGGCATGCAGCCCAGAGGCCCAGAGCGGATGGCATGGCAGACAGGGCTGCCTCAATCTTTGTTGGGTTAATTTGCATACTCACTCCTGATTGGCTGTGGGTATTATAATGGTCAATTTATATATTTATCTTTTATTAATTATATATATATATATATATATATATATATATATATATATATATATATATATATATATATATATATAATGAATACTAATTAACTAGAGAGCCAAACGATGTTCCACTCATCCTTCTGGATGGCCTTGGATGACCTTTTGGATGAAGCTGGGGCTGTGAGGACTGAACCCCTTGCACCAATTTTGTGCATCGGGCTTCTCTCTCTCTCTCTCTCTCTCTCTCTCTCTCTCTCTCTCTCTCTATATATATATATATATATATATATATATATATAGTTTTTTTCAGATTTTACAAAATAATATTTACTTATCTCCCATAAGACAAAGAGTAGTGATAAGGCCTATAAAAAAATATGATTTTCTTACTCTATATAAACTTTAGTTAAAATTGCATAAGTACATTAATCATCCATTTCCTTTTAATTCTTAAAACTCTCTCCAGTTCTTTGGAATTAATATTGTATATCATCCCTGCACCTTATTCCATCTCTTTCAAAATTATATTCTATGGCAATATCTATTTTTATATAAAATAATTGTGATTTTGTTCTTATAGCTTTACTTGTAACCTGTTGTGGAGATGATTTCATAAAAATCAAGGATACATCTTCTTCCTAAAAGATGGAATTTTTATATGGATTAACTACATGTTTGCATGATATATCATTAAAAATTTGCTGCTGTTAGAAGAAAGTACCTAATCTGGGTTGATTTATATTTAACATTATAATATTAAGATAAACAGGTATATTATTAGACTGCTTTTATTTTACTTAAATAATTTTGATTATTTTAAAATAGAGAAGCCAATAACAAATCTATATTGTTTTTAGTTAGACAATTTGAAGTATTATAATTAATCAATACTAACTATGAATTGCTTGATTTTTGTCGACAATTTTATATATTCTCTTTAAATTTCATTAAACCAAAGCATGCTCAAAGTGGTCAAGTGCTAGCCAGTCACTTAGCTAATTGTTTATTAAATCCATCAATCTTGTAAACATCCATGTTTTTCACATGAATTAAAGTAGAGGTTCTTTGAATAGTTTTCTGGATTTTCTGGCAATGAGCTCAGAGAGAATATCCTAACTGGCTCTGCTTAATATTGCTTTGTGTGAGATTGTCTGGTCTTCATTCCAAATGCATAAATTTCTCAAGCAGACAAGCTCCAATCCATGGGAAATGGCCAATTAACTAGTACTAAAACTTAGAAATATATGCCTCTATGAGAATCATACATGAAAATCAGAAGTTACTGTGAGATTCTCTCTCCTTCCTTAATTTACTTTAGCACCAAGTCAGTAGTGAGTGAAATTCTCAGTAAACTACTCTAGGTAATTTTGACATTTTGAATACTTAAACTGATGGTTTCAAAAATTCTTAACTGTTCTTTTTAAATTCACGGAAGTTTGCAGTATCAAAACTCTAAATATATTTGGCACAGACTGTTGGCAATGTGGTACAAAGAGTTGAGGAATGAATATATGATCCTAAGTTTACAATTGACCCTTAAAAAGTGTGAGATTAAAGATGCTGACTATCCATGCAGTAGAAAATTTACAAACAACTTTTGGCCCCCTGAGAACTTAGCCTACTGTTGACAAAAAGCCTTACAATAACATAAGAAGTCAATTAGCTTATATTTTATATGTAATATATATTATATATAATAAAAGAAGGTAGGAAAAATAAAATGATATTAGGAAAATTATAAGGAAAATAAAATGCATTTGGAACATCTATACTAATAAAAGTCTAGGTGGCCCTTGAGCATGATGTCATCACAAGATGGCCACCACAAGATGGCCACCATAAGATGGCCACCACAAAGATGGACACCGCAAGATGGCCATGCACACAGTGGAGGCAGGGCCCGGTGGCTGCTCTGCATGGTGAGGCCTGGGGGTCCCACAGCTCCACACACAGTGGAGGAGGCTGGTCCAGGCATATCCACTGCCTCACATGGAGGAGGTAGGTCCCAGTGGAGGAGGCAGGTCCAGTCAGGGGAGGACAGTTATGGGCAATCAGGCCAGCAAGAGAGAAGTTAGGGGACAATCAGGCCAGCAGGCAGAAGCAGTTAGGGGCAATCAGGCAGGCAGTCAGGTGAGCGTTTAGGAGCCAGTGGTCCTGGATTGTGAGAAGGATGTCTGACTGCTGGTTTAGGCCCATTCACTGTGGGATCAGGACTAAACTGGCAGTAAGACATCTTCCGAGTTGTCCCAGATTGGAGAAGGTGAAGGCCTGGTTGAGGGACAGCCCCCCACCCCCAACCATGCACAAATTTCATGCACCGGGCCACTAGTTGTACTATATTTATAAAAACTGTAAATTTATATAATCTGTTTATAAAATAAATCACCTTTCTGATAGTGCCTATATCAATATTGTCTTATATAATACAAAATACTGTAGATACTATACATTTACTAATATAACATATAAAAAATAATATGAAAAAGAAATGAAGCAGCAATATAACTGTTTTATGGTAGCCCAGTGTAATTTATAAGATTTCTTTCTGGTAGTCCAGACTATACACTAACAAATAAAATTTTATACAATTTTATGACATACAGTATTACAGTTGTATTCATAATACAATATTAGAAATACTGTTATATTCACTTACCTGTGATGATAGGATGATATGCACTTTCTCTAATTATGAGAGCCGGGCATACTAAAATGTTCTAAAAATAGATGTATAACATAATAAGAAAACACATTTTTAAATTTTATGTAAAACTAGAGAGCTGGTGCACAAAATTTTTGCATGGGTGTAGTCCCTAGTCCTGGACAGTGATCAAAACATTAGTGTCTGGCATGGAAGGGCAGGTCTCAGCTGACCTCTGGGCCTTGGGCAGCACCTGGGCCCCCACATGTCCCCCTCTTGCTGAGTCATGGTGCCCGAGTCCCCACACAGAGATGTGGTTAATGCAGCTGGACATCATGGGCTGGGGCACAGTGTGGGCCTCTGTACCATGCAGCTGTGTCACCTGCCTGCAGCAAGCTCTCTCCCAGCCTCACAGACTGGCTCTTGCATGAACCTATGGAGACCCTGACTGGACCCTGCAGTCCTGGGGCTGTAGCCCAGCTCACCCAGAAGACACCATGCAGTAGGGTGCAGGGCAAGCACCTTGTGGGTCCCTGACACCTGAGCATGGGGGCTTCCCCAGCACGTGAGCCCTGGTGTCCTGTGAAAGGGTACCACGGGAAGTGAGAGTGAGCTTGACAGACACCCCACATTCTCACTGAACTTCTGACCCCGTCACCCTCACCCCCAGGTAGTCAGCAGGAGATCACAGCATGTCGCCAATGCCTGCCATGTTCCGTGCCACCCTCTGGTGGTCAGCACATGTCATAGTGAATGGTTGAACTCCCGGTTGAACTCCAGGTGGAGGGACAATTTGAATATTAGGCTTTTATTATATAGGATATCACTTATCCTATTCCTATGTAAGGATAGGCTAGACACCTCAATATAAGTCTTGAACTTTGTGTTCTACACAGTGAATACTTAGGCAATGATGATGATAACGACACAAAAATGCTTTAAACGAAGAAGCTCACATTCATACATAATAGATAAGTTTATTAACTGCATAGCATGATGACTACTTCCTGTCCATTAAGTGGAAGTGGATCACCATAAAGATCTTCATCCTCTTTGTCTTCACACTGAAAAGGTAGAAGAGGAGGAGAAAGGGGTTGGTCTTGCTGCCTGGGGTTGGCAAATGTAAAAGAGGCAGAGTAGGAGCAAAGAGAGGCAGGAAGAGGCAGGCACACTTGGTATAAATATATGGATATTACATTATAATTTTGCTGGATTTTTAAGCCATTTCATTTATCTAAAATTGTTTCTATGTGGTACCAAGCCTTTTCTCACTATTTGATTTAGTTTCAAAGCTGGTATTATCAATTCTTCTTAGCATAAATGGCAATGCTTCACCCCCATTTCTTCATGGTAAAATTGGGTAGAAGTGAAATATTTTTCCACTATCAACAGAGTATGTGGGTTCCCATTCAGTCCCACTACGTGCATGAATGCCTCTTCCTTCATGTTCTTTATATATCCAGATTCTCTAGATACATAATATGTAGCACTTCTAAAGTCAACTTAAACTGTGGTCAGAACAAAACCAACATAGGATTCTTTGTCAACCACAGGTCCTTCCAACTCTGTACTTAATTGAAAAATACTATTATTATTATTATTATTATTATTATTATTATTATATACAATGCTATTATGTACCTCCTCATTTAGCAGAAAACATCTTAATTTATTCTCTTCTTTCATACATTTTTCCCCCCTATAACACCAGGCCTCTTCCATCTGTGCAAGATGTCTTTCCTTTCTGTCCCTTTAACATGCTATGCATTCCTCTATCATTGTGCCCACAGAGCTAAACTGCCTTTTTGTTTCATAACTGCCTTGCCTGCCATGCATTGAACTTGATAAGAATAGAGACTGTCCTTTTTTCTACTTCAGAGCAACCATGTCTTTTCTTTCTCTACTTTGGAGGAGTAATTGGCTCATACAAATGCTCAGTCTGACTGAATAAATTCTATTGAAAGTAAAATGTGATGGAAGAAATAATCTTTGTCTATGTTTAATCCATATAATTTTGCAATAAGTACTTGATCATACCAAATGAACTTCCAAGAACAGACCTATAGACCAATGGAGCAGAACAGAGAACTCAGAAATTGACCCAAGCCACTATGCTCAATTAATATTTGACAAAGGAGGCAAGAGCATACAATGGAGTCAAGATAGTTTCTTCAATAAATGGTGCTGGGAAAATTGGACAGATACATGCAAAAAAATGAAACTAGATCACCAAAATGGATTAAAGGACTTAAATGTAAGATGGGGAACCCTAAAAATGCTAGAGGAACCCACAGGCAGCAAAATATCAGATATATGCCAAAGCAAAATCTTCACAGATATAGCTCCTAGGGCAATGGAAACTAGAGAGAGAATAAACAAATGGTACTATACTTCATACTTTTCGCATTCTGTAATTTTATAATATCTCCACTGCAGAGAAAGGGTGGAGGAAGATAAAATATTAAACCATCAACACAAAGTCACACACCCATCTTTCAGAATGATGGTGTAAACAACACTATGTTCAAAGTGGTTAATGAAAAAAAAATCCATAAAGACATCATTCAGTATATATCATACTGCTAGCAATGACAAAATATAAGATATATTGTAGATGTTCTAATAGGAAAAATTTTCATTATCTTACTGTTGGCCTGGCACATTTATTGTAAATTCATCCCAGTTTTCCTGATTTGATGTTTTGCCCTCTGTAGAGATTGACTTTGTAAATACCAGTTTCGCTGAGTGAGCATGCTCTGATTAAGGCTGTCTCCTTCCATTCAAGAAACTCTCAGGATCAGAAAAGGCTCCTCTCTCACATTTGGAAAAGGGATATACTAAGTGGTAAGTTTTGCAGAAGTCAAGAGATTTCCGGGTTTTAATTTTCTATCCTGTCATTTGACCCAGTGATCCCATTTCTAGGAATATATCCTAAGGAACCTGAAATTCCAATCAGAAAGAATACATGCACCCCTAAATTCATAGCAGCACAATTTACAAAAGCTAACATCTGGGAACAGCCCAAGTGGCCATCATTAAATGAATGGGTAAAAAAAGGTGTGGTACATTTACACCATGAAATAGTATTAAGCAGCAGAAAAAAAAAAAGAAAAAAGAAAAAAAAAGGATCTCTTATCTTTTGAGACAGCATGGATGGACCTGGAGAGTATTATGCTAAGTGAAACAAGCCAGTCAGAGAAAGATAAATATCACATGATCTCACTCATTTGTGAAATCTAATGCACAAAAGAAAGTGATGAACAAAATAAAAGCATGGAATATAGACTGTGGAATCTCAGAGGAAAGGTGGGGTAGTGGGGAGGGCGGCAGAGATTAATGGGAGAATTTATATGCATGTAGGCACAGCCCATGGACACAGACAATAGAGTGGTAAAGGTTTGGGGAAGGAAGTGCAGGGGGTAGGGGGCCCATAGGAAAAAGGGGGGCATCTGTAATACTTTCAGCAATGAAGATAAAAATAAGAGCCTAGGACGGCAGCCTCCTCTAGCGCTCAGATAAGGTGCCCCATGCATTAGAAATACCCCTCGGACTGCAGATGCTCCTTCTATTACTGATGGTCAGTACCATGTTTCCCAACGACAGTTTCAGGTTTTAGCCTCCATGCTGAAGTGGGCTCTTCAAATGTTGGAAGTTTGATGCAGTGGTGTGCTGGTAAATTTTAACAAGGGGCTCTCCTTGGAATGAAAAAGATCTGGTTTATAGTCTTCACTGATGGCCATGGTGTAAATACTGCTACCATGTCCAGTTTTAAGCTACTGACTTGGAGCAGGGTCAGGGCTCACAAATGACTTTTTTTTTTTTTTAATCAAGACTTTAATCATAACCCAGAATGTCAGTGTAAAACCATATAATATTTTTTAACCTAACAGTTGAAATACATTTTAAACATTCAAAATGTAATAAATTGCTACTTAAAAAAAAACAAATATCCTCATCCTTTACAATACATAAATAAAAAATGAATTAGCATTTACATTAATGAATACAATAAATGTGCATAAAATATATTGAAATGCATCATGTCAAGTGTCATTACCTAATCCAGAAATATATGTTATACAGCAACTGGGTAACTTAGCTCAGGTAAAGGACATTGAGGAATTAGTCCTGTACTATGAAAGTGTTTGAAATAGGTAATGTGCTGAGATATTTGTTAGGTGCCTTGACAGTGACAGTAAGAGTAACAAAAGGGACCCAGGAATCTGTCTATAAGTAAAAGTAGTAACAGATAACATTATCAAGTACTATCTATACTCTAACTCATTTTGTCTTCACACAAGTCAATAATGTAAACTATGGTTGCCCCTTTTAAACACAAAGGTGTATGTTAAAATGAAATTAAATAACTTGTCTAAATTGACACAGTCAAGAAGTGTGAAGTGGCTGCAGAACACACTCTAAAGCTATTTGGTATTTACTGAAATGTGATAGACTGAGACTAAATTATTCAGGATTAGATTTAAAAAGTAACAAAGATTGGGGTGGAGTGTCCAATAAAAAGATATAACTAAGAAAATATTTTAAATATTTGAAGCACAGTTGTTGATTTTGAAAAGAATAATCAGAGTATCAACACTTTAACAGTTGATAGCTCAATTTTGAAAATGAAATATATTTTACTAAATACTGCCTTTATAATTATTCAGTATATATATACATTTTGGGACACCTATAGGTATAACTACAAATTATTTGTTGCTGATAACTTCTCTTATTTTATGAAATCATGATTTTTCATAATTACACAGTTTATTTCAATGAATGTACAACTTTCAAACATTAATTAATATCTTTATTACCTATTTTGCAAAGGGATTGGCATACAGTCAAGCATCAGGTTGTCCAATATGCATTTAGATGCTAAAGAAAATTAACTTTATTTGCTTAGAAAAGAGAGAGTAATTTATTTACAACAAAAATTAAAAGCAGAGATAAAATATTACATTTATTTTTACATTTTAATATTTAAGTAAAATATTTGGCATATAAAACCAGTGTATTACAGAAAAATGGAAAATAATACAGATATATTAGTGGCATCTATTTTATTAAAGGTGGGAGACTTTAGGAGGTGCGTAAGGCCCCCAAAATTGATTTATTTTAAGTTTGACATTTAGGTAGTTTTTAATATATTTGTATAGTAATCTAAGCTGTAGCACAATAGAATTTTGGGATTTTTTTTTCATCCCTAAAATAAGCCACATGCCCATTAGCAATCCACTCCCTTCTGCCTGACTTAGGCAACAAGCAATCTACTTTTTGTCCTTATAAATGCACCTCTATTGTACATTTCTACCCCTTCACAGTCTTGGAAATAGGACCTTTTTCTTGATCATTACATTTCAGATCGATGGCTCCCAAGTCCTTAAAAAAGACATCACTACATTGTAAAACTTGGAGGAAGCTGGGAAATTTACCTTCCAAAGTGGCAGAGAAAGAATTTACAACTGATACTTCTCTAAAGTAAATGATGGAAGAAAAGGGAAGTCTGGGACCAAAGTCAGGAAGAAATCTGTCTCAAGTCAAGCTGAGGAGAGCATTAAGTCCATTTCTATCAATACACATACCCAGGCATACACACCTATAATAATCACATCTAATAAAAGAGTAATATGCAAGTTGACTGAAACTTCAACACACAAGATGGCCACCCCCATGTGGTCAAAGATGGCCACTCCCATGTGGACACAAATGGCTGCCACAAGATGGCCTTCAGAGGAGGGCAGTTGTTAGCAATCAGGCTAGCAAGGAGGGCAGTTGGGAGGGAGCAAGCCTACAGGGGAGGGCAGTTGGAGGGGACCAGGCCTGCAGGGGAGGGCAGTTGGAGTGGACCAGGCCTGCAGGGGAGGGCAGTGGGGAGGGGCAAGGCCAGCAAGGAAGGGCAGTTAGAGGTGATCAGGCTGACGGGAGGGCAGTTAGGGGCAATCGGGCTGGCAGGGGAGCAGTTAAGCATCAATCAAACTGGCAGGGGAGTGGTTATGGAGTGATATGGCTGGGAGGCAGAAATGGTTAGGGGCAATAAGGCAGGCAGGCAAGCAAATGGTTGGAAGCCAGCAGTCCTGAATTGTGAGAGTAATGTCCCAGATTGGAGAGGGTGAGCTGAGGAACACCCCTCTTCCCCCTTCCCCCTCCTCCCCCCAAGCCCGGCCCGTGCACAAATTTCGTATAATGGACCTCTAGTCTATACAAATAAAAGGGAAATATGCTAATTAGACCAGGAGACCTTCTGTATGTTCTTCTGAACAAAGCCATGGTGACAGGGCTGAGGCAGAGGTGGTTAGAGGACATCAGGCCAGCAGAGGGGGCACTTGGGGCAAACAGGCTGGGAGTGGGGGCAGTTGGGGGCAATCAGACTGGCAGAGGGTGACAGTTAGGGGTGATCAGACCAGAAAGGGGGGCAGTTATGGGCGATCAGGCCAGGAGGCAAAGTGGTTATGGGCTAACAGGCAGGCAGGTGAGCAGTTAGAAGCCAGCGGTCCCACAGGGATCGGGCCTAAACTGGCAGTTGGACATACCCTGAGGTGTCCCAGATTGGAGAGGGTGCAGGCTAGGCTGAGGGACACCGGCCCTGTGCATGAATTTCTTGCACCTGGCCACTAGTACTATATAATAATATGTGTATATGTGACATGATATAAAAACAAAATACCATTTTCAGGCTAAATTCAGGACTACCCACCTTTTCCTTAATCTTATCACTGTTACTAGAGGCCTGGTGCATAAAATTCGTGCACTGGAGGGGGGTCCCTCAGCCTGGTCTGCATCCTCTCACAGTCTAGGACCCATCAGAGGATATCTGCCTGCCACCTTCCAGCTGGCAGTTGGACATCCTCTCACATTCTGGGACCCCTCACTCCTTGCTGCCTGCCTGCCTGATCGCCCATAACTGCCACTGTGTTCACCAGTTGTAAGTCTGGCTTCTGGCTGACCAGAGCTTCTTCCTCTGTGCCACCAGGAGGTAGCTCCTGAATTGAGTGTCTGCCCCCTGGTGGTTAGTGTGCATCATATTGACTGGTCATTCTGGTTGTTCCACCATAATGGCTACTTTGGCTTTTATCACATAGACTAGAGGCCCAGTACATAAAATTCGTGCACAGAGGGGGGTGTCCCTCAGCCCAGCCTGCACCTTCTCCAATCTGGGATCCCTGAAGGGATGTCTGACTGCCTTTTTTAGGTCCTAACCCAGTAGGATTGGGCCTAAATAGGCAGTCGAACATCCTACTCACAATTTAGGACTGCTGGTGCCAAACTGCTCACCTGCCTTCCTGATCATCCCTAACCACTTCTTCCTGAAAGCCTGATCACCCCCTAACCACTCCCCTGCCAGCCTGGTTTGCCCTTTACTGCCCTCCCCTACAAGCCTGGTCACCCCTAACTGCCCTCCCCTGCTGACCTGGTTGCCTCTAACTGTCCTCCCCTGCAGGCCTGGTGATCCCCAATGGCTCTCCCCTGCTGGCCCAGTCACCCCTAACTGCCCTCCCTTGCCAGCCTGGTCTCCCATAACTGCCCTCCCTTGTCAGCCCAATTGCCTTTAATTGCCCTTCCCTGCAAGCCAGATTACCCCTGACTGCCTCCCCTATAGGCCTGGTGGCCCCAACTGCCCTCCCTTGCAGTCCTGGTCTCTCCCAACTGCCCTCTCCTGTTGGCCTAATCACCCACAACTGCCCTCCCTCCCATCTTGTGGAAGCCAGCTTGTGTCCACATCAGGGCAGCCGTCTTGTATGTAGGAGTGATGGTCAATTTGTATATTACCTCTTTATTAGATAGAATTTTTTCCCATTTAATAAAAACCTTGCACACAATAACACCACTCATTTATTTCTTCAAAATGCACATACAACTGCTTAAGAATAATAACCACGGAAGTATCACTAATGACACAAATTCTAAAATCATGTTAGTTTTGCAGTTCTTCTCATCCTTAATTCATATCACCCTGGAGGTACAGTTAACTTACTGTATTTCAGTTACTTGAAAGAGTTTTTCTCTGTGGTATACAAACTCAACCTAAAGTTAGGTTGGTTTATTTTTGTTTACTTTTTTATTTTTGAAGAAAACCTTCTTAATGTAAAATATTTTCTTGGTCCTAAAATCAAAACTATAAAATGGTATATTTCGCCAAAACCGGTTTGGCTCAGTGGTAGAGCATTGGTCTGTGGACTGAAAGATCCCAGGCTCGATTCTGGTCAAGGGCATGTACATTGGTTGCGGGCACAACCCCAGTAGGGGTTGTGCAAGAGGTAGCTGGTCAATGTTTCTCTCTCATCGACATTTCTAGCTCTCTATCCCTCTCTCCTCCTCTCTGTAAAAAATCAATAAAATATATTTAAAATAAATAAATAAATAAAAATAAAAATAATAAAAGGGTATATTTCTATCTCTGTACCTCTCCATGCTATTCTTTATTCTTTCCCTTTCTATAAATAATAATTACCCCGGTTACAATTTATTGTTCTATAGCTTTTTAGCATATAATTAAATACGCATAACAGCATGTGTTTGCATATAGATAACCTATCTAATAAAAGAACAATATGCAAATTAACCACCACTCCACTATACCCACAAGCCATGCCCACCAGCCAATCAGAGCAAGTATGCAAATGATCTCCAAACCAAGATGGCTAAGGCCACAGAGAGCAGGAGGGAGGCTTGGGTTTCCCTGGCAATAGAGGAAGCCAAACTTTCCACACACCCTGGCGGGCCCAGGCCTCCACTTAAGGCTACAAAGTTTCAATTATAGAAGGTAAGTAAATTCCAACAGAAATGGCTGTTGCCTCAGAGTGAGTTGGAGGCTTGGTTCTGCTACAGGTTACAAAGTTTCAAATGTAGAAGATAAGTAAATTCTAGATATCAGGGCCTCTTCTTGGGTTGCCAGGGGGCGTGGCTGGCTTGCAAACCACCAGATAAATTCCAGATATCAAGGCTCCTTGCTCAAGCCACCCCATGTCCCAGAAGATAACCCCTATCCTGATCTGGGACACCTTTCAGGGAAAACCAGCTGACCCCCACCATGCACCAGACCTCTATCCTATCTAATAAAAGAGTAATATGCAGATTGCTTGACCATCACTCCAACACAGAAGATGGCTGCCCCCATGTGGTCAAAGATCCTGCCCCCATGTAGACACAATATGGCCACCACAAGATGGCCAACAGGGGAGGGCAGTTGGGAGGGAACAGGCCTGCAAGGGAGGGCAGTTGGAGGTGATCAACCCTGCAGTAGAGGACAGTTAGGGGTGACCAGTCAGGCAGAGAAGGGAAGTTGGGGGCAAACAGGCAGGGGAGCAGTGAGGCATCAATCAGGCTGGCATGAGAGTAGTTAGGGGGTGGTCAGGCTGGCAGGCAGAAACAGTTAGGGGCTATCAGGAAGGCAGGCAGGTGAGCAGTTTGGAGCTAGCAGTCCTGGATTGTGAGAGGGATGTTTGACTGCCTATTTAGGCCCAATCCCACTAGGCCTAAACAGGCAGTTGGACATCCCTTAAGGGGTCTCAGATTGGAGAGGGTGCAGATTGGGCTGAGGGACCCCCCCACCCTGTGCATGAATTTTGTGCACCAGAATATATATGTATGTATTCAAATTTGTAGCTCACTCCCTGCTACAGACTGAATATTTGTGTCCCCTCAAAATTCATGTGTTAAAACATAATCCCTAATGTGATGGTATTAGGAGGTGGGCCCTTTAGGAGGTGCTTCGTTTATGAGAGTGGAGCCCTCATGAATGGGATTAGTGCTTTTATCAGAGACCCCACAGAGTCCCCTCATGCCTTCTGCCATGTGAGAAAACAACTGTTCCTGAGGAAGAAGGCTCTCAGACATCACCAAAACTGCTGGCACCATAAATTTGGGCTATGCAACTCTGAGCAATAAATATTTGTTGTTTATAACCTATATTATATATTGTATTTTTGTTATAGCCATCCTAATAAATGAAGATACTCCATTTTCACATTATTTTAGATATACATAATTATTCCCACTTGATTTTAAAATAATAGTAAATGTAGCTCACTTAAGAGTAACATATAGAGATAGAATTTATCATTTTTTTTTAGTTGAAATAGTATTTGCATAGTACCCTGCTATGTGAATATTATATTCTAGAGGCCCAATGCACAAAGAGTCATGCAAGAATGGGCCTTCCTTCCCCTAGCTGCCAGCACCATCTTTGCGTAGGCCAAGGCCACCTTCCCGCCTTTCCATGGTGCCCAGAGGCCTGGAGCTGCTGCGGTGGTGCAGAAGGCCTGAGTCATTGCCATGGCAATGACACAAGCGTCCCACCCAATTCCTGGCTGCATGGTGCCTGTGTATGCAAATGAACCCATCTTTGTTGGGTTCATTTGCATACTCACGCCTGACTGGCTGGTGGGCGTCACAAAGGAACAGTAAATTTGCATATTTCTCTTTTATTAGTGTAGATTATATTTTATCAGTTCTATTGGTAATGAAGATTTGGTCATTATTATGGGAGACTATTATAATCACAATATTTTTGAGAGCTTGTTTGGAGGTTCTAGCAGGGGAGCGCAGCTACTTGTATACCCTTGACCGAAGACCGTTCCTCTCCTCTTGGGGGAAAGTCGTCTTCTTTGATGGAGCGCTCAGCTTCAGGAGGGACGCACATGGATCGGTGAGGGAGGAGGGGGACACCCACCTAGCCAGCCAGATCAGCCGAATCAACCCTGGTGATCAATGGGGTGACAGATGTCGCAGCCAGATCACCCTCACATCCATATAATCACAATATTTTTGAGAATGTATGCTTTCTTGAACTCTTAGAAGAGGAGATTGGCAGTAAAAATAGAAGAAACTCTTACCCTTTGAGACACCATGGAGGGACCTGAAGAGTATCATGGTAAGTCAGTCAGAGAAAGAAAAGTATCACATGATCACACTCATATGTGGAATCTAAGTAATAAAATAAACTGATGAATGGAGTGGATTTAGAGAAATGATAGCATGGAACAGAGTGCAGAATCTCAGAGGGAAGGCGGGGGTGGAGTAGGGGTGGGGTGGGTAAGTAGAAAGTAATTAACCAAAGACCTTGTATACATATTTGCATAACCCATGGACACACAAAATAGGGTGCTGAAGGTCTGAATGGAAGGAATCAATGTAATAATTTGGGGGAAAAAGGGGACATATGTAATACTTTCAATAATAAAGATTTATTAAAAATAGTAAAACAATATTTCTAATAATAATAATTCAAAAAAGAGGAGAGTGGGCTAAATCAGTTCTCTCATTTTATCAACTAGAGGTGTTTTTTCCATGGTTTCTCCCAAGTGTTAAAAATATTTGCTTCATCCCACCTCAACTTCTTTCTAGCCTCTCTTTTTATTTGCTCCTATTGAATCTGTCAGTTCAATTTAGATTTACTTTCAGGACTCCTCCTCAGGTCAGGGCTTTGTACTTTCTGGACAAAGGGAGTTACAGTTAATTCATTTTGCTAGTCCCTACTGTGATCCTGTTGCATCCTAGAAAACTCCCTCCCTGTTTTATGTGCTGCTCTCAAATTAGCTCGCTGAGATTTCTGCTGAGTAGCTTGTGGAATTTGGGGTTTCTCTGTATCTTTTGATATTACTTTGCTGTTCTCTGAAGTTTTCTTTTAATTATAAGAACAACAGCTGCATGTCTACTACTATGACAATTACTTTATTGGTATGGCACTTAATATTTTTCAAACTATTTCAGTTCTTAATAGTTTGAAAAAAATATTTCGGTTTATTTCATTTTAACAATCCTAATGGCCCTTTAGTTTAAGCTATCTGCCATCCATGTCAAAAGGAGTTTGTATAGGGTAGAGCCAGAATGGAACCCAGCTACCAACTTGAAGCCAAAAGCATACTCCACATCATAATGGCTTACTGGGAGGCTGGATGTAAACAAGTCTATCCATCAGATAGAGTTTCTCCATGTTTTCAAGACTTAAGGGAAATAGTTCAAGAATATCCTAAACCAGTAATATTCATTATCTCAAGTTGTAGTTCCAAAAACTCAATGAGTATATGAGTGACAGACCAAGTCACTGTCACCATTGAGAAGAGATGATGCATTAAGTCTCCTGTCTCCTCATCTAGAATCTTATACAGTAATTAAATCAAAAAATTCCCAGAAGGAAAGAATGAATTCTCTGCTCTTTTACCTCATTAAAACATTGTTCTTTTAAGTGAAAACAGCCAATTGCCTTTAGGAAAAACTGCCTTCTGAATTTGAAAATAATCTTTCTTTCACTCTTCACTACCTGACATAATATATAAAGAAAAAAAAAAATGTGAGTTTCACCGGCTCATTCATTAGTTTGCAGTAATAATGAAGCAAAAGTAAATGTCCTATTTCTAAGTGTCCCCTGGTAGGTTCTGGTGGCAAGAGGTTTATGCAAATTTTCTCTCTGTCAGAAAATCATAGACTGTTATGAAACTCATTATTCTGGTATTTTAGCTGTTAACCTCTGATCCTAATTCCTTGAATTGTGAGCCAGAAGGCAATATTTTCCAATATAAATGATTACTACATGTAAAATAAAAATAAAGGTTATATAATATGCTGTGATAAAATTTTGGATCATGTATGTATCAACAAATCTGCTATATTGAGGAACAGTGTACTGGCTGCCATGGCATAACTTTTAAAGTATATTCTCATATCGCTGTCAATTGTAACTAGTAATTTGGGTCCAAATGAGAAATAAAAATCACACAGTAGTTTAACAGTGGAAGTTTAAAATAAGAATAATTAGCTTTAATAAAAGAATAGCTGTAAGATCTAAGAAAATTCTATGATACTCTAAGACAAAGGAAAGTACTTAAAAAGATTAGGGTTAAGGTTTCTGATATCATTGAAAATAATAGAGTACATTTGGAGCTGAGAAGCAATAAATAGAAACTAATGACTGACAAAATAACTAAGCAAATTGCTAGGTCACATGAATAACAAATAAGATGATGAGGCCATAACAGTGGTGGGAAAATCTTTTAAATAAGTTAATGACAATCATTGTGCATTTGTGGTTCTTTTCTTTTTTAATATGCAAGCTGCTTAATACATAATCTAAAGTCTTTCATATTCTATATTATTTTCCACCACAGCTCAGACATTTTTCCCACTGCATGAGTAATTAAATATGTACAATTAATTATTAATGATAATAAATACGAGTAAATTCAGATAAAATATTAATACACACACACACACACACATGAGAGTTAGAGACTGCATATAGTATAATGACTTAATTCATTTTACCTGAGGTGAAAGTATAAATTTGAGTTAAGAGTTAAGCTTTAGAATCATACTTTGTAAGATGAAATTCTAAATTCCACTAATGCCTTTGTGGTTTGGATGAGTTAACTAAGTTCTCTATCCCTCAGGTTACTGAGTTAAAAAAATAAAAGAAAATGATACTAAAATCTACCTTACAAAGTGGGATGTAACCAATTTAATTAATAATTATAAATACATAGAACAAAGCAGAAAAATAATAAATACTCAACAAACATGACTATGATTACAATTATCAGTACTATGGATTGACCCAGGAGAACTGATTTATGAACTTGGAGTGATTTGATGAAAACAATGAGTATAATATTCTTGTCATGGTAAGAAATACCTAAACTTTACATTTTTCTTAATACAAAATATTAAAATCTAGAAAAGATAAAGTATTTTAACAATGTTATTGAAGCTTATTTTTTTTCTGGGTGACACTTAGGAAAAAATAATTCCCATATGTAGATACACCAGTGGGGAGCTGGTTCTGAGGAGAAGACAAAAGGCCACAAGTAAAACCCCAATCCTCAGATATAGGATGGGTCATTGCAACCTATGTCTAACAAAAGCAGATTATGCCATAACAGCCAATTTAATTATTGTTTGTTATCTTTAAACAAAAGACACAGAGATAGAGCACCCAGAAGCAAATTCAAATAATACTTCAGATAATGATATATTCTATAATAAGATATCACTTCACATTCATTAGGATGGTTATTATTAAAAAGGAAATAAGTGTTGATGAGATGGAGAAATCAGAACCCCCATGCTTTGGAGTTAAGAATGCAAAATGGTAAAGCTGCTATTAAAACCTTATGCTGTTTCTTCAAAAAGTTAAACATAGAATCAGCATAAGATCCAGCAATTCCACTTCTAGGTAGATATACAAAAGGAATTCAAAGTAAGTTCTTAAACAGATACTAGTATGTTTATACTAATGTTCATAATAGGGGTATGCATAATAGCCAAAAAGTGGAAACACTCCAAAAGTTCACAGAAAGATGAATGGATACACATAATATATGTCTTTGCTCTAATTCAACTTGATCTAAAATTTACTTTGATCCTACATTTGTCATTGCTGCCAATTGCAAAAGGAGTAGATATTAATAAAAACCCAATTTAATGTCTATGATACGAATTAAAAAAGTCTATAAGTCATTGAAAAAGAAAAGAGGAATATAAGAGGCATCAGAGCCATATTATACTTCTATCTGGAAATTTTCCAGGCTCACATTAGAAATAAGAGTGTGAACAACCAAAGTGGCCCTGTGTTAGTCTTTTATATGAATAGGGTTTAGTAGAACTCCATTATTTCTCATTATTACTAATATTGAATTCTTGAGCTGGGATGTTTCCAAAAAGCTTGGAATTTACTAAAAATCAGTCATAAGAAAACTGTCAGAAGATCCATAATTGAAATATAAAGCACTTATCTGGGTAAGTACACTTAATACCTTATTAGAGAGTCTATTCTGGGACCTCATAGTACTTTAAGTTGGTTAGAGGAGGGATGGGAATGTTTCTCTGTACAAGAGAAAAGGAGTTGCTGGAGATTTTATCATGAGCATTAAGCATATCAAATGGACTAGCTCTTCTGAAGAATAAAATTATCCTCTTTGTGGACAGAGTGACAGGAAAGTAGTGGTGAAGGTTAAAGAATCTGGGGGAGATAATAGATCAACCTAAGGACTTGTATACATGCATATAAGTACAACCAATGGACACAAAACTCTGGGGAGGGAGAGTATGTTTGGAAGGGGGGAGCAATGTTAAAATATGTACACAGATAATAATTTAATAAAAAAATGTAAATAAAATAAAATAATTAAAAAAAAAAGCAGACTTGCTAAACTCCAAACCTCAAACACAAGGTAATGACCAGGAAATGATACCAAAGCCACAACATTCTTGATGGAGAAAAGGAGTCAGAAAATGAGCATGAAATCATGAATTAACCTCGCCCCTGCCACCTATGAAAACAATGTTTTTAAAAAAGGGGAGGGAGAAAGGCTGAAAATACTATTTGAGGCAATAAGGAAGTATCTATCTATCTGCTTCTTAAAGTGGAAATAGAAAGGGAAACAGAATTCTGGAAAATCAGGCTAAACTGTCCCCAGAAATAAGAAATGTAGAACTTGGAGAGAACCAAGATGGGGGCATAGGTAAACACATGTACTTGCTGCCTCTCACAACCACATCAAAATTACTACTTAAAGAAAAAACAACTATCATCCAGAACCATGGAAAAGCTGGCTGAATGGAAGTACTACAAACAGAGAGGTAAAGAAGAAAGTGCATTGAGACTGATAGGAGGTGCAGAGGCATACTGCTTTTTTAATCAGGGGGGAGATACAAGCTTCTACTTGGTCTGAACTCCAGTTCCAGGCAAGACTCTGGGGGACCCAGACACATTTAGGGAGAAACTAGACTATCTGGCATCAGGGCAGAAACACAAGGGCAGCTTTCTTTCAGATGGAGGTACTTGCAGTAGTCATTGTTTCTGTGCTAGGACCTCCCTGGTGAAGAGCTGACTGGCAGTCATTGCTATTTGTTCCACACTGGTGATTCCCTGAGACCCCACTGAACCCAATTTACAATACCACCCAAGTAGTGTGCATTTAATGGCCTGTCCTTTCTCAGTATAAAATCTGTCAATCAAGCAGCAGTTGGTTCAGGGAGCCCCAAAGCTATCAAAAGAAGGCCCAAGTCCGGCAGCAACAGCCTGCCTTACTTTATAGTGGGGCCTCATCTGGGCACTTCCAAGTTTGATACAGAGAGGAGGAATGCACATATTTCTCCATAGCTCCTGGTGGGTGGCACCAGGCAGTGGCTAACTTTGCATCTCTTTGGATATCGAAGAGCCAGTGTAACCAGTGATCAGTGTGAGACCATACCATATTATAACTCTTCACATCCATAAGTGATATCTTTTTAAAAAAATATATATTTTATTGATTTTGTACAGAGAGGAAGGGAGAGAGATAGTTAGAAACATCAATGAGAGAGAGTCATCGATCAGCTGCCTATTGCACACCCCCTACTGGGGATATGCCCACAACGAAGGTACATGCCCTTGACCAGAATCGAACCTGGGGCCCTTCAGTCCCCAAGCTGATGCTCTATCCATTGAGCCAAACCGGTTTCGGCAATAAGTGATATCTTATGGGCAGACTCAGTAAGCACCAAAGTCCCACTGAAGCAAGTCATACCCCGTAAGAGTGTCTCCTTCACAGAAGTTCTTCAATTATAGACACAGATGGTCCTCACAGCCAATTGGCCTGAAGGTCAATTCCTTCCAGTGATACCAACAGAAATCAAGGGTTAACTACAACAAGACTGTGCACACAGCTCACAAAGGGGTGTGCCAAAAGTGTCTACCTCACATGATGGGGAGGTGGAGCCACTGGGCTCTATAGGACATCTACCATGCAAGGCAAATCTATTACCTCAAGGAGATTTAAGAGCTACCCAATACATAAAAAATAAATAAAAAATAAATAAAATAAAAAACACAGTGAAGCAACCAAAATGTGGAGACAAATAAACATGTCACAATTGAAAGAAACAGAAGGAAGCAAAATACTGGATATAGAGTTCAAAACCACAGTTATAAGGTTACTCAAGAATCTTCTAGAAATTTCAGAGGAACTTAGTGGCAACTTCAAGGATCTTAGTGAGAATGCAAAAAAAAAAAAAAAAAAAAAAAAAAAGGAAAAGGACCAGTCAGAAATTAAGCATACACTGACTGAAATAAAGAATAATATATAAGGATTCAACAGTAGACTAGAGGAATCCAAGAATCAAGTCAATGCTTTGAAATATGAAGAAGCAAAATCACCTAACTGGAAGAACACAAAGAAAAAAGAATCCAAAAATATGAAGATAGTGCAAGGAGCCTCTGGGACAACTTCAAGTGTACCAACATCCCAATTATGGGGGTACCAGAAGAAGAGAGAGAGCAAGATATTAAAAACCTATTTGAAAAAATAATGACAGAAAACTTGCCAATGAAAGCGAGATTTCTTGATTAACATTAAAAAAAAGAGGCCTTGATTATGTCATCTGCAAGATAAAGCGGAACAAATGATGCCTTTTTTGAAAATAAAATGTAATCAAATGCATGCGTGTGGTCATTGGGCCTGGAAAGAGGGCAGCATGCCCGATGCCAGCAGATTGCGGGTGGTGCCAGTAGTCTCCTGTAGATGCCATAGACAAATAAAGACTTCCTCAACCAGAAAAAAAAAAAAAAAAAAAAAAAAAAAAAAGACTTACAAGTCTAGGAAGCACAGAGAACTACAAAGAAGAGGAATCAAAAGAGGACCACATGGAGACACATCATAATTAAAATGCCAAAGGCAAAAGCCAAAGAGAGAATCTTAAAAGCAGCAAGAGAAAAACAGTGAGTTTCCTACAAGGGAGTACCCATACAACTGTCAGCTGATTTCTCAACAGAAACTATGCTGGTGAGAAAGAAGTGGCAAGAAATATTGAAAGTGATAAATAGCAAGAACCTACCACTGAGATTATTCTATCCAGCAAAGCTATCATTTAGAATTGAAGGTCAGATAAAGATCTTCACAGACAATAAAAAGCTAAAGCAGTTTATCACCACCATACTAGTATTATATGAAATGCTGAAGAGGAATAAGAAGAAAAAGGTAAAGATTAAAAAAAAATATGAACAACAAATACATATCTATCAACAAATGAATCTATTATCAAAGAATAAAAAATATGATGATCAGAATAACCTGGTGAATATAATAGAATCAGGGGCATGGGAATGGGGCAGACTGACAATTCTCAGGGGGAAAGGAGAGGGGGGGCTGTGGGAAGATATTGGACAAAGATCTTACATCTATGGACCAGGAAAGTGCGGGGGTGTGGGGCAGGGGTTGGAGTGGAGTGGAGCTACAGTGGGAAAAAAGAGACACATCTGTAATAATCTGAACAATAAAGATTTTTAAACACACACACACACACACAGAAAAAACAAACAAACAAACAAACAAACAAAAAATTCAGCTCCTCACTTCCCCCCCCCCCCCAAAAAAAAGGTCTTTGGAATGAGATCACCCTGCAACAACTCTAATGTATAGTGCCTGCTCAGAGGCCCAGGTGAGGCAAAAGAAGATAAATCTACCTCCACAGAACAGATAATTTTTGGAAAGGAAAAACTGAACACCAAAACACATGCATACACACACCACCACCTCCACTACCACCACCCATTTACAAGGAAAACTAATACTTCGAAGTTAGTTAACAGAGAATAAGATATACTGAATCACATTTAAATCATTATTACTAGTAGCCCTGCACATGAATCTACACTAGTAGCTCGCTGCCACCCTCCAGTAGCTCTCTGCCCACTGCCCCACCCTCTTGAAGCTCCCCCTGCCCCCTCCCTACCCCTCTCTATCCTCCCCCTCAGCTTGCTGCCCTGCCCCCTCCTGAAGCTCTCCACTGCCCACTTGTAGCTCACTGCCCCACCCTCCTGCTGATCAGTGGTCCAGTAGTTATGTTGTCCATTTGCATATTCCATCTTTATTACATAGGGATTTATCATTGAGTAATACTGACTCTTCTTTAAAGCCTATGGTTTGGGTGGGAGCATGGGTGGAGAGTAATTAACCTAGAAACTTACATGTATGTATGCAAAGTCCATGAACACAACAATAGAGTGGTAAAGGATTGGGTTGGGTGGGTGCAGGATGGAGGGGGTCAATGGAAAAACAAATAAACAAGCAAAGGGGACATCTGCAATACTTTCAATAGTAGAGGTAAATAAAAATTTAAAAAAGCCTATGGTGACTTCTCATTTTTAGAAAAAATTCCAAATGCCTTACCACAATCTCCAAGATTTTTTTCTATTCTCTCTGTACCTTTCAAACCTCAGTCTCTTTGCCCTTGTTTCCTTCTCATCAGCCAGCTTGGTAATTTTTCTATTGAAAAAAATAAGATAAGCTCATTCCAGCTTTGTGTTGCTGTTCTTCATGCCCCCAAAATTCTTGCTCTAGACCTGTTCTGTGCAGTTAGGTAGCTACTCAGTCACATGCAGCTTTTCAACTTTGAAATGAAGTTCATTAAAATTAATGCCCGGCTGGAGCAGCTCAGTTGGTTGGAGCATTGTCCCATTACTGGTTCGATTCCTGGTTAGGGCATATACCTGAGTTTTGGGTTTTATCCTCAGTAGGGTGCATATGGAAGGCAACCAATGGATGTTTCTCTCTCTCTTTCCCTTTCCCTTCCTCTCTCTAAGCATGTTCTTGGGTGAGGATAATAATAATAATAAATAATAATAACAATGAAATAAATTTATAAAAAATAAAATAAAATAAATAAAATTAAAACTTCAAGTCTTTAGTCACCCAAGTCATATTCCAGATGCTCCTCTGCCACAGGTGGCTAACACTTAACTGGACAGTGTGGGAAACATTGTGATCCTACTTAGTTCAACTGGGCAGCACTGCATAGAGCAGATGGGCAAACTTTCCCTGTGAAGGGCAGATAGTAAATATTTTGAGCCATATGGCCTCTGTCATAGTTATTCGACTTTTCTGTTGTAGTATTAAAACAGCCACAGACAGTGCCAACAGATGGTCAACACTGTGTTTCAGTAAATCCGTGTTTAAGGAAAATGTTGGATTTGGCCCACAGGCTATAGTTTGCTGTTCTCTGTTTTCCATATTTCTGTGGATTCCTCTTTAATGTTTTGCCTGTAAACAACAATGTAAATGGTGCCACTTCAAAGTTTTTAAATAATATTTGACAATGATCTGCCCGTAGGCTTCCTTAATGGACCATGTTGTTTTAAGGCAAAGAGATCTGGCCACCCAAAAACATATCATTTTTTTGCATAAGGTTTATTTTTAAGTTCATTATTAAAAACAAACAAACAAACAAACAAACAAACAAAAAACAACAACAATAAAAAAACACACAGACCTAGGTAAAGTTCTACACCTGAGTAGAAGTTATCCTATCATGAAAAAATTCCCTTACATAAGGAAAATCTCCATTTGTAAGTAGCCTCCCTTGCTATACTATTGCAGAACGAGAGGGGATGATATTATCTCTAAAAACTTTTAACATTATAGAAGACAATGAGTTAAATCCATAAAACAGTCTTACCTTGGTTTACTGGGCTTTTCCTGGTAACCTCCGATGATAAACTCTTACCACCAACATCTCCTTTGGTCTTTAAGTGAGAAGAGTAGCTATTTTGGGGAGCTACTAAATTTTCCTGTATCTCTCCCATGTGTACATGTTACTAAACTTTTGTTTGCTTTTTTCTTACTAATTCGTCATATGTCAATTTAAGTATTAGGTTAGCCACTTAGGACAGTGCCAAGTTTTTTTTCTTTTTCTGATTATTTCCTTTCCCTACATTATTTTGCGTCTTTAATAGGATTACGTGACATAGGTAAGTTGTGTTTAATTTCAAATAGTTGACCTGGATGAGTATACATGGATACATGGAAACTCCTGGTTCCACTGAAGGTTCCCTGCTGTGTGCATCTATTACTTTATAGAAAGCACAAAAGGAGACTCTCGGTCTTTGTAGAAACTACATTAATTTAAGATGTTCTTCCTTTCCTAGTTTTTAATAGTAATTACAATCCATATATATATATATAATCCTAAGCGACCATCGCAACTGAACGGACAACCAAACAGGCTGTGTGGGGCTACTAGGCCAGCAGGAGGGTTAGTGAGGAGTGACCAAACGAATGAGCAGCAGGCTGAGTGTGGAGACCAGGGGTGCAGTGGGGGGCAACCAGACTTGCAGGAGGGTCAGTGAGGGGCGACCAGGCCAGCAAAGGGGGGCAGTGAGGGGTAACCAAGTTGGTAGAGGGGGGCAGTTGGGGCCAACCAGGCTGGAAGGAGGGGTAGTTGAGGGTGACTATGCCTGCAGGGGGTGCAGGTGGGAGTTACCAGGACAGCAGGGGGGGCAGTTGGGGGTTACTATGCCTGCAGGGGGGTGCAGCTGTGGGTGATCAGGCCAGTGGGGGGGAGGGGGCAGTTAGGTGCAATCAGGCAGGCAGGCAGGTGAGCAGTTAGGAGCCAGTGGTCCCAGATTATGAGAGTTATTTCCTATGGATTGGTCCTAAACTGGCAGTTGGACATCCTCTGAGAGGTCCCAGATTGGAGAGGGTACAGGTTGGGCTAAGGAGACTCCCCATCCCCCATGTACAAATTTCATGCATCTGGTCTCTAGCAGCTTTTATAAAACCCACTAGAGGCCTGGTGCACAAAATTTGTGCATGGGAGTGGGTCCCTCAGGCCAATCTGCACCCTCTCCAATCCAGGAGCCATTAGGGGATGTCCTACTGTTGGCTTAGGTCCACTCCTGGTGCTTCTCTGCTCTCTGTGGGGCCTGGCTGCTTCGCCACTGCAGTACAGATGAAGCCACCATGCCCTGACATCCGCTCTCTGTCTGCTGGGCCTGGGGGCTTTGCCTCCATTGTGGCAACAAAGCTTTTATGCCCTGCTGTCAACTCTCTGTCTGCCAGGCCTGAGGGCTTCACCACTGCCATGCAAAGAAAGCCTCCAGGCCCTCCTGTCTATTCTCTATCTGCTGGGTCTGGGGGCTTCCCCACTGTTGCGGCAACAAAGCCCTCCTGCCCTGCTATCTGCTCTCAGCGGCAGGGCTGAAAGAACTGGGGGACTCCAGAGGAGCTGATGGGACTGGGTGCCACCATCTTTGTGACAGAGTGATGATTAATTTGCATATTACCCTTTTATTAAATAGGATTTTCCTTTTGATTAGGATATTAGAGAGCTGGGGAAATAAGCAGAGGAAGAAATACCAATCTCTTATATACTACCTGATATCAACTTAAGAAGCATCTATACCAGCAGAGAATTTTTACAAGAAGTTATTTTAGCTAAACTGATGACAATGCCAGGAAGCTAGGTCTTAAATGCTCCTGAGAATAAGTTTTCTATTTTTTAAACTATATTTTTATTGATTTTGGAGAGGAAGGGAAAGGGAGAGAGATAGAAAGGAAATGAGAGAGAGATAGAAACATCAATGATGAGAGAGAATAATTGATCGGCTGCTTTCTGCACAGCCCACACTGGGGATTGAGCTTACAACCTAGGTATGTGTCCTTGACCAGAATCAAACCTAGGATCCTTCATGCCACAAGCCGATACTCTACCCACTGAGTCAAATGGTCCAGGGCTTCCATTTTGTTTTTATACATTTGGAATTAACGAGACAATGTGATAAAGACTATATGAAGGTGTGGAAAAAATCAAGGTAGAGGTTAGTTTTAAGAATAGTTAAGATCATGTGTTTTGAGGTAGTATAGCTTCATAGGGATCTGAAAAATAAGCATTGCAAAAGTGACAACCCACAGGCACACAAACAATGGACTGAACTTGCTTAAGGCAAAGATAAGTCTTGGCTAAAAAATATATATATTTATATGCCTGGGGCTTGACTATTCATCTGTGACATGCCCAGCTAGAAATTTATGATCAGATCACCCTGTGAGGTTACTTTCAGTTAATTTTATTATACAATAGTACATCTTTTTCATTAAATTCTGATCAAATTGATCAAAAAATTATTATGCCATTGATTGATAAATTAGATCTCAGGTTATTCCTATGTCTTCAAGCAGATATTAGGGATCTTCTTTCTGACATAATACAAAGAAGATACTATATTTGAGTGAACTAAAACTCAACAGAAATTTCTAATTTTAAATGTAGTATTTATCCACTTTAAAAAAATATATATGTTTAGTAGGCCTTCCTGTTCTATTAATTAATTGTGTTTTGTGAGTTCTCTCCTGACCTTTAGGTAGTGTGTCACTCAGGATTCTCTTCTCACCTCCTTGTAGTCATGATACCTTTAACAACCTGCTTATTATTTACAGGAAAGGAGTAGAGGGAAACTTACATAATACAGGCACACATGCCATTTATACAGCTTTGGCAGAAAGCTACAGTTTAACATTCTCCAAGTCTTTTCCCTGAAAATCAATGGGCAAAAGGACAGGATAAAGGCAGTTTAGAGGCATGCACAATTAGGTCTGGGTGAAGTGGTAAGATGTTTACCTGTCATCACCCCTGGGGTCAAGCCAGTGGCCAGAATTGGTGTAGCCACTATAAACATGGGAAGAATTGATATTTAAACTCCTGAACCAAGGGTGTTCCCTCTCTCTTGTGCCCTTGGGATCTTGGCCCTCTTGCTCTCTTGGGGCTCCTGCTTCAGGTGGCATGCTCCCTGATTTTTGCCCATATGGCTCATGGCCATGTGGAACCCACACAATGGACAAATGGAACCCACACAGTGGACCAATGGATCAAACCTATCATAATGCTATACTGGACTTAGCTCCACCATAAAACAGAACCTCTGGACACTGGCTTTGTACTGGCCCTGCTGAATCCCCAGCTGTAAATTTACCCGGACAGGTTTAAAGACAATGGGACTTTAGAAACTCCTGGCTATAACTCCATGAAATAAAGCCTTTTATCACATCTCATCCTCCTGTGGGGGCCTCCTGAAGTGCTCATTCTAATTAGTGGCACCCCAAGGACCCCCATTCCCACTAGCGACAGATGAATTCCACCAACCAAATCCTCTTGCAATAGTCACACTGTATTTCTTCAAATTCGTGAAAAGCATTTGGAACACTTTTCTATCCTTGACCCCTGGGTCATTTCAATTTAACATTTGGATTAAGCTTGCATATGACACCTTCCAGAAATCTTCCCTGTCCTCCTCCTGTTTATTCTTTTCTTTCATTGTTATCTTCATATAGATTAACTTACAATGCAACTTTCATTGGGAAAAAAGTGATAGAAATCATGTCTTTTGGTTAGAACCAATATTGCATACTAGTTACGAGCATGTTTCTTAAAAAAACAAAACAAAACAAAAAAACAACACACAAAACAAAAGCATAGTTAAAAATTATTATGTAAGTTTACATATAGAAAATTTCACCCTTTTTAGCACACAGGTCTTCAATTTTGGACACATGTATACAGTCCTCATATTACATCTATAATCAATATGAATAGCTCTATCACCTCAAATAAATTTCCACTGTTCTTATTCTAGAAAAATTCCACTGGATAGAGTTAAACTAGCAAGGAAAAGCTTATTAGGACAATACAATAGAGGTCACCACTGTTGCAATAGGGAAATAACTGAACACAACTTTGCTGAAACAAAAGGCAAGAGAGTATTTAAGGCTGTAGTGAACCAGTGGCAAAGAACAACAGAATACCTGAGGTGAGCTTGTCAACATGAATAGACCATCTGAGTTTGCTAATTGGGGCTTATCAAAGTTATGCCCCTACCCTTTGATAGTGACTTGGAAATAAGGGCTCTTTCTTGGATTACATTTCAAATGGATGGCTCCCAGGACCTTGAAGATGCATCACATGGGTTATAAAACTGGCAAGAATCTGGGTGAAGATTTACATCTCAGAAGGGAAGAGAAAAATTTACAACTGAACGTTTTCTGAAGTAAATGCTCTAAGAAAAGGGAAGTCTGAGATATACAGTCGAAGAAAACTTCTTAAGTTTAACCAGGCTTAAGGGTATTTTAAGGCCTTAGTCTCTCTTTGATAATCAGCTAGCCCTTTGACTCCAAGCCTTTGGAAATGACCTCACTTTTTTTCTGCCTTGAGTTTTGCTGTTGCAAGAATCCTAATATATAAAGAGCCAGAGGCCATCATGACCGAAACAACTGGATGGACGCGATTGGTTGCCATGAGGTGGTGAGCAGGCTGAACTGCTGACCTCTCAGTCCCTCTTCCCAGCTCCTTTGGGCAGTGGAGGCAGCTCCCTCCCACCTCCCCAGGTTTGAGGTAGCCCTCCCCCCCCACTTCCTGCAAGCTGTAGTGGCTTGCTCCTGCCTCTTGCTCCCACCTCCTGTGGATGCCAGCAGCTTCCACCAGTCTCCATTGAACTGCTGACACCACCCACTGTAGCCAGTGAACCAGCCTGATCAGGGGATGGGCTGGCCAACCTCACAGCCCCTACCCCTGCCAGCCTGCCCCTGATGGGACTCTCCCATCCCAATCAAGAGCAGGCTGCACACAGCCTGGACCCCTCCTGGCACCCCGAGTCCTCGTGGTTGAGAGTTCTAATGGCCCTACCCAGAGAGTAGAGGCACCTGATGGGCAGGGGCAAGAACCACAGGCCTCCAGGGGGCATCACAGAGTTGGCAAGGAGAGGAGAGGGCCTGTGGAGGGGAGAGGAGGTGAAGCCAGGGGACATCAGCCCAGATTTCAGACCTTCCTTCAGAGGCAGCTGGCCCTCAACCCAGAACCCCAGCCTGAATCGGAAGAGCCTGAGGGAGGCTCAGGAAGCTCTATGCAGAGCTGTGCATTGTGAAGGAGAGACTTGGTGAGGCCCCGACGGAGACCACGCTGCTGGCTGGCACAGCTCAAGGTGGAGCTGGAGCGTGTCATACAGAAGCAGGAGCACTTTGAAGGGAGGCCGGCCCTCCTGTAGCTGGAGAGATTTGAATGCAGGCCCTGGAGTAAAAGGTCACTGAGCTGAAAAAATCACTGAAGGGCCTGTCCAACCTCCAGGCTGACAACCAGCACCTCAAGGACAAGAACTTGGCCCTGATCCACTTCACCAGCAAACTGTCCAAGTGACCCCATAGGACTTGCCCCTGTACCCAAACTTATAAAGCTGCTTCTGCCACATGCACCCGTTCCCTGAGTGAACACGAGTGACAGAGCTGCCAGGGAGCCTCTGAGAAGCTGAAAGCTCCCCTCGGGACCTCCAGGCTGAAACGGGAGGACAGAGCCCCCAGGAGCCAAGAGGTCACTCTGAGGCCATGATGGAAAGGGGAGGCTGAGCCAGGTAAGGGGACCAGGGCTTCAGACAGGACCAGGAAGTGCCAGGGTCAGTAGTTAGGACCAGAGTGACCACCTGGAGGTCCCCTCTCACATGTGCTCTCACTAGTCACCCCTTGCGCCTCTGAGCAGGGATCCAAGAATGTGCCCATCAGACTGGGCTGGGTGGGCCTGTATATAGGGTACTTGTGCAATAGGGAGGGATGTTTTCTATTTTTTGCTGCCCCCTCTCCAAAGCTGGGGGAGAAGGTATTTTTGAGCAGTTGGGGGCAAGCAGGCTGGCAGGGGAGGGCAGTTGGAGGCAATCGAGCCAGCAGGGCAGCAGTTAGGCATCAATCAGGCTTGCAGGGGAGAAATAAGGAGGCAATCAGGCTGGCAGGCAGAAGCATTTAGGGGCAATCAGGCAGGCAGACAGGTGAGCAGTTAGGAGCCAGTGATCCTGGCAGTCAGACATCCCCCGAGGATTCCCAGATTGGAGAAGGTACAGGCCAGGCTAAGAGACAGCCCCCTAGTTCATGCACCAAGCCTCTAGTATCCTATATAATAATTGAGGGATATGCTAATTAGCCCAGGCGCCTTAGCAGTCATGACCAGCCAGGTGCGACCCAGGAGCGGCCCCTGGTGGAAGTGGCCACTGCCAGCGGTGCACGCAGGCCCGTAGCACCACCCAGCCCAGAGGCTTCCTGGTCAGGGGTCACGAGCAGGCCTGCAGCGTCCCCGCCCTGTGCTGAGGTGGAGCGGCCACCAGTGGTAGCTGCCAACATTGGAGGCACTAGCAGGCATTCCACCCTGTCTGGGAGCGGCCTCCAGTGGAAGTGGTCACTGGTGGAGGCGCACGCAGGCTCGTGGCACTGCCCTGCATAGAGACCACCCGGCAGGGGAGCAGCCCCCAGCGGAAGTGGCCACCAGTGGAGGCACAAGCAAGCACGCTGCACTTCCTGGCCTGGAGGATGCCTGGCTGAAAGAGTCACTGGAGACATTGGTTAAATTCAATAGTTAAAATCATTATGCTCAGGAGAGCTGACATCCTCAGACCTAGACTTTACTTGGCACGTGTGTCTTGTCCCATCCCTTCCATCAGTGATTTGCACGGAATAGGTTTGGAGAATATTAACTGCAGCTTCCTGGCAAAGCTGTATAAACATTGCATGTCTGTATCATTTAGTCTTTCCTTTGTTTCCTTCCTGTTAATAATAACCAGGTTATTAACAGTATCACCACCAGAAATCTATCACAGTTTCAGTTGCTATACAACCTTTCTGGAACTTAATATTGTCAGCTTTTCAGTTAATTTATTCAATTAGTTAATTTATTGTAGTTGCATTAATTAGTGTGTAGTAATGATACATTGTGGTATAAATGTGCAATTCTCCAATGATGAATGATGTTTAGCATATTTTCATTTGTTTAATAACCATCTGTATATTTTCTTTTGTAAAGTATCTCTTGAAATCTTTTGCCAATCTGTTTTTGTTTTGCTTGTTTTCTTAGATTTTTTTTTGAGAAATCTTTATATAATCTAAAAATGTTCTTTATCAGATATGTGATTTGCAAATATTTTCTCTCAGATGTCACTTGTCTTTTCATTTTTGAAAACATGTCTTTATGAATAGAATCTCTCATTTTTGAAGTGTATATATATATTTTTAATATATTTTATTGATTTTTTAAAAAATATTTTATTGATATTTTACAGAGAGGAAGGGAGAGAGATAGAGAGCTAGAAACATCGATGAGAGAGAAACATCGACCAGCTGCCTCTTGCACACCCCCTACCGGGGATGTGCCCGCAATCAAGGTACATGCCCCTGACCGGAATCGAACCTGGGACCTTACAGTCCGCAGACCTACGCTCTACCACTGAGCCAAACTGGTTTCGGCTGAAGTGTATATTTTTAACAAACTGTGACCAATTTGATATACTTTTAATAAATTTTAATAAATATTTGTTATTTTAAAATTTCTGATTATACTTTTATTGTATTTTGTAAGAAATTTCTAACCAACATCAAAATTATTTTCTCCTATGTTAGGATTTTTGTATAATTAAGTTTTATATTTATGAATCTTTTTGAATTTATATTTAGATAGGAAATACAGTATGAATCTAGGTGAACTTTTTTGCATACAGATACTCTACTGTTCTAAAACCATCTTTTACAAAGGATATTTTTTTCTTTAATGAGGTTTCATATAATTTCTGTTGAATTTAATTTTATCATGTGTGTGGATCACTTTCTGATTGTCTACTTAGCTTCATTAATCTCTTCACCTCTTTCAAATACCACTATTTTCTTCATTACTACTAATTTAAAATGAATCTTTTCCTTACAAATTTATTGAAATATTATTGACATTTAACATATCTAATTTAGGTGTACAACATGATGATTTGATGTGTTTATTGCACATGTGTCAAACACAAGGCCCGCGGGCCAAATCCATCCCGCCAGGCCTTGCAATGTGGCCCGCACCACGCTGTCATCACTGCACTCCACTGCGTTTCCATCACAATGACAGTTTATGACTGTTCAGTAAACCATTCGGCCCGCGATTTAGGCTGGATTTTAGATTTTGGCCCCTTCTCTGATTGAGTTCGACACCCCTAGTTTATTGTGAAATGATTATCACAATAAGTTTAGTTAACACCTCTATCCTCTCACATAACTACCTCTGAATATGTGGTGATACCATTGAAGATTTAGTCTCTTAACAACTTTCAAGTATAAAACACAATATTGTTCATTTTAGTCACCAAGTTCTATATTAGATTTATAGAATTTATTCATCTTATTGCTGATATATCGTACCCTTTGACCAACATCTTCTCATTTCCTCAAACCCCCATCTTCTCATTTCCTCAAACCCCCAGACTCTCTATTTTAATAATTTAGCTTTTTTAGATAGCACATAAGTGAGAACATAAAATACTTGTCTTTCTTTGACTTACTCATTTGCATAATGCTTTGAAGGTCTTTTGATGTGATTGCTAAAAGAAGGGTTTCCTTCCTTTTTTTTTTATAATATATTTTATTTATTTTTTTACAGAGAGGAAGGGAGAGAGATAGAGAGCTAGAAACATCAATGAGAGAGAAACATCAACCAGCTGCCTCTTGCACACTCCCTACCAAGGATGTGCCCACAACCAAAGTACAGTACATGCCCCTGACCAGAATCGAACCTAGGACCTTTCAGTCCGCAGAACGATGCTCTACCACTGAGCCAAACTGGTTTCGGCGGTTTCCTTCCTTCTTATGGCTGAATAATATTCTAGTGTGTGTGTGTGTGTGTGTGTGTGTGTGTGTGTGTGTATGTAATGAAACATTATCCATTAATGTGTTGATAAACATTTTTTCCCCACTGTTGTGAATAATGCTGCAATAAACACAGTGGTGCAGACATCTCTTCCAGATAGTATTTAACATCCTTTGGACATATACTCAGAAGTGGAATTGCTATATCATATGGTAGTTCTATTTTTATTTTTTTTTGAAAATCCTCTATATTGTTTTCATAAAGGCTGTATCAATTTACATTCCCACTAACAGAGTAAAATAGTTCTTTTTTTTTTTTTCTACATCATCATTAATAATGCTTGTCCTTTTGTCAATAGCTTAGGTGAGAGGTGATATCTCTGATGTAATTATCCATTTCTATCATGAATAGTCATATTGATTAAGTACCTATCAGCCATTTGTATGTCTTCTTTAAAAAAAAATAGTTAAAGTCCTTTGTCTGTTTTGTTTGATATCAAGTTGTACAATATTTTATTTACATATTTTGGATTTTAACCCCATATTAAATAAATGGTTTGTTATTTTTTCTTTCATTATGTAGGTTGCCTTTTTATTATATTGACTAGAGGCTTGGTGCACAAAATTTGTCCACTGGGGTGGGGGGGGGAGGGGGGTTTGGTGTGCCTCAGCCCAGCTTGCACCCTCTCCAATCTAGGACCCCTCGGGGATGTCTGACTGCTGGTTTAGGCCCAATCCCTGTGGCCTAAACCAATAGTTGGATATCTTTCTCACAATCCAGGACTGCTGGTTCCCAACAGCTCTCCTGCATGCCAGCTTGATCACCCCCTAACCATTCCCTGCCAGCCTTATTGGTGCCTAACTGCTCCTTTGCTGGCCCAATCACTCCCAACTGCCCTGCCCTGCCAGCCCTATCACTCCCAACTGCCTTCCCCTGGTGCCTGGTAGCCCCTAACTGCCATCCCCTTCTGGCCATTTTGTGGCGGCCATCTTTGAACACATGGGGGTGGCCATCTTGTGTGAGGGCATGAGGGTCAATTTTCATATTATATAAAAAGGATCATATTTGTATTTGAGGCTTTTTCATTTGATGTAGACCCATTTGTTTATTTTTGCTTCCATTGCTTATGCTTTTGGAGTTATATCCCCGCCCCCCCCCCAAAAAAAAATCATTGCCTATATCAATGTCGAGGAGGTTGTTTTTTTCCCTTAATGTTTCTCCTAGTAGTTTTATAACTTTGCATCTTACATTTAAGTCTTTATTCCATTTGAGTTCATTTTTTCTGAGTGGTATAAGAAGAGTGGTCCAATATCATTCTTTTGAATATCAATATTCAGTTTTCCAAACAACATTTATTGGAGAGCATCAGGTAGTACAAGTCTTTCCCGTTCTCCTTCTTCTTGAAATCATATTGAACATATTGAATATTTTATTTACCTTGTGTTCTGTGTAAACTTTAGAATCAGTTTGTTAATATCTATAAAATTCCTAGTAATATATTAATCAAAATTCTGAGTACATAGATTTGTATGAACAAAATTGACATGTTCATATTATTGAATTTTCAAATCCTCAATTATGGTGTATTTATTGGTTTGCTAGAGCTGTCATAACCTAGTACCACAGACTTAGAGGCTTAAACAACAAAGCTTTATTTTCTCACAATTCTGGAGTCTACACTCTAAGATCACAAGGTTGATTTCTCCTGAGGCTTCTCTCTGTCTTGTAGTGGGTGGCCTTTTCACTGTATCTTCACATTTATTTTTTTCCCCTCAGTTTGTGTCTGAGCCTTAATCTTCTCTTTTTATAAGGACACCGGTTATGTTGTATGAGGGCCCAACTCAATGACCTCATTTTAACTTATTTACATCTTTAAAGGCTCCTTCACTAAACAGTCACATTCTGAGATACTGGGGGTTAGGACTTCAACATAGACATTTTGGAGGGAACACAATTGACATAGTATAATTTTCTATTTAGTTAGATTTTTATTATTTTTACACATGTTTGTAATTTTTAAGTGGATGTATTTCAGATATTTTAATATCTTGCATAACTCTGATGTAATTATCCATTTGATCATACATGTTATTCATTATTTTCAATATTTAACATATTAAACATTAAACAGAGTTGCAATATCTGGTTCATTATGTGTCTAGTTCTGTTAAATTCTTTAGCTCTTAAAACCTGTGGTGTCTCTTGAATTTTTTTTTCTATATTATTTTTTTGTTATTAAAAGATGGTGACTTTGTAGGACAGTAGAAACAGAGGTATATAGGTTTGTTTGCTTTTATGAATAGAAAAGGGCATGTCTTTCTTCTAGAGCTTTAGTGTGGCTGAGCTTTGTTGTGCATATGTTTATCCTCAGTATATCACAAGCTTTATATTCCCCCGTTGATAACTTATGCTTATAATAGGGGCTTGTTAACCTGAAGATTTTTCTGTGTCTGCACAGCCTCAGCTCTAGGGCTTGCTTTCTGCCTCACAGAGGATCCTTTCCATGTTATTATTCTCTTCCAACATTTGATCACTGTGCTTGTTGGCCAACACTTGTTAGCCTGGTGGGAAGTTAGTGAGATGCTCCCTGTTGTTCTGACTATGCCTCTTAGGGACATACTGTGTCCCTGGTTTTAAATTCAGGGCTTCCTCATGATCTTACCTTGGTATCAGCAGTCATTCTGGAGCTTTTCTATGTAGCTATTTTTCTGCTCAGCTAGAGATAGAGAATCTTTTCTCATCCTATCTCCCCACTGCAATGGATACCCACCATAGTCCTACAAGTATTATAAATTTTTTCCACTTTCTCTAAAGGTTTGAGGCATTTGTTCTCTTGCCAAGGCAGGCAAAAACATTCCAGGTAGGATTTTTTCTTTTCCTAAGGAAGCTATATTTCTTTTCCTCTGTCTGCATAATGGGAGATGCATTCTTTATTCTCCTGTCATCCTCTGAACAATTTTTTCTCCACATACCTCTGACTCAGAGGTATGTGGAGAAAAATATGAGTGTGGCTGCAAAATCCCAATGTTTCTGCAACTTCCTGGGTTTTGTATGCTCTCAATAGTCCACGCTCATCCTACTGAGCTGAACTCATCTTACAGCTGCCTGGTGGCACTTAACATATTTAAACAAATGCTTGCTTTCTTTGGAGGTGCCTGGATTTGTCCACACCTGGGTTAGTTGATTGCCTTAGACTTACCTGATAGGTTAAAGGTTAAAGTGAATTTTTGTTATCTGCCAATTGCTTAGGGAGCTTGCTGTTTTTACTGGTGTAAATATAAGTGATGTTATTTTCAGCTTCCTACATAGATAGCAGAATCTGGAGTCTCAAGGTCACTGGCTTTTTAGTGAAATATTTCAAGGGACATTATTATATTATTAGCTATGTATTTTAATATAGGCTATTTAATTCCCTGTGTCTCTGTTTCTTCAACAATCAGAGAAAACATTTACAAGTACTACATTCAAACATTATATTTGTATGGTCAAAATGGCAAAGAGGTAACTCTATGCTTTACTCCATCCAGGACTCCATCAAAATTGCAACTGAATAATAGAACAATCATTGAGAACAACCTGAAGACTAGTTGAACAAAATTCTTATAACTGAGAATGCAAAGAAGAAGCCACAATGAGAAGGATAGGAGGGTAGAGATGCAAAATGGGCAAGGCCCACACACGTGGCATCATAGTGAGGAATTTTAGGAATTGCAAGGGATATCTCACGTGGAGATGTCCCCTTTGAGTGATGGGTCCCCATCCCAGAGCGTCAGTGCTGGGAATAGGAGTTCCCAAAACACCCAGCTGTGAAACTTTCTGAACGGAAGAAGATATTTGCCAAAGATACATCTGATAAGGAGTTCCAAAATATATAAGGAACTCATACAACTTAACACAGAGAACACATACAAACTAATCAAAGTAAAAAGTGGAGTAAAAACCTGAACAGACCTTTCTCCAAAAAGGACAAAAAGATGGCTGGTAAGCATAAGAAAAGACACACAACATCACCAATCATCAGGGAAATAAAAATTGAAACCACAATGTGATATCACCTCACACCTGTCAGAATGGTTATTATCAATAAATCAACAAACAAGTGTTGGCATGGTTGGGGATTCAAGAGAACACTTATGTACTGTTGGGAGATTGTAAATTGGTTCAGTCACTATGGAAAACTGTATAGATTTCCCTCTAAAATTTAAAAATAGAAATACTTTATAACCCAGCATTTTTACTTCTGAGTATTTACCTAAAGAAATACAAAGCCCTAATTTGAAAAGATATATGCACCCCTATATTATTGCAGCATTATTTGCAATAGGAAAGATATGTAAGCAACAAGTGTTTATCAATAGATGAGTAGATAAAGAAGTGGTGCATATATAATTGAATATTACTCAGCCATGAAAAAGAATAAAATCTTACTATTTGCAAAAACATGTATGGTACTATAGTGTATCAACCAAGTGAAATTAGTCAGAAAAAATAAATTTCATTTCTTTTTTTAACATTTATTTTTTATTGATTTTAGAGGAAGTGAGAGGTAGAGAGAAATAGAAACATCAATGATGAGAGAAAATCATTGATTCGCTGCCTCCTGCATACCTCCCACACTGGGGACCAAGTCCGCAACCTAAGTATGTGCCATTGACTGGAAACGAACCTGAGACCCTTCAGTCCGCAGGCCTACGCTCTATCCATTGAACCAAACTAGCTAGGGCTTTCATTATTTATTTTTATGTGGAATCTACAAAACAAAACAAACAAACAAACTTAACAGAAACAAAGTCATGCATACAGAACATGTTGATTGTCTTCAGATGGGAAGAGTTTTGGAGGGATGAATGAAAATGGTGAAAGGGATTAAGAAGTACAAATTGCAGTTTTATAAAAAGTAAAGTACAGTATAAGGAATATGGTCAATAAAATTGTGATAACTATGTATGGTATTAGAAGGGTACTAGACTTATTTGGGTGAACACTTCTGAAGGTATATGTCTAATCACTATGACTCCTAAAACTAATACATTATACATTAACTGTAATTTAATAATAAATTAAAAAAAAGGAAATTCTGGCCCATGCTACAATATGGATGATTCTTGAGGACATATTTTGAGGAATATAGTCCAAATAATATAATTCCACTTATATGAGGTACTTGGGGTAGTTCATAGAGACATAAAACAAAATGATGATTGTAGGAGCAGAGGGAAGTGGTTAATAGGATGTTATTAATTAGTAAATATAAAGTTTCTGTTTTGCAAGATAAAAGAATTCTGGAAATTCATGTTGCTGATGATTGCACAACAATGTGAATGTACTCAATACCAATGTGAATGTACTTAATACCACTGAATTATATCCTTAAAAAAGGTTAAAACATTAAATTTTATGTTATGTGTATTTTACTACAATAAAAATAATTAAAACTATATTTTATAACACTTGATATGGAGATGGAACCATGGGAATAAGATTTGAGTTTTAATTTAATTTTAGATTTGCAACTCTTTCTTCCCATTACCATAAGTGTTCTCAGAGTCTTTTCCCTTATCTGCAAATTGAGAACATTCCACTAAATTGTATCCACATTGCTTCTGTACCATAATCTGAAACTATTATAAATCATAGTTCCATCTTAGAACACACAATTTTTTATTCATTAGGTCATACTTATCTATCTCTTGCAGATGTTGTGGTTTTGTGGACATGTTTATGATTGTGTGAACTATTGCTCATGTTGGAATGCTAACATTTCAACATTGAATAACATAATTATACAATTTGTGAACTAGGTTTCTTCTTTTAAGGATGCCATCATCTCTTATTCTGGAGAATACTAAAATGATACTTAGAGTTAAAATCAGAATGTAGTTTGGGCAATCTTTTAAACATAGGAATTACATATAGTTAAAATCAGACTTTTCTATATGAACAAGTTTTTAAAATATCATGTTTATTTGGAGGCATCAATAAACATTAAATACAAAATATATTTCTTAAAATATGTTTATTTACTTCAGCAATTGTGTTAGAGATGTAACTTAATTTATATAATTTGTTATTTGTTCATTGTATACAGTATGCTTATATACGTTATACATTATGTAAGCATGGTCGGTCCTCCACTCAGCAAGAAGAGAAAGTTCCCTGGAACTTTATTTTATTTAAAAAATGGAAATAAGCTTCTAATGATGCATTTATATTAAGTGGCATAATATTTAATATATTTTCTTTTCCACTAGATAAGTCTATAAAAAATTTAAATCCATTATTGAATTTCAGAAATAGGAGGGAAAATAAACTTAAAATGAAAACAATACAAATCATTTACTTGTGTCCTTTTTTTCTGCTAACATTTTATTACACTATTAAACACTTTTTACAAGGCTTTCTCCAATCTGTCTTTGCCTGATGGATCACTCAGATATCTCATTCTAAAGGCTTATCCTAGTATTATAATTACCAAAAAATTATTCTAAAAACCGCTAAAATATTAAAAGTAAAATACTGGATGTGAGGGCATTCTATTTGGCAGTGCATTTCTGTTTTTCTGGGACATATTTTGTAGTAACTTAAAAAGTGAAGATATTTATAAAATTAACTACTGCTGATGCCAGCAGATTTAAGAAATGAAGGCTTAATACAATTTTTAAAGGTATTTGCATGGTTGTGGTAGTTAATCCTCACCCAAGAATATTTTTACCATTGATTTTAGAGAGAGTAAAATGGAGGGGGAGAGACACACAGAGAGAAATATTGATTGGTTGCCTCCTTCACATGACCCTCCCAGCACCAAGGTACCAGCATGCAAATGAGGTTTGTGCTCTTGACCATAATCAAACACCTTACCCATAAGACAAAGGTCCGACACTCTAACCACTGAGCAAAACTAATTAGGACTGGTCCTAAGCATTTTAAAAATTATATATTTTTATTGATTTCAGAGAGGAAGGGAGAGGTAGAGACATTAATGATGGGAGAAAATCTTTGGTCAGCTGCTTCCAGCACAAGCCCTACTGTAAATCAAGCCCACAGCCCAGGCATGCACTCTGACCAGGAATTGAACCTTGACCTCCTGGTTCACAGGTCAAGGCTCAGCCACTGAGCCATGCTGGCTGGGCTGGTCCTAAGCATTTTGTTTTGTTTTGTTTATCCTCACTAAAGGATATTTTTCCATTGATTTTTAGGAAGAGTGGAAGAGAGAAGGGAAGACACAGAAATATTGATGTGAGAGAAACACATAGATTGGTTATCTCCTGCATGAGCCCCCACCAGGGCCTGGGCAGGGTCTGAGCTGGTAACCAAGTTACCTGCCCTTGACCAGAATTGAACACAGAACCCCTTGGTCTTCAGGCCAGTGCTCTATCCACTGATTCATACCAGCTAGGACCCTAAGCATTTTTAATTTTTTTGTTTATTTGTTTGTTTGTTTTTATTCTTGCCACTGCTAATCAAAATGAAGAATTTAAGTCTGTTTTTGTAATTAATTACCTGATGCAATTTACATTATGTGACTATTTTATGACTCAACTTGAATGAAATGTATGCATATAAAATGAATAGGGCCAGGTTTCCTTCAAAAGCTCTTTGTATTTTTATTTCCTTTATGTTAATGCTTTCTCCTTTGCAATCAAATCTTACAGAATTTGGCAAGAGCTAAAAGCTTTGTGCTATGTCCTTTTAACCTTTTATTTATTAAAATACTCTGTGTACAAATTAATTTACTTTGCAAATATTTATTGTTTCATGTGGCTTGAAATGGGAACTGCAGGCATTTGGATAAATAAATCAGGAGGTTGCCTGGCTTCTCTATACCTTCTGGAATTACTTTTATCCCTTACCAAAATGATACCTTGCATTTTTCTTTCAGTGTGTTCTTAGAGAAAATCTAATTGTTAATTACTATGAATTATATTGCTGTATCAACAGCCTTTATTATTATTATTATTTTTATTATTATTATTATTTTAATTTGCTCTCTGCCAGTGGAGGTACATTGTTGTAAATGAACAAAACAAAGTAACCCTCTGCCCCCCCCCCCTTTTTAAAAAAATCTTATGGCTTTTGGTCATATGATCATGTCTTACAGATCAAAATGAATGAGGTTGGACTGTGACTAGTCAGGAGAATGGGTCTTTAATCAGCCAGACACAGTCATAGGATAGTTATTTGCAGGTATTATGGTGCTAGCCACTTCTTTTAAGGATACTCCATTTATCACAGCACTTCCTTAGCTGTGTATGATTCCGACAACTACATGGAACTGTTTTTCTGTAGATATTGGTTTTATAGACAAAGCTCTCACTTTTGCCAATATAAAGTAAAAAGATTTAGTTCAGCTTCAAATCGTACTTGAAAATACATAAATGCAATGGGTTATATATGCCACTGTTAGTCCAGGTGATACAGTTGACAGTGGAAGTCTTCTATGGCATAACACAGAGCCCAATTAAAGGTAAAAATTCTAGTTGACCAGGTAAAGGCATGCATTTTCATAACAAGCCCACCAAATCCACTGGCTGGCTTCAATATCGAGGGAAACTTTGTCCAACAGCTGCCTGCTCTTCTCTATTAGAAATTTTACCACATTAGTTTATGATTTTAAGTAACATACATTTATTGATTACTAGAGGCCTGGTACATGAAACTTGTGCACTGGAGGGGGGGGTCCCCTCAGCCTATTCTTCCCCCTCTCACAATCCAGGAGCCTCAGGGGATGTCTTACTGATGGCTTAGGCCCGCTCCTTTGCAAGAGGCAACCTGGCTGATTAGGTGAAGGTGCCACCCCCATCACCCCACTTCTGCTGCCACTGCCATCGGCCACAGTTGTTTTCTTCAGCACGGACTTCAGTCCCTTCACCATGAAAAATGGCAAAATTCTTTAAGCATTTTCAAAATGTCTCTTTCATAGGATATAACCTTTCTTTCTTTTTTTCTTTCTTTCTTTCTTTCTTTCTTTCTTTCTTTCTTTCTTTCTTTCTTTCTTTCTTCCTTTCTTATCCTCACATGAGGATATTTTCCTATTGATTTTTAGAGAGTGTGGAAGAGAGAGGAAAAGACAGAGAGAAACATTAATGTGAGAGGCAGACTTCAATTGGTTGCCTCCTAAATGAGGCCTGACCTGGGCCCCATCCACAGGGAAGAGGCTGCAACCTAGGTACATGCCCTTGATCAGAGTCAAACCTGGCCCCGCTGCAGGTTTGTGTCTCTGCTCCAGCCCCAGCAGCCCAGTGCAGCAGCAGTGGGGCTGGGGCTGGGAGTTGGACCCCTGCAGGTATGAGTCTCAGTTCTGGCCCCAGCAGCTCAGTGCCATGGCTGAGGGGCTGGGCTGCAGGCTGACCCACCCGCGTGTTGTTCTTTCCAGCTCCAGGGCTGCCCTATCTGTTGTTCTGTCAGGCTCTGGGCCTGTGCCAGTTTCCTCCTCCTGAACGTGACAGTTATGGCATCCCTGCCTAACTTGCGTATATATATATATTAAAATGTTTAACTTTTGCTTTTACTGGTACAATATAATCAATGAACAGCAAAGAGCGAAAGCAAGTTATATTTGAAAAGTTTCTAAATAAATTTTCATAATGGTAAGTCATCCTTGTTTATGTTCCTGTAAAATAATAAGAAAAAAATTTCCTCAGGGTCCAAATGAGTTTTAAAGTTATTACACAGTAGAGGCCCATTGCATGAAGATTCGTGCAATAGGCCTTCCTTCCCCTGGTTGCCAGCACTGGTTTTCCTCCAGCACCCGGGACCCAGGCCTTTGCTCTGGCCACAGCAGAGAAGCCAAGCCTCGAGGCTAGGCTTCTCTGCTCAGGCTGCAGTGGAGGAACCAAGACTCTTCAGTCTTCAGTCTTTAGTTTTCAGTCATCTTCAATCTTCAGTCTTCAGTCTTTAGTCTTTGCTCAGACTGGAGCCTTCAGTCTTCTCTCAGTGCCTGTGTATGCAAATTAACACAACACCTTTGTTAGATTAATTTGGATATTCACTCCTGATTGGCTGGTGGGCATCATGGAGGTAGTCAATTTGCATCTTTCTCTTTTATTAGTGTAGATGTTATTGTGGTTGAGAATCTCCATCATGGGATAAGTCATAGAAAAGGATACATTTTACATCACTTCCCTTTCTAGCTAAACACCAACTCCATCTCCCCTCAGCTGAAGTGATCAGTAAATATTTCCACAGTGGCTTGGTTCTAAGCTGATGGCAAAACCTCAAGGTGTCACCAAATTTTCAAGTCTCAGAAACTTTGAATTATCAAGAAATGCCACCTTCAATACACTGTGACAATTGTTGTGAGAAAAGCTGCTAGTTTTCACTCAGTATGTGTCACACTGTTTTCCTGTAGGAAATGGAAACTGGAGTTTGGCACATAGCATTCTTCAACCTTTCTTGTAAATAAGTGTTGTCACATAAAGTTTTGGCTCATGTAATATGAGATATACTGGTGAGTAGAAATTTCAGGATTTATTCCTAAAAGAAGAGCTCCACCATCCTTTCCCTTCTCTCTCTATCTTTCTTTAAGAGTGCAGGTATGGCCCGTGTGGCTCAGTTGGCTGAGCATCATCCCATGTTCAACCAAGAAGTCACAGGTTTGATTTCCAGTGCCCGAGTTGCAAACTCCATCCAGTTTTGGAAGTGCAGGAGACAGCCTATGTATCTCTCATAGATTTTTTTCTCTCTCTCCCTCTCTCTTACCATCTCTAAAAATCAATAAACATATTTTTGTAAATAAATAAATAAATAAATAAATAAATAAATAAATAAAAGAGTGTATGTATGGCAACAAATAGCCTTAGAACACATAAACAAGGGCTGTGTTATAGAGCAGGCAGAGCCACAAAAACAAATGCCTGTGTCTACAACTCCATGATACTAGCACATTATTCTTGGATAGTTTATTCTTACATCATCTCATTAAAGAAAAATCATCTTGCATCTTATTTGTGTCATATGTACTATGGATCATTGTTATAATAGAATGTGTTTAATATCTTAAAAGTAAAAACTAGTGGGTTTTATTTAAAGTCACTTAATCATCTATTTATTATACTTAATTTCATTAGTCAACATTCTAAACTATATTTTAATAAATTGGGCAATAGAACAAATTGCAAAACATTAAATTTAATGGAGTTTTAAATATATACATCTATCCTTTCCATAAAAACAACTACAGCCATAAATAAGCAGACTTTATGTGTGGGAAGCTCAAACACTAATGCAACTTTAAAATCCAGGTCAAGAAAACTTTGCTATTTTCATGGTATTATAAAATCATTTTTCCAAGGTGAAAAACCTGTTCAGTTTTCTAAGGTGTGGCTACATTCTGTATTAAATAAAAAAAGAAAAAGAGGCATATATTGACACCATCTTCCATAAATTCCAGATGTAAATGGGTCCCAACCAATAATATATCTTCCTTCACCAACCTGTATTTAGAATCTGTAATTGTGTCAAAGACTTGACTTTGGTTTGACTCAAACTGTTGTTTTATTGTTATTTTGTTTTTGTCTGATCAAGTTTTTTAAATCTATATTTTCTCCTCCTTTAATCTTTAAGTATATTTCTAAGTTTTAGCAGGTTGATAGAACTGTAAAAAAAAAAAAAGGTAGTAATTTTAAAAATGTTTTAAAACTTTCCAAAGGTAATGCTGTTATTCCAGTTTACTGGGCATGATTCTACTCCCCCTTGATTGCTGTCAGTGACAATACTATGCAATGTGCCTTATTGATCTTAATTTCATCTTCAGTTATTTGGACCTGTCAGCAATTTATAACCTCTGGTTTTCTTTCTTTTCCTAATCAATACTTCTATACACACACACACACACACACATTCTTAATCTCACCCTGCTTTGTATAGTATGTGTATGTGGATATGCAGTTGCAACTGTGAGAATCTGGATGCTGTTTGCTATTTCTTTTTTTTAAAATATATTTTATTGATTTTGTACAGAGAAGAAGGGAGAGAGATAGAGAGTTAGAAACATCAATGAGAGAGAGTCATCAATCAGCTGCCTCTTGCACACCCCCTACTGGGGATATGCCCACAACCAAGGTACATGCCCTTGACCGGAATCGAACCCGGGACCCTTCAGTCCCTAAGCCGACGCTCTATCCATTGAGCCAAACCGGTCTCAGCAGCTATTTCTTGTTTGTTTGTTTTTTTGCTTAGGTTGTAATAGAGTAAATTCCAATAAGCATTTGTTAAATTTAATTATAATCAGACTGGCAAGACTTCAGTTAAAAAATAAATAAAAATAAATCTCCACATTATTTTGACTGAATTTTGGAGTAATGTTTAAGCAAATGAATTCATTTTATATATTAAAATGCACTCTTTCAGACACAAAAATCCTAAAGGTCAAATTCAGATATGAAGATGCCATCATCTATGATCACTTTGTTGAATTAATTGTTTTAAAATATGAGTTGTGGACAAATAACCAGGTGTGCACAGATACTTAGTGTGTTAAATCGTATGCCATTAGGGAAAGGGAAAGTTACTTTATATGATAACTAATTATTTTTAGTCCCATGCCTAATTTACAAGTATTCATCATAAAATGCTTATATATTCCATTCTAATGGCCTGATGAACAGAATTCATACACATTAATTAGGCAAACTATTTTAATACTGCTACTTGCCCTTTCTCTATAATAGAAGTGTCAGAGATGAAAGAAAATTAGTAAAATGTATATAAAAGCTCCCTCCTGTCAGAGTCTGGGGTGTGCCACTAGACCTAGAGTCGAGTCCCCGCCCACCAGCCCCACCACCATCAAGCCCCTCCAGGCAGGGGGCACAGCCTCAGGTCCCCAGGCTTGGCGCTGGGGCAGGGGTGCAGACTGAGGTCCCATGTCAAGCTGTGTCAGGTGGGGTACGCTGCCTGAGATCTCCTGGCCTGGTGCAGGGGCGGGGTGCGGTCTGAGGTGTCCTGGTCTGGCACTGGGGTGGGGTTGTGGCTTGAGGTCTCCCTCAAGCCCTGCCGGGTGAGGGGCACAACCTGAGGTCCCTGTCAAGCCCCAAGGAGTGGGGGACATGGCCTGAGAACTCCTAGATGGGTGCTGGGGCAGGGAGCATGTTCTGCGGTCCCCCATCAACCCCAGCCTCCCCTGCAGCCTCATGTCAATGCTGGGCAGGAACACAAGCAGGCAGCCTGACATTAGAGCTGGGGGCAGAAGTCCCCGCCCCCATCCCCAGCCACAGACTGGTGGTGATTGGGACACTGTAAGGGACAAATTAGCGTATTACATCTTCATATGTATAGATTCTCACATAGATTGAGGAGAACGGTCATAGCTTAATTCATTGAAAAAATTCAAATTACCTTTCTGCACATAAGTCTATAATCACCGTAGTGGTGTCATAATAAATGTTATGATTTAGGAGGAAACAGACTCATTCTTCTAATCATATTAATGAAAAAATTAAGACAGAAAGAATCACTGGCTGTCTATGTGTAAATATATACATAGATGCAAGTCAAAAGTTAAAAAAAAAATTAGCTCTCATTTATTGAGAATGTCCTATATTCCAGGTACTACACTACATAGGGAGACAGTTTACTGTTGAGTTATTAAGGAAGGGCTCTGGAGCAGAACTGTCTTTTTTTAAGTTTTGAAGTGATACTATTTGTTTTTTTTTAATATGTTTTGTTTTATTTGTTTTTTTATTGATTTCAGAGAGAGGAAGGGAGAGGGAGAAGAGATACAACCATCAATGATGAGAGAGAATCATTAATCAGTTGCCTCTTTATGCACCCTACTAGGGATTGATTACACAACCTGGGCAGATGCTCTGACTGAGAATCAAACTGTGACCTCCTGGTTCATAGGTCGGAATTCAAACAATGAGCTACACTGGAAGGGCAGAACTGAGTGTCTTAATCCTGTGTCTTCCATCTAATAACTGTGTGGCATTGGACATATTACTTCCCTGTTTATGTCTCACTTGTCCCCTCTGTAAAATCAGGTATATATTAACATTTTACTCACTGAGACATTATGGGGGGTTCAATAAGTGAATATATGTGTTAGAGTACTCATTCATTAAATCCTGCTCCACTACACTAACTGTTGCGTTCGAGATCCTCCAGGGGCTGGACCTCCTTGGATGCTGGGTCTTAGAAGACAGAGTAGACATGAAAAGTTGTAGGCCATTGCTATTAAGGAGCCCTTAGACAAAGCAGTCTAGCAAAGCAGTCCTTGCTAATATATTAGCAAACACAGGAGCCATTCTAGCAAAAATGGCCAACACCAGCTTGTCAGTAGTACATCTTACCTACAATACAGCCCCCAACATAGGAGCTATATAGAAGCCAGCCACATTGGCTGGTCAGTATCATACTTTATACTAATTTAGACAAAAGAGGCTCCTAGCCAAATAGTGACATCAACCTTTTGGTTTATAAAAGGGTATGCTTGTGAAGTGCATACAGTAAAACTGCTGTGTCCTTTTACCTACCTATGGCAACTTGACCTTGTACATCCTGATTAGGATCCCCACACTCAGATTGGCCTTGAACATCCAGTGTACTGTGGACAGGGCCCCTACAATATGTGTTACACTTAGAATAAAGTACTCAAAAATTAGTAAGTTAAAATATCTAGGTAAATTTGTAGAATGATGATATGTTATTGTAAAAGGAATCTTCATGACAAAATAAATTGAGATATCATCTATTATGTTGTCAAATACAAATTACTTTGGATTTCAAGGTAATTTATAAAGTAGTCTCAGTTGTTGTTTTTTTGTTTGTTTGTTTGTTTTTTAATCCAGTTTAATTGCTTCTCTTTCCTCAATAAACCTCCTTTGGTTTCTGACTTAGCTCAGTCTCATTGCTATCTCATAGAGTTGTCTGCTGGGGTAGGCTGAATCATGGCTCTCAAATTCTGCAGACTTGATTTTCAATCCCTGAAATCTCTAAATGTCATCTTATGTGGGGAAAAAATGTATCCTTGCCTATGTTATTAAGAATCTTGAGATGGAGAGGTTATTCTGGGCTATAAGAGAAGGGCAGAGGGAGATTGAAGAGAAACGGAAGAGGAGTCAATGAGATCATGGAGGCAGAGATAATAGGGGTTCGGCTTCCAACCCAGGATACCTGTAGCACCTTGGTTTGCTACCAGAGGCAAGAAATGGATTGTCCCTTAGAGCCTCTGAAGGGAAGGCAGCCCTGCTGTCACCTGTAGGCCCAGTGATACCAATTTCAGACTTCTGGCCACAAGAAGGATGGGAGAATAAGTTTCTGCGGTTTTAAACCATCTGGTTTGTGGTAATTTGTTACAGCAGCCACATGAAACAAATACATATGCTTACTACTGTTTCTTTTTCCTCTCACTTCAGATCCATTCCATTTCTCCTTGACCTAGCTCATGTAGCTGCTGTACAAGTATCATTCATGTTGGTTTCAGCATTCATCGTAAACTTTCTCCTGCCACACCAGCTCTCATGATCTCTTTAGCCCCTAATTTTTTAAAACTATTTGCCACACAAATTAGCCATTAGTTCACAGTCTTGTAATTGATTGTTCAATTGATTAATTATAAAAAAATACTTTCTCAAATTTATTGCATTTATCTTCAGCTTATATCTATGGATTTATATAGTGATCATGGTTTCTATAATGTTAACTTCATACAAAGTATGCTACATATTACATATCAATCAAAATGCTTTCTAACTTTGCACAATTCTTTTTCTATTTTTCCATACATGTTTTTTCTTATCATTGTGAATATCTCTTTGTCTTATCCTTTAATCCATTTAAATGTCAATCTTGATTTTTTTTAATAAATATATTTTGAATGCCAATTTGAATCCAAACTCTCAATATTGGCAAGCATCTGCATTATATTGAAAATGCAAAAGAGGTTATGCATATTCAATAGAACACAGACTTGGAGTATACCCAGTCTATTTTGATTGCCAACATATAGCTGGCATTTAGGAGATTGTCTGAAGCTGTGGCCACATAACAATATTATTTGTAAGTGAACTACAGGCTTTATTCCCAATTGGCTCTTTTGTGTACAAAGACATGGCTAGAGACAAAAGGATCAGTTTGAGCATGGCCCCAAACACATGTTCTCACTGGTTGAATCATGAGGGAATCAGTCATCCTGACTACTGTGAAGCTTCAGTTTCTAAGATAAATACACTGAAGGAAATTAAATGTGGATGTTTGTGAAATATAATGACTCCTGACAAAGGAAGCTAATGCTGTTCTAAAAGAGAAATACTACTAATTAATCAGATCTTTGAGATAAATGAACAGAGCCCTTTGAATAAGTTTAATGGTCCCATAGACCAATTGATCAGAGAGAAAAAAAAAGAATTAATTTGACTGATGAACATCATTTTGTTAAGAGACAGAAATTTTGTCTCTAGATATTATATAGAAAACTTATTTGGAAGATTTTTCTCCATGTCTCATAGTGTGTTTGGTATCATATTGGCATAACCACAGAGCAACCACACACTTGTATATGCATACACATACACACACGTTATCCACATGACATGCAGCTTATAAAGAAATGATCACATAACCAATTATATAAAACTTAATAATTTCTTGATAGCTAGGGAATAAGAGTTTATTTCTCTCTTCCTCAAAAATTCCCCATTATTTAACCCAGATGCAAAGCATTTAGTAATATAAGTAGTATAGAAGAGAAGAGCAAGCAGAAAATAAATCTTATAGAAAGAGTCAGGGAAAGCAATGAGACAGAGGCCCTTGTTGGAGAGCAGGCATGTTGTGGAGGATATAAATAAAAATCTTGAGAGAAAGAGTCGCACTTTTATAGAATTTGCATTTTACCTAGAGAAAATGGAATGCATAGGAGCAGTGTGGTAAATCAAAAAAGTCAAAGACTTAGAAGAAATATTTCAAATATCACAAACATGAATGGTACACATGCTGCAAAATTCATGCTTCTCTCCACAAGCCTTATCTTGATACCTCTCTACCAGAACCCTTGCTCCCTATTTTCGTCAGGTTTTCAGAATTTCTCATCTGTTCTTTTCCATTTCCAAATCATTTGCAATTTTCTGCTGCAATAGCTTTATTCACAACGTTAAAAAGTAAAATACATTTACTGAAAATTTCATATTTAAGTGCACACAAGAACTATTGATTTACAATTCATTATGCAGCCACCAGAAAAGATCATTTAGCACAGTATGGTGTTCTGACTTCAGAAATAATTTTCCTCCTATTAGCCTCTCTATCTTTTTCTAGTTGTTTTCATTGTTGCTGCAAATGCATAGAAACTTCTTGTTTATTTCGTTGGGAAGTTTGGTAGTTTTGGCTGTCAGCAGCTGACCCATCCATCTCTCCCACCTTTGTAAATGAGCGCCTGGACAGAAAGCCCTCTCAGAGCATCAACTATGCTTCACTGAACACACTGTCGAGTCTCACAAACCCTGGGTTCTTGCTGCTTTTGCTAAGCAATACTTTTGTTATCTCTCCTATTTCAGACCCCTTGCTTCTGCATATCAAGGCCTAGAATTCATCTTATCTGAGAAGTCAACAAGGAAGTGGAAAATGGAGTTTAAATAGTAGGGGAAACACAATTTTCATTTTAAATGAAATTCATGAGGTTGGCTTTGCTGGTCATAAAAATGTAAAATCTCTCTCTTCATTCATGTTAGATATCTCCAAGTAAGATATCTGGAGAAAATTTGGCATGTGTGGGTTTCCTAAATCGAAGGAAAACTTTGTGGTCTCAGATGAGGTGTAGAAAGTTACATCAAGTTATGACTTACCCTTTCAAGACTCAGTTACCATTCTGTTTCTACAGATTTTCAGATGGTAAATGGAGCAACAAATGAGAAAATATTTCAAGCTATCACATATACACATACACATACACACACACATACATATATATATATATATATATACATATATATATATGTATATGTATACACACACACATATATATATATACATACATACACACACACACACACACACACACACACATATATATATATATATATATATATATATATATATATATATATATATATTTTACTGTTTTGGTGAAGAAAATGCAATTGAAAATCTCCCCTTTCTGGGGCAATTGATCAGTTTTCTAACTAGATGTATGAACTTTAACTATGAACAGAAAATGGAGTCTGAATCTGGAAGATTAAGATGCTCATGTATTTCACCTTATTATTTTCTGGGACATCCACACATTTGCTTCTCCTCCTATGTGAAGTCCTTTCTGTGACCTCAGAGTTCAGTATTTTAACTATATGACTAGATGTTCTTAAATAAAACATTAAGCAAGTTACTAATTTGTTTTAGCTCCTTCCACAACTCTTTTAACTCCCTCAGCCACACCAGGTAGGGGGAGTGAGTGGTGGAGAAATGGAGGGGGGAATGGTCAATCCCCATGATGGTCACTTTTCCACACATTAATCCAAGAAAGACAGAGAAGATATTTTTATTACCCAGTATTTTATTCTAAATTTTCTTATACTATATCCCTTCCTGAGTTTTAATTTTCTCAACTTATTTCTCTGCATAGTCTTTCAATCTTGTCAAACTCACTCCAGGTTACTCACTCCTGGTAGACCTCATACCACATTCTGGTTCCAGGAATATTTTTTTTTTTAATTCCCCATTAGTTGCAGTTATTTTTTCTTGTCAGATATTTCCATTTTAAGAATTCCAATCTATGATCTAATTTTCTCTTTAATGATGCAAAGAGTTTTGTTCTAATGACTTCTATATCATCCAAGTATTATTAGACTATATTATCCCCATTAAAAATGGTGACATTTTATTATTGTTGTTGTTATTTTGTCAATACCAATGATGGTTAGTGAGAGGGAAAGGAAAAGTATATAAACTAATATTTCTATTAATGTGACCTTGGGGAAAATAAAATGGGCTAAAGTTCACTGAGCCTTTAGGGTTTCATTCTTCCCAGTAAGAATGATGTATTTGAGCCAAAACCGGTTTGGCTCAGTGGTAGAGCATCGGTCTGTGGACTGAAAGGTCCCAGGTTTGATTCCGGACAAAGGGCATGTACATTGGTTGTGGGCACATTCCCCGTCGGGGGTGTGCAAGAGGCAACTGGTCGATGTTTCTCTCTCATCAATGTTTCTAGCTCTCTATCTCTCTCCCTTCCTCTCTGTGAAAACTCAATAAAATATATATTAAAAAAAAGAATGATGTATTTGACATGTGCGATAAAAGGTAACAGAGGTAAAGTTATATATGAGTATACTGCATGAGGACGTTGGTAAAACAGTCCTAGTGAATATTAAGTTTTCTTGTTTAAACCTTCCTAAGAGTTTTGTATAAAAGTAACTTGAAGCTTCTCCTACAATATTTAAATATCTAATATTTAAGTGTCTAATATTTAAGCTTATTTTAAAATATTTAAGTATCCACAAAGTTGGAAGGAGTTAAAGACTGAGACAGGTAAATTTTTGACAATGTTACCCAATGTGGATAAATGCACATGATATAAGAAATAAGCACGAAGTAAATAAGAAGTCCTCAGTAAGCTAATACATCATAAAGATAATATTGTGTATTCTAATTTTAGAAAATTATGTAATTATAATAATTTTTATCTATTCTTTATAACACAGTTAATATATTTGTATTCCTCTTTTTAAGTTGATAATTCATTTATTATTCATGATTATGAATATATTTTAAAATTCACTTTTCATCTTCTTATTGGACAAACATTGACTATACACAAGGTTCAGTTCCAACTTAAAATGAATGGACTTTAATTTGGATCTAACATGTTTCACTTTGGTATAATCTCCTATCACAGGATAACACTGTTGAAGACTCCACAAATTATTAGTTTTAATGATTTAATGTTTCTACTGGTGTACGGCTACAGAATAAACTATTTGTAAATTATTTGATTATCACCATCATGCAATGTCTGTGTGTGTGTGTGTTTACACATACAGACAGCCAATCACAATAGGAAAATGAAATACATTTATAATTAAAAGTAAAAGCATGTGTATTTAAAAAAATCACAAATAAAGCATATGTTAATTCGCCATGTATTTAAAGTAGTGCTCTTAAAAGATATCTCTCAGTATTTGAATAAAACGGCTTGGGATAGAAATACAAGGAATAAGCAGATCTGGAACTGAGATTTACTGCGTTTCTTTTGAACAGATTTTCTATACATAATACAGTCCATACAATTATACAAACAAATCTTCAAGAGAGATGTAAGTTTTTGTATCTGTTCTTAGAGACCATGATTCCTTTGTAATTTTTCAATATAGCATTTTATATTGTTGGCATATGCTATTTAGCATCTTTCTGTGCCTCCCCACCACTCCTCATTGCTGATGGCAGTATGAGAGATGACAAAGGCAGTCCGCTGTTCACCATGTGCTTTGGAATCATCTTTTAAATGAAAGTGTTCTTTGGCCTGTCACCTTATTAACCTATCAGTTTAAGAATCTCCATACAAGCTTTTCAGAATTTCCTACAATCTATTTGAGACCTATAAGGATGCTCACAGTACCACTATTCTTTAAGAGGTGCTACTATAGAAATGTTCATATTTTCATATTCAGTTGTTAGTTAATCAAGAATTAAAATATCCTTTATTATTGCCATTTCATTTTCCAAGTAATTTTCCAAATTCATCCAGTTATTTTCTACACAAAATAGATGCCTGTAAGTTTTTCTTAAGCCTTTATTATCATTTTATCTTCTAAAACTGCATGCCATAATTAGAAATTTAGCTGTCATGTGTGTCTCACTAAGCTATATATGTGAGAAACAAGTAGAATTAAAATAAATGACATGAAAATAGTTATGCTTGAAACAGTTTAATATGCTTAACATATTATATTAAAACATGTTTTTAATTTATTTATTTGAGACAGAGAAGCGGGGGAAGGGAACAAGAGATAGAGAGAAAAAACATCGATTTGTTGTTCCACTTATTTATGCATTCATTGGTTGATTCTTATATGTGCCCTTGACCAACTAAGATACCTGGATAGAGCTAACATATTCTATTTTAATTATTAAAATCCATAAGATTTTAATCAATGCTATTTATATGTGATACATTCCATAAAATTAACTGGATAGATGTAAGCAAATATAATATAATCATATATGTGAATATATATGTTTGTCAACCTGTTCAAGGTCTGATATATATAGAAAAATATAATCAATGCCCAATCACCCCAGAAAGGTTTGTGCTACCCATATAATATCAATCTATCAGTCTTTTCTTCCCATTAAACTATCAACATAATTTTTACTACCTTAGTTTAATTTTATTATTCTAGAACTTCATATAAATGAAACTGGACAGCATATAATTTTTATTTTTTCTCTTTTGTTCAACACAATTTGAAATTCAGCCATGTTGTTGTTTTTCCTTTTGTATTGATGAGTGATTTTTCCACATTTAGAATATACAATATTTTGTTTATACTTTCATTTCTTAATAGACATCTGGATTTTTCTAGGTTTTGGCTATTAACAATAAAATTTATATAAACATGTGTTCTATAAAAATATTAACATATATATTCACATTTCCTGGATAAATATTTGTATGTGGAAATGTTAAATCACAAAGTTGGTATAAGTAGAGCTTTATTATAAAACACTGCCAAATTGCTTTCCAACATGTTTGTACTATTTTAAATTCCCATTGGCTATATATAAGTGTTCTAATTTTTCAACATCCTTACCAGAATGATTGTTAGTTTCAGCAATTTTAGAGGAAATGGAAGATATTTCATGATTTTTTTGTTTGTAACTAATCATGTTGAACAAAATTTTGTATGCATAATTGCCATCTTCTGCATTCTTTTATGAAGAGTCTGCTCAAGGCTTTGCCCATATTTTTTTCAATTGGATTGTATAGCATCTGGTTTCCAAAAATGGTTCCCAATGAAATACTTCTCCTGGTATTCATGTTTGCATAGTCCCCTCTCACATTATAGTCCAAGTAGCCCTCTGACAAATCTCAATGGAATGTCATAAAAGTGAAACTCTTCCAGTTCCAGATTTAAATCTATCACTTCTATACCAAATAACGATTCTCTGTCATTTCCATTTCACAGTTTTATTACACACTTCATATAAAGAGAGACAGATATTAGGTGTGTGCTGTTGTATACTGTGATCAATGGTATGCTAACTCTTGGATTCCAATATTTTTCAAAATGGGGTGTCCCAAAAATGTATACACACTCTTTGAATAATTATAAAGGCAGTGCTGAATAAAACAAATTTCTTTAAATTTGAGCTATCAACTCTTAAATAACATCATTTGGTTACCTTATTGTGTCTTTCTTAATTCAAATAAATATTCATGTTGTAAAATATTCAACTATTGGGTCGGCAACTACGTAATTGCGGATTTTTTAAAGAAAATCAAAGACAATTTTTTCATGGAACTAAATAACTTTATTCTGTAATGTATTGCCCATTTTGATCAATGACCTTTTGCCATCTTTCAGGCAGCATCATAATCCCACGTTCAAAAAACTTCTGGTTTTTATTAGCAAAAAACTGAATCAGGTACGATTTGACATCATCATCATTATTGAAATTTTTACCATTCAAGGAGTTTTGTAAAGATCGAAACAAAAAGTAATCAGATGGTGCAAGGTCAGGACTATATGGTGGATGTGGCAAAACATCCCAACCAAGCTCCATTAATTTTTGCCGAGTGACCAAAGATGTGTGTGTCCTTGCATTGTCATGATGGAATACAACACCTTTTCGATTTGTCAATTCGGGCCGCTTTTCTTCAACTGCATTGTTTAATTTCGTTAGTTGTTCAATGTAGACATCAGAATTGATCGTTCGGTTGGGTGGTAAGAGTTCAAAGTAGACAATTCCTTTGTAATCCCACCAAACTGATAACAAAACCTTCTTTTGATGAATATCAGCTTTTGATGTTGTTTGAGTTGGTTCACCTGGCCTGCTCCACGATCTTTTCCGCTTGATATTGTTGTAAACAACCCATTTTTCATCGCCAGTTATCAGTCGTTTTAAAAATGGATAATTTTCATTACGTTTCTTTAGCAAATCGCAGCTGCTAATGCGTTCCGTTAACTGTGATTCTTTCAGTTCGTGAGGAACCCATGTATCGAGTTTTTGAACATAGCCAAGTTGTTTTAAGTGATTTTCAATGCATGTATGTGATACATGAAGCTTCTCTGCAATCTCACGTGTTGTACTGTGACAGTCCGAATTGATTATTGCTTTGATTAGGGCGTCATCAACTTCAACTGGACGACCAGAGCGTTTTTCATCTTTGAGTGAAAAATCACCAGAACAAAATTTGGCAAACCAATTTTGACACTGCCGTTCTTTTAAGGCTTCGTCACCATAAACAGCACATAACTTTTTATGAGCTTGCGATGCGTTTTTCCCTTTGCGGAAATAAAAAAGCAAAATATGACGAAAATGTTCCTTTTGATTTTCCATTTTTCAACGAACGCCAAATGAAAACTACAAAACAGATCAAAAAACTTTTTTTTTACTGATTAACAGCTGAATAGCCAACTATCAAATAACAAAATGTGTTTTACATTTGTACTACGTCTGCAAACCTAAAAATTCAACTGAAGCCATATATGTGTGAAACCCGCAATTACTTAGCTGCCGACCCAATAGATGCTATTCCTTTAAATAATAAGCAGTTTTTGCCAATTAACCTTTTAACAACCTATGTAACGATAATTGAAAAAGGAATGGTGAATAAAACTACCACAATCCCTATTTTAAATTTTTTACTGGAACATATGATAGAAAATAATTATAATTCTATACATAACTAGAGGCCCTGTGCATAAAAAGTCATGCTCTGGATGGGGGGGTCCTTCAGCCTGGCCTGCACTCTCTCGTAGTCCAGTAGCCCTTAGGGGTGGGAGGCAACCCGGCCATCAGGGGGAAGGCGATGCCCCTATCACACCTCTGCTGATGGCATTGCCAATAGCACAAGCCTCAGCCAGCCCTGGGCAGCTGGGCAGCCAACATCTGAGGCTTGCCTGTGCCTTGCTCTGGGTGGCTGGGGGCTAAGGGGACTGGGCGACTCCGGAGGCTGGCGTGAGGAGCAGCTAGACACACCTAGGGGTGGGCCTGGCCATGCCACGTGCCTGCCTCCCTGGCAGAAATGAGGGGAGTGGGCACCACCATCTTGTGGCTTTGGGCACTGCCATCTTTGAGGGTGTGATAATCAATTAGCATATTTCCTCCTTATTGGTTGTGGGTGCTGCCATCCTTGTGAGGGCATGATGGTCAATTAGTATATTCCCTCTTTATTAGATAGACTTATATGCATGTTCTCTCAATAGTGTATGTGCAGGGATTTTGTATAATTCTAAACCATGGAAAACTAGCTTAGCCCTAAGGTATAAAAGTCAATAAAAAAAAGTTCCTTAAGAAGATGATTTTTTAAGACAAGACCTGAATAAAAAGAGTTTAACAAAGTAGAGAGAAAAAATACAAATATGATATTTCAGATATGTGAACCCTCAGAGTTTATTAAAAGCATGATGGGTTTAAAAAAAAAAAAGCATAATGGGTTTTATAAACTGAAGGAAGCAATCATGGTGAGTTTTAGGCATTTCAAGAAATCTGAAATGGCTTGAGAAAAGAATGTAAGTGACGGACTTGAACTAGGTGAGTTTGCCAATATAAGAATAGTTCAGATCATGCTACAATTCCAATTACCTGTTAAGAGTTTTCACATAAATCAACACCAGATATCTGTAAAAGAATACAGAACTGAGGCATGAAATGAAAGGTATATATTTTAGCAAGTCCACATTGGGGGGAAAGAGTGAGTAAAGTTCAATTATAATACTACTGATATAGCCTGGTCTAAAGTTTTATGGTAGTAATGAATTTTCAGAGATTTCCTATGTGAGCCCAGCTGGTATGGCTCAGTGGTTGAGCATCAACCTATGAACCAGGAGGTATTGGTTCACTTCATGGTCAGGGCACATGCCCCAGTTGTGGGCTCATCTCCCGGTTATGGCTCATCCCCAGTGGGGATGTGTAGGAGGCAGCCAATCAATGATTCTCTCTCATCATTTATGTTTCCTTCTCTTTCTCCCTCTTCTCTCCTCTCTGAAATCAATACAAATATAGTTTTTAAGCATTTTAAATAAAGCAATATTTCTCTAAGAGCTAGGACATAGCTAAATAAATGTACTAGTTTCCTTGCCAGTTAGGTACAGCCATGTCTGTGTGCCAGCCAATTAAATATACATAAAAGTAATTGACACATATCCCAGCCTTGGCTCATAAAACTATCCCACCTGTGCTTTCCTCTGTGCTTCTCCACAGGAAATGTAGGAAACAAACTGTTTAATATGGGAGACCTTACATCAAGTTGGATCACTGCCAATTTTTCCACCCGTCTGGTATCCTTAGGAGAGCAAATATGATACACATTTGGAGCCAACTTACTACAGCATTTAGGCTATGCTAAAACACAACCTTAAACTTAATTTTAAAGATAAGTTTGTTTTGTATAAAATGACTTTAAAATTAAAGTCAGTCATGGGTCACCAAACATTTATTTTTTTCTCTAAACTAATGATTATCAATATCTAAGCCACTCCTTACTAATTAGTGACAGGACACTTCACAATACTGTTTATATATATTATCCACAAGATGCCCTTATATCACTTTTCAAAAGTCAGCTTTATTTGGATAAAATATATTATTTGTCTAGGGACATTGTAACAAATTGCTACAAACTGGGTGGCATATATAAACTTATTCTCTTACAGTTCTGGAGGCAATTGGTTTGAAATTAAGATGCCACCAAGATGGTTCCTCTGGAGTTTCTGAGGTTGAATTTGTTCCCTGCTTCTCTCCTAGCCTCTGGTGGTTGCCAGCAATTTCTGGCTTCTCGGCTGACAGGTACACCCCTCCACTCTTTGCCTCTCCTATCACATGGTGGTGCTCTAAGTGTCTCTGTATCCTCTGCCTTTTTATAAGGACATCAGCCATTGAATTTAGGACATACTCTAATAGAGTATGATTTTATGTAACTTTATTATATCTACAAACCAAAACTATACTGCCAAACAGTGACATATTCAGAGGTACCAGGGGTTGGTTCTTAAGCACTTCTTTTGGGAGAGCACGATTCACCTGACAACATATACATAAGACAAAATTCACCAATCATAAAATATAACCCTTTGACTCTTTCTAAAGAAAACACAGTATGTAAGTACTGTCAGACTCGTGATATGGAATACTTCCATCACTCCCTCCAGGTCTCTGAACACTCAGTACAACACTGACACCAGTTCCTAGCAATCACTACTGTGTGTCCTCTCACTATAGTTCTTCCTATTCTAGTGGGACAGGGAAACTGACAAGATTCTGAATCTCATGCTACTTGCTTGGCTGTGAACAATGAAGTCCTTCTTCTCTGTGACAGTCTCATGTATTTTACTAGTAAATGTGAAATCATGATAGGCTAACTTATTAACTAAATCTACTAGTTTATATCCTATTACATATATCCCATGATTGCATATCCTAGCACATGCCTGAAATCCCCTCCTAATTATCCAATAGTCCTATGAAATGACCTATAGTCACAATTAAATGTATTAAATATTCCACATAGCATATTCCTGATTTAAAATATCTCATTGAACACTACTTCTTTCACCCATACACTTAAAGAATTTTACACTACTGAAAACATTCTTTTTAAAAAATATATATTTTATTGAGTTTTTACAGAGAGGCAGAGAGAGCTAGAAACATTGATCAGCTGCCTCCTGCACATTCCCCACTGGGGATGTGTCCGCAACTAGGGTACATGCCTTTGACCGGAATCGAACCTGGGACCTTTCAGTCCGCAGACTGATGCTCTATCCACTGAGCCAAACCGGTTTTGGCTGAAAACATTCTCAATTATTAAATCCTATAACTTCCTTATCAGAAATTTTGCTTTTTTTCCATCCCCTATTATTATTCAAATACTTTTTAGACTAAAGAGAATAATAAGTTTTACTGAAAGTAGCAAAGTGATCATGAGTTTAGGAATGCAAAATGGGTCAACTCTGATAAATATTAAGGTGGTTCATGTAGCAACAGCGAAAAGTAACTATATAACTTTGAAGAATACTAATAGAGTTAGGGATGCAAGAACAAGAGGCAAAGGTGATAATTATGAATAATCATATTAATATACAAATATATTTGAAACACATGGTGAAATGAACAAATTCCAAGAAAAATATCAGGACAAAAATGATACAAAAAATAGTTAAATATAAATTTTGGAATTGGAGTCTATAATTTTAAAATCTTTCCATAATTTAACCTCTAGGTCTAGACAGTTTCACTGATGAATTATAACAAATATTTAAGTGATGTATTCTGATAATTTTATAAAAAAAAATTTAGAGAATAAAAAACTGGAAATATTCCACAACTCATTAACTGAGCCTCACATAATCTTGATATAAAAACCTGATAAAAATATTATAATAAAATAAAATTACACACCAATATTGTTCATAAACACAAATACAAATATATTGAACAATATATTCAAATCAAGGAATATGTAAAAAAGAACATTACACATAATTACTAATTTTTTTTAAATATTAATAAATTAGCCGGGACCGGTTTGGCTCAATGGATAGAGCATCGGCCTGTGGACTGAAAGGTCCTGGGTTTGATTCCGGGCAGGGGCATGTACCTTGGTTGCGGGCACATCCCCAGTGGGGGCTGTGCAAGAGGCAGCTGATCGATGATTCTCTCTCATCGATGCTTCTAACTCTCTTCCTCTCTGTGAAAAATCAATAAAAAATATATTTTAAAAAATATTAATAAATTAAATCCATAACATTGAGGATTATTGTTCATCAGTATGCATAAGTAAGAGAGTGAAAACACAATTTGCCCAATTTTACAGGTAATTTCAGCCAAAATTACCTATAAAGTCCTAAATCTAGCTTATATAAAATATTATTTTAAAGCAATAAAACTCTCAAGAATTCAATTAAAAAGGCAGGGAGACATAAAGAGTCATTTCATCGATAAACAATTCTAAACAGCTTATAAATACCTAAAGGCGACCAATTCTTATATAATCACAGGGATGCCAATATGTACTCAACTTATGGCCAATATTAAAACAAAAAGAAAGAAAAAATATTCTAACAAAGTGTTGAATAAATTATGGAGCAGGAGGAATGCCCATATGCTCCTCAAAGAAATATAAATTATTGGCCTGGCCTGTGTGGCTTAGATTGTTGGAGCTTCATCCCTCACACCCCAAAATTGTGGGTTTAGTTCCCGGTCAGGGTACTTAAGGGAGGAAACCAATTTTCTCTCATATTGATCTTTCTCCCGCCTTTCCTCTCTCTGTAAATTCAATGAAGAATATCCTCAGCGTAAGGTTTAAAAATAAATGAAATATACATATTGTTAAAATTTCCTTTTAAAAATTATTTGTCAGTATTTACTAAAGTTAAACATCCAAATACTTCATGAAACAGCATTTTCCCCTTAAAGGTTTATGCTCAGCTGACATTCATGTGTATATGTTCAAAGATGTGTATATGTTCTTATAGCTGAATATTCATGAGACATAATAATAGTCAAGAGATCGAAAACAACAGAAGTATCCACCAAGAGTAGATTGCATAGACTGCTGTAAATTGATACAATAGAATAAACACTGGGCAGCAATCAAAACAGCATAGCACACTCTCCTCTCCTCAGCTTTTGCTGACTCTCTCATTTACCAGGTTAACATAATAGTTTCCATGGCTCTATATCCTTATATGCATGTGTACTATAGCATTGCAGCAACTGAATTTTATTGTAATTTTCTGTTTACATGGCCTCTTCATAGCTAAACAATTACTGTCTTATTTCTTTGGATTCCTTATCTTCATATTCCCGATGTCTAGCTCAGTAACTCACATCACTGAAACCCTCATGTTATATGTGTTAATATAATGATTGAACGGGTGGATGAATATGTTATTTCATTTTAATCTAAGTCATTCTGATAATTAATAGAGCAGCTAATGGCAGAGCAGGGTGTCTGCTTATTACAAAACATACACAAAGGATGACAGTAAGGAGAATAAAGTCAACAGATTTCTACCTTCATTTTGCCCACCTGGTAATAGTCCCTATATTCTGCTATAGTCAAAAGCTAGTGAACATGCCTCATCTCTTAAAAGTTTCCCGAGAAATAGAGGCAGATTGGCAAGTGTGTTTGAACATTTAAGATTGGGACAAGTGTAAGTCAGGTTTGGGAATGTGTGTATTAATCTTGTTAGATGACATTAAACGTGTCATCATCTCCCAGCTCTCCTCCTCAAAGCCACTAACAGAGGAGTAGTTTTGATTTGTACTCTTCTCGGGAGTTCATTTCCATTAGACATTTGTCACTATAGCTATGCACTGAATAAGCTATTCAATGATCACACTGATTTCTATATTTTGCTGTCCTTTGTTTTTCTATTTATTTATATAATCTTTATGCATATTCTTAGAAAAACCATCTTTATGCAGTACCTATAAATGGATTCAAAAAACGTCAGCAAGTTTAATGCTTAATAAAATATTTTTATTGGGCAAATTCTCCCTCTGCCTCTTTTATCACCACTACTTCTTAAATACTAGTTTTATTCATAAAGTCCAATATAAATGTTGCCTCCCTCTATGACATCCTCCGTTCTGTTATCAAAGTGCATATTTCTTCATTTCTTTCTTCTGCCTAAAAAAATCAGTGCCTCTCCATCGCCTTTACATTGAAATACAAATTCCTGGCAAACAGCACACAAACATGTTCATATCTCAGCCTTTTAATCATACCCGCCTCCGCTCCTTCTATATCATAGACACACTGGAAAAGCTGAGTCTCAAGAAGGCTCATTGTTTTCTTGCCTTCCTGCCTTTGCACATGCCTTTCTCTCTGCTTTGAAGGTTTATCTTCTATTTTCTGACTAACCCTAGCATATCTTTTAAGGGTTAAAATCCTAGTGGGATGGATACCTTTTCTAACCCACTGCTTTGCATCAAAAGTTCTTCCTATGACTTCTCAGAGCACCAATGAATGCATATATAAAGAGTATATAAAGAGTATCACAATGATTAGTATTACTTCCAAACTATCATTCAATCATTTCCCTTCAGATCCAAGCACAGTCCCAGGAAGCTCAATCATGCCATTAAATGAATGAATGAACATATCAGTTTTGTGGACATGCAGTTACACAGGGCCCTTGCCATTCTGCTAGGTAGCTGGTTTCCCTGTTCTTTCCTCCCTCACTCTTCTCATTATACTACAGTTACCACCCTGTGGATACATGTTTCATTTATGTGCCTGTTGTCCCTAGCAGATTTCTGCAGTTCACCCTCAGTGCTCCTTAGCATCTGCTATCTTCCCTTCAGCTCCTAGTTTAAATAATGTTCCATATGCATTCTTCAAGGTTTATTGATTCTGTTCTCTAGAGAGTGCCCTATAATTCAAGGAAAGAATTTGAAAATATGAGGATCATTAAAATAAATTCCTGTGTCTGGGCCAAAGTTCAGTTATGGTACTGTAGTTGTTTACAGATTTCAGCTGGGAGCAAAGTAATATAATGCAAGAAATTGAAGGTAGATGTCTAAACAACAGACTAATGGAATTTTCTGGGCCTTAATTCTAATCAGTTTACTTGCCACAGGAGAATAGTTTTGAAGTCAAGGTTTAAAATTCAAGTACACATTAATGGAATTCATTATTGCAAAGCTTAGAAGTTATAAGTAAAACTAAAGTACAGGTAAAACATCAAGCATGTGAGGACAGACTTGGAACCTCACTGACACATTGGTATTGATATAATTTGATTTACTTTTTTCATAAGAGCTAATGGCTTTGTATAATGTATCCAGTAAGTTCTACTAGAAAGTTTACATATTATATCTCAGGACCTTAGATAATTAATGTAGATATGCCTTCAAAATCTTTATCTTTGGCTCATCTTTACCCTGAAAATTAAATCTTTTAAAAAATGATCTGAAAATTCCACATGATTGTACCATAAGCATTTCAAACTCAGCATGCCTAATACTGAATTTGTATCAGCATTCTCTGCAAATCCTCCAGTCTAACTGCTTTCATTTTCTTAATTATTGGAACCTTCATCAATTGAAGACATCACGTGTAAATCATCCCCCTCTTCCCCCGTGCTATACAATGCACCCTTTGTCATTAAATTGGACCAATATTACAGCAAATCTTTAGTATATCTCTATCCGATTAGCTATTTTAGTGATGCTTTCACTTTTACCTGAAAAACTGACACATCAAACTTTTAGAAATTACATTTGTTTATTTATTATTTCCTTGATCCACATCTAATCTTTCAGGGAATCCTGTAGGCTTTTCTTCCAGAATGCATCCCCAATTTGACCACCTTTAATCATTTCGGTTGAAAAAATACAGTCCAAGTCATCATTTTCTGTCAGTAAGACTACTGTGCTAGCCTTCAAATTGGTCACCTTATCTCTACTCTTGCTCTTGAATACCAGTCTGAAACATCATCCTAAGGATCAATTTGATCATAATTGTTACTACTTGCAATAGGTTTGCCTAAAATAGTTCTCTCACCACACATGTTGAAATACTTGATAAAATACATGTAAACTATTTTAAATATATAGCTGAGAATTAAGAAATATCAAAAGGTCAAAACACAACGTGCAAGCATGAAACAAGGAAAGTCAACTTGCATGGATATTTAGCAGCACAAGATACGGAGAACGAAGAACCTGGCATAAATATAAAACCCTACAAAGACTCCCCTTTAGAGAAAAATTGTAGAAAAGAATAAAACCTCATCCATCAAGGGGAATGACAGACACATGTGTGTCTCATTCTAAGTGATAGGTAAAAAAAAGAGTAATTCATGAATGTCATCAGCAGAAACACTGCTGGATTATGTAAATGTATCTTACAGTTTTGCCAAGCAATGCAGGCTACAGAGTTTGAGGGTGAAGGGGCCCCACCAGAGTGCCTGCCTGTCACAAGGTGCAGAACACAGTGGGTGGGCCACACTCTCAAAAGGGAATTGCAAGTCATTCCACCAGGAAAGCATTGCTAATTCCTCCTGAAAACATAAGGCAACAACAAAACACACACTCTCACAGAGAGACAAAAGAGCAGAGCATCATAAGCAATAATAAGTAGAAAGAACACACAGAAGAAACAGACATCACCCTCCCCACATTTTGTGTAACTAATATAATAGTGATCCTGTTCTTTTCATTGGCTAACATTTAATTTTCAAAGAATGCTAATATTGTCAATGTTCCCATTTTTCATATGCAAACAATAAAACAGGTATATTTAGAATAAGTCCACTTTTCATATATAAAACTAAAGGCCTGGTGCATGAATTTGTGAACCGGGGAGGGTGGGGGGGAGGGTACTGCCGGCAGCACCAGATGGGGATTGGTGAGGCGGGGGGACATGGGAGGTTGGCCAGTCCTGCTCCTGATTGGTGTGGGAGGATGATCAGGTGTGGGGCCAGCTGGGGGGAGGGGCCATGGGTGGTTGGGGGCTTATCAGGCCCTTATCAGGCCAGTTGGCCTCCCCAATGCACATCATAACAACTAGTCATTCTGGCCATTCTGCCATTCTGGTCGCTTAGCTTTTATCCTAATATTAGAGGCTCAGTGCATAAAATGCATGCACTCAGGGGGAGGGGACCCTCAGCCCAGCCTGCATCCTCTCACAGTTCAGGAGCCCTTGGGGGATGTCCAAGTGATGGCTTAGGCCTGTGCAGGAAGCAGGCCTAAGCCATCAGTCGGATATCCTTAGTGCTGCTGCAAAGGTGGCACTGACCACCAGGGGACAGCTCCTGCATTGAGAATCTGCTCCCTGGTGGTCAGTGTGCATCATAGTGACTGGTCGTTCTGCTGTTCAGTCGATTTGCATATTAACCTTTTATTATATAGTATATAAAAACCCAGGGTCTGTAAGGACCAAAGGCTCGACTGACCTGAAGTGCTGCAGGTGCCAAGATCCAGCACTGAATGCCCAGGAGGCTGCAGATCAGGCCCAGAGAGAGAGGCCTGAAGAGAGAAGCAGGGTCTTATCTGTAGCCTCCATGGCAGCTGTCTCTCTTTCTCTCCTGGCCTGGCCAACAGCAACACCTCTCTCTCTCTCTCTGGGCCTCCACAGAGGCTGCTGATCATTCCTGCCTCTCTGATCAGGCCTGGGGATAGGCCCAGAGATGCTGACTGGCATGAAACCAAACTAATCTGGGTGAACTTGGAAGGCAGAACCTAAGGTGGGGACTGAAGAGGGGTTTTAAAGGCAACAGCTGTTGGGTGTAATGTGTAAGAAAGCATTTACATTTCTTAATGATCACTTTGTCAGTATAGTGCAAATGGCTATCAGTCCAGATATAGGGATTATGTATTTTTGTCTTCCAAGAGCATCTCCTCCTGCTGCAAAAGGTCCCTTCCCCTAAGCAATTCTATCCTTTATAATCTATCTATACTAATAAAAGGGTAATATGCTAATTAGACAGAGTCGACCAACCATCATCTGGATGTCTGATTTCCTTCTGGACAAAGCCATGGTGGTGGGGGCAGAAGAAGAGAGGGCATTTGGGGGCAAGATCAGGCGAACAGGGGAGGGCAGTTGGGATGATCAGGTAGGCAGACAGCTGAGAAATTAGGAGCCAGTGGTCCCAGATTGTGAGAGGGATGTCTGACTGCCAGTTTAGATCAGGCCTGAACTGGGCCATTAGTGTGTGTATGTATATATGTGTGTGTGTGTGTGTGTGTGTGTGTGTGTGTGTGTGTATACAGAGAGAGAGAGAGAGAGAGAGAGAGAGAGAGAGAGAGAGAGAGAGAGAGAGAGAGAGAGAGAGAGAGATACAAGTCACAGATGAAAATCTGACATTCTTACTTTTAACCACCATGCTATGATACCTCTTATTAGAATGATCAGCTACTGACTATATCAGTGTATTTAAACATTAAAGTGCTAAAAGAAGACCCTGAATACATAAGAAAAAAAAGTTTATCACAAAAAACTAATGATCTAAAAAGAACAAAATTAAATTCATTAAAATAAATATATTATTACCATGATTAATTTTTAATTAGCTGAGTTAATTATTTTATTTAATAAAATTGTCCTTTAAAATGTATTGATGTCTTCTCAATTTAACATTTAGTAATTTTTTAATGGGCTTTAGACATTCAAATGTAAGTATTAAAATAAAGTAGACTGCAGGGACCAGTTTGGCTCAGTGGATAGAGCGTCAGCCTGCAGACTGAAAGGTCCCGGGTTTGATTCTGGTCAAGGGCAGGTACCTTGGTTGCGGGCACATTCCCAGTGGGGAGGTGTGCAAGAGGCAGCTGATCGATGTTTCTCTCTCATCTATGTTTCTAACTCTCTGTCCCTCTCAATTCCTCTCTGTGTAAAATCAATAAAATGTATTAAAAAAAAAACCAAAAAAACAAAAACAGCAAGCTTTAAAAATAAATAAATAAAGTAGACTTGTCTTTTTTATTTTTATTTTTTAAAAATATATTTTATTGGTTTTTTACAGAGAGGAAAGGAGAGATAGAGAGCTAGAAACATCGATGAGAGAGAAACATCGACCAGCTGCCTCTTGCATACCCCCTACCAGGGATGTGCCAACAACCAATGTACATGCCCCTGACCGGAATCGAACCTGGGACCCTTCAGTCCGCAGACCGACGCTCTACCACTGAGCCAAACCAGTTTTGGCAGACTTGTCTTTTTAAAAAAAATCTGACTTCAGGATTAAGGAAGAATCCTGTGATAATCATTGGGTATCTGGCCCAGATTATCTGGTATGATAAAACTGAAACATATTTTCTTTGTCTTTTCTAACAGCCTTTAACTCCTTAGAGTTTTCATTATGATGTTTGGTAATACAAATTATGTGATTTTGAAAGAAAAGAAAAGAAAAGACAACATTACCAGTATAAGTCATTTAGGAGTCAGCATCTCTTTCTGAATTTTGTTGGTGTGAATTATTTTATAATAATATACTGTGTACTAACAATTCCTGCAAAGTATGTTGTACAAATTACCCATTTAAATTCTAATATATTGAGATAAATTTCAGTTTTACAGGGGAAGGCAGCCTGGGCTAGAGCTGCTGAAGTCACTCCAGGACTCTCCAGAAACCTCTGGCTGAGACTGAACATGGTAGAGTTTAGAAGTTAATACATTTTATTTATTTATTTATTTGTTTGTTTGTTTGTTTATTTATTTATTTATTTATTCACTTATTTAATATATTTTATTGATTTTTCATAGAGAGGAAGAGAGAGGGATAGAGAGTTAGAAACATCGATGAGAGAGAGAATCATTGGTCAGCTGCCTCTTGCACACCCCCTACTGGGGATGTGCCCGCGACCAAGGTACATGCCCTTGACCAGAATCGAACCCGGGACCTTTCAGTCCACAGGCCGACGCTCAATCCACTGAGCCAAACCAGTCCCTGCTAGAAGTTAATACATTTTAGATTTCAATTTTTTTTAGGACTTATAATTAAGAAACTCAGAAGTATTCAATTTTAGATTAATTAATTTGTTCTTTAATTTGAATTTTTGAATTTTTATTTCTTTGGCACTTACCAATCTAGGTTTTTAACTATCCCTAACATCATAGTGGGATTTTTTAAACATATAAACTATATCATATTCTTGGCATCTAAGTATTGCTGCAAAATTTCTGGTAAACACAATATGGTTACACATCATTGTGCATGGGAAATAGAACATTGTTGAGTTCAGTTGATTTAAGGTATTTATTATTCTTAAATCTAATGACTTAAGAGTTAAAAGATCATGTAACTATTAGAGAAAAAAAATATATTCTTCACACCTAATACCTTCTTCTATTTGGAGAAGCATCTAATACAGTAAAACATTTTAACTCTCTCCACTGGATGCCTTTTGGTAAATTTCCCCATTTGTTCTCTAAGGGGGTAATTTGCCAGAACAAAATTTGGATTATATATTAATTTTTTTTCAGTGTCACTGTCTTAATTTCTTGTTTCAAAAGGATTAAGGCAATAATCAAAACAACTCAAAGGAAGTCTCCTCGGCATCTTGCTAAATTAAAGCATTTGTACAGGTCCTCAATTTAGTCAATCAAAATAAAATCAGTCTTGGGAACACTTGCTTGTAAATCTAGTGAGTAATGCTAAATGGAAACCAGGTTCCAGCTGGTACAGGAAGGGAAAATTTCCTTAGCTTTTCAAGCCCCAGGAACAGACTCTTATATTCTGGTACTGCTCCTCCATAGAGAATTTGTATTTACAATGCTAAAAATTAAACAAAAAATCCAAAGTGGTTTCCTTTTCACTGGAAATATTCAAGACTAGCTTGTCGTAAGGGCTTCCTCCTCAATTGTGTGTACTATAACTCAATAAATTCATAATACTAGTAGAGTCCACTTAATTTCTATAAAGGGGGGCTATTTTTATTTCATATACTATATTAGACATTCAGGCATTCATTTTTTCTGCTGGAGACTATGTTTTCTCCTGTACAATGCTGAAATCTGTGTTTCCTGTAACCAGATTCTACATGAGGAGCAATACAGCTACTTGGACAGCTTTTACACTCATTATCTCATAGCAATATCTAAGAAACAACACAAAAACGGTTGCACTATTTTTATGGTTTATTTAATGCATAAATATGCAACTTGGGTCTCGGGTCACATTTCCTTCTGGAGGACATACATCCTCAAACTTCCATGAAAGTATAAATTAGTTCAAATCTTCAGATAACACTGGGAAAAAAAAGCCCATGTAGTGCCTTTTTTTCATTTTAACTTCTTCACTTAGATGTTGATACTTTTTAGTTATTTTAATTTAATTTTCTGTAGAATAGAAAGCTAATTTTTTTTGGCCTATTTATGACTTCTGTTCATATGTCAAAGTCTTAGTAAGATATTCATCTAAGTACATTATTACTGTCAGAAAGAACAGATGAGAATGCTTTTTATGAGTGTGGTTAAGTAACTCAGGTAAAATCTTAAACACTGGGAGAATAGCGTCAGACTAGTTTCCTCATTTTCTTTATGTGAAAAATGGGGGTATTATGAATATTATCATATAGACTACTCAGAGGAGAATATGGCAATCCATATTGAGCACTTAGCAGAATGTATAGCTCCTAACACTCAACATGTATGAAAATGTCAGCTATTTTAATTCTGATATATCCACTGTGGTGATGTTTCCTATATTAAATCCTTTGATTTATGTTTGATTTACCACATTTAAAAATTATTTATAATAATAATAATTTATTAACTACATATGTACTATTATTCAACACAAAAAGCTTTATTCTTCCTGTGACTTTGTCTAAGTCTGAATTTCCACATACGTTAATAAATCTAATCTGCAAGCATTAGACACCTTATAAATGTTTAACCACTTTTTGTTTATCTTGGACTTAAAAATAATATATTCTTAGTAATTTGAGCATTATTTTATACTAGCCTCTCTTTCTAGGAAAAAATGTGTGTTTTTTTTTCTAGAAAAAAATTGTGTTAAATTGAATACTGCAAATGATAAAAGCATTTGTGCATTTAATATATTTTCTTTTATTGGTGATTCTAACAATCTCCAAAGAGAATAGGAGATAAGGTGTTTAAAAAAAACATTTATTATTTAGTGCATAATATTAGCAAAGTTGTTTGTTTAACTCTGTATAAACATTTTAAGATTGTGCATAAATCTTTTACACACATATACACAAATGCATGAAAAAAGAAAAATTTAAAAACAAAAAGTGATAAATAATATATAGATAAAAAGAAATTTATGTAAATTATAAAAAACGTGTCCCATATGTGCATATTTTTAAGAATTGAGTAATACGAAAAACATAAATAAGTAAATAAGGGAGTTTGCCAGTAGTAAAAATAATACATTGACAACTACATCATCTTGTAATAAGAATAAGATTTTACATGCTTCTCTTAGAAATATTTCATGTTCAACATGAACCAATTCCTCAAAAGTCAGTCTTCAAAGTACTGTGCAACATAGTTTAAGACTTTGTGATTGTCTAAGAATAACTTTATCAGAAGAAAATCATATGTTTGGGGAAAATACAGGATATCGAGGATCTGGCAAATAGATAAGAAAAGGTATACAAATCTTATCAATACAAAACTTGGGTAAATCTCCCAGTTACTTGTTATTAAAAATGAGTACTGCTTCTCTGGAAGCTTTTGGAGTTGTGGGGATCATATATTTATTTTATGAATATTGATGAATGCCACTGGCCTATGGTGACTGGAATACCAGTAGATAGGGTCACAAATAGCCAATAAGGTATAGAACTGTCTTTCTCAGCTACCCTATTGAGAAAAACAGAAGCCTTCTGATTTTTATTTTGATGTGCTGGATTGTAGTTTTGGGCACAATTTCAGCTTCTGAGAGAACTCGCCAGGACACCGATTTTAATCTGTTAATGAGTTCCTTGAGCCATAAACTTTCTGAGGAAAAATTCAAGTGTGAATAATTCACTTAGGATAAGTTTAGCAATACTCAAGCTTAAGATGAAAATATAAAACTTACGAACACTTCTTTATTCAAGATTACTTATAGTTGATCATCATTTATTAATTTTACATTTATAGTACAATATTATTTTATTAGCATTGCTAAGTCTAAAACTCTGAATATTCCACATTAAAGTAAATTGTGAGAAAGTTTTATGTTTTCTGCTCATCATACATTTGTATTATACTTAAGAACATTTTATTAAAAACTTGTCCTTAAAATATGGGAAACATAATAGTATTTAATAAAAAATACCCAGAAAAAACTAGGTACATTATGGGCAGTGCTTACGTGGGTAATATTAACAATATCTATTTCTGAGTTCCAAAATAAATAAAGATAACAACTGGAATGGCCATATTAAAATATATAGTGAGAATTTTCCAATATTGATGAAATATATAAATTACTCATTCTTGAAGGACTCTGTATTTCAAGCAGAATAAATGTGTTTATGTTTAAAGAATATCAAAGACAAAGTTGAGCCGAAACTGGTTTGGCTCAGTTGTAGAGCGTTAATCTGCGGAATGAAAGGTCCCAGGTTCAATTCCAGTCAAGGGCATGTACATTGGTTGGGGGAACATCCCCGGTAGGGGGTGTGCAAGAGGCAGCTGGTGGATGTTTCTCTCTCATCGACATTTCTAGCTCTTTATCTCTCTCCCTTCCTCTCTGTAAAAAATCAATAAAATATATTTTAAAAAAAAAGACAAAGTTGAGGTCAAACAGCCAAATAGGGAAGACTGGCCACATATAAAAAATGAGTATTAGACTTATAGCATTTTTTCAACATCAGAGAAAATATTACATTTATAACATCAAAGTGCTGAGACAAAATTTGCCAATATAAAATCCTGTATCTTAGAAAGCTATCAATATTGAAGGGAATACAAACACATTTTGCAGTTAACTGAAAGCCATTTACCAACAAGATATTTTTTCTAAAAAGACTTAACAAATGTGTTTGCACAAGAAGGATCAATTTCAAAACTTTCAATTATTATTGTACCATTCCTTCCACTGCCATGTATTACATAACAACAAGAACACTGGATATACAGAACAGGTAAAATGAAAGAGAAGGCATCGATCACTACATGGTCTATAGGTATTAAAAGATCAAAGATTTTATGTTAGTGGATAACCTCAAGTTTCTCACCTCTAAGTATGATGTTAGCTGTAAGGTTTTTGTGGGTATTATTTTATGAAGATTAGCAAGTTTAGGGTGTGGAATTTTGACATGTGATGCACCAGCCATGCTTCTTGGTATTTACTCAAAAGAGTTGAAAATGTATGTCTATACAAAAACATACATGGATGTTATTTACTCACAAATGCCAAAACTTGGAAGCAATCAAGTTGTCATTCAGTAGGTGATTATATAAACTGTGGTACTTTCAGACAATAGAATATTATTTAGTGTAAAAATAAATGAGCTCTCAAATCAGAAAAAAAAATGACTTTGAGTAATCTGAAATGCATGTTACTAAGTGAAAGTAGCCAATCTGAAAATGCTACATAGTGTACGATTTTGATGATATGACACTCTGGGAAAAACAAAACAATTGACATTAAAAAGATCAGTGGTTGTCAGTGTTTGGGGTGGGCAGAGATAAATAGCAGAACACAGATAATTTTTAGGAAATAGGCAGAACACAGATAATTTTTAGGACAGGGAAAATATTCTGCATGATATCACAATGATAGTTATATATCATTATACATTTGTCCAAACCCATAAAATGTTCAACACCAAAAGTGAACCATAATGTAAACTATAGACTTTGGGTGATTATGATGAGTCAGTATAGGTTTATCAGTTATAACATAGCTACCACTCTGGGGACAAGACATAGTCACAGTCATTAGTCCTCCAATCCCACATATAGCAGCACAATAGCATTAATCAAAACTAATCTTAAATTGCCCATTAGACTTTTTGCTTCTTGAAGACTGTGACTATGTCTTGCCCCCTATTGTATTTATAGCCCTTACGCAACTGACTGGCCTCCTTGATAATGGAGGAAAGCTAGGAATGTGTAGCAGTATGAAATATTTGGGAACTATCTTTATCTTCTTAATTTTGCTGTGTACATAAAACTGCTCTTAAAATTAAAGACTTTAAAAACATAAATGATGGCATAGCAAATGAATTTTGCACTTGTGAAGGTTTAATTTAAAATAGGCATTTCTTCCCCTGGCCCAACTCTAGCGGTACAGATACCATCTAGTAACTGTCCAGAAGTTCCATGAAATCACATGGGCCCAGCAGGGTCAGCTTCCCATGTTTAAGAAAAACATAGGAATCCTCATTTTTTAAATAAAATCTTCTAATATTCCAATGTTGACTTTAAAGAATGTAAATGCATGCTGAAGGTTTAACTTATGTGACCCAAATCAAACAAAGTATACTTTCACACTGCATTAGAAAGACAATCCATCCCTCATTTGGCCATAAAATCTATAACTTTACATGCAACCACTACAATCGGTGAGTTGACCCATATGGAACATATGTGAACACTTCAGATAATTCTAAATTGAGGCTCATAGTAAAACTATTATAATCCAATAGAGCATAAATTTCATAAAAGCAGGAATATGGCCTGTGTTATTCATCACTCCACAGGGTTCCCTGGGGCATTAATAATTCAAAATATTTATTACTAAGTTAGACTGAGTACCTGTAAGAAGATATGATGGGAGAGGGGGCTTACCTGATACATAATAACTACTGAATAACTAAAAAAATAATTTATGAATAAATGATGGAATAAAGTAGACTTACTGCTATCTATAAGCCCTGTAGCACACATTTTAGTGCCTGTCCTTCAATCTTACTAATAGTAAGCCCCCTCTCCCATCATATCTTCTTACAGGTACTCAGTCTAACCTAGTAATAAATATTTTGAATTGCATTGGTGTACCCAGGGTAAATTGCTTATTACTAGGAAGCAACTTTAGAAAGCTATTCAAGAAACTATAGAATAGGATCAAGTGCTGTGGCTCTCTCCTCCTTACCGATCTCCACTATCAGAGCTGGAACTAACAAAATGCATAACACGCAGCTGGTTTGTTTTTGTCATAAAAATTATACAGATTTGTGTAACATATTACAAGGTCTGAAGCAATTAATTATTTCACCAATGTCCGTAGTATGATATGTATCCAATATCATACATTTAATTTTTTCCTGATAATGTCACATCTTATGGTGAACATAATTAAACTATTTTGTAATTTATGACATCAGTGTTTTCTAATCTGAGAGGTGCTTCATTCTAAAACTTAAATTCTATTTCCCCTGTGAATATGCTTTTTCTGCCCTGTTCCATTGCCCTTGCCGTCCCAGCTGCCTGAAATGCTCTTCAACATCCCTTTTACTGGCTCCATGAATCTTTCCATGACACGACAGGGCTGAGCGAGGTGTCCTTTGTATGATAGGTAATATTTTTACCTGCTTAAATTGCCCATTAGACTTTTTGCTTCTTGAAGACTGTGACTATGTCTTGTCCCCTATTGTATTTATAGCCCTTACTCAACTGACTGGCCTGGTATTAGTGCTCAATAAATATTTGATGAATGAGTGAATAAAGGACTTTCACAGAATTCTTAAGATAGTGGGTGATGTACCATGGTTCTAAAATTTTAATGCTTATTAGCATTGGGAGATGTAGAAATTCCCCTTACATGTCTTTTATCCAGAATTATAGTTATCAGAACTCTATTAACTAGAGATTCAGCATTTATTTAGAATGATGATAATGTGAACACCTTGATGATATCATTAAATTCCTTTTTGCATGATTTTAACAACATTTTTACATGCTGTATTTAATTTAAAAACATGATAGTCACAATAACATTAATCAAAATGTTTGATTAATGATGATACCACATTTTCTGTTGTTAAAGATAAAAGATAATTTTATTGTTGTTGTGATGATATTAAATTTCTATCTAAATTAGTCTATTTAAATTTAACATTAAACTATGGCTGATTAACATACAGCAGTAATTTCTTATGCTGATTTAGTATGTTTTAATGCACTAAATACTTGTTTTAATGCAGAGAATTCTTTATTTCCTTCTGGATACATATATGAACTGAGAATAATACCTAAAGAATCAATAACTAATAACATCTCTGCTTTACACTCTTTCTGAGGAGTTTATCACGTATATAATAGAAACTTGGCGCTTTCTGTGAAATATTTAATACTATGGAGAAATATTAAGTATGAAGGATGCACTTTAGCAACAACAAAGATTTCCCTTTTGGGAAAGGGGATGTTACAGTGATATAATGTGCAATAGGCACTGTGCTTCTAATCTTGGATGCTTGTGGCTAATGAAGAGATAAAAACAAATAGGATAACTGGAAGTAGTTTGCTCAACTTTAAATGCAATAAGAAGGTAATCTGAACCTTGAGTGTGGCTAGAATGGGAAAGAGCTGGGGTGAAGGATTTTCCAAATTCCAGACCAGTCAGCCTTGGGCCCTAGATTAATAAGCAGATGAAAAGAGCTGCTGATTGGTGCTTCACTTTTTTTTTTTTTTCATTTCTCTTAGTTGCAATTGGTTCCTCTGAGTGAATTGTGAGCTGAAAGTAATTTGCAAAGTAAAATAATGTAAATGCTTGAGTTGCCAAGCTGCCATAGGATGGTCATTATGAAAGCAAAGGGTGTGTGTGGGTGGTAAAGTGCTGCTCTGAAATGCATTATCTAATTCTAATTAATGGCCCAGCTTCTGTGGAGCAGGTCACAACACAAGAGACAAAAGATGAAATTCTAGTGCTTTCAAGCTCTCCTGGGCAAGATGGCCTTTCTTGAGAAAATGCTCCAGCTTCAGGTAACATCAGCACACCGTTTCACCATTAACAATAATATGAACTTAACTGTCCATGTGAGGACACTTCTAAAAATTTCAGAAAATGAAGACTTATAAATGAGGACACCACTGTTTTTTTTGTTTGTTTGTTTGTTTTGTTTTTTAATATATTTTATTGATTTTTTGCAGAGAGGAAGAGAGAGGGATAGAGTGTTAGAAACCTAGATCAGCTGCCCCCTGCACACCCCCTACTAGGGATGTGCCTGCAACCAAGGTACATGCCCTTGACAGGAATGGAACCTGGGACCTTTCAGTCCGCAGGCTGACACTCTATCCACTGAGCCAAACTGTTTTTGGCAGGACGCTGTTTTAATGAAGGCATTCATTTAAAAGGAGTTTTCCAGTCTGCAAGATGTTTCTTTTTTATTTCTCTTGTTAGCCTCCTCTTCTTTCTGCCTCCCATGGAGATTAGTTATAATCCCTGAATTAATCATTTTGTTTTAATTAATTATTTGAATTTAATTAATTAATTTAATCCCATAATCTGTTTCATTGTTCATCACATGAGTTTGTGCAGTTTAGCTGTGGAGACAAGGCGGGTGGGAAGAATATATACACTGGCATAGGGACTAGACATGTTAGTCCTGCTGGATGAATATATTAATGGAGCATCTGGATAGGGAGATTGCACAAAGTCTTGTCCTGCTAGATATTTGGTGAGGAGACCTTAATCCTAGAGCCTATGTCTTGGTTCATTGCTTTAAAGCAACTCTAAAATGAGGGCCAAGTAGTGTAACCTTTGAAATATTGATTTTCTTCACAATAGCCAAAGCCAGTATACCATAGAAGACTGCAAAATCAGCTGTTATCTTGGGGTTCTCCAAAGAGAAAAAGAAACAAGCAGAGCTTGTAAACCCCATCAGAGACCATTCTAGAGAACCTTAGGAATGCATCACAGCTCCAAGGAAGAGAGCTACATAGTCTTGTATGATGGGACAGTGCCAACACAAGCTAAGAGCAGTGATGAGTTGTTAAACCTGGTGCGGTTAAAATAAGTTTTCTAGAGAGCTTTGTCCGGAAGCATGTCCGGAAGGTCTCCAGGTCTAATTAGCATATTAATCTTTTATTAGTATCAATAGATAATTTAACACTTAGAAAAAACAAATCTAACCAATATGTTTCAGAAATATAATAATCTTCATGGAAATTTCTATTTCTAAATGTTAACACAAGGCAAGATCTGTATATAATCAAGCAAAGAGTAGGATACAAATGAAGATTTGACTTAAAACCGAACTGTGAAATATAATAGGAAAATAGTTCTAGAAAGTGAAAAGACTTCCAAACTCATAATACATTCTAATTACCAGTTTCGGAATTTAAAGGACATGCTAGACTATAATATTTGTTGGAAGTAGAATTGCTTTTTTCTTAATATGATAGTATAACTCATTTAATTGCATTTTCATAATAACTTTCCTATACAAGGTGATTAAATTTCATTAAACATCTATAGAGGTCACAAACTCAAATACTCATGAACTAAGAATATAAATATTAATGCAGGCCACGTCTTTCATATCTATTATTTTGTCTCTTTTGAAAGAGATGTGTACATAGAATATTCTGTAATATAATGAAAACTTGAGGCCCAGTGTACAAAATTCTTGCAAGGGGGGATGCAGTCCTTCAGTCCTGCTTGCACCCTCTCGCAATCTGGGACCCCTGTCTCCCTGGCTCCTAACCACTTGCCTGCAAGCCTGATTGCCCCTAAACATTCTGCCTGCCTACCTCATCACCCCTAACCCCTCTGCCTGCCTGTCTGATTGTCCCTCATATTACACTTTTATTATTATAGATAGTTCCGTTGCTCTAAGCTATAAAGACCTGCTTGTCATAGAGATAGAAAAGTTTTAATTTGTACTCTTGGTTATGGCAATAAAATAACACAGATGGCCACCAAAAAGGTGACTTACCAAAGGGTGTATAGCAAATGGTCCTGTTAAATTCTCTTCCATGAAAATGTGCATGTTGTGCATTGTATCTGCCTGGCTACATAAGAGTGAAGTTTGTGTCTGTCTTTGCAATCATATGAGCGAATTGTGTGAGACCTCAGCTCAGGCTTGTTTGGTGCTCACAGAATAATAGAGCTCTTTTCTTTTCTATTTTCCTTTTTTTTTTTTTTTTTTTCCTTTTTTCTTTTCTCCATTGGTGGAGACTTCCTAGTAGTTGCAGGATATCTTCCTTTTAATTTTTTCTTGACACTCTGACTTTACTTATGTTTCTCACCTTTGCTTTCCTTCCATCCCCCACCCACAACAGTAACTTGCTCCAGGCTCACTTCTCTGGAGTTTCTAGGAGATTGTGCAATGTGTCTGCCACCAGAACTACAATTCCCAGCATTTTTGGTGCTCCCCACACTCTTGCCTTCCACTTCTGGTCCAGGGGCCACAGAAACCAAAAGGACTGGGGACTCCAGCTTGTTTCCCACCCCTGGCGAGGCTGAAAGGACTAGGGACTCTAGTGGTGGGGCTGAAAGGCCCAGGGACTCCAGCATTGGGAAAGCAATGGGGCTGAAACGACTTTGGTGGGGCTAAGGGGAAGCATGGCTCCACCATCTTTGTGACAGTGTGAGGGTCAATTTGCATATTCATTCTTTATTAGATAACAAAGCAAACATGATGATATAATGCATCTTACCATGAGTGGGGTTAAGGATTGTGGGACATAAGTGCATGGACTTGTATAAAGTAGGCAGACACTCACTAGCTCCTATGGTTGCTTAGTGTCTGATGCTAGACCTAGTGTTGCCAGATTGTCTGATATTTCAAGATAATCTTGAAAACCCTATTTTGTATGAATTCTTCCTATTGTTAGGTGATTGCTCAAAACAGTTATGTGCCAAATAAAATAAATCTACAGGCTAAATCTGTTCCTTAGATCAGCAGCTTGCAACTTCTGAAACAGTGGCTTTGGTTTCAAACCGTCTGTCTCCTGCCTTTCATAACAGAGAAGAAAATCTTAAAATGGCATCAATCAAAACCCTAGTTGGGATTCCACTGCCAAAGCAAGTCATTTATTTGTTTAGTCTTAGATGTTGGTCAAAGGGAACAAACTTTCAGTTGGAAGATGAATAAATTCTGGGGATCTAATTCATAACATTGTGATTATAATTAACAGTGCTGCCTTATATACTGTAAAGTTGTTAAGAATGAGATTTTAAGATTTTTCACCACACACAAAAGAGGAAATGATAATTAGAGGAAACAATGGAGGTATTAGCTATTGCTATTGTGCTAATCATTTCACAATATATAAATCTATCAAATCAACACATTGTCTACCTTAAACTTACACAATGCTATATGTCAGTTCTTAAATACATTGTTCTGATAGCCAGGTTGTCTTCATCTCTGTCTATTTTTCACAGAGCAGCCATGCTATCATAAGTGTAAGGCAGGTCATATCAGTCTTCTACCCAAACTACTAGTTTCATTTATAGTAAAAACCCAAGTTCCCACATGACTTGCCACCATTAACTTTCCAATTATGATCAGGCCACCTATGGCCCTCACCTCCCTTCCCTCGCTTTTACCTGTATCTCACTGACTGACCTCCTTGGTGTTTCTCAGATGCTTAGAAAAGGCTCTTTTTTGAAGGCATTAAATATTTATTCTACCTGGATCTGTCTTTCCACTTATACCTACACTAGTGGACCTTTGCAAAAAATTGGGGGTGGGAAGGGGGGGTGTCCCTCAGGCAGCCTGCACCCTCTCCATTCTGGAACCCCCTGAGGCAGTGGTCAGCAAACTCATTAGTCAACAGAGCCAAATATCAACAGTACAATGATTGAAATTTCTTTTGAGAGGCAAAAACCTACTTTTACGCATGGGCCACGAAGTTTCAATAGCACTGTACATGCATGCCTGCAAGTGGCATTTTGTGGAAGAGCCACACCCAAGGGGCCAAAGAGCTCCATGTGGCTTGTGAGCCACAGTTTGCCAACCACTGCCTTGGGGGATGTCCAACTGTCCTGTGGGTTCAGGCCTAAACTGGCAGTTGGACATCTCTCTCACAATCTGGGTCCGCTGGCTCCTAACTGCTCACCTGCCTGCCAACCTAATCACCCCTAACTGCTTCCCTACCAGCCTGCTTGCTCCCAATTGCCCCCCCCCTGCTGACCTTATGACCCTCTACTGCTTCCCCACTGACCTGCTTGCCCCAAACTGTCCTCCCTGCTGGCCTGATTGCCCCCAACCACCACCCATTACTGGCCTGCTCAACCCCAACTGCCCCCCCCCCCCATTGGCCTAATCACCACCAACTTCCCTCCCTTCCTGGCCTCCTCACCCCTAAGCACCTCTGCTTCAGCCACACCATCATGGCTTTGTCTAAAAGGATGTCCAGAAGGTCCCCAGAAGGCCTCTCTGTCTAGTTAGCAGATTATCTTTTTATTAGTATGGCCAGTTCTCCCAATTTTCTCAGGTTTGGATTCAAAAGTCATTCTCTTATTAAAATACTTCATAGGCCTTATATATAAATTTTTAACTCCCTCTCCTAGTCCCTCATAGTGTCTATACCTATTTTAGTTATTCCTTTTCCTCCACAATCTAACATATTCCGCCATCATAGGCTTGTAATTTTATCCCCTCATTGGCCTTCTTTAACAGCATTTAACTATGATATTGTAAGAACTTCTACATTTTATTCAAATGGATCACGTTCTATATGTATAAAAACCTAAGCAACAATTGCAATCGAACAGACAACCAAACAGGCTGAGTGGGGTAACTAGGCCAGCAGGGGGATTAATGAGGGATGAACAAATGACCAAGCAGCAGGCTGCATGGGGCAATCAGGCCAGCAAGGGGCTTAGTGAGGGGCAAACAAACAACTGAGTAGTAGGCTGCATAGGGCAACCAGGCTGGCAGGGGTGACAGTTAGGGGGTGACCAGGCTGGCAAAGGGGGGCAGTGAGGGGTGACCAGGCCACTGGGGGGGCAGTAAGGGGCGACCAAGCCAACAGGAGGGCAGTTGGGAGTGACCAGACTGGTCGGGGGGCAGTTGGGGGTAACTAGGCTGGTAGGGGGCAGTTAGGGGCAATCAGGCAGGCAGGCAGGTGACTGTTAGGAGCCAGTGGTCCTGGATTGTAAAAGAGATGTCTGCCTGGTGGTCAGACATCCCCCAAGGGGTCCCGATTAGAGAGCATGCAGGCATGCTGAGTGAAAGCACCCCCTGCCCAATGCACAAATTTCATGCACTAGGCCTTTATTTTTTAATAAAACTGAGAATATAATATTATGCTCTAAATTTGCACACACACACACACACAAAAAAAATTCAGGCAAGAGTGTGAATTAACTCAATGTTTTCTGATGACTTATTTTATTAAAGTAATAAAAATTAGAAAGCCAAGAAAATTAATCATTAAAATTAGTGTGTTTCTTCTAAATATTTAGTTACCAGCAGACTTGGTATTGATTAATATATGCAATGAGTTACTTAAGTTTTTAACTTAATCAAAAATGGCAGGTTAACTGTTAGGGTTAGCTGCCCAAAGGAATATTTTTATGTTGTTGCAATAAATACATTTTCTACAAGTATGTTTAAATATTACCCACTAAGCAGACAATGTGATACTAATGTGAGTCAAATTAGATCACCTCCATTTTGAAAATCCTTTAATGTCAATTTATGTCACTCAGAATAAAACTACAAGTTATTTATTGCAAATGGCTTGCTCAATCACCTTCTTCAAACCTTTACTCAAAAGTCATCTTCTGGTTTGCATTTCTGATTATACTAATTTAAGTTGCAGTAACCTCCAGCCTTCTCTCCTCCTCTTCCTTATTTTGCTAAATGTTTACTTATTTATTCATGCCTTTTTCCACTACAAATATAAGTTCTATAAGGGCAGATATTTTCTCTATGTCTATAATAATGCCAAATCAATAAATTAATTCAAATATAAATATTTATAGTCTACGTATATAATTAAATGCACCTACATATCACTAAAACTAAGTAATTGAATGAATAAATATAAGTGTAAAACAAATTTTAGTTGTGTTTTCTTTTCTTTTTTTTTGTTTGTTTTGTTTTGTTAATCCTAATCAAAGGATATTATTCTATTGATTTTTAGAGAGAGTAGAAAGGAGGAGAAAAGACTGAGCAACATAGATGTGAGAGACACATTGATTGGTTACCTCCCACATGTGCCCAGACCAGCACCAGGGATAAAGCTGCAACCAACATACTCGCTCTTGACCAAAAAAGGACCAAAGACACTTAAGTCTGCCTACTGGCACTCTATTCACTGAGCCAAACCATCTAGGGTTTTTTTTTTCTTCTTTTTCTTAATGTTCAATAATTGTTTCTTCTAATTTACAACTGTAATAGTTAATATATTTAAAATTAAAATTACTTTGAAATTTTAAAATAAACTAACAATTCTTAGCAAATATAACTGAAATATTCATAGAACTGATTGAACAAAATGCAATTCAAAAGCTTTTACGTTTGAAAAAAACATGTTTCTGAATCAGTAGGAATAATTCTCAGTATAAGCAGGTGTAATTATCAAGCGATAACTTCTGATTTGTCTAGAAATTTGAAAATAATTATTGATTCTAAAGAGAGGAAGGGAGACAGAAAGAGAAAGAAAGAAAAAAGACTATGTGAACCCCTTAGAGATGAGGTTTTTGACAGGCAGGGTTTATTTATTTATTTATTTATTTATTTATTTATTAAAAATTAATAATATTAAATTATATTATTTCTAGAAAAATTAGTGTAGTTATTTATAGAAAGTCCCATTAATTAATTGTTTCCATTTTGGAAATTTCTTTTCTGTTTTTCAAAAGGAATTCATCTGAGTGACAGTTATCCTCTTATCTAATCAAGACTAATTGAATTTCTGAAAAACAGGAAGCAGAATTACAATAGCCCATCCTTGAAAACAACAACATGTATCAAAAAGACCCTTTATCCATGCTAAAATGTTAGGGAAATGGTCACAACCTCATACTACAAACTTAGAACATTATCTTTCAGATAAACTACTGTTTAATTTCAATTAAAAAAGGGTTGCCTCTCAGTGGAGTTGATAGGGCTGTCATTTAATGATCTGGGTAGCATGAAGAATAATTAGGTTTACAGCATAACAAAAAAGTCCAATTTTAAAGTAATTTCATGAGGATAATGACAACTCAAAATTAACATATAAGATGGGTAATTTAATATACAACTGAGAATTCAGTCAAAATATATCTTTAAGGAACTTTGGTGTGTGTTTATTTTTTGCTTTGGGACTAGGAAGATAATATATTCAGAGAAGAAAAGGCGGTCTCATTAGAAGACAATGCATTATGCCAATACTTAATATTGACAATTAGGTGTGGTTAAAATTAACTTTGTCCAAACAAAAGAACAAAAAGAAAGAGATGCATGAATATAAAAAGTAGTAAACAGAAAAAGTAATGTAGCAGATATCATACAAAAATAAATGAAAATGGGGGGATGGTTACTTAGTGCATATTTACATTTCTACTCTAAGTTACAAAAAAATCCAAGCCAGAAACTCTACTTAAAAAAAATAAAAAACAGTGGACTATGATGAAGACTAAGCTTGGCAAACTAATGGAATAAATTGGGAAGAAAAACCACAAGTAGATATCACAAAGTAGAAATAAAACAGAAAAGAGAGAATCAACAGTGTAGAAAGACAAATTAATTCCATGGAGGACAGACCTAAGAAAATTAGACATAATGTGGTAGCACAGGGCAAAGAAAGCCATCCAATTTACAGAAAAAATACAATAAAGAGGACAGACTGGAGAGATCTGAAGTAGTGATACTATTTACCTGAAAAAAAAGGCAATGAATAGGAAATATTCAAGGAAAAAAAGAAATAGCAATGAAATAAAGGAAAACTAGAATCTTTAACAAAAATATGTGCATTTCTCTCAGACAACAATAAAATAAATTTGGCAATTTTCATTTTTGCTCATAGGTCTTCATTCCTCTTTGCATTCACAGCCTTTGTTTATGTGACTTTGTAGTTTTGAGATTTTGTTTTGTTTCCCTTTTAAAAAAATAAATCTATTTTATTGATTTTAGAAAGGAAGGGAGAGGGAGATAGAGATAGACACATCAATGATGAGAGAGAATCACTTATCAGCTACCTCTTTCAAGCTCCACATCAGGGATGTAGATCATAACCTGGGCATGTGCCCCGACTAGGAATTGAACTGTGCTCTCCTGGTTCGTAGGTCAATGTTCAATCACGGAGCCACAGAGGCCAGGGCTGTTGTTTTGTCACTGAGGTAGAATTTACTTCACTGCTCACTGTTGATGGACTTGTCCAGGATTATTATTTAGACCACAGATATGTGTTAGAAAAAGTAAGTGCACAAACCCTAAGAGTATCACATTTCCTCTAGCTTTCCTTGAGCTTTTTCCATCCTTGTGAGAACATCTTCTGTGCCCTAATGTCCATGCCTCTCATCGGCATCTCCAAATTCCTAACTCACTCACTTTTCCAGAGGAAGTAATCAACATGGGGACAAACATAGTCTCAAAGTATAACTTGGAGCCATGCCCAGCTGACCCCAGCTTTTATCAACCAGCTCACTGGCAAATGCTCTGACCTGTGATCTTATAACAGTAATTGTCTAAAATCAATGAATGTTTATGTTTAGATGATTATTTGCATGACATTTTTTTTTGTGTGTATGTGTGTGTATGTGTGTGTGTGGAAATAGTTAACCTATGCATCGGCCAATAAGGAAATGATGTTCCATTGGCTCAATTAAATTCAATTTAAATAAATAATATATTGTACTTTGGGAAAATGTATGGTGGCACAGGCACTTAGCATATTAAAAACACACACAATAAATTTCTAGGCAAAATGAATAAGCCTGGAAAGAAGTTATTAACCTTTAAGAACAAAAATTATTCAGCAATCTAATCTTAGGACTCATTGGATGGCTCCAAATTTTATTTATAAAACAGTGGCTATAGAAATGTTTAAGTTGATAAAATCATTCAACCCCTCTTTTTAAGAACATTGCAATGACTTTCGATACACTTAGATTAAAATCCAAGCTACTTTTCCCTAAGTGATCTGACCCATAGCTACCTCTCTAACCTCTTATGGCACACTAGAGGCCCAGCGCGCAAAATTCATGCACAGGTGGGGTCCTTAGACCTGGCCAGTGATCAGGGCCAATCAGGTTCCTCACTTCCCTGTTTCCCCACCTCCTCCTTCCCTCACCACCTGCTTCCACCACCACCCAATGTGGTTCTATGTCCCAGCCCAGGGCCTGGCCCCAATTGGTTGATCAGGGCCTGTTGGCTGAGGGGAGGGACATGGGATATTGGCTGGCCAGTCCCACCCCAATCCAGGTGGAGGGGCAATCAGGAGCCAGGCCTGCAGAAAGGGAAGGGCCACCATAGGCTTGGGGGGACCTTTCGGGACCCCAGTCAGGCCAGTTGGCTGCAGCAGTGCACATCTTAGTGACAAGTCATTCCAGTCGTTCCAGATATTTCATCATCCTGGTCACTTGGCTTTATTATATAGATACTACATCCAGTGATTTTCTCTTCCCAGACTGGTCTCTACACTATTCTTAGCAAACCCAAGGGTTTTTAAAGTCCCAGAATATTTGCATTTGCTGTTTCCTCTGCTTAGGTGCTCTCCTGTCTGATAGTAAATTACTTATTCTCAGATGCCTGTCCTGAACATACTTCCAAAACATAGCATATATAGCATATTGACTATATGTTAGTGCATATCCTATATATGTGCTTGTTTACTGGTTAATTACATTCTTAATGCAATGGGGACTCTATCAAAGTTGCTGTTCTTGATACTTGTGTACTGCTGTATAACCAGCCTTTGAAAATGCCTCCAAAAGGAAATACTCAATAGATTGACAGATTGTCATATATTAATCAAAGAGTACTAGAATCAAACAACACCCAAATAATTGAAAATAAAGTCTCCAACCTCTTTGTGGAAGCAAATACTCTATATAATCTCCAAATAAAAACCACTTTATGTCACCATCTACTAGTATACTACTGAATAAACACAAATAAAAAAAACAAAAACAAAAAAACAGAACCAAAAGTATTAAAATGGGTGGGGTAGCTTTGAACCTTTTGATTAATACAGAATTGTGTTAATTTAGCTATGATAATTATGGACATGAAGTTATATTAAACTTGTGAAAAATTTGCCATCTAATGCAAAATGTATGATAATTTATCTACAAAAAGTCTGATGGAAAAATCTCAAATATAAAAAAAGTAATGTGAGAAGGGTGGTAGGAGAAGGCATATAAATTGATTTAGTTTCTATTGGGTCGGCAACTAAGTAATTGCTGGTTTTACACATATATGGCTGCAGTTGAATTTTTAGGTTTGCAGACGTAGTACAAATGTAAAACACATTTTGTTATTTGATAGTTGGCTATTCAGCTGTTAATCAGTAAAAAAAGTTTTTTGATCTGTTTTGTAGTTTTCGTTTGGCGTTCGTTGAAAAATGGAAAATCAAAAGGAACATTTTCGTCATATTTTGCTTTTTTATTTCCGCAAAGGGAAAAACGCATCGCAAGCTCATAAAAAGTTATGTGCTGTTTATGGTGGCGAAGCCTTAAAAGAACGGCAGTGTCAAAATTGGTTTGCCAAATTTCGTTCTGGTGATTTTTCACTCAAAGATGAAAAATGCTCTGGTCGTCCAGTTGAAATTGATGACGCCCTAATCAAAGCAATAATCAATTCGGACTGTCACAGTACAACACGTGAGATTGCAGAGAAGCTTCATGTATCACATACATGCATTGGAAATCACTTAAAACAACTTGGCTATGTTCAAAAACTCGATACATGGGTTCCTCACGAACTGAAAGAATCACAGTTAACGCAACGCATTAGCAGCTGCGATTTGCTAAAGAAACATAATGAAAATGATCCATTTTTAAAACGACTGATAACTGGCGATGAAAAATGGGTTGTTTACAACAATATCAAGCGGAAAAGATCGTGGAGCAGGCCAGGTGAACCAACTCAAACAACATCAAAAGCTGATATTCATCAAAAGAAGGTTTTGTTATCAGTTTGGTGGGATTACAAAGGAATTGACTACTTTGAACTCTTACCACCCAACCAAACGATCAATTCTGATGTCTACATTGAACAACTAACGAAATTAAACAATGCAGTTGAAGAAAAGCGGCCCGAATTGACAAATCGAAAAGGTGTTGTATTCCATCATGACAATGCAAGGCCACACACATCTTTGGTCACTCGGCAAAAATTAATGGAGCTTGGTTGGGATGTTTTGCCACATCCACCATATAGTCCTGACCTTGCACCATCTGATTACTTTTTGTTTCGATCTTTACAAAACTCCTTGAATGGTAAAAATTTCAATAATGATGATGATGTCAAATCGTACCTGATTCAGTTTTTTGCTAATAAAAACCAGAAGTTTTTTTAACGTGGGATTATGATGCTGCCTGAAAGATGGCAAAAGGTCATTGATCAAAATGGGCAATACATTGCAGAATAAAGTTATTTAGTTCCATGAAAAAATTGTCTTTGATTTTCTTTAAAAAATCCGCAATTACTTGCTTGCCGACCCAATATAAAGAGAGTCATTACTCTATGCTTTGTTTCTGAAGTTCATATGTCAAAAAATAAGAATTAAAATTTTGATATAAACATATAAAGAAAATTCTGCTAAAGCGCAGAAAGCATTCTATAATTCTTATGTAATCAGTAGGAAACAGATAAAAAAATAATACAAACCATAAAGCACATGCTAAAAAACAAAGGCAATTGCTAGGAAACAGTAAAAAACAGAAAATCAAATAAGATGACAGGAATGAAACCAAAATTACATGTCAAATCAATACATGAAAATGTAATAAAATTATATGCAATGTTATAAAATAAAATTCAACTATATAGGGTTGTATAATACTACTGTGTATTGTTTATAAATAGACACAAATACAATCAAGTGATTTAAAATACTTGAATGTAAAAGAACGAGAGAGATATAGGGAAATGCAAGCAAAAAGATAACAGAGGCCACAATGTTAAATAATGTCAGAAAATAAATTAAAATGTAAATAGTAGCAAAATACATAAAACAAAAATGCTAAAAATACAGGAATGATAGAAAAATGTATTTGTCTTTTCTGATAATGCAAGGAGACAGAAAAAGGGAACATAGAAACTATGCATAGACATATTTCAATCTAAATTAAGAAAATTGCCAGCCAACTTCAACTTGGGAGATCATGGTTCAATTCCTGGTTAGGGCACATGTCCAGGTTGCAGATCTAATCCCCAATGTGAGAAGTACAGGAGGCAGCTGATTAATGATTGATTCTCTCTCATCATTAATCTTTCTATCTCTCTTTCCCTCTCCTTTCCTCTCTGAAATCATCCTATTTAATAAAAGAGTAATATGCAAAGTGACATCACTCCAACATACAAAATGGCTGCCCCCATTTATTCAAAGATGGCTACCCCATGTGGACCAAGATGGCCACCACAAGATGACCAGCAGTGGAGGCCAGTAGTGGGCAATCAGGCCAGCAGAGGAGGGCAATTGGGGGGGACCAGGCCTGCAAGGGAAGGCAGTTGGGGGGGACCAGGCTGGCAGGAAAGGGCAGTTCGGGGTGACCTAGGCCAGCAGGCATGGGCAGTTAGGGGCAATTGGGCCAACAGAGGAACAATTAGGCATTGATCAGGAAGGCAGAGGAGTGGATAGGGGTGAGTAGGCTGGCAGGCAGAAGCAGTTGAAAGCCAGCAGTCGATTGGAGAGGGTGTGGGCTGAGGAACACACACACACACACACACACACACACACACACACACACACACAAACACCCTGTACACAAAATTTGTACACTAGGCCTCTAGTTAAAAATATATTTAAAAGAAAAAAGAAAAGAAAATAGCAAAGATAAATAAGACCTCTATAAAAATCTAAGAACATTAGAATTAGGACAGACTAAATCATCAACAATTAAATAACAAGAATAGGAAATATACAAAGTTTTATGAAAAGAGACCCAGCACACATAAAACAAAGCAAAAACAGAATTATGGCATATTTAGAAGATAACTAAAAATCTGTGAAACATGGCCAAAGTTGTACTCAGAGGAAAATGTGTAGGCTTCCACATTTTCATTACTAAAAGGTGGAGTAAAAATATATTATTTAACTTGGGTATTTTAAAAGAGAACACAGGAATAAACTTAACTAAGGAAGTAAAGGACCTATATGCAGAAAACTACATGACACTGAAAAAAGAGATAGAGGAAGACGTAAACAGATGGAAGAACATACCATGTTCATGGATTGGTAGAATCAACATCATCAAAATGTCCATACTTCCTAAACCAATTTTAGGTTCAATGCACTCCACATTAAAATACCAACGGCATATTTCACTGACCTAGAAAGAACTCTCCAAAAGTTCATTTGGAAAAATAAAAGACCCCGAATAGCCACAGCAATCCTGAGAAAGAAGAGTAAAGTAGAAGGGATCTCAATACCAGATTTCAAGCTGTATTACAAAGCCACTGTTCTCAAAACAGCCTGGTACTGGCACAAGAACAGACATATAGATCAATGGAATAGAATCGAGAACCCAGATATCAACCCAAATCACTATGCTCAATTAATATTTGACAAAGGAGGCACAGATATACAATGGAGTCAAGACAGTCTCTTCAATAAATGGTGTTGGCAAAATTGGACAGATATATGCAAAAGAATGAAACTAGATCACCAACTTACACCATACACAAAAATAAACTCAAAATGGATGTAGGACTTAAACATAAGACGAGAAACCATAAAAATACTAGAGGCATCCACAGGCAGCAAAATCTCAGACATATGTCAAAAGAACTTTTTCACTAATACTTCCCCTAGGGCAATGGAAGCTAAAGAGAAAATAAACAAATGGGACTACATCAAAATAAAAAGCTTTTTTACAGCAAAAGAAACCATCAACAAAACAAGAAAGCCCACTGTTTGTGAGAACATATTTGCAAATGTTATCACTGATAAATGTTTAATCTCCAACATCTACAGACAGCTTATACAACTAACTAAAAGGAAAATGAATGATCCAATTAAAAAATGGGCAATGGACCTTAATAGAATATTTTCAAAAGAAAACAGAAAGAAGGTCAAGAAGCACATGAAAACATGCTCAAAGTCACTAATTGTCTGAGAGATGCAAATCAAAACAACAATGCGGTACCATCTCACACCTGACAGAATGGCCAACATCAACAAATCCACAAATGACAAATGTTGGCTAGTTTGCGGAGAAAAAGGAACCCTCATGCACTGCTGATGGGAATGCAGACTGGTGCAACCACTGTGGAGAACAGTATGGAGTTTCCTCAAAAAACTAAAAATGGGCCAAAACCGGTTTGGCTCAGTGGTAGAGCATCGATCTGCGGACTGAGAGGTCCCAGGTTCGATTCCGGTCAGGGGCATGTACCTTGGTTGCGGGCACATCCCCAGTAGGGGGTGTGCAGGAGGCAGCTAGTCGATGTTTCTCTCTCATCGACATTTCTAGCTCTCTGTCCCTCTCTCCTCCTCTCTGTAAAAAATCAATAAAATATATTTAAAAAAAGAACAAACAAACAAACAAAAATAAAACTAAAAATGGAATTCCCATTTGACCCTGTAATCCCACTCCTAGGATTATATCCCAAGAAATTAGAAACACCAATCAGAAAGGATATATGCACCCCTATGTTCATAGCAGCACAATCTATAATAGCTAGGATTTGGAACCAGCCTAGGTGTGCATCAGCAGATGATTGGATCAAAAAACTATGGTATATCTACACAACGGAATACTCTTCTGCCATAAAAAAGAAGGCATTCTCATCATTTGCAGCAACCTAGATGGAACTGGAGAACATCATGCAGAGTGAAATAAGCCAGTCAATGAAAGAGAAACACCACATGACCTCACTCATTTATGGATAATAAAGAACATTATAAACTGATGAACCAAAAGATAGATATAGAGACAGTAAAGCAACAAGCAGACTGTCAAATTACAGCGGGGAGGGTTGGGAGATTTGGAGGAGATAAGAGATCAACCAAAGGACTTCTATATGTCAAACTAATTGTATACCAAAACCACAACAAAGATTTTAAAACACATACACAGACACACACAAAAACAAAAACAAAAAAACAGCTGAAACCGGTTTGGCTCAATGTATAGAGCGTCCGCTTAGGGACTGAAAGGTCCCGGGTTCGATTCCGGTCAAGGGCAAGGAAGAGGAGAGATAAAGAGCTAGAAACATTGATGAGAAAGTGAGAAAGAAATATCTACCAGCTGCCTCTTGCACACCCCCTACCAGGATGTGCCCGCAACCAACCAAGGTACATGCCCGGGATCGAACCCGGGATCTTTCAGTCCGCAGACCAACACTCTACCACTGAGCCAAACCGGTTTCGGCCTAATTATATTTTTAAGCTACCAAATTTAAGCATAAAATGCAGTATATTTTTAAATGGATGTAGTCCTGTAGCCACTATAGCAATCAGGATAAATAACATTTATGTCACGCCAAACGTCTCCCCTGGAGAACTTTTCAGTGAACCTTGGAATCCCACTCAACTGCTTTCTATTCCATAGTTTTGACACTCTAGAATTTTGTCTAAATGGAATGGTAACAACATATGTAGATTGTGTGTCTGTCTTCTTCCTCTTTTATTTATTCGTTTAAAAAATATATTTTATTGATTTTTCACAGAGAGGAAGGGAAAGGGATAGAGAGCTAGAAACATTGATGAGAGAGATACACCAGCAACCAATGTATGTGTCCTTGACTGGAATCAAACCTGGGACCTTTCAGTCCACAGGCCGACACTCTATCCACTGAGCCAAACCGGCTTTGTCTGTCTTCTTCCTCTTTTAAAATGCATCCGTGTTGTTTCTTGTTTTCAGCTATATATAACCCCAAACAGTAACCAAGCCAGAGTTCCACCAAATAAACAAATCCTCATGCATTTATACAAGATAATCACTCCTGTTTTAAAGAGACCAAAATATTAAGAAACAAGATCATTAGGGAAATCGCCATGTAACCACCCAATTTGGGAAAGAAAGCCATCCTGGTCCTATGCCAGCTGTGCCAGCACTCTGTAGTTAGTCTTACTAAAGTCCTAGACAGTGTGATTCATAGGGGAGAGAAGGAGTGGATAGAAAATGTATCTTTGGTTTTAGCCAAAATTCAGGAATAGCAGGCAGTCTGGAACGCTGTGCCAGCTGTCTGGGATCCATGATGAATTCATTAACATTCAATTAGGAAAAGTCCCAACAAGAACTTAATTGTGTTATATCACATTTACCACATCTACAGGCCAACAGTTCTGTGAGTTCTGCCTCAGAGGAAAGGTCCCCGCATTTGTATCAGGTGGAGAATCAGGCTCAGCAGATTGCTAAACCAAAGCTGCTGTTCCTGAAACCTGCACTGCAGCAGGAAGAAACGGGTGTGTATGTGTATGTGTGTGTGTGTGTGTGTGTGTGTGTGTGTGTGTGTGTGTACTTTCCCCACCATTTTCAATATCATCGATTGCTCAGCAATGGTCCCCTCTGGGTACAGGCAGTATCTGCATGCCCACCAACCATAATTTCCTCACCTTAAAAATATAGTCCAATATTTTGCAGAGTATTTTTCATTCCTGAGCTGTGGACAAGTCTCTATATCCCTGCACAGAATCCTCCACGGCCCCAAAATGCAGGATGGAATTTGATTCGGTGTATTTAGTTATGTCTACATAAGCCGAGCTCTAACAATTTAAAGCTGAAAATTCCCCTGTGCTCTATAGAACAAGCAAACTCAGATCCTTGCATTTTAACTGCAGTAGAAACTGTTCTGCACATAAATGCATAAAAAGACTGGAAATATCCATTTCCTTACAATCAAATCTTTGCCTCAGCCAAACAATAAAAAAAAAAAAAATTAAAAAAATCCTGCACCTGTATTGCAAGCCAGCAATAGCCTGCAACATAACACTGCCTATGCCTGCAAAAGGGGCCTTGGGATTGTGAATGCTCCCCTGGTCAACTATGAGTCCAATTTGGGAGAAGTCACCCATGACTTCTAATCATTTTCTAATTGAGATTTCCCTTCATCTGTGCTCACTTCCTAAGGCCTCTGCAATACCATATATGAGATGCTCTTTCAGCCCGGTAGAAGCCACTGACCCATCCTTCCTTTAGTATTTGCATTAGCGCACATAAACCCATCTAATTTGTGCAATGCCTTGGCATTCCTGAGGAGCCCAACGCCTTTCAAAAGGTTCAAGTACTTTTGCCTTCCTCCCTGTTTTTATGAACTGTCACTCGGTTGTGGACAAAAACTCCATAAGCAGAAGGCACCACCAAATTAAACATACCACATAGCTAAGGTGACCAGATGTCTCACTTTGGGCGGGACAGTCCCGATTTTCAACAATTTGTCCCGAGTCCCGCAGCGTTTTAAACAGTCCCGATTAAACGCTATGGGACAGGGGACAAATTGCTGAAAATCGGGACTGTCCCGCCCAAACCGGAACGTCTGGTTACCTTACACATAGCCCATGGCATGAAGGTTGTATTCCATAAGCTAGAAGAAATCATAAAGGCAAACCTCTACCCAACACTTAACGTATATGTCCTGGCACAGGGCCCGGCTCCTCACAGAGTCTGTGCTGTCCTGTTTCGCTATGTCTCTGGTCTTGCAGAAGATACTGGTGTCTTCAACAGGGGACTTTATAAATAGCTGCACTTTCCCTGGTGAGGTTCTAAAAATACATTAAAAATTCAAAACGAGGAACTGATTAGGTGGAAGACAAAATACGACCATTCTTTTTCATGGCGATTGGATTGGAAAATACAGTTAGTATGGAATCTAAATGGGCCTTTAAACTGAACTCAAGCTTGAAGGAATTAAACCCAGGAACTAACATCAGGACAAGGAAGTGGTCTCCGTGTAGGTAAAATGGGTTGCTGTGGTGTTAGGAGAAAGGAATTTCAAAGGGCACCCAGGGTGGAGGAGATTAAGTTATGGAAAGATTTATTGGGGAGAAGGGAAATGATACACCCTTGAGGATGGATAGGGAAGGCAGGTTTTAGTAGTAACTGCTCCGAGATCCCTGATAATCCTCCATAAATTTTCTTGGGTTTTGGAAATGAGCAGACTTTCTTTCAAACTAACCAATTTCTTTCCAGGTTCTTCAGAGGATAGTGGAAGATGGGAGAAGACTATACAGAAAATGCCTTTGCAAATTTTCAAAAAGTCTATCTATTTCAAACTATTTTTTTAAAGAAAAAATGTACCAATGTAGAAATAGAATTTGGGTCATAACTAAAGATTCTACAGATATTAAATGGAATCTAAGGGAAGTTGAAAATAAATGTACGCTAATATGTCTGTTAATGAACATGAAATGTATAAATTTCTGGAAGTACATGTGTGGACAAAAGTACGTTTATAAATAATAAAATATATAATACAATAATAAATAAGTAATATAAGCATAATTATTGTTTCACATTACTCACAATTTTAAACCTATTTTTCCCTTCCCTGTATAAAAAGCATTGACAGTCATTCAAGAAGAAATAGATAACCTAAATTACCCCACTATTAAAGGAATATATATAAATATCTTTCAATAAAAGAAGCTCTATGCATAGATGACTTCAGTGATGATTTGAACACAGAACAGATGTTTCTAATTTAGTGGGGTTCATTTAACGCAAGAAACTAACATTGTATTCAACAATAACCATTTAGCTAAAATACCAGATGTATTATAACCTTTTTGAATTTTATTTTTATTGTTGACATTATTACAGATGTCCCCCAATTTCTCCCCCTTTGCCCACCACCACCCAGACCCCACTCTCACCTCCCTCTAGCCCTCCCCACATTGTTGTCTGGATCCATGGGCCTTACATATTTGTTCTTTGGCTTAACTCTTCACCTTCTTTCATACGGTCTACCCTACCCACCTCCCCTCTGACATGTATAAATTTGTACCATGTCTCAGGTCCTATTTTATTTTGCAGTTTATTTTATTCATTAGATTCCACAAAGAAGTGAAATCACATGATATTTGTATTTCTCTGACTGGGTTATTTTGCTTAGCATAATAATCTTCAGGTCTATTCATGCTGTCACAGAAGGGAAGAGTTCCTTGTTTTTTTATAGCTGCATAGTATTCCATTGTGTAAATGTACCGCAGCTTCCATAGCCTCTCATCTATTGATGGCACTTAAGCTGTTCCCAGATCTTGGCTATTGTAAACAACATAGGGGTGCATGTTATTCCTGACTGGTGTTTCAAGATTCTTATGATATATTCCCAGAAGTGGGATAAGCTGGGTCAAACAGCAATTCCATTTTTAATTTTTTTTTTTTTTAGGAAACTCCATATTGTTTTCCATAGTGGCTGCACAAGTCTGCATTCCCACCAACAGTGTATTAGAGTTTCCTTTTCTCCACATTATTGCCAGCACTTGTTTTTTGACTTACTTATGGTAGCTATTCTGGAAGATGTTAAGTGATATCTCATTGTAGTCTTAATTTGCATCTCTTTGATGATTAGTGATGTTGAACATTTTTTTTTTCCACATGTCTATTGGTCATCTATCTTTATGTCTTATTTGAAGAAGTATCTACTCAGGTCCTTTGCCCATTTTTTTTTTTTTAAACTGGGTTGTCTTCTTGGTGTTGAATTGTATAATTTCTTTACATATTTTGGAAATTAATTCCTTATCAAATGTATCATTGGCAAATATGTTCTCCCATATAGTGTGTTTTTTTTTTTTTCATTTTGTTAGTGGTTTCTTTTGCTGTGCAGAGCTTTTTAGTTTGATGTAGTTCCGCTTGTTTATTTTTTCCTTTGTTTCCTTGGCCCTAGGAGATATGGTGGCAAACATATTGCTATGAGAGATGTCTGAAATTTTACTGCCTATGTCTTCTTTTGGATTGTTATGGTTTTGCCATATTCTTTTGTTTTACTGTATTTCCATTTTTTTCCTGATCCATATTGGCATCAGTGTTTTGTCTATTACATTTCAAATGGCACAAGCACTAGCTTAACAATTTTCTATCTTAAAAAATAAATGTACTTGCCTGGCTAGTGTGGCTCAGTGGCTGAGCATCCAGCTTATGAACCAGGAAGTCATGTTCCATTCCAGCTCAGGGCACATGCCCAGGTTGCAGACTTGATCTCCAGTGTGGAGTGTGCAGGAGTCAGCCAATCAATGATTCTCTTTTATTATCAATATTTCTATCTTTCTATACCTCTACCTTACTCTCTGAAATCAGGAAGAAAAGGGAGGTTGGGAGGTGGGTAAGAGATCAACCGAAGGACTTGTGTGCATGCAGATAAGCATAACCAATGGACACAAGACACTGGGGGTGAGTGACGGCATGTGCTGGGGTAGGGGCAGCTGGAGGGAGGTCAATGGGGAAAAAGGGAGACACATGTACTATTATTTGTATTACTTTAAACAATAAAAATATATACTTTTTAAATAATAAAAATAAACGTACTCTATCTTTAAAGAGATCTATGAAAACACATTTAGAGAATCACCTGGTAATTGGCAATATTGTAATAACTTCATGTGTTAGAAGGATTTCACACTCTACAGTTAACTTCTTTTTAAATCATTTATCAGTCTCTCACAATTCATATCTTGAAACTTGTCTCTTGGACTGAACTTTAATTCTTACCATCTGTGCCTTGGCCAGGAATGTCCATATTCCTTTAATGCATAAATATATCCCAAATATTTTATATTCTGTTAGTAAAAGCTGTGAAGCACAGAAAATAATGTTTCAAAGAGGAACTAACCACGAGAGATCATTTCTTGCTCCAGCACTTAGAAAAATCTATGAAATTCCTTTATGGCTTCTTCATTATATTTCCAATGGAACAATTAGTTTGAGTGGCTACAAACACTGAATTTTCATGACCACATTAGCCTTTGAAGCCAAAACCATTGAATGCATTATTATCTATGCAAAATACAGTGGGATGTGTCGAGTTTGTGATTAAAAAGCATAAGTTGCCTCCAACTGGAAAAGTAGTTGAGAGTTAATTTCCTAACAGCCTCTCTGGTCACACTTTAAAACCCACACAGTTTGCATAATTCGGTATCTTGTTCCAAGGATATATTTTACAAGTGTGAGAGCAGTAATTCTAGCTTTTAAAAAATATTTAGTAAAGCTCTTGCAATGAATAGTAACATTTCAAATACAAGCGTAGTCCCTCAGAAACCATGGTTGCAATTTCTAAAGGTAATAAAGCATTCTCATGCCTATTTGATTAAAGCACATAATAGAATTATCTCAAAATGATTAAGGGAACAACTCTAGCACCAACTAAAGTAATTTTCCACTGCTGGACAGAGTAAAGACAAGGTGAAATTGTCTTTAAATAATATGGCTTTTCTTTTTCCTACTCAACTGTATTTGCTCCACAGGAAGTTCAGGTAAATACACTGAGGTTTCATTCTTGACTCAGGATTGGCAAATATTTTCTGTAAATAAAAATGAACTAAATATTGTAGGCCTTGGGCCACCCAGTCTCTGTGACAAGTACTGGACTCAGTCTTATAGCAGGAAAGCAGCAGTAGACAATAGCTAAGTGAATGGGTGTGGCTGTGTTCCAATAAAACTGTATTTACAAAAGAGGTGGCTAATTGGCTTTGGCCCCCATGACCTAAAATTCAGACCTCTCATTTCCTCAAGCCAAAACTACTTTCCTGGTTGAAGGAGGCAGTCATATCAAGAAATGAAGCCAGTCAGATAAAGACAAGTATCACATGATCTCACTCATATGTGGTATCTAATGAACAAAATAGATCCAGAGACATGGAATCATGAAACAGACTGTCAAATCTCAGAGGGAAGGTGGGAGTGGATGGGTGAATGGGAAGAACTTGCATGCATATATACATAACCCATGGACATAGACAATAGGGTGGTGAAGGCCTGGAGCAGGGAGCAGGGGCAAGCTATAAGGGATCTATCGGGGGAAAGTGGACATATGTAATACTTTCAACAATAAAGATTTAAAAAAAAGAAATTAAAATATTCTATCCTTTGGATATACATTCTATATTCATTGTAGCATCCTTCCTTGATTCAGTGAACAAATTCAGTTAATTTTATATATCAACTTGGTTAGGCTTATTAGCCAGATAGTTGGTTAAACACTGGTTGCTATGAAAGTACTTTGGGATGAAAGAAACATTTAAATCAGTAGTGTTTAGATAAAGCAGCTTATCCTTCATAATGTAGACAGGACTCATTCAGTCAGTTATTTATTTTAACAGTATATTCAAAGAGAACGAGTTAAGTGCAAATGTAAAAGTTATATTCATATATATGTATGTATATGAATCATGACTTTTTACTTCAATAGAATAACTATTTTTCTCAAAAAAATCTCTTGCTCATTATTTGTTCATGTGTGAAAGCAAGGTGACTGATGTTAATTGGTTGGCTTCATTGCTGCAGCAGTAGTGTACAAATAACTTTTCCTTTTTTCAACATTATATTATGCAAGTAGAAAATTAGCTAAATTAATTCCAACAATGGTTTAATTTTTTATGCAATTTATGGAATCAATTAGTAAGTCTTTTGAAAGTTTACTTTGATAAACATGAAAAAAATATGAAGTCGTTGATATTATTAGTATATATTTGGCTGGAAATTCAATATTCAAAACAAAACTGTTTTTGCAAGAGAAATACTAAAAAGTAGGTATAGCATGTTGATAAATACAGCATTTAGTGAACGAGGAACATATGGAGTAGGAATATATATTTACAATTGTTTATCATGTACATATAATAAAAATTGTATCAAGACAAGTTGGAACTTCAAGAAGTAACAATTGGCCATGACGGATTTGGCTCAGTGGATAGAGCATAGGGCCATGGACTGAAAGATCCCAGGTTCAGTAACAGTTGAGGGCATATACCTTGGTTGCAGGCTCAATCCCCAGTAGGGAGCGTACACGAGGTAGTTGATCAATGATTATCTCTCTTGATGTTTCAAACTCTCTATCCCTCTCCCTTCCTCTCTGCAAAAAGTCAATTAAAAAGAAGTAAAAATTGTCAAAATTATAAATATTTTACTCTAACTGTTATTTTTATTTATGTTAAGATAAAAATATAAATTTCTGCATATTAGAATATATTTCTCTCTGCTGCCTATTATTAGTTAGATTTTGGAAATGTTTGCACTTTTAAGGAAATACTTTTTAAATTAATCTAACTATGCTACAATAACATTACATTATTTTGTTAGCTCTCTAAATTTTAGTTGCCTTTAAAAAATTATATGAAAATCTTTACTCAAGATAAAAAAATAGAGCCCAAAACTTCAAAATTTCTGTAAGCTAAAATTGATGTAAAGAAAGATCTAAAGTAATACAGATATTAATTCCTACAGAATAATGAAAGACTCAAACAAATTAAAGAATAAGAATTCAAATAGTATAGTTTTCAAATTCTATCATTCGGCTTTGTTTTATCTCAACCTTAAGAGAAAAACAATTTAATAGGTTTTGTTGTTTGTTTTTTTGCCATTTAATTTTTAAGTGTACACTCTTGTGACATTAAGTACATTCACATTGTTGAGCAAACATCATCACCATTCATTTCCTGGACATTTAAAATTATATATTTTTATTGATTTCAGAGAGGTGGGGAAAAGGACAGAGAGAAAGAACCATCAATAATTAGAGAGGATCATCTATCAGCTGCCTCCTGCATGCCCCTTACTGAGGATTGAGCAACCCAGACATGTGCCCTTGACTGGAATCGAACCCTTGAGCCTTCAGTCTGCAGGCTGACACTCCATCAACTGAGCCAAACCAGCTTGGGCCATTTCCTGAACATTCCAAAACTGAAATGTTCTATCCATCAGCAATAGCTTTTTATTCTGTTATCAGGGGAATGAAGATAACCCTTTGTCCTTACACTATCTAGAGAAAAATAATTTTTTCAGACTCACACCAGATGATGAGTGATTTTTATTTGTGGAATTACGTCCTGAGTATCCAAAGTCTTATTTACCTTAATCCAGTCCTAGAAGAAGTATGGTGGGGATTCAGTAGGACTAGAAGCAAAAACAGAGTCCAGAGTTTCTATTTCATTTTGCAGCTGGGTCCAGTTCAACATCAGACTAGTTGCAATTTATCAGTCCACTGTGTGCAGGATTCACATGGTCCTGAGCCATATAGGCAAATGCATGAGAGCACAATAAGCCAAGAGCAGAAGAGAAACCAAGATAGCCCAAGAAAGCTAACTCCCTTGTTTAAGGCATTAAGTATACCAAATTGCTTGCCCTTTCAGTGGCTATGCCCACTTTGGCCAATGACTTTTCTTGGATAGTAACTGACAAACAAAAACCTTTCCAAGTCACCCCAACTTCACGGGGCATGCATTTTTAGCTCCTTCCTTGGGCCCTTGAGGAATGTAAAGCTTCAGGTTTCTGACAAAACTGCTCAAATGACATGCCTATAATATTTGGCCTTCCCTTTATTTCTTTCCTGTTAATAACTAATTAATTATAATGGTGTTGATCCTTCCATTATTGGTCAGCACCATTTTTGTTTTTTGTCTCTGTAATTGGAAAATTCTAGTTACCTCACATAAGTGAAATTGTGCAGTATTTTTCCTTTTATGACTGTCTTATTTCACTTGCATAATGTCTTCTACAATAGATGCATCCATGTTATAGCATGTGTCAGAATGTCCTTCTTTTTCAAGGTTGAAAAATATTTCATTATATACCACATTGAATTCCTGCTTCAAATTATTTTGGATATATAACAGGAAGTGGAATTGATGTATGATATGTTAATTCCATATAGTGTGAATGTTAAAGGAAGTGAAAAAAGTCCACAATTACCTAACTTAATTTGTATGTATATAAAAAGCCAGCAACCATAATGCTGTAAGGACCTGAATGACCAGTCACTATAATGCCCACTGTGGCCAGTGAACTGGCCTGATCAGGGGTGGGGCCTGCTAGCCAAACTCCCTTGGCCCCTCCCCACAGCTGGCCCTTCCCCCAATCAGCCTGATCCTCCCCAATTGACCTTCAGCCCCCAACCCCAGCCAGCCCCACCCCTGACCGGCTCCCCAACCCATAGGGAGTGGGGCCATCTGGCCAACCTCCTGTAGCTTCTCCCCCAACCTGGCTCCACCCAAGATTAGCCCTACCACCCCAATCTGGGGCAGGGCCAGCCAGCCAACCATCTTCACCCCCTCCCCCTGGCCAGCTCTGTCCCCAATGGGCCCACACACCAATTGGAGGTAGGCTGGCTGGCCCAAAATCCACAGCCACTCCCCATTGTCCACCCCACCAATAATTGGCCCTTTTACCCCAATCAGGGGAGGATCCTGCCGGCCAGTCACCCACAGCCCCTCCCCAGCTGGCCTGGCCCTGATTGTTCCCTGATTGGGGCAGGCCAGCTGGCCAACCTCCCACCATCTCCTCCTCCTGACAAGCTCAGCCCCAATCCATCCCAATGGGGGCTGGACCAGCCAGAACCCACCTGTGCACAAATTCATACACTGGGACTCTATTTTTTTTATTTTTTATTTTTTACAAAAGAGTCCTTTTATGTTGGGCTGCCACCAGAGAGAGCAGGAGGCTTGGCTCCACTCCAGGCTACAAAGTTTCAATTGTAGAAGATTAATTGTATTTTTACCATGTAGGTCCCTTATCTGACTTAATGTAAATCAGGTTACTATTGCTTTAGAAAATGAGGTCAGTTGGGCTGAGTCACACTGCACTATAGATGCGATTTCTATCATGTACTAATGGATGGTAATGGAATCTTTTGATTCTTCAAATTTGTTAGCAGCCAATTCTTATTTTTGTGATAAAAAAAAGACAATGAGAATATCAATAATATTGTCTATCTAACTATATGCCTGAACTCTAAGAAAAATATGTCTACAGATATTCAGAATTATAACCTGATACAGAAAATACAAATGATTATTACTGTATAGGTTCTTACAGATACATCTGAATTAAATAAAGAGCAACACAGATGTTTCCTTTCCTTTTTGTTTTTGTTTCTGGTAGTGTTTATAATTTGGAAATTTGGCAAAGCTTCTTTATTCTCTCCTTCAATCCCAAATTATAAGCACATTTTCTTTCCAGGAAATACTCAACATGATTCTCTAAGAAGAGGAAAAAAAAATCCCTCATTCCCCCATTAAATAGTGGAAGTAAAAGAGATAAACAATGAACTTATCTGAGAGTTTAAGATTGTAATTATTTCTCTAAAACAATCATTTTGAAATTTTTCTCCTTAGAAGACACAATTACATTTGATATTTAGCTTCCTACATAGTCAATGATAATAATTTAAGGATGTAAAAATAAAACACAATTAGATAGTAAAAGAAACTACTAGATTATGTAAACTGCTGAGTACATTTTCTTATTCTTTTTAAAAGATAAGCATTACTTATCATTTTTATATAACCTGTAATAACCTAAAATGGCTAGGAAAAATACTTTTGTAAAGAGATGAGAACTTGCCTGTATTTCATTTTCAGGCTATTAATTTCAAACTCATATGTTAGACAAGCCTGTGGAAGAGCAACGTAACTCAGTGCATGAAGACAGAAGATAACTTTATCTGACATGGGTTAAAAGCTTAATATATAGCTGCAAGACTTGGGGCAATGTTTTAAAATCTCTAGACATTTATGTGGGTGAGTACAAATATACTAGTACTATAGAAGCAGAACATTTACTGTGAGCTAGGCACTATAGTTGGCATATATATATATATATATATATATATATATATATATATATATATCTTTCCTATCTAATAAAAATCTAATAAAAGAGTAATGTGTAAATTGACCATACCTCTGCTAAACCCACAAGTCATGCCCACCAGCCAATCAGGAGTTAATATGCAAATAAACCCAACTAAGATAATTGCAGCCACAGAGAGCAGAAGGGAGTTTGGGTTCCCCAGTGATGGAGGAAGCCAATCTTTCCACACACCTTGGCCAGCCCAGGCCTCCACTTAAGGCTACAAAGTTTTAATTATGGAAGATAAATAAATCTCAACAGAAATGGCTGCCACCACCGAGAGAGCAGGAGGCTTGGCTCCACTCCAGGCTATAAAGTTTCAATTGTAGAAGATTAATAAATTCCAGATATCAGGGTCTCCACTTGGGTTGCTGGGGGCATGACCAGCTTGCAAACTAACACAGGCCTCTCACCCAGGATGCCCCATGCCCCAAGGGAACCCCCAGCCTGATCCGGGACACCCTTCAGGGCAAACCAGCTGTGCCCCACCCATGCACCAGGCCCCTATCCCAGTGATTGGCGAACTGTGGCTTAGGAGCCACATGCGGGTCTTTGACCTTTTGAGGTTGTGGCTAGTGAGCCAAAGTTTGCCAACCACTGCTCTAAGGTATCACCCAAATCATTGTCCTAAAGCAGTAGTCAGCAGTTATGCAGATTGACCATCACTCCAACACACAAGATGGCTGCCCCATGTGGTCAAAGATCCTGCCCCCACGAGGACATAAAATGATCACCACAAGATGGCCAGCAGAGGAGAGAAGTTGGGGGTAACCTGGTCTGCAGGGGAGGGCAGTTAGGGATGACTAGGCCTACAGAGGAGGGCAGTTAGGGGCAAATAGGAAGCCAGGTAGGCAAGCAGTTGTGAGTCAACAGTCCTGGATTGCGAGAGGGATGTTTGACTGCCTGTTTAGTCCTGATCCTATCAATAAGATCAAGGCCTAAACAGGCAGTCAGCTATCCCTTGAGGGGTCCCAGATTAGAGAGGGTGCAGGCTGGGCTGAGGGGCCTCTTCCCCCGCCCCCATGCACAAATTTTGCACACTGAGCCTCTAGTATATATATTTTCTCAATTAAGTTTCATGACAAGTTCAAAAGTTAAGCAAAACTATTCTGATTTGATAGATAAATTGAGATTGTTTTAGCGAAAGCATGGTACTTTGCACAAGATGACATAATTTAAAATCCTGGCTTTGCTACTTTCACGTTAATAGGTCTATTAACCAAAGCCATGAACATATAACAATTATGTTACTTTGCATAAATTTATTAAAAAATTATCTGTTCACAAATAAAAGTGCCCTTGTATTATGTTCAATATGCTTTAACACTTACTATTCATTATTCCATGAAGAATCATAACAGAAGTTCTCTAACATTTACTGCCCCTTTCCCCCCACCCCAGTGAGCTTCTTAACAGCAAATCTTTAATGTAACTCTTTAAGGACTGATTATAACCATGAGAATATTTTACATAAAGTGTTGAGAAAACTTTCATTACTCTTTATTACAGGAATCAGGAAGTTTACTAAATAGGGGTAATCTTAACAATCAGTTTTAGGCTAATCTTAGCAGCCTATTTTTACTTGGGAATTTTTAAAGAGAAGGAAAAATATATTTTAGGTTATTTGTAAAGAAATAGATTGGAGAGTATGGGCTGCCATGTGTCCTTGTTGCATGAAATATTAAAGATTTCTTAAACACATATGGCAGAAAGCTTATTTCCAAGTTTATTGACTGCATAGGATAGATAGTTTTATATATTTTCTTATGATTAATAAGACTTGATTAATAATATCCTTATGGTTAAGAAACTCTCCCTCACTCACCCTGACCCTCTCTGTCTTTTCTCCTCTCTTTTCTTGTCCCTCTCCATCTCCCTTTTTTCTTTCAGTCTACTAAGTACATCTGTTTACTTTCTTTTACTTTTAAATTATATTTTTATTGATTTCAGAGGAAGAGAGAGGGAGAGAGAAAGAAACATCAATGATGAGAGAGAATCATTGCTTGGCTGTCTCCTGCACGCTCCTCACTGGGATTCAAGCAGCAACCCTGGGCTTGTGCCCTAACAGGGAATCCAATCATGACCTCCTGGTTCATAGGCCTACACTCAACCACTGAGCCATGCCAGCCAGGCATACATCTGTTTACTTTCTATCCAAGAAGCCTAACTAGAAAGGCAGTCAATAAATATTGGCTGTCTTCATTTCATACAACTTAATATCAAAAGAAAACCACACACAGAATACATGCTACTATGATTTGTATAACATCTTTAAAACAAACAAACAAACAAACAAACAACAACAAAAAACTGCTGATACCAGTTTGGCTCAGTGAATAGAGCATGGGCCTTTGGACTGAAAGGTCCCAAGCACATCCCCAGTAGGGGGTGTGCAAGAGGCAGCTGATTGATGTTTCTCTCTCATCAATGTTTCTAACTTTCTATCCCTTTCCTTTCCTCTCTGTAAAAAAATCAATAAAATGTATTTAAAAATAAAATAAAATAAAACTATCAGTACAACGATATCATTTTACATTTGAATACTCATCTATACAAAGTTAGGTTTCAAATTTGTCTTACTATTGGTATCATATGTTCGTATCTTTATCAGTTCAATCACTCAAGATTCAGGCATTGGGAATGTTACAAATTACAAGACAAATATCTAGACTTAGAGGGTCAGGTTATCTTGGAAAAGCTGGCAGCAAATGGACAATGCAATACTGAAAAATAAGCTAGACTATTTCCTTGGAGAAAAAAGAGATACTAGTTCTAAAAGAAAGACAGATATACAGTATAGTTGATTATTTAGGATTTAGCCCTCCAATATACTGTGTGTTAGATTAATTAATTTTTTACATATTCCTCAATCATAACTTTTCTGACAAAATCAGCCTTCAAATAGCCAGTACTGTGGGTTGTTATTTCAGCTCTAATAAAATAATCCTGGATTCTATCTTGAAAAGTATTTCTTTTAGCTTTGCGGGAAGTGAACTAGTGGTAGATGCATATACTAGTTTATTAACCAAATCCTTAAAAACAAAAAAAACAAAAAAACAAAACAAAACAAAAAAACATTACCCATAGACAAGGTGATGGCCAGGGGGGAGGTGAAGCTGAGGCCAGGTGGAGCTGGGCAAAGGGATGGGGACACCTGTGGTAGTGTCAAAGATAAAAACAGTTAAAAAAAAAAAAAAAAAAAAGCCGAAACCGGTTTGGCTCAGCGGTAGAGCATCGGTCTGTGGACTGAAAGGTCCCAGGTTTGATTCCGGTCAAGGGCATGTATGTTGGTTGTGGGCACATCCCCGGTAGGGGGTGTGCAAGAGGCAGCTGGTCGATGTTTCCCATTGACGTTTCTAGCTCTCTATCTCTCTCCCTCTCTGTAAAAAATCAATAAAATATATTTAAAAAAACAAAAGGGAGTGCCCTTCTAGTTGTTAGGATGCTACCTGATTCATGAATCTTTTAATAAAGTCAATAAAAAAAGTCAAAAAGCAGGAAGTATTACAACAATGAAATTTTTATATTTTATTTATGAAGTGCTCAGAAACACTCTACAGGAAGGCCTCATTCACATCAACATAATAAATACACCAAAAAAATAAAGTGAATACCATACATTTACCTAGGGAATCACAACACTAGCAAAATTAAATGAACAAAGTGATAAATAGTGTCATGGTGAGTAAAGAGCTTGAAGTTGATGTGTTTTCTTCAGCAGAATGCCACCTTTTATTTTATTGCAAACATTTCTATAAAACATAGTAAAAACACAAAATTCAAGACTGTTTCCATATTGTGGAAGCAAAAGTCAGCTAAGACTCAAACCCTGTCAGGCATCTGTTTATGCCACCTTTCATAGGTATCATTAAGGAGACATAAGATGAGTTTAAATATTGGATATTGAAAGAAAACCTGGAAATATGCATAAAGTTTACAAACAAGTTTTCCTAAACATTTAAGTCTTCCTCACTACCAGATGGTAGTCTTAAAATAAGAAACAAAATTATATTGTTTTTCTCTTTAATAAAATGATTTTTCTCTTTGTTTGGAAAAATACATTTTTTCATGTTATGAATTTTTAACTTATATTTAGACCCAGATATGTCTGTTAGCATAATATAGATTGACAGAAGAATATGGTTTATAGTATAATCAGATTTTTATTCCACTTTTCAAAAATATTTATAATTTTTAAGTTACTCACATTTACCTTTCACCAGCTCTAATATTGTTACCAGGTATATCTCTAATTTATATAATTTTATACATAGAGAAAAGTCAGTTTTTTAAAGGTTGACAGCTATTAAACCAAAGGTTGAAGCAATGAAGGAACTCAGGAGCCTTTGTCCTAAAGACCTAATTGTAATTAATCAGGTCCCCTGTCGCCTTGACAAGGAAAGAGGGCTTTCAGAGGAAGGACCCAGACTTCATAGGTTTATAGAGTGATTATGAGCTGATTTTGATCTGGTGACATTTACATGGCCTGAGTTATAAGGTAAAGTCTATCTTTCTAAGAGTGACTGAAGTTAATTTATGGGATTTGGTAGGATGATTAATAATGCTGTGACAGGAAATAAGAAAGAGAGAAAATGTTTTCTAGAACTGCTTTCTCCTTTTCTCCAAGACAGGGTCGAAGGTGTGATCTGTCCAGGTGCAGTCCTGTACAAATCAGTTTTATCCTTTTTATGTTCCTTCTACCATCTGTTCCCTCTTTTGAAGTTAACTGCTCATGTTGAGGAAAAATATATTTAAAGATAGTGAAATAGACAACAAACTCTTCTCAGTTTGTCTCTACCCACTGTGGAAGGGTATGATAGTCATTTAATTGCTTTATTTTCAGGGAGCAATAACACAGAAAAGTGGAATTACACTAATGAGAACAAAATGTATAAGTGCATCTTATTTTGTAATGCCAAATGCTAGGTTTTTAGGGCACTGAAAATACTCTGTGTGATACTATACTGATGGATACATGTCATTATACATTTGTCCTAACCCAGAGAATAAACAATTTGAGTGGACTCAAATATAAGTTATGAACTTTAGGTGATCATAATGTGTTAATATAGGTTCACCAATTGTAGCAAAGGTACATGTCTGACATGGGACACTGATAATGAGGGAAGCTATATGTGAGTGGGAATAGGGAATATATAGGAAATTCTATACCTACTACTCAATTTTGCCATGAATCTAAAACCATTCTAAAAATAAGGCATATTAAAATATTAAGAAGTGCTTTATAAAATAATTTTTTACTCTAAGAAAATTAATCTAGCCATTTAATGCATTTAAAATCATCCTTTTTAAAATATCAATTTATACCAGGAATTGAATAAACAATGCTTTTTTTGAATGAGTAAATGGGTAAAATAAAATAAGACAAAGTTGTGCATTAGTAGTAAAATAAATACCAAGCATAGCTGTTTGAATAAAATTAACATCAATCAAAATAAGTCATTTATATCACCACATCATCCACATCTGAATAATACTACTTTGGTTTTCATCTGAATCTGTAATTTATAAATAAAAATATCTGGAACACATTGTAGGAAGGGCAACAGTTTATAAACTCCTTAAAATTTTGTAATTGTTATCTTTTATATTAAATCAATTAAATAATAATCAACAAATTATTGTATTATGCAAGTTGTATGAATTCCCTATAAATTTTAGAGATTAAACCTTGATTAGATATAACATTGGCAAATATGTTGTTCCAGGCAGTGGGTTTTCTTGTTTTGCTGATGGTTTCTTTTGCTGTGCAAGAGCTTTTTACTTTGATGTAGTCCCATTTAATTGTTTTCTTTTCAGTTTCTATTGTCCTAGGAACTGTATCGTTAAAAATATTGCTACAACATATGTCTGAGATTTTGCTGTCTATGGATTCGTCTAAGATTCTTATGGTTTCCCTCTTTAAATTTAAGTCCTTTACCCATTTTGAATTTATTTTTGTGTATGATGTAAGTTGGTGGTCTAGTTTCATTTTTTGCATGTACCTGTCCAATTTTCCCAACACTATTTATTGAAGAGACTGTCTTCACTCCATCGTATGCTCTTATCTCCTTCGTCAAATTATTAACTAAGTATAATGGCTTAAGTTAATTTTTGGGTTCTCTGTTCTGTTCCATTGGTCTATATGTCTGTTCTTGTGCCAGTACCAGGCTATTTTGAGAACAGTAGCTTTGTAATATAGTTTGATATCTAGTATTGTGATCCCTCAAGCTTTGTTCTTCTTTCTCAGGATTGCTTCGGCTATTTATTCTGTTTTTCTGTTTGTTTGTTTGTTTTATTCCATAAATGTTTTTGGAGTTTGTTCTAGGTCTGTGGAATATGCAGTGATATTTTTATGGGGAGTGCATTGAATCTATAGATTTCTTTGAGTAGTATGGACATTTTAATGATGTTGATTCTACCAATCCAACCATGGTATATTCTTCCTTTTGTTTAGGTTTTTCTCTATGTCTTTTTTCAATGTCCTGTAGTTTTTTTCAAGTATAAGTCTTTTACCTCCTTAGTTAAGTTTATCCCTATGGGGAACTTACACAACCTATCAAAGGAAAATAAACAACCCAATCAAAAAATAGACAAAGGACCTAAATAGACAGTAATCCAAAATACAGAAGGCCAAGATACATATGAAAACATGTTTATTAAAGTTACTAATCATCCAAGAGATGCAAATCAAAACAAAAATGAGGTACCATCTCACACCTGTCAGAATGGCTATCATCAACAAATGACAAATGCTGGTGAAGATGTGGAGAAAAAGGAACCCTTGTGCATTCTTGGTGGGAATGCAGACTGGTGCAGGCACTATGGAAAACAGTGCAGCATTTTCTTAAAAAACTAAAAATGGAACTCCTATTTGACCCAGTAATCCCACTTCTAGGAAATTATCCCAAGGAATCAGAAACACTAATCAGGAAGAATATATGCAATCCTATGTTCATAACAGCACAATTCACTATAGCTAAGATTTGGAAACAGCCTAAGTTCCCATCAGCAGATAAATGGATTAAAAATGGTGCTACAGCTATATAATAGAATGCTATGCTGCTATAAAAAAGAAAGAAGTTTTACCATTCTCAACAGCATGAATGGATTTAGAGAGCATTATGCTAAGTAGAATAAGCCAGTTGAAGAAAAATAAATATCACATGATCTCACTCATTTGTGGAATATTATGCACAACACAAACTGATGGATAAAAATAGAGCCAGAGACATAGAAGCATTGAACAGACTATCAAACCTCAGAGGGAAGGTAGGGGACTTTTATAAACCAAAGGGCTTATATGCATGCATATATGCATAACCAATGGAGACAGACAACAGGGGTATGAGGGAATGTGCTTGGGGCTGGGAGTACCTGAGGAGAGGCCAATGGGGGGACAAAGGGGACATATGTAATAGTTTGAACAATAAAGAACTTAGATTAATTTAAAAAGTTACAATTACAAGTGTGTTGTTGTTGTTGTTGTTGTTGTGTGTGTGTGTGTGTGTTATTTAAGCACTAGTACTACTAAAGTATTTAAACAAGGAGGCCATTACATTGAGGTGGTATTAGTTATCTACTTAAGCTAACCAAAACTAGTAGATGGTATGGCCTCTATCTCTCTCTGCAATACTAGTCATTCAATGTATTGCTCTCAAAGTTCTTCACCAGGACACAGTGCTTAGATATTCAAATAGCAATTTCCTTTCCTGTTTATAACAACCATTAGATCCCTTCATTCTTTTATCCTTAAGACATTTGTTGATTCTAAAAGTTCTACTTTGCACTTCTTATCTATGAATCTGCTCTGAAATTGAATTATTAATTTATTCAGGTTTATCTGGGTTAGTCAAGTATTTCAATATTTTTGAATATTTATTTCTTAGCTCTAGCTGTTATATGAAAATAACCATAGACTGAATGATTTAAACAATAGAAATGTATTCCTTACAGTATAAGTCAGCTATATGTCTCTTACAATTAAATGGATTCTAAGTGACTCAGAAGGCTGATGACCATGAGTAATAGATCTTTCTCTATTAAGAACCACATTTGGGCAGAGACATCCCCTAATGTTAGCTACTCTCCTACTTGCCTTTCAGAAGCAATATATTGGAACTAGAAGCCTTATGTACAGATTTTGCAGGACGTTGCCCATTTTAATTTGGCTACACAGGGCCCTTGATCTTTTCACGCAGCTAATACTATAATATCTATCATTGTAACCTTTTATTACCCACTGAGGAATTTCTTCTCTTTGTCTTCCTATACCAGAGCAGTAGATAAAACAGCAGTTGAACTACTGTATTAAGGCCTATAATTTTTTAAACATATATATTTTATTGTTTTCAGAGAAGGAGAGGGAGAGAGAGAGAAACATCAATGATGACAGATTCATTGATCCGCTGCCTCCTGCACGCCCCATACTGGGTTCAAGTTCACAACCCAGCATGTGCCCTGACAGTGAATTGAACGATAATCTCTTGGTTCAGAAGTTCACCCTCAACCACTGAGACATGGCACCTGGGCTAAGGCCTATAGTATTTTAAAAACTTATCATTTCTCTCCAGAAAGGACCAACTATTCTAATATTTATGGTGAAGGACAACTTTCTGCCTTTGAAAGAACTCTTTCTGTTGTGCATCAGACATTAATATAAATTCCATCTCATCTCCTCGAACCCCTCTCACATGTTGATGCTCTCCTCTCCATAACAAATTCCCCAACTAAAGAACTTAGTTCCTTGCTAAAGGGACAGCTCACTCAATAAAAGACATAGCAAACACCTCTGTCACCCAACACAGTGTTTGAAAATGAATGCATTGGCCGGTAACTGTGTAAGTTTATGATGGATATAATCATGTTAAAAGGATAATGTATGTTGTTAATTATTTCCTTTTTATTTATGCAAAGGACCTGAAAGACATAAGTATGATTGGAAACACAGCTTATAGAAAATGCAGTATTACAAAATAATTTAAAAGATATAATTAAAATATGTGTTTAGTTTTATTATCTCTTTCTACTATAAATGATATAATTAAAATATAATAATTACACATTAATTTTATAAATAGGATTTTCATAAACAAGAAGTATGCATTTTATGCAAATTTTGAATTTAAAGATATAAAAGGAATTATGTCCTACTATTATTTACTACGTAGACTGGCAATGGCACATTCTCTAAGCCATAGCTATTAGAAAGTCATGTATATGGTGAAATAGGATACATTCTTAAGGAGCAGGAAGGTTCCATGAGGCAGTTGGTGAAAATGGCATTCTCAATAGTGTTCTTCAATGTATTTTCACAAAGTGCAGTGTACTTATGCCAGGTTAACATGATTTATGGATTATAATAGCTACTTGAAGCTAAATGAATCTCAAAAATGAATGATGACATTAAAATATTCCTGTACATAAATAGCTTATTAAAATAACTCAAATGACTCAAACACAAACAATGAGAAATAAAGCAGAGATGACATGTAACACACCCTAGTTAAAGCTCTTCATCTGCTATTCATAAGATGAAACAATGAAGTAATTTAATCATATCTGTTAAGACATTGACAGCAGAAGGAAAAAAAAACAAACAGATTTCAGAAATAGGGATTTATATTACTGCATTTAAAAATGGATAGTGCTGCCCTGGCCAGAGTTGAGCATCCTTCCATCACTGAGAGGTCACAGGTTGGATTTCAAGAACACATGCCCAGTTGCAGGTGGATCCCCAAAGGGGTATGAAGGAGGCAGCCAATCAATGTTTCTCTCTGGAATTCTTTACATTTGTTACATAATTTGGTGAAGATTATCTTTATAGGTATATATTTTATCTTTGAGTTATTTGCAAAATCAAGTTAATGTAATAATTTATAATTGATGTTTCCCAAGATGTACTATAAAAAAGAAATTAAGGTCACATCAAAGACCCCTTGCTCTGACACTTGCTTTCTATGTTACCCACACTCCTCTCAAACCTTAAAGTTTTTAATTCATTCTGGGATTCCTTGGAAACCTCTAACATATTCCTTTAATTATGCACTCTGTCTTTCAGCATAGCTTAATAATTAGGGGCACATATTTTGGGCTTAAATCTTGAGTCACCATATATTATATGTTACTTTGAGCAAGAGGTTAAGGTCACAGAATTCAGTGAGTCAATATATGTAGGTCCTTTGAAACATTCGTGGAACATAGAAAACATAAGTATTTCCTGTAACATCATTAGAAATAACTTCTGGTATGGTGAACAACTAATGGAGTTGTTTGGCCACAGGTGCCACAAAATTTATTGCCACTCACTGTGGTCTAACAATACTCAGAGGTATCTTTGCCAGGAAAGATGCCAAGTGCTGATGTTGTGAGCATGGGTGTGCACTCTGAGCACCTGCTTGCTCTTGGCATAGTCTCCATTCTGCTGTGGCTGCTGGCTCTGAGGATGGTGATGCTATGGCACTCTCATTGCTCCACAGAGGCCTTAGCCAAACAGCTTGGCTACTTGATCGTTTATTGCATAGTGCTCTACCACTTGTCTGGAGCAAACACAGTGACCGCTTTCCTTTAATCAACTGCTTATGTGGAGAATAGAGACTATAGTAGCACACAGGCAGGATTTATTACTATATTTTTAAGCCTTTAAACTGTGCCTCCATTTTCATTTGGCTACAGACCTTTTGTTCATCATTTCCTTATATCTTCGTACCTTTCCCTACCTAAATGGGGGTTTTACTATAAACATCCTATATAACAAAAGGAAGGACCAGAAAAACTGCTTTACCAGTCACTATGAGGTGCACTGACCACCTCTTGTTTTTTCCCCCTGGCTGGCAGACTCTGATCATCTGATGGTGAATGGGGAATTGGGGGTGGGTGGCAAAGGGGGCAGGGCTGGCTGGGGAAGATAGCCATGATTGTAGGTCAGGCCTAGGGACCGTTCATGCATTGGGCCTCTAGTAATGTGATAAGGAAAAAACATTATATAAAGTGTTTTTAGTTTTGGCTCAATAGAAAATACGATAAAATTCCATAGTAAATAATTTTTAATAAATGGATAAGTTAAAAAATTTAAGCATGCTTAACATTTGTTCTTGCACAGAAATTTGTATCAACATTTTAGAGTTTCTTCATGCATTTTTTCCTCATATAGTAAGATTTATAAGTGAAACCTGATATCTTTCTGTGCTCCTATGAGGTATACTAAAAAAATAAGCTGAGAATAAAGAATAAAATTGAATACACTGGTGTATGTGTGTTTTTTAAACTAACTGGTATTAAAATTTTATTTTAATATTTTATTTAAAATATTAAATATTACTATTTAAAATTAGTTAATATTTTATTTTGTAATAGGAGTTGAAATATTCAAAATTCTGTAGCAACAAAATCAAAAGCCATTCTGGCACAATGAGCAATTGCTACAATCAAAACTACCTTTCAATTTTCAGAAATCTGACTGAAAACAAAGATTAAATGTGGTAAAACAAACAGGGTCAGTCATTTTGTCTATTGTGGCAGCTGAACAAAATGTGAGTCCTGGAACCATTGCCCTGATGATGACTGAAGCAGATGAAGAGAAGGGAACTCCCAACCCGGGCACTCAAATTCAGGCCAGAAGTCTACTACTGATGGGTGATTTAGTTTTGGGCAGTCTGACAAGTAACTCTGAGCAGCATGATTATCCTTAGAAGTTCCTAAAAGAGCTCTTTGATTTTTTTTTCTCTCTCCCTGCCTTCTTTGTTAGAAACAGTTGACCACTTCAATAGTCAGGCTTCCCTTCTTACTTTATAAGTAAATCCTATATTTTTAGTGAGATATATGGCCATCCAGATTTCAGATTCCTTTTCACATAGTTGTGACCTATAGGTCCATGTTCTGGCAAATGCTACTGAGACAAGATGCAGTATCAGTCCACCAAATCATTTTCAGTGTTCTTACCACATATTAAATTATGGTAATGCTTTCAAGGATGCAAGTAATGGTGAAGTATATACATGCTAGAGGCCTGGTGCACACAATTCATGCACAGGGGTGTGTGTCCCTTAGCACAGCCTGTACCCTCTCCAATCCGACTGCCTGTTTAGGCCCGATCCCAGGACATCCCTCTCACAATCCAGGACTGTTGGCTCCCAACTGCCCTCCTGCGTGCCTTCCTGATTGCTCCTAACTGCTTGTGCATGCCAGCCTGATCACCCCCTAACCACTCCCCTGCCAGCCTGTTTGGTCCTAACTGTCCTCCCCTGCAGACCTGGTCATCCCTATCTACCCTCCCCTGCATACCTGGTCACCCCTAACTGCCCTCCCCTGCAGGCTTGATTGCTCCCAATTGCCCTCCCTTGTGGAACTGGTCCCTCCCAACTGCTCTTCTCTGTTGGTAATCTTGTGGCAACCATCTTGTATCCACATGGGGCAGCCATCTTGTGTGTTGGAGTGATGGTCAATTTGCATATTATTCTTTTATTAGATAGAATATGAAAAATTTAGGTTGCTTACATAAAGAAAATTATAAATAAACTAAAAAACACAGATCAGCTGACACTATGTACAATAAATCCCACTCACTTAGGTCACCAGAACATAGAAATATGAATAAATAATTAAACAAATAAATGATCAAAGACTAAAGTGATGAGGGAGAAGTGAATAGACATGAAGGATCAGAACTTCATAGGAACACCATTTTACCTTTACCTACTGAATTTTAAAAATCAACAAAATAAATATATTAAGAAGTCTTTCTGATCTTATGAATTATCAGAGTGTGCTATTTCCAAGGACTGAACATTATCAAAAGTCCATGAAAATCCACACATGACATATAACATTTTAGAATCTCAATAATTAAGAAATAAGCCATCATATTTTTTAAAATGCAGGGTTTTTGGTGCAACCACTGTGGAGAACAGTATGAAGTTTCCTCAAAAAACTAAAAATGGAAGTTCCATTTGATCCCACTTCTAGGAATATATCCCAAGAAACTAGAAACACGAATTAGAAAGGATATATGTACCCCTGTGTTTACAGCAGCACAATTTACAATAGCTAAGATTTGGAAACAGCCTAAGTGCCCATCAGTAGATGAGTGGATTAAAAAACTGTGGTATATCTACACAATGAATACTAAGCTGCTGTAAAAAAGGGAGGAACTCCTATCATTTGCAACAGCATGAATAGAGCTGGAGAACATTTTGTTAAGTGAAATAAGTAAGTCAGATAAAAATAAATAGCACAGGATCTCACTCATTTGTGGATTATAATGTACAACATAAACTGATGAATAAAAACAGATTCAGAAAAAGAGAAGCACCGACCAGATGCTCAAACCTCAGAGGGATGATAGGGGAAGGTGGAGTAAGGGATCAACCAAAGGATTTGTATGCATGCATATAAGCATAAGCGATGGACGCAGACAACAGGAGGTGAGGGTGAGCACAGGATTGGGCAGGTTGGGGGGACAATGCGAAGATAAGGCCATATTGTAATACCTCAACCAATAAAGAAAAACTATTTTAAAAATGCAGGATTTTAGACAATATAAAACCAATTGTTCATATTTTTGAAGTACTAAGTACTAGAACCTATGGAATCTATATCTACATTTTTGAGGAAAGAAAGTTCCCAGAATTTTTAATATGGCCAATTTGTTTTTAAATTTTAATGCAAGTTAGCTGAAACCGGTTTGCTCAGTGGTAGAGTGTCGGTCTGTGAACTGAAAGCTCCCAGGTTCAATTGTGGTCAAGGGCATGCACATTGGTTGCAGGCAAATCCCTGGTTGGGGGTGTGCAGGAGGAGGCTGGTTGATGTTTCTCTCTCATCGACGTTTCTGGCTCTCTATCTCTCTCTCTTTCTCTCTGTAAAAATTCAATAAAATATATTTAAAAAAAGAGTAGATATTTAAATTTTAATGCAAGTTAAAGTTATTCAGAAAGAAGCAACTGCTCAGAAAATTTACCCTTTACATAACTTAAAAAAACACACTCACATATTACTTGCTCTTGTATTCTAGTTAATTATAAAATTAATGTAGGTTATAAAGCCTCATCAAGAAGGAAGGAAATTGTGGCGCAAATACTTTACCAGGATGTTTTCCCACTTAAATTATCATTTGAGATGTGAGCTGAAAGACAGGGAGACATTCATGGATCTGAGAAGGTAGAGAGGAAAGGCCTGGTTTGTGTGAGATGAGACCAGAGATTCAGAAAAAGACCTTGCCAGCTAGAGGAAGATGTAATAATGTTAATCTCTTTGCAATGACATGCCATTGAAAAATTTCAAGCAGGCAGTAAGTTGACACAATTTAGATTTTAGAAAGATCCCTGGTGCTTCAGTGTGAAAGAGATTTCTGGAGTAGTAGTAGTTACAGGAAGGCAAGGTGGGTAAATTATAGGAATCTAAGTGAGATGTTATTGGGCTTTAGTTATTGGGACGCACTGTGGCTGGCAAGGAGTACAAATATGTGGGCTACATTCTGGATAATAATTGATACGGTATGATGTGGACTGAATGTCAAGAGTTTAAAAAATCGAGAAATCAAGGATGACCTCTTGCACTTGGCTTTAGCGACTGGGTGAATGATGATGCTCTCTCAAAGACAGAAGATGTTAGCTAAGATGTTAGATAAGGAGGAGGAGACAAAAGAAACTTGTTTTTGAAATGTTAAATCTGGCAACACTTATGAGATATGAAGCCGCAGTGATGGCTGAGCATCTGTTAGACATTGTGAATGAGCTAATGCTTTGTGTGAGGGCAGCACCAAGGGGTATCACCCACGTTCCAGACGGAGGGAGGATAGTACCATGCTCTCTGAGGGAGCTTAGGAATCTAACTTTGGACACTCGTAAGTGACCTGGGGATTCCCGGAGTTATCTGGGGTATTCGAGTAGAGAAGGCAAAAGGAATATATCCCACAGAAAGAGTGATTGTAAAGCCAGAGAACTTTTGTTTTTTGAACCTTCTATTTTGGGCCTTTTTTTCTTCTTTCCATTTAAGCTAATACAAATTCAGACACAGTTGTGTGTTATTAGGTAATTGAATGATTTAAGAGAATCAATGGGAAACATGTGTACATGTCCCAGAATTAATCTTGAACAAACATCAATTAGGAAATTGTAGTTACCTTACCTAACATACTGCATGATACCTATAGAAAAGATGGGTAAGGGTTCCAGGTTTAAAATAAAACTAAACAGTATACAAAACATTTTTAGGTTGATATACATTTTCCAGAAGTGAAAATTATTTTATATTTTTCATTTTTTTTCTATATTACTTTTTTAATTAAAAAAAAACTGCATGAAAACATTATTTTTTATTTTTATTTTACTCTTGCAAGAATTGGATGCTTGTTATCTTTTTTGGAAATTGAGTTTGTTATAGAACTTTACATTCAGAAATTATCTTATATGAGTTCTATATGAAGGATATACAAACAGTGATTTAGGCTAAAGGGTATTTATGACAACACTAGGTATAATAGTGAGAATTTATAAACAAATCAAATCCCCAAGATAAGGGAGACTTAAAAGAAAAAGATGCATCTTAACACATGGGGAATAACAGGATGACAAATTAAGCTTGTTAGGTGTCTTAAAAGCAAGGAAAATGTTTATAATTGCCTTTAACCGACTACACCAATATACGAATTATATTTTAGTATAATCACAAATGTTTAAAATAGTCACTAAGAACTCAATATACTATGACTTCATGTTAACTATAGCTACTCCTGAGTGTTGGAATAATCTACTGTATTTATTTTCTTTTATTCATTATATTTTATATTAAATATATTTTTATATTGTGTTCTTATACAAATTTTAATAATATACTTTAGTTTTGTGATAAAAACAACAAATAAAACAACTTAACAACATGATTTTTGGACAATATTTTGAGGTATGATTTCAATATTCAGAATCCCATCAGACAATGGTTGTGTATTTAGGGAAACAATAAATAATATCTCTCTCTCCCCATCTAAAATTTGAACTAAATGAGAAATATGGCAAAAATAGTACAGAATATCTGAGGGCAAAATATACCTTATTACTATTAAAGCTAATACCTTCAAGTTAGTTGATTTCTTAATATTGAAGCCCAAAATTTTATATACTCCCTCCCAGTCATAGGCAATATTTGATTACTTCTAATATGTAAAACTTATAACATTGTTAAAAAAGAATTATTTCTTCTGTGAGCAAATGAGATGCACAAGAGAAAAGAGGAGAAGATATAGCAAGTGCGTACACATGCCAGGGTCTGTCTTTAAACTCAATTATCAAATAATCCCTCATTTTTTGGAAAAGAAATGAGTTGGGGAAGAGGGGAAAAGAGGCAGCTAGAAGTGGTATGCTTTTGGAACTCCCTCCAACTGGAAGGATACACCAGGTGTCAGATAGTGTGGCACAGGATTTACATTACATGCACAAATTCATTTTATGTGTTAGATTTATTCTTAAAAAACTTAATCCATGATACCTAAAATAAACAATATATTCATTTCTGTTTGTGAATTCATACTTCACAGTACTATTTTTGCTTGAGCCAATAAAAAAATTGGGCTAGGAAAAAGTATTCAGAATATATATCAAAGTCATGTTGACATGGCTGATAGCAAAGATTCTAAACATATCTGTAGTTTTGATGTTGCTATAAAAATATATATTCTAAGAGGAAAATATTCTTAGTTGTATAAAAGATAAGACTGTCCTTCCCTTTTCCAAATGGGAAATTATAGTTGATTATTAATTTTCTTTTTTCCTCAGAAATTAAATAATGTAACATGTTTCTTATACATTTTTATGTCTTTTTTGACAGTTTAACTCAGAAACCCTTCTATGGCGACATATAGAGAATAACTTATTTTTTTGTACAAATGCAAAAAGTCTATTGAATGGAAATATTTTTTATTCATCTAATTCTCCCTTTTGTTAATAAGTAAATGGGGGTACTAAACCAATCAAATTATTAGAAAGTATATCTTTCTTCACTTACCACATATTCTCTAGACTAAAATATTAGAATCAAATGTCTAGATAAAGAAATGCACAGCAAAATTTTTGTTATGTATTTCAGAATTGGTATACATAAAAATCTTAATTGAATAACATTTCCAATAATTATTACTTTGGATAGATTTCCAGTTCATTAAAATATTGCATAGTTTATTTTTGCTGTATTTGAATACAGAAAAAAAATGATAAAACATTTGATTAGTTATGTATTTCCAGTCTAGCAAAACATATGAATGTAATATTTAATTATTCATAATTGCACTATATTTCAGGAGAGAATTAGTAATATATGCTCAATTTGCACTTGTTCCAACTGTAATTTTAATGTTTCCAATTAAGATATTTAATGAATAAAAGAATAACTGACATGTTTTGTTTAAAAATATCTCTAAATGACTTGCCCAGCCAGAACCTGAACAAAAAAAGAAAGAAACATTTTTTCTTTTAGAGTTGCACTTTTAAAGCAACACCATTCTCAGGGTATATTTAGAGGATTCATAATGTAACAAGTTCTAACCTGGAATGTTTATGGAAACAGCTCATTAATCCATTTGTGAACAACATATACGAAGACTTCCTATGCTTCATTAACAGAGTTAAGTGCTAAGAATAGATAGATATGTCAGACGTGGCCTCTGGCCCCTGGGATTTGTAGAAACAATATGATTCTGTCAAAAAAAATTCAGGATAATCTATCTTCAGATCAGCAGTATAGAATCACACAATTTAAATAATACAGTATGCATACTTATATTACCATAGGGTGTGTTCTTTGAATGTGTGAATTACACATTCTCTGCTTGCTGTTGTGAAGTATTCATAGTGATTATTCAAGCATTTTAGCAAAATGGTAAAGTATGTCCTCAGAAACCCTATTTTAATGTTTAAAAGTTTAATGTTTATGACATACAGTATATGTTACCCAATCACTTCTCTGTTCCCAAAGAGAACCGCTATTTTCATAAGCACCAGATGAACAACTCATCTATCTATATGTAGAAATGCCAATCTGCACACCATATTTTATAACATATTCTGGGGCTTTTCCCAATCTAGGTTTCTATTATCAAAATACTGCCCATCACACATCTATTATATCAGAATCTTACTCATATCTAAGAAACCAGACCAAGGAGGTTGAGGGTATGGTTAGTAGGACAGTTACATGTTGTTGTTGTTGTTTGCTTTTTAAATGTATTGACAAAATTATTACCAAGTATTGATTCTTTTTAAGGCACTGTGCTAGGTGCTAACGATCAGTCTTGTGGGGAGGAAGCAAAACTGAACCTGAGAGAAGGATTAATATGGGTGCTCAAACTACTATTTTGTTATGGAGGATAGTATCAATATCATCTTTTGAACAAGAAGTTCAATATCACTCTTTTTTTAAGATAGTAAAGGCACAATGCCTTCATATAATGCCCATTGTACATTTACATATTTCAAATTCAGACTGGTGCAGACACTGTGGAAAACATTATGGATTGTCCTAAAAAAAAGAAATATGGAACTGCCTTTGGACCACTTCTGGGAATACATCCTAAGAAACCTGAAACACTAATCAAAAATAATATATACACCCTTATGTTCAAAGCAGTGTTATTTACAACAATAAGTGCCCATAAATAGATAAATGGATAAAAAAAAAGCTGTGGTACATTTTCACAATGGAATACTAGGCTGCTATAAAAAGAATGATCTCTTACCCTATGAGACAGCATGGAGGAACCTGGAGAGTATTATGCTAAGCAAAATAAGCCAGACAGAGAAAGGCAAATACCATATAATCTCACTTATATGTGGAATCTAATAAACAAAATAAACTGACAAACAAAAATAGAGAAAACAAAATGAAACAGGCAAAAGACATAAACAGAAATATCACTGAAATGACATACAGGCAGCAAAGAAGCACATTAAAAGATGTTCAGCTTCATTAACTATTATGAAAATGAAACCTAAAACCACGTGTGATATTACCACATGCCAATCAGAAAGGGTAAGTTTTTGTTTGTTCATTTGTTACAAGACCACATGCTTTGCCAGGATACAGAGAAAATGGATTCCTTATGCTTTGCTGGTGGGAATGTAAAATGTTATAATCTCTCTGACAAAAATTTTGGTTGTCTTTCTACAAGACTAAATATACAATTTTATGTCCCAACAATTTCACTCTTGAACATCTATTCCACAGAGATAAGTTCGTATTCACACACACACACACACACACACACACACACACACACGATATTTTCCACCTGAAAAATATACTTGTATAAAACTGTAATATACAAATAGACCGAACAAACAACCAGTTGCTATGACATGTACTGATCACCAGCATGTGCACCAAGAGCATGGTGGGCATGACAACAGGCTGCAGAGTGCAGAACATGGCAGGCGTCGGCAGCAGTGGGATAATGGATCAAGTGAGTGGGGGTGCCGGTAGCTGTCATTGTGGCAAGCCTCTGGGTAGTTAATGAAAATTCTTTGCTCCTGGGCACCACAGTACCATCTGACACTCAAACCTGCTGCAGCACCCAGTGCCAACCCAATCACTCAGCACTATCATCGGCTGCAGACCCTGGCCACCCCTCAGGATTTCTCCACCTCCCACCGCTCCTGAGAAGCAATCAGGGCTGACAGCCACCTCTAGCACCCACTGCTGGCACCAGAGTCACCACTCACACCTGCTGCCAGTACCTGGCACCAATCAGGATCCCTTTACTCCTTTAGCTGGCGTGAATGGTGGCTGCTGGCCCTCGCCATTCCTGAGGCTTCTCCACTTCCCCCTGCTCCTGAGAGTCGATCAGGGAAGCAGCCGCCACTAGCACCTGCTTATGGTGCCAGCCTCATTTGCACCTGCTGCTGGCACCAGCCGCAATTACTCTGCTGTCAGTGGGTGCAAGTGGGACAAGCACCGTAAGCGTGTGGAGTGGCAGTGGGAGCAGGGCTGTGGGCAAACAGGGGACCAGGGTCTGCAGAGGGAGGGGCCAGGCAGGGGCACAGAGGCTGTGCTGAGACCCGCCCCTCAGGTCCAACAGTTCCTTTTAATGTGCATGAATTTGTGTATTAGGCCCCTAGTATGTCATTATCTGCACAATTCCAATTTACCTTTAAATAAGAATAAGTAAATAAGTGTATATATTTATTTATGTTTATTTACATATCATGCCTCCACCCCCATTATATATAACTGAGTGGCCAGATTATTATGACCACCCTATCAGTACTCCGTTGGGCCACCTTTTCCTTCAATACTGTGACGATTGCTCTTGGCATTGACTCCATGAGATGTTGAAAGGTGATGCGAGGAATCTGACCATAGCCAAAACCGGTTTGGCTCAGTGGATAGAGCATGAGCCTGTGGACTGAAAGGTTCCAGGTTCGATTCCTGTCAAGGGCATGTACCTGAGTTGCAGGCACATCCCCAGTTGGGGGTGTACAGGAGGCAGCTGATCGGCGTTTCTCTCTCATCGATGTTTCTAACTCTCTGTCTCTCTCTCTTCCTCTCTGTAAAAAAATCAATAAAATATTTTAAAAAATAATCTAACCATGTCTGATGAATAGCACTGTCCAGTTCTGTGAGACATGAAGGTTGTGGAACCAGCTGCCTGATGGCTCTTTTAACTTTGTCGCACAAATGCTCAATTGGATTGAGATCTGGTGATTGTGGGGGCCACCTAAGCAAGGAAAAGTCTGCCTCATGTTCTTGAAACCACTCCTGCACAATATAAGCATCATGGCATGGCACATTGTCTTGTTGGAAGAATCCATCTCCATTGGGATACACCATCAACATGATAGGATGAACTTGATAGCAAGATACTTAGGCATGTTGTGCTATTCAGACATTGTTTTACACGAATTAAAGGACCCAAATCATGCCAGGAAAACATGCTCCAAACCATAACACTGCCCCCACCAGCTTGAAGGGTTGTACTCATTCATGTGGGATGTATGCTTTCATGCTGTTTCTGTGAAATTCTCACTCTGCCATCTGCATGATGCAACTGGAAATGTGATTCATCGGACCACATGACTTTTTTCCAATGCTCAGCTGTCCAATCCTTGTGTTCCTGTGCGAATTGGAGATGTTTTATCTTGGTAACTGCAGACAGCAAAGGTGTCTGAACAGGCCTTCAGCTTCCAAATCCCATACGATGAGTGTAAGGCTAATTTGCCTACAAGCATCACATAGTCATAATAATCTAACCACTCAATGTATAATAGGTAACATTGAGAATAAACTGGTTATATTACTTGTTACTTGAGCTATAGCATCAAGAGAATCAGTGTGATCTGGAAATTTGCTTAAAATAAGAATCTGAAAGTCTGCCCTGAATATGCATTTTAAAAGATCTTTAGGTATTTAGGTATTCATATTTATGGTATGATATGAAAACCTAAAGATCTGGGGATTGGAAGAGAATGAGATAGGGTTAAAATGAAAGATAAAGTGATAAAAGGAATGGCAGGTTAAAAAGAAGATACACTTAAATGGTCGGTGCAGCAATGGTGAGGATGAGTTGAATGGTAGAGCAGACGTGCTGTTTTGATTGTCCTTCTTCTTGTTCACCTTTAGAATACCCAGTGATCCCGATAGCATTCTAACATGCTCACAATATGCTCCTCTACACTATGCTCAGGCAAAATAAAATTGCACATTCAGGAGCCACAAGCCATGTGCCCTAAGTGGCATCCTTATTAAGCACATTTTGTTTTAGAGTAGTTTTGAATAATTATCAACTGTAAATTGTCTCCAGCAGCAGCTAAAGCCTGTGGTTTCATGAAACTTAGAGGACTGTGTGAGTGAACATCATAGGTAGAATGGTTAACTCCCTCACTTGTGCTAATTCCTGCCTCAAGATTATGTGTCTGTCTTCTCACAAGACAGTCTCTAGGGAAACAGACGAGCTCTGTTTCTTTTGTCCAGGGCATTCTGCCCATACACAGTAGGTGCTCTATGTCTGCTTAATTTAGGGAAGAACTGATAGGCTAAGTGACAGAATGAATGATGGACTAAATAGTTTAAATAAAAAAAATATTTCATTTGTCATCATAGACTCACAAGGAGGGAAAAGGAGACCTGTGTCCTTAGCAGTTGTATGGAGAGGGTAATTGAGCTACAGGGGTCCATTCCTTGATTGTTCAAGTGGCAGCTGCTTCATTCACTCAACAGGTAATGCCAACTACTCCATCACTGAGAGCTCCAGGGAAGACTGCTTGAAGGGCCCCTGCCACTTTAAGGGGATTTCATATTCACAGAGACAGCAGGCTACCACGTTTATTCAGTATCTTATATATTTCATGCAACTTGTGAATACAAACAAGACTGTGTAAAGAATCATGTTGAATTCAGTTGTCCTCTCTACCACAGCCAGGAACCTTAGGTAGAGTAGACACACTATAGAGTTATAGGAGTTCATTTGAAAATAGGTAAAAGAGAAATGTAAGGTAATGTAAGTAAAATCATAAAATGAATTTTACATATCATTAATTCTGATAACTTATTCTATTGCTTTGGAAAATTACTATGGCAGTCTGCAACAAAATACTTAACCTAATTTAAATTTCAGAATGCAGTTTTTGGCAAATCACTAGATGCAATATTTTTAATCAATGAAGTGGATCTAATTTGGATTTGAGAGAGAGAGAAGTTCCCTAAGGCATTCACTTTGTATTTCACATCTGTGTTCATAAATGCTGTTATAAGGAACAAAATCAAATAATGACTTTATTTCTATATGGAAAAGCCACAAAAGATTAAAGTCTAAACTGTTTCTTTTATGGAATACTTTAATTGATATTTTATACAGTCATTCTGGTTTCAGGAACTACTTAACTCCACTATAAACAATAATGTTTTCAAGAACCAGATAATGTTTAGGAGTTCTATTAAAATACCTAAAATTATTGTTGCAGGAGTTTAAATTTTAAAAATGCTATCACTTTATTTTGATTCTCAAAAGTTTAAAACAGAAAAGGTAGGACCACAGTGTTTTCTATCCTTTATTCCTCCCCCCTTCCCACCCCCCAGTTAGCTTATATTTGTTTGATGTCATTATCTTTATCCAAATATTTGGCTGCATCAAACATCAATACAGGTCTCTTATACAAATGAAAAAGAAAACCTCTATTTTCCCAACTATAAAATGTTGGTGAATGTGGGACAATGTAATGTCCATATCCGCTGGTTGACTATCTGCTGTAAATTGTGGTCAGCACTTACAGAATCGTGGCTTTATTTCCTTGTTTTATTTCTTCCTAGAGCAATCATCCATGATGCCAGCAAATAAAGCTATCCGCTGCACTTAACCTAAACCCTAGATGAGGTCAGGTTCTGTCAGAGTCAAAAGAGACTCAATAGTTTATAAAAGGGTGCCTCCTCTGGACATTGTAGAGGAATGCAAACACTTTTTTAAAATGATGCATGTGTGTTGATAGGAGGCAAAGAGAATTAACTCTGCTTATTCAAGTAAGATCAGAGGCTTTAAAATCAACAGGCCAAATGCTGTTTCATGTATGTGTCTAATACCCTTGATGAAGTCAAGATGCACATAAATGAAAGCAGAAAGCTGCCCAACCCAAAGTCTGGCATGCTTTGACTTTGTCTTAAAATGGTCTTGTATTTTGCCAAAACTGGTTTGGCTAAGTGGATAGAGCCTCAGCCTGCGAACTGAAAGGTCCAGGGTTCGATTCCGGTCAAGAGCATGTACCTGGGTTGCAGGCACATCCCCTGTGGGAGGTGTACTGGAGGCAGCTGATCGATGATTCTCTCTCATTGATGTTTCTAACTCTCTATCCCTCTCCCTTCCTCTCTGTAAAAAATCAATATTATATATATATATATTTTAAAAAATGGTCTTGTATTTTGCTACACACACACACACACACACACACACACACACACACGAAGTCAAGTACAGAGCACCTGTTTATATAACCCATGATTGATAATCATTTTATATGATGTACCTATCCTTCCCACTGTGTGGAATTAGGTTCACTCAGATGAACTGAACTTGATCCTGTCAGAGAAGTCAGTTACTTACAAAACAATATCAGCATCAGTTTGCTGGGTGGTCCTCAGAAGAAGAACATGGCACTGAGTCTCCTGGTGGGAAGTGAATCATCTCCTGAATAAGTGAAAATTCTCATTCTCTTAGCAGAACATGCTCTTGAACAAATAACTGAATCAAAGAATCTTTGAGTGGAACACGAGAGCTGTAATTTTTTACAAAGCAAGTTCAAAATGCCCAGTCTGTGTCATGTAAAGCAATGAGAATTTCTTTCCAGGAAACCCAGTATGCCATCATCATGGGGGAGGTAAGATTATCAGAAAATTGCACTGGGATCCTGATGTTTTAATCTTTTGAACAGACCACTTGACCAAACAGAAAAAAACAAAACTTCTAGGAAACAACTGTGGTTAGAGAAGATGATAGCCTGGCAAATATCCCATATTTAGGTGATATTATTTTAAATACTATAATCTCATTCTCCAAATAACAGAGAGCACAGAGGAAATGGGTTTGAGTTTCTTCAATATGGTCAACACAAAAAGGATTCCTTTATAAAAGCAATAAATTAATGCAATAGAATAATTCCAAAAATTTATAAATAATGTACATACTTACATGCATTAAAATAAAATAATCAAAAGGAAATATAGCAAAATACAGAATGCCTGTCTCAAGATTTAAAAAAAAATTAGGAAGGATTCTCTTCATTATTTCTATACTTTCTATACTTAATAACAACTAATATGATTACATTTTAGCTTTAGGTATAATTATTGAAAAAGCTGCTGTCTTTTAAATATGTTTGCAATGAATCAATAATGCACATATGTATCTGGCTTACATGCTAAATCAAATGACAGCATGCAACATTAAGTTATTTTTGTTATTTAAATCATGTAGATCATTTCTACATGAGTTCATTTGAATTGAATATTTAGATAATTACAACGTGCATTCACTGAATGCCTATTCTATCCTGACTAACAAGGATGTCAAGAGTTTCTTGAACTCTACTAATAATTTACAAATTGTGTTCAAATAAAGCCTGTCACTTCATCTTCACAACATTGTAAACTTTTATTTTTAGAAAATGTGTAGTTGAAGTAAAAAAGGATTAGGTCCACAGTTAAAAAAAAAAAAAGAGAGAGAGAGAGATATTGCTGTTTTCTTGCTGCTATTATAATTGCCTCCCAATAATTGCAATAAAAGATTCAGTCTTTCTGATCCGCTATAGCCTTAATGTGTTATTCATGAAAAGGTTGAGCTAATGAAGCTAAATCAATGCCTTGTAGCACAATAATGACCAGAGCAAATTCATTAAAAAAAAAAAAAATGCTTCCAGATCAATATGGAGCTACCAAAGAGGTGAGATGGTGTTGGATGACAGAACACTACATGGCACATTTTGTAGGAACAGAAAGAAGGCAGGTGTGAAAGACAGAGGTAAGGAGAACCAAAGTGAAGTGAGATGAGCCTAGGCAAAATTTGCAGGAACACACAGCGCAGACATGAAGATAATGTCAATAACTTTAGTCTTCATCATAAGAGATTAGAAATCTACTCAAAATTTTAAGAATCCATAAGACATAATTAGATTTTAATTAAAAAATATGGCTGCAATATGAAGAATTGTGGGAAATGGATCAGAGTGAAAATGAAGTAGATAGAAAGCCATTGTAGAATATAATCCATGTATTGTAGAATAGTGCTTCAGATGTGGCTTATTATGATCATGGTTGTGATTTTATCTTTTTTTTTTTTAATCTTTATTGTTCATATTATTACAGATGTTCCTCTTCCCTCCCCCACTTCATTACTTCCCTCCACCAGGTTCCCACCTCTGCCCTTTCCCCACCCATTATTGTCCTCATCCATAGGTGCACAGTTTATGTTCAGTCTCTTCCCACATCCCCATCTCCCTTTTTCCCCGAGAATCATCAGTTCACTCCCATTCCATACCTCTGATTCTATTATATTCAACAGTTAATATTGTTCATCAGATTTTTTTAAAATTTTTTTGGTTTTTAGATTCACTTGTTGATAGTTACGTATTTGTTGTTCATAGTTTTTATCTTTACTTACTTTCTCTTCCAAAAGAACCCCCTTCAGCAATTCATATAATTCTGGTTTGGTGGTGATGAACTCCTTTAACTTTTTTTTCTTGGTGAAGCTCTTTATCTGGCCTTCAATTCTGAGTGATAGCTTTGCTGGGTAGATTATTTTTGGCTGTAGGTTCTTACTATTCATCACCTTGAATATTTCTTGCCATTCCTGTCTGGCCTGCATGGTTTCTGTTGAGAAATCAGCTGACAATCGTATAGGTGCTCCTTTATAGGTAACTACCTTCTTTGCTCTTGCTGCTTTTAAAATTCTCTCTTTGTCTTTTGCTCTTGGAATTTTAATTATGATTGGTCTTGGTGTGGTCTTCTTTGGATTCCTTTTGTTTGGAGTTCTGTGTGCTTCCTGGACTTGTAAGTCTAATTCTTTCACCAGGTGGGGGAAGTTTTCTGTCACTATTTCTTTCATTATGTTTTTGATATCTTGCTCTCTCTCATCTTCTGGGACCCCCATAATTCTGATGTTGGTTCGCTTGAAGTTGTCCCAGAGTTTTCTTACATTATCTTCAACTTTCTGGATTCTCTTGCCTTCTTGCTTCTGCAGAGGAGTGTCTTCTGGCTTTTTATGTTCCAAATCTTTGACTTGATTCTTGCGATATTCCATCTGTTTTTAGGACTCTGTATAATATTTTTATTTCAGACAATATATTCTTTATTTCTTGTTGATCCCTTATTAGTTCTTGTTGATCCCTTATTATTTCTTATTGTTCCCTTATTATTTCTAATTGATCCCTTTTCATATTCTCATAGGTCTCGTTTATTTTATTGGCCTTTTCTAGGAGATTCTTGAACAACCTTATAAGTGTGGTTTTGAACTCTATATCCAGTCACTTTTTGTCCTCCATTTCTTTCGTTTGTGATCTATTTCCTTGTCTCAGCATTTTTGCAACTTCCCTGAAGGGGCAGAGTTTCAGGATGGAGCCTACAACCTTGGCTTCTGTCAGCCATGCCTTACGCGGGTCCTGAGTCTCAATATTCCTCAGGGACCTTTAGTACTCCCTGCAAGCACCTCTGATAGTGAGGTGCCCTGGAGTTTCACCTGCTACCAACCAGTCTAGTCTCTCCCCCAATGAGCCTGGAACTTGGGTTCAATTCAGTTGGAAGTGGGATTGGAAGTGGGGTTCAGAGCAGTCTGGAGCTTTTATCTCCTTCCCGCCAGGGCAATCCCGCTGCACAGCCAACTGTCCCTTCTCTGTGCTCAATGTGCATGCCTCCGGGGGCTCTGCCTTTCGCTGCTCTCCTGAGATTCTGCCTCACAGCCCAGACACCCTCTGTTTGAGTCTGGGTCCCCCAGAGTCTGGCCTAGAACTGGGGTTCAGCACTGTCGGGTCTGGGGTTCAGCACAGTCCAGAGCTTTTATCTCCTTCCCACTAGGGAACACCAGCCAGGCACCCAGCCACACTAACAAGGTTCCCACAATATTCCTTCTCAGGAAATGCCTGTTATGGGCTGCTATAGCCAATGAATGATCACTCTGTGTTCAAAGACCATGTTTTTGAGCTTTGGTAATTTCGTGTTGAGTGACAGCCTCTAGGAAAACCAGTGGGCACCTTTCTTTAATGGGCACTGCAATAGGAGACTTTCTACTCTATCCTCCTACTTTTTCCTGCTCTTTTTCAGCATCCTTGAGACTAAAGGCTCTCTTCAACTTTTTCATTTCCCTCAATTTTGTCCTTAACCTGCATTTCCTGAAACAATTCATTATTGTATCTAATCCTATCCTTGTCTTGAGCTCTTGGCATTTTAATTATTATGTGTCATGGTGTGGTCCTCTTTGGATTCCTCTTGTTTAGGACTCTGATTTCTGAACTTGTAAGTCTATTTTTTTTCACCAGGTAGGGGAAGTATTCTGTCATTATTTCTTCAAATATGTTTTAAGTATCTTTCTCTCTCTCTTCTTTGGCAATCAAATAATGCAAATATTGGTATGCTTTAAGTTGTCCTAGAGGCTCCTTACACTATCTTCAAAAAATCTTATTCTTTTTTTTTCTCTCTTCTAGTTGGGTGTTTTTTACTTCCTAATATTTCAAATTGTTGATTTGATTCTAAGAATCTTCTGCTCTGCTCTTGAATCCTCATATATTACTTTTTATTTAAGTCAGTGTATGCTTAATTTCTGGTCCTTTTCAATTTATTTATTTTTTCCTTTTTGGGTGTTTCTAGAAGATTCTTGAGTAACTTTACAACCGTGAATTTGAACTCTATATCCAGTAGTTTATATTCTTCCATTTCTCTTATTTGTGACATGTTTCCTTGTCTTTGCATTTTGACTGCTTTCCTGTGTTTGTTTCTATGTATTGGGTAACTGCTATGTCTCCTTGAGTCGGTAGAGTAGCCTTGTGTAGTAGGTATTCTACAGGGCCTTGTTGCTCAAACCTCCCCCCCCCCCCGACCACCAGTTACCTGAGCTGGGAGTTTTAGGTGTACCCCTTTGTGGGCTATGAATACAATCTTGTTATAGTTGAGACTTGGTTGCTATTGGTGTCACTGAGGGGAATTGACCTCCAGGCCAATTGCTATGAAGACCAGCTGCAATTCCAATGGAAGAGCTGCTGTGCAGGAGACACCACTATGGAGCAGGACTGAGTACCCCTTGAGTATGTCACTTATGGATGTGAAGAGTTTTAATCTGATAGGATCTGACAGTGACTACTGGATATACTGGCTTTTGCGTATCCAGGGAAGTGAAAAGTCAGCCTATGCCTAGGACCACCCAGCAGGAGCTACAGATAGGTCTGCAGATTCCTCTTCTTTGTATCAGGTTTGGAAGTACCCAGATGATGCCCAGCTATGAAGCAAGGCAGACTGGTACTGGTGTTGAGTTTGGGACCTTTTATTGATAGGTTTGGGGCTCCCTGACCCAGCTGCAGCTTGTTTGAGAGATTTTAGCTTGAGCAATGACATGCCTTTCATATGAAAAAGTCACTGCACACAGTGGAGCAGCAAATTGGATGAGGCAAGGTCTTAGGGAATTATCAGAGCAGAGCAAACAGAAATGGCTGTCAGTCAGTCCTGAAACAGGAGAAGTCCCAGCATAGGACCGATGATCCCTGTGAGCACCTCCACTTGGGAGAAAGCCACTCCTGAGTTCCTGCACCAATGCGAGATAATCTAGTTCCTCCTCATATGTGTCTGTGTTCCCTAGAGCTCAGAGGAAGGGAGATCTTGAAAATTCAGTTCATGGTGCTGGTCTCTTAAGAGGAACACTTGAGTATCCAGCAGCCTCTGTGTCACTGAGTCCCAATCTGCACTGGTTTTTATAGGCTGTAGGACTTACTGCACATAAGGACTTCTTTTCCCAGCTCTGGGACCCTGGGCTAAGTTTGGTGTGGTGTTGGGACTCCTTGCTTTTATGGGCAGCCTCCACAGAGATTATCCCCCTCCCAATTAAAAGGCAGCACAGGTAGGTGCCATACCAGCCTGTTTTGTGCCTCTGCACTTCCTACCCATCTCAATGTGCTTTCTTCTTTACTTCTCTAGGTGTAGGACTTCCATTCAGCCAGCTTTCTAGCAGTTCTGGATGATGGTTGTACTGTATTTTAGTTTTATTATAATTTTGATGTGGTTCTAGGAGGTAGTAAGTACAGGCATTTACCTAGCTGCCATCTTTAAATACCCCCAAATACATATTTCTTAATATAAATTGAAATATCTCAAGGAGATATAGGGATAATAGAGTCAAAGGGTCACAGATGAGTTGTGCTGACATATTGCAGATGAATAATGAAAGATTGAAGGTCATTGATAAGCAATTAAATGCTATATAAAAAAAAAGTTAGGGTAAAAGGGTCTCTTTAGTAACTTACAAAGAAGCACTTATCTCATGGAGTAGATGAGCAGACACAGCTGAGCAGCAGACTAAGGCCCAGATAGAATCACAGAGTTTAGTGACATTTATATTTACAAACAAAGTAGGTCACTATGCTTAAACCAGACACTTATTGTTAAAAACTTGGACACAATAATATGGGATGAAAGTTCCTAGATACTCCTAAATCCCCCCAGAAGATGTCTCTACAGAGACTATTAAAACCTCAGAGCTGCCGAAACTTGTTTGGCTCAGTGGTAGAGTGTTGGTCTGTGGACTGAAAGGTCCCTGGTTCGATTCCAGTCAGGGACATGTACATTGGTTGCGGGCACATCACCGGTAGGGGGTGTGCAAGAGGCAGCTGGTCGATGTTTCTCTCTCATCGACATTTCTAGCTCTCTCTCTCTCTCTCCCTTCCTCTCTGTAAAAAAATCAATAAAAATATATTTTAAAAACACAACAACAACAACAACAACAAAAAACCCTCAGAGCTTGCAGCAAGGGCTGACCCATCCCTAGTAATAACCAGCATTACCCCCATGCTGTGTAAAACTATAATACAGATGTCTCTCTTCACAAGACAACAGAAGCTGTAACTTCTAGGATGACTAGGGTTAAATTCTAGGAAAAAAAAAAAGACAAAAAAAAAAAGACTCAGCTGTGAATGAGTTTCAGAGCCAGGTAAGAAAAGGAAGAAATTATATACAAGAGGAACTGCAATTATTAGTAAGAACTTTTCATAGGAGACAAGAGAGTATTCCTGACACTAATTTAGAACATACTTGATCACCTAGGCTAGAAGGTAAATCTTGATAAACAAGAAGTCATTTATTTGAATACATTTACTTGGGATTTCAGATTTTACACCCAGACAAGGACCTCATAGGTTGGGGCATACTCACTGCTGGAATGGATAACTAGAAGTGTAAAGAATGTAATGGCCAGCACAGGATGAAGTATAAACACTGAGTTGTTATGGCAGGTGGTAGAGTAATAAAATAAAAATAAAAACTGAATGTAGCAGAAATTCTGGCATAAATATATAGGGTGGGGGAAAAGTAGGTTTATAGTTAGAAACAACTTTAATATGGGAAAATATATTATAATTAATACAAGAATGAGCTGTCTCATGTACTCACAATTGTAAACCTCCTTTTACCTCAACCTGTATAATGTGAGGTCGAAGATTCACAGAAGATAATATTTCACACAAGAGCCCAGAGGACAATTTATTCATCAAGAGTTTGAGAATGCATTGATTAGTGGAATACCAGCATCACAAAGAAGTTCAGTGAAAACTCTGAAGGCTAATTTGGAGGTTAAGTGGATAGCCAGAGAACCCCAATTATAATAATAGGAATAAAACAGCCTTAAAGTAATAGAAGCCAACTGGTCGAATTGAAAATGCTAAATTGTCAAAATCCAAAAAGTCTGCTTTTTCCTTAACCAACAGTATGGTAGAGGGGCATTCAGAGGGCTTGACACACATTGAGTTGTGGAAATGATAGAACGTGGTGTCAGTAGGGGCACAATAGATGGGCAGCCAGCAAGGGGAGCACTTAACTCTCAACCAGAAAAATGCAAGAACGGAAGATGAAGGCAGTTCTCTTAATGAAAAGTCATGACCCCTTGCTCATTACCCAGACCAGACCCAATTTTTATGCCAGTAATTCTGATTTAAAAAGTGCCTGGGTCCCTAGAAGGAAAGACCCTGCAACATAACTGAAAGTATAATTATAATAATTCCTCTACTCTCCTAAAGAAAAAAAAAAAAAAAGAAAAAAAGACCGATAGCTGTTTGACCAGGTGATTCTACAGTGGGAAAAGGACAATACTTAAGCATTACAGTCACCAGATGTTATGATTTCAGTGATACTTGAAGACCCAATGCTTCAAATATATAACTTGTTAGAAAATCATTGCTAGTAAATGTATACTCACAGTATACAAAAGCCAATAATTTTTTTTTGAGAGCCCACTATTTGTTAGGTACTAATGACCTCATTCTTAAATTTATTATAGCACCAACATTATCAGATGCTCAATTGGTGGGCACCATAGTTTGATATAAAAAGCATCGCCTTCAGGCCCACTGTGTCCTGGGATCCAGTGGTTGTTTCTCTAGTCTTTAGTGTATAATTGGAATTGATATACTTACAGTTGGAGGAGCCTCCGTTTTTGGTTCTTCACTTGTAGGGTAAAGACTATTCTGTCAGAAAAGCCCGAGTAGAAATTTCTGAAACTGTATCCTTTCACACAATGGCCAAGATAGATCCAACACAATGAAGCAGCCTGGAAGGTGGAAGGGAAAATTGGAAGTTTAGTGCTTTGATTAAATATGTCAATAATACACAGATATTATTGATAACTATATTATCTACACTTATTTTGCCAGATGGAAGAATCTTGAGAATCAGTTTGGACTATCACAATTAATAGTATCCCAGTATAAACAGCTGAAGTAGAAGAAAATGAGCAAAACTTATTTACAGATGTTTTTCCTTGCTTTGTGGGTGCCCTTGAAAGACAGTCCTATATAATAAAAGCCTAATATACAAATCGACCAAATGGTGGAACTACAGTAGGTCACTGTGATGCATACTGACCACCAAGGGGCAAATGCTCAATGTAGGAACTGCCCCTCAGCCCACAGGCCCCAGGCCAGCCAAGAAGGGTACCAGCTGAGGCCCCAATTGCACTGCCATTTGCCTTGAAGAGGGAGACGACTGGAAGTGGCAGGGGAGGAGGGGGACAGGAACAGTGAGTGCACAGCACCAGGCTGGCCAAGACAGTGCCAGTGGGAGCCCCCTACCACCCTGCTATTTGCCCCACAGATTGGCCCTGATCATCAGCCAGGCCTAGCAAAAGCAGGAACCATGAAAATATGCAATTCAAATCTTCTATTGTGTGTAGCATGCTTGACTGATATCCAAGCTACTACCTGTCTGGATTTATCAATCTGTTCATATTTTTTTAATATATTTTATTGATTTTTCACAGAGAGGAAGGGAGAGAGATAGAGAGCTAGAAACGTCGATGAGAGAAACATCGACTAGCTGCCTCTTGCACACCCCCTACCAGGGATGTGCCTGCAACCAACATACTTGCACTTGACCGGAATCAAATCTGGGACCTTTCAGTCCACAGACCAACGCTCTACCGCTGAGCCAAACCGGTTTCGGCAATCTGTTCATATTAATACCACGTTCCTCTTAGGCTTCTCCCACAAACCGACTGACGCAAGCCTGTTCCTACAAGGCATGGGTTCCTCTACTGCAAAACTCTGGCCCCAGGACTACCATCAACATGGACAAATCTTTTCTTGAAATTGCACTGCAGAAGGAGATTCTTACCACTCAATGTTATCTTCTCCCCTCTCTCTTTCTTACAAATTAGAAATAATCATAGTCTGCAGTTTCCCTATCTTTTTTTATCTTGTACCTCTTTCACCAATCTTCACCAATGTTTTCTCCACAAATTCTTTGTAAGCTATATCTTATTTTGGCATCTGTTTTGTCCTCCCCTCCCCACTTTTTTGTGGTTATTGGTTTTTGTTTTTGTTTTCCTTTTGGAGATCTCTAAATAACAATCTATAATGAGCTGGGCCCTTTAATCAAGCTCTGTCATGTTAACAATAGTCATATAAGGTAAATGTCATTATCTTCATGATGTCAATAAAAAAAATGGGGCTCCAGAAGTTATCACATTTGTCCAGGAGAAAAGAGCTACAAGACTGTGAAGTAAAGTCTATTTCAACTTAAGTCCAGTTCACTTTCAGCTATACCTAGGAGAGAGATTCTTGACTTCCAGCCCCCAATTCAGTTATTATCAAGTCACTTGGAATATAATCTATTTTCTCTTGCAACCATATTTAGCTTGGCCCAAGCTCCAAAATCTCTTCCATCCACAATAACTTCCCCCATTCGTATTAAACACATCATATTTTCTTCTGCAATAGGGTCAGAGAAAATCTCTCTCTCGTCTTCTATTTCTAGCATTATTAATAATCTCAGCACATTATTTAGCCTTAGTTTATCTTTATACATTAGATCTCTTTAAATATGTTTTTTTTTTCTCTTAAGGAAAGTCTTCTCTTGCCTCCAGTTAGGTGCATTCAATACTGTGTGTTCCTTTGATTAATTCCAACTCTTTCTCCCACTCAATATCCATGTGAAAGAGATAAGGCCTAATACTTGCCTTTGTTTTGCCAGCATCTCATGCAGTAACTATCCCAATAGACAATCATTAATATGTTGTTAAAGACTAAATGAATAAACCATGCTTTTTAGCACTTGGTTTTTAAAATATAAGTATCAATAGTATTTGTTTTGAAATATATTCTAATCACAAAATATGACTAGAAATGGCTAGAATGCATTTTGTGTTTTACTTGTCCTACTTGATAATAAATTTCAGTCACTATGTAATAACTACTAAAGCATAAGTTAAGAGACTGAATACTCAAAAAATGGAGGTAACTACAAATGGCAGCATTATTGTGTCAAACCTGAAAATTAGCATGTGGAGTAACTTTGAAAAGCATAAAATCATCAATTTCTTATTTTTTCTTCTAATAATATCATACAAATTCAATAGCAGAAAAAAAAGAAAGGTGTGATTTGTCAATTAAGAGAAATAAAATTAATATTGGCCATGATTCAATTTCCCCTCTGCTTCCATGCACATAAAGGATTCATCTTTCCCAATCTTTTGAATTTGGATGTGATTATCTAGCAAGTTATGGCCATAAGATGTGACTGGAAGTGAGGCAAACTCAGCTGTCTTATTGAACACTGCAAGCACATATTAAGATGTCAGAGAATTTTTACCAGGGTCCATGAGTGTGTAGTATAAAATTCTGAGCCTTCTAGCAAAAGCACAAAGAAAATACTTGCTATTTGAAGCCACTGATATCGAGAGGTTACTATTTCACACATTAAAACATATTCTATCCACACAAAAGATTAAAGATTATAAGAGAAACAAAGTAAAATTTTATAATACAACTATTCACTTATCAATACATAGAGTCCCACAATATAAGTATTATTAAGAATCCCAGCACATTACTTAGCCTGCTCAACTTCTATTGCATTCAAAGAACAGAAACAAGAAAGTGCATTTCACTATATCTCTTTTACCTCTTCCAGCTTTTTTTGAGAGATTAGTTATTACAGGAAGTACTGTCTTTCAGGAATTGACAAGTGGATTTCCTTACAGAGTGAGTACAAAAAGTTTGAAAAATGTTACTTCTTTTGGTTTGTAAATTTCAAGCAACTCTTAAGGAAAATAAATTTATTCTAATCATTTTCTTGATTCTTGAAAAAAAATTTTTTTCATAAGTTTGCATGGTCTAAAAAATGTGTTTGAGTTGGCTTTATAGTCACATTGTAGAGCATTCATTCTATTAACAAAAAAAGTAAACTAACCATAATTTACAATATACAATTACTGCATTTAAAATTAATTACCTTAATATTGTAGTCCTTAAATTATTTAATTACCAAAATCCAAAATCCAATTTAAACTTCATTGTACAAAAAATTGTATACAAGCAATTAAATGATTATAGTAGCATTTATTATAACAGCCAAAGGAAAAGAAAAAAAAGGGAAACAATCCAAATGATGAACACATAAGCACACTATACCTATACAAGGGGATACTAGTCAGCAATAACAATGCATATTGATACCTGCTGCCATATGGAAGAAGGCCAACCCTCTGAGACATGGCACCAATTGAAAGAAACCAGACACACAATAACATATATTGTACAATTAAATGTACATGACGTTTTCAGAAAAGGCAAACCTATTGAGAAAAAAAGTGAGACAGAGGTTGCAATTGGCAGACACAGCAAGGAAGGATCTACACTAGGGGTGTCGAACTCAATCAGAGAAGGGGCCAAAATCTAAAATCCAGCCTAAATCGCGGGCCAAATGGTTTACTGAACAGTCATAAACTGTCATTGTGATGGAAACGCAGCGGAGTGCAGTGATGACAGCGTGGTGCGGGCCACATTGCAAGGCCTGGCGGGACGGATTTGGCCCGCGGGCCTTGTGTTTGACACATGTGATCTACACTAATAAAAGAGAAATATGCAAACTGACCATACCTCCACAACATCCAACATTCAATCAGGAGTGTGTATGCAAATTAACCCAACAAATACGGTGGGTTAATTTGCATGCGTAAGCATGGAGTGAAGACTGAAGGTTCTGCCCTAGTAAAGACTGAAGACTGAAGACTGAAGGCTCCACCCACCGCCAGAGGCAAGCCTGAAGGCTGCAGGCTGAAGGCTTGGCTCTTCTGGGGCCTGGGGCCTGGGTGCCAGAGGAAAACTGGTGCTGGCACCCAGGGGAAGGAATGCCCATTGCGTGAATCTTCCTGCAACGGGCCTCTAGCTAATTATAAACAGACTAGGGGACCAGTGCATATATTTGTGCACCTTAAAAGGAACTGTGTGCCATGAAGCTGCAGTAAGCACTGGGGTGGGTCTTGGCTAAGGTGACCAGACATCTCACTTTTGGCAGGACAGTCCCAATTTTTAACAATTTGTCCTGCGTTCCTTGGCGTTTTGAAAAAGTCCCAATTTTTGGAAAGTAGGCATGACAAGCTAGGGATCAATGGAAGAACAGAAAGGGAATATACAGGTTTTGGCAGCCATGTGGCTATTTAGCGAGCGTATGAGTTTTATATTATTTTTGTTAATTTTAAAATCATTATCGAGATTTTAAAATGATTATCGAGAATTGCTTATCAAAGTTTGCATTGTTGATCAGTTGTTAGAATTTGACCACCATTTTTTGGACTTAATGAACAATGGCATTCTTTGGGATTGGCAACGACAAAAACGTTTTGTAACTCTCAGATGATACACATCGTACTGTGTGCTAGTAAGCTTGTTAAACAAGTGATGTCATTAAAAATCAGCTATTCAGATAATTTAGGTAAGTAATTTATTTATTTATTTCATAAATTCATAAATTTTCTTGAATTTAGCAGATAGTACTCATATTATTTATATTTTATAGTGATAGCAAAAAGTCTAGTGCTGGCCTTGGAAGTGACACTTACAACTATACATAATTTTTATCTATTTATTATATTTGTAAATTGTACTTATGTTGAAATTTTAAAAATATTACAATACTATTCTTGCATCCTATGAAAATTTTCGTTGCTTCATATAGACCACATTTTTATTTTATTTATTTTTTATTTTTTATTTTATTTTTTGTTGTTTTTTTTTAAATCGAATTTATTTAAACAATACAACAAAATTTATTTTATTTTATTTTATTTTATTTTATTATTTTTTTTGCCCCCCTCCCTCCCCCTCTAGACCACATTTTTAATCAAGGAACCCCACCCCCCACCCCCCAGGTCAATGGTATCTCACTTTACCAATGTTAAAATCTGGTCACCTTAGTCTTGGTCCCTCCTCTTCACTCCTACCCTGCCTCTTCTGCTGCAGCCCCCAATTTCCTGTCTGCTGGCAGCCCCACTCCCACCACCATCCCACTCATGCACTGAAGGCACCAGCCCCACTCACGCCCAATGATGGTGTGCAGCAATTGGGGCTGGTGCCAGCACCAGGTACAAGCAGGGCCAGTGCTGTCATCGGGTATGAGCAGCAGCTGCTGCCTTGATTTTCCCTCAGGAGCAGGAGGAGGTAGAGAAGCCCTCAGGGGCAATGGGGGCTGATAGCCAATGCTTGTACCTGCTGACAGTGCTGAGGGATTGGGAGCGACACTGAGCACTTGGCAGCAGGAGTGAGTAGCAACTCCAGCACTTGCTGCGGGTACAAGTGAGGCCAGTACTGGCAGCAGGTGCGAGCACTGGGTGGGACCACAGCACATGGGAGCAAAGAATTTTTAGTAGCGGGCAGAGGCTCACCCCAATGACAGCAACCTGCACCCAGCCTTGGTCTGGTGCCCCCACTCACTTGCTCCACCATCCTGCCATGGCCAATGCCCACCATGTTCTACACATATCCCCTGGTGGTCAGTGCACATAATAGCAACTGGTTATTCAGTTGTTTGGTTGTTCCTGTTGTTCTACCATTCTGTCTATTTGCATATTAGCCTTTTATTATATAGGATAGTTGAATTGATGGAATGTTCTACAATTGCATGTTAGTAATTACTTCACAACTTAAATTTACTAAAAATAATTTCATTTTACACTTAAAATGAGTGAATTATATGGTATACATCAATAAAGTTGTTTTAAAAAACTAACAGTTTTATTGAAAAAACTACATGTGAAAGACCATAAGACAAAAGCAATAATGGAAACAAGACACCATAATAACATTTAATAAATTATGTAAGTATATACATATTAAATATATATACCACTATCTTTATTATATAAATTTCTTATTATTAAGAAAGCATATATTCATAATGGAAATCTCTAGCTGTTCAAATAGGTGGTTTGAATTTTATTTTTGTCATTTTGTACTACAGTTTATACTATCACATTCTAAAATATGATAGTGAAAAGTTGCAAGCACATGGCATTTTCAAGCCACACAACTCTGCACAACATGAAGATAGAGCAGTAATGTACACTATGACCTTAATTATTAATAATAAATTAATATTGGTTCATCACTTATCACAAATGAATCTCATCAATACAAGATATTAAAAATAGGGGAAACTGTTGGGAAGGTGGGAAGTAAATAGGAGTTTTCATGTTTTTTGTTCAATTTTCATGTAAACCTAAAATATACAAAATAAAGTCTATTGATTTTTCTTAAAATAGTTTTGAGCCCTGGCTGGTGATCTCAGTGGTATTGAATGGTTGCAGTTTCAATTCCAGGTCAAGGACATGTATAATACCTTGAGTTGCAGGTTAGATTCCCAGCCCTGGTTAGGGCTTGTGTGGGAGGCAACCAATCTATGTATCTCTCTCACATCTCTCTCTCTCTCTCTCTCTCTCTCTCTCTCTCTCTCTCTCTCTCTCTCTCTCTCTCTCTCTCTTTTTATCTCTCTCTCTATCTCTATCTCTATCTCTATCTCTATCTCTATCTCTCTTTCTCTCTCCCCTCCATCCTTCCCTTCCACTTTTTCTAAAAATCAATGAAAACATACTCTTGAGTGATAATTTAAAATATTTTCTTCAGAGAATATGTACAATAAAATAACAACATCATTTCATTTTTATTTATTAAATCATCAGCAATTAAAACTAAAGATAAACCTAATCTTGGGAGTTTTAGAAAACATATACTCCTATATTTCAATTAACATGCAATGGAAACTACTCTTCTAAAAAAACAACATAGCTAGTGACAGAACTGGGAAAATTTGAATAAAGTCAGTAATTAGTTAATAGCATTGGATCTAAGATATTAACACCTGGAGATTCTGGGAAAATGTACAAGATTCTTTGAATCCTATATTTGCCAGCTTTTGTGAGTAGAAATTATTTGAAAATAAAAGATAAGAATAAGAACAAAATATGAATGATATGGTAGTATATTTTAGGTTCCTTAAATTTTTTTTTCTTAATTCACATAAAATAACAGTCTTATAAGTGTGTAATAAGACAATAATATGAAGAGAGAGAAAATAAACTATATTAATTATTATTTTAATAAGTACATATTTGGTAACAGTGATAAGAAAATTAATGGTTAACAATTATTGAGTGTTTTGTCTCCCACACTATGATAATCTTATTACATAACCTCAATACATAAAAACTTAATCTCAAATAATGACTTAGTGTTGACATATTTTGTTTGTCATTCCTCAAAATATTTTAATTTGATCACCATTAAATATAATATAAGCATGACTTTTATGAAAAAATATTGAAAATGTTTATAATATAATATGCTATAAAATAACTATAAAACTTTAAATTGCATTACTGTAAAATTCTCAAGGATATAAACAAGAACCAAAAGAAACATGAAAAAGTAAAAACATTTTGTTGGAATACTGACACTGTGAACGTTTATATTCTTTTTTATTTCCATTATTGGTAAAATTTTGTGCACTCAATACAACTTTTTCATTTTAATATCATAATAATAAAAGGCCAAGAGGAGTCATGACCAAAATTACCAAATGACCCTTCACCATGAGGTGCAGGAAGCAGCTCTCAGGCCGGCGCCCTGTGGGGGACCTCCTTATAGGGCGGGAGGTGGGAGGTGGGGTGTCTCCTTTCATGATTTCAATCACACACTCAGTGTCCAGTAGCATAATAATAGCTTAAAGCTTATATTTTATTAGTAAATGGCAGGTGCTTTCTAAAATTTAGAAATACATTCTGTACTTTTACCACTATAATTAACCTAGTTTTATAGACAAAGAAATGGAAAGGACAGGTATTTTAAATATCTTCCTACAAGTTACACAGCTAATAACAGAACCAGTACCAGTTGAATAACTTGAGCAACAGTGTACAATGAAATTATTCAAAAAATATAGGCTTTGGATCATTTTATAAAGTTATATCTAGGCTTCAAATTATAATATGGTATTTATATAAGATGAAAGAGTTTTTTAATGATTATTTTGAGAAAATAAACCTCTATCAATAAGACTCATCAGTAAGTTTTAGAATGTTCTCTAGTAATTATTTAACCTTTTATGAGTAGAGATTATCAATTAAAATGGTGTAGCTTATACTCTTATGTGATGTTGACAGTAAATTTTCTGAGATAGCCAAGAAGGAAACATCATATTTTGACAAAAATCAAACAAAAAACCCAATTGAGGCTCAGTCATGTCAACACTTTTTCATGCTCATAGAGCCAGCAAATAAAGCAAAAGGAATTAGAACTTTCCAGTCATCACCATCTGTACTGGCGCAGTTATGCTGCATGCGCTTTTTGCTCTACAGGCTTCACTGATTTTCCTTATCTGAGCAATATGATGTTTAATTCCCCCTGGAGAATTAAGATTTCTGATTTTACTCTAAGAATGTTTCAGGTAGAAGAAGAGCAGAAATTTAAAGCATAAGAAATTTATGTTTATATTTTATCACACCAAACAGTGTAATTTGGGAGTAAGAGGTGCACAGAATTGTTATCCTGAAACTCAAGGAGGAATACAAATTTTTCTTTCTCCTCAGAAACTCATAAGAATGACTAGACTTTTTACTACCTAGTACACCAAGGATTCTTCCTTTTTAGTCTTGTATTTACCAGTGGTACTTCGCAATCTCATGTCTAAAAAGACTAAGTACTTTCATGTAGCCAACCTAACAAACTTATTCAACTCATCAATATCCTTTAATATAGGCAGAAACATCCTTAAAATAAGTGTTTTTTTTAAATAATGAAGTCAGTTTTACAAACCATATACTATATGTTCATGTTCATTCTATTCTAAATAATAAATTTGATTATTTGTTAGTTATACCAAGATCACCAAATATTATTTTTTTCTGTTAATAATTGAGTAAACTACATGTTGCATATATTCATTTTAAAATGTGTAATAAAAGGTGATAATTGCTACTTTTTTCCAATTTATGAGATTTGGAGTCTTATTGAATGAGGTTTAGTGTACTTTAAAAATAATACAATGTTTTAATTCATAAGTAGGTGCAGAATATTGAAAGGAACTTCAGCAAATAAAGATCCAGAAGCCATATCACCTTCTTGGTGAATCAGCCTTTGCTGACACATATGGAATGTTCAATAGCTCCATGAAAAAATGCTCTCTATGCATTATTTCTTCTTTATTTTTATAATGACTATGTGAGAAATATCTATACTAATAAAAGGGTAATATGCAAATTGGCTGGGACACAGTCACACTAATGACCAATCAGCAGTCTGTGTGTGCAGCAGGCGTGGCTGGGTAGGGATTTGCATTGTGGAGGATAGGGGCAGGGATTTGCAGTATTGGGGAGGCCATGGTGATAGCGGGGATGTGGTGGGTGGGCATGGCCTGGCAGAAGGTAGCCTATACTCCCCACATGGAGGTGGCGGCTCTAAACGTTCCTGGTGGCCACTGCCTCTTTCCCAGAAGGACCACAGATTCCTTCTGCCAAGTGACAGCAGAGCCCCTCTGCCAGGAAACCCCCGCACCAGTAGTGAAGGCAGAAGAGCGAGGGAAAGCCCAGTAGTGAGGGCAGGTGAAGGAAAGTCCAGCTCCATGGCTAAGAGCTCCCAGCCTGGCCATGCCCCATCACGGGTCAGGGATTCTGAGAAAGGCAGCTCATACCTGTGGCTCCTCAAATTCCCAGGCTGCCTCCATTGCCTCTCAACGCCCCGCTGGTCAGGGTAGGGAATCAGGGGAGGCCTCCAGGTGTCTGGGTGGCAGATGTAGGGAATTTCCTCTAGCAGCCTGACCCAGTGACCCAGGGCGGGAGAGAGACCTGCACCCTCCCATGCAGCCAGGAGAACCCTGGAAGGTGCAGTCTGCCCATCACCGGATGAGCAGATCTGATTGGTTAAGAACGAGGAAGATCATGGCCAATGGCTGCTGCTGTTTGCCCAGGGCCGGCCTGGGGCTCTTGTCTGATGGCCACTGCTGCTGTGATGGCCCGAGGCTGAGGCAATGAGAGCTGGGCAGTGGCAGCAGCATTGGTGTGTGTTGCCTTCCCATGATCTCAGGGTTGTCTCCAATGGAGGGAGTCCAGAGGCAGCCTCAGTGAGGGGATGATGGGCAGGCTTCCTTCCCCTGACTGGCCCGTTGCACAGAGGGAGGCCAGAATGCCATCAGTAGGACATCTCTTAAGGGCTCCCAGATTGTGAGAAGGGACAGACCAGGCACAAAATTCATGCACTGTTTCTCTAGTATTTTATGTATAAGGATGCTGAGGCAGAGAAAGATCAAGAAGACACCCAATGGCAATGTTGGAATCAAACCTAGCAACCTATTCCTAAATTCCTTTAGATATTTAAATTTTATAAAAATAAGTAAAAACAGAATAGACCACCATTTTCCCCAACAACTTTATTTTATGCAAATAATTATAAGATCAGAAAATTTAAGTGCCTTACCCATGATATAGCTGAAAGTTAAAACTGAAACTTTAAGTGGCATTTAACTTTTATCTCAGTTACTTGTCCTCTCAACATTTCCACCAGGAGCAGATTTGAAAGACAATGACAAATCATCATAACACTCAGGCATGGTAACTGTTTTTGTTTCAAAATAATTTGCTTTCAGCAATTCTAAGCTTAGGCCCTTACTATTTCAATCAGACCTTGCACATACATATTGATATTTACAGTCACAGATATCTAGGCCATAGAAAGTCATGTCAAATTCTGTTTGTTCTGCCCATTGAAGATTTATTCCTGCGAATCTACCTATTTTTTAAATATATATTTTTATTGATTTCAGAGAAGAATGGAGAGGGAGAAAGAGCTGGAAACACCAATGATGAGAGAATCATTGATTGGCTGCCTCCTGCACACCTCATACTGGGGATCGAGCCCACAACCGAGGCATGTGCCCTTGACTGGAATCAAACCCAAAACTCTTCAGTCCACAGACCAACATTCTATCCACTGAGCCAAACCAGCTAGGCCTCAAATCTACTTATTTTATCTAAGCTTTGGAATTGATTATTTGCTTCACTGTCTTTCTAATTTAGATACATTCCCTCTTGTTCCACTATTAACTCAGTGACATATCTTTCTAAACTGACTTGACAGATTGTGCATTTACATGCACTATTATTTACATTTTGCTTAGCTTTATAGAGACCCTTATACATATCTTTAACAGGAGAATATCTCACTGATTTACAGAAATGTGTGCTGTATAGGGACAAGCATATAAACATGTTAATGATCTTCTCCCAAGATTTAAGTCCAGTCTTTCTATCCAAAACAAGTTTCTATGTCCTCAGAGGGATTACAATAAAACATATACTGGGATTTTTGTTATTTATAATTTTTTACTTTAAAATATATTTTATTGATTTTTGTACAGAGAGGAAGGGAGAGAGAGAGAGAGCTAGAAACATCGATGAGGGAGAATCATCGATCAGCTGCCTCTTGCACACCCCCTACTGAGGATATGCCCGCAACCAAGGTACATGCCCTTGACCAGAATCGAACCTGGGACCCGTCAGTCCCCAAGCTGACGTTCTATCCACTGAGCCAAACCGGTTTCGGCTATAATTTCTTACTTTAAAAACATTTCCCAAAGCAATAAATGATCATGTTAATTTTATGGGGAAGCAGAATAGGATTTTAGGTACTGACACTAGATTCCATATATTTTTAAATGATCTGAGGAAGAAATGAGCTATGAAATATTAAAAATTATAGAAATCACATCCCAGACATTTTATTTCACTAATATGGTATTTCCTGAAACACACACACACACACACACACACACACACACACACAAATAGCAGCAACACATCCTAGCTGGTTTGGCTCATTGGATAGAGCAGCAGAGGGTGAATGAAGGGTTCCAGGTTTGACCCTGGTCCAGGGCACATACCTTGGTTTCAAGCTGTGGCACATTAGAGAGAAAGCCAATAGGTGTCTCTCTCACATCATAGGTGTGTCTCTCTCACATTATCGATGTTTCTCTTTCTCTCTGTCTCTCCCCTCTCTTCCACTCTCTAAAAAAATTATAAATGAAAGAGTATTCTTGTATGAGGATTAATAACAAAATCAACAACAAAAACACAAACAACATCAACAAAATAGCAGCAACATACTAGAAAGTCAAGATTATCGGTTTAATTGGTTAGTTTTGTTTCCAACGGTATAAGTAAAAATAAAAAAAAATAAAAACAGTGGAAAACAGTACAGTTTTTTTTTAAAACAAGTATTTAATATGTGATAATACTGTCTACATTTTAGTTTGTGGTGTATAAGCTTTGAAAGTTAGATCAGAACACATGTATTATTGCCCAAAGTGAACATTAAAAAGTTGGATTAGATCTGTTGTTAAAGAAACATTAACTTAAAGTAACACACTTTCTTTTAGATGTATCAGAAAAGAATGTCTGATGTTCAAAGTTGAGACACTGAAGCTGCTCAGGTTCAAAATGTAATTGGACATCTGAGATTTCCGCTTACTCCTCCTGCTGACCACCCCTCACAGTTTCAGAGGTGTAGGCCAGGGTTCTAGTGCTTTGGTGGAAAACAGTATAAAATCTTCTGGATTAAAATGTGTTTTTAAATTTGTGGAGCAGTAAAAGTCTGTACATGTTCTTATCCTTTCAATACCTACCCCCTTCCCTTGTGGGAATGGGATCTCTGGTAATGCAAAGTAAATCAGCATACACTCTTTAGCAATGGGTCATTTACATTCTGCTCTGAATGGAAAGATGTTTACAGATGAGAATCCAACAAAATTTGGCTGTAAAACTTGTGTTAACTATGGAGGTAAAAATCCCTGATATGCATGACATGACTATTATGAAATTTTTCATCTTAATTTACCTGTGATGAGCTGAAGTAGAGGGGAAAGTATCAGAGGATCAAGAGGCTTTTACACTTGCTTGGCATGAGAGCCATGAGACAGAGAAAAACCAAAATGGTATGGACACTCTGGAAACATACAAAGGTAATCAACATGAACAAAACCTTGAACATGAAGAGATGGTGGTCAACACAGTCTCATAGTTCAATTTCTTCATCATGCTTCTACAAGGGGGGGAAAAATAAAACCACGTATGTGAATCATAGTGAGTATGTGAAACTTATTTGTATGGTGGCCTCCATTGTGGTCATTTTGCTAAAGAGAGCATGTTGGAAGCCGCCCATTGTTTTCACTAGCAGAGAAGTGTGGACAAGAAACCTGGAAGTCTGGTCAACCTTGAAGCTCTGAAAGGTCAGAGCCAACCATCCACTGTTTAGTTGAGACAATGGTAGCTAAAGCAACTACCTTTTAGTTTTATGTAAATCCTTGCTGATTGGCTATTATTGGAATTGTCTGGCTAACGGATATGAGTGTATCCCATAGTCTTAATAAAAGGGATAGCACAGCCAGAGTGGGTGGAGTCCTTCCCCTTGAGTTGGGCTCCTGCCTGGCCCCCAATATTTCCAAATTAATATTTTCTAGTCTCTTTTATTTGTGTGCAGCCTCCTTTATAGCTTGAACCCTGAACCTGAACCCTGAACCACAATAGGATGTGGAAAGAGGTTCTCTACAACAGCATTGTTATTAAAACTGATCTATATACACTTTGACACTTGGCATGAAGCTATTTATATATGGAAAACTTGCTTCTTAATGCTCATTATTAGAAATGATTGAAGAGAGTTCACAGTTATAAGAAAAGCAGTATTAACTGCTGAGTTAATCCATGTTAACTCTCCTGTTATCTTTAACTACATATTTCTGAACTCCTTGTCATTTGACAGGATATCATGTTGGCTTATTATATTAATGGTACTAAATGGACTTGAGCATAAAATGGTGAATCCCATAGACATCATAGGAAGGCACAGGCATGACAAAAGGTTCAAGGATATCATCCCAGAAAGAAAGAAAAACATGGGCCCATGCACTTTTTAGGAGGCTAGTGGTCTGTGTAATACTCCACTGTTCCATCTAAGGTACAAATCAAGTGGTTTTGAGACAGGAAAAATAAAAATTGAGATGGATAAGGGCGGGACTATGAGAGAAGGAAGTGAAACTGGGAACCCAGAGAGGTGGAGTTACTAAGGTGCTCCATCTGGGTGGGGAAGGATGGGTTCACACCAGAGGCATGAACTTTAAAATGTATGAACATTATTAAGACAGACAGTGTGCAGACAAGCAATCACAGGCAGTGAGGCAAGCATATCTACAAAAAGCACACATTCCATTCCCTCCTCCCATGTGCAGTGCACAATGGATGCCCAACATTCCTACTGCAGGGGAGCACTTCTCCTGTGCCCATGTGGCTTATGGCCAGTGAGCCCCACACATGGACTATTATACACTAATTTTGTATATTAAACTATTCCTGACTGTAACATGAAAAGGAACTTCTGGACTCTGGCCTGCTCCTGGAATCCTAGCTGCACGTTCTCCAGGACTGGATTTCCCCCCAAAAAAACACGTTGGTTTCATTTTGTCTACAACTTAATTCTTTGATTTTCATGAGACAAGAACTCAGACTCAAAATAGCACATTTTGGGTGTCAGTTGCACCTTACATCTTCCACCATTAAGAAAGAGGCACAGAATGTAGGACTTTATGATTCTCTTCTACCTCAATTATTGGCTGATTTTAACAGCTGTCAGTTTCAAGTGAGGGCAAGAACAAGGCTACTCTTAAAAATATTCAGGCTGTGGGGAAAGTTGCTATCTACTTAGAACTTAAGATGCAATAGATTCAATCTTGGTAAAGGTATGGTGATGAATAAATGATGGTGGGTGTGGTCAGGAATGTCACCGAATAGATCTTTGGGAGTCTAAACAAGGTGAAAAGATCAATTTCTCTTCTACAAAGACCTGTTGGTATCCATGGAGAGGAAGATCCCCTGATAATTGCCTACTTGACTAGGCAAGCATGGCTAGCCATCATGGGCTATCTGACATCCAATTCCCCAGTGCATAGGCTAGGCAGACAGGGCAGCAATCTCTTGCATAATGGCTGTGGTACAATCAGAAACTGGGCTGCTCAGGTAAAGAAGACATGAAGAAGCAATTGTCTCATAATCATAAACAGTTGTCCTGTACTCTCATATCACCAACCTCTTTTGCAACAAAGACATACATATAGCCTCATGGGAAGATCCCAACAATCAACTGATGTAAAAAGATAGAACATGAGACTTTATAGATAGATAAGTTGGTGGGAAATGCAAGAGTTAAGCTTGATAAAAATATCTGCTCCTTTACTGTCCCTGTATAAATTGGTCATGAGAACCAAAGTGAAGGGCAATACTTCCAATCATCAGAGTTGCTAGTAGAACTAGGTGTTCTGTCTCACTTATTTCATTTCGTGCAAGTATTTGGCTGTGATTATTTACAGAGTATGCTGTAGTACAAATAAAATAAAAAATCAATGTAGCAGCGACTAAATTGATGAATTTACATGACTACTTGTTTTTTCAGGTCAGAAACAAGAGCCAGTAATATATAGGATAGTTGATCTATCATTCTGCATGTGGAAGTTTGGTGACAATTATAATCACATAAAAATTATTTAAATTAATTCTCCTTAAATTATAGAATCATCAACAACTCACAAAAATGTTGGCTGATAGCAAGAATATATATGCCTAAGCGACCATTATGACTAAACAACTGGAATGACTAGTAGACCTGTCGCTATGATGCACACTATCCACCAGGGGGCAGACATTCAACACAGGAGATTCCTCCTGGTGGTCAATGCTCTCAGTCAAAAGCCAGGCTCCTGACTGGCCAGCGCAGCTGCAGCAGTGGGTGCTTCTCCTGACTTGGTGTCAGAGTGGAGGTGGCAGGCACAGTGGGCTGGGATGAGTGTGGTAGGCACCAAGATGGCTGGGCTCCTCCCTGGCCCCCTGCCACTTGGCAACCTGCTACATCCCCTGAGGGGTCCCAGATTGTGAGAGGGCATATGCCAGGTTGAGGGATGCCTTACCCCCCTCCCCAACCCCGTGCATGAATCCATGCACCAGGCCTCTAGTTATCATATATGATATTTCTTACTTTCCAGAAGAATTCAGAGACCGTATGTGATATGACAACTTAATTGGTGTTGTATATCTATATTTGAATCTACACAATGACAATGTTTTATATTTATAAAAGTGTTTCCTGAATTGAATTACCTATTATTAAAATCTCCATACCTAAAAACATTGTATTTCTAAGTTTTCTGTAATCCTTGCATCTATGGGCAGTAGCAGACCTGGAATGACACTAAACAGCTGGTGGTAAAGGATGATGCTGGTCAGGGTGTCATGCTTGCAATGCCTGGCAGCATCTCCCACAAATCAAGATTTCAAGATTACATGTCATTCTTGATACACTGAGACCTTATGGTAGTCAAAGTTCCATGAAATTTAAAGGAAGTCATCCATGTAATGACACTATCCTGATGTTATTAATATTACACCTTTTAGGATGAAATTTTCCACTCAAGCATTGTGAACTGGGGTCTGTCTGGTACCACTGTGACCTCTATTAGACATGTCTGATGCAAAGTTATGTGTAAGCTTCTAAGATTATTCACTTGTTTATTCTTCCCCTAGGACAGTGGAAGGGAGTGAGTCTTGCTGATACTTGTCAAGAAGCCCTTTTCCATCACAATTCTCCTAAGAGCTTGAGTCTTTCAGATGGATGAAAATGGAGTAACAAAATATCCCACAAAAACTGAATTCTTTAAAGCTGCAGTATTGAAAACAAGTGTAATCCAGATTTGTAGAGACTGACTTTGATTAGACGTGAGCACAATCCTGATTTTAAAGAATAATAGAGTGACTATTAGGAAAAACTTGAGAAACTCTATCTTGTTGTCTAAGAATACTTATTAATAGTTTCACGTTCATTCTCACAGACTGTAATGGATAGTATAACTATTTAGAAATACTGCTCAGAAAAAGCAAAAACTTACGGATATGTGTTTTGCTAAATGCATCTCTTTTTTTATGCCATTCACTCTTACTATTTCACCTAAGTTGTTTAAATTTTTAACAATGTTAAATTAAAGCCATTAAAATATAGAGTGACCTATAACCTCACTCTATGCTTTAAAAAAAAAAGGATAGAGGCCTTAAGGTTCTACTGCATTGCCAAATAGATGATCAAAATTATCCAAGTAATATATTGTACTAAGACATTGTCTCCTTGACACATTCAGTTTTATCCTTAAATTATATTTATAAACAAACTGGAAATTCAGATTAACATACAACTTTTCTTCCTACAACATTGACAAAGCAGCAATTTAGGAGAATAATTTATGAAGTAAATTTTAATCTACAAAGCTATCAATACATGAAATATATTTTGGATTCTTTATTAGATTCATCTCTGGCATTGCCTAAATCTCCTAACTGGTCTGTTGCACTAACCACTGAAGTGTTTGATGTATAAGAAGTTTTTGTTAGTAAAAACATTCTGAATGTCAAATAATATCATAAACAAATCAAAAGACACCAAATTAGGAAAAATACTGTTCAAATATACACAATAAATTGCTAAATGTTCTTAATTTTTAGAAAGAGTATAAACAGGAAAAAGTCAAAGAACAAAACAAACAAACACAGCATGCCCAATAGAACAATAGGCACATTACACGAAGAGATAATTTACAAAAACAAAACAAACAAAAAGCTATCTGGTAAAAATATGAACAGATGGTCAATTCTATGCATAACTATAGACATGCAAATGCATACAAGGAATATTTTTCAGCAATATAGTTTAAAAATATAAAATGTTACTTGTACCAAATATTTCTTAGGGCGTGGTAAATATGAGTAAATTAAATACGCTTATATACTTATGATGGTAACATAAATTTGCATAGAATTCTGTCAATGATTTGCAATAATTTAATGGAGGGATCACTTGATCTAGTTTTCAAATCTTTATCTCCTGCCCTAAAGAATAATTTACATATGTGTCCAAGGTAAACAATTCTCCTGGCAACATTGTTCATATTGTCTAAAAATTAGAAACATATTAGATATTAATCACTAGGTATTTGATAAAATACAATAAAAAACTAAATATCCACCTAAAAGAATAGAATTGAATATGCATTGATACATAAATATTTTAGATCTATATTATTAAAGGAGAACTCATGAATTTCCTATATACCTCACACAATAATTTTCCTAATGTATACCTACTATATTCCTATGTATTAGACACTAGTGCTTCTATCTCACTCTCCATTTTAGAGAAGAAATATTTTTGTTGTTGTTACTGTATTTTTATGTAATGGAGTATTTAATGTCATTGAAGTGAAGATTGTGTGTAGCAACTAAGTTGATTCTAAATGATATATATCCAGCCATTGTAGTGCATTCATTTAAGTATCTATTTCTGTTCTCACTCTATTCTATAAACTTAATTCTACTTTTAGGGGTTGATACCTCATTATCATAGTTTTACAAATAATTTTGATACATGATTCACTTGATATTAATGATCCACATAATTCTTAGAATAATAAATTAATTTTAATGGGACTGGTGTAATTGTGTAGACTAGCCTTAGAGTATATACTTTTGAGTATTTCTGTATTGGACCATGGTATTGATACATGTACTCAAATATTTCTTATTGTTAATGGTTTCTCATTCTTTTTTTTTCTTCCTTGATATAGACATGGCACAATTATTGTAAAGTTGATGTCATTTTATACTTATGATTTTATTCTGACTATTGGAATTTTCCTGCCGTAATAACAGATACATTTTTAAATGTGTATTCATTTGAGTGCACATATTTTAATTATAAAGTTTTCCTAACCTTAGGTGGTTTGGTTCAGTGGGTAGATTAGAGCATTGGACTATGGACTAAAGAGTCCACTTAAGGGCACATCCTCCAGTTGCAGGCTTGATCCCCAATTGGGGTTGTGCAGGAGGCAGATCAATAATTCTTTTCAATCTCTTCCCTCTCTCTTCTCTCTAAAATCAATAAAATTATATTAAAAAATAAAAGAAACATAAATAAGTAAAAGTTTTCCTGTGGTCACTAAGTACAGCCACCTCTACTAGCTCTCTTATAACTTTTAGATCTTCAAATGTAAATGTTCTTATCACGAACAATTTTAGAGTCCAAACTCCCACAGTTGAAGAGATACTAGTTATATTCTCATTACTGTATAAATTTCCTGGAAGAAGCTGGGATTGTTTTGCTCTGTTTTATTTTTTATATTTTATTGCTATGTAATTGGCAAACATTATATATTCAATATGTACACCTTCATATTTTGATATATGTATACATTGTGAAATCATTGCCTCAAACATATCCATCACTTCACATAATTATCATTTGGTATCTCCATGTTTTTTTTCATAAAGACTGTGGCAATTAGAATTATATCCAAAGGTGTATGAGGGTTCCTTTTTCTTTACATCTCACCAATACTTACTACTTTTTTGTCATTTGTATAATAGACACCCTAACAGATGTTAGGTGATATCTTGTTGTGGTTTTGATATGCATTTTGATTATTAACATTGAACATATACCTGTCGGCCATTTTAATATCTTCAGTTTGAAAATTGTGTCTATTCAGTTCCTTGGCCATTAAAAGAAAATCAGGTTATTTCTTGTTTGTTTGTTTTTTTCTCTTGAGTTGGATGAATTGCTTATGCATTTTGCATGTTAATTTCCCATCAGAAATATTGCAATTTTTTTTCCTTATTCTGTAGGTTGTCTTTCTATCCTGTGAATTGTTTTCTTTCCTGTGCAAGTGCTTTTTATTATAGTTTAACAGTGTAACCTAGCAAGTGATCTACCCTGTGGCATGCTCCAGATGTACTTAAGAATAATGTGTATATCATGTACTATTGATTGGAAAGTTCTGTATATGTCCTTATATTAATTTGATCCATATTATTTAAGTAGGCTATCTCTTTATTGATTTTTCATTTAAAAAATGAAACTAGGATACTAAAATCCCCTAATATTATTGTATTTCTGTCAATTTTTCTCTTTAGATTTGTATGTATATGCTTTATGTATTTAGGTGTTTTATATATTTGAGTGTGTATATATTTGGGTGTGTATATATTTGGGTGTCTATATATTTATAATTTATTTTTAATTGACCCTTTTGTCATTATATAATGACTTTGTCTCTTGTGATAGTTTTTAACTTAAAGTCTATTTTTTTTCAAAGAATTGCCTCTGCTCTCTTTTGGTTACCATTTGCATGGAATATGTTTCTTTACCTCTTCACTCTAAGACTGTGTGTCATTGAATCTGGAGTATGTCTCTTGTAGGCAGCCTATCTCTATGTGTGTTTAAATCCATTTAACCACTATCATGTCTTTTCATTAGATAAATCAATCAATATGCATTTAAAGTAATTATCTATAGGTAAGGACTTACTGTGATCATCCTGTGAATTTTTAAAAAATCTTCTTAATTGTTTGGTCCTTTTCTTCCACTCTTGCTGTCTTTTGTTTAGTATTGTTTGTAGTGATTTATTTTTCTCTGTATCTTTTGAATATCTATCATATGCTTTTCTCCAGACTTACATGAACTATCTTGCAGTCATAACCATCTTTCACCTGACATGGCTAAATATCAGTCATGTTTCTTTTGTGTCTCAAAGAGTGGTTCAGGGACTGGCAGCATCAGCCTCTCTGGGAACCTGGTAGAAATGCAAACTTTTTGCAGTTTGAAGGCTAAACCTACTGAATTATAATAGAATGGGGGGGAGGGGTTATGATCTTGACATCCATGTTTAACAGACCCTATAGGTGATTCTTATGCACATGACAATTCAAAAAGTATTACATTTATCTATACTTATTTTAATTCCATATACCATGCTACTTAACCTTGTGACTTATTTAATGTACCTTTCTTTGCTCTTTCTGCCTACAATTTTCTCTCCTACTTATTTCCTCCCTATTGTTACCTACATTTCTCTTGGTTAAATCTTTCTCAACTTTAAAGATAAAGATCTTGCTATATTTCCATTAAAAAAGCTTTTCTACTCTATCCTAGGTAGAATTGGGTTCTTCTTTTAAGTTTTGACCTCTGAAAATAATGATATAGTAAGCAATAAATCAATATTTTTATTCAGTATTTCAACCATACAAAAAATTAGCCTGAAATATAGTTCAATGTTATGAGATAATCTCTGAGTGTTATAATTTATGGCATCATGACAAAGCAGCTAAAATGGCAAGTGGAATTTTGAATAAATATGGGACATGATTTTTAATAGATATTTAAGGTTCATTCAAGTTTCCACGTGGGTCCAAAATGCCGATCATAGCCATCTGTTGTCTTTTTACTTTATTCAATCACTACCAATGGATGCCAAGGAGGAGTTACTACTTCTATATGAATTTCAGCACAGAGTCTTTACATAATTAAAAATGATAGAATAGGGACAGGCTGCTAAGCATAAACAGGAGGATGAAAAGACATCTGGCATAATTAACAGTTGAGTACACCGGGTTTAACTAGCCTCGGTACAAAGCACATTGAAACATCATGAAAAACTGAAAAACTTCTGTTGGGAGATAATTCTGCTGATACAGAACTTAAAATCATTCTCTTCAGTTGAATTTTTATTAATTGGGGCATTTCCATAAACCGGGGTATGTAGTTTTTAGATTTCATTTGCTCCTGCTGTTTATTTCTCAGTTGAAGGCATAATCCGCTGTTTGTGACACAGAAATTGGCTTTTGTAGAGATGATTATGATGTACATTCAGAGAATTGTGACTTCAGGTGAGAAATAAGCAGCAGGAACAGATGAATTCTTAGCAATAGAGAAATTATTGTCATGCAATCTCCACAGTGACAGAACACAGAGGACTTACAATAATATTATTTCATAATATTGAATCATTTTATATTTTATTATGTAGAGAAATCAATCAGAAGGTTTTTAGAAATACATGCATATATTTCTCTAAATATCCTTAAACCAGTCCTCCAAGAGAAATTACATTCACTAGTTTCTATTACTAAATCAAATACAAGAGTCTTGCCTGTTCAGACAGTTTTTGAAAATTAAAAGAAGCAGTTCTATAGTTTAAACATTTAGAATTCAAGAAGCAAATACAGCCAAAACTGGTTTGGCTCAGTGGATAGAGTGTCAGCCTGCAGACTGAAAGGTCTCAGGTTTGATTCCGGTCAAGGGCATGTACCTTGGTTGTGGGCACATCCCTAGTAGGGTGTGTCTGTACAAGAGGCAGCTAATCAATGATTCTCTCTTATTGATGTTTCTAACTCTCTATCCATCTCTCTTCCCCTCTGTAAAAAAATCAATAATATATATATATATATTTTTTAATGTTTTTTATTGATTTTTTACAGAGAGGAAGGGAGAGGGATAGAGAGTTAGAAACATCTATGAGAAACATCGATCAGCTGCCTCCTGCACACCTCCTACTGGGGATGTGCTCCCAACCAAGGCACATGCCCTTGACTGGAATATAACCTGGGACCTTTCAGTCTTCAGGCCGACGCTCTATTCACTGAGCCACATCAGTTAGGGCAGAGGTACAGCTTCTTGACATTGGTCTGGGCAATGATTTTTGGATATGACACTATCTCCATTTTAGATACTATGAGTCTATTTCTATTCCCTGTCTATTAACTTACTAGTGATACCCTCTGCTTAACAGAAGTATTAAATTTTAATGTAATACATTTTATTATATTTTCCCCTTATCTTAAAGAATAAAAAGCTAATACACAAACTGACCAAACAGCAGAACAGCTGGTTACTATGACACACACTGACCACCGGAGGCAGACGCTCAATGCAGGAGCTGCCCCCTGGTGGTCAGTGTGCTCCCACATGGGAGCTCCACTCAGCCAGAAGCAGGCTCACAGCTGGTGAGCACAGCAGCAGCCGCGGGGGGAGCTTCTCCTGCCTCTGCAGCAATGGGACATCCCCCAAGGGCTCCCAGACTGTGAGAGGGCGCAGGCCAGGTTGAGGGCCCTCCCCCCCAAGTGCACAAATTCCATGCACTGGGTCTCTAGAGTTCTTACATTTGCTTAAGAAATGCTTCCTCACCCCCATGTTCATAACTGTATTCACCTGTGCCTTCTCATATTTACCGTAGAATCTACTGTTTATGTTTAGGTTTTTAATCCTTCCGGGGTCCAGGTTTTGATGTTAAGTACAGATCTAGATTTTTCCCCTTCATAGCTAAGCCAGTTTCCTCAACCCCATCTGCTGAGCGACTCCCTTTGTTGAGTATTAAATCCCGTATGTTCACAAACTCTGAGCCTCTGTTCTGTTTCAGATCACCGTTGGTAAATTTTGTGATTCTGTAGGATTTCTTTATTTACTTTACTTTTTTTTTATTAATTAATTAATTAATTTTTTTTTTTACATATTTTAATGATTTTTTTTTTTTAAGAAGCAAATACATTCAGTAAAATGGGAACTTGGTATATATTTTGATGATATTCATTTATGTTTGGCTGTTTTGGGTAACAATCTGTTTGTTTTTAAAAAGGAAGGAGAAATGGAAGGCCTCCTCATCTGGAGCAGATAGATGAATACACCATTTAAATTATAACAAAGTGGGATAATCAAGTCTATTCAACCTACCCGTAATAGTGTCCTAGAATCTACTTTAACTGTTGTCATTTGTCAACTCTCAACTGGGGATATAATATGAAAGTCAGGTTATAGTAACACCTGCCATATGTTATTTCCTATGATTCTTGGATGAAGCATTAAAAAGATATGATATTATGATATATAGAAGAAGAAAAAACAACATTTATAATTGTCCATCATGCAATGCTTCGTTTTCATTTTTTTTTCCATAGGTGGATGCCATTAACCCCTATAATAGTTAGGAGCTTTGGTTTTGTCAATAAATGTAAAATAGTACCATTCATTCCTGGCCATTACCAGATTCTTTCAATTAGACCTAGAGATAGGACTCTGGTGTTAATCATACATAGATCAAATTACCCTATGCCGGGGCATGGATAAGAGCTATAACAGATGCCTAAAGTGAAATCAGGTCTCCGGCCAGGGGATGAAGATTTCAATGCCAGACCCACCAAGTATACTGTGCACATAGTAGGAGGGAAATGGAAAAGTAAGCTCTCTTTTTTTTGTCATACACTCTCTCTCATACTTTTGCTTTTTTTTTGTCTCTTGGTTATAAACTCCTTCACTTGACACAAATTCTTATACAATCCCTAACTCTTTATATCTGACTTCTATCCCGACTGACTACAAAATATTCTCATATCCTGAAGGTGATAGTTATGCTTCTGTCAATTAGTATTAAAGAATGTTTATTTCAATTTTTCCCTATATATAATCTTGAGAACCTCTTCAATAGTAACATCATTAGCACTTTATAGTATCTGTTGCTACTATATCCAAAAAAAGTTTTTCAACTAAAACATTTTCCGCATTTTTAATTTTTTTATCAGTCATTATAACTGCTTTTTATTTTGTTTAAGAGTTTCTGTGTTTCTGATTCTTTATTTTTGTTTTGTTTTGTTTGTTGGTTTGTTGTTTGATTTTTTGTAATTGTGTAGGTTGTTAGAAATGTATTGTATAACTACAGCTGGTGAGACATAGGATCAGACTCTGCATATTTAGTAGTGAACAGAGGTGTGGTGCATGTATATGTTCACAATACTCATAGGTCTGTGGGAACAGGTAAACAAGTGAACAGGCCATGTAACCATCATAATATTAGTTGAGTGCCATTAGGGAAAAATGAACAGATTAAAAGAGAATAGTGAAAATATGTTTGATTAGTGAGGCAATGTCTCTTTGTGAAAGTGATATTTGAAAAGATAGTTGAAGGAGTCTGATAGGGAAGTCAGATGTAAGGTGTTAAGCATTTCATAAAGAGGGAACCAGAGATACAAAAATTCTAGGTAGAAAATGGCTTGACACTTTCTTCCCTTAATTGTTTCAATTTACAAAATGTGGTCAATATTTGGGACTACTAATGGTCAAAGGGTTTGTGGGAAAATATGAGGCGAACAAGCTATGCAGCATCCATATGAAATAAGAGTAGTGTCCACCATGAATGGTGCAGTTGAAAGCCATTAAGAAGAATGAAGCAAGAGGAGTCATTTAGCTTCAGTCAAAGGGAAGGCATAGAAGGCAGGCACTCTTCTAGGAGGTTTCCTCAATTCTGGGTTCCATGTTAACTGATGATTTCTTCCAAAAATTACATTATCTTACCTGGCGCAATATTGCTTTATTCTCATAAACTTCATGTCATTGCTATATCTTGAAGGAATAATGTGGTGACTCAGCAAAAAATGATTTTGGTTTGAGCAATGCTTACAAAACACTTCACAGACCCAAGTAGTCATGAAGTCTGTTTCATGACCACTTTTACTACTCTACTCTTCAGGAAAAACCCTCCTCTCCATTCATGATTTCAGCTTAGGGAATATGGATAACCTTGCTAGCTGTAACAGCGCCCTTCTTTGCTAAGTCGTTCTGGGTTGTAGTTATAAGGGAGAGAGAGAGAGCGAGCTAATACTTAAAGAAACATAAATCCAAAGAAGAGATTACCAGATCGTTTCTCACATTTATAAGTCTATATTTTTTTTCTTCTGAGATTGAATATCAATTGATAAATTCTGGGTTTTATTTCTGCACAGTTAAAAAGTCGTGTGTACCATGGGATATTACTGAGCCATAAGAAATAAGGACACCCTGCTGTTTATAACAACATGGAGGGACCTTGAAGGTGTAATGCTATCTGAAACAAGTAAAAGAAAGACAAAATACAATAGTATAGGATATCACTTATATGCAGAATCTAAAAAGTGCTCAACTTATAGAAACAGAGGCTAAAGTGGTCATTACCACAGGCTGGTGTGTGTAAAAAATGAAGAGACATTTGCCAAAGAGAACAAACTTCCAGTGATAAGATAAATAAATTGGGATCTAATATGGCACATAGTGTTTGTAGATAATGCTACATTATATACATAAAGGTTGTTAAAGGTGCAGATCTCAAATTATATCACCACAAAAAGGAAATAGTAATTATATGACATGTGAAAGTATTAGCTAATGCTATGGTGATTTATTATTTGCTATATTTAAGTGTATCAAATCAAAATGAATCAAATTATGGAGTATTCTGTATATCTTAAACTTATAAAGTATTATATGTCAATTATATCTTAATAAAGCTGGAAACTTTTCTATGAAAAAAAAGTAATACACCTGGCTGGCTTGCTTCAGTGGATGGAGCATCGGCCTGTGGACTTAGGGGGTCCCTGGTTCAATCCTGGTCAGGGGCACATGCCTGGGTTGCGGACTTGATCCCCAGTATGGGACATGCTGGGGGGTGTGCGTGTGCAATTGGTGGTTCTCAATCATCGCTGATGTTTCTGTCTCTTCCCCTCTCCTTTCCTCTCTGAAATCAATAAAGATATATTTTTTAAAAAGAGAGAAAAAAAGTCATTATGAATTTACATAAATAGAGTTGAATGAGTTATTTAGTAGTTAGGAAATAAACTAAGCATCTCTTATCAGAGATGCTAAAATATAGAGCTAAAAGAAGCAAAAGTGGACTTTTTGTTTTGTTTTTCCTCTCATATCAAAATTCACAGGGAATTAATTATTTGATGCTGAGCTTCAGCCCTGTTCTGTGAGGTTATCCAATGATTCAGGTTCCTTCTTTTCCTTTAAATATGTATTTTTATTATTGATAGTATCACAGATATATCTCATCCCTCCTTTATTCCCCTCCTCCCTGCCCTTATCCATCCCCCAAGGTCTTCACCACCCTATTGCCCATGTGCATAGGCTGTGCATATAAGTATGTAAGTGCTTTGCTTTATCTCTTCTCCTTTCCCCAGCCCCACATGGAGGAATGTCAGTCTGTTCTATGCCTCCTTGTTTCCTGTCTTATTTTGTTGGTCAATTCATTTTATTCATTAGATTCCACAAATAAGTGAGATCATGTGATAGTTGTTTTTCTCACAATGGCTTATTTCACTTGGCATAATATTTCCCAGGTCCATCTATGCTATCCCAAAGGGTAAGAGATCCTGACTGAAGACTGGAGCAGTCAGCCTGCTCCTCAACACTGATCTGCAGCCCCCACTGTTTAGCCCACTGAATATGTAGGAGCAATGACTGAGTGGTCTTAAGTGATTCTTCCATGAACTCTTAACAGAATGAATATAAGGTTGATAGAAAATAAACAGTTTAAACACACTCACAAAACAAACAAACAAACAAACAAGTAAGCAAAAACAACCAAGCAAACAAAAAGGTTTAAGAGTGAATGAATGTGAGAGTCATGATGAGTGCTATTTCCCTACTTGGCCACCAATTTTCTCTCTCAGGACACATTTTTTTCTTTTCTCCTTTAAGTACACATTTCATGTGTGTATGTGTGTATGTGTGTGATTTTATATTATAATAAAAATTCTAATAAAACCAGTTTATCTGAATGTAGTAAAAATAATTAGGCCTTATCTAAAAAATTAAAATGCTAATAAAAGTAAATGAGGAACGAACAGTAGATGTATCACTCAGGCTTTGATATTAATAAAAATCTGATCTATTTATCGCAATCAAAATATAACTTTGGAACTGATTATAATCACTTTGCCTTGGGTAGTCTTGGTAGCAAATAGCAAATAACTCTCATTAAGTATCAGAAGACAAACTAAAATGCTTCTATCATGGAGATTCTAATTTAGCTTAGAATAATAAATAATTCCATGTAAAATGAGAAGGAAAAAGAAGAATGTTTGTTATTTTATGCATTCAATGAATAGTATTGCTCTTTCTCCATATGCAGAACATGTGCTTGTCAGAAAATTAAAATGGAAAAACGAGAATTTTTTTTTAAAGAAATAGACCTGTCTCTGAAACCATGCTCTGTGTGAAGGCTTATGAGTTTATGAGTCAACTTGATTAAGCCATAGAATCCAACTATTTGTCAAATACCAGTCTCAATGTTGTTGTAAATGTATTTTCAGGTGAGTTTAGCATTTGAATCAGGAATTGTGAGAGGTACAGATTACTCTTTATAATGTGAATGGTTCTCATACAACTATAGCGTTTCCCCGAAAATAAGACATCCTCCGAAAATAAGACCTAGCACATGGAAAGATAAGACATCCCCTGAAAATAAGACCTAGCACAACTTTGGGAGAAAAAAGTTAATATAAGACACTGTCTTATTTTTGGGAAACAGGGTAGTTGAATGAATGCATTAAGATAAAGAGGCCCAGGTTACCTGAGGAATACGGAATGTTACTTTCAGACTCAAGCTGCATCATCCATTATTCTGAGTACCCAGGTTTCAAATTGTGGATTTGACAATCTCTGTGTGAGCCAAATTCTTAAAATTAATCTCTCTCTCTCTCTCCTCTCTCTTCTCTCTCTCTCTTTCTCTTGTGTATGAGAGTGAAACATGTATAGCTTTCAAACAGGCAAAGGAAAAATAAAACTTTTGGAGGTGATGCATATGCTTATTACCTTGATTGTGGGGACAGTTTCACTAGTATAGGCATATCTCCAAATTCACATTTGTATACATTAAATATGTCCAGCATTTTATCACATTTGTATACATTAAATATATCTAGTATTTTGATATATCAATTATTTCTCAATTAAGTTTTTTTTAAAGAATGTGAAGAAGAGAACAGCCTTCTTGAGCAAGACATTCACCTATTCACCGGCCAACATGCAGCAGACCATGATGGAAGTAGAAAAGCTAAAGAGGGGACTCACAATGAGCTAACATTAAAAGACACACAGTGAAAAAGTATGCTTTATGTCTGTCCAAACAAACTAATATTCTCTGTCACTTACTAGTAGCTTGATCTAAGAAAGCCACCCATTCCTGCTCTTACTTACCCAACTTTTCTCATCTACAAAGGAAGATAACACCAATTTTGCAAAGCCCTTGGGCAAATTAAATACTGTATTAATATATTAAGTAAAAGGGCTCTGAGTATGTTGTCCACCTCTATATTCCAAAAGAATAAAACTATGCTTGGAACTGTACGTCTCAACAGTATTTATTGCTAATTAATGCATACCAGAAGTCTAGCACAGTCAATTCCTAATAGTAAGAGATAAGGTTGTGGTGGCTGCTCTTTTTGCCACTGTCAGTGTAATTAAAAGTGGAGAGAGAAACAATTTTTTTGTAGAAGCTAGGCTATCTGGGGAACAATTCCAGATGGTGTACATCATTAAATAACAATATCAGCAATTCACACATTAAAGTGCAGTGCATTAAAAAAGAGATCAATGGGATCTAGAATGAATGGAAAGGACATTATAAAAAAGGTGAGGCTTTATAAGGTCTTTCAGGATGAATATCATTTGGAGAGAAGCAGTTATTTAACACAATATTTTTATTGTGAACAGTAAGAGAAGCATCATAAGTGCATTATCTTTGAATTGGCAAACCATAATTGTAAAATACCTAGTTAATTAAGCTCATCTAGCACAACCTTTATTGGCATTCTCATTCTTTAACACTGGTGTCACCAATGAGATTGCTTTATAGGAAAATGACTGCTACTGGCAGCAAGAGTTAAACATTCAAATTGGTTCAAACTTTATTCTCAGCCACATGTGGTTATGAAAGTCAGAAAGAATGTTATTGAATGTGTCAGCTTTCCAGTAATTTTACGGAGTCCCTGACAGGCTGTCATATTTTAAACGCTGGGAGGTACTTTCTTTAGCAATAAGATGCAGCTTCTTTGAAGTGTATGCACACTGAATAGGTTATCTGTGGGATATCTATGTTTTCAATCTCTCAAATTAGCTGTGTTTAATCCCTCCAATTACTTCAAAACTTGACGTTTTGGAGCTCTGTCATTCCTACTGAGAATATAGAAAAGGATCATATGATTTATTTCCATAAATATGAAAGAAGGTCTAAATCCCAAAATTACTTAGAATGCAAGAGATTATACAGAGTTTTCAAAGAACCCTGCTTTAATCTATGAACGTCTGTATCTGATCCTTTAGTTAAACGGAGAAGTGGAAAGCACTGAAATAAATTCTAAAACTACTCTCTAGTCATCATCTTGTAGAAGCCTAGAGCTTATGAGTCTCTTTCTGATTTGCTTTTAAAAAAATATGGTTTATATTAGGTAGGCCAAATGTGGAATATTATAGAGTCATTCCCATTGTTCTCCACCTATTCTAAGGTACTATTCTTCTCATCTGATTGTTAATTTTGGTCTTATGACTTGATTCAGCCGATGAAATGTGGTAGAATATTATCAGTGCCAGAACCCTTTTCTTCTTACTATCAGTTGGCAGTTTTTTTGGTTTTTTTCAGGACAGAGTTCTTCCATTGCCCTAATTTTTGAAAGTAGTCAATGCAACAAATCCACTGCCAACTTATGATAGTTACATAAACTATATAAAAAACATACTTTTCCTGTTGTGAATCATTGAGGTGTGGGGGTCTGTTATCACTGCAATGTACTACATTATGATGACACATTGACCCAGACTCTTCATCATGGATTGATTTATTCATATGCAAATATTTTGAATACTACACTGTATCAGGCACTGGAAAAGATAATGAGGTTCTAAGAGTGAGCAAAAGTAGATAACTTCCTAAAATCATGGAACTCACTTTGAAATGATCATATATCATGAAGATGTTTTGCTACTTCTTTCTTTTTCTTTCTTTCTCTCTCTCCTTTAAAAAATACATTCAATATGCTATCATACCCTGAGGCATATTGCTCTCTGTCAAATTGTAGACATAGCTATTTCTGAACATTAAGGATGAACTATTGATATATTTGAAAAATGGAAGAGCAAAAAAGGACAAGGCAGGAAGAGGAAGGTGGCATTTTAGTCCACATGGAGGCCTCAGATGCTATTAGAAGTGCCTCTGTGAGGATTGAACAGAACAGATGAATTTTTATTTTCTCTTTATCTTTTTCAATATAGGAAGTATCAAATTGTCTTTTGGGTTATTTCATATGATATCAAAGGCTTCAGCTTTGAATTTCCTTATGCCTAGGTTTAGGATTAATAGTATTCTGTAAGCTTCATAATCCTAAAACAAACTTCTATAAATACAGAAGTTGAATTGTAAAGCAAATTATTATCCTAGCAATATCTGCACTATTATAAGAATAAATCTCATTGTAACTACAAAGATGATTTATTATGGTTTATATAATCAATGTCTATTATGTTGTACTAGAGGCCCAGTGCAAAAAGTTTATGGCTTGGCCTGGAATCAGGGCCAATCAGGTTCCCTGTGTCCCGGCCTCCCTGCTTCCTCCTTCCCTCACTTTCTCAGAGCCCCACCACCACAGGTTGCCTACCATTTTCCATGCTGCCCCCTCTTGGTCACTGCATGTCATGGAAAGTGATTGAACTCCAATCGAACTTCCCAGAGAACAATTTGCATAGTAGCCTTTTGTTATTTAGGAATATATATGTAGATAGATAGATAGATAGATAGATAGATAGATAGATAGATAGATATAGATATAGATATATAGATAGATATAGATATAGAGATAGAGATAGAGATAGAGATAGAGATAGATATATTATCTCTTTCTCTCTCTCTCTCTCTCTCTCTCTCTCTCTCTCTCTCTATATATATATATATATATATATATATTAATTTATCTTTATTGTTGAAAGTATTATAGATGTCCTCTTTTTTTTCCTCCCCCCATAAAAAAATAGAGATCTATTTTTAATTTTGATTTTCAGAAGAATTTTGAAATCTTGACAAATGCATTCTTCTAAAAAAGATATGATGTGAGCTAAAATGTCTTCCTTATTTTTTGCAAAATAATGAGAGAGAGAAAAACTAAGAATCAGATCATTAGAATGAAAACATTTGTTTTCATAGGATAAAGTCAACACCACACTGTATCTGCAAACATGACTAATATTTTTCCAGTAATAATTTTTTTTAAAATCAATGTCACCTTTTGCCCTGACTTAATCCTCCTTCCCCCTGGATAAAAATTATTAAAACATCAAATCATCACATTTCTCTACTTTTTGACAATATTCAACCAACAACTGGTCCTATTTCTTTAATACGGTGGCTTCATAAAATGAGTACTGCCACAAGTCCTAGAAGTCCTCCCAACCCCCCCGGCCTGAGGTGCCCCCCCCCCATTTTCTCTGGTGTGTATTCTCACTTTTTGCATATAGCTAAGCAAACCAACTTTGCCTGAGTACAATAATGTCTCTTTTGATCTTTTGGTTGGTGAATTTTGTGGGGGGAGGGTTGCAATTTTATTTATATATATATTATTAATTTTCTACAGAGAGGAAGAGAAAGGGATAGAAAGTCAGAAACATTGATGAGAGAGAATCATTGATCAGTTGCCTCCTATACACCCCCCACTGGGGATGTGCCCGCAAACAAAGCACATGCCCTTGACTGGAGCCGAATCCGGGACCTTTCAGTCCGCATGCTAACGCTCTATCTACTGAACCAAACTGGTCTTGGCTTGGTTGGTGAATTTTAACAATAATTATATACTACTCAAAGAAACACTTTTACTTAACAGTTAAACACATAGACACACATACATATAGACACATATGTTGCCTTAAATGTCAATAAATCTGTATACCACAGAGAAAATATTTATATTTTATTTATAAAAGAAAACAGTTAATTTTTATGAGGAAGTACATTTTAGTACCATTAATTAAAATGAATAGAAAGTATTCATTTGCCTGTGTTTCAAAACCTCTGAAGAGGATCCATTCTCTTTGGGCTTACTTGTATAATAGGACTGGTCATGTAAGGTGCTGAGACATTTTTAAATGATACTGGGAATAGAACTCAGTAGGCACAGAGAGTCCTGAGATAATGAGATTGCATTTGCTGCTTTAACTAATATTTTATTGCTTATTTTTTTCATGTTATTTCAACCCCATGCTTCTCTTACAGAAACAATAATGGACCAATTCTAAGAATTTTACTCGCAAGAAATATATGCAAGACATTATTCACCCAAAGTATATATTCAAACAAAAAAATAAATAGGATGTATGCATTTTTCCCAAGAAGAATAAAAATTTCCAAGTGTTTACTTTTCTAGTCAGAATTCTATGAATGCTTTCAGTTCTAGTCACAACTCAAGATTTGCTACTTTAAGGATATAAAAAAGGCTATAAAAAAGATTCATAACCTCAAATTACATTAACCATACATTAGGATGATGCACAAATCCCAAGAAATAATGAAATGTCAGGGTTAGAATCATCTCTTTTCAGGTTTGTTGCTCAATCTCCTATGATCTCGCATAAAATGCAATTGCTACTCACCTTACTGTTAGGAAGTACAATTGATTTTCTTGCAATATTTATTAGTGCATTAGTCATATACATTAGCACTAAACAGAAAACAAAAAAAATGTTTTACTTCCTCAAGTCTGTGGCAACCCAACACAAGTACAAATGTAGATGCCGATATAAGTACAATGTGACTCACATGCCTGAAATATCCTTTCTTTACCCAGACTTATCAGAGAAAGTTAAAGAAATTTACTCCACTCATTTTGATCTTTGATGAGTTAGAATAGTTCACATTTGTCAGGCTATTTTTGTTCTTTCAGCTTTGTGTCTCTTTGACAAATTATCATTAAGATTGGAACAAATAACTAAGATAATGATAATTTGTCAAAAAGACACTAAGAAGAATTTTGAAATACAAAAATACTTCAGAAATAAATGGAATCATTTGTCTGATACTAATAAATAGGATAGGCTAAAACCTGAGGCAGTCCTTTTGCCAAATATTTATTTCAGCTCTGGTTGTCATTCTAAAGCTTGCATTAGACTTGATTTTTGATTAAAAAAAAAAAAAAAAAAAAAAAAAAAAAAAAAAAAGACAGAGACATTTATCTTCAATAAATAAAGTTTGAAGGCCTGGTGTTACTTATAACAGTTAGCTCCACCATCCCCAAAACTGCCATCTAGACCTAATTCAAACTAACTCCAAACAGCTAACTGCAGGACCACCTAGTTCGATTTCTGCCCCTGGTCACCCTCATTTGGTGTTTTGATAATAAAATATAAAAAAACTGCTATTTACCAAACATCTTTGGATCTCCTGATTCCTTGGTTCTCATTATTGTGGGTTTTCTCCAGTAGAATTTTTATCCTTTGCAACCATACCCTACCTCCCGATCCTTAGAGAGCTGGCCTTGTCAGTTAGCCTTGTGGCTGTCCATGTCTCTTCTTTCTTAGGGAGATTGGAACAAATAACTAAGTTGACAGTGTGAATGCACGGCATTTATAAGAAAAGTTTTAAAATTTGTGCTGTAGATTTAGATACTTTATACTAGAATTCTGTCATTGAAATTTTCTCTTCATTTTGATTTAGCACTATAATCAAATCATTATTTTTAAATAGTCTTATGTTCAATTATATTATTTAAGAATTTATGATAATCCAACCTGAGCTGTTCATTCTAATAAAAACTGCCATCACTTATTGACTGCTCAGTGTGTGCCAGACTCTGATACATCCTTTAAACTGCACAAAACTCTCATTCAATAGGCATCATTATCCATTTATATGTCACATTCTTTTAAAATAGTCAGCAACTATCTCTCATTGGACATTCCCCCCCACGCCCCTGCAATATGCCTTTGTCACGTTTCATCACAGTGTCCAGGCTATTCTCCACATTTTTAGTCTGGTGGGGCCCTGTGACTTCTTTACTAACAAACATAGTGTCAGTAGCACAGGCCCTTTCTGGTTGTAGCCCTTAGCCTGCCTGACAGCTTCTACGTTCTGTCTCTTGGACACCAGTCACCATGTCAGATGCTGTGATATCTCTGACATAATGTAAAAAGCTCAAGGGACAGTAAGAGGTTAAAGGATGAGATACTCCCTGGAGATAAGCCAGGAAGGTTACAGTCATCAGCATGGCCATGAAAGGTCATCAGGACCCAGTCAAAAGCCAGCGGAGAGGTCCCAGATATCATAAATGAGAGACCATAGTCTGATGCCAAATTCAAATTTATTTCACATCCAATTATGAGCGTAAGAAAGTTGAGTTGTAACCTCTCAGCTTGGGTTGGTTCATTATGCAGAACTAGAGAGCTGAAAACACCACTGTTTGAAAAAGGAAACAAAGTCTTGGGAGAGATAAGAAATTTGCCCAAGTTCTTATGATGATATAAAGTGGCTGAGTGAAGATTTGAACCATATTATCTTGGATCTATATTTCATGTTCTTACATACTAGTATATGGCATTATATATATATATATATATATATATATATATATATATATATATATTCCATTGTATAATGCAGGACCTCAATTCTATATACTTGAATGAGTTTTTTTTCTAGAGATTCATACTGTAAGTAGTACTATGGGGAATATGTTTCTTCAGAGAATAATCTCAGTTTATGGGCTACTACAACATATGTGTGCTTATAACCAAACGGGTGCTCCTAAATACATATTTATTTTATCTATTGAACCATGCTGACTTAGTCTCTACTTAGAAACACTTTATTTTAAACAAATAGAACTGCATAATTTTTTCTTTAAAAATATATTAAGATTTTCACTAATTCAGTCTACAATACATTTCCAGAAGTTTTTTTTTTTAGCAATAGTTCACAACAAATTTACCTAAATCATGCTTTTCTATAAAGTATTTCTTTAGTGTTGAGCTACAAAAAAAGTTTAATAAAAGTAGGATGATTTTTTCTGACCTGGAGATAGTGGTAAATTGACCAAAAAAAATTATGGGAATAATAGGCCTCAAACTCAAGGCTTTTTCCTTTCACGTACCTGTGCCTACTATGCACTATTCTGCCAGGTTGGAAATCCAGGCACATGTCCAAATTTCATCAAACCCTCACAACCGCAGCAAAACTCTCAAGTTCTTGTTCTTCAAAGTTAATTTATCTATCCAGTTTCCTCTATTTATATTTTTTGCTCATATGGAGCCCAGTGTTACAACAAATCCAGTTTCAATCTTCGTTTACACCTTCTTTTTGTTATTGTTTTTTTTACCTCCCTTTCATGAACACACCAAAGCAATGATCTCTCACTTTTTTTTTTTAATAGGAAGCATTGTCCTTTTAAATTTTATTTTTCTTTTGTGGTTTGAGCTGAGCCTCCATGTATTCCAAAAGGCAGTGTCTTCTACCCTAATTGGCCAATAAAAATGTTTTCCTTAACAAGACAATTCTCCTTCAAGAGGAACTTTGGTATTAGCTGTAAAAATAAAAATGCTTTTGCCATTTGTTTCTTGGTTCTGACCACTCTAACTATGAAACCTTTTGGGAAGTTACTTAACATAGCTTTAGCTTTCATGAAATAAATATTGAATAACAGCAACCTCAAAATGTTGCCGAGAAAATTCAGTAAATAAGGAAGATTAAGCCAAACACAATGAAAGAACTTCATAAACAACCATTTCCTTCTTGCTGCTCTCCTTCAGCCTCTCTCCATGCTTTTCTCCCAGCTATTAAAATCAATCTAGTGTTTATTCAGTTTTAAAATAAATGTTACACAGTACCACCAAAGATTCCTGTTATCTGGAAATAAGATTTTCTTACCCTCATATCACCTATCAGCTTTGACCCCAGTCTGTGGATACACCTGATTTCATGTATAATGTAGCCTATTTTTAAGTAATAAAATACATTAAAAAAAAAATAGGGAGATCTTGTTTATTCTATTTATATTTTGTACTCCTAAACCCTTGGGGAAAAAATCAGACCTTCAGAAAACTATTTTGAGTTATTCTGATAAATTGACTGTGCACAGCAATCATGCTTTAGTGGTTATGAAGACTATTTTAATTTTAATTTTATTTTTTTTTACAAAAAAACTTAAAAAGTTGTAAGAAAATGTCTTTGAAACAGTTAAAGTTAAAATGAAGTTGTCTTATCAAGCACAATATACTTGTTGATTTGATTTTGAATTTTCAAAAATTTTGTACAGATTATTGTAATTAACACAATTATAATTATAATCAAAATAATTGCCACGTTTGTTCAATATAAATTTCAATGGAGTAATGGAATTTTCACATCTTTATGCCTTGATTAAATATATTCGGGTTTTTTTGTACATCTAGATAACTGACTCATTCATGTAATCCACAAGTAAAAAGTCATAAAATAAAATATAAAATATTTGTCAATAACATTCCATGAGGATTCCATGACTACATAGTCTCTTATCTACTTGAAGTCACAACAGGTGTTCAGATGCCAGTCAAAATGTCCTAAACTATTGGCCAAGGTAAGAACAAGACCCCCTTCTCATTGCCATGCCACACCACTGCTTTAGAGGAAGGAGACTAAGGGCACAAGAGATGGGAAAAATGATTTAAAAAAAAAAAAAAAAGTTGATTAGGATAACGTTCCTCCTTTAATTGGGAAAAATAGTATGGCCTAGTTAGAGTTATGGAAAGTGTGAAAATGGGTGAAACTTTAATTATTTAGTTTGGTGAATGTCTATGGAAGTGTTTATTTGCCATTCATCTTTAAGATAAAAGAACACATTCTTCAGACACCATGCTGGGTCAGCAGACATGATTTTGAATCTCACTAATCAGTAAAAGTTTGATGATCAGTAAATGTAAACCTGAGGAGAACTTGCTTTAATTTTTTATCTTATTTTTTGCTAATGCTAAACTGCTTCCCTATTTGGTTTGGCTTCCACTTGAGTCAGGTAGTTCTATGTTTGACTCCAAGCTCCAGGGGCATATGTGACTCAGGGATAGCTAATGAAAAGACTTCGTTTCCAAGATCACAGTGATTCATTGGGAGATGTGACCATGACCTCGTTGGTTACAATGAGTTGAAACTTTCTGGAGCTACTGCAGATAGAACGTGTATCTGTTTGTTTGTTTAATATTAATGAAAGGAGAAGTGTTCTCAACAGACTAGTTACCTGTGAGCATAGCTTTGCCTCCAAAAGTAAGGAATTGATATTATGACTTTGTGTTTCAAGCTTTTTTGTTTGTTTGTTTGTTTGTTTTTGTTGAGTTAGTATTGCAGCTCTGTCTGTTACTGAATTATTAAGGGCAATTGAATCTGCAAAGCCTCAGGAGCCAGTGGGAAGGCTCAGTTGCACTGCAGCATGTGACAGTACTCTCCCTTGCTTTAGTGAATTAGAAGGTACCAGAGGTGATATCTTACTTAGTAAGAGCATATAGAAGACACACACCTTTTCCTTTCATTTTGAGAGAATATACAAAAATATCCCTAAAATACTGGGTAATACAGGAATTTATTAGTGTAGTGCTCTTTGTAATTTAAAGTAATTTACCTTTAACCCTCTTTACAGATACTCATTTCTATGCTTTAGTTCTTATTGGCTTAGTATTCTGAAAGTTGTGGTACAGCATAACATTTTTCATAACAGTTATATGGCCTACATTCACGTGAATCATTTTGGAAAATGCAAATATATTTCAGATGAAAGCAAATTCCTTCTGATGGTGAATGTTACCAGAGTGAGAGAACTCTGTTTCCAGAAGAGTAGATGAATTTTAGGTGTTAGGAACTGGATTGCTTTGGCATAACTGAATATTAAAGTCCTAGGGAATAGAATAATTTGCATAGTAAAAATAGTAACTCTGATATCGTTGTTTCTGATAATTACTAGAGGCCCAGTGCACGAAATTCATGCATTCTGGAAGGGGAGGGGGGTGTTCTCAGCCTGGCCTGTGCCCTCTCATAGTCCAGGAGCCCTTGGGGGATGTCTAATGGGCCTATGCTGTCTGGCAGACATCTTGGTGCTGCTGCTGAGTGGGAGAGGCTCCTGCCATCACCCCTTTGCTGGTCAGCAGTGAGCCCTACTTCTGGCTGAGTGGTGCTCCTTCTGTGGGAGTGCTCCGACCACCAAGGGGCAGCTCCTGAGTTGAGTGGGATCAGGCCAAAACCAGCTTTCTCACATCCCTGAGGGGTCCCAGATTGCGAGAGGGCTCAGGCCAGGCTGAGGGGCCCTATTGGTGCACAATTGAGGCCAGGGAGGCATGTGGAAGATTGGCCAGCCAGGGAGGGACTGTGGGAGGGTGCCAGGGCATGTCCATCCTATTTCACCCAGTCCTGATCTGCCAGACCCCAGCAGCAAGCTAACATACTAGTCAGAGTATCTGCCCCCTGGTGGTCAGTACATGTCATAGGGAGCGGTTGAGTGGCCTTAGCATATCATTAGCATGTTATGCTTTGATTAGTTGAATGGACAACTGGACCACAGGACACTTAGCATAATAGGCTTTCATTATTCAGGATTCTCCAATACTTATCCTAAAGAAGAATTAAAGGGAAATGCTAGAGGGATCCTTATCACCACATCATTTAAAATTTTTTATGGTAGTATCATTTTTGGAATTTCCAAGAAGGCTATACTGTATTTTGCTATTGAGAAGGGAAAAAAAAAATTATACATGATGAAATGCACAGAAGCAATCATGACCTTTAGTGAGATATAAAATTTTATTTCCCAAGAAATTTTACATTTCTTCCAATGATATCTTTGAGTAACCCTATAGTATCCTACTTTATAGTATAGCATAACTTATCTAGATGTAGGAAACTGAGGCTTTGTTTTAAACAAGAGTGTGTTATGATTCTTAATATGATACCCAAATCTCCCCCAGTTTATCAGTCTAAATTAGTGGTTCCTATACTTAAAGAGGCAAATAAAGCAACAATGTGTAGTTTTTAGGTAATATCTTATTTTATGTATAAATCCACAACTTTCCAGGCTTTGCTCAGGGACCTGTGGTTATTTAGATATATGAGCTCACATTTTGGGACCTCAGGAGGCCATTTCAATGTACTGATCAGAACAAGCCGCACAGTAGTCAGGCAATGAGTGAAATTTGACCCTAGCTTATCTCAGGGAAAGGCCATACGGATCATGAAGAAAGCTGTGGGCAACAGTTCTGTCTCAGAGATGTTTGAAACAAGCATGGCAGTTTAGTCAGGTATGTAATGTGAAAATCGGATCTATATGGATAATATTTCTAAAAGAGGAGGTGCTCTTCATGCATAAATAATATGCAGCGATTCATCCCCTTCTGTCTCTCAAATTATTCTGACATCTCTTAACTATTTGGCAAGGAGCACCCAGTTGGGGGAAATTTGAGCACTATGTTGAGATAGCTTACAAATAAAACTTGATATTAAACAAATACACATGAAATTTAGAGATTATTTTTTTTCAATTCAACAAATATGCATTGAGTGCATATTTATAGATGTGGTTATATGTTTAATGTTAACCTCACATTGGGTGACACAAAATATTATTAAAACAACATATAGTTACTAATAAAACATTAAAAATCATATAAGAATTACAAGTATTTGTTGTTATTAATCTTCACCCAAAAATATTTTTCCATTTATTTTTAGAGAGAATAGAAGGGAATAAGGGAGGGAATGAACTGGGCCAGGGTTCAAACCTCCCTTTGACTGGGAATCAAACCTGCTACCGTTTAGTGCACAAGCTGATGCTTTTACCACTGAGAAACACCAGACAGTACTAGGAAGTAAAGCAATTTTGATGGATATTCCCTAAAGTTCTTCATTGTATCTATTCCTAATAACATTTCACTAATACTCCTATTGTTGCTCTGAAGGGTACATTTTTTTTACAATATATTCATATTTGCTTTATGTAATTGCTTGCAATCTTATTTAAAGTTAAATTTAATGGTTAATAAATTTTGTTCTTATAGACACCAATAACTGAATTTTCTCTACTGAAAATAATAGTTTTAACTCAGAAATACTCTACAGATGTTGAGGCACTTAGTAAACCCAGAACATATCGTGGGAAAATAAAAGTTATCTTAATAATGCTTATACTAATATATAATATTCATAATATTACAAATTATAAGTGTTTTATATTTAAATATAAAGATATTTAAGTCCAATTATTTATTTTCATATTCACTTTCAATCTCTATTTAGAATACCTTTCTTTAAAAAAATTCTTATAAGACAAATCTAATAAATCCATTTTCTCTATGACTATATTTTGACCAGTTTTTTTGTAGCCTTCTCAATTTTATTCATTTCCACAGCAGAATAGAAATTTATTCATTTAGAAATGTAATTCCATTAAAATATTTTTATTAGAAGTTGAGACATTCAAAAATACAATTCTGTAACTTTATATTCATGTATACCCTTTTATCTCTATTGCATGTGTTTAGCTCCCTTGCTTTTTACAGAGATACTTTATACTGCCTGACTGTTTGCAAGATTGTTAATAATTACATTCCCCTAAAATCTTTGGAAGCTAAATTGTCCTTGAGCCACATTTTATGAATATTTTTAATTAAAGGCTTCCAAAATGTTTTTTGAACAAAATGCAACCAGTAATTAGAGGATTTATTTAGAAAAACTCAATACCATTGTTGAACAATTAAGTTGATTTAGTAGTATTAATTTTTAAAGTTGTGAAGAATTTACTGTATGCAGTAAAATTGTGTCTTCTTAGTCTTCTCCATTCTGTGATTGTTTCTAGCGATTCCTTTCCTTTCATACTATTTACATTTTTTAAACTAATAAACTCTTGTTTTCTATTATAATTATATTGAAACTCTGCATTTTTTACAAGGATACAATAGAAGTGATGGTGCATCATATCAGATGGTCCATGATCCTGACATGTCTATTACAGATGATAATAAACTTGATAATGTTCTGAAGTTATTGTCTGCTAGGTTTGTCCATTGTAAAATTGTTATTATTATTTTTATAATTAAGAGTTATTTGGGAGATATGCATTATGACTCTGCAGATGTCCTATTTTAAATTTTGCTCCCTGATTTTTATCATCCCTGGTTGGAACTGACCTGATACAATGATTAATCTGATGTTTGCTTAATAGTGATTTGATGTTTGCCTCATTTCTCCTATACTTTGAATTTGAATTATTTTATAATTAAAATATGTCCCTCTCTCCAACATTCATTATCCAATTATTATTTTCTGAAAGTATGAATTCATAAATACTTATTTTATTTTATAATTATTCAACTAGGATTATTTATTTTGTTGCTTAAATTGTTTCAGCTTGGCTGTTAGGAGTTTCTTCAGGTTGGCTCATTTGTCCTTTTGATATGATCTCATAATTTTTGAAACAACTTTTATTTCTGGCATCAAAAGATATGGTTACCTTACCTCATATTTGTACTACAATATCTCTGGAAGTACATACTTCTTTAAGTAGCCCCAATTCTTTTTTTTGGAGAATAGTATTTAGAAATCATGATCTCACCTGGCTGGTATTGCTCATGTTTGAGCATTGGCCTACACACTAGGAGGTTACTATTTCAATTCTGGGTCAGGGCACATGCCCATGCTGCAGGCCTTATCCCCAGAAGGGGATGTAGAGTAGGCAACCAATCAATGATTCACTCTCATCATTGATGTTTCTATCTCTCTCCCTCTCAATTCCTCTCTCTGAAATAAAATAATAATAATAATAATAATAATAATAATAATAATAATAATAATATTTAGAAACCATAATTTGCATACTAGTTGTGCTCATTGATTTTAGGGCATCATTGGTCCTTGGACTTTTCATTGGATTAAACATATAGAGTGTGTGTGTGTGTGTATGTGTGTCTGTCTGTGTGTGTTATATATATGGCATGCTGATACTTCCGATTATAATTATCATGGGCTTAGTTTAGTCTTCCCTTTTTCATTACTTATTTTAAATGATGAAAGTTGTTATAAGTAATACTTATAATATTTGTCTCTTCTTTCTCCAACAATGGCATAGTTTGTATGATCTGCAATACATTTCTTTTTTTTTTTGATCATCCCTGTATACACATAAAATAGTTTCAGAATTGCTATTTCACATCCCACAGATTACTTTAATTAATGTATTACATGTATATATTTAAGAAGGTTACAAATTATTAAACACATCTGCTACCAAGAATTTCTAATAAGATATTATATACTAGAACTTCAGAAAAGAGAATAGAGAATAAGCTGGAAAGTTTGATTAATTTATAGATTGAAACACATCTGTAAGAAGATGACTATTCAATGTCTCTTCTAAGAATACACATAGGTCATCACATGTCTGAGATATCAGACTGAAAGCTACTATTAGTATTAAATTCTTGACCAGTGGGAATAATTACAACTATCTCATTGCAAATGCATTCCATTTAGCTTTTACTTATTATTTTAAAATTACATTTCAATTCATTCTAGTTGTTAGAAAAGTAATAGTACTGGATTGTAATATCCCTAAATGATAATATTAAATAACTGACAAATCACTATGTCTTGTGTTGGCTCATTATACTAACATTAGTCATGGTAAATTATTATGATATTATCAATGGGGGTGTAAGACATAATAAGAGTGACTCATTTTCCCTAGCAGTTCAGTGTCTTATAAATACCACCCTTATAATTTTTAAAATTATTGGTATTCATGACATGAACATGCAACAAGAGAAATAAATTAACATTTAATTCAATTGTTTAATAGACTATTATAAATGAATTATATGCGCAGAATAATAAAGATAGGTTGTTGAAAACAATGTCAGCTTGTCCCTCATCCTTCAGGATGATTTTGTCTTCCACAAGGAACTATACAGTTTATTTTCAATAATCTATCTACTTTCTATTTCAATTCCAGTTTTACAATGTGAATTAGACACAAACTGTTATATCTTTTGAACTGTATTTTAATTGATGGTTTCCTTCATATGAGTAGTAGGTCTCATAATGTGACTAATGTTAAATATGAAAAAATCTAAATATATTTACTTGTTCCATATGATGAAGTTATGTCTTGAAAAAAAAAGAATCAGTGAATTATTTCAATACATTTGTATGGATTGTAGAATTAAAATATATCTTTCAATCTATTTTTATATTTCTTATTTTTTTTTTATAAAAATGATGTCCAAAAACTGATTCATGAATGTGGCAATAGAAGACACATTTGCACAACTGATTATAAAACAAGCTAGAAAATCAATATATTTCTTCAAAAAATAATGAGAAGAGTCTCTGTTCAAAATGAATAATTTTTCACCCAAGAAAGGGAAAATATATTTTAGACAATTTTGTATTACAGTCTTACTACAAATTTAAAAAAAAAAAGTCCTAAGGCTTCATCAATAGTGGTTTGTAAGCCCCATTTAATTTATAAAAAAATTGTGATGGAAAGTCAGATAGTATAAATTTGACCTCTGAAAATGAAGAAGCTAATTTTTCTAGTATTCTGCTTTTATGCTAGCAATTTAAACTAATTGTGTTTATATACAAAATCTGTAATACAAATTAGGCAACAGGAAGATACAACTAATTTATCCATGTCTAATACTAGAATGCTATGGCAATGCTAATTTTGATAATTCGGTCTTAAAACAGAGGCCATATATAAACAATTCTCTAACTGCTGACAAATGTGATAACATCAGCAGTCCATTACTCTACTTAGGATAATAACAACTGCTAGCCATATTTTAATGATTTAAATATGTATAGAATTACATAATAAATATCTCATGAAAGTTGGGCTGTTTAAAAATATTACTACCTTTTTCTATTGAATATATATGATTGGCATATATAGACATATGGAAAAGGACATTGAAAGTACATTATATCAAGAAAATAAATATTATAATAATAGGGATCCCTGTAATAGTGTCACCAGTAAATTAAAAATAAATGTTATCACTTCTCTGTATATCTCTCAGATTCTAAAACAATAATAAAATAATTTCCATTTTTGGTGACTACAAAATTACTTAAAAAGAAACAGGAAAAATGTTAAAAGAGTTATGAAATTGCCCTTGGAACTATAATCTTCGGAGAACAACAGGGACATAATTGGTAACAATAGTACAATTTATTTCACACATACTTTATGCGAAAAGCAATTTTGACAGATACCTCTCTTATTTTCACAAGAATCCCTTGAAATGAGTAATATTATCACCCCCAGGCAGTAGATGAGGAAGTGAGTATAAGTAAAATTAAGTAGTTCCCCAGGGTCACACAGCTAGCAGAGTGGAAACAGAATTATAATCTAGGTCTGTCAGATCCCAGGGTCAGAGCTTTCCACACTATGCTGAGTGCATAAACTAGTCTACCCGGCAACTTCATCCCTACACACTCCTGCTCAAACATTCCATTTCCTTACACTTTAAGATTTAGTTTAAAATATGGTAAATGATTCTATTGTACTTTTCAGAAAATGAATCAGAATACATAAAAAAAAAATAAGATATGGAAGCCAGAGAAAAATTAAATTCCTTTGTTTGGTTAAATAGCATCATTTCACCAGAAGGTATCCTGAAGTTCCTATGTCATGTGTGTCTAGGACAAGCTGTGGACAATACCATCCTTGGGAGAACAGAGTGTCTGTTTTGGGGGACAGTGCTGCTCTTTTGAGTGGTGCCAATATAGAGAAAGGGAGGCTGTGCTTTGGATTGAAGGTTGGGACATCCATCCAATACCTTACTACATGGAAACTGTAGCACAGAAAAGTTATATGATGATCTAGGACATATAAAGAGCCTAAATATATTGCACTAAATAGACTAGTAATGCATCATACTGCACACCCCAAATGACTCAGAAGTTTATTTTAGATAAAACATGCCTAAACCTACAATTTAGTTTATTAAAATAAATGTGTAGGCTTAAATATTATATTTTGGTGATTATAGTTACTTATATTATTCTTCACACATATCAATTTATATATTCCTGGGTGCTTTAAAAATATGACACCTAAAAATGGCATATATTCTGTTCTCTAAGTAAAGGATAAACATGAGTTAGCTCAAAGTATCCTTATACATTTACTTCTCAATATTTTAGTGGCTATTGTACTTTAAATCTCCAATAAAGGTACTGGTTTGGCATAAAACATAAAAAGAAGTTGTGACAATAATACTAGCAAAGTTATATATAAAACTTTGTTTAAAAGAGCAAGAGAAGGTTCATGTGGCTGATTTTTTCTGACCTATGATTGTTGGTGCATAAGCCTCTTCTTGATTTGTAAAGAAAACTCTCAAATACCTATTAACATTCTTTTTTCATTCTCCTTTTAAAAATAAAATATACAGGTCTAATAAGGTGCAAAGGATATTGCATATTGTCAAGCTCATCTAAAGAATGCAGTTTTCATCTCTCCTTCATGCCACAGTGAATTAAGTAGATAAACATGTCCTGAGAAATTAAGATGGATGATAAGCTTGTTGGCATCATCTTGAAGGCACAAGACATAATCACCTTCTCCACAGGTATTTGGTTTAATACTCTGTCCTCATATTGTGAAGTAGCACCTTGAAAAAATATCACACACATTGTTGAAAGCAAAGAGGAAGTCAAAGATAATATGACTCATAGTTTATACACTGCATACATAATATGGTATTGATATGAATTTGAAAAGACTGAACAAATATGAATAATACTTAACACTTATTTACAGACATGAATTCAACCAATTTATTAATGGAGTAGATGTGGGTTTTTCCCCCCACTTTATTTTATAGGTAAGGTTACAGATTAAAAAAAAAAAGTGAGTAAGCCCTACTTGCTTGCTTGCTTTCTTTCTTTTTTAATCTTTATTGCTGAAAATATTACATATGTCCCCTTTCCTTCCCATCGACCCTTTCTGTTCTGGCCAGCCCCCACCCTCCACCCCAGGCCGTTACTTGCTTTCCATTAAAAAATCTAATTCTAAATGCCTTTGACTGCTTCTATTTGTTTATACCAGACAAGAAACAGCCACTCAAAATATGAAATCTGAGATGAAAAGATATAGCCTCATCATGTTTACATGAAAGCCAAGCCAGAGAACAAGAAGCTTTTTAGTTTAAACAACTTTTTTTTATGACAAAATCCGTTATGATCATTATGGAAAACTAAATGTTAGAAAGGTTCTTTGTCATTTCAAGGACTAATTCTAACTCAGACACCTTACTAAAATATATATATAAAAAAAAAAATCCTATCTAATAAAGACGGAATATGCTAATTGACCATCACACTCTCACAAAGATGGCAGCATCCAAGGCCAAAAAGGAGGGGATATGCTAATTGACTACCACACCTTCAAAGATGGCAGTGCCCATAGCCACAAGATGGCAGCACCCAGTCCCTTCATCCCCACTGGGCAGAAGATGTGCAGCAAGGTCAGACATGCCTCCAGGGGGTCCAGCCACTCCTTATGCCTGCCTCAGGAGTCCCCTAGTCCCCTCAGTCCCACTAGCCACCCAGGGCTGGCCTGAGGACCAACCAAACAATTGAACAAGCAGGCTGGGTGAGGCAACCAGGCCAGTGGGGGGGGGGCATGAGGGGCAACCAGGCCTGCAAGGGGGGTAGTTGGGGGCGACCAAGCCAGCAGAGGGGGCAGTAAGAGGAGACCAGGACAGGGGTTGCAGTTGGGGGCAATTAGGCTGGCAGGGGGGGGTCAATGAGGGGTGACTAGGCCAGAGGGAGGGGCAGTTGGGGGTGACCAACCTGGCAAGGGAGGCAGTTAGTGGCAATCAGGCTGGCACACAGAGGTAATGAGGGGCAATCAGGCTGGGGGAGGGGGGGCAGTTAGGGGCGACCAGGCAGGCAGGCAGGTGAGCAATTAGGAGCCAGTGGTCCAGGGTTGGAGGAAGGATATCTCCTGACAATTGGACATCCCTGACAGGTCCCAGGTTGGAGAGGGTGCATGCTAGGCTAAGGGGACCACTCCACCCCTTACATGAATTTTGTGCACCAGGTTTCTAGTCTAAAATAAAGATAAATGTTTGTTAAACTGTGCTACCGATATACTTAACAATGTTTTTTCCTTCCAGAAAAATATTTACACATTTGAAAATGTTGTCTATAAATATGAATATACAACACTAATATGATGAAAACTTGGGGAAGCAAAATCTTTTACTCAAGAATTCAAATTCTATTTTATTTTTGTTCTGTTGCCTTTTAATATATATTTTTATTGATTTAAGAGAGAAAGGGAAAGGGAAAGAGAGATAAAAAAAAATCAATGATAACAGAGAATCATTGATCAGCTGCCTCCTGCATACCCCCCACTGGAGACTGAGCTTGCAACATGGGCATGTGCCCTGATTGGGAATTGAACTGTGACCTCCTGGTTCATAGGTTGATGGTCAACTAATGAGCATCATGGCTGGCTCAAATGCTATTTTAGCAAGTTTGAAAAACTGATGGAGAATTTGTCTTTCCTTCCTTCTCTCCTAACTCCCTTTCTTCCTTTCATCCCTTCATTAATCCATTCTTCCATACTCCTATCTATCTATCTATCTATCTATCTATCTATCATCTATCATCTATCTATCTACCTTCTATCATGATCTGTTTATCTATCTATCTACCTAACAATTAAGTGAGCTGTTTTGAGTTATTCATTGTTCTTTACTATACATTTCACTTAACAAGCACCTAATATACAGTAGGCAATCAAGAAATGCTGAATTAAATTGAAATGAACTGTCCTAGAACAAACACACATGTATCTCCTATGTAACATATAATATTTCATATCTCATACATATACACATGAAACAAAACTATCTTAAACTGCTTACACTTTCACTCTCTTCTCTAAACTGTTAACTCTTACATTCTTTTCAACCTTAGTAATGCATATACCTACTCTCTTGTATTACTATCATTATGGTTTGAATTTAACATACCAAATACTTGTGCCTAAAGTCTCCAAGTCAAATAGTGAGTTGCAAAGAGTAAGTATTTTCCATAAACACTATGCCCATAATTGAACATGGAAGAAAATAAATATTATTGAGGTGGTATTGTTTATAAAGAATAAAATTGTTCAAACTGTCTCATTATGTTCACACTATTACTTCTTCCCCATACATGATAGAATGAAGACAAGTAATATAGATTGATTAACCACTCAAAAAATAACTTAGGCAGGTAAGTTGCTGTAAGAAATGGAATATACTGACCTTGCTTTGCATAGGTTGTGTCATAGAATCTGAGTGCATTTGTACCATTTGATTTGCAATTTACCTTTGAAATTCTTGTTATGCTAACCTTACAAAAATTGTTGTCTCTCTTTGAATTGTATATGAAAATTCTTTATCCTGGCTGAGTTTTGCATATATCAACATAATTTTCTGAAGAAAGATGCTGCAATCACTTCCTGTAAAAACAAATAAATGTGCTGGCTCAAACCCATTGTTTAGCAAAAAATATGTTCTTTGCCTATAGCAATTTGCATTATTTTAGTTTATAATATTCCCAATGCCTCTAAGCTTTTATGTTATAAAGAAATGTTTCAGACTGTCAGTTATAAAGCTTTGTAATTAATATTTTCCCCCTGACAAGTCTATATAGGACTGGAAGTGAAAACATTTAAATACATGAAATGTTTGTGATTGAAGTAACACATATTACTAGGCTGTTTATAGAGAACCCTTTTTACTTATAGACTTAGTATCTTCTACAATTATTTTTCATAGTTTTATATGTTTTTAAAATGTCTAAAAATTCTAATTTTCAAAAACAATTAATTCTGGAGATCAGTGGGTAGAGTATGATAGCGTATGTAACCTTCTGTTATTAACTCCAAATTATATTTTCAAGAGCATCAGTAATTTTGACAATGAAATTTAAAATAATAATTAATAATAACAATATTATTAATAGCAATAGTAGCAGTGTGTAATGAATAGTAAGTAGTAGAGTATAATTTATATAACATTTGTTATATTTAGAATGTAAATTTAAGGAAACATATATGTGTGTATATATACGTATATGTACAAACTAAAATATGTACAATATATAGCTTGTAAAATATTAATATCCATAACTTAGGTATAAAAATAAATACATTTAGTTGATACATTTTCTGGATTCTAAAACAGCCTACCAGGTGCAAACCTTCAGTTTAAGACTTTTTGCTGTGTACCCATGGTCAAGTTACTAACTCCTATAAAATTAAAAATAATAATAGTTACTACCTCAAGAATTCCTTACAATGATGGAAATTTGTTAAAACATTTAAAATCTTTCAAATAGTGTCTGAACATAGTAAATGTCAACAGATTGCTATTATGAAATTATAATAAATGTCAACAAATTATTATTTGCAAAATAGCAGACATTTACACCAGCCATAACTTAGGTTTAGGTAGGTAGTAGTGGGGAATAGGAGATAAAGTCATTGTAAGGGATATGGAAAAGTAGGATTTAGCCCAAATTTTAAAATGCATTTAATTCTTAACTAAGCCATTCCAATACTATATTGAATAAAACATGACTTATATGCATATTTTAAAAATATGAAGTGATATGATATTTTAGTAAAATAACTTAAGTTGTCTTGTGTTTTAGTACATATTTAAGATAATAATAATTAAAAAAAAAACCACAATGCCAACAGTGAAATCAGTTAGTCTTTTAGTGATTTAGATAACTGTTCACAGGACACTTAAAAACATAGAAAATCTGTAGCTCAAGAGGAGAAGATCTATGAAAAAATGTTTTATAACTTGGTTATTGTTTCAATATGGGAAAGGGCAGTGGGGGCTCTGTGGTGGCAAGTGAGAACCAAGGATGATTCCTAAGTTTCTGTGTGAATTACTAGGTGCTCAGTGATGCCGTTCACAGAGATTGAGATTGAAGCAGGAAGAGAAATTGCTAAATCATTTTTAAACCTGTTTCATTTCAGTGTCACCAGGGCATGAGAATTTCTCATGAGCCTTTGTAAATACAGATCTGGAGCCTAGAATTGATTTTTATCCTCAGAAGAATATATATTTTTTAAATTTATTTTAGGGAGAGAGAGAGAGAGAGAGAGAGAGAGAGAGAGAGAGAGAGAGAGAGAGAGAAAGAGATCAGTTGCTGCAAACTGGATATGTATTCTCCCTGGAAATAATACCTGCCACCTTTTGTTGTCTAGAAAGACACTCCAACCTTTGCCAGGGCCAAAACCTATTTTTATAAATTACCAATGGTGTGAAGGTGGTAATTAAATCAATGGGCACATAAAGCATGGCAATCAGAGAATACATATGCATTGAGGAGAAGAAAAAAAAAAAAAAAGACAGTCTTAACACTGTACTAATAAAGAGATTAATGCCCTTAGAGTTGAAAGGGCTCTAGTTTCCATTTCACCATTTGTGTTTTATAATGTTGCACACATTACTCACTATCTGTCTGAGCTTTAGTCTACTTATTTGAAAATGTTTCTATGGATTCTTCCTCACATGATTATTGTTGGAATCAAATGGGGTAAAGATGGTGAAAAGTGCATTGCAAAATCTAACTTACTGGAAAACCTTATTTGTTAAAAGAAGTGGTTGATAAGAATAGATTCATCAGACAACTAATGAGGATGGTAGGAATGGAACAAAGAATTGTTTCTTTTGGCATACTTTTTTTTTTTACTTTACTGAGTATATCCTTGGATAGCCATGGGTGCTTTTTTTCTTTATTGGAGGAAATATTTAATTTTACCCATAAATTGTCAAAATTTAGCTACTAATATCAGCATAGTATATAAATGTTTGTTATAAGGTAGTGTTCATCCAAAAAAGTTTATGTTGAAGTTTTACCCTCAGAATGTGATCTATTTGCAAATAGGGCAGGTGCCATTGTAATTAGTCAAGAGGCCATTGTAATTCATCATTACTCCAATATGATTCCTGTCTGCACAAGAAATGGCCAGAGAGAAGCCAGAGAAACAGGAAGAAGTTAGAGGCATGCACATCCTATACTTTCCAAAGGGAACATGGCTCTGCTGACAATTTGATTTTCAACTTGTAGTCTCTGAGAACTGTGAGACAAGGAATTTATGTTGTTTCACTCTACCCAATTTATGATACCTTTTCCCCGGCAGCCCTAAAAAACAATTTATAAGGCACTTTCTGTATATATAATGTCTTCACATATGATTCTTAGAAATATGAAAATTGTACTACTTACCAAGAGCAACTAGGTCATGGAAAAATTATAGAGAGTAAAGTCTTGTTTAGATTCTAAGCCCAGTCTTCTTTGAACTATTAACATAAAACTGTATCATAAAATAGGGGTTTGTGGATTTGACTGAAAATGTAACCATGGTTTATGTAGGTAATTTTCTTAGTCTTCTCAATAAAAGAAGTTTGTCAATTTTGGATTACCCATGTCCTGGTCCTTGATCATATGTCTACAGAACAAAATAAATAAATAAATAACAAAACCAAAATCAACTCATGGGTGAACAGGGTAATGCTAATTTTCCCTTCCTATTTATTGTCAAATGTGAAAGGAACAACATGGATGGAGTGCTTCAGACCACCTGTTCTTCCTCTGTTTGTGCATAAAATCATGGCCAACACAAATGAAGTTCTCAATGAACTTCTGTGAATGAAATGGATGCCCTATCCTGTCATCCCTGCACCTGTCTGGCTTTAAAAAAAGTCAATAATGAACTCTTTCTAAATGCTTTGAAAATAGAGCAGATGCGATTCAAAAGAAAATAAACAGACACAAGAATGAATAAATGGCATGTCTATGACTCTTTTTTTGAAAGGCACATTTGAAAATGGAATATGATATCTCTTCTGCTATATATCAGTGGGTTCTAGTTATATGGATGAAAGGAAAATAAAATGAGTGCTACTGGAGGAAATAGAAACACATTTATGTGGGAGTTTATAGACACAAAATGTGTCTATAGCTGTTGTCATATATTTTAATAAACTAAGTCAATTTGTATCCACATTTTACCAGCATGTCATTTAACATAAAAAGCAATAGGCATATGTCATGAAGGATGTCTACTTCCCAGAGTTGCTATTATGAGTATAAGGCAGAACATTCTCCAGGGTCATAGAGGTATTGATTCTGGGATACTCGTTGTGGCTGGTGCTCACCAATTAGAAATATTTTTATATGCAAACTTCTAGCATATATTCAATATTTGCGATTGGAGCACCCATGACTGCTCAACTGAAAGGAGAACTCTATTTCCGATTGATCTAATATCACTAATTAAGCATATGTAGAAGAGGCGTAAATAAAAATGACAAGTGAAGAAAGGTTTCTGTTGCCCTTTTCTTCCTCAGTAAGTTTTACTCTATGCCCTCAGTATTACAAAAAATAACTAAGCAGAACACCGATTGCACGACATTGTCATGATGTTGCCTATGTGCAGTGGCAAGTCAGGAAATTTTCATTTCATACACCATTTGAGCCTGGCTGCAGTGATTTCACAAAAATCAGCGGGCTTTGAAAAGTTAATGATAAAGAAAATCATTTGTTTTTGTTATTTTGTGAAAGTACTTCAGTTCTTAAAACTGGAACCTGTGGAGGTTGGTTAGCAAAAAATGTATTTCATTTTATTTGGAAATAATGATATTTATGTCACAGTTAGAATAAAAGGCACCACTAAAATATCAATATCACAATGGAAACTTCATTGAGCTATATCAGTAAACAAAAAGACATATAACGATATGCATCCTATCTGCAAATCACATTAAATATAACCTATTTATAGTCATGTCAGACAATGGCCATTAATTTTCTTCAAATAATTATATAACATTACTATCAAGATTATTTATTTATTTATCTATTGATTCATTTGAAACATGTTTATTATATCTTTTCAGCAATATATATATATATATAAACAATAAAAACACTAATGTAGCTGTAATTTGTAGATATGTTAGATAATGATTAATGTCCTTCTAGATTGTTTCCATATCACACTGAAGAAAAGTTTTTGTTGGAGTGCACCTGCACGGAGCACCTCTTGGTCCCTCCTCAGTGGCCCACAGGCTCCTATTACAGCAATGATGATGGCCGGAGGGCAGGCGGGGAGGGGGGAGAGTGGGCGGGGTGAGACAGGTGCAAAGGCTGTGGATCAGGCCCGAAGATAGGCCTAGAGATGCTGACTGCCATAGAAACTGGCCAATCATAATCAAATATGGGTGAAGTGCCAGAAGACAATTGCTGCCTAGGAGAGAAAACTTTTGACTCTGACTGGCATAGAAACTGACCAGTCAGAACCTAATATGGTTGAACTGTGAAAACAGAACTTTTTTTTTTTTTAATTATTATTGATTTTTTTACAGAGTGGAGGAGAGAGGGATAGAGAGTTAGAAAGATCAATAAGAGAGAATCATCAATCAGCTGCCTCTTGCACATCCTCTACTGGGGATGTGCCCACAACCATGGTACATGCCCTTGACTGGAATCAAACGCGGGACCTTTCCGTCCACAGGCAGAAGCTCTATCCATTGTGCCTAACTGGTTTTAGCATGAAATCAGAACTTAAGGTGGGGGCTGAGGAGAGCTTTTAAGGGCAACAGCTATTTGGTGTAAAATGTAAGAAAGTGGTAAAATTTTTTAATGAGTGGTTTGGCAATATAGTGCATATGGCTATCTATCAGTCCAGATATAGGGATTATGTGTTTTTGACTGCCAAGAGTATCTCCTCCTGCTGAAAAAAGTTTTGGCCCCCCTTTGAAACAATCCTATTCTATATAACCTATCTACACTAATAAAAGGATAATATGCTAATTAGATCAGATGACCAGCCATCTTACTGACAAAGCCATGTGGTGAGGGCCAAGGCAGAGGCATTAGGGGTGATTAGGCTGACAGGTGAGTTCAGTTGGGGATGAGATCAGGCTGGCAGGGGGTTAGAAGCAATCAGGCCAGCAGGGTAGATCAGTTGGGCATGAAATCAGGCTGGCAGGGGAGGGCCATGTGGGACAAGATCAGGCCGACAGGGGAGGGCAGTTGAGAGTGACCAGGCCTGCAGAGGAGGGCAGTTGGGGGTGACCAGGCTAGCAAGGGAGGGGATTTGGGGGCAATCAGGCTGGCATGGGAGCAGTTAAGGATGATCAGGCAGACACTCAAAGGTGATTAGGGGCAATCAGGCAGGTAGGCCAAAAGGTTATGGGCGATCAGGCATCTAGGCAAAGAAGATAGGGGTTTAACACACAGAGTGGTTAGGGGCGATTAGGCAGGCAGGCAATGAGTGATTAGGAGCCAGCAGTCCCAGATTGTGAGAGGGATGTCCAACTGCTGGTTTAGGCCTGATCCCTAAAACAGCAGTTGGACATCTCCCAAGGGGTCCCAGATTGGAGAGGGTGCAGGCTGGGCTGAGGGAACCCTCCCCCTTCATTTTGTGCACTGGGTGTCTAGTATACATAAAAGCTCTCAATACTACATTTCTTCACTCTATTCCTAAACATAGGCTTTCATTTCTCTTTTACAATTTTACCTGTTTCCATACTCTCCCCAACCATGCCACTTTGTGATGCTCCTTGTCATTATTTAAGACCCAGTTCAAATACAAGTTCCTTTGTGAAATATTCTTAAAAACTCCAATGGTAGGCATTCCCCATTCTGCTTCTAATAAAGTTTTGCATCTATTTCTAAAAGTATCTTTGAAATGTAAGTTTTTCTTCTCTATTAGTGATACTGCCATATTTTACTTTGTATCTAAGTTCAGTATTAAAGATGAAATCCATAAAAGGAATTTCTCCTTTATCTAACTAAGCAACTTCCATATTCATTTTATGACATTCCAAAATTCATTTTATTTCATCCTTCTTATAGTTTTCTATCATAAAACAGTTGTAATAGTAATCATATCTGTTGCACATACATTTCACGGTTGCTGTTTTGTTTTTCAATGTTAATTAAGTTGAATGTGCATTTGATATAAGATAATTGATGTTTCTAAATATGCAACTGTATTTATAACAGATGCATGTTATTAAATTGATTTTCCCATTAAGAAGATTGACAGTTTGGCAATGGCATCCTTTTTTTATCTGAAAGATTATTATAATTTTATATTTACAGATTTGAAAAAGAATAAACAGAAACATAAAGTTATAAGAAATTCTGATTATTCAAGAATAATAAGATAAATGAAAACAATAATGCTTTTAAAATAGAATTGGTAAAAAGAAATACTCCAACTCTTTATCTCCTTAATAGCATATGCTTCTGTAATTTTTTATTGCAAAATAATAAATGAAGATATCTCTCTAATTATTACTGAGATGTTGCAAAGTATCCTATCTAATAAAGAGAGTATATGCTAATTGACCATCATGCCATTGTAAAGATGGCTACATCTGCAGCCAATAAGGAGGGAATATGATAATTGACTGTCCTGCTATCAAAGATGACTGCAGCCACTGCTAATAAAGAGGGACTATTCTAATTGACTGCCCCACCCTCAAAGATGGTGGTGCCCACAGCCATAAGATAGTGGTGCCCAGTCCCCTCTGTCCCCCAGCCACTCAGGGCCTCCCAAGGCTCAGCTAACCAGGGCTGGCTGAGGCTTGCATTGCTGGCAGTGGCAGCAGTGGAGGTGTGATGGGGCATTGCTTCCCACCCCTGAGGGCTCCCAGACTGTGAGAGGGGGCAGGCTGGGCTGAGGGACGCCCCCTCCAGTGCATGAATTTTCATGCACTGGGTCTCTAGTAAAATATAAAAGAGTAATGGACCCTCCACTCAGAAGATACTGTCTTTTATATGTATTTTAAAATACACATTAAATAGTAGAGTTTTTTGTAATTGGTAAAACTTTATTCAGTCATTCCAGATTCTTTCTGTGAATAAAAATATGAATAAAACAAATGTTTATTGATGGGATGAGAAGTGTGAAACATAGAGATCAATGAAAATGGATGTGTATCCCTTATCCTCAAAGAGGGCAGAACTGATCTAAGGGCAACAGATATTGATTTTAAGAAACAAACACAATCACATACATGTAATGTTTTGAAGGGTAACTACTTTAAAGGAAATTAGCAGAGATTTGAGAAGATAGGGTTGGTATGAGCTAAACTAATTAGATTTATTAACTAAGAGAAGCCATATTAAAAATATGAGTTTCAAATCAATAGCCCAAAGAAAACATAAAGCCAAGGTAATGCATTTGTTCCAGAAATTTTCCAGATTTCAGAAATAGCAAGCTTAAAAAACATACCTTGCCAAATTTGACCACTAAAATCAGCTTTTATAATATATTTAACTGTGCTCTCTTTCTAGAACTCCTATAACTTGAATACTGGACCTTCTAAAGTGATTCTCTATGTCTCATTTTTCTCTCTTATAAAGCATTGTCTCCTCTCATCTCCTTTCTTCTCTCCTCTTCTCTCCTTTACTTCCCTCTTTTTTTCCTCTTTCCTCTCCTCTTTTCTCTCTCTCTCTCACTTCTTTTCTGTTATATTTTCTTGACTTTATTTCTCCAATTTTCTTATGGGTTATTTTTAATCTAACAATTGTAGTTATAATTTATTTAAACTTTTTTTATACCAAATTATTTGTTTTAAGTCCTTTTGATATGTATGGATATAGTGCTCTAACATTGTCTTAAGAAACAGTATAGTGGGTGGCTATGGAGGAGTCAGGAAAAATGAATAAAAATTATCTTGTGGAAAATTGATTTAATTCTTATTTTCTAATCTCATAGATATCTGTAGAATGATCTAGACATAAATGATGAATATAATTGCTGGTGAAATAAATGTTTCCTGGACCCAAGTAATTATTGAAATGCAGAAAAAAAGCTGTCTTTATAAAAAAGATTGGATATCATTATGGTTATAGAGAAATTCATTTTTCAATATCATAAAATAAACTAGTTTCAAAATATTTTGTTGTATCTGAAGCTTTATATACTTATGATAAACAGATATTTATTGTCATAAGGTAGTAGGTCTATATAATGAAGTTTTATCATATTAACTACAATGAGGTAAGTTTTTCCCAAGTTGATATTTGTTTGTTGTTTTTTTTGTGTGTTTTTTTCCATTTTAATCTGTGGTTATTTTTAACACAGTGTTTGCCATGAAACACTAAATTATTATCAATTATAATGATTAATCACAGTGTAAAAAATTCATGCTTTGCTCCAGATAAAAACATAAGGTAGTAATTTATGTTTATATCCACATGTAGACTATATATAGCTAGCTGATACAACTTGGGGGTAGCAGGGGAAGGAATATTGTTCTTGAGTACCAGCCAACTTCGTTTCAGCTGCCCATCACTCTCAACCAAAAATGTTCATTCAACTATCAAATGTCTTGGAAATACCATTTCTACATTTCTGCTTTTAAAGACTTTACTATTCTTAAAAAGTAATGATTTGCTTCCCTATTTTCTAACAATATTTTATCTGAGGGAAACATAGTAAGTAACATGGATGCAATTAGACTTAGCTAAGACTCAACTATTTATATCAGAAGTTCAACGACTACATAACACATTTGTATCTTTTAATATGTGCATAAAATACTTATTTAATTGAAATAAATGTATTACTTTTATAATTCTATGCTCATCTATATATATAAAAGCCTAAGTGTCCATTACAACTAGTTGTCCAAATGTCCAGTTGATCAGTTGCTATGACCAGTACTGACAACCAGGGGGCAGATGCTCAAGGCAGGAGCTGCCCCTGGTGATCAGTGGGCTACCACAGCCAACCTCCCTTGGCTGGCTAACCTCCTGGGGTCCCTCCCCCAAGGCTGGCTGGCCTCAATCAGCCCAAATCACCAGCCAGGCTGAGGGACTCCACCCATGCATAAAGTCCTACAATGGGCCTCTCGTTTACTTATATTTTGCTCTATATTTCATTTGTTCCTTATAAATGGAATTTTCATGAAGAATAGATAATTATTTCATTAAGAATAAACTTGTTTCATATTTGCTATAAAATGATAGATTATGAAAAACATGCGCTTTCATCTCTAGAATTGTACCCATTTCTATTTTGATGACTTTGGCAGGCTTTTAATGGAAATCAATAAATGACAAATAAGGGAACTTTCAAAAAAATATGAATTCATGAGATCACTAGTTTTTAAAAGGGCAAAATTATGTTAACTTGTAATAATGTAGTTAAAATAAAAAGAAAGATTTAAATAATTAATTCAAAAGACCAGAATTGTTATACTAAGAAACATAGTCCAATAATGTTGATGATGATGAAAACAGTATTTTAAGTAGTCAGTATGCAGGGCATGCAAGATGACTCATTAAGTAGAGGAAATTATTACCGCCCTTTAAAGAATTAGCTTTCACAAAAATGAAAAAGTTGATTAGTGTACCCCAGAATGGTTGGTCTCTAAAATTATAAAATTAATAACTGTATGAAATAATTAATTTCACACATAAATATCTGTGAAAAAATTTAATTGTTTCATAAATTAAAAGTTATTTAATTTATATGCAGGATAAAATATTACATCTGAAATAATAAGCTTTTGATAGTATTTGTTCTTGTCAATTCTATAGCAATAATTATAATAATCTTATGGATTTTTAGAAATTATGGAAAGGGAAATCACACAATACATATAAGCAAATGCCTATTAAAATATTTTTTGTACATTTTATCTATATGTGAAAATATTTCTACCTGGTCAAAAAGTTTGGGTAAATTATCCCAATTTCTACTATCTTTATATATAAAAGCCTAAGCAACCATCATGATGGAAGGACTAGAACAATGGATTGCTATGATGTGCAGTGACCACCAGGGGGCAATCCCACAGTGGTAGCACCACTAAGCCAGAACCTGGGCTCATGGCTGGCTAGAATAATAGTAGTGGTGGGAGCCACTGCCACCTCCACAGCAGCACTAAGGAGCAGAGAGCCAAGTAGTAAGGAGCAAGCAGGTGGTTAAGAGCAAGGGGTCCCATATTGAGAGAGGAATGTCTGACTGTCAGTTTAGGCCTGATCTAAACTGGCAGGTGGACATCCCTGATGTGTCCTGGATTGTGAGAGGGCATAGGCCAGGCTAAAGGATGCCTCCTCCCCACCCCCCGCCCCGTGCACGAATTTTGTGCATATAGGGCTTCTAGTAGAATTACAATATATTAGGAGAAAAATAATGTTTTCAAGTTATTTGGGATTGATGGGTCATATGGTAACTCCATTCTTAATTTTATGAGGAACTTCAATACTTTTTTGCTATAGTGGGTATATCAGGTTACATTCCCATCAGCAGTGAATGAAGGATCCTTTTTCTCCTCTTCCTTTCCAATGCTGGTTACTATTTGACTTGTTACTAATAGCCATTCTAACAAAAGCGAAGAGTTATCTCATTATAGTTTTGATTTGCATTTCCATAATAGCTAGTGAAGTTGAGAATGTTTTCATATATCTATTGGTCATTTATATGTCTTCTTGGGAGAAGTGTCAGTTCTGGTTCTCTCTCCATTTTTTAACAGATTTTTTGTTTGCTTGGTGTTGAGTTGTATGCGTTCTTTATATATTGTGGATACTAACCCCTTGTTGGAGCTGTTATTTGCAAATATCATCTCCCATTAGGTTGGTTGCTTTTTTGTTTTGTTGGCAGTTTATTTTGCTATGCAGAAGCTTTTTAGCTTTATATAATCTCATTCATTTATTGTATAGGAAATACCTCAACATAATATAAGCCATATAAAACCAAACTCAATGGTGAAAAACTGAAAGCTTTCTTTCTATCATTAGGAACAGGACAAAGATGTCCACTCTCACCACTTTTATTCAACATAATCTGGAAGTCTTAGCCAGAATAATCAGGCAAGAGAAAGAAAGGAAAAAAATGAAGAAGTAAAAGTAACACCTTTTGCAGATTCAGAAAAACCTAAAGACCGCCAAAAATGTTTTAAAACATGAACTATTATAGTAAAGTTGCAGAATACAAAATCAATGTGCAAAAATCTATGGCTTTCCTATATTAACAATGAAATTTCATAAAAAGAAATAGAAAAAACAAACAAAAATGTTTTATAATTGCATAAGAAGTATAAAACACCCAGGAGTAAACTCAATAAAGGATGCAAAGGACGTATATACTGAAAAACCACAAAGCATTATTAAAAGAGATTGAAAAAAAAACCCACACACAATAATACTCTTTGTTCATAGATTGGAAGAATCAAGTTGAAAATGGCCATATTACCCAAAGCAATATTCAGACTTAGTGCAATCACCATCAAAATCCCAATGTCATTGTTTTAAAGAAATAGAACAACAGCAACAAAAATCACCAGGTTTGTATGGAACCACAAAAGATCCCAAATAGCCAAAGTAATCTTGAGGAAAAAAGAACAAAGCTGGAGATATCACACTACTTGACTTCAAATTACACTACAGAGCAATGCTAATCAAAACAGGTAGTACTGGCAGAAAAACAGACACACAGACCAATGAAACAGAATTGAGAGCCCAGAAATAAAACCTCATATGTATGAGCAATTTTTTTTAAAGAAGCCAAAAAACACACAATGAGGGTGGGGGTGGGGGGGTGGGGGGGAGCATCTCCAATAAATGGTGCTTGGAGGAATTGGAAAAGCATGAAAAAGAATGAAACTAGACCACAGTTTTTCCGCATGCATAGGTTGTTACTTTAATACAATGCTCACTCCACATTCACATAAACATTCAACATATTAACATAGTACCTGATGTATGACAGTCATGCTTTCCTGAACTGCTAACATTTCACAAAACTTTCTAATGATCAGGCAGAATACTATTTTCCACTAACTTTAAATATGTAATGATCAGTTCCCCCTTAATTCTTAGCAAAGCAGCTGTTTTGCCTTGAGCCTGAGGCTTATTCCAAGTTTAAAATGTTAATGTTGAGTCATGTGCAAAATAATTAAGTATCTCCAGTTTCCAAATTAAAAGATCTTGGCAGCTCTCACTCACTAAATAAACTTAGGTAGAGAGAGACTTATAAAGTCAGAGGGAAGACAAGGAATTCAACCACTTCTCTTTCTCTACTTTGAGACCTCCCTAAATGGCCTACAATACTAAGGAACCTTTTAACAATCTACGGTCTTTAGGTTTTTCTGAATAGTGGAATTTGATTGTAGTAATTGGTCTAGATGCTTGGTTTTTAAGCTAACAAAATTAAATCACTTAGTAAGATGAAAAGAATAAGTATAGAAAACACTGTGTAATACCAAAGTGAGATAAGTGATATTATAAAAACAAGATAGTATTTCAATTATTTAAAGCTTACTATAATGTTCACATAATTCCTCTCATTATCAGGAACAAAAATCCTCAGGCTTTGTCAAATGTATCTTATCTTTGTGGTGTCTTCAACTCGTTATTTTTAATTATAAAATTTTTAATTGTGGCTTGCTTATTATGAATTGTAACACATGTATACATCTGTATTACCAACTAGCACAATTAAAATATAAAACTGATCATATCACCCCCCCAAAAACCTTTTTCATGTTATCTTTTGAAAATAATATCTCCCCCATCCAAAAACCCAGGCAAAAATTGATAGCTGTGTTGTTTAGGAAATGTTCTAAAATATATCTTATAAGACTCAGTAGACTGTCTTGAAGATAAATTCATGTAGTTGCATCTATCAACAGTTTATTCTTTTTTGCTGAATAGTATTCCATTATATGTACATCTATGACATTGCTTATCTATCATTTGTGGAAGGGCCTTGGAGTTTCTGGGTTTGAGTGATTGTGAATAGAGTCTCAATAAAGATTCAAGGACAGTTTGTATATGAACATACAATTTCATTTCTTTAGGGAAAATAACAGGAGTGGTATTATGTGACATGGTTAAGAAAAATATTGCTGGGTAATCCCAAGAGTAAAATGGGATGACAGAGACATACTTAGAAAAAATGAGAAAAATTGGGAATAAAATTTCTGAAGTCATACGTTTCTAGAGAAAAAAAAAAAAAGTAAAAAAAAAAAAAAAAAAAAAAAGACATTTGAAATGCCATAGCACCTGACACATAAAAATACTTCAAAAATATTTAAAAAATATTAGTTTCTGCTACTGACACATAACAAATATATGGTATCAGTATTAACAAAAGCTATTAAATCAAAGGCTATTAAAACAAAAGCTATATCCTAAATTATCATCAGTTCATCAGTTTCCTAGGATTGCCATAACAAAAATACCACCAACTGGTTGGCTAGACACAACAGACATTTTTCCTTTTAGTTTTGGAGGCTAGACATTTGACATCAGTGTGTTTGTAGGACCATCCTCCTTCTGGAACCTCTTTCTAGCTTCTGGTTTTCTGTTGTTCTTGATAAAGGCCTGGAAGTTCCAATCCTCTAGTCACTTGATTGACTCCACTGGCAACCAGCCCCTATCCTAGATGCTTCTCAAAAGTAACTTTATCAATATAACAAAATACACCTTTATTGTTCTTCTCACTTAGGAAATGCTAGGGGTTTTAGGGGTTCTGTGCTAAATATGCATGTGCTGTTCCAGATTGCAGTGCCACAAACACCCAGGGAGAAGGGGCTCTGGAAGGCTTCACCGGGGGAGTGCGGTCATGCTGGAGAACTAGCTAATAAGTGAGGAGGGAAGCTGGGGACTAGAGCTGGGGACTGAGCTGGCCAAAGCTCAGCTTGGAAAGGTTGGTAAGAACCTGGGGAGACATTCCAGAGAACAAAGCACAGGCCCCATCAGGGGAGTGTCAGAGGAAAGAGTGGGTAACAAAGAACAAAAATCAAAATATCTCTAAAGCAATTTAAGAAATAGCACTATGATACATTCAGTATCCCCTTATGCATATTTTAAACTTTATTTGCTTTCAGACAAATGGGGGACTATGTTGGCTATCATTCTGAGGTTCCCTAAAGCGGTTTAGATAAAAATCATTGGAGACTCTATTCTATATATTATATTCAATATTTTCCAAGGTACATTTTGGCAAATAATCTAATATTAAATATATTTTGTTTTAGAAAACAGTACAGTCATTGTATTAATATATGAATTTTATTATTAAATTCAAGCTTTTTTCCTACTGCATAATTCAAAAGAGATATCACATTCTTATATATACTTTACATCTTCCATTCTGTTGCAATGAAATGTACAAAGTTTTGTCCTACTGCATATTCTAATAATGCAGCAGCATATACAAAGTGTTCAAGAGTATATATGTTGGTGTGTGTTCATTTTATAAATAGACAGCCTTTCATGATAATGATGCTTTTAAATAAATGTTACCAGAATTTTGAATGACTGTATGAAACGTGGCCAAGGTGGTGCTATTGAGGTCAACAATCCCAGTGAACGAACTGTCCAGTTGGGAACAGAAGCCCAGGCCCACTCCCTGTGCATCAGCATCTTTTGAGAAGGCTTTCTCCCCACTAACATTTGCATGATAAATTTATGGGCTCTGGCTCCACCAGCTTGATTGAACATATTGCATTCTGCTAAGAACAGCATGTCAGCTAGCACAGTCAGCATCCATATACATCTGGGAAAACTGCAACTGTTAGAATTGTGCTATGGGACTGAAGATAAGAAAAGCTTTGTCAGCTGTCAGTTAGACATTTTTCCTACTCTTTATTTTATAGGTGATGAATGAAAAGTGTGGTCAATATTCAACACTGTATTTCATATATTACTCTTTGGACTTGGAAGGCTCCAGAAGAAAAGAGAAATATCAGGAAAAGGCACAGGGATAGAAATGGTTGATTTTAGTCCTAATAACTAAGAAGACCAGGAAGAAAAGGAATTATAAACGTTCAAATTGGGACTGAGAAAGCAGCTGGAGCTTGGTTGGCAGAGAGCAATGTTATACGGAAATGATTCAATTTAGAAAAGATCACTAGTTCCTCTGTCACCTGCAAAAAACAAGTGGGATTCCTAACAATGTGTGTGTGTGTGTGTGTGTGTGTGTGTGTGTATCAATATCTTATATAACTGCATGATCTTAACCCAGTTCTGAAGAGTTTGGGGGTTGAGCCACAGGTAATTCTGTTTGAGAGTTAATTGTACTCTATTATCCACATAATTTAGACAGATTTTTTGTCAAAATGATTAAAAAATATTCACTTAACCTGACAATTTAATTTTCAGTGGTATAAACTACATTAAAACTACATTTAAAAAATCCAAAACCAGTGATAAAAGCATCTGGAATTGAGAACATAAACCTTTGTTAAAAGGAATACAATAAAAATACAATGAAAAGAAAATTGGCCAGGTATTTCCTTTGTCTATTCCTGAAAGGAGTCAGTTATCTTTACAGTGATAAACAGGAATATGATCTTACTACAGAATTGGTAAGTGATTTTGAGTAACTCTTTAGCAGTCTGAAGTGGCCTTGTGACACTGATAATTTTGTTCCTGGACATTTTAATGCAACTTATAAAGGAAATCTATCGTTAGACTGAAAGTATTTAGTACCAGTGACTAATACTGCCTTAGGATGAAATGGAATATGAGGATGGGACAGGGCTCAGGAATATATAGAAACTAAGAAAACAAATTTCAAGTTTCAGGTGAGGCTCCAGATTGTAGTTGAGTCATAAGTGCCTTGTGTATGCTTGGTTATCAAATACAATAATTTATGTATAATGATGGTCTTTTAATACAGAATCACAGATTGCTTTGCTCTTTATAGCATCTTAAATTGTGGAATGACTATATTATATAACTGACAAATGTTTCCCCAGCGTGCCCATGATGCTTCTGAAAGGAATGCACTCACTAATCATGAGCCCAGCGTGTTTATATTTGTATTCTCCTAGATTCAAGAACAAAGTTGTCATTTAAACCCATTGAATCCCACCCTGAAAATACATAAAGCAAAAACAGTTGTAAATGTAGAGGGAACTATGCCAACTCCTCAAAGTCAACATCACAGTATAGTTCTGACAGAAAAGGGAAAAAGAAAATTGCTAGAAAGCCAAGTCAGTGAGTACATTAATGGCATCATATCAAGAATCAATATTTATAGAAAAATATTGAAATTGACATAGTAGTGGGAAGACAAAGCAGAAAGAAAAGGAAAGCCCCTGGCCAATGTACCCCAAAGTCAAACTGTGTGAGAGTAGGATAAGATCCTTCAGACTGGATCCAAAGACTGGCCCTGGACCACTTCCTTCCCAGGGCATGTTTCTTTTGCAGACACATTCTGTCCATCTGGAAGTTTGTCTTACTATGCATTCATGCAAATAAGTTGTTCTGGATTGGAGACTGGAGTGTCATCCATGGCTGCTTAGGGGCAGTACGTTTTTATGAAGTAAGGGCCTTATAGCTGAAATACATTTGCAAACTCCTAAAGTGATCAGGAGCCATTATGAGTGAAATGTTTACTTGAGGAAAGGTACTCGCTATTATTATTAAAATTTCAAAACATTTTCCCACCTCTTTTTTCTTTCTTCCTCTTTTCTATCTCTCCCTCTCTCTGTTGACTCATAATTCAAATTAACATGTATTTTAAGATTCATGATCTCTCAGATGTTTCATTTCTGAAGTGATGTGTAGTGGATCCTGTTCCTGTTGTAGAAGAAATACCCCAGCTTTTAAAGCCTTGCAGGAACAGGACACAAAAGAGAAACAAGCCTTCTCTTATTTAGGTAGAGTGGGTCTTCAACACTCACATAAACTCTAGCCTCGCACACTGGGGTAGCAATTTATATAGTAGTTTGGGAAAGCAGAAGACCTTATTTCTATAACAAGAACATTTGCCTGGAATACCCCTTGAGATATATAGCTAATAAAATAGCAATTGTCACTTATTTTTTTCTAAACAGCATTATAATTCCACTACTAAGTTATATAGAAATTGATCACACAATATGGTAAAGCTATGTTTTAGACTCAGCCACTGGGTTCTAAGTTTATTCTCTCTCTCTTTTTTTTTTTAATACTTTATTGATTTTGTACAGAGAGGAAGGGAGAGAGATAGAGAGTTAGAAACATCGATGAGAGAGTCATCGATCAGCTGCCTCTTGCACACCCCCCACTGGGGATATGCCCGCAACCAAGGTACATGCTCTTGACAGGAATCGAACCCGGGACCTTTCAGTCCCCAAGCCGATGCTCCATCCATTGAGCCAAACCGGCCTCGGCTAAGTTTATTCTCTTAACCTCTATGCTCTGTTGTCCAACTTTCATTTTAATAACTTTTTGGTGTTTCTCATTGTTCCCAATATTTTTACATGTATTAGCAGTTAAATACTTATAGAACCTTAAGTAATAGGTGATATTATTATTATTATTGTTATTATTATTATTATTACCATTTGAACATAAGTTAACTAAGACATATATCTAGTATGCAATAGGTATGAGGTACAAGCCAAGAGAGTTTGGCTTCAGTCTTGATCACTTTAGCCTTTAGGAGACTGATATTTAACAGTGGAAATTAGTAAATGAACATATGAGAACACAGCTACTATGTATTTGGCATGGAAAATTGGAATTAAGTCACAGTTCCTCTCTTTAAGGATTTCAAATTTTAGTAAAAACAACAATTATGGAGAACATATTTTGGGAAAAATGTTACATAGGAAAATCAGTCCTAAAATTTATATTGAAACTCTAGAAGGATCTTTGATTAATGGTAGAAGAATTTAGAGTTAGGAAAATATCTTTGCTAATATATATATATATATATATATATATATTTACATTTCAAAGTATAGGAGTAGGTACCAAAAATCTTTATTTCCAATCCAAAATTATTTGGTTTAGTAGGAAACTTCTATGTATAATGGACACTTGATGTAAGTTCTTTGAGAGTAGAGAACATTGCATTATTATTTTTATTTAAAAAGAAAGATGAAGATAAAAAATGAATTTTAAATCAATATTTTTACCAGAAGATATGTTTATTGGTTTTATAAAGAGGAAGGGAGAGAGAAGAGAGTCAGAGAGTGAGCAACAGAGAAGAGATTGATGTAATACAGAAACATTGATCAGTTGCCTTTCATAAGCATCCTAACTAGGATAGAAACTGCAACTTAGGTATGTGCCCTGACTGGGAATTGAACCTGTACCTTTAGGTGTATGGGACAGGAAGGACACTCCAACTGAGACCTGGCCAGGGCATTAAGTTAATATTTTAAAAACTTGTTTCTTATATGCTATTCTCCATCTTACCATTTAAAGAAATGAGTCTATATCTTTATTTACTAAAGAAAAAAATATACTTCCAATTTTATTAAAATAATGTTTTAGTATCTCTAAGGACTATTATACCTATAATAGTAAATTTTACTTGTTTTAGTGTTTTTACTTGAAAATTCTTCAATTAAAAAGATTTCATTGTAATTAAAAAAATAGTTGACTATAACCTCATGGATCTCGCCCTACTCAACTCAAATGATTTAAGAATTCCCTTAACATTGGATGGATATCTAAAATTACTATTCATGCTTGTTTAAAATAAGTAAAATATAAAGTTGACTTCAGAATCACAATTAAAAACTTGATTGTTTTATGATACTTTGATCTAACAGTGATAATAGTTGGAGGTCACTGCTATAGGGCTAAAAAGCTCTGAAGTGCTAGTTAGCTTTGTGCTATGGCTGTATTAGCTCAGATATTAATGATAAGTTGGAACTTGTATATTTGGAAAAACTTCCTCAGAGATTGGTACACATTTCAGTGATTTCTGAAGCCATTATATTGAATAATTTAAGAACTACCATCACAGGATAGCATGTAAGTAAAAGTTTTCTCTGCATGTACGGCTGGCTCTTCCAATTGCCAGCATCTATTAACGTGGCTTATGTTTCTGTATTTAACATGTAAAAAGTTTACACAGTCTGCTTAGGCAATGTTACATTTTCTAAGAACCAATGAGAAAGAGCTAACATACATTTAAGGGACTCTGGTGTTTCAGATGATGATCTTAATTTACTGTTAATCCCCAACAACCAGGCTAAGTGAGAAACCTGAGAAGCAGAGAAGTAAGTAGCGACAGGTCACTGAGGTTTTAATTCAAATCTCTGTGATTTCAGTGTCTGTACATGATATGTTACTGCAACTCATAGAAAAAGTAACAATCTGTTTACTGCTGTTCTCGATTGTGATTATTAGCAGATTGATTCATTTCATAAAGCACCTTTACAGATTTCATGGAAATGTGAGAATTCTAACATATAGAGAGTACACACACACATTCACTTTTCAGATATACTGTATGTCAGTTCTGAGAAACACTAATTTTCTCAAACAAATTTATACTCTCTTTGGAATAAAAAGGGATATTAAATATTATATCAAGTAAATTAACAGCAGCCCTAAAATATGAGTCTAAACACAGAGAAACTGATTGCCCAAACTATGTGTTAAAAACTGGAAGTATATTGATGTAAGTTGTTGTGGATGCTTTGATGCTGATGTATTGAAATATTGTTACATCCTATGAGTCCATAATGTTAATAAGATACCTTACTTTCAGTCCTGTCTTTACCATAAATTATGCAATTAGAAAAGTCATTTAATATCCTTGAGCCTCAAATTAATCACCTATGAAACAAAATACTTGATTAGATTATTTGATGACAATATTTGAAAAATCTCTGATTTCATTAGAATGCTTACTAGTAGGTATCTCTAAACAAAATCTCTACATAAAGCAAATGTGGTGAATATTGGTTTGAAACCATCTTCATATTTGCTGCATATTTGTTACTTGGATTAAACATTCAGTTATAGAAGATTCTTAACAGAGGAGACCCTGATTCATCCTTGTGTATGACAATCACTGACTGTCTTTGGGGAAGGGGATGGCCAGGAATAGGACCTCAGAATCTGTGGAAACTACTCTAGCCAAAAGTTCTCAAGGCATGTATGCACATAAGACACATCAGGTTCCTTTTATGAGTAGTTAGAATTTTAGTACATTATAGTACAATGATAGTGATGGCAAATTTAGATGCATTCAGGAATTAGGCAGATGATAAAGGGACCGAGTGAATAACACTTGGTGGTAGAAGGCCAGTGACAACCAGCAAATACATGGTCTATGAAGATATTAAATAAAAAGTTTAAAATCTTGTACCATTCAAATATACTTCATTTGCCATATTTATTTTTTCCCAAAGAGCTGTTCAATCACAACTCTTTCCTTATGTGGAACAATAAACTTTAGAATTTAGACCTGCTTGACATATGGGCAAGCCTTCACACTGTCCAATATGCATTTTCATGAATAAGGTAATTTTTTTTATTTCAAGCCACATTTTAACAGGAAACTTTATAATGCAACTATAAATAGGAACCAAAATCTTACAAGATAGAGAAAGCTTATTCTTACTTATTCTTATTTTGTTTTACTTTGACTCTGTTCTAGAGGGAAGGGGGGTATAGAGAGAAATATAGGTTCTATACAAAAGAGTATGCCTCAAAAGAGTAAATTTTCATTTATTTGTGCCTACCACAAAAACATCCACTGCTTAGATCCTAACTTATTTTGTATCCCTTAGGATTTCCTTGGGCATGTTCTTCATGAACATTAATGTTCCTTTTATACTTAGGTCAGAATGGGATACCACTGAGCTCTCCCTATAGACTAGAGCAGTGTGGTGAGTTATAATTTCTTTATTTTTCTCTTATTTTTCCTCTTCCTCCTGCTCCTATTCCACTTCCTTCTCATCTCCTTTTTCTAAATTTAAATTGGCTATGTGACTTTTTTTTCTGATGCAATTGAGCCCATAAATTAGTTCCAGACACATTTAGTTTTTTTACACTGTAAAAAGCTATGTAGCACATGGAAAGGCCTTGGATTTTGGAATTACTTTAATATATTATTAGGTTTGATATTATCTTGCATCATTTATTATTTTTGTGGCATTTGCTATTTACTAAAACTTTCAACAAGTCAGATTTTTTTAATGTGTTAAAAATTTCATCTGAAATCTGCTCATTAGATAAATATCTTTTGTCTATTAAAAAACTTTTTTGCAAACAAAATAAGAATAAGCAAGAATAAGCTTTCTCTATCTTGTAAGATTTTGTTCCTATTTATAGTTTCATTATGAACTTTCCTGTTAAATTGTGGTAAAAATCAATTAGGAGGATCTATCTGAATCTTCTAATAAGCATCAGAGAGTGGATAGATGATAGCCAATCTGTTTCTTGTACTGTTTTTGTTAATAACAATATTTTGTACATGCAATTAAGGTTTAAAATGGAACAACAAGGTAACTTCTTTGAAAGGATTTATTTTAACATTGGTTATTTCTTATTTTAGAATAAAAAGAAATATAAATTATTGAATCTGACAATAAACAAGAGACTTTATACATAAGCCAAATGAAAGATTCATTTGGATTCCACTCCTCAGAAGACTGAATAAAATACATGAAATGTCCATAAAACCTTAATTTTAAAATTATGTTCTACAAGGCAAGTTTAATGGTTTCTTGAAAGGACATATTTATGGTAATCAACGTTATTATGTGCTCTTATGAATATCCAATGCAATGCCAAGAGATCCTACTCCAATGCCACGTTTTAGAGTCAGCTTCCTGAGACCACTCCAGGCACAACTGTTTTGCATGGGTTTTCTGGAAACAGGAGTTTTGTTTTGCCAGACTCTTGGGGTATTCATCAGTAGGAATGCAAGAAATTCCCAAACAGGCAGATGGGAAAAGCTGACCAATAATATGGTGACAATAGAGGACTAGGGGACTCAGCTGATTCTATGAGGAGCTCTGGGGTTGGGATGGGCCTTCAACATTGTCCCCAATTGAGTAATGGGAGTTAGACTTTTATATCCCCTCCCCTCTATTCATTGCAATTGGCCTCAGGCTATCTTCCAGCAAGGGCATCACCTTACATAGCTGTGCAATGAATTCCCTGTGGTTGAGGGCAATTCCCAGATGAGAGATGAAACTCTGCGTGGTCTCAGCCATGCTATTTCCTTAAGTTGAAGCCCTGGAGAAGGAATATGGACAGTTTCACAATACCTACTACAATATTCTGACTCCTAAACAATTTACAATATTTATTGCAGCTAGTTATTTTTTTTCCTAACAGATATTTGCAAAAGTACAAAATAAATGCCTTTGATAATGCCTTGCAGGAAAATACCTCAAATCAAAATTAGAAGGGGGAAAAAAGTGTTGCTTGTACAATTACAGCTGTATTTGAAATAGCTAGCAATGTAATACAAATCTCAGAAAGATTTTTACCCCCTAAATGAGGGCTCCAGTGATGTACTACACATAATTAACACTGAAATTCTGGGAACTACTTTATCATTTCCAGGCACTGAAGTTCCAAAGCTGGGAAGTGAACATGAGATGATTGATTCCCCATGGATTACAACAGGCTGAAGTTCCCTTCATTATGTAAATTAATAAAATTCAAACTATACAAAATATATATTAGTCATCTATGATTAATTCATTCATGCATGAGTACTGAGAATCTGGTCTCCTTAAGCCACACAGATATTTTAACCTTTTCAATTTAGAAAGATTTGGTATATTTACATTATCCTTCAGAGTTATAATTTTTACCGGTTGGTAAAAATTAGAAGAAAACTCTAAAACTTTCATGTTAATTTAGTATAGATGTATATATTTGATGTCTGAAATAAACAGAAGGACCTGAATGGAGTTGATGGTTATATTAGTTTGAGAACAGCATAAAAACATAATCATTTAAAAATAGTGTTATAAGTGTTATTTCTCTGTATCTTGAAAATTAAAAAAACAAACAAACACACAATACAAAAATTCTTCTGTGTAAAAACTTGACTCTCAAACATTTGCAATTATATCTTTAATGGTAGATGGAAAGAAAGACTTGAGAAACATCAACATCTAATAGTTCAAAGTGGCCAGCGGCCAGGCATTACTTTGAAATGCCCTTCTCCAGCAGGATACCTGGGCCTTTACAGTCGCCTACAGATGAAGTTTAATAGAGAGCAAATCCCACCACAGCTGTCTTCAAACTCTAGCAAAATGACCCTTCAAGAATATGATCTTTGGTGTTGACCCCTGTCAAAACGGCAGTTCCCCAAATTGAGAAGTCAATTCCCAGTAAAAACAATAGAAAATGTGGCTGAAGGTTAGTAAAAAAAAAAAAAAAAAATTAAAAAATTTTAAGTGCTAAATGGTACTTAGCTGTTGAATAATATTTAAATTATTTTATAGAACCAATTCATTCACCAAGATAGTTATAATTAGTGACCTTTAGCACAGTATAATGGCACTCTTCCTTAAATTTGCTCCAATGAACTAGTTATTTCTGTATGCTATTAACACGCATAACACAAACACAAACAACTTCTTCTTTTGTTTATGGTGCATCAGAGTGAACTTTCTTTGAAAGGGCTATATCTATATCTATTTATATCTGTGCTTAAATCTATAACTACAACTATATCAATGTCTAAATATAAGTAAGCTTTTGAAATGGTGATATTTATAACAATACCTCAAGTAGAACTAAAGTGCTAGTATTTTATTTTTTGAGGTTAGAAAAATAACTATTAGATTTAACTTAGAACAAATGGCTATATAAGATTGTCTGAATTATATTACAAAAGTGGGTTTGGTAAGCAGCTTGCTGGACTGCTATTTTATCTACTCTGAAAATGCCACCTATCAAAAAGATCTTAAGATTCTAATATAGGGAAATTAATTAGAAGATGGAAGCCATTATTTAGGTCACCCAATCTAAAAGAAAACATCAGTCTAGCTGGCGTGCTTCACTGGTTGAGCTGCAACCCTTGCACCAAGAGGCTGCTTGTTCGATTCCTGGACAGGGCACATGCCTGATTTGCTGCTTGATCCCCAGGAGGAGGTGTGCAGGAGGCAGCTGATCAATGTCCCTCTCTCATCAATGTTTCTATCTCTCTACCTTTCCCTTCCTCTCTCTCTAAAAAATCAGTAAAAACATATTTTAAAAGAAAACATCATCTCAGATTTTTGGTGTGTTAAGAATAATATGATCATAGTGTCTCATGATTAGTACTTTTATTATTGCTATTATTAATTTCCTCTTTACTTAATTTTTTTTTCTGAGAGTATAAATGTATCTTAGAATCCTGATAAATTGTAGATGTGTAAATTCTGGATAACACTTAGCTAAGGTTACCTGAATTACATAGTTGGACAGAAAGACTAATGTGATAATACAGTTAGACTAAGATCCAGTTTTAGATTCTGAGGAAATCGCTTATACATTTGTAAAAGCTGAAAAGTTTTAATTTTTATATAATTATAAAATGAGATTTTCTTACACTTAAGAAAATATACAGTTCATTAATTTAGAATAATGAGCAAATTCTAAATACTTTGAAATAAATACAGGTGTCCCCCAAAATCTACACACACTTTGAATAATATAAAGGCAGTATTTAATAAAATGCATCTCACTTTCAAAATGTAATAGAAATAAGATTCAGAGGGATGTCTTCAACATCTAAAGCCAAGTGAACTCCCATGAAGGTCATTGTTTCACCCCAAGTGAGCAAACGTTTTCTAGGAAGGGCTAGATTTAAACCATTTTAGGCTTCGTGGTTCATATCGATTCATGTACAGCTATTCACCCCTGATGATGGCTATGGCTGTGCTGTAATTAAACTTAATTTGCACAAACAGGCGGCAGGGTAAATTTGGCTCAGGAACCCTAGTCTGCCCGCTCCTGCCTCACCCTGGCACGTTTAAATTTCTTTAGCCTGCAACCAAAGCAGTTTTGAGACATACACCCTTTATAATGCAAAAAATTAATAAAAATTTAAACCAGAAATCATAAAACCCATTATTTACACATTTGCCCTGGTTCCTGTCAACAATAAGTCAATTAAGGGCCAGAAAGTGGATATCTCTCAAATATTTTCCTTATCTATTAAGTGCTTCTAACCTTACTTCTAACTTGTTATCCCAAATCACCATTATCTCCTATTTTGAGATCTAAAATAGCTTTTCATATATTTTTCTGTGCCCAGGATTATTATTTCTAATTATATTTCATACAGACGGTCCTACAGTATTTTTGTAAGACACATATTGGCATTCAAGTTCATATACATGTAACCTATGAACACCTGAGTTGGCATATCTTTTGTCACACATAAAACACACACTATCTGATTTCTGTATTAAATCATTGTTCCTGTTGCTGGAATGCCAGTCTTAACCATAGCAATTTTCTTGTTCATATCTTTGTTCAATTGACAATATGTGTGTTGGATATAAAGTGGATATTCAATATATCAATACATTTCTGAAAAGAAGGATAAATGATTCCTCAGAGAAAATAAAGATAAAAGTAATGCATTTGCTTTCCTGAAAAGAGACTTCAAAAATATAGCTTCTGCATTTTTAAAACAAGGTCTGTAAATACATATTTACTATTTTATGGTAATGTCTTTCATTTCTATTGGGAACAAATGTACTAAAATATTATTGGAGTAAAAACAGAAGAAAAACATTTTAGACATATATATTTATTTCAAATACTTAATTTTCCAATGTCTTTCTATTTTTTATTTATTTTTTACTTCCAAAACTGACTTGTTATGACCAGTTCAAGTTCAGATTCACATTATCTTTCTAATCAAGTCCCTTGAGGTCTATTCTGTTATTTATGGAGCTTATTTTATATATCACATATTTTTATACTTCACACTGTATGTACATTTAAATTGCTACAGTTTCTTCCTGTGTGCACTTATTTCTTTGATGACCATGCACAACAAATGTTTCTAGAAGATAAGGGATATTTTTACACTTTTATTTGAAATCACTAATTTCAGCACAGAGCAATATACATAGAAGATATTCACTAAATTCCTACTAAGTTACAAAGGAAACAAAAAATGATGATTATAAAATTACATCTGCAAGGAACATCATGCACAGAAAATCAACTAACGACTGCACAACATTTTTGCTAGCATTATGATGAAGGATACAAGTGTATTTCAAAAGCATGAAACACAGCAGATGCTTGGTTTACACTTCACCTCACCCACTTGGTATCTTTGGAGAAATTATTTGATGATAAATCAATACCCCTTTCACTTTTCAATTGATCTTTAAACTAAGTTAATTATATGGATGATAGCCGGGACCGGTTTGGCTCAGTGGATAGAGCATCGGTCTGGGGACTGAAAGGTCCCAGGTTCGATTCCGGTCAAGGGCATGTACTCTGGTTGTGGTCAAATCCCCAGTAGGGGATGTGCAAGAGGCAGCTGATCGATGTTTCTCTCTCATCAGTGTTTCTAACTCTCTATCCCTCTCTCTTCCTCTCTGTAAAAAATCAATAAAATATATTTTAAAAAGGTTAAAATAACTACCATACAACAAACCAATTCTACTTCTAGGTATTTATTAAAAACAAACAAACACACAAAAACAATAATTTGAAAACATATTACCTCCTCTGTTCATCGCAGCATTATTTACAATAGCCAAGTTAAGGAAGCAACATAGGATCCATTGACAGATGCATGAATAAAGAAGATATGATATATATTGGACCATAATGAATATTACTCAGCATTACAAAAGAATGAAATATTGACCTTTATGACAACATGGATGAACCTAGAGCGTGTTATAAAAAATATACCTATCAGTCGTTTGCAGACACTGAACATTGGAAAATATAGGAAAAAAGATAAAAGCCTTGTGATTGACCCATCTTACTGCCTTTTCTGGTAATGGTATAATCTTTCTAAGGTTGAAATAATAGAAGTATATTCACAAAGACATGCAAATAGCTATAGCACATGCAGAGATATTAATTTTGCTATGCAAGAAAAATATCAAATTGAGTTAAATTATTGGTAAATTATATGAAATTAGAGAAAGCAAAGAGTAAATATTCATTGACCCCCTAAGAAACTTTTATTCATTCAACAACGTTTAGTTAGAGTGTTTTAATTTCTGAATAGTAAGCACTAAAGGCTAGATGTAGAATACTGAGGAAGATGGCTCATGTCATCAAGGGATTTGTGCATATATAACATTTATGTTGATTAGAACAGATTACTATAATAGACAAGAGGACAAGGAACAATTAACAAAATAAATAAAATTATATGAAATATTGTTAAGTAGTTGGTAATCAATATGTTTGCTGCTATTGACTAACACTCTAAAAATGAATAATAACAATTTTATTTAGCTCATAATTCCGTGGATCCACTGAACAGTTCTAATCTGAATTGGTTCAGTGATCTGAGAGCTCTTTCATTCTTCTGTGGTAGTCAGCTAACAGACTGGGCTAGTGGCTAGAAGATTCCAAATAACCTCACACCTGTATTAGACAGACAGTGAGTGCCATGAACCCAAGGAAGAAGCCAGACAAACAGTGCAAGCAGATGGAGTAGATGAAGCAAGGAATCGCTCAGGAGTGTATCATGAAATTCAAGACTGACATGAGAGTTTCTAAAAGCTACACAATGCCTTTGAGGCAGAGCCGAGCATCTGGCCAAGAAGAAGCAATTGAAGGAACTGCAGCCAATGCTGGTGAAGCTGTGAGAGGAGAAGCACAAGAAGGAGGTCAAGTGGACCTGTCCTTCACAGCAAATGGCAAGGAGGAAGGGCTATGCATGAGGAACAGGAAAGGGAAGAGATCACCTGGAAGAACAGGAAATTTGGAAGAATCCCAGATGTGGACACAAGCTTGCTCCTCCATTTCCCTCTAGTCTCTCCAATTCCATGTTCTCCAGGATTCCAGACGCCTGGCTCTCTGCTCCTATGACCTGACTGATCATCCTCTGTCCCTGATGCTGTCATGTGCAGCTTTTTTCTTTTACAATAAAGAAATGTACCTGTTAGACCCAGAGTGCTGTGCTTTATTTTAAAATTTTGAGATCAAATTTACATAACATAAAGTTTACCATTTGCAAATGTACAATTCACCGGTATTTAATACATTGACAACCATCGCCTCTATACCTCTACCTACTTCCAAATACTTCCAGCACCCCAAGGGAGACCTCATTCCCATTAGCAGTATCTCCCTTATCCCCTTGTACACCCAAGTTTACTTTCTGTATGTATGGATATTTGCCTATCCTGGAAGTTTTGCAAACTATAATCATACAATAATAATAACAAAAAGAAGCTAAATGAGAGGATCAGATATCCATTCCCCAACTAGTTTTAAATAGGTTTATTCACATATGCATTACTGAATTGGCATAGAACACAAAGTTATATGTCAGGGACTTTTACAATAAATATAAGATTGAAATATATTGCCCACTATTCTTTAATAGCATGTGAAAAACAATAACAAACTCTTACTTCAAGATCTGAAATATGAATCTGTGTTTCTATCCATCTCCTAATGACCACTAAGAGGCAATTTACCATCTATTTCTTGGCATCTTCAATTCCTTCAGCAGTTAAAAAAAAAAAAAAGATCCTACTTCCAAATATAGTCACATCTCAAGGTGCTAAGATTTAGGATTTGAATATATAGATTTTGAGGGAACAAAATTTGGCCAATAACAATAAAGATTTAAACAGGTATTCTTATATCAATGTTTATTATAACACCAGAGGCCCGATGCATGAAATTCGTGCAAGGGTAGGCCTTCGAAACCCCAGCTGCCAGGGCCCTTGCAGCCCCAGCTCTCTCATGGCTCTGCCTCTCCCCCGCCTGCGCACGCATTGGCCTGGTGCTGCCTGTATAGGTCACATCACACCCCTGGTTACCTGGTTCCACAGAGCCCCCTGATTGATTGCCCCACAGAGGGTGGTCTGGACCTCCCTCTTTGGGGCAATTTCTGAGCCCCCCCCCCACCAATCACTCCCCAGTCAGTGGCCTGGGCCTCCCTCTGCAGGGAAATTGTGGGGCCCCTAACCAATTACATCACACCTGCCTTGGCTGGCCTGTGCCAGTGTCTGTCATAGCATGGTTGTCCATGTCATCCAGATGGTCGTTCTGCTGTTCAGTTATTCAGTCTACTTGCATATTACACTTTTATTACTATAGATTATTCACAATACCCCAATAAGCAGAAGCAAGCCAAGTGTTCATCAAAATAATGGATTTAAAAAATGTGGATTAAAATACAAATGGTTTAGTATTATGTAAAATTTTGAAAAATGAAAATAGTGTAAATAGCCAGCAACAAAGGAATAATTATAGTACATGAAATCCACAGAATATTGCAGTAGTTTAGAATGCATAATGTATAGAAAGACTACTGATTATCTTATATTTATATTAGAGGCCCTGTGCACAAAGTTTGTGCATTGGGGTGGGGTCCCTCAGCCTGGAAGCACCCTCTCGCAATACAGGACTCCTCAGGGGATGCCCAGCTGCAGGTTTAGGCCTGATTCTGTGGGACTGGCAGTTGAGCATCCCTCTCCTAACCACCCTCCTGCCTGCCTGCCTGATTCCACCTAACCACCACCTGCCTGCATCATTTCCCCTAACCACTCGCCTGCCTGCCTCATTGCCTCTAACCCCTCCGTCTGCCTTCCTGATCACCACTAACCTTCTCTGCTTGCCTGCCTGATCACCCTTAACCACTCATCTGCCTGCCTGATCACCCCTAACTTCTCTCCTGCCTCCTTGATCACCCCTAACTGCCTCTGCCTCAGCTCCCCCAACCCCCCGCCTCCCATCTGCCACTGCAGCCACCTCTGCCTCTGCCCCTGCCACAAGGCTTTATTGGTAAGGTCATCCGGAAGGACATTCGGGATGATGTCTGGAAGGTCATATGACTGTCCATTCTAATTAATATATTACACTTTTATTATTATAGATGTTAAAAGAAATATGCATGTATGTCAGAATATGAAAATAGGAAAAACTGTATACAGAATTAAAGAAAAAATTGACTTTTTTATCTTCAAAACTCTTAAAATTTTCATATTGTTTGTTTTAGCTAATCAAATGTGCCAAAACTCATACAATTCTACTTTATATTGCTTTATATAGTATTACAATTCACATCCATAAGTTAACTTTGCTAGTCTGTGTAATGATTTTACTTTAATTAGGCCCATGAAAAACTCCCCAAGTACAAAAGGTAAAAATAAACAACACACACACACATACTCACACTCCTGTTATTTTGAACTAATTCTAAAGGTAAGGATTTTAATTCCTCAGGGAGAATTTCCTCTTTATGTGACATATAGCTCTACAGTATTATTGTCTCAAAATAAATAAGGATGAAAGAGGATAAAAAATACCAAGACTTACTTTATATTTTATTGCTAAGAATACTGCATTTCCAGTTTTACTGGATGAATAAATCCTAACAATTCATATGTAATGTTTCAGAAAGATTTACCTTGTAAAGACTAAATCAGACTGAAAAGATACAGTACATTGAACAAGCAGTGAATTGTTCAAATTATAAGTTCTGTGGAATAATATTGCTGAAATACCAGAGATCTGTTAAGTCAACCTTAAGAAACAGCAAATGGAGGAAGATAAAATAACAATATCAACTCCCACAAAGTAAAAGCAATATTTACAAATCATGAAAATAAATAATTCCTTATAATGAGATAATTTACCATAGTAATCAATATTAAAAGCAGCATGGCATGGAATCCCCCTCATCTTTATTCATATTATTATATCATTGTATTAAATTATAAGGTCTTTTATTAAAGGTCTAGTTTAACTTAGTATTTTAAAAAATATACCCAAACCAAAAGTTATTTATTTTAATATTACTGTCCAGATGTTTTAATCCCCTGTGTGTGTTTTTTTTCTACCAGTCCTTTAATTAGTGAATTATTGTGGGGCTTTTTTCAGTACCTTTCCAAGGTTATCAATTTTATATTTATTAGACAGATAGGTCAAATGAGGCCCAGAAAGGTTAAGTGGTATGTACACATTAAAGCTTTCTACCTACTGAGTTATGGATGAAGTTTAAAACTCAGTTCCTTGGTGTCCTTTGCTCTAATCAACTAACAGTAGAGAAGCATTATTGAGTAAGTTTTCATGAAGACATGAAGTAACAGTTTGGTTACATCATGATTTATAACAAACTAGAGGGCCAATGCATGAAAATTCGTTCAAGAGTAGGCCTTCCTTCCCCCAGCTCCCGGCACTGGCTTCCCTCCTCTGGCCATCCACAGGCACCCAGGACCCGGGCTGCTTCCCTCCAGCCCCAGCTTCCTCAGGATTGACATCCAAAATGACTTCTGGAAGATGTCCAATCTAATTAGCATATTACCATTTTATTATTATAGATATAGCCTATTTGACATCCTGAGATATCATTAATAGCATTTCTGTTTATAACTTGAATGCATATAAATATGACAAGGTTAATCTTCCTAAGTTTTATGAAATATTTAAATATTATTGCTTTTACTTGTTTATTGGTTTATTAGAGCTCTTGAAGCTCCTTCTTAATCTATTGTAAATTCTAAATATGGGATTCCTTCAGGTTCAATTTTGTATTTTCTCTTCCCTATTTATAGTCTCCATTTCTAATATTTTATCTAATCCCATGAATTTAAACAATATTCTTATTTGATAACTCCAAATTTATTTCTTCAACTTCTACTTTTAATACCAAGTTTGTATATTAAAGTGCTATTTTAAATTATTCATGGATATCTAATAATTATTTAAAAAATAACATAGACTAAGTGGAATTAGTCTATTTTGTACTTTGAGCCAGGCATTGTATTAATGGTTATTTCAACAAAAGTAAAACGCAGCCATGTTAACATTGAGATGACTATTGGATATTCAATAAACCAGTTTAAGGTAAAGATAAATCCAGATTAGATGAAGATTTAGAAGTGTAAAGAACACTATAATAACACAGGATTGTATAAGCATGACTAGATACCTACTGGAAGAAAAAAAAGAAATGGAGTTTCTTCTACTAACAGATAAGACCAATTTTAATTGACTTACACAGACATTTAAAGCACACAGAAAACAATAAAAATATATGTTTTGAAAAAAAATCCAGTTGGCATAAAAAGTAACCTCAAATATAACCTCAGAATATGGATAGAAATCAGTCTTCAAAAATCATCTTTTCCCTTTAGTATCTGCTTAACCCTAATAACCCTATGTATTCTTTTATTTAGAGTTACTAAAATGTATTGAAATACATGCCAGCCAGGAGTTTATTTTTCTTTATATTGAGGTTTTACAAAGTAGTACTCTATTGGATTCAATAATTCTTGTGGGCAGCTGTCCTGTACAATGTAGAAGCTTACCAGCATCCCTGGCCTTAATGACTCATAACATGCTAATAGCATACTCTCCCAATTAGTGATAATGATCAAAACTGGCTTCAGACATTTGCTAATGTCATCTGGGGGGAAATAAACCCCCCCTTGAGAGCCACTTGTCTATAATAAAACCCACCATATGAACTTTATTTTGAAACAACATAATAGTTCTGACATAACATAAGGATTGTGGCCATACATTTAGATAAGCAATTAATGATTTTTCCAATTTTATAAAGATACTGTCTGCAGGTCTGCTATGGTTTGAACGTTTGTATCCCCCTCAAATATTCTCTCTCTCTCTCTCTCTCTCTCTCTCTCTCTCTCTCTCTCTCTCTCTCTCTCTCTCTCTCTCTCTCTCTCTCTTTTACTTTGTTGAATTTAAATGTCTCAGCCCTGAACCTCAATGTGATAGTATGTGGAGATGGGTCTTTGGGAGGCAGTTAGCTTTGGATGGGATCATGAAGGCAGAGCCTCTATAATAGGATTAATCTCCTTAAAAGAAGCAGAAAAGATCAGAGCCCTCTCTTTTTCACCATGTGAGAACACAGCAAGAAGGCAGCCACCTGCAAACCAGGAACAGGGTTCTGACCAGGCATCGAATTCATCTGACACCTTGATCTTCAATTTCTGTCTCCAGAATTATGAGAAATAAATGTTCATTGTTTAAGCCACCCAATCTACAGTGTTTTGTTATAGAAGCCCAAAGTGACTAAGGTAAGATCTTATTACTTAGAATGTGGGAAAATATCATGGTTTGTGGACTATTTCAGAATGGCACCACATTTTATGGTGAATAATGTAGGTTATAGTATAGCAAAAAGTCAGTCTAGTTAATGATTTTGAACTATTGATTGAACAAACAGTAAAATTTCTACATATAAATCAAATATGCAAATTAATACTAATCATAAAGTTGCTCAATAATATTGACTATTTTTATTGTGTTGTGTTTTTACTGTAAAAGTATTAATACTTTATATCTTCAAATTGTATATATTCCTGACCTTTTAAGAAATTACAAATTAGGCTTCCCTCATTGGACAACTCATTTGGTTGGTGCTCCATCACTTTTTGTCAACCCCTTATATCCTAATAATGATAAGATAAAAAGAAATATATCGGCCCTAAAGAAAATAAATCATAAATCTGCTGAGTTATAGAAGAAAACTGTCTTTGTAGCAAGAAGATATATTTTCATGGATGGAAAGACTGAATAATGTAAGAATTATATTACAACAGTAGCTACTACTTATGTAATACATTTTATATGCTCTACATTATAAAGTTTACATACATTTTTCCAATAATATTTACAAAAATTATATGGAGTTGCTACTGTATGAAAGCAAAGTTTGAAAAATTAAACCTATAAAATCACTAAGTAGAACAACAAATTTGTGAAATTAAGCAATGTCTGAGTTTTTAGCTACTACTTTATTGTTATACTATTAGTTCTAACTCATATAATTTGGGAAAGGTGCAGCTTTTACTAAATTCTGTCATAATAAGTTTAATGCATCCATGATTTACTTTAATAAGTATATTATATATTAATTTTGATTTTCAACCCCAAAATTTTGTGTATTAATACAAAAATATAGTTGATTAAAAATTAAAAGAAGTAGCCCTAACTGGTTTGACTCAATGGATAGAGCATTTGCCTACAGACTAAAGGATCCCAGGTTTGATTTTGGTCAAGAGCATGTACCTTGGTTGTGGGCACATATCCAGTGGGGAGTGTACAGAATGTAGCTGATCAATTTTTTTTCTCTCATTGATGTTTCTAATTCTCTATTCTTCTCCTTTCCTCTCTGTAAAAACATCAATAAGATATATTTTAAAAAAGTAAAGAAGTATATAAATTCTGTCATAGGATATATTTTTCAGTAAATCAAGAAATGATCATAATTTTATAGTAAACCCATGTGTAGTGTCTAATATGTCAGCAACTGTGGACTGCTCTTTCCTGCTCATAGGATTGTTGGTTTAGAACCATATTTATTATACAAAAGTTTAATTTAAGTAATTAATTATCAATCTAATGCAAATAGGATAAAGACAAACTGAATTAAAGGTAAACTTCTGTTGGGTAGGCTGGGGGAAGGTCAATGAGAAAAAAGTAGATATATGTATTACTATATGAGTATATGTAATATTTTAAACAATAAAAAATATCAATCTAATGCAAATAGGATAAAAACAAATTAAATTAAAGGTAAAATTCTAATGGTGCATTTAAGATAGCATGAAACTGAAAACCTTATTTATATGGAAATTTTAAAATAAGACTTTTAGCTTTAGTTCCATTTATTTTATGATTTTCAACTGCCATATTTAGCCATAAAAATTTGAAATATATATTTCTTTCACTGATTAAAAAAAGCTGTATATATTTATTGCCATTACAATAGCTGGGCTCATACTAAAAGATTTTTTAAAAATAGAAAATGAAACAAAACTTGTGGAGAAAGTTTGAACACTTTTATTGTAACAAGTAAGAACCACATTATTGGCTTATGTTTGTCTTTTAATTTAATCTGATAGATACTCTTAGAAACAGAAGTGATTTCTAATAGAGAAAATTATGTGAAAAACTGTGAAGAAAAAATGAAAAGTAAAATAAAATCTTCAAGGTACATTATTTTTCATTTAGCTTGAAATTGCTTGACATACATATGAAGTCTTTTTTGGCATATAGCTCGGTGTGGTCCTGGGAAATATACCATAGGATATAACATTATTTATATAATTGCTGTTACAAATGGTTTAAATTAATATTTCTTTCATTAGTATTATAATGTATCTCTAATATAAAACTCATTTCATATAATTAAAGTAACAACACACTAATGCACATATTATAATACTTTAAAATTTACACACACCACTTCAAAATTTACACATAATAGACTTTTATAAGTGGGGGGTCTATCAATCAGAGTTTTAAAAGTTAATTTTTTTACAAAAATTATAATTCTAAATTTACAGTTATATTAGAGACCAAATGACAGTAGAATCAGAATTTGCCTTTCTGTATCACTTTTATTGCTTCCAATTAGTAGCAGCCCAGATGCCAGCAGAGTGGATGTGGATGGACAATTCAAAGTGACACTGGTACAATCTTCAGCTTATTAAATACAAGAAGAAAAAAGGAGCACTAATGCAGTCCCTGATATTTGAAATGTGTTTGCTTCTTATAATTCAATCTGATGACACTCTTCCTTGTATGATCAAAGCAAATTCTGTGTTTTTCAGTAAATTCATCTACCTCTCAACAGGCAATAATAAGGAAACTTCACTGACTAAAACAAGTAATGAACTCTCTTATTAGGTCAAAGCTTTCATTTATGGTCACTGAGCAATACTGTTATAAGAAATAAATTGTTAGACTTTCCTCTCCGTATTGCTGTTTCCAATCAAATGGAAACACTTTTCTTGGTAGAAATCATATAATGGTTTTTATCTGCTGTAACTCCTAAGAAAATTTATTTGACTGAATTTTTTATACATTACGAAGAAATAGCTTGAAACTTGGTATTAAATAAAAATCTCCCCAAACTGAAAGGAAGGAAAAGAGAGAAAAAGAGACAAGAAGATAAAGAGACAGACAGATAGGTTTACTAAAACACAAACATTAGAATTTTAAGAAGACAGATTTCCCTTCTTTTTCCCCCATATTTTTGGGTTAGATCATTAGCAAAAGTGAATAATATGTAATGGAATAAATAGCAATGATTATTAATTCATGATAAAGAGTAGTAAGCTGAATAATTTATTTAATTATATTTGTAATTATGAAAATGTATAAGTAGTTAAACTTTATGTTTTATGTGAATTAATAATTCCATAATTGACAATATTTTAGGTCTAGCTTCAATTCTATAAATATTTGAGTATTTTTCTCCTGTTTCTAAAGTGGCTTGCCCATGATAAAATTGATTGCGATAAATTCATTTTCTATATGTGGCTTCCCAAGATTTTTAAAGGAAATATTGAAAATATGTCTGATTTTGTAATTGAACTAAAGTACAAGAAATATCAAACTTCCTAGATCTTTGACACATCTCATGATAAGAAAACATAAAGCTCATTCTCTTAATGAAATTACTATGATTACTCTTATTTTTCATATATGGAGTACAGAGCAGAGGGTGATTAAATAATTTCACCATGGCTACACAGCAAGTATACTAATAAGATGGGTCAAATTTGCACATAAATCAATTTTATCCCAAGCTTTCTGCTCTTGGCGATAACACTAAGTTGTCTTATATTTTTCAAGTGAGACATTGAGACCTAGATAAATCAATATACTCCTCAAAGTACACAGGGTAAGTTAGTGACTTGAGATTATATATATATATATATATATATATATATATATATATATATATATGAACATGATCAACTAGTACTGGTTTCAGTATTGCACGTATTGTATTCCTCGTGCGTGCTATCTCCCATCCAACATTTCATTCTCAAAATTGTTTTTATATCCATCAAAATTATTAACAATAATTTTAATTAAGCACAGTATTTTTGAGGGATGGAAAAGTTGGCAGGAAAAAATAGACATCAAAATTACTTCATGCATTTAGCAACTACAGGAGTAGGATTTTCTGGAAATACCTGACAAGATGTCCAAGAGGACTTGGTTCAGTCATACTTATTATGTCAGTTGAAAGTCAAACTGTTACCAGAATATATTGTTTCTTTTAGCTATTTGACAAGATATGAGATTTGGTGCAGCTTATTGACATTCTAATGGCCAAATTAATGTACTTTTAGTTTTCTAAAGCAATTAGTCTTACCCCCCTTTCCCAATCCCCCCAAAAATAAATGTATTTATAAAATGTTCTCCTGTGAAATAAATGAAATATTTCATATAAGCATTTTATTTTTAGTAACCATTGCTTTTAGCCTAAATACTTTACTAAACACCACTGATAAATGCAATGCACTTTGTGATTATTCCGACTCTAAAACGATAAATGTCGTTATAAAAAATAAAAAAAGAAGTGATGGGGCAATATTTATAAAGTCTATCCCCTGATTTTATAGCCCACCCAAAATTTATTCCATAATCTGAGCCCAATTCTTCCTACTCCTTTCACTTTCACCTGCCTGTCAATTATCAGTTTTATATATATATATTCTATTCTTCCCTTGAAAAATGATGAAAAATTTCACAACAGTTAGTAATTGCAGGAGTTCCACAGGGATTAATATTCAATGTGCTAGCTGAAGCAAGAAAGTCTAGGTACAATTATTGAAGTCATTTCCCAGTACACCATAAGTATTCTCCAAGGATGAGGGACAAATAGATTTATTTATTACTCTCATCCCAAACTTCAATTTGATGAATAAATCAGTTTGAATCTATGTGAAGCTGTCTTCCACATTAGCTTCAGTTTCTGCCTACTCTATTGTCTAAAAATAGAGAAGAAATTATTTCCCCCTTCCCCTGAGTTGAATATTATGGCTTTCATGATGCAATACTTCCATTAGATGCATATTCATTAATTCTTTAAATACTAGTAGCTACATCAAATCAAAGACACAGTCCAGATATCCTAGTTTATTTGAATAATATAATAAAAATCAGGGATCCAACAGTAATTATATAGTTAATGTGGAAAGGATAAACTTGACAGATGCAGATTTTTAGGGTCACAGTCTGATGTCTTAGCTCAAGCTGTACAATCTCGTGATGGGCTGACAATAAAGAGTACACATATACCATGTGTGACATCTGTTTCATTCCATTGATAAACAAAACATTTCAAATATTGCTGGCTGTTTCTTGGGGATTCCAAGTCATATCACACATTTTAAAAATATTAAAGCCTGGTGAGTTTGGCTCAGTGGTTGAGTATCTACCCACAAACCAGGAGGTCAAGGTTCATTTCCCAGTGGGGGCACACATGCCTGGGTTACAGGCTCCATCCTCAGTGTGGGGCTGGTAGGTTGCAGCGGATCAATGATTCTCTGTCATTATTGATGTTTCTATCTCTCTCTTGCTCTCCCTTTCTCTCTCAAAAATCAATAAAAACATATTTAAGAAATATGTTGCCCTAGCTGGTTTGGCTCAGTGGATGGAGTATCATCAGCCTGAGGACTGGAGGGTCCTGGGTTCAATTTCCATCAATGGCGCCTGCCCAGGTTGCAGGCTCCATGCCCAGTGTGGGGTGTGCAGGAGGCAGTCAATCAATAGTTCTCTCTCATCATTGATGTTTCTGTCTCCATCTTTCTTCCTCTCTGAAATCAATATAAATATTTTAATAAAGAAATGTATTAAAATTATGATGTATTCTATGGAAATACCTACCATTAAGATAATGTGTTGGCAAATGAGGCAAAACCTATGCAGAACCAAATTAAACCAACAAAGAAAAATGAGACAAAGATATTTCAACTCAGGCTATAACTTATGACAAAATTGATTGTATAGAAACTAATTAAGTAATAGAAAAGAATTAGCATGCAGTTGAAACTGTATGTTGTTCCTGATTCAATTTATTTGATGTAATGGGGAAAATATAACCTAGTTTCACTCCCTTCTGCAAAACAATAGCTAAATATATCTGGAATATAAAAAATTTGAATATTTAGCAATAGAAAACTATATAGAATGAAACTGTTTTAAATTTGGTTTCAGCATTGGATCCTGGGATCCTGAAACTAACTTATTTGGCTCCTATTGTAACAAAGAATTCAGAATTCCAGAGCTCTGTACTCTTTTCCAAAAAGGATGAAAATAAATTTTCTATTTCCCCTCCATCAACTGTGTAAACTTTGAAATAGTCTCAGATCTCATTTTACCAAGTTCTTCCCCTTTTCCCTTTGCTTCCACACATTTATTTTATTATTTTCACCAATACTTGCGCTGAGATAATTTATTTTCCTAGTGTTTAGTTTTCTGAGGAGGCAGGTCTGTATCAGTATTAGTTGTTGATGTGATCTTTGTAAGAGTGCTAATATTCAAAATGCACAGGATCTTGTCCTGGCACTGGTCCATAGAAGTTCATTGATTGCCAGAACTACCATCTAGTACACCTGCTATCTTCCAGATCTTTGTAATATACAAAAAACAAAAAAAACAAAAACAAAACACACACACAAAAAAAAACAAACAGCAGCACAAAAGTTAGTAATGCTTCTTTTTAATTCTGGCAATTAAAAGAGAATAAAAAATAATAATTTCTGAGTTTAGGATAACTTAAACTGGTTTCGTTTTGTGGAAACATGGATGGACCTGGAGAGGATTATGCTAACTATTGAATAAAATGCCAGTCAGAGAAAGACAAGTACCATATGATTCCACTTATATGTGGAATCTAATGAACAAAACAAATTAACAAAGTGGAGACAGACTCATGTCAGAGGGAAGGGGGGTAGGGGAATGAGTGAGAAGGAGAAAGGGATTAAGCAAAGGAAAAAAATATTCCTGGACATAGACACAGTATGGTGATTGCTAGAGGAAAGGGACTGTGGGGAGAGTTAGAAGAGGATAAAGAGGGGATAAATTGTGATGGAAGTAGACTTGACTTAGGGTGGTGAACCTACAATACAATGTACACAAGATGTATTATAGAATTGTACACCTGAAAACAATATACTTTTATTAACGAACTAGAGGCCCAGTGCATGAATTCATGCACCGGTGGGCTTCAGCCAGCTGGCCAGACCCAATGGGAGCCGATTGGGCTGGGCAGACTGAGGGGAGGCAGTTGGCCAGCTGGCCCCACCTCTGGTCAAACTTCCGGTGGAGGGGGCAATTTGTATGTTATCTTTTTATTGTATAGGATGTCACCCCATTAAATTCAATATAAAAATAGAATAAAAATAATGGTTTTCTTTGGCTTCAAGAAGAGTAAAAGTTACTCTTGATTTTTTTTTCATATATTTCTAATTATGGTTATCTAACATACTGTAATATACAATGCAAGCTTTTTCTAAATATTGTATGGCCAAATTTAGTTAGGGTTGTTAAAAATATCTCTCAATTTGCAATTTGAAAAAGTGAAAATTTAAATGAATTTGTCAGTTTACTTTTTATTGAAGTATCAGAAAAGGGTGATACTCATAAGTGCATAATTTCAAAGAATTTTATATGCATATGCATGAAGGTAGCCTCCAGCTAAATCATCATAAAGCACATTGCAGTAAAAGGGTTAATATTCATGTTTCTTTGTACACATTATACCTTACAAAACTGTATAATTATTTTTTCTCCCTTCCAGGCCCACCCTGTTTCTCACTACCAGGAAATAATCATATACTAGTGTTTCAATGATTTTTAGAGATCTCAATGAGTCTCATTTTAAATCTCATGATTAAACATATTCCACATTCCATTTTTTTTAAAAAAGATATGTAGTGAAATACTTATAGATCCCCCTTACACTTGAGAGGCAATAAACAGTGATAGAAATAAATTTTCAACAAATTTGACAAGATAAACTAGCTTAGTTTCCTTATGGACAAACCAGAGGCCCAGTGCATGAAATTTGTACACTTGGGCAGTGAAGGGTTCCCTCAGCCCAGCCTGGGCCCTCTCACAGTCAGACATCCTTAATGCTGCTATGGAGGCAGGAGAGGCTCCCGCCATCGCTGCTGTGCTCACCAGCTATGAGCCCTGCTTCTGGGCTTCTGGATGAGCAGCACTCCCTCTGTGGGATAGCACTGACCACCAGGGCAGCTCCTGTGTTGAGCTTCTGCCCCCTGGTGTTCACTGTGCATCATAGAGACCAGTCATTCTGCCATTCAGTCAATTTGCACATTAGCTTTTTATTATATAGGATATGGAACATTAGACCCTCTCTCTTCAGTCACTTACTGCTCTAACATGCTATGGTTTTATGCACTTAGAGCAAAACAAACAAACAAAAAAAACAAGGTACTTACTGGTTTTCTTCATGATTACATTGAAATTTCACTTTGTATTATCACAGTGGTCAGCAAACTCATTAGTCAACAGAGCGAAATATCAACAGTACAATGATTGAAATTTCTTTTGAGAGCCAACATTTTTAAACTTAAACTTCTTCTAACACTACTTCTTCAAAATAGACTCGCCCAGGCCATGGTATTTTGTAGAAGAGCCACCCTCAGGAGTTTAAAGAGCTACATGTGGCTCAAGAGCCGCAGTTTGCCGACCACGGGATTAGCAGAAACAATTCTGGTGGCTTCAAATCTCCTCAGCGTGGAGAAAGCAGGCATTCCTCCCAAAACACTGTTCTACAAATATCCAATAGTAACAATCGTAGATGTCCCTTTTACTAAAGTTCCATCAACATCTTTCAGAATCAGTTAACAGAAGAAACACAATTTCAGCAGTGGTTGCAACTCCCTGGAAATGATTGGGTTGAATCAATTAGGTCCTTAGTGATTTCAGCTCAGACAGGGAAACTGAGGAGTTGCTGGCAAAGACAAGATATTACAGCCAGCCAGGAAGTGAGATTGTCTTACAGCTTCCAACAGTGAAATACTTTAGACTATTTGAGGGGGAACTGAAGCTTTAGGAATTTCTAAAATGTTAACCCTTGGACACAGACAGTGGGGTGGTGAGGGCCGGGGAGAGAGGGTGCGGTGGAGTGACTGGTAGAGGTTAGGTGGGGAAGGAGGACCTAATGATTTATTAATAATAAATAAATAAATAAATAAATAAATAAATAAATAAATAAATAAATAAAATGTTTGAACAGGCAACTTCTGCTCTGTTGATGGCCCCAAAACCATGAAGAGCAACAGCAAAGGGTATCAGCAAGGGGCTGTTCTGATGCAATAAGGTCAGCCAGGGCCAAGCACCTTTTTAAGATGTTTTAATTTTTCCATTCATTATTGTAAATAACAGAGTTAAGCTTTCTAAGTAACAGCATTTTGAGAATTGGAAAAACTCTCATAATGAAATAGTTTTAGTTCATCTTATCAGATAACAGGTAGGCTATCAAGATATTGTAAGGCTTCTGTAGGACTCTTTAAGCCAAGAAATTTAGATATTATGTTTTGTGGTGTTACCTAGCAAAGGCTTAAGTATTTCCATAGTGTCATACATATGGCTTTTATTAATAAGGTTAGAAAATGTCTCAGTAATCCCACTAGAGCATAATTAATTCATCTTAATTATTTTCTATATACTAAACAAAGTCTCCAGTGATGTTAATTAAAATAATAATAATAATAAAGTAACCTAGATCCCATTCAAAGAAAAAAAAATGGTGCTTGTTCAACTAAAACCCAAAAGTCTTCCTCTAATCTTTAGCGACTTTGTCAATGCCTCCTTTCATGCTGTATTTCCTCTATTGTAGATCTGAAAGATTAGAAAATAACAAATAAGAATGAAATAAATTTATTATTTGCTAAAGACTGGATATCACAAGTGAGTCTACAGTAGGAAATTCCAGGGAGGTTTAAGTAATTATTAAGATATGTATTTAAAAATGTGATTAGGGGAAACTGACCATGAAAATGAGTTTTCAAAAAGTAAACATAAAATAATAATAAAAATATTTATTTTAACTTTGTTTTGATTTTTTTCTTTAACTTATAGTCGAGAAACCAATATTCTTAAACTGGATAATCTGAAAATCAACGATATCTACACTGAAAGTTCTCTTCTCTAAACATGTCATTTATTCTCTCCAAAGGATATCTGAGGGGACATTTTCTTTCTTACTATGAAAGGCAGTATAATGTGGTAGAAAGTACATTAGGCTTATGTCCTTTATCTTGTGCAACGTCGATTGTCTCTGGTTCTCTAATTCTTCATCAAAATACATAACCCTGCACTTAGGTAATATTAAATTCTTGTAAAGAGTTGGTATGATAAAATTAAAATGCAAAGTGGTCAATAAATTGATTTTTTTTTTTTTTTTGCTTTTTCTGTATTCTCAAAAATAGTAAAAGCATCTCTTGATGCAGTAAAAGCAGTGACTTTTTACAAAGGGTAAAATGTTTATTAAAATGATGAATAAGTTTAACAACTGTAGGAAACTAGAAAAAGAAGAAAAAATAGACCTAAAATAAGCAGAATAAAATAAATAATAAGAATTTGAGCAGAAATCAATGAAATTAAAAATAAGAAATCAACAGAGGAAAAAAAAATTGAAACCAAACACTGGTTTTCTGAAAAGATCAATAAAATCTATATGTGCCTTGGCAAGCTAACTTAAAAAATATGGGAGAAGGAGGAAGAGAGAGGGTAGTAAAAGTACAGCTATAACAACAGAACAGTAGATAAATTATACTACATCAAAGTTTGAAAAAGTATGTGTTTCAAAGAACATCATTAAGAAGGTAGAAGACAACCCAAAGAATAGAAGAAAACATACTTCATAACAAATTTAAATCAAGAAATTATTTTTATAAATGACTTACAACTCAATAGTAAAGAGATAAATAACCCAATTTAAAAATGGACAAAGTATTTGAATAAGCATTTCTCCAAAGAAGACATGCAAAAAAACAAAAATAGAGTTACCATATGACCCAGCAATTCAATTCTATGTTTATACCCAAGATAAATAAAAACAAATATTAATATAAATCTTATAAGTGAATGTTCATGGTAGCATCATTTATAATGGCCAACAGGTGGAAATGATCCATGAATCAACAAATGAATAAACAAAATTTGGTATGCCCATACAATTAATTGTTATTCAGCCTCTAAAATATATAAAATAGTTCCATGGCAGATGTAGTTCAATGGTTAGAATGTCACCCCTACACCAAAGAGTCACAGTTCGATTTCAGATCAAGGGCACTGGGTTGCATATTCCATCCCAGCCTCAGGATTGGACACCTGAGGGAGGCAACCAATCAATATGTCTCTCTCATCTCTCTATCTCTCTCTTTCTCTTTCTCTTTCTCTTTCTCTTTCTCTTTCTCTTTCTCTTTCTTCTCTCTATCCTCCCCACACCTCCCTTCATTCCATTCTCTCTAAAAACTCAATGGAAAAAATATCCTCTGGTGATGATTAACAACAAAAACTATATATATATATATATATATATATATATATATATATATATATATATATATATATATAGTGATACATGCTAATATATAAATTAATCCTAAACATATTATGCCAAATTAAAGAAGTCAGCACAAAAGATGTCCTATAATTCCTTTCATACAAAATATACAAAAGAAGAAAATATAGAGAGATATAAGATAGATTAGCGGTTGTTTAGAGGTAGGAGGAGAAATAGTACGATAGGAGGGTGGTTGCTAAAGGGCACAGTGTTTCTGTTTGAGGTGGCAAAAATGGTTTAAAATTGACTGTGGTGGTGGTTACACATATCTGATTATTCAGAAGAACACTGAATTGTAGATTTTAAAGAAATGTACTGTTAATTATGTGAATTATATCCCAATCAACCTCTTTTTAAAAGAAACAAAAAGCAGCTTTTGCTGGTGAGGCTCAGTCTGTTGAGAACCAGTCCATGTACTGAAAGGTCACTACTGGTTAAATTCCTGGTCAGGGCACATACTCAGATTGCAGGTCTGACTCGTACTAGAGGAAGTCTATCAATGTTTCTCTTTCTCATTGATGTTTCTCTCTCTCCCTCTTCCTTCCTTTCTCTCTAAAAAAATCAATAAAAACATTAAAAAATAAAGAAACAAAAATAAATTACATTGAGGTGCTATGACACAAAACAAAATAAAGTAAAAAATATATATATAACAAAAGAAGAAAATAAATTCCTCTAAACTCTATATAAAATAGAACTTAATGATTGTTGGCACAGTGCATACTATGCAATTCAAAATATTCAAAGATCCATTCAAACCTTAATTTGCTATCCCATTCATTACCAAGGTGTTTTTCTTATCTGCATGGTTAAATGACCTTGTATCCACTCACAGTACAACCTATAGGATGGGGGAAAGATGCTTAGACAAAGAGCTTGAAATTTAAGAAGATGATCTGGAAAATTGCACAGATTACTTCTGCTTGTAAGCCATTGGACTAAACTGTGATGTTTGAAGCTAAGCTGTAAGGAAGATTCAGATCTGAATACTCATACGTCTAACAAAAACACTGAGGCTCTGTTGTCAAAAGGGGAGAGGGAAAGGGAAGAGGGGAGAAGGCAAAGAGAGGGAAAATGAGAGGTAAGTAAATGACACTAAGAGATGATTTGTTGTCTCTATCATATAGTACTTCTATGTCTTAAATCTTCAGTTTTTTTTTATTATTATTATAATTCTAAATCATAACCTCCCAATCATGACCTAGAAGGCTTTATTCTTTCTGACCCCCTCATCTCTGACCTCATCTCCTATCACTCTTTGCTAATTACATCAATCTAAACTTTCTATTTACTTCTAATATTATATCAAGCTTATTTTTAACTTAGGGCTTGTATATTTGTTATTTGCTATTCTTTACATTACTTAAGAATGTCTATCCAAAACCGGTTTGGCTCAGTGGATAGAGCGTCGGCCTATGGACTGAAGGGTTCCAGGTTTGATTCTGGTTAAGGGCATGGACTCTTTCATCAATGTTTCTAACTATCTATCCCTCTATCTTCTTCTCTGTAAAAAAAATTAATAAAATATATTTTTTAAAATGTCTCATATTCTCCCATAGTTAGGTCTTTTTCATCACTCATTTTTCAGCTACTCATTTTTTCTGGCCACCAAAACTAAAGTATTCCAATTACTATTGTTTTCATTACTTTGTTATTTTCCTCCAATAGTAATAGCTACTACCTGTAGTTACTACCTGTAGTTAGTGCATTCATGAGAGTCATAGTTATTTCCATACTTGATAATTAAAATGAGTGATTCCAATATACACTTGTTTGTTTATTTTATTTACAATCAATATTTTACCACACAATATAATCTCACATAAGAATAGAGATTTTGTATTTTTCACTAATCTTGATTTGATACAAATAGTACATAATGATTTGTAGAATGAGTGACTAAAAATAAAAATGCAGGTGATGGTAAGCATGACCAGCATGGCTTAGTGACTGAGTGTTGAACTATTAATATGATTCCTGGTCAGGGCATATGCCAGAATAGCTGGCTTCATCCCCAGTGGGGGGCATGCAGGAGGCAGCCAATCAAAGATCTCTCTCATCATGATGTTTCTATTTCTCTCTCCCTTTTCCTTCCTCTCTGAAATCAAGAAAAAAAATATATTTTTAAATGCATGTGATGGTAAAAAAAAAAAAAAAAAAAATGAAGGAACAACAAAATCAAAAAAACACAGAGAAGAAATATTTTATTAAGGTTCAGATTGTGGCAGGAGAGGAGGTGGTTTTGTAAAAGGAATGTCCAAAGATCTAAAGTATGATTTTAAATGTAACCAGCTAAAGGAAAGGCAAATGAAATCATTGAGAAGGCTTGAAGATTAAAATAATAATAATTTATTCAAGGACCTTAAAGAAGTAAACTGGGGCAATGTTATATAATGCCAGAATGGAATAATAAAAAATCAAGACTGGAGGAGAAAGTTAGGGCCAGATTTTAATAAAATTATTTATTTAGAGTGGTTGCAATAATGTAGAATAAACTCACCGTCACCATATGTCATTTTCCTTAGTTTTACTCTGGTACAGAACTTAACAGATCATGTTAACCTACAAGTAAAAAGCCACCATGAAAGGCAAACTGTTTATTTGAGATAAAAAAGAATTGCAATTCTGGGAATCACTAACCCAGGCAGACACCCAAACAATGTTCTGAACATGGTGTGGAAGTAAGGGGTTTTTATGAGAAAGGAAAGATAAATAGTTACATGAATAGATGGGAGGAATTCATATGGATGCTAAGAAGCTGAGGAAAATGTCTCTACTGGTACTAACAAGCTAAGTTCCTCTTTAGTCATACATGGCTGGTTACTGAATCTAAAGAGCATCCACGATCATCCGTCCTACAGTCAAGAACCCTGCTTTCCTAGTAGCTTTAAAAATAATTGCCTGTAAGACAATGTGGCTGAGACTCAGTCTGAGGGTGTTTTTCCCCAGTTCAAACATTCCAAAGATGCAAGAAACAAGACATGCAAATCCTCTGGGGTAGAGCTCAGACTCTATTTTGACCTGGCTCTATCTCTCTGTAACATTTTTCTCCATATTTTCTTTTTTTTTTTAATATAAAGAAATATCTCATAGAAACATAAAAATCACCCTGCTCCAATTTCAGACTTTCAGATGACATTGCTTTGCTTTCCAGTGTCTTAGAACTTTATTATCTTATTTTCATCCCCAGCAGTCTTTTTTAGGTGCTCACAGCATAGACTGCTAGGACATCCCGTACCAAACATCACAAAGGAGAAGGCTTTAGCATTTTATGTCCCAGCACAGGCATTGATGGCCAACGTATAAAATGACCAGTGTAATAGGTTTCATAAAATGCCTGAGAATATTACACATAAAGGAAACAGAATACCTGCAATCTTAAAATTTCCATGGCAGACATTTAAATTTCTTTTTTTCAACATAGCCTTACTCTTTAATACCTGTGTTTCTTTAACAATGCATAGCGCTGTCCCAAAGGCAAGGCAGAAGAGTGTCCTAAAGAGTCCTACAGAGAATCACTCCCAATAGCCCAGTAATGGGGGAGGTTTTTTTCAGTTCTTCAGAGCAAAAGGCTTGGGTCTCAGCAGGAGGAGTTCCTCTTTTATCCTTCTGATGGGAGAGCACCATGGACTGCCTGTGCCCTGATCTTCCGAAGGAGATGAAAGCGCTTCATCTCTATTCTGCATCCACGTGTTAACTCACCTTTCTGCTGGTATGGGTTCCTACATTAGAGAGCACATTTTCAGACACTTCAGGATGGGATGGAAGCTCCAGTATAAAGCTGTACACCAACCTCCCTGTTAAAACCTGTTATTTACCTTCTTAAGTTTATGGTTTATAAATATATAGAATGAGGCTTAAACTTATTTACTTCAAATTAAAGTTCCTTTTTTTTTTTTAATTTGTTGTCAATAACCCTCAGTCTCTTCTGAGAGAATCACATGGTGGCATCCATGGAAAGTCAGGATCAGATGGGCTTCTCTGCTGCTACGCCCATAGCCTCCTTGTCGCCTGCCATATTGACCTGAAGACATTGCTGTTCTTGGCTGAGACAGTCCTGAGGAACTGCTCAAAGCACAATTTGGGGCAGGAAAAAAGGAAATTTCTCCTGTCTTCAGTCCTGGTGTCAGGCCCTTCTCTTTCCTCTCTCCCAGCCCAGCAATGATGCTACAGTAACTAATAATGAGTTTTACTTAAAGTTCAGGATAATGAAGCCACATGGGTATAACCTAAAGCTACCTTATGGGCACCAAACACTTAGGATCTTCTGTCAAGCTTGATCCTTTCCTAGGGTTGTGGTATCTCAGCCCCAGTCACACAGAGGCTTCCATGTCCCCTACTTCCTGGGGCAGGCCATACTGCTTCCAAATTCAAGTTAGGAAAATAGTTTTCCCACCTTCCCTTTAAAGACTTTATTTTCCTGGCCCATTCTTGGTGAATTTTTAGAAGAATTAAGAATAAAAGGGCGTTTTCCCTTCCAGAAAATATGTTCTTCCACACCCAGGATTATTCTCTGGACTCAGGAATCCAGCTTAATCTAATTTATTATTAATTGTTTATCAAAGTCTGAATAATTCAGGTTTAAATGGTACTACATTCAGGAAGAGCAGCCCAATTCAACTATATATGCATCAAGCACTGACCAATTATTTTTTTATTCATGGTTATTTATTAAAAACTCCAAAAATATTTTGGGGTTCATAATCACTTGATTACATTTCCATATAATAGATTTTGTTAGATTATAATATTTTCCCTTAATAATAATTAGCATAACCAATGAAGTCCTCATTAAATCAAATATGTTGAATATAAACTAATTTGGTTAATCCTTATACTTTAATGGTTTGTATACCTCCACTAAGGTTTTGAAGACAATTTCCACTGAAAAACTTACCTTTCAGTCAAGCCTATTTTATATATATTTCATATTTTTATGATGGGATGTTTGAATAAATATTAGGACAAATAATTTGCTCTTTCACCAAATTCTTTAAACATAGAAGAAGGATTCTCTCACTTTAGGGGACCTTCTGATTAGATAAGAGCCCATAGTAGAATACACCATCAATGTCCTGGGGCTTTCTCTTTGTTCTCAGTCCCCTTGAAAAAAGTCAGCTAAAATTATACTTCACAAAGCATTTTAGATATCTACAACAATGTTTTTCAGATTAAAAATTCAGACTAAAGCATCACATAGATAATATCTTTAATCTATTTCCTTTAAAACTTTCAAATAAAAATTAAGGATACAATATTAGTATTCTTACTTAAAAGGGTGGTAAAGTGTAAAGAAGTAATTGTCTTTTTTGGAAATAAGTTCATATCAGCAAATATTAAAAAGTTTTACAAAGTCCCAATATTAAACAATAGCCTATCAATAAGTCCTAAACATAAGTAAAAAATGTACAACTTTATAAAACTTTTCAGGATTCTCATACATAATCTAGAGCACTGGCTCTGATAGGCTCATAAAGATCAAATACTGTCTCATTCTTTTAATAGTTGGAGCCCTCTAGTGCAAACAGTGCCATTATTGCATGTGCATACCGGGGTGCTCAGATATATTTACCATAAATTGTCATTGAAAACCAGACAATTTTTATGAGTAGCAGGAGCACTGTTCAAATTACTGGAAGGCAAACCAAGAACACCCTAGGCAGACCCTCTACCACTGACCTTTACACTCTTGTACTCTTCCCTGAAAACAAGTTGGCCATTATCTATTTTTAACTGTCTTATACCACCTAACATTTTAGCATAATGTTCTCTAAATGCCTCACATTTTCACAAGTTATTACTCTGCTATGTCACTCTAATATTCAATAAAATCCCATATGACACACATACTATCCATGCAAAGGTTAATTATTCTTCCCTCAGTCGTTCAACATACAATTATTGCTGGCTCTTCCTTAAAGCTTGGGACTAACTGCCTCTTGCTGGCAAAGAAGAAAGTCAAGGTTCCCTTAGGCTTCTCTGCACAAAATATCTACAGTTCAGCATGCTTCATCTTTAAAATAGTAATTTGAATGTATTAAAAATAATTATTAAGATTTTTCAATGATTATAAACAAAAGTATTAGCAATCTTTAAATTAATACTATATATATAGCAAATATGTAATAAGTGCTTGAGTTAAATATTACATTATGTGCTGTAAACATTTTTAAAGCCGTAAGTCAAAAAGGAACTTTTATCCTAAAAGGAAAAATGAATGTACATTATCTATAATAAAAGCATAATATGCTAATTAGAATGAATAGCCAAATGACCTTCCAGATGTCATTCCAGAAGTCCTTCTGAATGAAGCTGCCATGGCAGGGGCCGAGGCAGTGGCAGTTAGGGGCGATCAGCCAGGCAGTCATAGTGGTTAGGGGTGATCATGCAGGCAGGCAAACAGTTAGGGGCCAGCGGTCCTGGATTGTGAGAGGGTGCAGGTTGGACTATGTGGATTTTGTGAACTGAGCCTCTAGTATACTGTAATAGTAGTAGAATGGGATGCATTACTTGAGTGAATATATCCTATAGGATATAAATAATTATTTCTCCTGAGTGATATAAAAAGTCATGAAATCCCATTTTAATGGAATCAGGCATTTGCCTCCTGTCCATTCTTCCTTCTAGTAATAACACTTTGATTCTCTGTTGAGGAATTATCTCTAAGCAACATTACCTTATATGGTCCCAGGAGAATTAATTCTCCACTTTCCCTTACCATTTTCTGACTACAGGAATAAACCCCAGACTAAACCCAACCTAATCACACATTCCTTGTTCTCAGATGACTATCTGTCTAAAGTCAAAACAATGACACCCACCACCCAAAATTAAAATCTTCTCCTGTCACCATATATTAGGATACCCTTTCCCCTCCACCACTTCCTTGTGGTAACTACCACACTATTGTTTGTGTTCACAAGTTTCACGTTTTATATCCCACATATAAGTGAAATGAGTGTATTTTCAGGTCCTGTGCCCACTTTTTGAGTGGTTTGTTTGTTTGTTTGTTTTTTGTTGGCTTTTTCCATCCAAGTTGTTGCAAATGGCACTATTTCATCCTTTCTTATGGCTGAGTAATAGCCCATAATATAAGTACCACATCTTTTTATCCAGTCCACTATTGCAGGATAATTTGGTTGTTTTAATGTCTTGGCCACTGCAAATAATGCTGCAATGAACACAAGGGTGCATATATCTTTGTCAATACATGATTTCAAATTAATCTGGTATACCCAGGAGAGGGATTGCTGGGTCATTTGGTAGCTCTCTTCTTAATTTTCTGAGAATTCACCAGACTGCCCTCCATAGAGGTTGAACCAGTCTATATTTAATCAGTGAATGAGGGTTCAGTATTTTCTATAACCTCTCCAACACTTGTTATTGCTTGTCTTGTTGATAATGGCCATTTTAACAAGTGTGAGGTAGTATTTCATTGTAGCATTTCCCTAATTGCTAGCGAGGCTGAACATCTTTTCATACATCTATTGACTATTTGCACGCCTTCTTGGAAAAGGTGTATTTTGAGGTCCTCTGCCCAACTTTTGTTTCGGTGGTTTAGTGTTAAGTTTATGAGTTCTTTATATATTTTGGAAATTAAACCTTTGTCAGAGTTACTGTTTGCAAATATTATGTGTCATCTGGTTGGCTGCCTCTTTGTTTTGTTGGTTTCTTTTTGTTGTGCAGTAGCTTTTTAGTTTGATATGGTCCCATTCATTTATTTTTCCCCATACTTCCCTTGCCTTTGATGTCAAGTTCATAAAATGTTCTCTACAACCAAGGTCCATAAATTAAAGCACTTAAATAAAGAAGAAAGAGATCGGAACAAAGAAGTTTAATATGCTAATATTGTTTCAATATCCGAAGGCAGATATTACTTTAAAAGCTGCTATATTTTTCAGTTGCATGATATAATAAACATTTTCTTTTCATTAATTGATCTCATTCTTCACTTTTTAATATTTTAAAAATCAACATTTTGTTTTACAATCAAGATTGCAGACCAGGCTAATCTTATATCAGAAAGCAGGTATGAGAAAATTGAGTGATATTTCCAGTGAGAGGGGAAAAGTAAACAAAGGAAATGATCCAAGGATTTATGTTTAATTCGGGGCTTAGCCAGAGAGAGCATAGGGAAGGAGGTTATCATAATGGAAAATATGCTGTACAGAGAAGTCAGTGGCAAGGTCATGCACATTCTTCAATGTCAGAACCAGAAGTTAGAATTTTATTCTGCAGGCACAAATGTGTCAGAGACTATTTTAGATAGAGTAGGAGAATGACATGATCAGCTGTGAAACTTTGGAAGATTATGCTGACGACTATTGGATGGTTTTCAAAGAGGAAACTAGAGAAAAAATTGCAGATTCATGTGGTTGATACAGAGGAATAAGAACCCTTGTGCAAGAGCTGTACCCAGAGAAGATAAAATAGAATGGGGAGATAAAGTCTTCTGCTTAATTCAAGACTTTCCCAATGAAATGGCCCTGCCAATCTTTTTTTCTTAATTGATTAAGGTATTACATGTGTGTCCTTATTCCTTCTTTGTTCCCCATCACCCCACTCATGCTCTCACCCCCCTGTTGTCTGTGTCCATTGGTTAGGCTTATATGCATGCATACAAGTCCTTTGTTTGATGTTTCCCCCTTATCCCCACCTCTCCTGCCTTCCCTCTGAGGTTTGACGGTCTGATCCATGCTTCTCTGTCTCTGAATCTGTTTTTTGTTCATCAGTTTATGTTGTTCATTATATTCCACAAATGAGTGAGAACATGTGATATATTTATAAAACATCCTCAAGATAATGATAGGATCAATGTGAGTGAAAACTAATACGTAAAAGTATAAAATAGAGGTTACTTAGAGTTCCTGTATTCAGTTACTAATAAACAGAAACAAAAGGCACTGGAGACTTTTCACATTAAATTGAGATAATAATATTTTTTAAAAAGTCAGTTTGGTCACACATTAAAAAGTAATGTGTGTGTGAGTGTGTGTGTGTGTAAGGCTGTATGCAACCTAAATTTTATGAGTGATGGTACCATTGTTAACTTTCAAAATCCATGTAATGTATTTGAAAATGTCATTTGAAATGCCATTTCCCTGTCAGAAATCTCTGCGAACCTCTGCCATAAAAAAAAATTAAAAACAAAAGATGCTTGAGAAAAGTATATTACAATTCATTTTGTTTTATTGATATTATAATTATTTGAATGTGATGAGTAATCACATTTAGAAAGTCATAATAGTACAAAAATCTAGGTCAAATTTAGAATTTAAACCAGAACTCTGGTAATGGAATTATAAATGTGGGGGTGGATATGATCATAATAGAGTAGAAAAGTCAACATTTCAAATGCTTTAATTATATTAAAGAAATTAGCTTGACATTCAATTTCTTGTGATGAAAGAGATAGTTATTCAGTTAGGTGTAATAACTACAAATATATATATATATATATGCTGTATATTACTTGGAATAACAAAGATTTAGCTCCTTAAAGGATGAAAGGTCAGAGCCCCTTGACCAGGAGTTTGACCAGCAGACTGGCCCACCAACCACTCATGTCCCCTCGCCCTGAACAGGCTGGCCAGACCCCCATCCATGCATGAATTTGTGCATGCCCTATTAATATGTATTTAGAGACTATAATAATCTGGCCACTCGGTGTATATAATTGAGTCCAATATTGCATAGAAAATATAAAAAATAAATAGCAAAATGTTGGAACATTTGAAGAAGGCCACCAGTTAACTCAAAACAATTAATATATAGTATATAGATCACTACAATAAATAATTGTAGAATACAACAATTTCTAATGTAACATGAGTTGTCAGCAAGTTAAATTATAAGCTGCATCATAAAACAAGCCTCAGTAAATTTAAAAGAACTGAAAACACACTGAGTATGTCCCCTCATGTTAATGGAAGTGACTATTTTTAGATGTTAAGATTCTACAATATACAATTGTTTAAAAAACAATCTAAATTCACCTTCAAATGACCTATACTATTTCATGTACTGTACAGTGCAGGTACCTTCTAACAGAGCATTCATAATTCCTGTTCACAGTGACATTTCTATCATTCATAGAACTTATACGCATTCATTTGCAATAATTACCCACTGCATTGGAACTGTTGTTACTCTAAGCAAAACAGCTATCCTATAGTATCTGAGAGTTCATGACCTTTCCATGGTAACATAGTTTAAAAAGTTGTAAAAACAAGACACATCTTATGCAGGGAATTGAGTGTGTTGCTGCTCAACATTGTTTTCCCAAAAACTCTTTTCAGTGTCACGTATTGCAGTGGTTGGAAAGACAAATACAAAATTCCACAGACATCTTTGCAGAAAGAATTATGAGTACTTAAGGGTGCACCATATTTCAGTAGGATTTAGACTGCAGAATGAGGCAGAAGCCATACTCTGCCAATGGATCAGGGAAGTCCAACATGAAGACATCTGAGTTCTCACCATCAATTTCATGATAGTAATAGCTTGCTAATCATGAATGTTTCCTGATTATACTATTAGAAATATTTCCTGCTTATAGCACCTGTTCATAGATCTGAAACTAGCAGTTGTAGCAACAAGGTTTCAATGCCACAATTTGTCATATATAATCAATTTCAGAGAGGAAGGGATATAGAGAGAAAGATAGAAATATCAATGATGAGAGAGAACCATAGATCAACTGCCTCCTACACATCCTCCATAAGGGATGGAGCTAGCAACCCAGGCATGTGCCCTGACCAGGAATCAAACTGTAACCTCCTGGTTCATAGGTTGATACTCAACCACTGAGTCATGCCAGAAGACAACAAATTGTCTTCTGATTGTAGAAAAGGCAGTGATGCTCTGCTTGTCCAGTTCTGCAGTGTCAGAGTCAATCCTGATAACGATTTCTATAGTTTATTTTTTTTAAGAGTTCTTTGTCATTCTTCTGGCCATTTATATTTCTTTCTCTTTTAACTAGCACATTATTTAACGTAGAGCCTATACTGCCTTATAACACAAAACAAACAAAACACCCTAAGATGTAGCATTTGCTACTAAAATGATCACATATGTTGCTCTTGTTGATGGGTTAGGCCCTTATTTCAAAACAACACCAAGTGACTGATATTTCAGTGATGCTCCATTTTTGATGCATCAAAAAATATCTTTGTCATTATCACAAGTAAGCAGAAGGAAGAGATGGCCATAGCAAACTTAGAAGAGCAAACTAAATGAAATGAAAAAAAATTTATAACATATATATGTATCATATCCATATATTTATATATAATTCCATATACAATGACATATTTCACTGGAGGAATGGTTACCATACATTTTTATAAAGATATGACAAAAATAAATGTCATATGTGAGATGCCATATATAAATGGCTAAATCATTTAACCTTTTTTTCAGCTGTCTTAATATCCATTATGTCACCAAAAATAATTGACCATAATTATATTATAATATCAAGTTGGTAACCATTTATTTTCCTGGTTATTAATAAAAATATTTTTAGCAAGCTTGGAAAGAGAAAAAATTAAATATAATCAGTTTGTACAGATAAAAATGGAGAAGGGTAAAATAAATACTTTAGGCCATTATTCTCTCTACAGTAACCAAAATTTTACTTAGAATTTAAATACATAGGTTGATATAGTATAACAAAATTATATATTCTTTTGGTTTGAATTTATAAAAATGTCAATGTACTAACTAAAGTAGTTATTACATAACATGTTTTATATATTATACTTATCTGTAAAAACATCTTTAAAATCCATGTCTAATAAATCCTTGATTAGGTGACTGCTACATTTCATTATTTACATAAAAATAGATGTTTAAAAAGCACAGAAAGAAAAACTATTCAGCAAACAACTGCACCTCATTGTGCTTGTTAATAGCAAACATAATTTTAAATGAAACCTAAAACTAACCTGATAAGAGCTTAAAGGTGAACATAACATATTATCACAAGGCCCAATGGAATAAAATATCTCAGAAAAAAAAATATTCCTTCCTGGAGAGGCCTACATGGGAAATCATGTTCTCAAGGAGAGCCATGTTCAGTTGGAGTAATAGGCAAAAGGTTGAGTATAGATAGAATGTTTTGTTTAAAAATGGCCTGGTTAAAAGACAGCATGGCAGTGTGCTTTCTTAAGTTGAAGGGAAGTATGGAGTGACTAAACCAATTAACAAATTACAGAGTTTTATGGGGATGAAATAAACAGCATGGCAGTGTGCTTTCTTAAGTTTAAGGGAAGTATGAAGTGACTAAACCAATTAACAAATTACAGAGTTTTATGGGGATGAAATACAGGAAACGAAGAATGACCTGGGAGTCCTGGGTCTTTTATGCCATAAATATAAGTGAAGAGCTTAATGAGATAAATCCAAATAGTCACAGAACAGATCAACTTTGCTATATCTTATTTAGAAAGTTAATACATCATTATTTTATTCAACAAGCACAAATTAACCATCAGCCCGGTGTCAGATATTATGTGAATCTCCAAGGAATGTGTGAGCAGTACATAAAATGCACATGATTCTCACTCATCTGCCAAAAATACATCTCAGGGTAATACATTTCACACACTTATATCTGCTATGTAAATAACTACTTTGTGTGCTGTGTATTTTTCTATTTTTAGACATTTTGTTCACGATAATTGTCTGTCTTTACTTTTCAAAGAAAAGTAGTGGGTCCTTTTTTCTCTCCTTACAAAGACTCGCTCCTGCTTTTCCCCACTGAGATTTCAAATTATTTTAGTTCTCCTTTACAAACCATTCCCCAGTTGCACTCTGCTTTAAAAAAAAATCCTCTCAGTATACTTGGAAAACAGGGAGAGAAGCTATCATGACTAATTGATAGGTAAGAAGAATGAGGACAGATGGAGTAAATTGAATTATTATTACAAAGATTATATTGAACTGTCATGATCAGGAAAACTTCACATTATTCTAAATGCCAACCCATCAGTTTAAAAAAAATGATTGAAAAGTGTTTTCTGATTTATTTCCAATATAGAACATTCTGTTCTCCATTTTGGACACAGAGACAAACAGGGCTTACTCCCACAGACAACCACAGTAGTGATAACATCCTATATTGGAGAGAACCCAAACACAGAGAGACTTTTTATAATTCCAAAACTGAAATACCAATGCCAATAATTAACTAATCAATAAATGCAATAGACATATGTTTTCTATTCTTTTCTTATTTGACCTGACTCCCAATGTGAAACACTTAACCTTTCCTCTCTAAAACCATTTATTTTGGACTTTCACGACACCATTCTCCCTTGTTTTTTCCATCGTTTTGGCCAGAATTTTACTTTCAATGATTTCTCCTAAAAATTAATGTTTTTAGAATTTGTCTTTCTCTTTTCATTTCTAGATATTCACATTCTCCCCCTTCAGTCTGTCATGTTAATAACTCCAGAACCAATATGAATGATTTGGTCACTATCTTGAATTTTCTTTTTTAAAATATATTTTATTGATTTTTTACAGTGAGGAAGAGAGAGGGATAGAGAGTTAGAAACATTGATGAGAGAGGAACATCGATCAGCTGCCTCCTGCACACCCCCAACCGGGGATATGCCAGCAACCAAGGTACATGCCCTTGACCGGAATCGAACCTGGGACCTTTCAGTCCACAGGCCCACGCTCTATCCATTGAACCAAACTGGTTTTGGCTATATTTTGAATTTTAAACATGCCTACTCCAGTAGAGTTAGATCAGGATTTACAAATGGACTCATACTATTTCCCCTTCTGAACATGTATGTTCTCTTATGTTTGTTATGTCTATAGTGGTGTCATTATCCATTCAGTCTTCAGACCAGAAACCTGGAATCTTCATTTCTATTGTTCCCCCTTTCCAGCTACTCTTTCTCCACCTGGATATTTGCTTTTCTTAAAGAGCACTTCCTTCTTCCAATTTCCAATGTCTGACACCTAGCAATGCTTAAAAATGCCTGCTAAATTGAATAGTATATTATGTAGCATTACTCCATGCTACCTTAACTTTTCAGTAGTTTACAAAGCAGTTTCCAGTTTCAAAAATAGTTTTTCACTTGTAAAAAATGTATTTTAGACTATCTTTTTATATTATGTTAAAGCTTTACCATTATAATAAATGAAGCTTCCAGTTATAATATAATTCTGAAATATATTCACAGATGGAAAATTGCTTAACTAAAAGGATGATCTATTTTGGCCAATTCACCAAACTGCTACACATATCTTTTATAGGATAACCAGATGATTGGAAGACATTTTAAAATACAGAAAGGATAGAATTTAATTACAAAAATATTTATGTTGTACCATAGCAATAAAATAATGATAATAATAATAATAAATTACATTACTATAGCCCATTTCCATGTTCTTAACATAAGAGTTGTTTTAAAATATGGGTAAAGATTCAAAAAATATTTCAAACTTAGCAATATTATCAAAATTTAGAGTTGTATAGTCACTTATTTGTTTTATGCTAAATACCTATTCTTTCTCTTCTGTGAATGATTAATAAAAATGAGAGATACTTTAATCATCATTAACCTATGTATATTTTACACGTTCATCTAAATATTTAACCATTTGTCCCTATCCAGAGAGCTAATTCAATAAAATTTGATCCTATTTTGCCCTGGCTGGTGTTGCTAAATGGTTGGAACATCGACCAGCACACTGAAGAATCACAGGTTTGATTCCTGATGGAAGACATGTACCTGGGTTGTGGAGTCAAGCTGTCAAAGTGTCTCTTACAATGATGCATCTCTCTCTCTCTTCACCATCACTAATTTCTTGAGACGTATCTAGGGCCTACTTGATTACCTGCAGTTATGTAACAAAATGGTTAAGAGATAGGACTTTGAAGCAAGGCTGCCTACATTGCATACCAAGCTCCAAACGTTTTTAGCTGTGTGACATTGGTCAAGTTATTTAGCCTCCCTAATTCTCAGATGTTTAACCCATAATTTGGAAAGAACTGCATTACATATTTTATGGAGTTATTGTAAAATAAGACAACAAGACAACTATTTTATAAAAATGCAACTTCAAGTTGCAATCAGACACAAAATAAGTGCTCAATAAATGTTTGTTTTTGTATATTAAATGCCAGTTTTGGTATAAAGGACCTTAAATTATTCATTTTTACTGGGTTGGAAGTTTTTCCACAGAAACAAAGGCATCTAAAGTGCTAAAAACAAAAACCACAAAATTAGATTACTTGGAAATTAATGTCCACACATTATTTTGACCAGGCACAAACCAAATCATCATTCAATGCTGCCAAAGTAAGCCCAGGCTCTGCATAATTTGGATTCCAGTCTGGTAGATAGATATGTAATTGCATCCTGGAAGTCAGCTGCTATTTATCCAACTTAAAATATCAAATTTTAAGTAGAACTTAAAATATCAAATCAGTTTCAAAAGTAATGCTCTAGTTTACGGAACAATAAACATTTGTGATAGGAGAAATAGTATTTGGGTATCTTAAAGTGACAGAGGGACAGATATTCCATAAAAATTAGATAATGTTACTAGCAAAGATAAATTGATGGTGGCTACAAAATGATTGCTCCTGAGATGCAGAAGTGGGACTGGATCAAACAGAAGAAATCAAATTAAAGATGGTACAAGTGCTGTTCCAGAAATCAGTCTAAATCTTCATTCATAAGGTTTCCATGTACAAAGATATGTAACATGCATACTTTAGAATAATTAATAATTGATTTAAAATATTATTTTTATATTTACATTAAAATTGTTTGTTTTGTGGATGACTCACATCTGATATAAATGTTCTTCACTTTAAATAAGTAAAACTGATTAAGGTCTCTAAGGTAGCCTGGCCATTGTGGATCAATGGTTGAGCATCAACCCATGAACCAAGAGGTCATGATTCCATTCCAGTTAGGGCCCTTGCCCAGGTTGGGGGCTCGATCCCCAGTAGGGGGCGTGCAGAAGACTGGTAATAGATAATTCACATTGTTGATATTTCCATCTCTCTCTCTCTCCCTTCTACTCTGAAATAAATAAATATATATATATATATATATATATATATATATATATATATATATTAAAGATTTCTAGCATAGGGTCTAGATTATGTAATTATTTTATATATAGTAAGTCTATGCATCCTTGCGATGGAATGGTTGGTAGAATATACTATCAGAAATTCTCTTGATTTGAATTATATGGGAAAATAGAAAAGAAGAACTATATCAACCACTATACTAACTTACATAACCGTTTTATTTTTATTTTTTTATATTTTACTGATTTTCCACAGAGGAAGGAAGAGGGATAGAGAGCTAGAAACGTCAATGAGAGAGAAACATAAACCAGCTGCCTCCTGCACACCCCCTACCAGGGATGTGCCTGCAACCAATGTACATGCCCTTGACCGGAATCGAACCTGGGACCTTTCAGTCAGCAGGCTGATGCTCTATCCACTGAGCCAAACCGGTTTTGGCAACATAACCATTTTAATTATTTTTAAAATGAAAATTAAACTTATTATTGGAAATGTGTTCACATTATTTGGGAATGATAGTTGTAAGGCAAAAATGAAATAGAATCCCTAAGTTGTTAGCACAAATTATACAAAATAGAAACAGTAGTGTCAATTGCTCTATTTATGGAAAAATCATAAATATAAGATCTTGAGTAATATGAATCAATCAGTCATTGATAGAACCTCATTCAAATAATTTGTATATAGATCGATCAGATCATAATTAATAGCTACAAGTACAAATCTAGGTTAGTCTAGGTTTGGAGGAATCTATTTATATTAGTTATTGATTGTGGATGTGAATTAGTTGAAAGTACCTAGCCTTGAAAGAATCAGAGCTGAGTTTGACTATTATCCCTTCCATCTTCACCCTTAAATTAGCTGTTTTTCTTTCTAAGTCACAATTTTTAATGAAATAGTGATATTTGTAATAGTAAATTTTGTTGAGAACTTACTTCTTGGCAGTATGATAAACAGTGAGAGAATTTGGGAAATTACCATATATGGCCCATTAAGCTTCCTTAATAAACAGCTGACAAATTAAGAGCTTAGGTGACAAGAAATAGGGGCTAACATCAGACAATAAAGTATTCAATGGAATCTGAATTTTGTTTTAATATCCTGGAGGCCCAAAGAAAAAATACTGAATTCTTAGAATTAATAAGATAAAAGCAATAATATGAAGGAAGGAAACACCATTAAAATATATTTTGCTCATATATTTTTATTAATTTTAATTATTTATAATACTTCATACTATTTCAATTAATGTCCTATAGTATAGTATGTAAAATTAATGACAGAATATAAGACTTCGAAGTAACATAGGCTATTAAGTTTATAAGAGAATTGAGATAGTTTACTTTTTTTTTAGAGAGAGAGAGATAATATTCAGCATGGAGATTACTGAAATTAAAATAATTGAGTTTTAGGATATTTTAATTAAAATATTGCATGCCTTTAATTAAGAATTTACTTATAAAGTCTTGTAAGAAATTTTATTTTCCAAAAAAACTTAGAAATAATATATGGGAGTTAATTTAGTGTAGATTAGTGATTTTCAACCAGTGTGCTGTAGAAATTTTTAAAACATGCAATTCCCGACTATGAAGTCTGGGGCACTGACCTCTTTTCCCTTAAATAGTCAAAAAACAAAATGACAACAGCCAACACAACAGTCTGGTGTGAATGAAGCAAAATTACACCTATCTTTTTGTCAAATCGACAGAATTTTAGTAGTTAGTTTATGTGTTATGTGTGCCAAGAGATTAAAAAGGTTGAATATTACTGGTATAGACAAAAAGGTGAGGCATCAGAAAATAGTATATCAAGAACTTCAGTGAAACTATATAGTCAAATAGAGCTGATAATAAGATTTATTGTCTTTGTATTGTTAATTTTTTTTAAGTAAAAACTAAAATTTTACACACATTTACCTAATACCAATGGTATCTTCCTGGATAGTAATTCATACAATGCCAAATGTAAACCTTTCTTTTTCCTCCTTGGTCTACTTTCAATTATATTAGAAATAGCATCATTATGTAGTTTATGAAATATTTATGAGAATGAAATGTAGAAAATCACCTAGTGAAAAAGTGACTTAGACAGTTTTGGGGTGATATAGATTAAATAAAGAGGGTAGAAATGAAAGAGAGGGCATGAACAGAGGGCAGGTGATTGAGGATAATGGTTAAGAAAAAGTCACAAAAACAATGTATCACACTATTCAATATGCTCAGAGAAATAAAATATAGAGATAATATCAACTAGAAAAGAGTATTAGGTGGTCTGCTCTGTATAAATCTTTGCAGTGGCAAGGTGAGCTAAAATGAAATAAAATGTTATAATTACCTTCTGGCTCATTCTCATGGATCTTCTAGAGACATAATTAACTTTTCCATAGGTATAAGAAAAGCTATGCTCTGGAGGGGAGTTACATTTAATACAGTGGTAGAGAAATGGTACCGTGGAGTCAGAGGAATGGGGTTTATTAAGAGAGTTAATTTCACAAATTCACAATAAACTGAAGGTCCCCAATGGCTTAATGCAACCGAATGAGAGTTAGAGAAATAGTGCAAGGAAAGTTAGGCAAGAGCAAATGCAGAGTTTATTACAGGAGGCTGGACTTCCATTTGAAGTTCTAGCCAAAGAAGGCAGGACTGATGTGGCACAAATCTGAAAAAGACTGCTATGAATAGAGAAAAAAAAATCAGATCAAGTTAAAGACGCCCCTTGAAAATAAGTCATTGGCCTGTGAGTATTTTGCAGCCTTTCCTCAGAAGCAGACGTAGCCTCCAGAGGTAGAGGAAATATGAATGATCACCTTGTTAAAAGGAGCTAAGAACAGTGAATGAAAAAACAAATACATAACGGCTTTCTGGTCCAGAACAAAAAATGAATCATCCCCAGGAGGAAGCCTGGGTGGAAAGAGCTATAATAGACAGTGAGAGCTATAGGTACGCAACCAATACATCTACCTGCAACACATGCAATCTGGGAAGGTTAATTAATATCGCTGAAGTTCAGCTTCTTGTTTTGAAAATGTGTGTAAAAAGTCATGGTGTTCCTAAGACAATGGCATGAGCAAATAAGGACAAAACAGGAGCTTCTGCTCCAATAAGTACCGATCCCTACACTTCCTGCAGTAACATTCCTGCATGACCTTCCATATATACCTTCTTCCTGACAATACACCTCCTTACTTTGTCAGCATGGTCAACGCATACTCTGCATCCTTAAAATGAAGATCAGGTGTCGCCTCTTTGTGAAAACGTTCCACATTTCCTCTTTGTAACTCTCATAAAAAATCTTGCTCTGAATAAAAAGATACTACTTGTGACATTCTATTGCAATTATTTGCTTACAAATATGTCTTACATGATATAATGAAATTTTAAGATGCTATACATGCTCGTATTTTCCTAACAAATTATCATGGAAATTGTATGTGCCTAAAATATTTTAAGTAAATTGAGTGAGCCACATATTTAACAAGTCTCTATTTAATTTTTACTAATAGCACATGGATAACATAATAAAAACCAATAGAGTAACTAAGTAGAGGTGTGAGACCTGATCAGATAAGTATGTTATGAAAAAAGCCAACCTGAAACCATTGTTATTTATTCTAATAGTTGCTTTTAAATCATAGAATGGCCAAAAATACTGGCTGAATTGTCAAGGAAATGATACAAATAAAAAACCATTTGTTTTGTGAATAAGGTTGAAAATTCAATATTACTCAGATGAGCTTGATGGCACACGTTTTAAACTGTCCATTGCATGACAAGAAAATGCAAATGTTTTTCTACAAAATGAAGTATATATTATTGTAAAAAGTTTGGAAAATATATAATTCACCTTGTTGTTACTAATTTACAATGAATAAAGCAATTAATCTGGAAAACAGTGAAGATGACAATTGAATGAAATAATGAGGATGCAATAATTGATCCAGGAACATGATTTATATTTAGAGATTTTTCCAGTTTCATCAAAAGAATCGCTTTATGAAGAATTATGGTTTATTCATTCAATGGTGTGCCAAAACCCTGATGCACTGAGATACTTAATTGTCTTGGTCCACTTACAAACAGCATGTGCAATTGAGAGACTGACAGAGACCTTTATTTATTGCATATTATTGTAGCACAATGTGTGTAGATGTTGTGTGAGTACAAGTTATATTTAAGATTTGGGTGAATTTTTATATGCCCCCTGAGGATCTATCTTTGCCCTAATTGTAATGAAAAAGGAACAGTTTCAAATATCTATATTTTAAGCCCACAATGTTCAACTCGGTGGTAAATTAAAGAAAATTGATGAACAAATAACTCTGAAATCAGTTTAAGGAACAAAGCTTTCTCATCAAGAAAGAAGAAATGTGGTGATCCTTTGCTCCGTGAAAGCAGTCCTATTATTAGAATGTGGTATAAACAGATGGAAGAACATGCCAGGTTCATGGATTGGTAGAATCAATATAATTAAAATGCCCATACTACTCAAAGCAATCTATATATTCAATGCACTCCCATTAAAATACCAACAGCATATTTTAAAGACCTAGAATGAACTCTCCAAAACTCTCCTATGGAGGGTCTTTTTTATTTATCTAGAATAAAAAAAAAATATCCCTCAATAACTGCAGCAATCCTGAGAAAGAAGAATGAAGTAGGAGAAATCTCAATATCAGACACCAAACTGTATTACAAAGCCACTGTTCTCAAAACAGCCTGGTATCGCCGAAATTGGTTTGGCTCAGTGGATAGAATGTGGATCTGCTGACTGAGGGGTCCCAGGCTTGATCTGGTCAAGGGCATGTACATTGGTTGCAGGCACATCCCCGGTAGGGGGTTTGCAGGAGGTAGCTGGTCAATGTTTCCCTCTCATTGATGTTTCTAGCTCTCTATCCCTCTCCATTCCTCTCTATAAGAAATCAGTAAAATATATATTTTTAAAAACAGCATGGTACTGGCACAAGAACAGACATATAGATCAATGGAATAGAATAGAGAACCCAGAAATTGACCCAAGTCATTATGCTCAATTAATATTTGACAAAGGAGGCAAGAGCATACAATGGAGTCAAGAGTCTCTTCAATAAATAGTTTTGGGAAAATTGGACAGATACATGCAAAAAAAAAAAAAATTAAACTAGACTACCCACTTACACCATACACAAAAATAAACTCAATATGGTTAAAGGACCTAAATGTAAGATGAGAAACTATAAACGTTTTTGGAGGAATTCACAGGCAGCAAAATCTCAGACATATGCCGAAGCAATATCTTCACTGATGGAAACTAATGGGAACTAATATTAGGGCAATGGGAACTAATATTAATTAAATAAATGGGACTACATCAAAATAAAAAGCTTTATCACAGCAAAAGAAACTATCAACAAAACAATAAGAAAGCTCACTGCATGGGAGAACATATTTGCCAATGTTATTACCGGTAAGGGTTTAATCTCCAACATTTACAGGGAACTCATAAACTTAACAAAAGGAAGATAAACAAACCAATCAAAAAAATAGACAATGGACCTAAATAGATACTTTTCGAAAGAGGACATAAGGAAGGCCAAGAGACATATAAAAACATGCTCAAAAACACTAATCATCCAAGAGATGAAAATCAACATGTCAATGAGGTATACCATCTCACACTTGTCAGAATGGCTATCATCAACAAATCAACAAATGACAAGTGCTGATGAAGATGTGGAGAAAAAGGAACCCTTGTGCACTGCTGGTGGGAATGCAGACTGGTACGGCCACTGTGGAGAACAGTATGGAGTTTCCTCAAAAAATGAAGGATCAAACTCCCATTTGACCCAGTGATCCCACTTCTAGGAATATATCCTAAGAAAATTAGAAATGCCAATCAGAAAGGATACATGCACCCCTATTTTCACAGCAGCACAATTTACAATAGCTAGGATTTGGAAACAGCCTAAGTGCCCATCAGCAGATGAGTGGATTAGAAAACTCTGATACATCTACACAATGGGATACTATGAGCTGTAAAAATGAAGGAACTCCTACTGTCTCAACAGCATGGATGGACCTGGAGAGCATTATGCTAAACAAAATAAGTCAGTCAGAGAAAGATAAATATCATGTGATCTCACTCATTTATGGACTATAATGAACAGAAACTGATTAACAGAAACAGAGACAGAAATAGAGAAGCATCAATCAGACCTTCAAACCGCAGAGGGAAGTTGGGGGGCGGAGGGGAAGTAAGGGACAGAGATTAACCAAAGGACTTATATATGCATGTACATAAGCATAACCAATGGACACAGATACCAGGGGGGTGAGGGCACAAATGGGGGTTGAGGGCAATGAGGGGGACACATATGTAATACCTTAATCAATAATTTTTTAAAAAAATATTTTTTTGAAAATGTGTGTGAGGAACAATAATTCTAGATTTCTCCACAATTTCCACTTTCAAATTAACCATACTAAATAAAATGAGCCAACATGGATTTGTAGGTCAGGGAAAAGAATTAACCATCATCATGATAATCATTTGTACTTTTTTCCTGAAAAAAAAAAAAATGATTATCATTGATTTCACTGAGTTAAACCTCCTTTTGAGGAAAACTTTTTCCAGTTAATAGAGCCTCAATTATGGTTCTCTTAACTGAAAAAGTACAATTTAGTCCTTTGGGAAAATTCTCAAAAATCTTGTATAGTAATATTACTGTTTATTTATTTTAACTTATAGAAAATATGATTTTATAAATATCACATGAAAATTTGACACATATGGGACTATGATAATTTGTTGATTGCATTTGCAATAGAAAACAATACAGTGTTGCTGCTCAGCAATTATTCTATGTGTTTCTTCATGTAACAACCTGTATTGTAGTTAGGGTGGGATCGGATTTCTGTTTGGGAGGAACAGGCAGAGTATAAGTTGTGTGTGTCACCATCTGGCAGACATAGTTAACATGACTTTTCCAGATTCTTCTCATTGAGTGCTTCTACCAGGTAAGGGTCACATGCTTGGATCTTACAAAATGGAGGGTGCCCTGGCAATGTAAATCACCGAATGGACAAGACGTCCCACTAAATCACATTTGACTGTTTTCTCATTGATAAGTGATACTTTAGATTTTAAGTCAAGCTTTTTGATGCTGTTGTTGCAATAGCTTAGTTTATAGCATTACAAATATACCTATAATAGGAATAGGCAAGTAAGAAAGGAATAATAAAAGGTGAGGCCATGTACCTAGTAATTACTTGGAGCTTCAAGAAAGCTTATGTGCTGATTATAAATACTTCACTTTTTCCTCTTTTCTTGAGTGGTTGGTAGAGTTAGGAGGAGACACGTGGCTCTCTGTGTGATCTTAGAGAGACTAATAATAATGCAAGAGAACTGAGATAATTGATGAAAAGTAGTTCTAGGATATTTTGTAAGGATGAAAAATGAGGGACATTAAATGGTTTGGATTTTTTAAAGCGACATCTATCTGTGCACAAATTAAAAGAAATGTTAGCTGAAAATTCATACACAATGTAGTATAATGACTGAAATTTCAAATGTGGCTTCAAAGAGACCCCAAGGCCTAATTGTGAGTTGTGTGAGTTGGCCTGTTCTATCTAGGTGTGTCCCCACCTAGGGACTGAGAAGGAAAAAAATAAAAAGGAAGAGATATGTGCTACAAAAAATATTATGAAGATAAAAATTAAAAAAAACAAAACTAACAAATTGCCTAGCAGCTTTTACAGAAATAAGGAAGTAGCTGATGTATGCATTATTTTTTTTAAATTTAAGTTTCATTTTATTCTCCTGCATTCTGGAATACTCATCAGTAATTAAAATATAAGAATATAAGAGGCAAAATAAATAATGAGATCTATTCATATTTGAGGAGTAATGAAATAGTTGTAACAGAAAGATATTTATAAAATCTATTTAACTTATATTAAGCATATAGTAACAAACATTCTGAAGCATTGTCTATCAGGGCCACAAAATAATAAATAGAACAGCATGTTTTTGTGGTAGATTGAGAATACATTGAGAGAAATGTTATCATTGCCTAGGTAGTCTGTAACCTGACCTTTGTGTTTAAAAAGATAAATGCTACCCCTCTGAAATTTTACATAGTTGTTTATGGAATCCTACTCACGTTTTTACATAATATTCAATATACGTGTGTTTTTTTTTCAAATTAATTTGTTTTGGGGCATTTTGAATTAATACATTATAATTCCAAAGAGTATTAAAGTTAAGTATCTATATAATAAAAACCCAGTGGTCTTAATGCCCTAACAACCAAAGACTGGAGAGTCACTCAAGGGTGAGCAGGGTGTACATGGTTGGGTGGGGCCAGGCGATTGTGCATGCTGGGGTTCTAGACTTACATAAGCAACACTAAACAACACTGAAATTGGGAAAATCTGAAGTTGTAATAATATTTACTTATCAAAAATAATAAAGTAAAGAAAACTATTTTCCTAAACATTTCTAAATATGAGGGAAATATAATGAACTGTGAATGTATTCATACATAGCTCTTCAGCATATTAAATCAGTATAATTTACTGGATCCATCTGATTGTTTGAGCTTCTTAATATAACTTACTGCCTGGGAAGTAGATGAATTTATCATTTTTAAGTAATTGCTGTAGTTGCTCCACTTATGTAAGCATGCATGAAATCATTCTAAGGTTATAGTTCAATAAATATATATTCAACTCTTCTTTACTACTAAAAAAAGAAATATTAAAAAGCACACTTAAGTCATATCTGCATATGACAACTGGTGAATTAAAATGTTCATTCATTCAAGTTTTTGGTTGACATGTATTTAATGGTATTAAAACAATAGTAAAATCTAAAATTTAGAGTAAGTGGGAGACATGTTTAAGTCAGATGATGGACTAGCATACTACCTATTGATGCCCTACAATATCTTTTAAAAGAGAGAATATGCTTCTTTGGCATAATGATTATTTTGAATTCAAGCTACCTAAGAAATAGCTAGTTCAAGAAGTACACTGAAAGTAGAAAATAAATAAATCTCCCATATGTGAAAATACCCTCCCTTCACTAGGAGGGGAGAAGGCACCCTTATCACCAGAGATAGGGAATCCAGGGCCAAGAAGTCTGCCTAACAAATATATATTTTTAAAATATATTTTTATTGATTTCAAAGAAAGAGGGAGAGAGGGAAACATCAATGATGAGACAAGATCATTGATTGGCTGCCTCCTGCACACCCCATACTGGGGATCGAGCCCACAACCCAGGCATGTGCCCTGACTGAGAATTGAACTGTGACCTCCTGGTTCATAGGTCAACGCTCAACCAGTGGGCACACTGACTGAGCTAAACACACCTTAATACTGTTTCTACTAATTTGCTATCCCAGGTACAAACCTCTTTGTTTTGTCCATTCTTTCCAAATTCATTGTTTCCTTATCTAATAGATATAAAAGTTGCCTGCTTTAGTCACTTCTTTGAGTTTCATATTTTTTATGGATTCCCATACATGTGAAATTAAATTTATGTTTCTCCTGTTAATCTGTTTTATGTCAATTTAAGTTTTAGATGAGACCTAGAATGGCAGAAAAAATAAGTCCGGGTCCCTATATTTAAACATCTAAAAAACTGACATTAAAACTATCAGGTCAGAATGGAAGGAGGTACTAAGTCAGAAACCTCTAGGAGGCAGAATTACACTAGAATTTAGATTCCCCATGGGAACTGATGGTATTCATCTAAGTGCTTGAGTCACAGACTATTTTGTAAACTTCAGGCATCCCCATAGTATTCTGGAATCATTTATGTAAGCCAGTGCAGTATATAAATAAAATTTTACAGCTGTATTTGGAATAGTCCCACTGTCTCTAAGACGCTTGTGAATGTTCAGCTGCTCTCAATGAGAGGTAGATACGGTAATAGAGTGCTACCAGCTCTTGCAAGAGTTTCTGGAGGTATTTATAAAGAACTTAAGGTCCCTGTGGTGTTATCTTCTTAATGCCCTTCATTTTAAATTAAGAAAAGTTAAAATAAAAGCTAATACACAGAAGACCAGACCATTTGTACAAAACTCCTTGTTCCACATCTGGGCAAGCTGATCAGAAACCTCAAATACCCCTCTTAGTGCCAGCATACCATGCAAACCTCACCTCCTGAACACAGCTGAAGAAAGGATTTTGTGTTACATAATGAATTAATAAATATAGACAATGATCATCAATAGAAATATTAGAAAAGTATGAAACACCTTCTATGAAGCACTTTTGCCAACATTTAAAATTCAATTCTCATTTCTCTGGATTTTAATATCAATTTTGGAAATATTCAAGAAGAGAAAAGTGTGTTAAGCCAGAAGAGAGGAAGCAAATCCAAATCAAAGGAAAATAAAAAAAAATTATCCAGCCAGGGTTGGTCGGTCAGTGGTCCCACTGGCCCATTAACCAAGTGGTCACTGGTTAGATTGCTGGTCAGGGCACATGCCCAAGTTGCAGTCTTAATCGCCCCAATCCATGGTTGGGGGCATGCAAGAGGCAGCATTCTGTCTCATAGATGTTTCTATCTCTCTAACCCTCCTTTTTCTCTAAAATATATACTTTTTAAATCACCTATCTTTTTCAGCAACAGTTGTAGGGAGCAGGTGGGTAGGGAGAGGAAGAGAAGGTGATGCAAACAATTAAAATAAACTTTGAGACACAGTAACTAATCCTAGCATATGGATCAAAAGTAAAACTTTTGTAGAACAATATGAGTGATGTGATTATGCCAATATTCAGGTATTATTGTTTTATTGCAGATTTTGGAATATAGGGAACATAATTGGAGTTATTTTTCAATAGGAGTTTTTGTCATTTGTAAACACATGACAGACAACTTATTAATGAATATATATACATTCTGAGATTGGCTTTACAATAATATATATGGTCTTGTGGCTAGTGGTAGAAGGAAAGTATGTTGTTTAAGAGTTTATAATTTTTGAAGTTTTTTTTAAAGAGGTATATGAGTTTTATTTCACTATTTTTTCCTTTTTGTACATGTTTTATTTTTTTCTTTAAAATGTGAAGATAAATATGCCTTCATTAAACAATTGTTTGTTTTTCTGATTGAAAGTCAGAATAAAAAATTAAAAAGATTGTGCTATATATATTTTCATGAAAACTTTTTTAAATTCCCAACTTTTATTATAAAACTTTTTATGGATTAAAACATAAATGAATTTACAAATAGAAATGGGAAATGAAGTTATATGGTGTAGAATATTAGATTTTTGTTGTTGTTATTGTTCTTAAGTGGCCAATATTGGATATTATTTGGACATCTAATTGTAAAAGTTTCAAGAGTAAATGCTGAGAACAATCTACATATGTCATGAACACTTATTCATAATACCTATAAATAAGATAATATAAGAACATTATAACATTTTAATAAAAGAAAGGATTTTAATGAGAAATCACTCCTGTTAACTATCCTCCATTGTATATTTTATTTTTTCACTTAGTTCTACCAGATACAATAATGCCTTTCTTGAATGGCTTTCTGGGAAAACAGATGATTCAGAAAACTCTTCTGATTTTTTTAATGTATTTAAATTTGTCTTTTGAAATATAATTTTATATTTTGTAATAAATAACAGAATGAATACTCAGTCCCTTAATCATTCAAACATTTCATGGTATTGAAGGGAAAATAGATTTTCCCAAACTCTTTAGGGAACAGAATCAAAATGCTTGAAATAGCAACAAATAACAAATTATTATCTTCTGCAGCCAACAACCCTTTACAGGACATATAATAATTTAAAGACAACATAACATGCATTTTCTCATTATTGGTGGACACCTTATTAATATAACTACTTTTTCTTAGCTACTCTACCAAAATGTTTATGGCTGTCATAATAATATTAAAATGATTTTATTATAGCTTTGTTTTGTAAAAGGAACTCATCATTATTATATGAGATTTAAAGATTTTGATACTGTTATATGATGATAAAATAACAAATTAAATAATAATGAAATTTGAATAGGACAAAAAAAAAACAAATGAAAATATGCAAGATGTAAATTTCTGGTACAATATTATGATTATTTTAATCCTCCACATTCACATTATTACTTTAAAATGAATAATAATTTAGTCATGTGGGATATGTATGTATGTCTGAGAGGAAATGGGAGGGAGTGGGAGAGGAGTAGAAATGATGATAAACTGATGTTCAGTTTAGGAGCTTCCTTAGATGGCAATATAGATCAGCTACTGCAGTGTGTTTTGTTTGTTTTGCTTTGCTTTGTTTTTAAAAATATATTCCAAGGAATTATGTATGTTTTCAAGATAAATCTGTCAAATGTGTTAGAAAGTTATTTTAATTTATTATTTTGGTAATCATTTCCTTACCAATTCTGACTTTATAGGAAAAAATAAAATAAAATAAAATAAAATAAAATAAAATAAAATAATAAAATAAAAATACTGGCATCCCTTCCATCCATAGACAGAATCGCCAAAATCACGATACTTCAAAGGTAGTCATCTTTGAGGCAGGCTTCAATAAATAGTGTGTTTTTTTTTTAATATATTTTATTGATTTTTTTACAGAGAGGAAGGGAGAGAGATAGAGAGCTAGAAACGTTGATGAGAGAGAAACATCGACCAGCTGCCTCTTGCACACTCCCTACTAGGGATGTGCCGGCAACCACAGTACATGCCCTAGACCGGAATCGAACCCTGGACCTTTCAGTCCGCAGACCGAAGTTCTACCACTGAGCCAAACCGGTTTTCGGCATATAAATAGTTTTGAAATAATCCTAGGGGATACATATTGCATTAAAAAGAAAAACTTTAAGCAGGATATATTCTAATCCTTGGGACATTTTCCATCTTTGTTGTTTCCTATTGATTTTAGATAAAGAGGCAAGAAGAGAGAAGAAGGCAATGTGAGAGAGAAACATGGGTCAGCTGCTTCCTTAAACACCCACCTAGAGACTGAACCTTCTACCTGGGTATGTGCCCTGACCAAGAATCAAATCAGCAACCCTTCGGTGCGGAGGACAATGCACAGCCGATGGAGCAAATTGGCCGGAGCCCCCCCATTTCTTTCTAATTGTAATGTCAGTGAGTAGTCAGACAAAAGGTAAATAAATGCTGAAAACAAAACAAAAGTTCTGAAAATTTGAGAGCCTAGTCAAGCTAAATTCATATCAAGACTTTAAAACATTTTAGTTCCTTGTATTCCTTTTAAAAACCATGATTGCATATTACAGTTATATTTTAAACATGCATTTTAGAAATTTCAAATAAGAAATATAATTCACTCTTGATATCTTGATGGATATATTCTTTAGACTCAGCCACTGTAATAGTGATTTGAGAGTCAATTAGGCCAACCATCAAGATGTTTAATTTTTAACATTTCATAACTAATGAGTGGCCATTAAACAATTGTTTAATAGGAGGGTGCTATTCAATTATTCACAAATTTCTTGAAGCATTCATAATTTGATACGATTTTTTTTTTTTTTTTTAGTGGTCATTCTTCACCAAATTTGATCAACACAGCACAGAATTTATTGAGAATGAAAAAAGAAATAAGTTTTTGCCAGGCCGGCTTGGCTCAATGATTGAGCTTCAACCTTGAACTGGAAGATCATGATTCAATTCCAGGTTAGGGCACATGCCAGGGTTGTGGGCTCAATTCACAATGTAAGGACTACAGGAGGCAGCCAATCAATGATTCTCTCTCATCACCGATGTTTCTATCTCTCTCTCTCCCTACATCTCTGAAATCAATAAACAATAAATATATTTTAAAAAATAAGTTATCTACTTATGACGAAGATTTTTTTTTTTTATTGGGAGAGTAACAGTTGCAGTGGGCATTTTCTCTGTTTTCCATGTCCTGCACTGGAAATGACAGGTTCCTGAGTGGAAGAGCTGGGGATTAAGAAATTAGAAAAAGAAAGAAGAGACATGGAGGCAAAAATAGATTAATCAAGCTGGGCGCTAGGTGGATATATTCTTTAGACTGTCTGATGGAGAGGCAGTCACACCCACCACAGACAACACAGCACATTTATTAGTTTCCAAAGGGGAGTTTAAGGTCAAAAGGAGTTTCAGATGTGCCCAGATCCTATACATCAAGATAGGGGTAAGTTCCTTATTTTTTGGTACAAGATTTAGCATATCAAGATCTGGGTAAGTCAAGGTCCTATTTGTTCCTCATTCCAAGCACATGGATAAAGATAAGAAATCAGCACTGATAACAGGATTCTGCCAGTGCTCTCTGGCTCAGCTAATAAGAATTAAAAGAATATCCAAGTACCTTCCCAGACAGCTCTCTACAAATAGTCATTGATAAAAATACATAAATTATTCCAGGAAGTAAGCCCTGAATATCTAATAATATAAGATGATACTATTCATCATTATTTCAGTAAATTTAACCATTTTCTTATTCTAACCCAAATAGCTAGATAATAGTTTTAGATGGCAATGGGTTGACTCTCTTGGACAATAATTTAAGACACCTTTGTGTACCTATTTATTTTTGTTTTCTCTTTGATATTTATTTTCCTTGTATTTTGTGAAAATCAAATGGCACAGAGTAAAGAAAACATTTTCAGTAAGATGCATTTCCATTTTCATTGCTAATGCCAAAAGTTGCAGCGAGCTAACCCTTTGCAGGATAAATCACATTAATAATCCCCGGTGTGAGAATGGTAACAGTTTATCACTTCAGGTTGTCAGTTTGTTTGCTTCTGGAAATGAAGTAAAAAGATCAAGTTGTCTAAAATCCCCAATGCACTGCACTGCCATCAGTGCCCTGAGCTGCAGAATATTTGTTCTATCAGCCTTCTTGTTTAAACGGGTAAATTCCAACTAGATACATACAGAGCGTCATCTTTATTATCCTGAATGCTAAATGTTTCCTAGAATATTATAAAATAAACAGCTATTATATAAGGATGTTAAAACAACAAAGTGATGGTATTCATTTTAAAACACCTACTTTTATAGTTAAGAAAATAACCAGAGTACAATAAAATAAATAGGGTAGAAAAATGAACTACATGCAAAACAAAGAAGAAGATAAAAAATACAAGGGATACTGCTATCTATGATTAGAAACACAATGAGTGTCTATAAAGCACATGGAAATGGTCACTGAGATACTTGATTAGCTTTGCCCAATTGCTTGGGTGGTTGAGCAGAGAAATTTGATTGCTGATTGGGTTATCCAATCTGGTTGCTAGGATAATCTAATAACCAGTCAAATCATTTACAGTCCTGTTATTTTGATTACCCCTGTGACTCAAATTGCCCGTTTCATAAACTTATCCAGTGCTCCGATCTCCACTTAGAAGTGATTGAGGTGATCAGCCATGTAGAAATGATCAGAGTACTACTCAATTTTAGAACATAAAACTGGTCAATGAAACAAGAAAATGGAGAGAACCCCTATTCTCAAAATCTAAAAACTTATATAATGAATAAAGTTTTCTTCTCATAATCTGAATGTTCTCAGCATTGTTCTTATTTCTAAGTTAAAATATAAACCAATTTTTTTAAACTTTCCTTAGCTGACCCAAAATCAGACTACTGAGAGAAGTCAAGAAAAATCAGTTTATTTCAGAACATATGAATAGTCATGATAGTTGAGATTATTTGAGTGATTGTAATTATGAGACAAATTAGGTATTTGTTTAATTGAAATTTTCTCAAGGAGACATTTCAAAAATGTCTTACAAATCTGGTTACTGCTAAACTTCAGTTGCCATAGAATATAAAACAACTCACTGAATATTATACATATCATCACTTCACTTCTCTATTCCCCCAAGAAAGCACAAGTAATTAACAGATTGCTATTGTTGTTTATTTGGGGGGTTTGTTTGTTTGTTTTGTTCTGAAGGGGTATTTAGAGGGAAAAGAATATGTCCATGAAGACTGAGCTTCATAAATTGTGAAGACAGAGATCTACTATGAGTATGTATTTTTATGCATTCCAAAATTCAAATTACATGTTGTATCCCTGTATGTGTCCAAACCTTAAATTTATACATCTTTCCTCATTTTGGCAGCTTTTCCCACATAGCAGCAAATCTCTAGATACAGGCATTTTGTCAAATATGCAAATACATTTTAGTTAGTCTTCCAGTTAGATATTTTCTCTAGATAATTTTTATGCAATAACTTCACCTTAAACACTGCAAAATATAACCATCTGGTAAGGCAATATTAAAATATCTTGTAGAGTATTTTGGGTTTTATGTTTAATGTTAAAAAATAAATATTTTATTTTTGTGGCTTTTGTTAAAAAATTAGCCAAGAAACAGAGGCACTGAAAATAAGATGAGAAATCTTGCTTTAAAAAAAAAAAAAAAAAAATCTTTTAAAAAATTCCCACTATGCCTTCTTCCTAGAATTTATCCATTTCTTGGGATCACATGATAAGATGATAGTTGTGGTCTCATGCAAGCATAGAATGTACTTTCCCAATACCTTTATCCTTTTGGGAGAACAGAAAACAAACCTGCAGGCCAAAGTTGTGCAAAGAGCAAGCCCTCGGGGACCATGTGAGAGAAAGAGAAGACTAGAAAGAACAGAGTAGGAGTGAGTGTACAGACCTCCAGGTTATTGGATTCCTTTTATTAAAATCTAAAATTTCCGGGCCTTCTGCCTTGACAGATGGTTCTTCCTCAGAATAACAACTAATTTGGGGAGGTACTATCTCAGTTTACATGTTAGGAATTGTTTTAGTTCATAGACCTTCTGTCTTCATCTTAGTTCTAATCTAGAGATACCTATAAACAAACAGAAACTTACTTAAATAAACTCCAACTGTGTAATCTTCATTAATGATGTTGTGATTTGGTTTTCTCCATAGGTGGAATTTATCTAAAATGTTCTCAGAAATAGCACTTGATGGGTAAGAAAAAAAGAAAACAAAATGGAAAAGAGAAGAGTTGGGTGCAGTATAGTTACGGTATTCCCAGAGACCCCACAGGAATCTGTAAACCTATGATAGCTCTTCCTAGTTATCTTGAGGTGGTGAGGGGACCGAGCCTATATGCTCCTACATAGACCCATCCTTTCAAGCAATCAGTCCTAAGAAGGTCTAATGACCTTAGGAAGTAGCTCTGTAGTTAAAAGGGATTTCCGGAGAAAATCCCTTTTGCTTAAGTACTGGGGCCAAAATCATTCTGAGCAGCAGAAGGAATATTCTTCAGTCCTGAAAGGAAGATGGGTTTACTAAACCATGGTTCTCTATAATAAAAGTCAATGTGAATAAATACCATGTTCATGCATGCCTAAACTGGAGATGAAATCATTATGAGCTAGTAAAGATTATAAAGGGTTTGCTGCAGGGCATGTGTGGGTGGGTTGAGGATATAGGGTCAATGAGGAAAACACCAGATTGATTTAAATCTATTTGTAACCCATAGAATTTAGAAATTAACAGCGAATTCTACTGAGAAATTAAGGTAACTCACAAAATGTTTAATAACAAATGTGCTGATTGTGGCAGGGAAAGGGGTGGGTGGAGGTGGGCGAGGGCATAGAGAGGATAAATGATGATGGAGAAAAATAAAATGAAATAAAATATTTTTATTTTTAAAATGCAATATAAAATGAAAAAAAAGTAATCATAGAAAATGTAAAGTTTCAAGAAACCTTCATACCCTTGATTCAAGGAGAAGAAAAGGCATGTCTAAATATAAAATATAATTAAGTTAGCTCTCAGTTATTTCTAGCACAAAATTTGAATTGTTTTGATGTAGGAACAGCAATAGGTAGGTACTTTACATATATTATAATTATAATATACATGCCTTTTTAAAAGGGGGAAAAACATTGTTTAATATGTAAACTTGAAAATAAAACCCCTTATGTATAAAGGGATGGAAAGCAGCTCTTTGTCCATGGAACCCATAAGTGTCCCAGATTCTGGCCATCAGTCTTCTGCTCACTCTAAGCTATCTCTTAAATCATTGCTGGGTTTTCCTGGAGTTTCAGGGAGAGTCCTGTTTTATTTAAAAATATATTCTAAAGTTATTAACCTTGTTTATCTGAAGACCACTGATGTCTTTCTTAGCATATTTTACAAAAAGCCTTCTAACTCCCTCCTTTTCCCATACTTGACATCCTAAAAACCACTTCCCATACCCAGACACAGGAGTCTTTTTAAAACAAATTTGACTTTATGCTTGTTTACCTGGTGTTGCACATTACTATACCCTTAGTTTTAGAGCAAGATTTAGCATATAATATATAGTAAATACTCAATAAAATTTTGTTAAATAAATATTATTATATTGCCAAAAAGTCTTTACTTGTTTCTGTCATACTAAGGCTAAAATATAAATTAATTGTCACAATCCTCAAGGGAAAAGATTTCATGCTCCACATTTTTGTCTTCAGCCTTATCCTGTACCACTCCTACCCTACCCACTTACTCATTCTAGTTTTAAGCCCTAAATGTCATAGAATTTTCCCTTTTCATAGAACATAATGTTCCATCTTCATAGAATATTTTGTTCCCCTTTCCCACCTCACCACCCAGATCTTTATATGACTGATCCCTTTTATTATCGTGTCTCAAGTTAAAAGTCACATTGTCTCACAGAATTTCTATTGCCATCCAACATAAAGGTTTACCTCAGCAACTTCATAACATTCCACATTTTTTCTTTACAACATGTTTTTTTTTTAAATATATTTTATTGATTTTACACAGAGAGGAATTGAGAGGGATAGAGAGTTAGAAACGTCCATGAGAGAGAAACACCTACCAGCTGCCTCTTGTACACCCCCCACTGGGGATGTGCCCACAACCAAGGTACATGCCCTTGACTGGAATCGAACCCGGGACCTTTCAGTCCACAGGCCGACGCTCTGACCACTGAGCCAAACCAGTCTCAGCATTTTTACAACATGTTTAATGTTCAGATGATATGTATATTATTGTTAAAATACAAATTCTAAAAAGAGCTAAATATATGTCCATCTTCCTTTCCATCATATAATCAATGTAATTCATGGGTGCACATGTGAGTGCACAGATATGGGCACAAGCATGTGTATACACACATTACATGATTTCATGGCATCCTGACTTCATTGCAAGTGAAGATTATGTTGGTTTCACTGATTATGAGAGATGTATGAATGTCTTCCTTGATATCTCAGCTTCCCAAAATGTAAATTGCTACCCTATGTAATAAAGAGCTAATATGCTAATTAGACCAGATGGTGAAATGAACTTCTGGAAAAACCAGTGTGGGGGAGGGGGGCCAGCAGGGCTGTGAGGCAGCTGGGGCTGCTGTGAGGGACAAGGTGGCTGACAGGGCTGCTGCGAAGGCCAAGCCCCTTGCATGAATTTCATGCATCCGGCCTCTAGTAACAATACATTTGCCTAACTTATATAAATGCTATGAAAATCAACTAAACTCATATCAATGAAAACATTCCCATAATATACAAGCAAAGTGTCTTAGTCTGTCTGGTCTGCTATAAAAGATTACCATAGACTGCATAACTTAAACGGCAAACATTTATTTCTCTCAGTTCTGGAGGCTTGGGAATCAGATTGCCAGCCTACATGAGGAAACCCCTTCCCAGCTTTCCTCATATGGTAGAGGAAAAGAAGGAAAGGAAGGGAGCTCTAATGTCTCTCCCTCTTATGTGAGCACTACTTCCATTCATGAAGGCTTCACACTTATGACCAAATCACTGTCCAATACCTTACCTCCTAACAATTATATTTGGGGTTTGGACTTCAACATGTGGATTTTAAGGGAATTCAACCATTTAGTCCATAACAGAAAGAATACCAAGATACCAACAACATCATCTTCCTTAGAAGCCTGGATTAAGTGGTATCACCCCAGAGAAAAAATATGTTTTATTCTAACAGATTACACACAGAGTATCTGATCTCATTTTGTTTAAATAACTGTAAGAATATAATGTGGTTTTTTTTTAAGTGAAAAAGAAAGAACAGAGACACTCAAGATTAGTTTTAGAATTACGATCATATTTTAAATGAGAAAAATATCTCAAAGAAGAACTGAGTGATTATGTGCCCCACAGGTAAAAGCAGCTGTGCTGGGAATAGAACTCAGCTCCCTGATGTCCCATCTGCTGCTCTTTTCCATATAGTGTATTCCACTGGAGTAGGTGAGTGAACAAGAGGCTTTCTTAGCTCAAAAGAGATCAAGAATCATGCATTTTTTTAACTCTAGAGATTATTTTAATCCAGAACATTAAACATTAAGCAAAAGCAAGAATTTAGAAGTAGATTGTCAGCTGGGAGATTTTTTTTAAAGTTATGTTCTTAAAACTTTTTGGGCAAATCACTATTCATTTCCATGACTACTTCTGTATGAGATATATTTTCTTAAGGCAGTAAATCATTTAGTCCCAGCTGTTAACCATGTGTCAAGTCAAATTTAGCAATATCATGAGTACTATTACTTAACCAAAAATTTCTTCTTACTTAAAAGATTGCTAGTTTGTTGACATCAATACAGCTGATTTTATTTTGTGCTATTCCATCTCATAGAGTTTTCTTACCACTTCTATTCAAATATTACATTGATAATTTGAGATTTATGTTAAATTAATATATTTAAGAATATTTTATCTATTATTGCTAAGACTATCTTTCCTATACATAGACCAGGAATACTTGGGGATGTCTGACTGCTATTTTAGGGGATGCCTCAGTCATCAGTCAGATATCCTTAGTGCTGCCACAAAGGTGGAAGAAGCTCCAGCCACCACTGCTGCACTGGCCAGCCAAGAGTCTAAGAGTCTGGCTCAGGGATTCTGACTCTTGTGGGAGCTCCTGTGGGAGCACACTGACCACCAGGAGGCAGCTCCTGCATTGAGTGTCTGCTCCCTGGTGGTCAGTGCACATCATAGCAACTTGTTGCTATGCTGTTTGGTCAATTTGCATATTAGCCTTTATTATATGGGATTCTAAAGTGGCCTATAAACCACCATTATAATTACATCTTAGTTGTTGTTATTGTTGTTATTTTTACTGGGCCTGAGCTATTAGGCTGTGCCCTTGAAAATAGTCTCCTTGCCGAAACTGGTTTGGCTCAGTGGATAGAGCATCGGCCTGCAAACTGAAGGGTCCCGGGTTCGATTCCGGTCAAGGGCATGTACCTTGGTTGCGGGCACATCCCCAGTAGGGGATGTGCAATAGGCAGCTGATCGATGACTCTCTCATCGATGTTTCTAACTCTCTATTGCCCTCCTTTCCTCTCTGTGAAAAATCAATAAAATATATTTAAAAAAGAAAAGAAAATAGTCTCCTAGCTTACCCCCTAGCCCTCACTTAGGTCAGACAGAAAGGATAGAGTTATCTACATTAAAGAAAAAAGACACAAGTGTCAATGAGAGGGTAAGAAAGTAAGGCATATATCTCTTCTGAGATGAGGAAAAAGTGAGAATGACTATACATTGAAGAATAGTGGCCAATGTTTGGCAACTAAAGTTTTATGCCACAAGTATTTTATCTTTCTATTAGTCAAAAAAAGTGTGTTGTTTGTTAAATGGGAATAGATAGAAAGATCTTGACAACTGAAGAGTTTTATGTCCAATATATTTTATTTTTTTATTAATTACAAAGAAGTTGTATTTGTTAAATGGGAATAGATAGGAAAACAGAGTTAAGTTGGTGTACTTTGAAAATAAATATCCAAGTGCCTTAATCCTAACTCTCTACATAAGGAGAACCAAGCCTCTGTCAAGAATGTGATAAGTAATGTCTGATAAGTAAAACAAGGCACTGATAAAGCTATTTGATATATTTCCTTAATCATTCCAACCATTTAGAAGTTAAAACAATGCATCAATGCTATTCATTCATATATAAAAGAAGGTCTTTATGTCCCACATAAAAAATAAGTTTATAGAAATTATGGTGGAAATGTCTTTGAAGATTAAGAATGACCATCAAATACTCTATATGAGAGTATAATATCCAGTTGATACACAGAGAAAAAAATATACCACAGCCAGTACTGTCAAGCATTAGTCTCATGTTTCTTATTTAAAATTTCATAAAATATATTCACATTGCATGAAATATGTTAAATATATTTATAAAATAATTAAAACTTTATATTTTTAAATAACATAGTATAATAAATTTTACAACTATGTTGACAAATAAATTAATCCACTGTAACTGTGAAATATAACCTCTAAAAGCAATGCCTATAATTAATTTGCTAAGGCTATTTTAGCTTTTTTTATTTTAATCATTTTTTGCCTTCATTGTTGCACTAGAATGTCTTGTTCCCTAACATAGTTCATACAGAAAAATGTTATTTTCATCTTCCCTGAAGCAAATAGAGTACAATAACAGAGGAAATAAAACAAGGGGCGTGGACACAAAATATACATTGGATTTTTAATATCACAAGAGAGTGAAGAATAAAGTAAAATTTCCCAAAGATACCTTTAAATTCATTTTCCTGTGTGAGTCTTCCTAAAACTCTCAACTGAATGGAGGTGCATGTTTGTTTCATTTTATGAAGTACCAGAATGTATATTCTTGTTCAATGCTTTGCTGTAGCTATTTATTTTCTGCATATATCATTTTTATAGACTAAAAGAAAGGATAGAATTTACTTTTCTTTTTCTTGTAAGATTTTAGTTATATCAATTACCCTTATTGAATGTTGTGTTGAGAGCTTCCAGGCATAGCAATATTTTTGCTGTTTATTTTGTTTTTGCTATTTCAAGCAAAGAAATACCAAAGTTTATACTCATCATTGCTATTCTCTGCTCTATTGGCCAGGGTTTTCCAGGGTTATAAGAATTGGCTCATGCAATTGTAGAGGCTAATTCCCATGAGCTGCTTGATGTCTGAAACCTACAAGCTCAGAAAAGCCAGTGCAGTTCAGTCTGACTCCGAAGGCCTGAAAACCAGGAGAGCCCATGTGGAGTATAAGATGATGGATGTCACAACTCAAGTAAAGAGAGTACAGTCTCCCTTCCTCCACCTTTTTATTCTTCTCAGATCCTTCACAGACTGGATTGATGTCTACCCTCATTGATCATCTTTCCTTGTTAATCTCTGCCAGAAATACCCTCATGGACACACCCATAAATAATATTTTGCCAGCTTCCTACATAGTCCTTACTTCAGTCAAGTTGACACACAAAATCAGCCATTACATCTGCCAATAGAAGTAATTATCTGTTTTCTGTCACTAGATTTTTCTATTTTGTGTGGATATATCTATTAACGTTAACCAGTTCAGCACAGTATACTGAAACTTAATTGCCCTTAGAAATACACACACACACACACACACACACACACACACACACACTATTGTAGTTTTTTGGCCAGGGGTTTCATATGAATTCTTTTCTTTAGTTATTTTAGTCCTTACAGATTATAACAAACACATAAAGTATATAGCCTTGACATCACAATCTCCATAAGAAAAACTATACACTTAATGGCACAAATATTAACTTGCCCAAGGTTATATCATTATTAAGTGACTGAGCTTAAGTTTATGTTTATATCAGTCTAATTAGAGAATCTATTCTCAATTTATTATAAACAAATGAATATGTGTTGTTTTGGATAAAGGAGCTTATGGCCCTGTAGTGACTCCTGTCATTACATTTAGTACTGACTCATCCCAGGAGAGAGGACAGACTGAACAACCACAGTCTTTATACACAGAGAAAGGATGGCTGAGGAACAGTTGCCACAGGTATATAGGTAAGGGTTTTAAATTTGCGTACTCATAGTTTTCTCTCTAAAAGGTAGTTACAACCAACAAATTGCATTTAAGTGAGGATGAGTAGCCAATGTTTCAGTTTTTAAAATTATAGGGTAATATTGATAGTAAGGTAAGTGAAGTAAAAAAGTAAGCCATTTCCAAAATAAATTTCAAGTCCATAAACAAAATGTAGGGAGAAAAACTTGCCCCAAACTTGGAGAGATTGAGACAGAGGGAGATAGATAAATGATAGATAGATGATGGTTATTGAGATAGATGACAGATAGATGATGATATATAGAAAGATAGAAGATAGATAGATGATGATAGATAGAAAGATAGAAGATAGATAGATAGATAGATAGATAGATAGATATAGATGATAGATGGTAGATAGATAGATACTTCAGTTGTCAAGTTATCCCAAACACACAAACAACTTATATTTCCTTCAACCAAAGATCTTCATTGTCAATCCAGCACTAGCAGGAATCCTCAATTTTGGGCCCAGTGAAGGGGGGGAAACTTAATTCAGTGCAAATAGCTCAACTGAAGTACAACTTGGCTGTGAAACATCACAGCTGTGGGTCAGCTCAATAGTGATACAGCTCAGACATGATAAAGCAGGGCTGTGAACAGCATATCTGTGCAACAGCTTCAGCAAGGTAAACTTGGTGAATCTTCAAATACGTAAAGAATTGCATTTTTTAATCTTTGTTTGATTTTAGATTTAGTTTATCTTTAAATTCCAGGGAGAAATTCTTATTTGTAACTTGCTTTATAATAGCACTTTCAAAACTAAAAAAAAACAAAAACAAAAAAAAAACTTAGCTTACAAAAATTAGCACATTGCCTTAATATCAAGATAATCAATGTTAAATTTTGCTAATTACTCATAGTAATTCTATTTATTTTGCTTTTGTTTTTATTTAGTTAGTTTTAGTCAGGTTCAAAATAAGGTCAACATTTTGTTCCTGGTGGATATTACCTTAAATCTACCTCTCTTTTTTCTAAAATTGCATTTAAAAATAATTATAGACCCATGAGAAGTTGCAAAAAACTTCCTCATGTACTCCTCACCAAGCTTATCCAAATCCTGCAAAGCTATAGTACAACTACAGGCCCAGGGCACAAAATTCATGCATGAGCAGGGGGCTCTCTCAGCCCGACCTGCACCCTCTCCAAACTGGGAGCCCTCAGGGGATGGCCAACTCTGGCTCCTCACCACTTACCTGCCTGCCTGCTGAATCACTCTGCTTGATCCGCCTAACTGCCTTCCCGTGCTGGCCTGGTCGCCCCTAGTAACTTTTATTATTATTTTTTTTAATCATATCACCTTCACCCACAATTGTATTTGACTTTCTTATTGGCTTCTCCCTCTCACACAATTTTCCTTTCTCCTTTATGTAACATTTTTCCTACTGACTCGTCATTTATAAACTTTCCTTCCCTCCTTATTTCCTACTTCTGTTCCATCATCCTTCTTCCCATCTTTCTCCTACCCTACCTCCCTTCCTCTTTCCTTCTTTCTCACTTTAATTTTTTTCTTTGCTTCCTCCCTCTGACCTGCTTTTCTCCCTTCTCCATGTCTTCCTTCTTCCCATTCTCCTTTTAAGCTCTACCAGCTCCCCTTTAAAACTTTTCTTCTCTCCCTTTTTCTCTCTTAACTTACCTTCCCCATACATTCTTCTGTAGTTACTTCCACAGTTTTAATATCTACCTAATTATTCACTGTCATTTATTTATTTTTCTAACTTCTACTTTTAAAATCTGTCCCCAGTTCACAACTATACTTGATTTTCATTATATTGTAGCTCCTACAGTTCACTCATAATAATACATCCTCTTTCCTTCTTTAACTCTGCTCTCTGACTCCTTTATAAAGTTCTTTCCTCCCTCCTTCCCTTCTTAAAGCTTCTGTTGGGGGGCGGGGCGGGGGAGAGGGGGCATTAACACCCAGCCCAAGGCTCAGCCCAGACCATGTGTTCTCCATCCCCCCCTTTTCTGGCCGCCCCACTACTGTCCTGCTCCCATACCTTGCCTGGGATGCCCAGCCCAGCAAGGGTGGCTGAGGTCCATATGGCCCAGGGGCTCTGTCACAAAGAGGAAGTGCCTCTGGCCAGAAGGCCTCAAACCATCCTCCACTCCATCCCAGACCTGCGACTGCCTCCCCACCAAGGCTACCACTGCCCTCCTCCTGCAACTGGGCGGGGCTCCCAGCTCCATGCCACCTGCATCCTGCCCCTCACACACCCCCAAGGCCACCATCCCATTCTATGTAAACCCCGCATTTCCTTCCCTTTTCCATTCCTGTCTCTTTCTGTATTTTTGTTTCTCCTCTCGGCCTGTCTGCATACAGGCCTGCCTTCCTCTTCCTCTCCTTTCTTAAACCCTCCTATTGTACCCTATCCTACCCTGGGCCTTGCAGCTGCCTGAGCAGAGGGCAGGGACACAGCCTGCTGATCCAGTTATGACTTGACGCTGTAACAAACAATTTGCATATTCTTCTATTATATATATAGATGTCAAAACCAGGAAACTAACATTGGTATAATTCGTGGAGCTTATAAAGTTTTTATAAGTATATTTTATGCACTCATAATACAGAACTGGACGATCATATCTCCCTCATACTACACCACAGGCCTACTTTTAAGTAAATGCATTTTCTATGTTTACATTAAGCAATTTCAAGTGAAATATTATGTCAAAATTTTGTCACTGTAAGAACTGTGAATTTTTATTATGCATTTGCTACCAGAAAGTATATACAGTCAATCCTTGCTACATAACTGCTCTCTGTGATAGTGAGAGCATGTGGCATCTATTTCAATATGATAACTATAAGCAACTTTTTTGGGTCTTTTCAAGCCTATTTTGGACCTAACCTGTTTCTTTCACTATCTCACTGCTATGTATTATATTGGTGAGTGAAGCAAGAACAGTGTATAGTTGGTTAAATTGTATAGTCGAGATCCTCTCAGACAGAAAATTTGTTTCAAAATAGTAGCCAAGGGTAAAGGAATTTTGTTTGTTTTGTTTTGTTTTGTTTTGAATATATTTTATTGATTTTTTACAGAGAGGAAGAAAGAAGGACAGAGAGTTAGAAACATCGCTGACAGAAAAACATCAATCAGCTGCCTCTTGCACACTCCCCACTGGGAATGTGCCTGCAACCAGGGCACATGCCCTTGACTGGAATCGAACCAGGAACCTTTCAGTCCACAGGCCAATGCTCTATCCACTGAGCCAAACTGGTTTCGGCTTGTTGTGTTTTTTTAATAACCAAGTATACTAGCTTTTTCTCACTCTTGTGGTATTCACATTGCTAATTTATTAATGTGGTTGCTAAGAGGAGCCAGAAATGAATTATCTTATTAAAAGGTGATATGTTTAAAATTGCACCCCAAATTAAAATGTTACCTGTAACAGATTGCAAATACTGAAGCAGTGTGGTTTCCGCAAAAGTTATTTCTCAGATTTGAAATTATTTTGAATATAACTGAACCCATATTGGGCTGCAAACCTTTTTCTTCTATAAACCTGAGTGCTTTTACAGAACATGTTTTCAATGTATATTTCATCATTTACAATAATTTTCAAATACATTGTTGTGGAAGGACTGGGTCCACTCTTACCATGGGCAATTTCATACCAGACCATTTTCAGACACCAACCATTTCTCAAGGCTAAAGTAAATAGAAGTAATTTCCCAAACTGTATGAAAATGTGAAACTATGTCCAAGGCGATATAAATCTGCAGGCTATATTTTTAAAAATCCAACTGCAAATTCTAACTTGCCAGGATCTAGGAAATCAGCAATCAATTCAATCAATATATAACGGAAGGAGTTCACATTCAATTTCACACTCTCAAACTTGTGCTTTTCTTGCCAAACAAAACGTACCCATAGAGTTGATAATAATATAAAACATAAAGACGCTTAGTCAATTTCCCTTTCTTTTGTGATTTCCAGTAAAATGAGACAAAATGCTGATTTTGAGCAATGAAATAACTTAGTGGTTTTGCTATTAAATAGTCTTTTATTTATAGGTAGCAGGGAAGTGCATACAATTGTTTAAGATCTTTTGAGTTTAAAGACATGAATGGTAATAATTTTTGTGACTCTCAGTTAGCTTAGTGATATAGTTGAACCTAGTGTTGTACTAACTCTTTGCTTAAGTATTTTAGATATTAATATCACACATCTATAAAATGTTTTCATCTCCTTTAGATTTAATATATTCTTATTGATTTCAGAGAGAGGAATAAAAAGATATATATATATATATATATATATATATATATATATATATATATATGATGAGAGAGATTATTGGTGGATTATTGATTGGATGCCTCCTGCATGACCCCTACTGGGGATTGAACCCAGGCATGTGCCCTCACCAGGAATCAAACTGTGTTCATAGGTCAATGCTCAACTGCTGAGCCACACTGGTTGTGTCATCTCCTGAAGATTTATATAACATGTCAAATGGTGCCAAAGCTTTGTGAGGAAAATCCAAAAATATAATAAAAGTGTAATATGCAAATTGTCCTGGACAGTCATTAGACCTGGGCTTGTACTGGGAGTTTTACCATTCGCTATGACGTGCACTGACCACTAGCGTGTGGCACAGAACATGGCAGGCATCAGCAACATGGTACTGGCAGCAGGCAGCAGTGAAAGCACTGCTGGCTCTGATGGGCCCCAAGGACAGTGGGACTGCAGCAGATGGTAGAGCAGGTAATTGGGCCTCACCAAGCCAAGGCAGTTGCAAGCAGGGGCCCAACTGCCACAACCTGATCACCTCTACAGAATGCAGCCAGTGGCAGTGACAGCAGGGATGGGAGGGCCACCACTGGCTCCCACATGCTGAGGGAGCCAAGCAGGGGACCCAGCCTGAATGATGGCTCCACAGGTAGGATGATGAAGCAGGCGAGGGGGCAGTGCCAGGCCATGGTGGGGTGCCAGGTGGGGCTGTGGGGCTGTGAGGCTGGGGTGTGAGCTGGGGCCTGATTCACACAGGCTACTCTGAGGGACCCAAACGAATTCATGCACCAGGCCTCTAGTATAATAATAAAACATTTTCTCCCTCTAATTTAATGTTTCCCTAAACCTTGACTCCCTCACATTTTGAATTATCTTTCCTTTTCCCACTCAGACTACCTTGCCCTTTTCTTCCTTTAAGATACTCTCCCATAATTGTGTCATCAGTTGGCCTGACACTTTGTTTCTTGCCTTATCAAGCTTTTTGCTGTTAAACCCTGAGTCTATTTCTAAGATAACTCCCCTTTCTCTAATAGAATTTTACCCCATCATCTTTGTAGTGTTCCCATATAATGGTTAATCAAAAATAGTAAAACAGAAAAAGGGAATTCCATGTCACAGGCATTTATTAAGAAGCCACTTAGACTTCTGTCCTTGCTAAATCCCATACAAGAGAAGCATATTTGTGTCCTTTCTGGTACTGACCTATACTACTGCAAATAGTACTGGAAACCCCCCAGTATTCAGTCTACCCATCCAAGCACATAATTAATTACCACCTGCTTTGTACATGGCACTTGACTACATACTTTGAACTGATGATAATAAATGGATGGGCTTATAATTACAACATATTCTAGAGTATGCATATATAGTGCCCAGCCAGAGTGGCTCAGTGGTTGAGGGTTGATCTATGAACCAGGAGGTCACTGTTCAATTCCTGGTCAGGGCACATGCCTGGGTTGTGGGCTCGATCCCCAGTGTGGGGCCTGCAGGAGGCAGCTGATCAATGATTCACTCTCATCATTGATGTTTCTCTCTCTCTCTCTCCCTTCCTCTCTGAAATTAATAAAAATAGATATTTTAAAAATATGTATATATCAAGTGAATAATCTACACATAAAATAATAAATGAGTATAATATAAATGAGATATACTATATTAATAACTTTTTCTGTTCCTGAGACTTTAAAAATATAATCCCACTTAATTCTCACAACACCCTTAGAAAACTTCCTACTGTTATAATCCACATCTACAGATGGAACCAATCATATACAGATTATAATCTTTATGCAGTGTACCAGGTTTGAAAATATCTTTATCTCCTGCCAACATCAGTAGTCTTAACCAATATATCATCTTATTTTAAGGTGCAGAGGAATAAAATTAATATAAGACACTGTCTTCTTTTCGGGGAAACAGGGTATTTAAATAATGATTCATTTTCTTCATGCGTAAATCTCATTAGTATACCAGGCTATCTGTTGATTAGCAATGATTCCTCAGACATAATTACTTAGATTTAAAATCTCAAAATAGAATTTTTCTAAACTGGGCAATTCTTTTGATAAAGTCATGCTTTTAGGTGTCTCATATGTTTAATAAGGAATTGAGTGGCTTCACTTTGTTTATGTTCACAGCAAGAGTTTCTAGCCTCAGACCCCATCAGAGTCTATGAAGTGTTCAGCCAAAATTGTCTCTTAGGCACTCCACTACCTAAGTTTCTTCTTCTAGTGATGGCAGTTTTCATCAGCTCCTTTATTCAGTTCCAGAAATGTGTCAGTTCTTCTCGGTACCTATTCCAGTGCCTCTCCTAGTCCTTTTTATAACCCATGCCAGCAGCTGTCAGTGGCTTGACTCCTGGGGGTCATAGATCTCCTAGGCTTTTACCAGAAGTCCTTCAGCAGCTCCACTGAGAGTCGCAACAGGGTTTGTGCAACAGCCTCTTACAGCAGCTCTGCAGGCTGGTCCTTTATAAAGGTACATCTGAAGGCGCTTCTTCAAACTGCTTTACATTTGCATTTAAGGGAAACACCTCTGGGTCACCAGCTGTTCCTCTTCTCCTAGAGCCTTTGGAACTTGTTCCCTTCTGACAACTCATATGTGAAATTGGATATGGCATATCTATAAACTGCCTCCTGATTACACATTCAGTAAATCTGTCAAGCTTCTTTCTAGAGGGATTGTCTAGCTGGAATTCAACCCAGCTCACCAACTGAATCTGAAAACTAGGATGGATCTGCCTATAGAAGAAGTGAGAAAACAATATCACATTCTCTAAACTTTGAATTTAATGCTACTAAAAGGCCCATGATCTGTTTAACTATTTAAAGTTAAAATCAAGATTTGCCAGTGTGTATTAAAGCGTGGTCTACGGAGCACTATGAAGTCCCCCAACCCCCAGACCCAGGTGGAAAAGTGTCAAATTCTCTCTTTCCTTTAAAAGTAAAACCCTAAAGGCATGTGTAGGTAATCTTGGCAGAAACACACGAAGAGCTGACTTTGTGGTTTGCCTTTTGTGAATTTACAAAGCTAATCAGACAACACAGAATGAAATATAAAAGATTATAGGATAGCTCTAGTATACACCAAGGGGCTCTACAATTTCACTCATACGATTTCAATTTCTAGAATCTGGGTGTTTTTCAGATACAGTGGTTATAAGCCAATTTTTCCCAGTGTCTGTCTACCCAAAACATTCTTTTTAAGCAAGTGTGAAAGCTGAATTAACTCTTTCAGTGCTGTAATTTCCCCAACGGTACCCTGGTGGCCTGAAAGGCAATATGCCTTCCTCTTGTATACCATTTTCTTCAAGTCTAAAGCACAAACCCAATCAGCAATTTAACTCCTGGAGAATTTACTTAGGTAAAATTGCTCTAGACGTTTTTTATTTATTGTAATTTTGTAAAAGGTCTAAGGTCTATATACATATTATCCAGCATAATTATTGCTCAAGAGTAGACAAGATACTCTTTAAAAATCTGACTCCTAATTAAAATCTTTAGAAGATTTATAATTAGGATACAACCTAAACTTAGCATGTTGTATGCTAATTTGTCTAGTTTGCTCAAAAACTGCCTTGATTTAAGCTTATTATGCCAGCTTATTGTTAATTGTGCCCAGGCTTTCCCTTAAGATATATTATTTTTTTAATGAAAAAAAATATGGCCATCATTATTTTTTTTAATTTTTATTTGTCAATATTTTAGATAGAATGAAAGAGGGGGAGAGAGAGGGGAGAGGGCAGGAAGGAGAAGGGTAGAGAAAAGTGAGAGGGAGAAGGAGAGGGAGAGGGAGAGGGAGAGGGAGAGGGAGAGGGAGAGGGAGAGGGAGAGGGAGAGAGAGAGAGAGAGAGAGAGAGAGAGAGAGAGAGAGAGAGAGAGAGAGAGAGAGAGAGAGAGATCTGTTGTTCCAATTATTTTTGCAATTATTGGTTGATTCTTATATGTACTCTGAATGGGAGTCAAATATGCAACCTTCAGCACATGGAAAGAAGGATGCTCTAAGCAACTGAGCAACTAAGCTACCCCGCCAGGGCCGGCCATCATTATTTTTGTTCCATAAAAAACTCATGAGGAGCCAGCCTTGCTTAATGCTTCCGAGTCACCTTCTATCAGGATCCCTTGCCTTTCAGTGATCCAACTACATTGGACTTCTTGTTATTGTCTGATACAAGATGCTTTCTCAGTCTTGTGCTTTTGCTCATGGATGGGTCACTGTACTCAATTCTTACTCTCAATGGGTTCCCTCACATAGCTCTTTCCCTTTTATGTGATTCTTACCAGTTCTTTAATAAGAAGCCTTTCTGCCATATCTCTGTAAGCTTCTATTTATTCCCCTTTTCAGTGGTGATCTCTCTGATAGATTTTGCTTGCACCTTATGCACAAGCCATATCTCTCTGATGACACATTCTCTATGTCTGTTTACTGGACTGTCTCTACAGAACCCAGCCATCTTTTTGAAGCCTCACTGTGCCCTAAGTTTCTAAGGCCTGCATTTAATTTAAAATTATTAAGTATTCTACATAAATAAGAAATGAATAAAAATAAGAATGGATGATTATTTACTTTCAAACCCATAACTGTATTTTGCATTAATAGTGAAAACAATTATAATCTGATTTATATCTAATTCTACATAATTTCCTCAAAATAAATTATTTTCATCACAATAAGAGATCCTGGCTTGCATAACTTTATTATATTTTTCCCATTGATTTACTTTAGAGAAAGTGGAGGGGAAAGGAACAGGTAAGAGATAGAGACACATTGATGTGAGAGAGACACATCAATTGGTTGCTTCCCTAACCACTCCCAGATTGGGACCAGGGATAGAACCTGCAACCCAAGTAACTGCCCTTGATTCATCTGTCCACTTGTTAACATACTAACTACTGAGAAAGCGGCCAGGGCCTGGATGGCATCACTTCATATAAACTCATTATATAAACATCTGGATTTATTGATATGTTATGCCTTAGATATTGCAAGATATTATTATTGATTTTAAACAAAGAAATTTTTTCAAAACAAACTCCCTTGTTAGAATTATAAATATAAATTCACTTTTAAAATGTTGACTAGCAGACTCCCTGATAACACATTCTTCTTAAAAGTGAGGCATAAGATATATCTTTAGGGATAAGCATAGACTCAAATCAATGTCAATGTTATAATTATCCACAGACTCCACAACTCTGACCATTCATTATGTACAAATTGAAAATGATTTTTAGAGAATGTCTACTTGGTTAGCATGGTACAACTTGTGAGTCATTTCAAATGTCGATTTCAGACAAGCTGATCAATGTATTCCATTTATTCCCAGGAAAGCATGATGGGCAGCTTGATGGGATTATAAGTCATTCCAGTCATAACTTCCTGTACACAGACTTCCCGCACACATACCTGAGGGAAATGTTTTAACTACAATTATATTTCAGTAATATCTCAGAATTGTCTGCCTCGCTGCATGCAGTTTTATTCAGTACATTTTCAAGAATTCAATATTTAAAAAATAAAAATAAAATAGGAATTCAGGAAGTTATGGGGATATGGATGCCTGTGATGTAGTGCTCAGCTAACCGCGGCTCGAGAGCCACAAGCAGCTCTTTGGCCCCTTGAGTGTGGCTCTTCCACAAAATACCATGGCCTGGGAAAGTCTATTTTGAAGTGGCATTAGAAGTTTAAGTTTAAAATTTTTGGCTCTCAAAAGAAATTTCAATCAATGTACTATTGATATTTGGCTCTGTTGACTAATGAGTTTTCCTACCACTGTCAAGGGGATAGATGCATAGATATCTAGAAAAGTAGCTAGACAGTGAGATATTTGTTTATCCATTTGTCCTCTACCACATTATATCACAGTCTCTCTCTCTCTCTCTCTCTCTCTCTCTCTCTCTCTCTCTCTCTCTCCTAATAAAGAGGGAATATGTTAATCGACGCTCATGCCCTCACAAAGATGGTGGTGCCCACAGCCAATAAGGAAGAAATATGCTAATTGACTGTCATGCCCTCAAAGATGGTGACACCCACCACCACAAGATGGCAGCGCTCAGTTCCTTAGTCCCCCAGGCATCCAGGGCCAGCCTGAAGCACAGACAAACAAGCCTTGGATGTTGGCTGCCCAGGTGCCCAGGGCCTGCTCGAAGGATAACCAAACAACTTAATAAGCAGGCTGCATGGGGCAACCAGGCTGCAGGGAGCCATGAAGGGTGACCAGGCCAGTAGGGATGACAGCTGGGGTGGCAGACCAGTGGAGGGAGCAGTTGGGGATAATTAGGCTGTCAGGGGGGCCAGTGAGGAGGGGCAGTTGGGCACAGTTAGAATAGACCAGGTCAGCAGGGAGGGGGTATTTGGGAGTGACTTGGCTGGCATAGAGGATAAATAGGTGCAACCATGCAGGTGGGGGTGGGGGGACTGCAGTTAGGGGTGATCAGGCTGGCACACACAGGCACTGAGGAGCTATTAGGCTGGTGGGGGGTCGGGCAGATAGGAGCAATAAGGCAAGCAGGCAGGTGAGCAATTAGGAGTCAGCGGTACAGGATTGTGAGAGGGTGCAGGCTGAGCTGAGGGGACCCTCCCCCATGCGCGGATTTCGTGCATTGGGCCTCTAGTGTATTATAACATATCAATATATGAATCTCCATAGATAATTATTATTAAAATTCTGCAAGTTAGAAATGTTTGTTCCCATATTATGATGGAAAAAAATGAAAGCAAAGTAACATTAAGATATGATCAAAAGGCATAATTTTGAAAAACAACATAATTTTGATTTAACCTTTGTCCCTTGACATTCATGATTCTACCATATTTGCTATGTGGTACTATCTCTCCTATTGCTTATATACAAATCACAATATTTTAATTAAGAGAAAGCAAAATTTCCAAAGCAATTCTTAGTCTTAAACCCAAGGACTACCTATGAACATATAGGGAAGAGAGATGATCACATACTTAATATAATACATTTAAGGCATTAATTACTTACTTAGAAATATAAGTATAATAATATCAAAGTCTCCTGATATCACTTTAATGCAATCAAAAGTCTGAATAAACTACATCTTTATTTATTGAATTAACATTATTTAGAAAATATCTAAAAAAAAATACCTAGATATATTTGCACACACAAAACTATAGTGCATTGCCAAAACTAGTTTGGCTCAATGGATAGAGCTTCGACCTGCGGACTGAAAGGTCCTGGGTTCAATTCCGGTCAAGGGCATGTACCTGGGTTGCGAGCACATCCCCAGAAGGGGGTGTGCAAGAGGCAGCTGATCGATGATTCTCTCTCATCGATGTTTCTAACTCTCTATCCCTTTATCTTTCTCTCTGTAAAAAATCAATAATAATTTTTTAAAAATGTATTAAAATAAAACCACAAAAAAACTATAGTACATTAATGAAACACAAAGGCAAATTGAGAAGAATTAGAAAAACCTTACAATATTCTTAAGAACATCATCTTCTTTTCTGTTCTGGCTAGAAAAATGAAAACACATTTGAAAGGTATCTATAGTAAGTGATTGATTTTTTAAAATATTTTTACCTTAGAACAATATTTCATTTTTATCCTCGCTTTCTCTTCTCCTTGCTTACGTTTTGTTTATTTTATTGTGAAATAATCTCAAAGTTACCACAAAATTGAATGCAATTTAAAGAATACTGCTATTTCTGTCCATTTGTGAAAAGTCAGCAACACAATGATGCATCATCCCTGGTTAATTTAATGTATATTTCCCAAAATAAGTGTATTCTCCTACATAGCCTCAATTCAACCATCATAATCAGAATATTAGCATTGATACATTGTTGTCAGCTAATCCCCAAGGCCCCATTAAACTCTCTCCCATTGTGCCAACAATGTCCCTTACAGCAAAAATCTGGTTCAGACCCATGCCTTATATTTAGTTGCATTTAAGCTCCATCAATCTGGAACAGCATTTTTACATTTCCTAACTTTAATGGGTCTGGGAGTTTTAAGATTACAGGCCAGTTATTGTAGAATGTCCCTCAATTTTGGTGTGTGGTATCCCCTGTGTTTAGATTTAAGTTATACACCTGTGGGGACCCTTTTCAGAGTATGCCAGATGCTCAAGGACAATTAGAATGCAGAGACCTTGTTCAGAGTTCGCCAGGTATTCAAGACCACTCTGAGCATGGAAATCTTAATCAGGGTGTCCAAGGACTATACACAGGTGCAAGAGCAAGGCCACGGTAATCTGTATGTACACAGCACAAGCATGCTCTTCCACAACCCAAAAGACTGAGGTCACTATTTGGCAAGAAGCCTCTTTTGTCTAAGTAGTGTAAAGTTGTTATTGACCAGCCAGTGCGGCTGCTTAGGGTGGCTAGCTTCTATCTTAGGAGCTGCTGCATTTTGGGGAAGATGTATTACTGACTAGCAGGCACTGCTGGGTACAGAGGCTGCTGCTTCTGTGTGGGAAGGATGTGTTGTTACCTAACCGGTGTATGGCTACTGTATGGCACTTTATGTTAAAGAACTATTTTGTCTAGTGGCTCTTTGTTACCAATGGCTACATGGACACTGGTTTCTACAATAAAGACTTTCATATATATATATATATATATATATATATATATATATATATATATATATATATATATATAATCTCCACAACTTCTCATGGCTTTTCTGCCTTCGAATACCTGGGGTCCAGGAGGTCCAATCCCTTGCAGAGGGGCTCAGACCCAACAGTTAGCACAGTGGAGCAGCATGAAGGAACTGAGTTCCAATAACACCTTTGTTAGAAAGGCACATCTTATTTCACTGGAGGAAACTGCATTGCTTTATTTTTCCCATTAAGAGAGACATCACTGAATTCAGATTCTGTCAGGCTCTCCCCGCTTGTCCGTGGTGTGCACCCACTAGTGCTGCCGTGCATTTTCTGACCCAGATCCTCTGCTCACGGCACTTGTGCTCTGGCCACGCTGGCACAGGTTCTCCTCATCTCACTGGGGTTTTGAGCCTCTGCACTGGGATCCCCGCTATGCAAAAACCCAGATTACACCTCAACATCTCTGATACCTGAAAACAGCAGTGCTCTTAGGCCATTTTCCTTTTTACCCCGTCCTGAGCTATGTCTAACACTCCAAGCAACTGCTTTTGATATCCTTTCATTTCTTAAATTTATTATATCCTTCCTTCTGCTATTCTCTCTCTACATATACTAGAGCCCCAGAGCACAAAATTCATGCATGGGGGTGGGGACCCCTCAGCCAGGCCTGCATGGTCTCCAATCCGGGACCCCTTTGGGGATGTTCCCAGGATCATGCCTGAACCTGCAGTTGGATATTGGTCTCACAATTCAGAACTGCCTGGTCACTCCCAACTACTCACCCACCTGCCTGGTTGCCCCCAACTACCCCCTGCCTGCCTGGTCACTCCCAACTGTATCCCTGCTAACCTGGTTGCCCCAAACTGCCCTCCCATCAGCCTGGTCACACCCCACTGCTCCCTCTCTGCCAGCCAGGTTGCACCTCACTGCCCCGCCCACACACACACACACACACACACACACTGGCCTGGTTGACACTCGCAGCCTGCTGCTCAGTCCTTTGGTCATCCCTCAATAAGCCCCTGCTGGCCTGGTCACCCCCACTGTCCCCTGCCTGCCTGGTTGCCCCCAATTACCCCCCCACTGCCAGCCTGGTTGCCCCAAACTGCCCATCAGCTTGGTCACCCCCAACTGTCCCCTCCTCTGTCAGCCTGGTCACCCCTTAGTACCCCCCTCTCTGGCCTGGTTGCCCCTCACTAAACCCTTGCTTGCCTGATCACCCCACAGAGCCTGTTGCTCAGTCATTTGGTTGCCCCTCACTAATCCCCTTGCTGGCCTGGTCAACCCATGCAGCCTGCTGCTCAGTTGTTTGTTCATCCTCACTAACCCCCCCCTGCCAGCCTGGTTGCCCAGTCTGTTTGGACATCCATTCAATTGTTTTGGTTGTGACCACTCCTGGCTCTTTATATATATAGATTTTCCCTTTTTTTTCTCTCTTCCCCTCCACGTCTCCCTCCGCTCTTCTTCTCCCTATGGAGTACATATCAATATACTTTCCTTGCAAATTATTTTGTTTATAACTTGCTGCAAAAATATCTAATCACTCAAAAATTGGCTTCCTACAGGTTGAACCTTACACCTCTTTAAATTTAAATGGATATTCTTACACTGTGTGCTCTCATTTTAATTTTCAGTATTAATTCTGGAAATATTGCCACTATAACTATTGGCTCTCTTACAAATATGTAATTAATACTACAATGTCACACAGAGATTGTCATTGTCCTCTCCGGATTCTTCTGTGATTACACACTTCCGTCAATCCTGTGGTCTTTTGTTAATAACATTAAATCAACAGTTTGCTCAAGCTAGAAATTCTACCGCTCTTTATTTTAGAATTGGTCAACCTGCAAGTTATTGATACTTAAAATGTTTCTAAAATATGCCTATTCTTCTGTTATCATTATACTTTTGTGGCCTGGCCAATTGGCTTCTTTTTGACAGATGGCCTTGTGATCAAGGGAGCATCCTTGATAGGAGTCACTTACACATGTTTGTGTCTTTCTATAATGTCAGGTTTATTAGGAGAGACTTCCGCAATGAGCCAACATAGAGAGAGATTACACATAGTGAGGAGGAGCTTATGCAATAGAGTGAGCAGTGGAAGCACTGGCACTAAGTCCCGGTCAGTGGTTGCATCCACAGGTGCAGAGGAAAGTGTGAGGTCTTAAGCCAGGTGGCTGCAGTGGTGGCAGGTGGGGCAGAAGTCCAGCAGGGCTCTGAGCATGACCCATGGTATAGCCACACTCAAGCATTTTATGGTTAAATCTTTGAGTTCTCATAGCCTATAGGGTGCTGAGCAGTCCCACTTAAATCAGGGTCCAGATAGAGTTCTTAGACAGTGTCCAGACTTGTGGTTTTGGGTGATTGGGGCCATTCCAAGTGTGTTCCTGTTACACTCCATTACCTCAGTCTTTTTTTTTTTTTTAATATATTACAATATATTGATTTTTTTACAGAGAGGAAGAGAAAGGGGTAGAGAGTTAGAAACATCGATGAGAGAGAATCATCAATCAGCTGCCTCCTGCACAGCAGGTACTGGGGATGTGCCTGCAACCAAGGTCACGCCCTTGACCGGAATCGAACCTGGGACCCTTCAGTCTGCAGGCTGACACTCTTTCCACTAAGCCAAACCGGTCTTGGCCATTACCTCAGTCTAGACATTTCTGTAATGGTTGACAGTGCCTCCACATTGGATTTTCAAAGTGCTCAAAAATGTGCTCTACTTTTTTCTCTATACAGTTGGAAAACCTCTGATTTGATCTCTCAGTGTCTATATCTATCCCTAGAAATCAACTGCTTATTATAATTTCCACAAAATAGAATTCTCAATATTTTTACAGCTAAAAGTTTTGAACAAACACTTATAAAAGTCAGCCTGAGAGTTTTGGCATCATATCAATACTCTGCTATCCATGATTTCCAAATGTCCGTTCCTAGTGGCTCTTTCAGCTCCCTAGGCATGCACCCTATTCAACGTCTAATGGGCAAATAGTTTCATGCTTTGCTCCGTTCTCATTCATAAATGACTACAAAAGGATTTTTTTAATCTACTAGAAATAACTGTTGTCTTTTAAGCACTTACGTAATGATTCTACTCTAGCATTTATCAACCTGTCTTATATTAAATGTGCTCCTGAATATGACTTTCTCCTCATTAGGGTTTTTATTTCTTCTTTAAACATTCCCCTCAAGCACCTATAATATATAAAATTGGTCATCTTAGATGTTCAATATATATTGAGTTAAAATGTGATTATGGGGTTAATGACAAAGGTGACCAGCCATGCTTTGAAATGTGTAATGGATTGACTTTTTTTGATGTTACAAGTCAAATAGATGTTCATGTAAAAAAATAGAAAAGTAAAAAAAAGTAAATTGTCCTTCCTCTCTCATGATATAGAAAAACAATAATTTAAAGTGGATTGCAGATCTCAGTATAAAAGTGAAATAATAAGGCTTAAAAATAATGTATGGAAGAACACCTGCAAAATTACAAGGCAGCCAAAATATTTTACAAGACACTATAAACACCATCCACAAAGATTATATGTTTAAAAATTGAACTGTGAAAAGATACCATTAAGGATAAGAAAAGTTGGCCTCACCAGTTTTGCTCAGTGGATAGTGTCAGCCTGTGGACTGAAGGATCCCAGGTTCAATTCTGGCCAAGGTCATTTGCCCAGGTTGTAGGCTCGATCCTCAGTAGAGGTATGCAGGAAACAGCCAATCAATGATTCTCTCTCATCACTGATGGTTTCTATCTCTCTCTCCCTCTCCCTTCCTCTCTGAAATCAATAAAGCTATATTTAAAAAATAATAAAATAAAGGATAAGAAAAGTTAAGTGGCAGGCATGGGATTATTTGCAATCTCTGCATTGATAAAATAATTCTATCCTTAATATATAAAGAACTATTACAAATTCAGCTAAAAAATTAGAAAATAGAAAAGTAGACAAAATACTTGACTAGGTATATCACAAAACAGGATATCCCAAGTTGGGGTGGGCAGAACCACTAATTTCTAATTTCATTACTTATTGTGGAATTGCTGCTAAAAGCATATGGCCCTAAACCAAGTTCAGATGATATCAAGCAAACAGTAGTCACAAATACTGCTAAAGGGAATGTCAAATGGAGAAGTCAAAATCATTAGAATATTCTGGTTCTTAATTTTTTGCAAATTTTGTAGGTGCTAATTATCTTTGCTACTTCAAATTGCACATCTATAATAAGAAATGTGCATTTGAGTATTCATTTGTATATGTTGGAATTTCAATATTTATGTTATCTATTTATATCATTAACATTTTTGTTTCTTTTCCTTGAAAAGTGTTATCATTTTTTTTACAAATATTAGCTACTTTTTGTCATCTGCAGTGCACTGTTATTTTTTCCAATGTTGCCATGTCTTTTTTACTTTACTATATATTTAAACATAAAAGTTTTTTTTTTAAATCTTTAGACATATATAAATACTTCTCATTTTATAAATTCAGGGTTCAAATCTTATATAAATTCTTTAAATACAATTTCCTAAATTTTCTTAATAGAACTTAATTTTCTATTTTTATTTACATATGTAAAACACAAAAATTTTATTCTATTATAAGTCGGTACACATTTTCATTTTCTTCTAATTAATTCTTTGCCTACATACATATATGGACATATTATATGTTTTTCAAATTATCTGAGATATATTTCTTAATTCTATAATTTGTCCTATTGACATATCTGTGACTCTTCTGCACCAATGCAATTTTAATTGAATTTAATAGGTTCATTCACTGCCCTCTATTTTTCTGTTTCTTTTTTTTCTTTATCACAATCTTTTAAATAAAAAAATTAAAAATGTAAAATAGCTCTAAAACCATCTATTCTGGTGTTTGCAAGATACATTATAAATCAACTTTCAAAATTCTTCTACATAGGGTTAGTGTTTACTCTAAATTTTTTTTCTACTTCTTGGGTAAATTTTATTTAGTATTATTTTGCTAGGAAGCTAAACCTTCCATTACTTTCTCAAATTCCTGCTGTAGTGGATACTTGTGGTGTTCCAACTAGTCCCCTTATTTGGGCACAACAACATCATCTCACACCTTCTAATAGTTGACAGGTATGTTCCTCATTATGAATTGGCTTAGTCATAAGAAGCTGCCCTTCTATGAAGTGGTGGAAGGCAAACACTCAACTGAAGCAATTTTGCACAATTCCAAATGACTGTCCCAGATTCACTGCTCCATGTGGGATGGCTTCAACCTCAGTGGCATGCATTATGGTTTATCTTCTTTTCAGTTCATCCTGCCTTCCTGACTTTCCTGCTCTTCTATATTCCAAGACACTCTTTCCTGAACCACCTGCACACAACTCTCAATCCCAGGGTCTGCTTCTCAGAAATTCAATAGAAGACACTTGGAGCCAGGGCTGTTCCTGAGAAACAGAATCTCAAATGGGATTTGGGAAATGGATCAGTACCTCCCCTTATGCAAGTATCCCATCTTGTTGGTGTGTGGAGTGGGAACACAGAGCAATTGTTACTTTTCTCAGTGATGAATTGTGATGGGAGACTAGTATAAGGGTATGTAGTGGCTAGTGCAATACGATTAGATATTGATAGGCATGAGGGAACTGTTACCAATAAGGAGAATTGACCACGGTGACTATTGCTAAGCAACACAGATTTATTGAAGAGGGAAGATAATAGACATAGAAAGACCATTACTAATTCAAGGCCAAGATATGAAAGCACAGGCGCTTCCTTGCAGCAATTTAGGAAGCCCCAATCTTTGGAAGAGAGGAGAGCTTGGCTCAGAATCGATCCCTCAATTAGACCAGAGTAGGTGAGTTGGCAGGTACAGTGGTAGCCTTGGTAAGACACATATATTTGAAAAGGTGGGAGACAAACATTTTCAATTAAGAAATATATCACATTGGTGATTTTTTTTGGGGGGTGGGGTAGGATCTGGTGGTTTGGGGCATGTTTGACATCTCCTCCAAAGTACAAAGTATACAACAAGTTAATGTATCTCTCAACTCCTGAGAAGGAAGTTCCATAGTCAAAGGACCATCTTGGGTTCTGGAGCACATTCCAACTTGAGATATTATTCTGACCTATGTACTAGGTGAACTGGGTGGCTACCAGTTTGGAGTGAGGCCTAGAAAAGGGAAGGTTGTGGAAACAAGTCCAGGCTTTAATTCAAATAGATCTGACATTTAGGCTTTACTAGCTTTCATACCTAACGATCTTAAAGTTAACTGGTGAGAAAGATGGCCCAAATTAGAGAATCTCATTTTACATGCTTGCCTGAACTTGTAAAATGGAATGCATTGATTGAAATGCTAAATATTTTAATATCACATTGTCTAGTAGGCCTGTTCCATTTATAGGAAGATGATTTTCAAAGTATTTGCATTTTATTCCAATATTTTTCTTTTATTTCTGAATGATTTAGTTTTGAAATATTTTACAATTATATTTTCCTTTATAAATTGTACTTTAGAATGAGTGTGTCAGAGAAGAGAGAGAGAGAGAGAGAGAGAGAGAGAGAGATGAGATCAGATCGAATTTAACATTAATTGACAGAAAATAAAGGGGAAAGTATAAAAAAGTTATTTTAGGAAGGCAACTGCTTTTAATTCACCATATTCCTCAAATAATTTCTTTTGTGGTCAATAATTATTATAAAGAAAAAAATGTTACATAATTTTTTTAAAAAGGCCTAGTACTTTTCTCATGTTAATATTTTAATCCTTCAACTTTATTTTGCTCATCTTTTCAACTGCAAGGTTCAGATATAGTTTATATTTATAACCATGAAATATGCAAAATTACATGTAATTCTAAGTTTACTAGAGCCATAATGCACAAAATTTGTGCTGGGGTAAGAGGGAAGGGTAGTCCTTCAGCCTGGTCTGCACCCTCTCAAAATCTGAGAAACCTTGGACATCCCTCTTGCAATCTGGGATGCTGGCCCTCACCTGCTCTTCTGCCTGCCTGATCACCCTTAACCACTCTTCCTGCCATCCTGATCACCCCTAACCACTTGCTGGGGTGAGAGGCCATGGTTGTTCTTGTCTGCGATTCCACCATTTTGCTTGCTGGGCTTTTATTATATAGGATATTCCAAATAACTTTAAAAAATGGGACAAAATTTCCCAGAAGGAATTTTCAGACAATTAAAGGATTAAGGAATCATAATTTAATATTAATCGAAGGATGAGAGATCTAAACATACACACAATCTTCTGATATATGCTGATTCATTTTTTAGTAGTTTAAGTTTTTTTATGGTTTATAATTATATGTAAAGTGAGATTTTAAAATAATCCTCCATGTCTGTCTCTTCCCATTTACTTCTTATTTCTGTATTCAGTAGAGTTTTATAAGAATTCGAATGTGTTTAATTATTCAAGATAAGTACAAAGTGATTAAATAATTATTGAAATAAAAGATGGATTATGACATTAATACTACTCATTTGCAAGTGTTGGAATTAGTAAAGTTAATTTAATTTTTATGAGAGTATTAGAAAAGAGCATACTTGTTAGCATTACTAAGATATCCATTGTAATTGTAATGCAATTGGGTGATTAATAAGTTAACATTGTTCTGAGTTTAGTGAATGGAGTACCTTCTATTTATGCATAATATTGAATATTTATTATTATAAAGTAATATGAGCTAATTAGGAATGTGGAAGGTATGGAAAATTTACCAACTATAAAAATTAATTGGAAACCATGATTATCTTAATAAATATTTCTGTGTATTTCTTTCCAATATATTTTCTTTGTGACTGTGTGTGTATATGTCTCTCTTTTCATACATTTTTTAAAAATATATATTTTATTGATATTTTTACATAGAGAAAGAGAGAGGGATAGAGAGTTAGAAACATAAATCAGCTGCCTCTTGCACACCCCTACTGGGGATTTGCCTGCAACCAAGGTACATGCTCTTGACTGGAATCGAACCTGGGACCGTTCAGTTAGCAGGCCGACGCTTTATCCACTGAGCCAAACAGGTTTCGGCTGATACATTTTTTAAAGCATTTAATCATGAACATCCTCTCATGTCTTTAAACATTAATTTAAAATATGAAAGGTCAGTGAAAATACACTGTATTATACTGTAATGATGGATATATGTCACTATACATTTGTCCAAATCTATGTAATGTGTAACACCATGAATAAACCATAATGTAGATGAACTTTGGGTGATTATAATGTATCAATTTAGGTTCAGTTATAACAAATGTACCATTCTCGTAGATAATGGAAGAAGCTGTGCGTATGGGTGGGAAAGATCTATTGCTGTGTAACGAATTATTTTAAAATATATCAGATACAGGCAACATACATTTATTATCTCAACAGTTTCTGGAGTTCAGAAATCTGTAGTCAAAGTAACTGGGTGTTTCTGGCCCAAGATCCCTTTTAGGGTTGTTGAATAAGACTGAAATAATCTATAATCTATATGGGTGTCCCTTACTATATGGAGTTACTATAGAGCTCCTCATAATATGAAAAATGAGTTCCCACCTATATGTAAGTCAAGAAAGTGAAAGAGCAAGCCACCAAGACATAAGCAAAAATGAATTTTATCACCCAATTTCAGAAGTGAGATAACATCACATCTGTTTTAATCTACTAGCCACACAGATAAAACACAGGACAACATACTAGAAGGATACTTAAGGGTATGAATCCTCAGAGGTGGGGATAACTGCAAACAATGGAGGCTGATACAATTCACTCTCTGCCTCCAAGTGATCCTTCTCAGGCAGCCATTTCAAGTCCCAGGAGAGACTAGTCCCATTTGAGATCAAGTCAGTATCAGGAACCTTGTTATCAAGACAGATCTAGGTAGATATACCTAGTCTCTCAAGTATAGCTCTTCAGATACCTTAGCTAAAGAGTCTCTCTCTCTCCCTCTCTCATAGGCCTATAAATCTCACCAGAAACACTTCTATTTAAAAATAGGAGAAGCAGGAGCATACAGAATCACTCAGCCATAGCAGATTGGAAATACAGCTATGCAAATGTTGGCTACTCATTAGGACTTAATGCCCAGAAATTATTCTCCAAGGCTCTTATTTTAGCTCTTTGAATCAGCCTCCCCAACTCTCACCAACCACCCCCCCACCTGCTCCCCAGTCAAAAATAGAAAATGTGAGCTGCTTTGGGATTTCTGCTTAAATAATTCTTTTTAAAACTTTGTAGGGGAATCTTAGTGGTGTTCGCTCCATTTGACAAACTCACAACCACGGATCTGCTTTTGGCTTCTGAGACAGCTGAGGGGACAGCATCCGTAATGTCTTACAAACCCTGTTATTTAATTGAGAGACCCAAAGACCCATGAGGCAAACCCTTAAGCTCCTTAAAGGGTGTTCTCTGTCTAAGTGACCCGAGACATCATCTTTGATCATTCTGAAACTTAACAGAGGGTTTTACAGTCACACCCTCATCTCATCTTTAGACCATGCTTTTTCAAAAAGCTCTCTGGATTTAATCTTTGCTTGGAAACAATTTCTTATTTTCAGCATCATCTGCCATCTGTAGAGGCTGAGAATTTTCAAAGCCATCAGGCCCTGCTCCTTTTTATTTAATAACCCATCTCTCAATTGATTTCTTTCATCTAACATTTTCCTAGAAGCAGCAAGAAGCCTCCAACCCTTTGCTTAAAGAAGTCCTTAGTTTGATCACTCTGTTCATTAGGCACAGCTTATATTATACCCATTCCTGCAGGCCAGAGTGCTGCCAAACTTTTCATCGCTACCAACCATTACCCCTTTCCTCCAATGTCTAGGAAGATTATCTTCAATTTTCTGAAACTCCTTATTGGCCACCTTATTAAAGACTATGAAACATCTGTTCATAATTTTTAAAGTACTTTAAATTTTAACTTATGCCATTCCCAGGTCCACTGCCTAGTTTCCAAGATAAACCCACATTTTAGTTTTAATTATGAAGCATCCTGCTCTTGGTACGAAACTCCACATCAGTTATCCATTCTGCACTTAAACATTGCTACCAATGTAGGTGCATAGCACAACAAGCCATTCCATAGCTTATGACAGTTAGATTTTTGAGCACAGCTTCTTTGGGTACCTTTGGTTTAAGGCTTCTCATGAGGTAGTATTCACAGCTCCACCTGGAACTGAAGTGTTAACTGGAGGAGTACTTTTAAACCAACTTATGTAGTTGTTTGCTGGCCTTGATCACTTGCCATAGGGGCCTTCCCACAAGGCTGATTCACAGCATGAGACCTGTGCTCTCCTAGCATGCTGATTTAAAGAGAAAATGAGTGTATGCATGGAAGAGCCACAGGTTTTTATCAAGCAATGACAGAAGTTATTGTCAATCCTTTCTGCTATTTCATAGTTGTAGAAACGAGTCAATGAGTCATGCCCACACTCAATGGAAGATATTATTTCTCAGCCTGAAAACAAAAGGTGAGGATCATTGGAGGCCATCTTTTTTACTTCCTACCACAGAACCTGTCCAGTTAAACCTTGGCACAAGACAGATAAAAATGAGCAGCTGGATATTTTTTAGGAAGACGTTCTTCTTCTTTTTTATAATGATAATCTTCTCTTAAACATCTGTTGTGGCAGTGCCTTTATTTGTGAGGAACATATAAGTAATATACTTACTGAATTTAGCCATAAAAGCAATCTAAAATATCTCTGGAAGTCAAATATACAGACAGTCTTTGCCATGTGTGGTTATGTTAGCACCTAAGAATGTGGTTTCTATTGTAACTATCATTTATTTATCATCAATAATGTATGTGTCTATTGGATATTCAGTAAGATACTTCCAAACTTTTACTCTTTGTGGGGTGTAAAAGGTACACTGTTCACTTTTTGCATTCCAGTAGTTCTACCTGCTTACAGCATGACCTATGTCTTCCACTCCTTTTCCATGTTCATCCCTCAGCCTGGCACTCTTTCCACACACACCCACATCTCATCACCATGCCCTCCCTGCCCCTAAATTTACATAAAGGTTCTGATTATTCTGATGTCTGCTCATCCTATAGTCTTTATCTTATACAAGATGTTCACAGTATTCAAATCAGTGGAAACGTTTCTTAAGAGCCCAGTAAAAGGTTTCCTTAGAGATGATTCAAAGTGCTTTAAATTATTTTCTCAAGTGAGTTTATAAAAGCATAGTAATTTTATCTTTAAAATCTACTTTAACCTGGAAAGACTTGATTTCTTTTTGTTTGGTTGTGATATTTCTTATCCAACTCTGGTTGCTTATATATTTCCTCAAATTATCAAAAGCAATCATTCTTTGTCGGTTATCTGCCAATGTTTGAAATATGCAAATATGTTTGTTTGCTTTTATTTCAGCCTTTTTGAATGTCATTGTTTGTGCAAACCATGGGCAAACAAGACTTCACTGTTAATTAGCATTGAAACAAGCTCCTGCCTCAAGTATTTGCATGTTCTTGAATTTATCAAAACACTGTGTAAATTAAATGCAATGGGATTTCAGTAATGCAAAGGAAAGAACTATAATTCCCAATAGATATAAGTCCAGACTTAAATGTAACATTTATGGATGAAACTACTACATTCACCAGGTAAAACTTTTTAAAACTCAATAAGGATACATTGAAAGCATACATAGATAATACAAATGGTTTCTTCAAGAAATTCTGAGAGGACAGTGAACAGGTAGAAATGTTTTCCTTTACAAATAAATCTGTGTAGGAATACTTTTTCAAATTCCTGTTATATTGTTACAACACCTTAGTAGCAGAAATTCCTCATCATGGAAACTTATCAGTCCTGTACAAGGATAAACCATGAGAATGCCATGTTTCCCAGAGAAATTGATAAACTTTGGATTGATTATAAATATGTATGATCTGCTGTGAATAAATGAAGTTGAATTTGTACCCAAAATCACTGTAAGAAAATGTGATGGGCAGCTGTTCATATATCAGAAATGATCATAATCCAATAATTTACTATCCTCTCTAATAAAAGAATAATATACAATTTGACTGTCACTCCTACACACAATGGCCACCCCTATGTAGACACAAGATGGCTGCAGTGCCACAAGATGGCTGCCATGCCACAAGATGCCAAGTAGGGGAGGGCCATTGTGGGTGCATGATCAGGCCAGTAGGGGAGGGCAGTTGGGAGGGACCCAGTTGGGGCGACCAGGCCTGCAGGGGACGGCTATTGGGGGTGACCAGGCTGGCAAGGAAGTGCAGTTAGGGGTTACTGGGCCAGAAGTGAAAGGCAGTTGGGGGCAGCCAGGCTGACAGCGGAGGGCAGTAAGGGGTGACCAGGCCTGTAGGGGAGGGCAGTTAGGGGCAATCAGGCTGTCAGGGGAGCAGTTAGACATAGATCAAGCTGGCAGAAAAGTTGTTAGGGGGTGATCAGGCTGGCAGGCAGAAGCAGTTAGGAACAATCAGGAAGGCAGGCAGGTGAGTAGTTGGGAGCTAGCAGTCCTGGATTGTGAGAGGGATGTCCCAGATTAGAGAGGGTGCAGACTGGGCTGAGGGACACCCTCTACCCCATGCACAAATTGTGTGCACCAATCCTCTAGTAATTAATAAATGCATGCAGCAGTCATTTATCAGAACATCAAAATATACATAAAATAAATGTTTGACTAATTAAGCATACGCGCCATATGCATAGAATGAATGTGTTAGTCAACATGGGCTATCGAGTGAATAAAATTTTAGTCATGAATAATGTGAGAATGAGGAAATGTAATTGTTCCTAAATTTACATATTTTGTCAGTTCTTGGGATGAGGGCAGGGAAAGGAAACAGTGTGGGGGTATTTGAAAAAGTTAACAAAATCTGGCAATAGGTTAAAATACAGTATGTTTTCAGGTGCCTAATTTACTTATATGAGTGGCCCACTGCACAGACTCGTACACATTGAAAGTAAATTGTTAGAAGGTGGCTGGCGGGGTGGGACTGGGCAAAATGGGCCAGACACACCCTGAAGCCAACCTCTGAGGTCACTCCCATCCTGCCACGCCTGGGCAGTGCCAAGGCTCCAAGGGCATCTATGGAAGGGGTCCCTCCAGCAGGTGGAGTCCCTTGTCCTGGCCTTTGGGATTAGGTATGACATCCTCTGAGGGGTTCCAGAGAGCAATAGGGTACTCTGCAAAGTTGCTGTCACTTTGCAGCTCCTGTATTGAGCATCTGCCCCATGGTAGTCATTGCGCAGCATAGCTACCAGCCAGTTGGCTGGTCACTTAGGCTAGTGAATATTTATATGCCACCCTCCATAAACTTGAATTTATTAGGATAAAGATAGTTATTATCTGTGTTGTCTTTTTTATTTAACAAAATATTTATATTTAGAGAGAGAAGAAGGGAGAGGGAGAAAGCAAGAGAGAAACATTAATGTGAGAGTGAAACTTTGATTAGCTACCTGCTGCATGCCCCCTACAAGGATATGAGCCTGTAACCCAGGCATGTGCCTGACTGGGAATCAAAATGGCAACCTTTTGGTGCTCAGGATGATGCTCAGCCAACTGAGTCATACCAGCAGGGACTAAATGTGTAGTTTTCAAAAGATATTTCTTTTCCCCCAATGTTATATCTAAGAATATATCAAATAGTAATGCCCTCGAGTCTTAAAAAAATGATTAAAATCAGTAATACACTGTGGATAAATTTCAGAATTTTTAGCAGTTACTTATTGCCTCTAATACAATGAAGTGACCTATGCTTGTCAAGACCAGATAAGTATTAAGGAAATACAATGTGATATAAGGAGACTAGTGAAGATGGCAAACATATAAAGTGAAGCAAGCAGTATCAGAATTAAGACATATCACATATCTCTTTGGAAGGAGACTATAAATCTATGTTCATACTATGACATCAATTAAAACCAGAGATTTTTAACAGAAAGACCATCCCCTTCCATCTTTTAGGCTCAGACAGAACATTAGAGAGTGTGTACAAGGAAGAAATACAAACAGTGTTGTAGATATTTATCAGATAGCATAACTATAAATAATGGTATTAGACATGGAATGCAACAAATTTCACTGATTTTAAATCCTTAATTTTACCTTTATCTGTGTACATACTTCTCACTTTGCTGTGCAAATCTCTTTTTACAGGGTCATTTGAAGTGATATTTAAATAGAATTGTGAAATATTTAGGACATTTTGAAAATACGAATGCCACATTATTCTCCTTCTATATCATGTACCCATGTCATTTACTTTTTTCAACTAGCTTTTTGTTTAAAAAAGATTGCTATAATTCAGGCAATAATATTATTGTATTTGAATTTATTATTAGGTAACCACACATAAATTATAAAACTTTTAAATGTATGCTATTTTTTTATACTGAGTGAATTTTAAAGAATAGCTAAACTCCTCCTTTATTAGTATACTTTAGGTTAAGCAGTCTGCAATTCCTTGAAGGCACAACCATACATGTGACTGTGTGTCCTCAAACTTAAAAAAAAATTACACTGGTAAGTCATATATTAGAGCAAGAGAAAGTGATATGAGTATTGGAAGTTCATTTCATTCTAGCAGTGATCCAAATATTCATAGTTTTTGCCAATTGATAAATAATAACACAAACAATTAAATTTCTCTAGTATTTTATAGATTTAAAAATTGCTGATCATGTAGTTTCTAAATAAATGAGAGAAAGTGAAACTGAAAAATCATTGTTTTAATTAATATGTGATAAATGAAAGAAAATGAAATTGAGAAATCATTGTTTTAATTAATTTGCTGTGAGAAAAAACCTTTGAGGTAGAAAAGGAAAGATGAAATGAAAGCTATTCTCAGAGCAGCTTACTTTCTTCAAAGCCCTCCATGTTACACATGCCTGTCCTGGTTGTGACTTTGTAAAAGGATTAGTGAAGTTTTTTTTGTTTGTTTGTTTGTTTGTTTTTTGATGGACCATGAGATATGCCATATGTTCACTGCATTCTATTATTAGTTTGTTTAATATTCACCAGATATATTTTTTAATATTTTTTATTGATTTCAGAGAGGAATGGAAAGGGAGCGAGAGAGAGAAATCTCAGTGATGAGAGAGAATCATCGATTGGCTGCCTCCTTCATGCTCCACACCAGAGACTGAGCCCACAACCCAGGTATGTTCCCTGACTGGGAATCAAACCGTGACCTCCTGGTTTATAGGTTGAAGCTCAACCACTGAACCACACTGGCCTGAACACCAGAAACAATTTTTAGATATAGTTTTAGCTTGCAAAGAATACACTTGAGTTAGTTGTCAATTCTGTGTTCCATTGGAGTGGGAGTCATTTTTGTTTTGTTTTGTTTTGTTTTGTTTTGTTTTCCAACTGCAGTCTGTATCAAGGCAATCTGACACAAACTAAGAGTATAAACATGAGTTATTATAGATCTGTAAGTTGGTCTTCTACCTTCATTAAGATAATTAAAAAAAAAGAACATCAAAACATTTCTTAGGAATTCTATGCTCCTAGAAACATGAAATAAGATATAAAAATACTTTTTCTACTTCTTGGGAATTCTATGTTGGAATGTGATTTGAGATGAAAAAACATTATTTTGCTTAACTATAAAATCATCATGTAGTCCTCTGACATATGGAAAAAGCCATTAATCAAGGTGAAGTAAGATACTAGAAAATTCTCAAAAATGTAAGCATATTTAAATATTAAGAAATATTAGAGACTAACGAGAGCATAAAAATGTATTTACAATACGTGCATAATATTAATTCCATTTCCATTCATTGCAAGTAATTAATGTTGAATACTTTGAAATTACATAAGAAATGGTTAAACTTAGTTGAATCTTTTAGATGAACTTTAATTTATACACAGTTCATGAGATATTTTAAGAACTCAACTTTTCAGTGACATAATATTATAGCAAACAGCATTTGTGACTTTTTAAACAGCCATCCCACCTTGCCCCCATCTCTAAGCTTGCATAAACTCAGTGTTGTTCAGCCTTCATGCATGAATAAATTCAGAGAAGGTAAGATTATCCCCAGCCTCAGGGAAGAAATCACAATTAGTCTAACATACTCACTGCAACACCACACCGTTTAGAGAAAGTTGCACATCTTATCCAACAATAGTTTTTTCGACAAAATGGGATGTCTGCTGGAGGGCAAGTGTTATTGGAGATTCATCTGACCATAATAGCCACCAAATGCAATATTGAGTGAGTTTGCTTTTTAGGTACCTTATTTCTACCACCTCTCATATTTAGACTTTTATTTCTTACATTTTCTATTGCAACTGCATTCTAGCTAGTTTCCCAATACTTTTCTTCTACTCAATTGTCCTTCTTTACAATTGGCAGGTTAATATATTAAAAATGCAAATCTGATCATGTTAACCTTCGCTTAGATTCACTCAGTCATTTCCCAAGATCCAATCTTCATCTTTCAACAGAAAATCCTCCTCCACCCAATTCCCTTCCCCTCGGAGGGTTTAAATGTTCATTTTCCATCATATCAGCATATGTTACTTCTCAGGAGAATGTGAATTTCTAGATTACAGAGGTAATTTATATATATTTCTATGCTCACTAAACAGGACACCATGTATAACATAAAAAGAAGCAAGCATTATGGGTACTTGTTGAATAGTGTAATTAATAGTGTAGCTATAATAGTATAGGGAACTATTAAGTCCAATTGTTAAAGTTTAAATAGATCTCCAATAAAAAAAGAAAAATAGATTTTGGGAGGCAGCATTTGTCACAGCATGCAGCATGCCATCCATATCTGTGGCACAGTGATTTAAAACACTCAATTCTGGAGGCAAGTTGAATATTATCCAACCTGGTGTGAGGCTCTAAGAGGAGATTTCGAGCTTCAGAAATTCTGACTCCCCTTGGGGGCATGAGAATCAGAAAAGAAATGGTTACATTTTACCTTGCTCTTCTAAACTGCCTTTGTTAATATAAATGTCTCATAAATACTAGGTTCTCAATACACTTTGGGTCAATATTTGTTGAATCGTTGGAGATATTTGTACTTTTATCTTGCACAACTTAACCTGAAATATATTTTAAATCCCCCCTAAATTACATCATGTGTACTACTCTTTCTCTTATCTCAAACAAAAAAAAAATTATCTTTCATTTCTAACAGCCAGATATTGAGCAGAAATCATTGCAAAAGGAAGTTGCAAAATGTTGAAACATAGCAAATCAATGTTTTCAGGGGATATGGTCAAAGAAAATTAAGTAATTATGCATTTCCAGAAATATTCCTTCTATTATTACATTTCTATTTTAGTGACAGGTTGTTGATTTTTCATGTGCTAACATTTTTTCAAGGTTTTCTTTTTATTTCCAATTAAAACTTAATGACATTTTACTTTACTCTAATTACAAGTATAAACTTCAGTGGATTAAAAAACAAATGAACACATCAGTGAAAACACCTCCCTGATAAAATATTTTAATGTTGGCAGCCCTCAAGAAATGCCCCTGTGTCCTTCTGAGTTCCTATTCCACACTACAGTAAACACTCTCCTTATATAACAAGAGTGAAACATTGGCTCTCTATGCTAGGAACTCCTTGTTTGGGCCTGCATATTCCCATAGCCTTCAGGCTAATAGTTCCTGCTCTAAGCATGCTACACATTAAAGACATTCTGAATGGGGCTTGAGTTTTTAAAAAACAGTCCCTCTTATTTTCCCTTCCCTTGATTTAAAAGATGCCTGAACCTCGTGCTTACTTAAGATGAAATTGAGTATCAGTAAGCACCCCCATCTTCTCGATTTGGCGCCATCTCCATCAAAAGAAGAACAGTTTTATTGATGAGGAAGGCACCAAATCCAGAAGATGGGAGTGCTTGCAGATACTGTAAAACAGAAGGAATTCTTACCATTTGCAACAGTCTGGATGGAACTGGAGAGAATTATGCTAAGTGAAATAAGGCAGGCAGTGATAAATACCTCATGATTTCACACATTTCTGGAATATAAAGAACATTATAAATTGTTGAACAAAAATAGATAAAGAGACAAAGAAGCATGGAACAGACTGTCAAACTACAGTGGAAAGGCAAGGGAGGGTTGGGGGAGATAAAAGATTAACTGAAGGACTTGTATGCATGCATATAAGCATAACTAGTGGAGGCAAGATACGGAGTGGGCAGTGAGGGCAATTGCATGGGAGGGGAGGGGAGACTGGTACAGGAGGTCAATGGGGGAAAAAAAGGATCCACATGTACTATTGTTTGTAATACCTTAAACAATAATTAATTAACTAATTAATAATTAATTTTAAAAAACTCTTCTTACTCCAAACTCTGACCTTTTGAGTTTTGGTCCTTTTGAAACATCTGTTATAATTGCACAGAGACTCCCCTTCTTTAACATGATTCTTTCTCCTTTCTGTTCATCCATTCCATTTCCTAATCACTAATCCCTTAGAACATCAGATTCTGGTCATTATCAAACTGTTTCCAGAACAAAGCCTCAGGTCTGTTGACCAAAAAAAACCCAGAGTTTCCGTCAAGTCAAAAATAGCATTGTGACTTCAGTTGTGTTTCAGGCCCAGGCCTAAGGAATCGGAATGACCCTACAGGCCCCTCTCCTAAAACCAGGCAGAGCAATGCTGACATCTGGATCTGATATTATAATCACCTGCTCCTTATCCTGGCCCCAACCAACCAATAGTGCCCATGACCACGAGTCCTTTATACCAGCAGGATTAATGATCTTTCTCCTACATAGCCCATCCCCTGGAAGCCATCAGGGATTCAGTCAAATCTTTTAATCCTTCCTGAGGATATGTGCTTTTTTTAAATTTTATTGTTGTTTGTTTTTTGTTTTGTTTTATTTTAGAGAGAGAGGAAGGGAGGGAGAAAGATCAATGTCAGAGAAACATATAGAGCAGTTGTATCCTGCACAATCCCCAACAGGATCAAACCTGCAACCCAGATAGGTGACTGGGAATCCAATCCATGACCCTTAGGTCCACAGGCAGGTGCTCAAACCACTGAGTAACCTGGCTAAGGCAGTTTTTTCTTTCTTGATGTCTATTTCAAAGGGGTGGATCCCCAACTTATTGGGAAAACATTCCTTGGCTAAAAGTGGCAAGAGACTGGGAGAAGGTTTGCATCTCAAAGCAACACCGAAAATATTGACCAATTTTCTGAAGCAGATGCTTTAAGAAAAGGGAGAACAGACCCATAGTTAAGAAGAGACCCATCTGCAAAAACCGGTTTGGCTCAGTGGATAAAAGCGTCAGCCTGTGGACTGAAGGGTCCCGGGTTCAATTCTGGTCAAGGGCATGTACCTTGAATGAGGGCACATCCCCTTGGAGGCAGCTGATAGATATTTCTCTCTCATTGATGTTTCTAACTTTCTATCCCTCTCCCTTCCTCTCTGTAAAAAAATCAATAAAAATATATTCATATAAAAAAAGAGACCTATCTAATATTGGTCAAACTAAAAGGAAAAATCAAAATTCATGTTTGTAACTTTCCTATATTCTGCCATGCACATGTTTTCAATTGGCTGATTCTAATGTGTATGCTTTTGCTATAATAAAACTGTAATTATAAGCATAGCTCTTTCCTCTGAGTCATTGTGATCAATTATCAAACCAGAGAGTGGTTTTGGTTCTCTCAAACTTACAACTAATGTTGAAAGGAATTCTAAGGACAAAACCATCAGGTGTCTGTTGGGAGGAATGCATATGTGAAGGACAGAGGTGTCTCTGGCCTGAGCAATTAGAGCAAGTAGGTAGACCAAAAGCAGCCCTGACCTAAGCAGCTTGGAGACTTCAAAATGCTTATCTTACTTGTAAAAAGGATAGAAAAAGGCCACAGGATAAGGGAAGTGGGGAGCAGAAAACATACATTCACACAAGATAATGGAAGAAAGGAAACATTTTAAACAGAGAATAGAGGAATGTTGCAGGAGAAGAGGAGAGAAAGAGGAGTCACCACTTGGGCTTTGGCCTTTGAAACTGATACTAGCTAACAAAATAACCAATGAGGAGAGCATGGGGACCCTACATTAATGAAAAGCCCAATTAAAAAGGGTCAGGTTCAAACAAAGAACTGCAGCATATATAAACTGGAGACAAAGGAACACAAAGCGGGATATTAAAAATATTTCCCATTATAGAGAGAGCAAGCAGGCTTTTTCCATTTGGAGGGGGTCTCTTTTGGGGAAACCTCTGGCCAGGTGGAGTTTGTATATTCTTCCAATAAACTTCGACATTTTTATTAAAGAAATTTGTTAGTCCATGTATTTATTCATTTTCAGCAGACAAGAACTCATAAGAGAAGTCTGTACCCTGAACCCCACATTTCAATGTCAGTTGACTGGAGAACTGTTGCCTTAACCTGAGTTTGATTCATTCCAAACTTATTCAGATTAATCAAGTATTTTTATTCCACTCACCCTTATTAGCATATTTATTTTTATTTCTTTTCTTGTAGTGATTGCACTTTATAATGTTGCTTGACTGGCTTAGTTTTCTTTTACTTCAGGACTGTGAGCAATGAGCACTTTTAGTTTCTGTCATCCCAAAATTACTTCATTTCTGCTTCACATTTGAAGACTATTTTCAGAGCATAGACATGTAGGTTGATCTTATTTTCTTAGCAGAATCTGAAACATATTTATTTATCCATCATCACCTTGAATACAGTTTTACCTGTTGAGAAACCAGCTGTCATTGTGATTACTGCTTATTTAATTGTAATGAGTTTTAATTTCTAATTTCATTTTAATGGTTCCTTTGTCTTTCATGTTCATCGTTTTACTATGATATGCCTTGATATTGTTTCTATTGTAATTTTATTGTTTGGATTTATAGTTATTTTTTAATCTACTGATTGATATTTTATCTATTTTGAACAATTTTAACCATTAAGTAGTCCCCATATTTTTACTGCCTCATTTTTTTTTCTCTCATTGTTCTTCTTATTGCAAGAGCCCAAGACACAAATGCTCACTTTTTTCTCAAATTCGAATATACCCCTTACATTCTCTTTGGTGTTTTGTATGCCTTTTGCTCTCTGTGGTGGAATCTGAAATTTTCTCCTGGTCTATTTTTTTTGTTAATATATTTTTATTGATTGTTTTACAGAGAGGAAGGGAGAGAGATAGAGAGTTAGAAACATCAACAAGAGAGAGTCATCCATCAGCTGCCTTTTGCACACCCTCTACTAGGGACATGCCTGCAACCAAGGTACATGCCCTTGGCCGAATTGAACCTGGGACCCTTCAGTCTGCAGGCCGATGCTCTATCCACTGAGCCAAAATGGTTTCGGCTCCTGGTCTATTTTTTAATGCATTGCTTTTCTCTAAGGCAAAATATACAGATAATTAATGAGCTGATTTTATTTAGGCTCTGAGATAAGGAGAACATTCTTTAATAAGGATTATCCCAATGAAAGAAGGGGAACCAGGGATTTTAGAGGCAAACTAACATAGGAGCTATGAGATAGAATAGAGACGGGCCTCCCTTGAGCCATGAGAAAAGGAGCAGTTGGGTCCTGGGACATGGGAAAACACGCTGGGCTGTGTTTTTGTGTTTGTTTTTTCAGTAGCTTCTTTTTTTTTTTTTTTTTTTTCAGAATAGGAAACCTCAGTGAGGTTTCTCAATTCTCGCTGCTTTCTGAGAACATCAGGCTTAAATAAAGTTCAAATTGTCTTCTCTAGCAGTGTTTAATCTAAATAAGCTCAAATATTAAGCATATTAAATTGTCCATTTTAGTTATTTTGTTTCTCAATTGTAATACATTTTTAAAAATTTTAAATGTCTTCCACTTCCCTAATAAAATATATTTTGTCATTATTTTCTTGAACATTTTAACCATAGTAATTTCAAAGTGTCAGTATGATATCTCCGATAATGATATTATCTATGGCTATGTTTTTCTTTTCTATTTTTTCAACATGGAACTCTTTCTTGGTATAGGTGATAATTTTTGACTGATTTAGAAAAAGTTGTAGAAACTCAAGATATTGTCATCCCCAGAGGAGATTCCCCACTCTCTGTCAGACCCTAATGTAAGGGCCTATCCCATCAGTGTCTGCCTGACTCAAGGTAAGTTTTTTAGTCTTTGTAAGGTCCAGTATACCTTTATTTTGTTTCATTCTCTTCAGGAATCCTTAGGTTTTTACTATGACCACTCTTCCTCAACTTCCTGATTGAAATAATAAGGATCCCTAACATTCTTTCTTTTCTGCATTTATTTTCTCCTCAGATTCTTAATATATTGTCTTTCACAGATTCTTTTTTCCTGCTCTTAAAGTATTGGCTGCTTTGACATATTTATACTGCATTTGAATCAAGCCTTTCTTCAAATTAATGTTAATGTTTTTTTCTAGTTATTCATGGCAGGAGCAATGCCTATTATACGCTATTCTGTCATGGCCAGAAGAAGAAATCTGTTCTGCTTATTTTTTTGCTACTTTCCTCAAATTGAAACACATTTGTTTTTAAAATATTTCAGAGATATATTGACCTGCAATTTGTTTTTATTACAGTGGCCAGTAACTGTCTCTTGATGACTGTGCTCAAGTATATTTACTAAATTTTTAAGTTACATTCAATCTAAAAAGATAATCTGCAGAATCAGAGTAAAATGATTTTTTAAAGCAAATCAATTGGACTAAAACAACAGATTGTGTCTTCTTTATAGTGTGTAGTTCTTTTTCTTGGCTTGCTCCTACTTCCACCCATTAGTAGAACTATTATGTGTTTTGAATACTGATAATAATAAAAATAAAAAGATTTGTTGCTTGTTGATTTTGGATTTGCCTGCCTGACATATTGAATTAAATATTCAGTTAGTGGATGACATATGGCATTTATTCACTGAAACATGGAAAATATGGCTTTTTCTTGGAGCACAGACCTTGCTTCCAACCAATTTTAGAAGCTGTGCAAGATAAGTGAATTCAAGAATAGATTGTTCAAGATTTATAAATCACATTATTCAATGATTGTCTTCTGCCACAAAGTAAATCTAGGCTCATGGATTATAAATATTTATGAAGATGAAAACCTTTTCCGAATTCTAAGTTTAGAAGCCACATGTTAGCTAACTTTCTCTTTGTAACTTCTATCTTTGTAGGTTTGATATTGTTCAGTTTATAACATTTTTACATGGCTCCTTATATCAATAGCTAAACTTTAAATTATGCACCACTGTGATATTCAACAAAGTATTAACTAGTCCAATCCAATAAGGTACACTAAGATGACATCAACATGTTAAATAAATAAGATTTTGTGTTTTAGCCTAGTCTAAGAAAATTTAGCTAGAAATTTTATCTTGTATCACTTGGGTATTTCCCCATATTTAAGCACCTTGATAAAAATAAAAACCAGTGGAAGAAAAAATAAATAGAATCATTAAATACTAAAGGCCCAGTGCACGCAATTTATAAACAGGGGCAGGAAGGTAAGTCCCTCAGCCATGCCTGCACCCTCTCACAATCCAGGCTCACAGGCTCCTAACCACTCATCTGCCTGCCTGTCTGATTGTCCCTAACCGCCTCTGTCCCCATGCTTGAGCTCCTAAATGCTCTCTCATGCCTGCCTGATGCCCCTAACTGCTCTCTCTCCTGTCAGCCTGATTGCCCCTAACTGTCTCTGCCTTGGCCCCAGCCACTGTGGTTTGTCCAGAAGGACGTCCGGAAGACGTCTGATCTATCTGGTCTAATTAGTATATTACCCTTTTATTAGTATAGATAATTTTATATAAATAGGTAGAAACTAGTCAAGTCTAATAATAATAAACATTATCTTGTATTTTCTATATAAACCCACCAGTTAACTGTAGTGGAAAATACTAGACCACAAGAATAACAGCTGTAACTGAATGTAAAAATAGTGTTCTTCCAGTACTCTTATTGGAAATACCTAATTTCTGTACTTACTTGGTTTCTATTCTTCCTAACCTAGTCATAGGAATCTCACTTTCAAAGTGGTGACTCTGTATTGTGTCAATTTTGCCTAACTACATTTCTCACATATTTCCCTTTCTCATATGGTTCCGGGTGAAGTCAGCCGTAGGAAATTCTGTATGAAATTAGGAAAGTTTAAGTGTGTAGTTGATTTTTTTTTTTAACACTCTGAAGGTCAAAGTAGAGCTAAGATCTTTACAGCTCATGCAAATGTTCACTGATGTGCTAGATCATCTAGATGTGGGACACAGCTGGACCCCTGGTTCCTCAGATTATTGACAGATCTGGTGCTTCAGCTTCTGCACATTATTGCCAAGACACACGTGCAGCTCCCAGATTACAGCATAGTTTACATTGTCAAGATTTGGATCTTTTTTGTCAAAATGTGTTCCTATTTATCTTCAAAGTTCCCATTCATCATCATGGATTCTATGTTGTCCTTATTTGTTCCAAATTCACAGTCAACTGTCTTCCCATATCCTGGCCCTGGCTTCACGTATAACATCATATACAGATGCAACAGCTCTAACTAAACTGCTTACTTTCTTTGGTAACTATGTGAGGTCTAATGGTATAATAAGCCCCTTACTTTATATGACACATAGTGATTATTATTCTCTGATTAAACCCTAAATCATATGAACCACAAGTGGGTCTAGGAAATTATAACATTAAGAATCAGTTATTTTAATTGCTTCTGGATTATACAGAATTGTTTCTCTGGTCTTATTAATACTGAAAATATTAAAGACCCTGATTACAGTAGTAATTGAATTAGTGTTATTACATGGCATATATTGACAAAAGTTTTGTTTTTTTTTTTTTAAATAATTTCTGGAAAGGTCTGTATTCAATTGCTATAAAAGGTAAGTCTTTGGATAGCGGTGTAGTTTCTGTAGAACACAGTTGTGGAAATATGGGGTGATATTGGCTTGGTTGGCTATTTCTAAATATGCTAAAGGATTGAGGAAAGAAACTGGTAAACTTAGTACTTTAAAGCTCAATTCTAGGTCCGGGTAAGGGATCAGAACACTTTTATGGTTTCATGAAATGAAACCTTTCCCTCTTCTTTCACTAGAACTCAGATTTCTAAAAATGAAACTTGCCTTACCCCAATAAGTGAATAAATTACAATACAAATTAATTTTATGAGCATATTCTGGGACTTTTAACCCATAAATTATTGTGAAGGGGTTTTACCATTGAAAGTAAATTTATCTCCCTTATAAAGAAGTTAGTCTTCCTTTGATTGAATAATCTACAAAGACATCTTCTGAAGTATCTGACTTGTAGGAACTGCGGAAACTCCTTAACAACCATCTCAACACCTCTCTTGTTGCTTCTGAACTTATAATTGACTAGAGGCCCAGTGTACAAAATTCGTGCATGATTAGGGTCCCTAGGCCTGGCCAGCAATCAAAGCCAATTGGGACCTTCCTTCCACCAGCTGCCTACTATTGGCCAGGGCCTTCCTTCATTCTGTACCACCCCCTCATGGTCAGCAGACATCATAGAGAGTGGTCAAACTGGTCAGTTAAACTCCCAGGGGACAATCTGCCTATTACCCTTTTATTATATAAGATTCAAGTCCTGAAAGGCCAGAAGGGGTAAACCCAAAAGTGTGACATTTGATGAGGTGCTGGATGGAAGGGATCATGGCGGGGGGGAGGGGGGGTTAATAACAGGGGACATCTATCTATAATACTTTCAAACCTAAAGATAAATAAAAATTAAAATATTTATGAGATGAGTTGCTCATTTTAAAGTCAAATGTCTCTTTGGTAATGAACAAAAAGTCTTGATCACTTTTAGTTTATGGAAAGTGACACTAAGGAGTCACATTCAGCGATACAGTTGTCCATTCTATGGGTAAGTAAATATGAATAAGTAGTGTCATATTTGGAAAAACAATTTTGTAAATATATCAACATCATTTTATTTCTTTAAAGTCCAGTAAATGTACAGTCAGAGATAGAACCAAGAATATATTTGGATATAGCACCATTGGTGACTACTAGCCCACATCTTCTGTCCATGCTTATATCCCAAATGATGACAGCCTAAAGTTCTTATGTTTTTGAATAACACTTTTTTTGCATTATGATTGTGTTTCTTTATATTTGATTAATCCCCTCTCTTGGGTGTACTGGTAACAGCTATAATCTTAGATAACCAAAAGGCCTGGTCATTTCATGTTTTCAGTCTGAAAGAACTGAATACAAAATGCTAAAAGCTTTCTCTCATCCCATCTCATGGTTCCTCTCTGGGAAATGAGGTATTTACATGCACAAAGGTAAAAATGGGCTCACTCCAAGAGCATTATTGATTGCTTAATAATAACTGCAATGAGTGGTTATGGAACCTACTTAAAACTCTGTGATCACAAAAGGCTTTAACTGGGGAGATAAGAAGTTTTAATATCAAATCATGTCAAACTTTCAAAATCACTGCATTCATAGGACTGCACATTTTAAATTACTAAATTACGATAATGTTTTCAGCCTACAATGGCTACAAGACATTTTTTTTTTCCTCTTTAGAATCATCAGATAATCATGGATGCTCCTTGAGGTTCTAGCCAAGAATGGGAGACAGGAGGACAAAAAGAATTTCCCTCAGTAATCCTATATAATAAAGAGCTAATATGCTAATTAGACCAGATGGCAGAATGACCTTCCAGAAAGATCAGTGGTAAGGGGCAGAGTTGTGAGGCAGCCGGGACTGCATTGGTCAAGCCCCTTGCATCAATTTCATGCACCGGGCCTCTAGTTATTTTATAATATCCTCCAAGACATGCTTACTCAAAGCCCTGATTAAATGTTAGCTACAAAATCATTTTATTTAAAAAGGTATGTACGTATGTAATGATACATACAGATATGTACATATCTATATACATTCGTGTATATGTCTATATCTACATCTCTCTATAATAATAAAACCATAATATACTAATTGGATGGATGTCCTTCTGTACAAAGCCAGGACTGTAGCAACAGGATGGAAGCTGCCACCGTGGCTCTATGGGAGGGATACAGGCAGCCACTGAAGATGCTAAAGCCTACTCTTGCATGAATTTGATGTATCGGGCTTCTAGTATATCTATAATTTATCTTATGATATCTCTCCAGAGATATATATTCTCAGTTAAATAGTGGTAATAACTGGAGTGAATGAATGTGAGTATATTACAATATTCTTTGAAACATTTGCTAAATTATCTATCACAGTATAGTGTTTAAAAGCATAAATTACAGCTCTGGTTGGTTTGGCTCAGTGGATAGAGCCAACTGGCCTGCACATTCCTAGATTCAATCCAGTCAAGTACACATGCCCAGATTATGGGCTTGATCCCCAGTGGGGTGAGGGTGATATTGGAGGTATCAGATCAATGATTCTCCCTCATCATTGGTGTTTCTATCCCTCTCTCTTTTCCCTTTCCTCTCTGAAATTAATATATATTATTATTATATACATTATTGTATATACATTATATAATATATTATATATTATATATTATATATTATATATTATATATTATATATTATATATTATATATTATATATTATATATTATATATTATATATTATATACTGTATACTGTATACTGTATACTGTATATTATATATACATTATATATATATATATTAATAGATATATACACATTATTATTTTTTTTTTTAATTTTAAAGCACAGATTCCAGAAACAGTTTGGATTTGAATACCTAACTCCACAATTGAGTGGAATCACTCAAGTTCTTTAGATTCTCAATTTCTCAGTTTACTCCTCTTCACATCAGGGAGAGTAATAGTGATTATTCCATAAAATAGTTGTGAAGACTCTAGAAGTAAAAGATTTAAGATCTGAGAATAGCATCTAGTACATATTAAATATATTAAACTCTCTATATATAAAGCTTTTGTTTTCTCTGAAACTTTGTTTTATTTCTGCAAAAATAAAATAATTATTTAATTAGAAATTATAGATTTGGTTTACAAAAGAACAAGATAATGCAACTTATTTGCAATGATTAATTCTCCCTCTATTTCTATTGCTCAAATTTGCAAGCAACATTTCCTAAAATTTCCTACTCACTCTCCAATTTCCCCAGATTGGCTCTGGCCATAAGTAATCAACAGCTGGCCCCCCAGGTGCCATGATGTTGAATTTGAATGCTATAGAACTACATAGAAGTGTGATTTCACCCCATTGATCTATCTAGATGAAGTTATTTTGAGATTGCATGAACTACAAGTGAGACAATTATGCAACTCAGAAAACTAGAGTTAAGACAAACTGCATTGGAATGAGAAGATAACAGCAACTTGAAAGATGTTTTAGCCCTTAACATATTTCATAGTAAAAGAGTATTTTGAAAAGATACAAGTTATTAATTCTAGTTTGCATTCTACCAAGAAGAGTGAAATAAGATAGGAAAATATGCACAAATTTAGGAGAAATTTTCTTTTTCATACTTGTATATTTGAAATTAGATTATTCTTCCATATGCTTTAATATTGAATGCTTTTATAAATGAACTAGAGGTCTGATGGATGAAAATTCATGCACTGGAGGGGAGTTCTGTCAGCCCAGCCTGCCTTCTCTCACTGTCTGGGAGCCTGCAGGAGGTGACCTGGCCATCAGGGGAAGGCAATGCCCCCAACACCTTTGCTGCTGCCACTGCCGGCAGCTCAAGCCTCAGCTGCCCCTGGTTACCTGAGCATTAGGTGACCCTGGGTGGCTGGACAGCCATTATCCAAGGTTTACCTGTGCCTTGGGCCAGCCCCAGGTGGCTGACAGCTGACATCTGAGGCTTTCCTATGCCTTGGGCGTCGCCTGTGCACCTGACATCGGAGGCTTGCCTGCAACTTGGGCTGGCCCTGGTAGGCTAGGAGGATGAGGGTATGTCCAGCTGCACCATGCGCCTGCAATCCCCCTGGTGGGGTTGAAAGAACTGGGGGATTCTGGCAGGGCTGAGGGGACTGGGTGCCACTATCCTGTGGCTATGGGTGCTGCCATCTTTGTGACAGCATGATGGTCAATTTGCATATTCCTACCAGAATAGGAATGTGAATTTAAAAAAAAATGTAAAGAGGTAGGCATAGTTATTTTATATTTGTATATTTATCAGTATTGTTCTACCTATTTCTTATAATCAATTAAATGATATCATAAACTACATACAAATATAGATACAATTAATTAGAAATACATATACAAATATAATTAAATTGCATGTGACTCTCTATTCTATCATTAAGCTTTACACTAACTGGTGAAAAAAATATTAAAGTCCTTGAAAATGTGTGATTTTTTTATTTTCAGAATAAAAATTAGATTATCAGTTTATTTTGTGTGTGTGTGTGTGTGTGTGTGTGTGTGTACTTCTATTAGGAGCATTTTGCTTAAAATTATCTGTCCGTAAAATAATGCATTCTCTTTTCTGAATCAGAATAAATGCAATGTTTTATGGGAAATCACATGTATTTATTAGAAGGAAAGACTGTATAAAGTACAATATACCTGTTAGCCAGGTGTGCTCTATTATAGAAGGGGTAAACTCTCTTTTTCATTTGTCTATAAAAGTTATAATGTTCCTACTTTGTATCACTTTTGTTCACAAATATGGTTATTTTAATATGCTTTATTATTCTGAGAAAAAATTAAATGTCAATAAAATCATAACTCAGATACTATTTAAAAATAGTACAGTGAATCTCACTCCTAGCTTTATTATTTAAAACAAGGAGAAGTCAATTAAACTAAATGACATTTTTGTCTTAAGATTAAATGAGTTTCTGACATTAATCTTTATTACCATGGTTGATGGTAAATTATTAATTCCAAGGACTCTTTTTATTGGACATAATTATTCAGATTTACCAGGTGTCTCTGAAGGTGTTCTCAAATAACTTGCCCAACTTCAGTGTTGTAAATAAATGGGACAGGATGGTTTTCAGCCAAGGTAGTATAAAAAATAAATAGAGCACAAAGGAATATCTGACAAAGTAATATGCCCATAAAGTCTATCAACTTTCCTGAGGCACTGAAAAAATTTCTATTGTTGGCATGATGTTTTCTATTATGTTTATATAAGAACATAATACTACTTTCAAAATGAATAAATCAATTGAAACATATCCAAGGTATTCATTCTTAATAGTGGAACTAGAGCTAATAGAATAAAAATATTTTCAGGTAAATAGTGTTAAAAAGGGTAATTCAATAGAATATGAATAGAATAAAAATGGTTTTATTTCTCCCTCCTCTTGATCTTAAAGATTGATTTCAACTTTTTAGAAAATTCATCTTTCAAAAAAAAATTTATAACTGAAAAGAGTTCTCTGACAAGAACATGCCTCTTATATTCATGCCTTTATCCCACAGAATAAGAAAAATGAACCAGTCTTTTTGCCTACATCTAGAGAAACATCACAACCTTTGAAAAAAGTGTGAACATACATGTGCAATACAAAATTTGTTGCAAGGAAAACAAATTGACCTAAGAAAAGTTAATTTTTATTCAAATGATAAAAAATAAATAAAAATAAAATAATTAAAATTAAAACTAATTAATTATGATGAGACTAATTTTAATGAATGTGTATTACAAACAAAGTGTATTTTAAGACACTCATTCTTCCTCAAATCAGCATTGATGTGTTGTTAACCTGCACAAACCAAAGCATTCATAAACATACATAATTATTCAAGGTTTAGCTCAGGATCCCACTGAGATTCTGTTTCCCTATTAAACTCAGACCCATTTCTAGTTTGCTGTAATTTCTTAGTCCTCTGAATTCTCAAAGCACTTTTTATTTTCCCATTCACTTGTAAATTAATCGAGGATGGCATTTATTTTAAGTATGCTAATACAATCTGCTTGAGTGTTTTGTGTCACCTACTAGATATTAAACTCCCATATGGCAATTAGTTGTCTCTTACCTTTTCTATTAGAGCAAAGTGGCACATACTTCATTGCTCATATCTCAATATGTTGATACTATATATAGACATTAGCACTTTTTTCCCCCTGTTTTTCTTTAAATATGGGCATCAAGTACAATTTGTAATTAACTACTACCTCACTAATCTCATTAAATTATAATTTATTTTCATCCCAGTTTCATCAGAAAATGAAACTTCCAAATGCATGGTATATGCAAAAATTGTTATGTACCTCGTTTTTAAAGATAACTTCTTCATGACACGTTACCATCTCTCCAAATAGCATTATCTTAATACCCTGTAAATCTGGGGGAAACAAATCCTCTCCAGCTATTTTTTTCCATCATCACTGCGCATTTCATAACACATGTTATTTTGTAATGCATAGTCTCTTATCTGTGTTCCCATTATTCCATGATTACTTTTCAGGCATTCTACCTCTGGCATGACACTGTATGTAACACATCAGGGACTGTGCCATCTCCACCTAAAATATGGTTATGGTTTTTTGTTTTTAATGAAATGTATTTTATTTATTTATTTATTTTAAAATATATTTTATTGATATTTTACAGAGAGGAAGAGAGAGGAATAGAGAGTTAGAAACATCAATAAGAAAGAATCATCGATCAGCTGCCTCTAGCACACCCCCTACTGGGGATGTGGCCGCAACCAAGGTACATGCCTTTGACCAGAATTGAACCTGGGACCTTTCAGTCCGCAGGCCGATGCTCTATCCACTGAGCCAAGCCAGTTTCAGCTTATTATGGCTTTTAATTTATTTATCCAACTGCCTAACCATGTGTCTATCTACCTGTACCCAGCACAGTAACTGATAATTAAAATTTCATCAAATACATGCTGAATGATCTTGCATAATAATTTGTATATATTTCATGATGTGTAGCACAATAACTAATACATTGTGAGATGCCACCAACACGTTTTGAATAAAGTTATTTGAGGAGATCCAGTGAATAACAGTATGAAAATTAAAAGATTAAAGCTGGCTCAAAATATTAACAATACCACTGAGGATGTTGAAGGGGTTTATTCTGAGTAAATAGCTACTTCACTCCAGCTGCTACAGTTATGCAGATTCACTCAGAATCACAGGGACTGCCGGCCAGTGAACTATCCTGCTGGGTGTTTGTGTAGATAGCTAGGTGGGTATGGGCTGTCCTGGAAGGAGCAGAAACGTTTGCTCTCTGCAGGTAGACAGCTCCATAGTGAGGAAAGGAAGAAGGCTGGCTGAAGGTTCAAAGTTTTTCTCCTAAAGTTACTAGTCTTGCACATTTTTAAAATTTATTTTTATTGATATCAGAGAGGAAGGGAGAAGAGGAGAGAGAGAGAGAGAGAGAGAGAGAGAGAGAGAGAGAGAGAGAGAGAGAGAGAGAGAGAGGGAGGAACATCAATGATAGAAGAGCATTATCTATTAGCTGCCTCCTACACACCCCCTACTTGGAATCAAGCCTGAAACCTGCACAAGTGCCCTGACCTAGAATCGAACTGTGACCTCTTGGTTTATACCAGTAGGTCTGCACTAAACTCTGCGCCACACCAGCTGAGCAAGACTTGCACATTTCTCATCCCCTCAGAGAATGAGTGACAAGGTGGGGGAGAAATGCACCCTGTTTAACTTTCTGCACATGGGAGGAGGTGACAGGAACATGGAAGAGACATACATAGGAATATTGGATGAATATAAAAAATAAACAAATGCATATCTATCAGATTCCTGCATCAAAGGGATGAACAGAAAGCTATGACATTTCTCCATCATATTTTTCTCTGCCAAATGAGAACAGGTACAAACCAACACCTCAAAAAGTAAAGTTTAGACCCAACTCCAAAAAAATATCAGAAGGTGTCATGTTTCAAATATAATAGACAGTGGCTAGAATACTGCCACCACTTTTTCAATATATGTCCTGCCAGCAGGTATGACTGTTAAATTTAAAGGCATTGACTATGTTCCACATGTAATTCACAGTTTTGCAACATTTAGTTCATCTTTAATCTGTCTCCTCATTCCTTATATTCCCCTATGTTCTAACCATTTTTTTCTTTATTGATTAAGATATTACATCTCCCTTATCTCCCCAATTCCTCCCCAACTCCCCCAAATCATGCCCTCACCCCCCTGGTGTCTGTGTCCATTGACTTAGGTTAGGCTTATATGCATGTATACAAGTCCCTTGGTTGATCTCTCCCTCTTACTCCTTCCCTCCCCTACCTTCCCTCTTAGGTTTGCTGGTCTGATCAATGCTTCTCTGTCTCTGGATCTGATTTTGTTAATCATTTTATGTTGTTCATTATATTCCACAAATGAGTGAGATCACGTGATATTTATTTTTCTCTGACTGGCTTATTTCACTTACCATAATGTTCTTCAGGCCATTCCATGCTGTTGCAAATGTAAGAATTCATCAACCAAACAACAAATGACAACCTCAGAGGGAAGGTAGGGAAGGGTGGGGGTAAGATCAACCAAAGGACTTGTATGCATGCATATAAGCCTAACCAGTGGTCACAGACAACAGGGGGTGGGGGCATTCATGGGGAGGGGTTTGGGATAGGAATGGGGGGATGAGGTCAAATACATGATACTTAATCAATAAAAAAATAAATAAAACAAAACAAAACAAAAAAACACAAATGACAAGTGCTGGTGAGGGTGCAGAGAAAATGGTACCCTCGTGCACTGGCTCTTTTCCTCTTCCATAATTACTTCATTCTATCTTTTCCATCTAGTCCCGGATCAGTTAAGTTTTGACCTTCGGTATTCTTTTCGGAAATACATGGCACTATCTGGTCTCCCCGGTCTCCAAATCCCTGTTTTACTCAATAGCGGTTGGCAAACTCATTAGTCAACAGAGCCAAATATCAACAGTACAACGATTGAAATTTCTTTTGAGAGCCAAACTTTTTAAACTTAAACTTTTTCTAATGCCACTTCTTCAAAATAGATTCGCCCAGGCCATGGTATTTTGTGGAGGAGCCACACTCAAGGGGCCAAAGAGCCGCATGTGGAAAGCAGATGCACATATGCATATGCCATACAGTTAGGACTAAGTTTCCCAGACGGTATTTTTTTTTTCTTTTTGCAGCTCAATAACTTTATACTGCTCTATTTTACAGGAAGCAGAATGTTTTATGAGTTCCATTTAGTTTGTATTCTAAAATAGTAACTGAAATCGTGAATTTGCTACATTTGCTTACTAATAAGCAACTTGGAGCATGAATGAACTCTTTTTGAGATTACAATCTTTGGGTAGCTGAGAAAATAATCACAATCAGTAAAAATAAAGTCCTTAATTTATCTAATGTTGGGTGAGTTAGAATGAGGGAAATTATGATGGAAAGAATGGAATGAATGTTCATGTGTGCCACTGATCCACAAAAATCACTTAAGTTAGTCAGTGACTATATGGAATTCAATATGGTAACAGATAGCCTTGCTTTTCCTTGTGTTGGTATGCACTGGTTATGGAGCTCATTCATTTATATAACTTAAAATCTTAACCCTATGGATATTACTTCATGTTGTTCACCAGCCCTATGTTTTACCTGGATGCCTAACATGTAATTTGTCATCTTTCCCCAAAATCCAGATTCCATGCTGACATCCCCATTATAAGTTACTCAGCCTCAAAATGAAAGATCAATTCTTATTACTTCTCTCACCCTAGTATACAACAGAGCATCCTTCTCTCATTTCATATACCTATGGATTAGTTTATCTTCCTTATACCCATCGATTTCTGTAATCATTTATAAGTCTACTCTAATGGCTTAGTCTTAACTCTCACTTTGGCCCATCCAATTCAGCTAACATCCTTAAAAAAATAAGCTATTCCAAATTTTAGAATAATTTTGGCATCTAACATATTTTAACACTGTTTTCTCTAAAACATTGCTTTACTCATGTCAATCCTTGCTTAAATTCTTCCAAAACCTCACTAAAATATTTGTCTAACATTTTATATGTTCCTTATTTACCTTTCCAATCTTATATCCCCTCCTAGTACCGACATTTTATTACAAAATTTATATTTATAATTTCCTCAATGTATACTGGGAAAATTTTGTATTTGCCTTTGTGGCTTTTATCATACCATTCTTCAGATTGAAGTAAATTCTCTTTTATTTTTTTCTACTCTAAGATCTCCTTTTCAGTACTGCAGGAAAATTCATCAGTAATATAACAGACTACCACTAAATCTCCCAAGCAAATCTGGCCACTCTGTGTGCCTGCCTCCTGGGTTGCGAAAATGTTCCCAATAAATACTGTAAAAAGGCATTATAAAAAATAAATTTAAGACTTTTACATTATTTCTAATAACTACTAATATATTACACTGCCTAAAACAATACCAAAACAAAGTAGGTGATCAGTAGATAGCCTAATAAAGAGGAGAATATACTAATTGACCATCGCACCCTCACAAAGATGGCGGCACCCACAGCCAATAAGAGGGAATATGCTAATTGACTGCCATGTCTTCAAGGATGTTGGAGCCGAAACCCCTCAGCCCTGTATGGGCAGCAGGCACGTGGCATGGCCAGGCCCGCTCCCAAGCAAATCTGGCCACTCTGTGTGCCTGCCTCCAGAATCCCCCAGTCCCCTCAGACCCCCAGCCACCCAGGGCCAGCCCAAGAAGACAAGCCTCAGATGTCACCTGCCCAGCTTCCCAGGGCCACCTGAGGCTCAGGTAACCCAGGCTGACGAGGCTTGTGCTGCTGGCAGTGGCAGCGACAGAGATGTGATGGGGGCATCACTTTCCCCTGATTGCTGGGTCGCCTCCCACCCCTGAGGGCTCCTGAACTGTGAGGGGCTCAGGCCAGGCTGAGGGATCCTTCCTCCAGTAATGGCCTCTAGTTTGATAAATAAATAAAAATAATTACTGAATTAATTAACTCCATTCATGTGGCTGAGAGAGTAGGTATTTAATTATGAGAATCAATTAAAATATGCTTTACCATCTAAAATCATATAATAATAAAAAATCTCAAAAATATAGGTATATTTCAATGCACATATAAAATTTATGACTAGCTGAGACTGGTTTGGCTCAGTGGAGAGAGCATCGGCCTGCTGACTGAAAGGTCCAGGGTTTGATTCAGGTCAAGGGCATGTACCTGGTTTGTGGGTACATCCCCAGTAGGAGGTGTGCAGGAGGCAGCTGATTGATGTTTCTTTCTCATTGGTGTTTCTAACTCTCTATCCTTCTCCTTTCCTCTCTGTAAAAAATCAATAAAATATATTTAAAAATAAAATAAAATAATTAAAATGTATGACTATTTTATTACACATTTTATTATAATTACAATGTTATTTTATTTTCATATCATTTGATCTCTATAAAAAGATTCTAAAATATTTAAATTCACTCCTAGCTCCTGTAGAAACTTAGGTACAAAAGAGATTAAAGAAATTTCTTAGTGCCACATAGGCAGTGAATGGCAAATCGAAGACTTGAACCAGTTTTACTGTTATTACTGTCCCTTTTGTCACATCACGTTGCTTCTTTCTAATGCCTGTGTACTTATAAGAAACCAAGCAAATGTAGCTATCACACAATGCTTGAAACTGACAGGAAAAAAAATTCATATTTCCTCTTGACAGAGAAAATATGTTTGAGTACATAAGATGCAAACTATCATTTAGTTGTGGCTCCTATGCTGTAGTCATCATTGTCAACAAAGTCTACAATTACTGTACCCATTTACTTCATTTGACTGACAGTAATTGAGTTTGCAAAAGCTTGAAAATATAACCCTGTAAATGGGCCCTCTCATTTCACTTTCTTGTAGTCTCCTCCTGCTGTTCTAAATGATGGAAGTTAAAGGGATTTTGTGTTGTTGTTCTTTTACATAAGAATTTTACTTTCAATCGACTGAGGTTTGATTTATAAAACAATAATAGCATTTACCAAGACACCATTATAAGTGGATAATCAGTAATATAATGATTAATTATAAAGGACTGAAAAATATTATTATTATTTTCCTAAAAATCTTATGTACATATTCTATCACAAAATACAAATTAGAGAACTGCAACTACAAGGAAAAACAATATACAGCATCTTAAAAACTGAAAGGGCCTGGCTGGTGTGGGACAGTGGTGAGCACTGACCCATGCACTAAGACACATGCCCCTTCGATTCCAGGTCAGGGCACATGCCTGGGTTGCGGGCTAGATCCCTGGTGGAGGGTATGCAGAAGGCCACCAACCCATGTTTCTCTCTCATTGTTGTTTCTGTTTTTCTCTTCCTCTCCCTTTCTCACTCTCTGAGTCTGCACACATTTTTGTATAATACTATTATACTTTATATTATATGAAAGCTCAGTGTTTCAGACATTATTAATTTTCATTGATTTCTAAACCAACTAAAGCCTCTATTATTTAGTCCTATACAATGTTGTATGTCTTCATAGGACTTATTAACAATTGATATTCATTCACTTTTTTTTTTTTAATGTGTATGTATGTCTCATTATCCTTGTGGGTAGGACTGGGAATAGCTTATTCAGTTACATAAAATAAGATATCAATAAATATTTGTTGGCTGAATGAATGCATAGAAATCTCATCTAATAAGAAAATATATACAATAATTTTAGGGATGATCACATATACATGAGAAAGCCCAATTAAAACAGGCCAGGAAGAAAACCACACACATGACCTGTATTCTTATGAGCAACAATATATGCTCATTATTTTAATCTGCTGCGTTGATTTGTTATGCAGTAATGGCTAACTAATATATGACTTTTCCAACAGTTGAAAAAGAAGTCATGTTTCTCATTAAAGTTTTGACTATTAAGCAACTAAATAACAATAGGCCTTCATTTCAATGTGTTACCAGTATGACTGAATAATGTTTAGGTTAGGCCATCCAAAACAACAACAACAACAAACAAACAAACGAATACAATAGTAAAATTAATCTAGATGAATAAAATGAAAATAATAAAATAGTAAGTGAAATAAGCCAGTCAGAGTAAAAGAGTATCACATGATCTCACTATTATGTGGAATCCAATGAACAAAATAAACTGATGAACCAAATAGATCCAGAGACATAGAATCTCAGAAGGAAGGCAGAGGAGGGTGGGTGGGTTGTAAGAGATCAACCAAAGAACTTGTATGCATAACCCATGGACACGGACAACAGCGTGGTGAGGCCTGGGGGGAATGGTGTGGGCAGTTAATGGGAGGAAAAGGGGGACAAACGTAATAGTTTCACCAAGAAATATTTTTTAAAGATTATTATATTTTAATTCAAATCTATAAAAAAAGACTATTATATTTTAAAAGTTATACTCACCAATTTTTTTAATAATGATATTATTTATTGATAAAATTAAATTCCTTACAATTTACCTTACAATATCCATAAAATTAAATCATGACAATGACTAACGAACACTAATGTGTTTGCATCTCCTTGGAAAGTTTGGGAAGTCAGGTTTGTATGTTGTTGTTTTTTTAGGCACGATTCCAGGTTCTCATCAATAAGACAACTTCTTAATTTACTCTTGAGAAGGTTCATGCTTGAAAATGATTGTTCCCATAAATATGTAGACCCGAATAAGGAAAGAACAGCAAACATATAAATCAACTGAAAAAACTAACGTATACTCACAAATTTTTAAAAAATAACAGAACACATACAAAATAAAAATCACCTTTCCTGAAGCTCACTATTTTATGTCAAAGAGTAAGTTTGCCTACTTATTAGAATCTCCCAATATTTCAAGAATATCTTCTGTTGAAATTTCTCCAGTATCTAGTAGAAAAATAAATTATTCAAATTCAATACAGAGGTATATTCAATATCCTAATAGTTGGGAGTGGATTCAGAGAATAAAATGATCCCTCATTGAAAATTAATATGTTTTCTCCCCTGATTTGAAAACTAAAGTATAAAATACATATTACAAAAGAAGATGTGTAAAAGTTACCTTACTTTAAGGTACAATGTTCTTCAGATTTAAAAATACCAATGTAATAAAAGTTTCACTTTGCAGATTCAAATTGCTGTGCACACCTATTTGCAAACCGAATTTAAAATTGAAGAAGAGGCACTGAATGGAAGCTTAATGTGTGCTGAGAGGTTTCATTATGGGGAACATAATTACCATATACAGTGCCTTGCCCAGGGAATAATGCAAGAAAACTAAATGACAGGGCTGCAGTGAGAGGTGGCCACAGTTTTAATGACTGCATGCAAAGGTTTCATAAATCTTCACGGAAATAAAGGGCTAACTTCTGGAAGAAAGTGACATTAAATTTGGGAAGTGCTTGCAGAACTGATTATATATGGATTGAATCATAATATTTATACATAACCCTTTTTAGTACTTTTTCTCTTGATATTTCAAAAGGTATCTATTACATTATTTGACCAATAACTCAGAAAAAGAGTTGTCACTTCTCAATATATATCTTATCTCTCTATGACTAGAGATCATATATATATATATATATATATATATATATATATATATATATATAATGCATATCTCAAAACATACTTGTATATGTAATATATACATTTATATATATTTATTAATTTTCTATTTTTCTATTTATATAAACATTTTGTTATATTCTGGAATAATTGTCATTTCTCCTTTAATATCGTTTTTAGAATGATGACAGGTATATATATATATTAATATAACCTGTCATCATTCTAAATATATATTTCTTGCTCCAAAAATGAATTTAAAATTCTTGCCCCCCAAATGAATATAAGCATTCAAATCCTAGAAAATTATGTTCAGAAATTTATAGATGCAGATGTCTGGTAATTAAGGTACTATAATTGCCTTTCAATGAACAATCCATTTAATACTAGAGAAGATAGCAATTTTTGTCACAAACAGCACTACAATTTTTTACAGATGATGTGCCTTTAGATTTTCCGAGTAGATTTTTCTACCAGAGTTCAGTGCAGGAAACATAAACCACTGCAGGCGTTTTTAAACACGCAGAAATTCAGACAGGAAATTGTGTGCTTACCAAAGCATTGCCAGGGCTACAGGAACACTCTCTCAGGTGGGTCTCCTGGAAAGACTCCTGCACATACACACAGCACTGAGTGACTCCAGGAGCACTACCTCTGAGGTCCTCCCTGGAAATAGGCCAGAAATGAGTCTCTGCCTTCGGCAGCACAGCCCAGCCCAACACTGAGGAGGCAGGAAAGTGGGTCTGCGGTTGCTCCAGTCCAGGCATGAGACTCTACGTCAAGAGGCTGCACCTTCCGCTTGTTCTCACCTAGGAAGCTGGGACTTTGGAGCTGGCAATACTTCTGTTGGGAACATTCATATCTCCCGAGAGTTGTAGTTATTTACTAGTCGTAACAGCCAAACAGGATGATGGTTCCTACTTAACTGTGGCCTTTCAAAGGTTGCTATATCTAGAGGTAGAACCAAATTTGCATTCAGGAGCTCAGCTAAAAGGGAGTCTGGAAAATGTTGGTTTTCGATGTCAACCTTGTAGCAAGTGAAGGTTTAATTAAAATAATATATGCCTAATGTGAGTTATCTATAATAAGCATAAATAAAATATATTTTTATCCCATCCTGTGTGGCTCAATGGTTGAGCATCAAACTATGAACCAGGAGGTCAAGGCACTTGCCAGGATTGTGGGATATATATATATATATATATATATATATATATATATGTATATATATATATATATATATATATATATATATATATATATATATATATATAATCTCTTAAGAGTATTTATGTTCTGACAGAAAGGATTTATTCTGGTGGAGAAAATAGAAAACATGAATACAGCAAAAATTAAATAAATTTAGCAAAGAAAGTAAAAAATAGGAGACTATATAGGAGTATCCTAAAAGACTATTAAAAGTTTGATGGAGATAAATTGAGTAGGTTTTGAGATCAGCAGCAACTAGTGGTCCTATGAAAATTAAAAGTCAAATGGAAACCACTCAGAATTGTATATTAAAAATAATAAATGTTTCTACCCATTATTTTAAAGTGCTATAGGTTAGAAATTTGACATAATCTCACTAGCTAAAGTGAATGCGAAGGCAAGGCTAAGTTCCCCTCTGGAGGCTGTAGGGGAAAACCTGTTTCCTTGTGGTTTCCAGCTCCGAGAGTATTCCTGAACCCTTTGGTCCCCTTTTTCTAACTTTAAAGCCAACAGTTTTGCATTTTTCTGTGCTATTTTTGGTAGTTATATTTCTCTGTCTATTCTGCTTCTTTCACTTTTAAAGTAGACACTTGGGATAATATTGATCTCATGTGGATAATTCAGGATGATGATCCCATCATTACATCTGTACACATAATTACACATGCAAAGATCCTTCTACCATGTAAAGATACATAATCATAGTTTCTGAGAATTAGGACATTAACATTTTGGGATGCCCATTATTCTGTCTGCCGCATCTGCTAAACCTAAGAATGACAATGATTGAAAAGTATTATGCAGAGAAAAGATCTTAGCTGTGATAACTTACTGTCATATATTATTATATGTATGCTAAAAGGAACCCATGTTAACATTATCTGTCAGAAATATCTGAAAGTTTATATCCTATTTGGTTGTTTCTCATCAAATATATGCAGTTTAGATTAATCAAAGAGAGAACTTACTTCATGGTAATGATTGCATGTGAAAAAATATTTTTAAATAATTTGATTAAGAGAGGCATGTTCATATGCTAAGAAAAGCATTTCAGGAAATTTTTGAACACCTGCATTTTTTAAATTGTCAACTCTAGGCTGTAACACTTGTATTTATTCACTACCTATAATATGGAATGTCAGTGTTATAAAATATTTATAAAAGAGCCTATTACGTGCATGATTATTGTTATGTCTATTTGAGGATTCTGATTTAAATAAAACTAACTTAAGGTGATTTCAATTGGGAAGGGATACAAGCGTTACAACATGCAAGTTAGCAGTTATAGTTTTGGGGGTAAAATAATTTTTTTTTTTTAAACTTTACTGTTGACTTAAACATAACATGGGAATGTGAAGGCAGAGATTAAACAGGGACATGAAATAAACCCTTGCTTAGCATGTGTAAAATGATAAAATGCAGATGTATGACCCCCCAAAATCATACTAGGTTTGGATACAAAGTATCCATACACAATGTGTAATTCTCAAAGGAGGTGGAGGTATACATGTGCAATTCACATTTCTGTCAAAACAGATTAAGAACAGCACCTCTGCTGTGAAGAGAGTTAGCACAGGCCTCGCCAGACTGTGGACACCGCTAAGAGGAATAACATAATTCTGCAGCTCTTTTCCCCACTGGCTAATGCAGACCATTAGCTGCCCTTCTGCTGCCTGCTCTTTCCACCTACATGCCTTGGATTTCCTGGATCCTCTCCTGTAGGGACAACTCCAGACAGTGACATCCTCTGAGGAACACAGCCACTTCTGTGGAGTCCCTGGGTCACTGGACACAGGCCCTACTAAGGCAGGCACTGTCTGCTGGGCTATTTCTTCCATGGACAGGGCTCCATTCACTCCCTCCCTGAGGACAGCATGGATGCAACAGAAATACAGCTCCTCGGTGGAACAAACGGGAGGGTGTCTTACTGTTTCAGTGTCGGATTCTGTTTAAAAACTCCTAAGTCCTCATGCTCAGGTCTTAAAACGGTGCATTTTGTCGAAACGCATTATCCTGTTTGCTGGCAGTCCTCCCTTTCCTTAGATTTAGAGGGGAAATGGCCAAATGTCTCTTTAAATTCATGGAATCTCCTCTTCCTGGCAATCAAGGCTTGATTATTCAGACAACTTTCTTTCTTGCTTTCTGTCAGGAGAGCCTCACGCCTCCAGGCAAGTGGACTTCTGCTTAAACTTCCCTAGCGATTCACAGAGAGCTGAGCGATAAGACACAGTTCAGATTGAAACTAAAAACCACATGCTTTCATCAGATGCACCACCTTTCATATGAGCTATCCCATGGGCACTGAAACTTTCAAAAATCACAGGGGGAAAAAATATATGGAGTGGTGTGTAAGTAAGTCCCAGTGATTTGAAACTATAAAAAGACAGCCACCAATTACCAATGCTCTGGCTAGTGCTTGGGAAACATTTAAACCAACCGTATAAAGACCAGAAATCTGTTTCCAAGTTTGGGAGAGAGAAGTATCTGCAGAGTAGTTATTGGATACATTGGGCATATCTGTACCTCAAGGAGGACAGCCAATTTCTGAACTTCCCCTCATTTCATCCAGACAGAGATATGGGCCGTTTTGTGATCATCTACGTTCTGCAGGATCTCTGGACAAATCCCCAGAATAGCTCCATAGGTGAAGGGATTTCCCCAAATTCACTTTATCTCGGTGAAGCATTTCTGCAAAGACATTTCCTCCTGACAATACTCCGAGCCTCTGCTGAAGAAAATGTTCTGTTCATTTTAACTCAAGATAATGTTTCTCTTATGCAGAAAGAAAGAAAAGGATTTGACACCACCTCTCTATCCTTATAGGAAAGGAGAGTGTTTTGAAAATAACTGAGACATTGATTAGCTACTTAATCTTAATATGGACATACTAAATTTAGGTATAGTCTGTAGTTTAAAAAGTTAAGTCAGAAATTAGGAAAGGATACAGGCTATCTTACAATAAATATACCAGGACCTTAACACCATATTTTTTGGTAACCTTAAAGGAAGTTTTGTATGTGTGTTCCTTTCCCTTAAAATATTATTTTTGGCATTTGAATTAAGATATTATTTTAACATGATCAAAGCTAGACAAAAAAAAATTCAACTTAAAATACAGGTAACTTGTTACACTTTTATTTAAAACTAACAAAAATAGTTTTCTACTAATTTCACATTCATAATGTCATATGTCATTTGATATATTTTAATTTAATGGTACCCTAAAGCTCTAAAAAACATATTTAATTTATTTAGACATTAGAAGTAGATGAATATTAGAAGATCTTACAAATAACTCCCATCATAATCTCTCCAGAGTACAAAAATAAACACCTCACTTGTTAGTGAAACTCATTTGTCAGTTATGCCTGATTAAGTATGAAATTATTATTTTATTTGGGAAGTTTATCAAGGATGAGAAATATGTCTAACTGAACTAAGGCTTCATGAAAATTCTGAAGCAGGAGCACTGGGGAAAACAATGGGAATCTCTATGAAACCAATAAAAACGGTGTTAAAGTTAAACATAGCACAAGTAAATAAATGTGTTATTTTTGCAGTCTGTAAGGCATTGGTCCCCCCAGTATGATCCATGGCCCAATATAGATTGCTAGTTCATTGTCTCATGATTGCAAAAAATAAAGGAAATTTTATTTTTATCTATATTTCCATAAATATTATATTTTATACACATTCAGGTATAATAGACATATCCTTTGTTACCTTCTCTGTTTTAATCTTTTACAGTATTATATGATCAGTTCAGTTTAGAATAGAATTTTAAAAAGTAGGTTTTGATAGGAACAAAGTCATAGCAAATATATTGAATAACATCCTTAGCATGCTTCTGTGACATTTTGCTGACAAAGTTTAGCAAAACAACAAAATATAATATATACATATATGCGTGTCTGTATGTGTGTATGCACTAATTACTCCTTTAAAATGCATATTTTATAAAATAACACAATTTCAAAAGTCAAACATAAATCATTGTTATAAAAAGCAAAGTATATGTGAGAGAGAGAATTTTCATATTAATGGGAAAAATAAAAACAATTCTGCTAAAGAACTAGAAATTTTCTGTAAAAGCTATCAAGACTACATTATAAAATTTCCAAAAGCCTCCTAATATTTAAATTAAAAGGGGGGGGGGTGACAGTGGAAAAATATCATGTAAGGAAAAATATCCTGCGAGTAAATTACATCTAGAAAATTTGTACTTTAGAAAATTAACCTTCATTCGAAATGCTAACAGCAAGATACCCATGAAAAAACACACATGGTGTCAAAACAAGCCAGAGGAAAATCATTTGGGGAAAAAAATGAAAAAGGATCCCAAGTCAAACTTGTAGAAAATATCCCTTTATTAACTTTGGTCGAGAATAGTTTGCATATTTTCAGAAAACAACTCTGAGGCCATCTGGATTCCTATAACAGAGAGGAATTGACAGGAATGCTCCATCCATGAAGACAGAAGAGAAACAATTCAGAGATGGAAGATGCTGAAGACACCTCGCCATATCAGCAGATAGCAGCTGTGCGTCACTGAAGGATGCCCAGGACCAAACCAGAGACTGTCAGACCTACATTACCACCATTTGTCCACCAACCAGATCTGAAATATCATGGCTGACATGCACACATAAGGAAGTGTTTGACATTGAGATTGGGACTCGAAAGAACCGTTGGCCCAGAAAGGAACTCACTACAGACTGATTCATTTGCCTCTCAGCATAACCATTATGGCCTCAGTTTCGGTTCTTACAAGGGTATTTCTTAGATCACATGATCTCACACATTTAGAGGAAATAATGAACAATATAAACTGATGAACAAAAACAGACCTAGAGAAAGAGAAGCAGCAATTAGACTCTCAAACCTCAGAGGGAAGGTAGGGGAGGATGGGGGTAAAGAGGAGAGATCAACCAAAGGACTTGTGTGCATGTATATAAGCCTAAACGGTGGCCATGGACAACAGGAGGATAGGGGCATACGTGGGGAGGGGTTTGGGATGGGAATGGGAGGATGAGGACAATTATGTGATACCATAATCAATAAATGAAATTTAAAAAAAGACATAAAAAATAGAACTAGAAATTTTCACTGAAACAACTAGGAAATAAGTATTCATTTCTGAATGTTGGGATTTTACTTGAAGTTTGCCCATAATCTTCCCTTTATATAATATATGCCTCTGGCATCCTTTTTTTTTTAATGAGAAATTAGCTATTGACCTTATTGTGATTTACTTGTATGTGCTGAGTAAATAATGACTCATTTCAAATTAACAAGGAAGAACCTATTTGTCAATGATACATCATTGACAAATTTAAAAAATATACAAAGAACTCATACAACTTAACAAAAGAAGACAAATAATCCATTAAAAAATGGGCAAAGGACCTAAATAGACACTTCTCCATAGAGGACATACAGATTGCCCAGAGACATATGAAAAATGCTCAAAGTCACTGATCATCAGAGAGATACAAATTAAAATGACAATGAGATACCACTTCACACTTGTCAGAATGGCTATCATCGGCAAAAGATAAGTGCTGGAGAGTATGTGGAGAAAAGGAAACCCTAGTACACTGCTGGCGGGAATGCAGATTGGTACAGCCACTATAGAAAACAGTGTGGAATTTCCTCAGAAAATTAAAAATGGAACTTCTATTTGACCCAGTAATCCCAATCCCACTTCTAGGAATATATTCTAATAATCCTGAAACACCAACCAGAAAGTACATATGCATCCCTATGTGCGTAGCAGCACAATTTATAATAGCTAAGATCTGGAAACATCCCAAGTGCCCATCAGTAGAAAAGTGGATACAAAAAAATGATGGTACATTTACACCATGGAATGCTATGCAGCTGTTAAAAAAAGGTATCTCTTTCCCTTTGAGACAGCATGGAAAGGACCTGGAGAGTATTATGCTCAGCAAAATAAATCAGTCAGAGAGGACAAGCATAACATGATCTTACTTATATCCAATATAATAAAAGCCTAATATGCTAAGTGTAGTGGCTCAGTGCACAGAATTCATTCATGGGGTATTCCCTCAGCCCAGCCTGCACCCTCTCCAAATGTCCGACAGACAGCCTGGTTGACCCCTAACTGCCTCTGCCTGCCTGCCTGCCTACCTGATTGCTCCTAATTGCCCTCCACTGCCAGCCTGATCATGCCCCTAGCTGCCTTCCCCTGGTGGCCTGATCTCACCCCCAACTGTCCCTTGCCAGCCTGGGTGCCCCCATCTGTCCTCCCATACTGGCCTGATTGCCTCTAACTGCCTCTGCCTTGGCCCCCACCACCATTGCTTTGTCGCTTTGTCCGGAAGAAAGTTGGACATCTGGAAGATGTTGACCTTGTCTAATTAGCATATTACCTTTCCATAGTATAGATAGATTATATAGGACAGGATTGCTTAAATGGGTGGGAAAAGCCTTTTTCAGCAAGAGGAGATGCTCTTGGCAGAAAAAATACATAATCCCTATATCTGGACTGATAGCCAGCCATATACACTATACTGCTAAACCAGTCATTAAAAAATTGAACTGCTTTCTTATACATTACAACAAACAGCTGTTGCCCTTAAAATCTCTCCTCAGCCCTCACCTTAGGCTCTGCCTTCACAGTTCACCCATATTAGGTTCTGATTGGTCAGTTTTTATGCCAGTCAGCATCTCTGGACCTGATCAAAGATGCGGAGCTGGCAAGCAGGCTGAACTGTTGATTTCTCTGAGAAAGAGAGTAGCTGCTGATCAGACCTGCCTCTCTCTCTCTCCCTGAGAAGTCAGCAGTTCAGCCTGCTGGAGCCTGCTGCATGCACAGCCTGGCATTTGGTCAAGCCTTCAGTTGTTTTGGACTTTATGGACCCTGTGTTTTTATATATTAGGACAGTGGTTGGCAAACTTATTAATCAGCAGAGCCAAATATCAATAGTACAAGGATTGAAATTTCTTTTGAGAGCCAATTTTTTTAAACTTAAACTATATAGGTAGGTACATTGTTATTAACTTAATTAGGACACTCCTAAGCTGGCCTTTGCTAAAAACTCAAGGGGCCAAAGAGCCCCACATGCAGTTCATGAGCCACAGTTTGCCGACTAGTGTATTAGGATATGCATAACCCATGCACATATACAATAGTGTGGTGAAAGCTGGGGTGGTTGGGGCAGGGTAGAGGGTGCTGTTGGGGAAACAGGAGGGACATCTTTAATAGTTTCAACAATAAAGAAACATTTTAAAATGTTTTCTCTCTTTCAATAGTTTGATTTCAGTGTGTCTAGAAGTGAATCTCTGAGTTTAGCTCACTGAGATTCTTAGATGTGTAAATGAATGTTTTTCATCACATTTGAGGAGCTTTTGGCTATTATTTCTTCAAATGTATGCTTCCTGTAATCTCTCTTTTCTTTTCTGGATTTTTGTGACAAGCATCCTAGTATCATAGTGTCTCATAAGTCTCCAAGCCTCTATTCATTTCTTTTGGTATTTTCATTTTTTCTTTCTTTCAGCTTTCAGATCGAATAAGATCTAATGATCTGGCTTCAAATTGCTGAGTTTTTGGTCTCAATTGTTTTCTGAGCCTCTGTAGTGAAGTTTCCATTATAGCTATTATACTTTTCCAGTTAACCATTATTTCTATTTGGTTTTTGTTTTTGTTTTTTTAAGTTTTGGTCTCTTTAGTGATATTTTCCATTTGATGACACATTGTTGTCACGTACTTCTCTAATTATTTAAACATGGTATTCTTTGGTTCTCTGAAAATATTTACTATAGCTGTTTTGGAAGACTTTGCCTATAAATTTTAATAGCTGTGTCCTCTAAGACATTCTTTTAATTCAGGGCTTTCCTGCATGGCCACACCCTCCTATTTCTTTGTCTGTTGTTATTTTGTTGTTGCTCATAATTGGACATTTAAGACAAGAGGCCTGGTGCATGAAATTCATGCAAGGGGCCTGGCCCTTGCAGCCCCAGCTTCATCCAGAAGGACATCTGGTCTAATTAGGATAATTATGCTTTTATTATTATAGACTAGAGGCCCAGTGCATGAAAACTCATGCACTGAAGGGGGAAATCCCTCAGCCCAGCCCTCCCCCTCTCACAGTCTGGGAACCCTCAGGGGCGGGAGTTGATCCAGTGATCAAGGGAAGGCAAAATCTCCATTACACCTCTGATACTGCCACTGCCAGGAAACACAGGCCTCAGCTGGCCCTGGTTACCTGAGCCTTGGACAGCCCTAGGCGCCTGGGCAGCTGCCATCCCTGGGTGGCTGGGAGCTGAGGGGACTGGAGGACTCTGAGTCAGGCACACAGAGTAGCCTCATGCCTGCCACCCTGTGAGCACCACTACCTTTGAGAGTGTGGCATTCAATGAGTGTATTCCCTCTTTATTGCTATGGGCGCTGCCATCTTTGAGGGTGTGGTGGTCAATTAGCATATTCCCTCTTTATTGGCGGTGGGTGCTGCCATCTCGTGATGGTGTGGGGGTCTATTAGCATACCCCCTCTTCATTAGATAGGATAATAAATGTAGGAGCACTGAGTGCTGATTTCCTTTAAAAAATTGTACTTAATTACTTGTTTTTATTTTTCTTTAGTGACTTTCCCAAACCAATCCTATAGAGAATGCCTCCTCTATAGTAAAACATCTTTGTTTATTTTTGTTTAATTCTTTTATTTTCTTAAATGTTCAGACTGTATATGTTAGCTTTCTTGGCTGGCTGGTGGGTAAGCATAGCATATGGACTAGCCAGGGGGTGGGCTTACACACCTTGAACTAGTAAGATTTCCAATTGGAACATGAACGTATAGTTTAGGCAGTTTACAAGTCTGACCCAACTTCCACTTCTGCTTGTGCAGGATTTTGGATTCAGTGAGGAATGAGCATATAACTGGGACACTCTCTGGTATCTCCTGCATAGTACACAAGCCTTTGCATGCATGAGGACTTCCAGATCCTGACTAATGTGTTAAAGATTGTCAAAACCCCTGTGATTACCTTGTTGCCATAACTTCCTGTTAGATTTTTATTGCTCTGTAACTTGCCCTATCTTGTATTGAACACTCAAGCAGCTGTGTTGTTGGCCTTTCCCAATTGCCAATGACATTGCTATTGTTTTCAATAATGACTCTGGGCATGAGACTTTTCATTGGAGCTCCATATCAAAGAAGTCAGCCCACTGCAGGATTCTAGTGTTTACAGAGAGGAGGAGAGAGGGATAGAGAGCTAGAAATGTCAATGAGAGAGAAACATCGGCCAGCCGCCTCCTGCACACCCCCCACCGGGGATGTGCCCGCAACCAATGTACATGCCCCTGATCAAAACCGAACCTGGGACCCTTCAGTCTGCAGACCGACGCTCTACCACTGAGCCAAACCAGTTTTGGCACTAGTGTCCTTTTTGACTGCTGTCACAGAGCTGGTGAAGAGGGACAGGGATGGGAAGAGCCCCACATAAAAAATGCCCACTATTCTGATCAAGGTCCCACTATTCTGATCAAGGTTTGATTGATTTTCTTTAATCAATACTTTTCAATTTGTTGTATACCTCTAATTATTTTTCAGAGTTTTGAAATTGTGGTTTTGATAATTTTGCCCCATTTTCATCATTACTTTTTGGTGAGAGAATGTGTTGACTACTCACTCCACAATTCAAGTACTTCCTCAATACTTGAAAACTGATTATATATTATATATATTTTCCTTCTTTAAATGTTGTGTTTTTTTAAATATATTTTTATTAATTTTTTACAGAGAGGAAGGGAGAGAGATAGAGAGCTAGAAATGTCGATGAGAGAGAAAGATCAACCAGCTGCCTCTTGCACACCCCCTACCAGGGATGTGCCCACAACCAACATACATGCCCTTGACCGGAATCGAACCCAGGACCTTTCAGTTCACAGACCAATGCTCTACCACTGAGCCAAACCGGTTTCGGCTAAATGTTGTTTTATATTAGCATATTTGACCATTTGAATGAAATTGTGTGAACTTTATGCCTTTTCATTGCAGAATACTGTGGTCTGTGATAAAGTTCACCTTATATTTATAGTTCCTCCCTAGACTTAGCAAACAAACTATTTTGTTGTATCTTAAACAGTTACTCTTTGCCTGCTCTACCATATCTTGTTATCTATGGGACTAACTTCTATTTTTTAGTAATTAGAATAGAAATAATTATAAACTCAACTAGCTGTAAAAACATTCTGTGAACCTTATACATTGAGACACTTATAATTAGCATTACTAACACATTTCCTCATGTTAGTTATTTTGTTATATTTCATATATATATATATATATATATATATATATATATATATATATATATATATATATATATATATATAAAACAATCCATATGTCATATAGACATATTTATTTTCAATGGGTGTTAATTTTGTGAGAACCTTCCCTCTGTTGGTACTAACAATAAGTCTAACAGGTTTTTCAGAATTTTTATTAAAACTTAAAAATAAATTTAAATCCCTAACCTTGCTAGATTATTTTCATGATGTGTGATAGAAATTGATTTTATTGTAAACAACTATGGTATCACCATTATTTACTTATTTTAAAAAATGTTTTTATTTATTTTTAGAGAAAGAGGAAACAAGAGGGAGAGAAACATCAATCAGCTGCCTCCTAAATGAAGCCCACTAGGGATTGAGCCAGGAAGCCAGGCCTGTACCCTTATCAGGAATCAAGCTGTAAAAACAGAATGCTGTTTAACCAATTGAGCCACACTCACCATAATCTACATGAATAAAAGAGAAACATGCAAATTGGCCATACCTCAGCGACATCTGCCAGCCAATCAGGAGTGAGTATGCAAATTAACCCAACAAATATGACCATTAATTTGCATACTCAGGCAACCAGTAGCCTGAGTCCCAGAAACATGCTTGGGACCCAGGCTGCTCAGAGCCTATAGGCCCGCATGTAGGCCCTGAGTGGCCAGGGTTCCAGAATGTTCCTTGCCACTCCTGGCCTATGGGCCTTGGCACTGTGGGCGGGTGGCAGAGGCTTGAGCAGGACCTGTAGTGGAGCAAGGGGTGCTCTGCCCAAGCCCAGGCAGATTCTTGATCGGAACCAGGGGGCCCTGTCAAAGCCATGGGAGATACTTGATCAGAGCCAAGAACCTTGCCCAAGTTGTGGCAGAGGCTTGAGTGGAGTGGTGGCCCTGCCCAAGCCACCTGCAGAGGGTTGAACAGGCCCTGAGATGGGGGGAGGGGGTGCCAGCCTGGGCTTGCCAGCAGTCCTGCCTCTGCATGTGAGCTGCAGAAGAAACAACTTATCTCATTGCTCATTGGCTAAGCTCCCTCTATGCCACTGGTAATTTTTCCTAAAATAGAAACAAATGCATATTTTATTGATGTTTTCAAAAATAAATTCATAATTTATTTTGAGATACTACTCATTTTATGTCTCTAAAACTATCATTTTTTACATCATATTTTTTTGTCTTTTCTTTTCTTTAAAATATATTTTTATTGTTTTTTTACAGAGCGGAAGGGAGAGAGATAGAGAACCAGAAACATCGATGAGAGAGAAACATCGACCAGCCGCCTCCTGCACACCCTCCACTGGGCATATGCCTGCAACCCTTAGCTCTGTACATGCCCTTGACCAGAATCGAACCTGGGACCTTTCAGTCCACAGACCTACGCTCTACCACTGAGCCAAACCGGTTTTGGCCATATTTTCTTTTCTTTCATCAAGTTTAATCTTGATGACTTCAAAAATTTTATTTTACCCACTAAAATTATCTCTCATAGCCACATTCAGTCTCCTACCATTTAGCAAAGAGAAATAACTTAATAGATATAATTAATCATTGAAAAAAAATAGGTGGCAAAAGACTGGAATAAACATACATTGAATCGATACTAGAGACCAATATGGAAATAGAGAGACAGATCTGTGAAAAGCATTTAAATGCTGAATGCTCATTCTTGTTGAATATCATATTGTAAGTGAATATTCACTATGAAAAAACACTCATGTGAGAAAAAACATATTTTGAAAGATAAAAGTAAATTACTGATAATTTTTAACTTTGAAAAAAATCACCCTGTGTTGCAGGTTTCAATTGAAAAATTGAATTTTAGATATTATACTAGAGGCACTGTGCACAGCATTCGTGCACTGTAGGGCGCGGATCCGCATCCCAACCTGCACCATCTCGCAGTCCAGGACCCCTCAGGGGATGTCCATCTCCCAGCTTAGGCTTACTCCCCGGAGCAGGACAGCTGGAGAGCGGGCCTAAGCCAGCAAGCAGACATCACCCAAGGGGTCATTAGTGATGCCATGGAGGCCAGAGAGGCACCCACCACCACTACTGCATTCGCCAGCATGAGCCTGGCTTCAGGTTGAGTGGCGCTCCAGCTGTGGGAGCATACTAACCTGGGAGCAGCTCCTGAGTTGAGCATCTGCCCCCTGGTAGTCAGTGCACATCATAGCGACTTGTCATTCCACTGTTTGGTCAATTTGCATATTACGGTTTTATTATATAGGATTATATATGTTCTTACCCAACATTTTATTTTTACTCTTATTAATATTTATTTTATGCTGATTTTAATCCTGGGCCATAGGCTTTATTTCTTCAGTTTCTTCTAGGATATCTTAGCTCTGTAAATTCTACTAGGATATCTTAGCTCTGTACATTTCACCAGGGTATGCTCCATGTTCAGAGAATCTGTATCTACCATAAATCCTTAAGTTAAAAATCTCTGATTTTAACGTATGAGCAACAAGATTTCAGTACTTACTTGGGTCCACCAACCTTTGGTCCAGCCCATTGTTGGGCATAGGGCATACCTACCAACTCCACCAATTGTTACTACAGAATGACACATGTTGCTTCTGTACAATGACGCTTTTCAGATATTTGGTGGCTTTTCGGACATATATATACCCTGGTGGCCTAGACAGGGTCAGGAGTCTTTTTAAAGTGAACACGAAGATTTGAAACTCTTAACTGGCATGATTTTGTGGGATTTTATGTGTCAAGTAAGTAGTGAACCATTTTCAGAGGTCACCTCAGGCCACTATAAGGAAATCAATATTGTTTTTAGTTTGTATTTGAATGTAACTACATTAAAGTCCATTTAAACAATTACTTCATTGATCTCAATTATTATCCTACTTCTTGCCTATTGTTTTGTTATTGGTTTTAATTTTCTCTTGGTTATACAGATTACTTCTTAAATTGCTTTTGGTTTTTCAAAGGTTATTATTCTATTTGAGGGTTCCATACCTGAGAACTTTAGCATTTGTTCTCACCAAAGACACTGATTCTATTGCCAGATAAGATATGGACACAATTTTCGCTTTTAAAAGTGTGTTTCTATTTCATCAATGATTTAGAGATATGTGGTACAGAGAAATTTGATACCAGTGTGACATTTTCCTTATATTTCCACTTCTCATGAACTTGTGTGTGGGTAGGGAGGATTGGCAGTGCTGGGGGATTACTGGGTGGAAAGTAAAAACAGCATGCTTGCCTGGTTGTGGTGGCTCAGTGGTTGGGCATAAACCTATGAACCAGGGAGGTTAAAGTTTAATTCCCAGTCAGGGCACATGCCCAGTAGCTGGCCTGAGCCCTGGTAGGATACGTGCAGGAGGCAGCAGATTAATGATTGTCTCTCATCATTGATGTTTCTCTCTCTCTTTTTCCCTTCCTCTCTGAAATCAATTAAAAAAAAAGAAACTGCATGATATTTCCCAGTTTTACTAAAGCTCAGTGTAAGATAAATCAGCTCAGCTAATAAAAAAAAATGATACAAAATTTATTTAGTTGTGTGCTAAGCAGAACCTGAACATGGCTCCTGAAATTTCTAACCCCTGCTTTCAGAATCCCTGTTAATCCCAGCTCTAAGCCTTCTTCCTACTTTTTGTGTTTGATAGAATTTCACCTATTTGGGTCAATTTACTAGAGATGGGATATTCTTGTTGCTCCTCAGTTTATCTCGCTGGTAGTCTAAACATATGTATGTTATGCAAGTTGCTAGCTCTATGTCTGGCCCCGAGAGTTTCTCAGCATTCCCTCATCCCACCCATTGTATATTTTGTGATTCTATACAGAGGTGGGCAAAAGTAGGTCAACTGTGCCATTGTGAAATTCTTTTGAGTCAATAAAGCTATTTTATTACTCATAATCTGTATGACTTTTTCCATACGAATAACTGTATACCAACTTTTGCCTATCCATGTATATCCTGGAATCAAATGCTTATATGCTATATTCTATTTGTGAAACTCACATTTCATGGGATTTCATATATCTGAATGAATTATATACTGGAAGTAGCACGTGTAATTTGGCAGGTTATAAATTCAGCAATAATTACTAGGGAAAAAATCTTTCTAATTTTCTAAATAATGCATTAATGGAACATAGGCTTCTACCCAGGATAAAACCATAATCTTTTCATTTGCTTGTAGGTAGAAAAGTTTATTTGTTTTACATTTAAGGATTACCTAAAAATTATGCTTTATTAGACTTTAAAAATTTAGCTTAAAAAACAAAAACAAACAAAAACACCTCGCTTTCATTTGAAACATTTACAGATATTGACAGTATACACTGAGTGGCCAGATTAATATGATCTCTGAATGAATAATAATTTGGCCACTCAGAATATATATATATATATATATTAGAGGCCCGGTGCATGAATTCATACATGGGTGAGGTCCGGCCAGCCTGGCCAGGGGGAAGGGACATGGGCAGTTGGCCGGCCTGCCTGTTGGTCGAACTCCTGGTCAAGGGGACAATTTGCATATTAGCCTTTTATTATATTATATAGGATATACACTGAGTGGCCAGATTATTATGTGTTCAGAGATCATAATAATCTGGTCACTCAGTGTATATGAAACAATTCATTTTTAATTAATTTAAAAATAATTATAATGTCTCCACTATGTACAAAACAATTTGATATTTTGGATAAGATCAATATACTCATTAAAGACTTTCTGGCCTGGCATGTTTGCAAAGGCCCTGCCCAATGTTAATACAGAGCCTCATCTGCACTGTAGAGGCTGATCAACCTGCCCAGCAGATGGCACTATCCCAGCAGCACCTCCTGTTTTATCAACCATTGTAGTCCCAACTGAGAAGTGGGAGCAAAGAATCTGAGGAATACTATGATGACATGGGCTTTGTTACTTTTTACTAAACCCTTTTTGAAATATGTTCAATCAAAAGCTGAATTCTTAAATAGCAAATACAATGAGGCATAGAGAAGGGAAGGCTAACGCCTAGTGAGGTGAGAAAACTGGTTTTAGTAATATTATTATATTAAAGGGCACAAGAAGTAAAGACTAGAATGCCTGGGTCTTAATGTAAACCTCAAATACATTTACATTTGTAAATATATTAATTATTTGTAAACATAATTTTTGTCTATAAAGAATACACACATAATTCTTTTAGTCTCATAGTCTCAGTAAATTCCTTTAACAATTATCTATAGCCCACTGAGATCCCAATTAATGCCCAGGCAGATAAATAATTAAGTTAGTCTGGCTGGTAATCACAATGGGGGTCAAGATTCAATTCCCAGTCAGGCCACATGCTTCGATTATGGGCATGATCCCCAGTATGGGGTTGTGAAGGAGGCAGTTGGTAAGCGATTCTCATTATTGTTGTTTCTATTTCTCTCACTCTTCCTACCTCTCTCTGAAATCAATGAAAACATTTTAAAAGTGTTTAAAATACCTTGAAATTTAGTAAGATTTGCAATGTTTTCTCCTTTTTTTCACTGATTGTTTTTCATGCGATGGGAAATGTCTGTCTGACTAAAGAGCAGGTGTTGCAGTCTATATGGCTATTCTGATTCTATAGAGATGGCAAACTTAATTAAAATATAAATTTGCACTAAAATTACATTGTTAAGTTAACTCACATTTTTTGTTAGCTAACTGATTACTTAGATTAAATTTAATATGTAATAGCAAAAGTGATAGTGTTTTTTCAACTTCATATAATTTCTAAAATTCCACTGAATATTTTTAAATTAAAAATAAAAATTGTATTAGGCAGGATAAAAGTTCTACTTAAATTTTAACAATAATAACATATATACTGTATACTTATAGTGTGTATATATATACACATACATATATTAAACTTTGTCACCAGTCAAGTCACTAAAAATTTACTTATCTTAATAAGAACCCCATTAAATTATGGACTATATCAAAAAAGGTCTTGGAAGAAACAAATAAATTGTGCAAGTGAAAAATGCTTTGGCCATCAATTTTTTTTTTTCAAATACAATATATCATTAAGAACTCTGAACAATATTTGAGTTGATTTTCATTTACCATTATTTTTGTGTGTGGATTTAAATTTTTAAGTAAAAATTAGAGATTACTCTCATATAGCTATAAACACATAATATCCAATTAATTTATTAATATCATGTTACCATATAAATTACATAATTTGTTCAATGATTTTTTATTAAAATCATAAAACAATAATGTTCTTCATTAGAAATCCAGGTCTCCTACTGTATTAGGAATCAGGCTGAGTCCTGACAATCCGTGGTACACTTGAGCCTGCTGTCCTCCCTGGAAAAGAACACCACTATCCTAGTTGTAGCATGCACAGCTTAGACATTCCTAATACAAATGACAGGCAGCTCTAAACGTGATACTTTCATGCAATTCTAAGGTTTTATAATTCACTTCATGGCTGCCAAGAATAGTGTGATCTAAAACTAACAGTGTGCTCATATGAAAATAATTTTTGTTTGTGTGCTTCAGTCTCACATTTATAAAAATAATTTGTCTTAAATGATTAGTATGTAAATAGGGTCTTTTCTTCATACCTCTTTTTCATTTTTTTATGATTGTATTGTAAACTGTATTACCTATGTTTTTAAATGTATTATTGTTTTCCTCTGAAAGTAATGTCCTGTCTATTGTGTTATCCTTTTTTAGATACTCTTGGGATGTAAACCAGCTGTGAAACAGAAGAATACATTAGAAAATGATTGTAATTAGAAAATAAGCATGCTAATAATCTTTTCCCCCAATTTAAGAGCAGAGCTGGTAGTATGTAAAATGACAATAGGAAGCCTATTATAGTAAACAGATGTACAGAATCTTCAGATGGCCTTCCAAAGTCACACTGAATTAGATGTATTTAGGTTCTTGGCTATTATTTGAAGGAGGATTAGAAAGTGACTTCACTTAAGCAATGTCTTGAGCACCTGTATACTGGTTTCCCTTTAGGAATAGAAATACTATTTATGAATTTAGAATTCCTCAAAATATATTCAAGCATAGATGTTATAATGCACACGTTAGCAGCTCCTATATTTTCTTTAGGAAGCTACAGAGTTCATGAAGGCAGACTAAGAATAAAATTATCATTTATTTCCATTTCAGCTCCATCACTGTTCTGACACATATATGTGTATGTGTGTGTATGTGTGTGTTTAAAACAATTATTATTCATGCAGTTCTGAAAGCAACAATAACAAAAAATCATTGGTATTTTAACTTGAATGAAGAAGTTAACAGGCTAGCTATCGTTTTGAGGAAAAGGGTGAGGTGAAAATGTATGTTCAGAAGTGCTGATATGTATGTATACTGTATAATAGTGATTGTCAAAAATTTTAGCAGAAGAATCACTTTTATTTGAAATAACATTTTTTAACTACACATATAAAAAATGTACTATTGTTTTCTGTACCAAATGAGCTAAAACATAATACAATTCTTATTTAACAATATCCCATACAGGAAACTAATAAGAAGGAAGGAGTTGGTAATATACAGATATATGAAGATCCCCAAATACACTGCCACTTGCAACAACTTGAATAAAACTTGAGGGCTTTATGCTAAGTGAAGTAAGTCAGACAGTAAAATACAGATATGGCATGATCACTTATATGTAGAATCAAAAAAACAAAAACAAAAAAGAAAGAAAAAAGAAAAAGAAAAAGAAAAAAAAGAAGAAGAAGAAGGCCAAGCTCAGAGAGAAAGGAAAGTAGTGGTTATCAGAAAATGAGGGTGGAAAAAGGAAGAGATATTAGTGAAAGGATACAAACTTTCAGTTATAAGATTTAAAAATTCTGGAAAACTAATGTGCAGCATGATAATTATAGCTAATGATACTGCATTATATACTTGCAAGTTTCTTTAAGAATAAATCTTAAACATTCTCACCACAAAGAATGATATGGTAATTGTGTGACAAAATGAAGGTAAGTATTTGCTAATGCTTTGGTGATAATGATTTTGAAATATATATGTATCAAGTCAACATGTTGTATATCATAATTTACACAATGTTATATGTCAATTATATATCAATAAATCTCAGATAAAATAACTTTTGACAAATGTATTTCAAGTTTCTGGTTTAAAGCTTTAAAGAACTTTATCCCTGTTGGAGCAGAGTCACATTTTATCTCATAACTACACCATGTAAAATGATCACTTATCATACTCAAAAATTCTGAGTTATTAATTTAGACAAGGCACATCAGGGATAGCTTGTCTATCATTCATATCAGTAGCTTCAGCTAGATGATGGGAAAGCAAGGGGCTGGGATTACATATCTCATTTCCTGACGTGTCTACTGGCTGATATCTATGAGCTGAAGGTCTTGGTTACTCTGCACACTGACTTTGTCATCTGGTGTTTCCACACCAGATAGTTCGGGCTTCTTTAAAGCAATGATTATTGGGTTCCAAATGCAGATGTCCCAAGAGAGAAATTGGTGGCCAAGTGGAAATCATAATGCCTTTGTTAGATTATCCTGAAGTAACAGTTTCACTCTATGTTCTAGTATTATCTTTGCTGAACAGTTATAAAGTCATTTCCAAGTTCAAGGAGAGGGGAAATAGATTTTATTTCTCAATGAGTATCAATTTTTTCAAGAGGAGTTAGAGATGTTGCTATGACCATTTTCAGGAAACATAATCTTCCACAGTCTCTTTGATCACAACAATGAAGTCTCTTCCATGCACACAGTATGCTCACCATTTCCTGGAGAAATCCCAAATATCTCATCACATTAAAACACCTAGGTATAGACTAGAGGTCACAAATCTATGTGCAGACTATCAGCTGAAGGACAACTTATTTGACTTTTCACACCCATATTTAATGGTGAGTCAGAGAGAAAGTTCACTATGATCCTTCCATAAAAAGTATGAAGCACAGCCCAGTCAGTGTGGGTCAGTGGTTGAGCATCAACCCAGGAACCAAGAGGTTGCCTTAATTTCCAGTCACGGCAGATGCCTGGGTTGTGGGCTCAATACCTGGTAGAAGCCATGTAAGAGGCAGCTAATTGATGATGCTCCTCTCTCATCAATATTTTGATCACTCCATCATTCTCCCTTTCTCTATCAAATCAATAAAAGCATGTTTAAAAAAAGGGTGAAGCACAAAGGAGGCACATAGACATATATTAGCAGTTTCTTTCCTCATCCCTCTGGAATGAGTGCAAATGATTCACAGTAGCTCTTGGCTCTATCATCTGTTCACCCTTCCTTTTCCATAATAAAGGTAGATCATTATTGAAACGTAGTATTTTTCCCAACTTGTTTCTTGCCCTTCAAAGTTTGGGGGATCAAATACTTATTTCCTTTGAATTGTCTCTAATATAACTTAAACATATTTTGGATTTCTTATTAATTGATATATAACCATTAGGAACAATCCTTATACCCTCAAACCTCATTAAAATAAGCTTTTATTCTGATAATTAAATCTTAAGTTCTTAGAGGGGCTTTCATTTAATTAATAGGCATGCCTTTAAGTTCCTTGGAGGGCCTTTTTCTCAGTGAATCATGTTCTGAAGCACAACCTCACCATTCCTTTTCTGAGATCCTAACAAAGAATCACATAGTTCTATTGACAGGGAAGGGGAAGCAGTTTTATTTTCAATTTTTTTGTGACTTCTTCATATTTATCAGATCTCCTTTCAACTTATTTGATCTTTCTCATACTCTTCAATAAGTAGCAAGAAGCCAGGCAGCACTATCAACTCTCTGCCTCCTACTGTTGGTTAGATCTCATTAGATTCATTTGATTCATTTTATTTTTACTTTTCCTATTGTCCCAGTCAAGTTAAATTTTCAGCCACCACATTAAAAGGGACCTTTTCTTTAAGGTTTAATATTTTCTTCACTTTTATTGAAGTCCTCATTGACAGTGTTCTCGAGAGTTATCATGTTTCTCTTAATGATAGCTTCAGGAACATGGTCTCAAAGCCTCTAACATGTTTTTAGTGTTTTGTTTTGTTTTGTTGTTATGGACTGCCTGCTCTGGGAACCAAAATCAATTTCAGTTTCTCTGACCATATAACACATTACGACATCACCCCAAACTTAGTATTCTTAGACAACTATTTTTTGTCTCGGTAGTTCTGTGGATCAAGAATTAAGATAGGAAAGAGCAAGAATAACTCTCTGGTTTATAATATATGAGCCAGCTAGAAAAACTGGGGGTTAACCTTAACAATCTCCTTATTCACCTATATGGTATGTATGTAGTAAGCTGGCCATCTCAGTTTCTCTCCTGTGGGAATCTGCCTGCACAGTCAGGCTTCCTTATGGGAAAATGACTGTGTTTCAAGAGCAAGATTCCAGAAAAAGAGTATATACTGTGTGGAAGCCTTACCACTTTTTCTGATCTAGCTTCAGAGTCACAAATTGTCATTTCCAGTACATTCTATTCATCAGCGCATAAAGCCTTTTTCATCTTCAAGGAAAAAGAGAAATGAATTCTACTAGTTGGGGAGTAAAGACATTTGGGACTAAAAATAGTCCTAATGCTGTTTTTGGGTTTTGTTGTTTTCTTTTGTGTTTGTTGTTTTTTTGAAATGATAATCTGACATAAAATGATATGATAAGAACAACTGTTAAAAACAATCTGTTGTCATTTATAAATAGTTTGTGTATAAACATTGTATTGGTATATTGCAGTCAATTAGATACCAAAGAATATGACTGGAATTTCTCTCCATAAGCCCTATCCGTTTTACACAACAGCCTATTACCCTCAATGGATGCTGTTTAATAATTGTATTGTGTTTTAACCCTTATGTTACAGAATACAACAGTACCTTTTTATATATGTTTTTACAAAGTTGTTATTTCAAATAAAAATGATTCTTCTGCTAAAATATTTGACAATCACTATTATATCAAAGAAAAAAAGGTTTCAATAATATGCAAAATGGAAACTTTTAGTTTGTCTTAAAATACTAGGTGTACTGGTTAGTAACACGGATTTTTTTCAATAGATGGGTTATACATATGTTGATATTATACATATGCAATTTGATATGTATGCTATTTTGTATTGACAATATTCAAAACTTCTTATGTCAAATTTGCTGAAGGTGTTAACATCATAGATATTTTTGCACTTAAAAATGACAAATTTCTTGCCAAAAAAAGAGCATTATGGAAGTTTTAATTCATTATTTTATTTTGAAGAAAAGTGCTGCTAAAAGTTATCAGATACTTAGGGAAGCTTATGGTGAACATGCTCCATCTCAAGATATGCTGGCTCAAACAGTTTGAAAGTGATGATTTTGATGTGAAAGACAAAAAACATCCAGGTCAACTGAAAAAGTTTGAAGACCAACAATTATAAGCATTAATGGATGAAGATGTGTGTCAAACTCAAAAACAACTTTCAGAAAGACTAAACATTGCTCAGAAAACAATTTCCATTCATTTACAAGCAATGGGAAAGATTTTAAAGGAGGAAAATGGGTGCCACACCAAATGAACAGAAGACAAATGGAAAACCAAAAGGTCATCAGTAAAATGTTGATTCAAACACATGAAAGAAAGTCTTTATTGCATCAAATTGACTGGCAATAAAAAGTGGATTTATTTTCAGAATCCCGAATGCACAAAATCATAGGTTGATCCAGGTCAACCATGAACATTGACTGCAAGGTCAAATCACTTCGGAAAGAAGACAATGCTCTGTGTTTGGTGGGATCAGGAAGGTGTGGCATATTATGAGCTTCTAAAACCAGGTGAAACTGTTGATATTGATTGCTACAGACAACAAATAATTAATTTGAACCATGCTTTGATCATAAAATGACCAGAATGTGCGAGAAGACACAGCAATGTAATTTTGCTTCATGATGACACACCATCATACACTTCACAACCAGTTAAAGACACAAGACGTTACAAGATCTTGCCTGGGAAGTATTAATCTACCCTCTGTATTCACCAGACCTTGCTCCTTCAGATTACCACTTGTTTTGATCAATGGCATATGCACTTTTTGAACAGCACTTCAAAATGTTCGAAGTGGAAAATTGGGTCTCTGAATGGTTTGTCTCAAAATAAAAAATTTTTGTGGACGGTATCTACAAATTACCTGAAAGATGGGGGAAATATATAGCTAGCAATGGACATTACTTTGAAAAAAGCACTTTTGATGTTTCTTTTGAATTTATAGTGTTTTCTTTGATTATAAAATCTGCATTATTAAATTACACCTAGTACTTTTATTAACTACTATCAACAAAATAGCTTAACAGCTATTTTAAAGAGCCAGGAAATCTAACATTCTTTCAACCTTGGCTTTATTGACATTTTAGACATGATAATTATTTTTTTAAAAATATATTTTATTGATTTTTTTACAGAGAGGAAGGGAGAGAGATAGAGAGCTAGAAACGTTGATGAGAGAGAAACATCGACCAGCTGCCTCTTGCACACCCCCTACCTGGGATGTGCCCGCAACCAATGTACATGCCCTTGACTAGAATCAAACCTGGGACCTTTCAGTCCGCAGACAGACACTCTACCACTGAGCCAAACCGGTTTCGGCTAGACATGATAATTCTTGGTATGTATGTCTGTCTTATGTATTATAGGATCTTTAGCAGTATTGGTACTCTCTATCCACCACCATCCCCTCCAAGTTGTGAGAATAAATAATGTACTCTTGTCAAAAATGCAAAGCTTAAATCTCACCATTAGGAAACATCAGACAAACCAAACTTAAATGACATTCCCCAAAACCACTAGCATAAGTGACTGGTAGGTAGCTTTCCAAGTTGGTCCTCAAAGATGCCCACCCCTTGATATTGACCCACTTGTGTAATATCCTCTCCTTAGTTACTTCTAATCAGTAGTCAACCATGATGATGGTAAGACATAACTTCCATGATTGTGTTAAAATAAATTGTGCCTTTTATCTGTTGCTAGAAGACTTGCTCTATTGCCTTCTTGGCTTTGATGCTTTAATGAATAAGCTGCCATATTAGATTGACCTACTTGGCAAGTAATTGAGGGTTGAATTAATCTAATAAACTATCAGGCGCTGATTTCTGGTAATATCCTGTCCAGCTAAGCATTGAGATAACTTTGACCCAAACAGCAGTTTAATTGCAGCCTTTAAGAGACACTGAAGTAGAGAATCTAGTAAAAGTGTGTCCAGATATTTGACCCAAGAAACAAAAATAATACACGCATTTTTTAAACTTTTAAGTTTTGGAACGATACATTATACAGAAATAAAAATACAATATTTTAACCATAAAGCAACTTAGGGGCCATGTTAGAATGCACTTGACTATTTTAGAATAAAATATCTTCAGTGAATAAATTTTTTGCTAGAAATTATTTATCCAAAAGAGATCCTCTTAGTAGATCATAACAACTGCATGTTAATTTCAGCTTAACTCCCATTTATTTAGATAATTTTCTCTCATATAGTCTAAAATCAAAGAACAAAATTTTGGTTTTAAACAACCATGTTTTTATTTCATTATAAGCATAACTTTAACTGAGGAATTCAATTAGCTATCAACCAGAATCTGAACATTTTAAGACTAGAGTTTTCTGAGTATGTAAGGTAATAACACATGGAATAAGTAACTTGCCCATTCAAAGTTTGAAAAGCCCTGTGGGGCTGGAATAGTCCTAAACCTGAAGCTGCCTTTTGGTGTTGCTAGACCACTGGGTAACACCACATTTGTATGTTTTGGCAATCCAAAGTTACAACGTGCTATTAGATGGATCTAGTTTTAGGAAGTTAAGAGTTCTAAAATATCTTCCTTGCTTATAATTTCACTTCATATTGTTCAGATCTAAACTGTGTATTATAAAAACTATTCCAAGGAGGGAAATTTGAATATATGGATTCCACAATGGGTATATCTAATTTCTAATTTCCAAAACTGTTCTTACATTCGTTTTACTCTTATTTTCCTTATATTTTTGTCATTGAGAAATACAATCCATGTAGTAATGTTTTTAGTTTATCCCTTAATAAATTGAATTTATGCTTGCCATATGTCCTACAAAATATCTCAACCACACAACTAGACATACTAAGCTCATAAATTACTTTAGAAAAATACTTTGATCCTCATGTTGGAATAGTTACCATAGTATAAAAATAATTCCCTTAATTATTTTTAAATAGGAATGTACGTTATTTTATATAAGTTCAATTAAATGCTATTACATGATTGATGCCATATTTCAACATGAGTTTTAAGAAGATTCTATATTTTAATTTTCTTCTTTAAATACATTAATTCTAAGAGCATATTAATTAGATATACACATAAACTTAAAATAAAACAAAGAATAGTATTTTATACATTAATATACATTCAGACATTGTACTATTAGCCCCATCCTGGCTACACTATAACAAAAATTATTGTGTGTGTGCATATGTGTGTGTGTGTGCGTGCACTTAATGTAATATAAATTACTTCATTTATTAGTTCTCTGCTGTAAATAAATACTCAGCACTTGGAACGATACATTATACAGAAATAAAAATACAATATTTTAACCATAAAGCGATTATTCTCATGTGAGATAACAAGTTCTTAATTGAACACATGACTGCTCCATATAAACTTTGTCTTAGTCTGCTCAGCCCACAGACCAGGTGGCTTAAACAACAGAAATTTATTTTATCATAGTTTTGAAGGCTGCAAATCTAAGGCCAGATGCCAACATGGTATATTTTTAACCCTAAGTTTTATGTATCAATAAATGTGACTTTGGGAACACATAAATGATTATTTATTATTGATCTAGTTTTAGGAATGCAGCATACTACTCTTAACATTTATCAGGCCTCTTCAGTGTGATTCAGCATAATTCATTTTAATGACCTCTACAAATATTTTCTAGGAATAGAAAGTTCCTGCTGACACTTTTCTAGATGAATGAAGCAAATGAGGTATAACAAAGACTATTCTGCCTTACCTCAAGTCGACTTCTCCACAAGAATGTGGATGTTTCATGGAGAAATTGATTATGGCATCTAGGGCTAATAATTTCTCAATTGCATAAAAGAGCTGCCTTGTTCTTCATTCCAGGAAAATAGCATTTGAAGCCATCCCCTTTAAGTCATGCAATATTTAGAACAAATTAATGTGAATTTGTTTTTAAATAGCACAATATAGCCAAAGCTGGTTTGGCTCAGTGGTAGAGTGTCGGTCTGCGGACTGAAAGGTCCCAGGTTCGATTCCGGGCAAGAGCATGTACATTGGTTGCAGGCACATCCCCGGTAGGGGGTGTGCAAGAGGCAGCTGGTCAATGTTTCTCTCTCATCAACATTTCTAGCTCTTTATTTCTCTCCCTTCCTCTGTGTAAAAAATCAATAAAATATATAAAAATAAAAAATAAAAAAACCTAAAAAATAAAATAAATAAACAAATAAATAACACAATATATTTACCTGTAAGTAAGGGAATTATCTTTGAATATCTGAAAAATCCTCCTCTAACTTCAGTATTGAAGTGTAAATAAGTATTGCTTAGATTTTAATACAGAGATTTCAAAGAGTAAAAAAAAAAAAATCGAAAGAGAAAAAATAGATTAATGGAGTTATAAAAAATCTGGGCTTGATTAATAAAAGTTCCCAGAGAATAAAGAATAGAATTTCATATGAAACCATTCACATTTAAATCCTGTGGTTAAGAGATCAAAGTGAGGAAAAGTAAACATGCAAGAATATATTCTCAATATAAAATAGACATAAAGGGGAGATAGTAACTTAATCCTATCCTATAAATTTAGAGGTTCTCTAAATAATTTCTCATATATTTTAGCTTTAGAATATTCTATTTTAATATAAATAAACCCAAGTAATAATTCCATATTTATGAGCCCTGAAAATCCTTTTAAAATGTTTGTTGAATATGTACATAATATTTATGCATATTTATTATTTCCAAGTTGTTTGCAATGTTGTTCCCTGTGTCTCTGCCTTCTTTTTATGTATATGTAAATATGCATATAAATACTTGGTTTTAATAGTAAATTTATCAATACCAAATATAAAGTTGTGAAATTATTTAACATAAGTGTTTTATTAAAACTTATATTTTATAAATAATTTAACTAATATTATAATAGAGATATAGATTACTAATTCTGTTATCTCCAGTCACTTTAGCATCATCTTGGAATTTCAAAAATTAAGAAATAGAAGAATATTTATTTCTTTTATATACATGCTTGCACATATGTGTGCTTATTTATTTACTTTTTATAATAAAATTGTTTTATTTATCATCATTTCTTGCTTAAAGGAAATATAAAATGTTGAAAATATAAAATATGAAATGTCAATAGACATTAAGAATTTGCTTTCCTTTTAAAATATGAAAGTGATAGAAAGTTAGATGATTTTCTAATTAGAAATATCAAAGGTAGGTTATGTAGTTACTAATTATATTTATTTATGTTTATATATGTGTATTACATCATATTGTTTGATTTTGATTAAATATTACTTAAAATATTAAAACATTTTTATTTTCATAAAAGTGCTATATGTATTAAACAACCTTTATAAAATCTTTCATTATTCTGGCTATGACTAGTCTAACTTTTATAACATAATCAATGTTTTAAGTGTTCCCATGTTACTTCTATGTTTTGTGTTAAGGAAAGCTTTTAAGTAGAAGTATGTTACTTTATACATGAAAGGTAGATGTTGATTAATGTTAATTAATAACTATAGGTTAGTTACAAAATTATATTCTGTTATTAATCTCAAATTGGAGACAGATAAAAGGAAAGGAAATAATTGTGTATAACATGACATGAATCAATACAAAATCCAGTGAAAATATGTTTCTGTTAGAGTCCATTATGCATTGGTTATTGTTTTAAAATGGAATCTAACTACTAAAATAAAGCAATACTTATTAAAAATAATATGTCTTAGATATTGAGACATTGTAGTTAATACTTTGGAGAGAGATTCACTGTCTATTTGGTCTATAAGGAATATAGCCTCCAAGATTTTAAACAATTAATACCACCCTTAAAAACAAGAGCAGGGAGAGTTTCAGCATCATCAACTTTATCAAAGTGTAGTCTGACAAATGTTTCTTTTGTTGTTCTTTTGTTATTTATTTCATTATCGAACTGTAGGGTCACCAGGTTCTTCTGAATTATCAAAACAGAATATAGCTCCATTTATAGTGAATGAGCAATCAATAATAACTCTAAACTGGTTCAATACTGTGAAACACTTTCACATTTTCTTATTATCTTTCTCTGAATGTGTACACTTTTGAATTTTTATTAAAATTAGAAGCAGGTGAAATCCCCATTTAAAAAGGGCGAAAAAAGTATTAGAATCATTTTTACTCTTTCCAAATCCCAATACAGAATTCCACCTTTGAGGGTAACAGGAGGTGCACTGTACACATCAAGACTTTCTGGAAGTAGTTTGTAAATGTTGCCCTCAGTCTTCCAAAGAGCTAGTTCCCTCAGGGTTCCTCCTGGGAGAAAGGGGGAAGGGAAAGACCAGTGAGATGATGATGGGCCATGACATCTTTTTTGAATGTGAATGGCTCTGCTTTCATCTGTGTCAAGTAACTATTCAATATTAGATTTCTGAATAACCTTTCTTTAAATAAAGGGTTCTCTGCTTAAAACATTTTAAAGGCTGGAAAAAGAAATTTACTGTAGCATACTTTTAGTTATAACTTTAAATGGATGATGACTTCTTTTACACACTTACATGGCAAGTTTCATGAATTTTCTTAAAATCAAGGGAACTACATTGGGAAACCAGATTGTGGCATATAGTTTTACCATATTTTATACACATACACACATGTGTGCACACACAACATACACAAATACACACCAGTTGAGAAAATATATAAGTAAAGTCTATTCATGGAGACAGTATGAATCTTCCCTGAAAAGGTCAAAGAATCTTTAAGACTGACTTCAAAGAGAGGATATCTGTTACAATCTCCTTTATATAAATACTTAAGTATTCTATAAACTCAATTCCAAACTCTCTGCTGCATAGCTTAAGTTTTCTGAAATTCTATTCTTAGAACTAGATATCTCGGTAATTTTCTTGATTACCCATTTACTTTATTTGCACACATTCTTAGACAAGCTTCTACAGGACCAAATGATTTGTGACATAAATCATAAAAAGAAAGAAAATATAAATAAAATTGATGCCTTCAAGCACTTAGGTGACCTATATATGTCTATACATCAAATCCGTCAATTGTAAGACACTATTAATTCATGCAATTCTAAGAAAAATATCAATTAAATTGTGACATGCTATCTATGGTAAAACTGATTCTAATTTTAGAGATGTTATGTTAAATATATATATACCTATAACAAAAACAACCATATAGTGTTTTATTTTTATGAAATATCACATAAAATGCATTTTAAGCCCTATTTCTAAGATGGAGAAAATTATAACAAAAGTATAAGTAATAATCACAAGAGCACAAAACTAATATAATGGGAAAATCAGCATTTAGAACCAAATATGCCTGGCTGTAGAGACTATCTTCTCCCTACAGATTTCCCCTTTTTAAGAATTTATAAATGATGACATACCATTGTTTTGGTTTTTGTTTCTGGAATTGCCTCTCATGACACTTATTTAATAGCTTTATATGTGATAGTCTGAAACTAGAGTATAACAATGGCACAATCAATATTGTAACCAAATAATAGATTTTAATATATTCTTGCTATAATCACTTAGAAAAATATGCTGCTTCTCTACTCCAAAATCCCAATAGTTGTGTTTGTTTTTGGTTTTTGTTGAAAAATTTAATTTCATGATATTGCCAGGTATGGTAGTACTTTATACTTAATTGCTTTACAATACTTTGGTCATTCAGATAAATGGTCAAAGCAACTATGGAGCTGAGCAGTCAAAACTGTTGTAATCAATAAAACATGTAATCCAATACAATATGGCTGTGGCTATGGCTATACATATGAGGATAATTAGTGTATTAACATAATAAATAAATTATAGAATACATTTTATGAATTTTAATATAAAGACCTTATAAAATGTCAATATCTCATACTCAAATAGAAAGTAATATTAATAAGACAAAAACTTACTGAATGCTTAATATGGATTAAGGACTAATCCAAGTGACCTTTTGCATTATTTCATTTGTTTCTCATAATAAACATACATGGAGAAAATCACTACTATTATGTTCATTTATTAGATAAGGTAATAAGAATTTAACAAGTAACTTGTATATAGAGTTAAACATGGGACATGCAGGATTTATAACAGTTCCACAACGGAGGCTTTTAACCTACCCATAATATTTATTTCTAAGCCAGATGAAGAAATAGAATGAAACGCCTGAGACTAGCAATGAAGTTCAGGTTACAAAGGAAATACAAATCATCCTAGCTGACTCACTGTGACCTTTGTAAAACATTTGCCTTGCTCTGATTATCCCAGGCTCACCTATACTTAACATGGGTGTCCCTTTGCCTGTATTTCCTCCTTCATTGCCAAAGCTATTGTCCTAAGCCTCCCAACTGACTCTGTATAAATACAGATACCAGTCACTTTTACTCGAGGCCTGGTGCATGAATTCGTGTACGGGTAGGGTCCCCTTGGTTTGGCCTGCAAGGATCAGGCCCAGCTTGCACCCTAGCCTTGCAGACTCACAGCTCCAGAGCCCCACAGCCCCTCAGAGCCTGGGAGCTGGGCAGCATCTCTGGCCCCCACTCCCACCATTGGCTCCTGTCTGTGGGGTGAATGGGACCCTGCTCGCATCGCCTTGGCCCTGCACTGCCCACTCACCTGCTCCACCATCCCATTGTGGTCTCACTTTAGTAGGGGCTCATTGGGGTGAGCAGTGCCCCCACTGCCACGTGCCACCAGTGCCACATCATGGAAGCCCTCCATGTTCTGCCCCACCCCCTAATGGTCAGTGCATGTCATAACAAGCAGTCAAACTCCCAAACTACCAGTTGAATAAATGCCCAAAGGGACAATTTGCATATTAGGAATCTTACATATTTTAAAAATATTTACAAATATAGTCTAAGATTTTTATCATTCAGCATGGTTTCTTGTACCTCAACAGAATAGGAAATTGGACTGAGGGGAATTGCCAGTTAAACAGTTATACTAAAGCCAATTGATTCACCAAACCTTTGATTTGATTCTAATATCAAGCTGATGAAAACTGAATAAAAGTATTACTTCTCTCTAGCCTTCTGCATATCTCACAGGTTGAAAGGTTATAACTGGAAAAGAAAGATGTGAGGCATTTATGTTAAAGGGAATTATCAAAACACTAATGTTATATTCAGAAAAATTAGGTACCTGAATCTTTATAACGTTTGAAGAGATCTTTGTAAGTAGGCCTAAAATAATTCAATTCCTCTCAGATCATCAGAAAGCAAGCTGGAAAGCTCTAAAATATAATAACCTTCTTGGTGTCTATACATTTTCCCCAACTCCTCTCTCCAGCCCCTCACCACCTCCAAACTTCCAGGCTCAGGTAAACAAAATACAGGTTCTAAAAAATTTGCAGGACATACCATGTTAGACATAGAGATTTCAATGGGTGAGTGAGAAGAGATCAACCAAAGAACCTGTATGCATATATGCATAACACATGGACACAGACATAGGATGATGAAGACCAGAGTAAGATGCAGTGGTGCACTAGAAGAGGCTAATGGTAGGGGGAAGGAATATATGTAATACTTTCAACAATAAAGATTTTAAAAAATAAACATAAATAAAAATATGAACATTGAGGAAGAAATTCTCATATTGAATGCAGATAAAATATTATCCAATCATAAGGCTTGCTTGAAATAAAGTTGATGTTAAAAGTAGCCAAATCAAATTAGTTGTCTTAACAGACCACTTGTATATTCAAAGTGAAATAATTTAGTTCATTTTTATTGATCTATAGTATTCATGAAATTTGAAATCAAACATTGGTTTGGCTTGAACATTAATGCATCTAGTTGAATGAATTGAATGAATTTCTAAAATATATTTTATTGATTTCTTAGACAGGAAGGGAAAGCGATAGAGAGTTAGAGAGTTAGAAATATCGATGAGAGAGAAACATTGATCAGCTCCCTCCTGCACACCCTCCCACTGGGGATATGCCCACAACTAAGGTACATGCCCTTGTCCTTAATCGAACATGGGACCTTTCAATCCACAGGCCTATACTCTATCCACTGAACCAAACTGGTTTGGGCTGAATGATTTTCTTTTCCCCTATCATACAACTTGCACTAGACAAAGTAATGTTATTCTCTATGATACTGCTCACATTTGTATTTTTCCAACTGCATGATATTATAGCCTTTCAACAGTAATTGATTTTCAGAAGTATTCAGATAAACTACATGGGTTGAGGTTGTTTCTATTTCACCTTACAAAACATATTATAGCATCTCTCTGAATTAAACGATTTTAGCGATGGCTACTTAAGTTCTAGTTAGATACATTCCATCCAAACATTGATTCTAGTCATTTACTTTAATATTGGTCAGCTGGCTGTTTTCCCAAATCATTTAGAATTCTTACACTATTAACTTTAAATGACTATTGGTTTCAAACTTCCATAGACCAGATGACTTTTCAAATCAGTCATAATATAGCAGTGTCAATACACGTAGTAGGTATATAAGGACCTGCAAAGGCTAAGAATAAAACACAACATTAAACAGGATTAATTGATATGAAAATTGATAAGGTTTTGCATTTTATTTTAATGGAGTAAATATCAAATGCAAAAGGAGTATTTCAATTGCACAGTTATTATCACGCTATTGAACAATCTATCCTTTTACTTTCTCGTTTGACTCTCTTGGAATAATTACATGTTAAACTATTTTATACTCTGGCATTTAGGATTAAATAAAAGAAAAAAGGAACAGTATGATTTTCCCCCCCCATATGTGAAGGAATGATGGTACATCTCAGGTGCTTGGAATTCTTCCAAAACATACAGGTTATCAGAGTCAGCAGTAGTTAAAACACAGCTACAGTGTGCATTTTCTGCTGACTGTTTGACCTCTCAAGCTGGCAGCAACTGCCTCTGTGGATCTTAAGTCAACAGCTACAGTGTGTGTCACAGAGGTCAGCGCCCCACTCTTCCCTTCTTTTCAGAGGAACTCTAGCACACTTGTGCATATTCATAGGCTGGAATGCACTGATTCTCTTTTCCATTCCTGGGGTCTGTTTTATTCCCCCCCCCCCCTTTAATATATAAGAGGAACAGCATGACCCCATCTTAAAAATTGAAATACTAACTGATCTATGGTTGTTCCTGTAATATCACTAGTGTTGGTGAATAATTCAAATTAAATAGATTTCTATCCATTCCATTTTAAAGGACTTCATTTACTTTCTTTCAATGGTTTCCTCCCACACTGTTCTCACCCTGCATTATTCATATGCTACCTCACAAATTGCTTTGAGTTTGAGCAGTGCGGATATAAATCACAGTGCTATTTTCTCTGGAGGACGTCAGCCTTAAGCTCTATAACTTGTTTTAAGATAAAAATTGTCTTCAATTAAGGTGATTTGTTTGCTTCAAAAAATTAACTATCCTATATTGCTATTTGCAGGAAGAGTAGGCTGGAGTTACATTCCAGGGTGTTGGAATAATTTTAGAAGTAATTTACTTTTTCACTTTCTGGTTGTATCCTAATATTCAGCTTATCCTGTGTATTTATTTGAGGCACAGTCACATTTCTCAGGATACAATATAGCTATCCAAGATTTCTTTCCCAAATTAATTTGTATTTTTTACTTTCAAATAGCTTTTATGTAAACAAACTCAAATAATATGTGTGTGTGTTTTTTTCTGCTTCCCAAGCTCTTTATTGAAGGAGAGAGGAGACAAATGTGTAGAGATGCAAATTGAAAACATTAGATTCAGTATGATATGCTGATAGTATAGTGGCATTTTAGGAATGGTATCTCTGAAAAGAGTGGCGTAGAAAATTTCACTCTTCTGTCCCCAAAAGCAATTTGCGATAAAAAGGCAACCTTCATAATGGGAGTGAATATTTGCAAACCACAATCTGATAATGCATTAACATTCAAAATACAGAAGTAATTCAACATCAATAATACAAATAATTCAATTAAAATGTGCAGAAAATCTGAATGCACAATTTTCCAAGGAAGACATAAATGTCTGATGTGTACATAAAAATAAGCTCAACTGCACTGCTAATCAAAACTGCAATGAGATATTACTTCATACTTGTTAGAATGGCCATTATAAAAAAGACAACAGGTAAGTGTTACAGAAGATGTAGAGAAAAAAGTATTCTTAAATATTGTCAATAGGAATGGAAATGTGTTCAGCCACTAAATAACTACCTCAAAGAGATATCTGCACACACGTCTATTAAAGTATCATTCACTATAGGCAATGTATAAACAGAAAAGTGCCTAACAAGGGATGAATGAATACAGAAAATGTTATATATATATATGTATATATATTATATCACACACACACTGGAATGTTATTCAGCTATAACAAAATATATATATTTTATATCACACACACACTGGAATATTATTCAGCTATTACAAAATAAATCCTTATATTTGCAACAACAAAGATGGTTGAGTGAGATAAATCAGACAAAAACAAGTACTATATGATGTCATTGATATACAGAATAAAAAAAATCCAAACTCATAGAAACAAAGCACAGAATGTTTATTGGCTGGCCTGTGGCCTGTGGGCTAGGGGCAACTCCTGCATTGAGCATCTACCCACAGGCGGTCAATGCATGCCATAGCAACTGGTTCTCCAATGGGTTGTTCCACTGTTTGGTCGATTTGCATATTAGGCTTTTATTATATAGGACTAGAGGCCCGGTGCATGAAATTCATGCACTGGGGTGGGGGGTTGTCCCTTAGCCCAGTCTGCACCCTCTCAAATCTGGGACCTTTTGAAGGATGTCTGACTACCCATTTAGGCCAGATCCCTGTGGGCAGTCAGACATCCCTCTCACAATCTAAGACTGCTGGCTCCCAACTGCTCACCTGCCTGCCTTCCTGATTGCCCCAAAACATTTCTGCCTGCCAGCCTGATCACCCCCTAACCACTCTCCTGTCAGCCTGATTGATGTCTAATTGCTCCCCCGCCAGCCTGTTTGCCCCCAACTTCTCTCCTCTACTGGCCTGGTCACCCCTAACTGCTCTCCCCTGCAGGCTTGATAGCAACCAACTGCCCTCCCTTGCAGGCCTGGTGCCTCCCAACTGCTCTCCCCTACTTGCCTGATCACCCAAAACTGCCCTTCCTTACAAACATGGTCCCTCCAAAATGCCCTCCCCTGCTGGCCATCTTGTGCCCTCATAGGGGCAGGATTTTTTACCACATGGGGGCAGCCATCTTGGTTGTTGGAGTGATGGTCAATCTGCATATAACCCTTTTATTAGATAGGATAGAGGCCTGGTGCAAGGGTGGTGGCCAGCTGGTTTTCCCTGAAAGGTGTCCTGGATCAGGATGGGGGTTCCCTCGGGGTGGCCTGAGAGAGGGGCCTGTGGTGGTTTGCAGGCCAGCCATGCTCCCCAGGGACCCAAGCGGAGACCCTGGTATCTGGGATATATTTACTTTCTACAGTTGAAACTTTGTAGCCTAGAGTGGAGCCAAGTCTCCTGCTTGCTACATGGCGTGGCACCAACCATTTCTGTTTGCATTTGTTTACTTTCTATAATTGAAACTTTGTAGCATTGAGTGGAGGTGTAGGCCAGCAAGGGAAGGTGGAAACCTTGGTTTCCTCCATTGCCAGGGAAACGCCTCCCTCCTGCTCTCTGTGGCTGTAGCCATCTTGGTTGGGTTTATTTGCATACTTGCTTGTGGGTATGGCTTGTGGAGCTGAGTGATGGATAGTTTGCATATTACTATTTTATTAGGTAAGATATCACATACCATATATTATATATTGCATATTATATAATACATCATATCATATATTATATATTTGAAAGTTTCTAAGAGAGTAAATCATAAATTTTCTCATTACACACAAAACTAATGGCAGTTATATACAGTGAGAGAGGTATTAACTAACCTTATTGTAGCAATAATTTTGAAATTTGTATGAGAATCATATCACTGTGTTGCCTATCTTAAATTTACATAATGTTACCTATCAAATATATCTCATTAAAGCTAGAGGAGAATCAACTAATCAGCTGAAGAAGTCTATCAGATGAATATTAGAAGAACTCTGGGATTAAGTCATAAACTTACAGTAATCAGGAGGAAGGTTTGGTGAGAAAATAAGCTGCTGCTGTTCATTCTGTAAGGTTGCCATGGAGCCCAGCTGACGTGGTTTGGCGGTTAAGCATTGACCTATGAACCAGGAAGTCATGGTTGGATTCTTGGTCAGAGCACATGCTGTGGTGGTTGCAGCTCAGTCCCCAGTGGGAGTTGTGCAGGAGGCAACTGATCAGTGATTCTCTATCATCAAAGTGTTTCTATCTCTTTCTCCAATTCTTTTCCTCTCTGAAATGAATGAATGAATGAATCCCTGCATGGTATGGCATTTCAACCTTCTCATTAACCATCCTGCAAGTTCCAGATTAGCAGATGCAATTCTATGCAGATTGGTGGCACCTCAGAAAGTAGTATGGATCTTATTCTAAAAAAAAAAAAAAAAATTGGGTCTACAGATATCTGACACTTCCCTCAAGGATAGTATAAAGCTTCCCTTTTTGCCTGGGAATTTGAAGCATTCCCAGGACTGGGATGGTTTCCCAATCGCTTTTTGTTGGAAGCATTGAAACAAATAGATAATGGTTATAGATACCTTGGGCAAGAGATAACAGTTGGAACAAGCTTGAGATGCACTTGGGACACAATCTTGAAACATCAAGGGGTCAGGTAAGAATTCAGAAGGAAGATTAGAAAATACATTAAGACAAATAAAAATACAACACACCAAGTCTTTGGGGATGCAGTAAAAGCAGTACTTATTTGGAAAGTTAGAGCTGAAAATGTTTATATTTTTAAAAAAATAAATTATCCAAAATTAATAACATAACTCTATACCTTAAGGAAGTAGGAAAAGAAAAGCAAGATAAATATAAAGCCAGCAGAAAAAAAGAAATAATAAAGATGAGAGCAGAGAGAAATTCAATTAGAGAATAGAAAACAAAACAAAAAGCTAAAGTTGGTTTTCTGAAGAAAATTAGCAAAATTTACAGATATATTACTAGAATAGCAAAAAAGAAAAAAAGAGGTTTGGGGGAGATGGAGGTCATAAAAGGAAGATAAATGGTGATGGAAGACTTGACTTGGGATGGTAAATACACAATACAATACAGAGATTATGTATTATAGAATTGTATTAATCAATATAATTTTATTAACCAATGTCACCCCAACAAATTACATAAAAAAGTAAGAGAGAGAGAGAGAGAGAGAGAGAGAGAGAGAGAGAGGGAGAGAGAAGACTTCAATTATTAAAATCAGAAAAGAAAGTGGAGACATTACCACAGGTCTTACAAAAATAAAAATGATTTAGGATTATAAGAGAACATTATAAACAATTGTATGCCAATCAATGAAATAATGTAGAGAAAATAGAAAAATTCCTACAAACCCACAAACTACCAAAATTGACTCAATAAAAAATAGAAAATTTGAACAGACCTTCAAATATAATTTAAAAAACAAACCAAACATGGAAAATAGTGTTGATAAAGGTGTAGAGAAACTGGAACCCTCATACCCTGTTTAGGAATGTAAATGAAATAACCACTGTGAAATATGGGTTAGCAATTTTTTCAAAAAATTAAATAGAGAATTATTACATGGCCTAACAATTCCACTCCTAGCTTTGTTCCAGGAATCTAAAACAAGTATTCAAATATTTGTATGCAAGTGTTTGTATCAGCACTGTTTACAAAAGCCAAAAAGTAAAACAATTCCTGTCCATGAAAAATTAGTGACTATGCTGAAACCGGTTTGGCTCAATGGATAGAGCATCGGTCTTCGGACTGATGGGTCTCAGGTTGGATTCCGGTCAAGGGCATGTACATTGGTTGCGGGCACATCCCTGGTGGGGCCTGTGCAGGAGGCAGCTGGTCAATATTTCTCTCTCATCAATGTTTCTGGCTCTCTATCTCTCTCCCTTCCTCTCTGTATAAAATCAATAAAATATATTTTTAAAAATTAGTGACTAAACAAATCATTGAATATTATTCAACCAAAAAATTAAGTACAGAGCCGAAACAAGTTTGGCTCAGTGGATAGAGCATTGGTCTGTGGACTGAAGAGTCCCAGGTTCGATTCCTGTCAAGGGCATGTACATTGGTTGCGGGCACATCCCTGTTGTGGGTTGTGCAGGAGGCAGCTGGTCGATGTCTCTCTCTCGTCGATGTTTCTAGCTCTCTATCTCTCTCCTCTCCCTTCCTCTCTGTAAAAAATCAATAAAATATATATTTTTAAAAAATTAAGTACAGATATATGCTAAAATATCAATGAATCTGTAAAACAGTCAGTGCTGTATCAGGCATAAAAGATGACTTACTATATGGTTTCACGTTACATAAGATATTCAGAATAAGTAAATTGATAGGGAAAGAAAGCTGGTTGTCAGTGGCTGAGTGGAGGGAGAAGTTACTGTGATTTGTTAACAAGTATAGGGTTTCCTTGTGGGTGATAAAAATACCTTATAGAACTGTAGAGGCAATGGATACACACATTGTGAATGCACTAAACACTGAATTATATGTTTTAAATGTTTATAAAGTAGGTTAATTTTATACATAAAATATACTTTTAAGGGAAAATGCAAATCAAAACCACAATGAGATACAATCTCACATCTATTAAGATGTGAGATTCTGAATAAGACCAAAAAAAAGTTTTGGAAAGAATGTGGATGAAGAGAACAATTTTTTTTTTTTCCTTTGAGGATCCATTTGTAAAGCATTTGCCAGCAAAACACTGGAATGAGCTCTTTGTCTTAAATTTGAAATACTCTTTGTTTCATATTAGGTCTATAAAAATAGGACTATTATCTGTGAGGTATTAAAAACTAAGAGCTTTCAGTGACCCCTGGAGGTTTCCTTTGTTGAATCAAATACAGAAACTTAGCTTTATTTGGGAGCGCTTAGGAACTCAATTTGGGGGCTCTTTCATTTGGTTTGTATGTCCCTTTCGCATACCTATATCCACAAAAGTTTCTGCTTGTTCGTTTTTAACACTAGCTTACTTTTCTGGCACTATAACATATTTTAGGCCTATCTTTGTATTTTCTGCCCTAGTCCTCAAATTAGCCATTTCCCCACAGATTCCTGGTTTCTTTTACTAGAAAATATTTTCTGACACCAAGATGTGGACTCTAGTTTATTGCTACTGAGGTGTTATTGCTTCCAGCTGACACAGCAAGGGAATATATTTGCGTAGTTACCTGTGTATGCACACATATCTATTGATGTTTCTACACATAACCATCTGTATCAACATTGAATTAAACATGATTTCCTACTGATACCTCCAATTCCATTTCATTACCACATAGATCATTCTAGCCATTTCTCATTTCTTATCCGCAAATTCCCCTCCAACAGTGAGGAACCTGACTCTCGCCATCTGACATCCACTTATTAATTGTTCAGTTTCAGAACCAATATATCACAGGAAATAACTTATCAACTAGAGACGTAAAAACTTAACTCTTTTCTAAAATTATGTAGTTTAGCATGCCCCCCTCCTTATTCTGTATGGCTATGTCATACATTTACATCACTTAGATTTTCTATTATGTTCTTCATTCCAATCTGGTACACACACACACCCCAAATCCTAGTTCATTATTTTTTCATTTCCATAAATGGAGGCTCACTGTTTATGCTATAAAGTTCTAAAAGTTTTGAGAAATAATAGTGTCACATGTCACCATTAGAGGACCTTACTGAATTATTTTACTGCTCTAAAAAAAATACCCTGTGCTTCACATATTCAATGCTTACCTCTTCCACTGGCAACCACTAATCTGTTTACTATCTCTATAGTGTTGCCATTGCCAAATGTAAAAAAAAAAAAAGGATTAAACAGTATGTAGCCTTTTCAAACTAGCTTCTTTATAACTATACATTTAAGATTGGTCTATGTCTTTTGTTGCTTAGTAGTTCATTTTTTTTGTCAATGAATAAATATTTAATTGTATGAATGTACCACAGATTTTTTTTTATTAACTCATCCAAGGACTTATTGGTTGCTTCCTGTTTTGGGTGATTATATATATATATAGCCAAGGTCCATAATGTCCAAAATGACTGAAGGGATAAATAAAAGCCAGGCTGGGTGTGCAACAGGCTCCGGTGGGCAGGACTGGCAAGTGGGCTCAACTGCTAACCTTTCAGAAAGAGAAAGAGGCAGGGCTAATCAGCAGCCACCCAGGCTGCTGGCGAGGACAAGAGAGAAGAAGGAGGGAGGGAGGGAGGGAGGGAGGGAGGCACGGCTGTTGGTGAGGCCCAGAGAGAGATAAGCAAAATCTGATCCGAAGGCTCCATGGCAGCTGCTGATCAGCCTTTGCCTCTCTCTCTCTCCAGGCCTTGACAGCAATCTGGGGTGGCTGCTGATCAGGCCTGGAGATAGGCCTGGGGATGCTGACTGGCATAGAATCTGACCAATCAAAACTTAATCTGCGTGGACTGCAAAGGCAGAACCTAAGGTGGGGGTGAGGAGGGGTTTTAAGGGCAACAGCTGTTTGGTGTAAGGTATAGAAAGTGGTTCAATTTTTTTATGACTGGTTTGGCAGTATAGTGCATATGGCTAGCTATCAGTCCATATATAGGGATTATGTATTTTTGTCTGCCAAGAGCATCTCCTTCTGCTGAAAAAGGTGTTTGCCCCCCATTTAAGCAATCCTATCCTATATAATCTATCTATCTATACTAATAAGAGGGTAATATGCTAATTTAGACTGGGTTAATCAGCCATCTTCTGGATTCTGACTTCCTTCCAAACAAAGCTATGGTGGCAGGGGCCAAGCTAGAGGCAGTTAGGGGTGATCAGGCTGGCAGGGGAGGGCAGTTGGTGGAGAGATCAGGCTGGCAGGGGGTTAGGGGCAATCAGGCCTTCAGGGTAGGGTAGTTGGGGGCAAGATCAGGCCGGCAATGGATGGCAGTTGGTAGCAGCCAGGCCAGCATGGAAAGGAACTTGAGGGCAAGGTCAGGCCAGCAGCATAGAGCAGTTAGGGGTGATCTTGCAGGCAGGCAGGAAGGTTAGGAGTGATCAGGCTGACAGGCAGAGTCAGTTAGGGGAAATCAGGCAGGCAGGCAGATGAGCAATTATGAGCCAGTAGTCCCAAATTATGAGAGGGATGTCCAACTGCTGATTTAGGCCCAGTTCAGGGATAGGGCTTAAACTGGCAGTAAGACATCCCCCAAGGGGTTCCCGTTTGGAGAGGGTGCAGGCTTGGCTGAGGAAACAGCGCCCTGCACAAATTTTGTGCACCAGGCTACTAGTTATAAATAAAACTGATGCTAACTTTCAAACAGTTGCAAAAATATGTAAGAGAAGAATTAGTGGATCATATGATAAGACTAGGTTTAATTTTATAAAAAACTGTTAAAATGTCTTCCAAAGTGGCTTTACCACTTGGAATCATATCATTAATGAATGAACGTTCCTGTTACTTTGTATTCTCACTAGCAATTGGTTATATCAGTCTGCTGAATATTAGCCATTCTGTAAATATGTTTTATTTTTTAAATATGTTTTTAACCATTTAAAAAAAATACATTTTATTGAATTTTTACAGAGAAGAAAGGAGAGAGATAGAGAGTTAGAAACATCAATGAGAGAGAGACATTGATCAGCTGCCTCCTTCACACCTCCCACTGGGGATGTGCCCGCAACCACAGCACATGCCCTTGACTGGAGTCGAATCCGGGACCCTTCAGTCCGCAGGCCAATGCTCTATCCACTGAGCCAAACCAGTCTCGGCTGTTTTTAACCATTTTAGAGAGAAAGGATGAGGGATGGAATGGCTGATTCCTACACATCCCCTACTAGTGATCAAGCCTATAATCAGGGCATATGCCCTGACTGGGAATTGAACTGATGAACTGGTTCATGGGAGGACACTGAACCACTGAGCCATAGGAGCCAGTCTGTTGATAAGTTTTAAATTATAATTCTCTAATTGTAAATGATGTTGAGAATTTTTTTTCATATATTTATTTTTTACCTGTATATCTTCTTTGTGTTGTTTGTTTTTTGGTTTAAGTGTTTCTAATGTATTGTGGACACATGTATTAAATGTATACTTTTCAAATATTTTCTACTATTCTATATTTAACTTTCAATTCTCGTTACTGTATTTCACAAAGCACAAGTTTTTTATTTTCATAAGTACAATTTTTTCCCTTTTTCTTTCATTTTAGAAAGTTCTTTGGTGGTGTATCTAAAACACATTGCAAAAAGCGATGTCAGCCTAGATTAACAAAGTAAAAATTATAGTAGACAACTCATCAGAAATCATGAAAGCAATAAGAAAATGGAGTGAAATAAGTAAACTGTTCAAAGAAAATAAAGATTCAAGATAGTGGCTGGGGAGGATGTCAGTGAGGGAGAGAGTGTGAGTTAGGCAGCAAAAGGGGAGTGTGTGGATGTGTAGCATATGTGTGTGACTGAGTGAGGGACAGCTAGATCTCATAGGACATTCGGGGGCTGACAGACCAGGCTCGCATAGCCAGGGAGCCTCTTCTGCTGCTGTAATCTCTCCTGGACTATGGGCTCTGCTGCAGAGGTCAGGCCATCTTGAAGCAGAGAACTTCTATGACTGAGAGCCCAGCTTCATCTGCACCCAGTGTGTTCTCAGACACCACCAGGGATCCTACAGACAGCCAGGAAGGGACCTGCTGCCTCTGCTGCCTATCAATGGACATGGGAACTCTAGCCTCCAAAGCTGAGGGCTCCTGTGAGTTCCAAAGGGACTGCCTCACACCAGCCAGATACTTTATCTATTGGCAAACAGACGAGCCTTACCCAGCAGCAACAGACACCACATCTAAACACAAAGAGCCGAACTTTACACAGCAACCACAGGCTCACTGACCACATATATAAATAGCCAAGCCTTACACAGTGGCCCTGGGCTCACTAGCAGCTGCTGCCTGCACCTGCAGGAGGAGCAGTCACCTCCCTCAGCCGCACAAAGAGCAGCCACCCCTGTGACGCCCCACCCCACCCAAAGAGCAGGTGCCACCTGTGACCACCCAAGGAACAGCTACAACGCAAGCAGCTGCTGCTCATTACTGCCTGAGGAGCAGCCACTCTATGAGCTCCCAAGGAGCAGTCACCACCAATGACCACGCAAGGAGTAGTTGCTGCCCATGACCACACTAGGAGCAGCTGCCCTGTAACCATGCAGGGAGAATCCAACACATGAGCAGCTGCCATGTGCAACCACCCAAGGAGCAGCTGCTGCCCACAACTGCCCAAGGAGCAGACACCTCCAGAGAATGCCTGAGGAGCAGTCGCCATCTATGACTGTGCCACACCCCATCAACCTACAGCCACCTTGATTCAATACCTACATCTTTTTGTGAAAGATAAAATGGGGAGTCAGAAGAACAACCCCCAAAGGAAAGAAAAAGATGAATCCCCAGAAAAGGAACCAACTGAAACAGAGACATACAATATGTCAGGAAAAAAATTCAGAATAAGTGTCATACAGTTCATAAACCTCTATTATGGATGAGAAAATCAATAACCTAGGTAAGAATCAGGAGTAAATAAAGAGTGATACAGCTACAATAAAAAACATAATGGGAACTCTCAAAAGTAGACTAGAAAAAGCGAACAACTTAGTTAGTGAATTAGAAGACAGGGAAGCAAAACACATTCAATTGGAGAAAAAAAATCAAAATACAAGAGGAGAGCCTGAGGGAGCTTTAGGACAACATGAAATAAAGTAACATAGATATAATAAGGATGTCAGGATGACAATAAGAGAAGCAAGGATGAGAACACATATTTGAAGAAATAATATCAGAAAACTTCCCAAATTTAAGGAAGAAAAAAGTCACACAAGTACAGAGTCCCAACCAAGATGAACCCAAAAAGATCCACACCAAGATGCATCTTAATTACCATGGCAATTGCTAATGACAAAGAGAGAATGTTAAAGGCTGCAAGGGAGAGGAAGAAAGCTACCTACAAGGGATCTCCCATTAAATTATCAAATGATTTTTCAACAGAAACACATCAGACCAGAAAGGAAGTACACAAAATAATATAAAGCAAGGGACTGAATCCAAGAATACTCTATCCAACAAGGTTATCATTCAAATTTTAAGGGGAAATCAGGAGCTTCACAGACAATAAATAAATAAATAAATAAATAAATAAATAATTCTAAGGGAGTTTATCACTACCAAGCCAGCAGTTCAAGAAATGCTAAAGGGGTTATTTTAAAAAGAAGGGGGAAAGGGAGGGAAGAAAGAACTCAGGCACAAAAATAAAAATGGCTACAATCAGTACTATCAATAATAACTTTAAACATAAGTGGCCTAAATGCTCGAATCAAAAGACATAGCGGGGCTGATTGGGGAAAAAACAAAACAACAACAACAACAAAAAACTATGGTCCGACAATATGCTGTCTACAAGAGACTCACACAGACTAAAAGTGAAGGGATGGAAAAATATCTTTCAGGCAAATGGAAAAGAAAAAAAAAAAAGAAAAAAGAAAAAAAAAAGCTGGGGTAGCAGTACTTACTCTGAAAAAATAGACTTCACAGTGAAGGCTATAACAAGATATAAGGAAGACCACTTCATAATGCTAGGAAGATACTTTAAAGAAAATAAATAGAAAAACAATATTTTTTACTCATTCTCTAGGCAATGCCAACCAACCCTTTCTCTATACTGCTACCAGAAAAACATTCACAATTTAAATCAGTTTAAATATTCCCTCTAGCTGTGAAGGATAAAGAAGAATATTCATAAGGGACAGGCTCATGCATGCAGCATGCAGGTGGGCCCCAGCAACATGCCTAGAGGGGAAGAAGCACAGAGAAAGCAGGGAGCACAAGATTTGAAGGTGAGAGGGAGAAAAAAAAAAAGGTAGTACATTTTTATTGGAAATTAAAAAACTAAAGTTACTAATATATTTTATGTTTAACTGAATTCATAATTTAAATTTTTGGTAAAATATGTGCTGGTTCCACTCCCCAAACAGCACTTAAAGGGATCAGTATTTAGAATGCTTTAACTCCTTAATTAAATAAAGGTACCTGCATTTCATTCAGTGTCACTGATTGATATTTTAAAAAATAGAACACATCATATATAATTGAATCATTCTATTTTAGAATTTTATATTTGGTATTTCTTATAGGTGTCAATATTGACTCACTACTAAAAAATTTAGATAGAAGGAAAAATCTGTTTTCACTGGAAATGTGTGTGTGTGTGTGTGTGTGTGTGTGTGTGTATGTGTGTACATACACACATACATATAGCTATGTGTGTCTGTATGTTTTAATAAATTATATAACCTGTTCTCTTCTCTCACAGATTACACACAGAGTTAACATTTTATAATCACTGTCCCCCTTTCATTATCCAACTGTGAAAATATGTGTTTATTTGTCTTATTCACATAAAGTAGGATGGGGAAACCTTGTTTAAGTTATAGTGATTATACAATAAGACATTCTGCCTCCATTTAAACAAAACAGAAAACTTGCCAAGTCATTCCCCAAAGACAACCAGAATCATTGAATTAGAAACAGCTGGGGCAGGCATCTACTCATCCTATGACACCGCTAGAAAAGGACACATATGAGATTAGTTCAGTAACGTTCTTGATCCAAAGCAAAAGGGAGATTCTCAAAAAGACAGTTTACTTTTTTAAGAACATAAGGGACAGCTGTTATTATGAAATCAAGAAAGCATTGGGACCAAGTGCATCTATAGTGCCTGTCTTTAGAGAGTTTTCATAAGCAGTAGCAAAGTTCTTTCAACATTTTAACAATCAGATTTTTTGTTGTTGTTCTAAGACTGAAGCTATGAGATTTTAAAATGATGACAATCTGACCAAAAAGAACTAAACTCATACTAAAAAATAATCAATGGCCAGGCCTGTGTTGTTCAGTGGTTGACCATCCATCCCTGCACCAAGAGGACTCCAGTTTGATTCCCAGTCAGGGCACATATCCAGGTGGCAGGCTTGATCTTCAGTAGGGGGTGATCTGGAGGCAGTTGATCAATGTTCTCTCTCATTGGTGTTTCACTCTCTCTCCCTCTTTCTTCTCGAAAACCAATAAAAAATAATATATATATATATATATATATATATATATATATATTATATATAAGACTTCATGCATATTTGTTTTTGGTTCTTTTCTTTATTTTAGATTAGGAAGTTTATAAAAATTAAGTGAATTTGTTACTTTCTATTTTAATTATAATAAGTACAATGTTATATTTCCTTATGCAATGCTAGCTAGCATAATGTGGAATACCCTTTGTGTGTTAATTTACCATACTCCAAGGAATCAATGTTTAAAATAAATATATCACCACCTAATACTATTACCAGTCACCTGGGAACAGAAACTAGCTGGCAATGGGATTGGTGCCAAATCTCATTTGAGATGCTCTTTAATACCTTAGTCTTTGAAAGAAACATCTCATTTCTATCATCTCTTTGAAATTATTCTCTCTTAATTGTAAATGTCCTCAGGTAACTTGGCTGTTAAGTGCTTACTATGTGTGTGGCATAATTATTGTATAAATGTGTAACTTCTATAAATTTGGTTATGTCTTATAATATCTATGGTTAATTTAAAGAGAGAGATTAGAAAGATTGCCCACTTATCTAGAATGTGGGATTCCAACCTAATCCACTTGGCTTCAGAGATCATTAACTACAGTGTTTCCCTGAAAATAAGACATCCTCCAAAAATAAGACCTACTTATAGGTTTCCTTCTGAGTGAAATATAAGGCATCTCCCTGAAAATAAGGCCCCCCAGGCTAAACATGAGAGATTTGGTCCACTAATTCTGAAAGAAATGGAGTCACAAGAAATTCACCAGGAAATTCAGGAATTGGGTTGTTATGATGATGTTCCAGAAGATGATGACATGATTGTCATTGAATAAATGAGTAAATTCTTGATACTGTAGGATTCACAGTTTGTCTGGTTTGTGTTGACAACTACTGTACTACCGTACTGTATACAGGTAATAAATTTCCTTTATTTTCATTTAACAATAGATGTGTACCTTATTCTTCTTCATGGAAAAATAAGACATCCCCTGAAAATAAGACTTAGAGCATCTTTGGGAGCAAAAATTAATATAAGACACAGTCTTATTTTCGGGGAAACCGGGTATATTCTGCTCAAGCCTCAGAAGTTAGTCAAAAGCCTTGGTCTCTTAAATTGAATTTTACATGAATCCACTGCAATGGGCCTATAGTTAGATCAACACAAAAATAGACGAACTAAGCTCTGTTATAGATAAGTAGTTTGATATGTAGGTATCAATCAAAAATCACTCCTAATCTTATTGATTATCCATTTAACCATTCTTTCACTTAACAATTGAAAAGCATAATATGAAGAACTGGTAGAATATTCTAAATTTAACCAACCTTTCTGTCACCTACCATTTAGAAGGCAAAGTGTTAAGACCTGGAAGAAACTGGGCCATATGATAAGCCATCCCTGTCTCCAGGGGGTGTATCTTTTAGGAAAGGAGGCAGACAAGGAAACCATCATTCAGAGGCCATTGTTATATTATAACATAGATATGGCAAGGATAAACTGGAATACAGAAGAATACTGAATGCGATTTAGGTGATAAATCAGAGAAAGCTTCTTTGAAGAGGCAATGCTTGGTATTTTCTTCCATGAGCAGGTTTAGATGACAATAGAGAGGAAAAGAGCACATGAAGAAGCCAAACTTACTCTACAAGGGAAATCATTTAGTGTTTGTCCTGTTGATCCTGCATTGATGTGAGGCTTGTTTCTATCTAAATGCAGAAAACTATAGAATTAGAAGTTCACTCTTTTGTAATCACTTTAAATCATGTATATGTCACTAATGGCTGCAATAGGTGAAAGACTGTAAAAGAACAATCAAGTTGACTGTACAAATATATTGGTCAAATATAACATCAATAAGAGAGAGAATCAGGCATGTTGTACCTGTTGATATATTGCAAAAAAGGAAGAGAATATTATCTATGACAAATTATTAAAAATAAAAAGGAAGGGGGAGGGGGCTTCAATTGAGCTCTGGGTCTTATCTCATTACCATGCTATAAGAAACTAGAGGCCCGGTGCATGAAATTCTGCATGGGCAGGATCCCTAGGCCTGGCTGGTGATCAGGGCCAATCAGGTTCCCCACCTCCCTACCACCTTGCCTCCCCCTTCTCTTGTTATCTAGTATCCCACTACAGCTGTTGGTCACTGCCATGTTCCGCGCTGCCCCCTGGTGGTCAGCACACATCATAGAGAGCAATTGAACTCCTGGTCTCCCAAACTCCTGAGGGGACACATCTCATATTAGCCTTTTGTATATATAAACTGATATTTACCCTGGATTGAATCCTAGTTGTACCACTTTTACACATGTGCTTGAGGGGAAAAAATGACTTTTATTATTATTTCTCTGCTTTGTTGTTAAGAAGAGACAGCTATCCTCACAGAATTTAGTCTAATTGGAGACAAAAGAGTACAGTGGCAATTTTAATAGAGCAGGAAAGCTCCTATGAGAGTAAAAGAACAAAAAGTAAACATATAGTGTATTCTCATTATCCATTTATTCTCTGAATTCCCACAGTTATAAGTCTGGAGATAAACAAAATTTGGTATAGTATAAATATAATCACTAAGGAACTGACAGTTTATAAAATTATTCTCTAGTAAAGTGCCTCCCTCTCTCCCCTGTGGACCACTTAATATTATTAAGTATCCCTGCTTCTCTCCTCAGGTTCTTTATCAATAACTCTGTTCACTTACTGTAGTGTTCTATAAACATTACTCAATGCAATGCAAATACAATGCAACTTGATTAGAAAGTGAAAGTGCATATCTTGCAAGAATCACGTTTTCATTATGCCATTTAACTTACGTTGGTGACTATTCCAGTCACATAAACAGCCACTGCCAAATGAAGACCTAAAAAGGCTCAGCAGTTAATAAATGAAAAAATATGAGATTACAATGTTACTTTTTTAAAAGAATATTTAGAAATTAAGATTTAATGTAACCTTTGAGAAAACTGATGAAAACATGGTTTAATAATAATTACATTTTTATGATCCTTTTTTTAAAACACAAATTTTGAGTAAGGACATAGTTTCACACTCTTGCAACATGTCTGAAGAATTATATGCAAAAATGTAAAACCTTTAAATGTATTTAAGAATCAGTATACAGTTGTCCTAGATTCTAAGTCTTATTAAAATACACAAAAAAAGCTGTTTTTATTGTTTGGTTTCATCATAATGTGAATTCTCTCTTAGCCACCTCATTCTACTCGATTAATGCCACTGCCACTATATCCTATGAAAGTTTTATTCCAATCTTAATGGATTTACTTTTTGTCTTTCTGTTGTACTAGGTATATTTTAATAATGAAGAACTCCTGTATGTGCCGTTTTAGATACTGTAAATGGCACTTAAGAAGAAATTTGACTCAGACTTGGAGGACCATATAGGGCTTCCCTATATGAATTAGTGGGTATTATGCTAAGCAGCTTAGTCTTTATGAAGCCATGAAGCTTTTTAAGCAGGAGCGTTGCATAATGAGATTTATATCTTGAAAAGAGCACTTACATGAGAAGCTGTTTGTTACTGCTTCTTAGCTCACCTCGGTGCATCACTTGCTTTTCACCCCAAGGTCTTTGGGAAGCCATGCCTTTGGACACCTGCCACACCATTCCATACTCATGCATGCCTAAATGCGGAAGCACCAAAGAGCAAACACTTCATGGACCAACACTTGACCAATGAGGACCAGAACAAATAGATAAATGTTTCCATTTCCTATTTCCCCAGAAGGCAATTCTGAGGCTCTCAGAGGATCCAAAGGTGGTGAATAATTCACCTTGGCTTTTCTTCTTCCTTCCCCATTTCATTATTTTCATCTAGGATAGTGTCACCAAATCAACTCTTTATACTGCAAATGATGCTTCAGGATGTACTCTGAAGGGAGCACATGAAGAAAGATAAGTTGCATCTATCAAAATTCTACTAGAAGGGAGAAAAGGGGGTATGTAGTGATTTTCATAACGCAGAAAAGTTGTCATAAAAGCCAAAATAAAGGTCATTCAGTTGCTATGAAGAAATGGGTACATTTTAATAGGGATTTAGAAGATAGGATTTAGGAGATTACACACACACACACATACACACACACACACGTGTGTGTATGTGTGTGTGTGTGTATATATATATGTGTGTATGTGTATATATGTGTGTGTATATATATATGTGTATATATATGTGTGTATATATGTGTGTATATATGTGTATATATATGTATGTGTGTGTGTGTGTATATATATATATATAATTATTTCAGAGAGGAAGAGAGAAATAGAAATATCAATGAGAGAGAATCATTGATCTGCTGACTCCTACACAGTAGATAGAGCCCGCAACATGCTGTGACAGAGAAATGAACTGATTAACTCAACCACTCTGCCATGCCAGGTGGGCAAGAATTTAGGGGATTTATTAACTAACTGTATCCAAGGAGTCAAGGAGAGTATAGACTTTAGAGTATGGACTTTAGAATGACTTTGAAGAACATGGAGATGTTTGCACACATCATAAAAAATAGAAAAGATATTTGGGGAAAAGATAAAGAGTTCATCTGGCCATTGTTGCTTAGTGGTTGAGCATCAACCCATGAACCAGGAGGTCATGGTTTGATTCCATGTCAGGGCATGTGCCCATGTTGCAGGCTCAATCCCCAGTAGGGGACCTTCAGGAGGCAGCTGATCAATGATTTTCTCTCATTTATGTTTCTCTCTCCCTCTCCTTTCCTCTTTCTAAAATCAACAAATACTTATATAAACTTTAATTTATATCAATTAGCCTATGGTAAAATTGGTTTCCGTATATGTTGCTTCACTTTAAGTCACCATTTCCAAGAACCTATTGACCAACATTAAAGACTTACTGTATATTGTTGCAATAAAATTCCAGCAACACTGAAATACTTTACTTGATAATACAGTCATGAGTCATGATAATTATTTGTTGTTGTTTTTGGTGTGGTTTGAAAAGCTTGATGAGAAAAAAGGTGAATTATGTACTTATGACCATGAGATAAAGCCACAGAATAATAAGTATAATTATAATCACCAGTACAAGCAGCAACCAGCATTCATCAATGGCATGTTTTGTTTCCATTTGTAATACACTAATACAACCATTTTAATTAATCCTGAAGCAAGGAGATGGGAAAACCACCCTTGCCATTAGAAATCAGTTGTTCTGCAAGAAAATGGTTTTGACAAAAAGTCTTTGTAATTGGACTATATAATTTTATTTTAGTCTCTATAAATGCTTGCACATACAATTTAAAATATAAACACAGCCTTGTTGTAAAATTATGAACTTATTATGCATACATATTGAATGTTTTCAAACCAAATGGGGAAAATATTATTGAGGTGTAGAAAAAAAGAGTAAAATAAGTACATATTTTTATCATGATAAATTGCTTTTTTTTAATAATTTAGGTTTTTTTTCCAATAACAAAAATGTGTCAAAGCTTTTATGATAATTCCACTGCTACTGTTTAATGTGATATTTGACACTAGTACTAACAGATTAATTGCTGAAATCCATTTTATAGTTTTAGGTCTTTAAGCTTTATAGTGTGGGTTATAGCCAGGAACATATTTATCATCCACAAAAAAAAAATACATTTAAAAAATCAGTTTTCAATATTTAAGCAGCCACCAGGCCATGTCCCTACTTTGAAAAAAATGTGAAGTTTATGTCACTTCTATACTTTATCATGAGACCCTAATATCTTTTAAAAATACAGCTCTTGTATTCTTTATTTTTCCTTTTTTTTTTTTAATCCCTCCTGCCCCCACAGACAACAGTGTGGTGATTGCATGCAGAAGGGGGTATTTGGAGGTGGAAAAGGATATAGAGGAGATAAATGATGATGGGGAAAAATAAAATTAAAATTACAGCTTAACTGTTATTTCTAGCATGACCTAAAGGTCCCAAATTTATTTGATATATTCAACTTTATCAATAATATGTAAAATATTATCTTGTGTTTATATCTTATGAATTTGAAGTATCTTTTTATAATGTAAGTTTTCAATCATCTCATGAAATATGAATCATTTTTGACAATTTGATGAAAAAAGTTTCCTTACCTTCTGATAAGGAAATAAGTCTTACCCTTTTCTAACTCTCTGGTAACCAGCTCAGGGGTTCAAACATAGAAAATAACTTGAAACTTTCTATTGGTTATATGAAGCAAACTATGAATTAAGAAAAATCTGATTGTGTAAGACAGCTGATATATTTTGGATATTAACCCCTTATTGAGTATACCATTTGTGAATACATTTCTCCCATTGTTGATTATTTCTTTCACTTTTTAGGAGCCTTTTATTTTGATGCCATCCCATTTGTTTACTTTTTAAATTTGTTTATTTTGCTTGAGGGGACATATCCAAAAAATAGTTTACTACCTATGTTTTTATATAGACGTTTTATGGTTCCAGGCCTTACATTTAAGTCTTTAACCAATTTTGGCTTTCTTTAGGAATCTAAAAAACAAAACATAACTTATAGAAACAGATAACCCCCTAAAAAAAAAAAATAGATGCCAGAGTGGAGTGGGGTGGAAAAATGGATGAAAAGGGTAAAGAAAAGCCTAGTAACTAATCTATATATAAAACCCTAAGCGACCAGTCAACTGATCGACCATTTGACTGGTTGCTATGACACACAGTGACCACCAGGGGGCAGATGATAAATTCAGGAGCTTCCCTCCTGGTCAGCGTGCTCCCACAGTGGGAGCACTGTTCAGCTGACTAACTGGCACCAGATGTTGGGCTCAAGGCTGGCAAGTGCAACTGTGGTAGGTAAGAGCCTCTCTCTTCTCTGTGGCAGTGCTATTGAGCAGCAGCAGCCGGTGCAGTAGGGCCAGGATGAGCAGGAGCAGTGTGGTGCCTGGTCCTGGCTTGGGCTCCTCCCCAGCTGCCTGCTGCTTCACATTCTACTACATCTCCCGAGGGGATTTTGGACTGTGAGAGGGCACAGGCCAGGCTGAGGGACCCTACCAGAGCACAAATCCATACACAAGTCCTTTAATATTGTGATAAGTATGCACAGTGATAATTTATTACTAGAATTAGTGGTGTGGTCACATTTCAAGGTATAAAAATATTGAATCACTATACTGTATACCTGAAACTAATATAACTAATAAAATATTGTACACCAACTACAAAAATGTGTGCCATACAACTTAAATTGAACATATTTTTTCAAACGTAGTTCACAATTATTTTAACTTTATCCTTTACATATACAAGTTCAACATTGGCAATTTTCATAAAACACTAGAATAGGCTTTTAGCTACTTTTTTGTTTTCTGAAATTTCATCCAAATAATTTGCTCCAGAGTGTTCAAGATGATTGCTTTCAGCATCTCACTAGAGATGCCCATCATGGAGATTAACCTGTTCTTTTGGGTTGTCCTCTGCCTCAATAGTGAAAACTGACTTGTTTTAAGTTGGCAGTACTTAGGGACTTGAACTTTCTCAGTGAGGTTAATCTAATAAATGAATCTATGCGAAAGGTAGATGTAATCTTCTTTACCAGGTGGTTTCCAGATGTTTAAACAGGTGGTTCCCAGAGTTAATAGCTTCCTTCAAAAAGTGTTTCTAATGGTTCTAATTTTCAGAATTCCTACTGTGATAATGAATCTCATGAAAAGAAAAAGGCTAAATACCATACATTGAGTATCTTCATATATTTAAAAATAATTGATAGAAGAAACAAATATGTTTTCAATTGCTATAAAGATATGAGTATTGGCTATATACATGAAAAAAAAAAGGATTCAATTATACCTTTCTATAAGTTGCCTTAGCTGGTCTATCTCTTTGATGTTACTTTTTTTCCCTCGAGATCTCAGCCATGAATTTATCTTATACTATGAATTCTCCAATGAGGATGATTTGCCTTATAAATCTAATAATTTATATTTGTGTGCAGGATTCCTTGTTTTGTTTTTCATGAGTATAAATTTCCTGTCATTCATAACTTACTTGTCAAACTCAATGTATTTTAAAATGAACTATCTTTCTTCTGACCTTCATTCCTTATTCTATTCTTATTCTTTATTTTAATGAATGACACTTTCACCTACTACATTATCCAAAGCAAAATTCTAAAATAGTTGTTGTTGTTTTTTTTCCAATAGAGATATAAAGTGCTAGTGTTTGATGTTGGATCAACTGAATTTGAAGATTTACTAATTGGATGTCTTGGAAAAGAAGTTAAGTAAGTCAAGGACTCTGAGCCCTTTCCCATCTAAAAAATAGACTAAATAATGGTACGCTTATAGATATTTCAAGGATTAGAGGCAATCCATATAAAGTACTTAGCACATACTGTCACCTTTTAATTTATTTCTCATCCATATATTTTAAATATCTTATCTAATAGTTACAATTTATATAGTTTTTGAATGATGATTTTCTTTCATATTTTTTGCATTCATTTTTCCAAGATTTACAAAGTTTAATACAGTACCCTACTAATATGTCCACAGAGCCCTCCTCTCTCTTATACTTCAAAACTATGCTTATATTATCTTTCCTGAATATGCATTTATTGTCAACTCCTTATTAGAATTTAATCAGTGGTTACCTCTCATCATGAGAATAAATAAATTATAACCTCTTTAAAAGGCCATCAGTAAGCCAATTGCTATGCAGCTTCTGCCTAAATTTTTATTTTTACTTTTTAAAAAAATATATATATTTAATTGATTTTTTTACAGAGAGGAAGGGAGAGAGATAGAGAGCTAGAAACGTCGATGAGAGAGAAACATCGACCAGCTGCCTCTTGCACACCCCCTACTGGGGATGTGCCCGCAACTCGGGTACATGCCCTTGACCGGAATCGAACCTGGGACCTTTCAGTCTGCAGACCGACGCTCTACCACTGAGCCAAACTGGTTTCGGCAAATTTTTATTTTTACTTTATCTGCTGCTGGTCCTCCCACACATATTTTGTGTCATCACACCAAATTGCTTATACATACTTTAACATGCCAGGCTTTTTCACACCACTAAAGTTTGCACATACGATTCCCTTTTTAAGGGATTTTCTTTGCCTTATTTCTTCTTTACACACATACACACACACACACACACACACACACACACACACACACACACACATACACACACACGTACAATGCAACCTTCCAAAAGCTGTTGAAAAATATCTTTCATTGTATTTATTATGTCCTAATGCTGTTATTTATAATGAGCTAGAGGAGCTCGGTACACAGATTTGTGCACCAGTGGGGTCCCTCAGCCTGACCCTCGCCCTCTCGCAATCCAGGACCCCTCGGGGGATGTCGGACTGTCAGTTTTGGCCCAATCCCTGCAGTCCAGGCTGAGGGACCCCACCGGTGCACGAATCCGTGCATCCAGCCTCTAGTATGCATATAAGATCTTTGGTTAATCTCTTACCACCATCCCCTCTCCCTTTTTCCTTCTGAGATATGTCAGTCTGTTCCATGTTTCCATGCATGTGCACTGAGCATCTGCCCCCTGATGGTCAATGCGTATCATAGCTACTGGTCAAGTGGTCACTTAGGATTTATATATATATATAGATAGATATAGATTATAGATATAGATATAGATATAGATATAGATATAGATATAGATATACATACATACACAGAGTACTATGTGTTAGAATAAGGCGTTCTTATTTGCTAGTTCTCCCACCCAACTGAAATGATAGTTAGGGCAGAGATTAGACATTCTAAGTATCCATCTAGGTGCCTGACAGTCAGTAAGGTGCAGTCATTGTTTGCCCAAAGGACTGTGTATACATTCTCCATACGTATTCCACCCAGCATTACTGAGTTTTAAGAAAAACACTTCACTGCTGGACTGTTATCTGAAATCCACAAAACTGTTATTTTTTACTCTATTGTGCCCCTTGATGTTAAAAATTTAGTTCACTGGTGGTACTGTGATAAAACTGTTAAAAAACACACACACACACACACACACAAACACAAAAAAAAAAAAAAAAAAAAAAAAAAAAAAAAAAAAAAAAACCCTGAAAATGACACAGGAGACTGGTCTTTTTCTCACCCCATGTGGACAGGCTATCTACTGACCCTTCAAATGATGTGCCAGAGAGATTGATCCTGTTATCAACAGCTCTATATCCACTTCTTTTAACAGCACACTTCAGAAGCTACAGATATTTTCATAGTTTACACCTCATTTTAAATTTTCACAGTTGAGACTGCTACATGTCTGTAATATTCTTCAGATTTATTTATTTATTTTTTGCCAAAAGTGTGATGAAATGTCCATATAGTGGCTCAGGATTTGCTGAACTGTTCTTGAGAGTAGATATAGAAAATTATAAGGAGAAAAATATCACACATTTATTATTTTATTTCCATATTAAGGAATTTTAAATATGGCCCTAGAAATCTGTTATTCTTATATAAAACAGAAAATTTTAAACTGTAAATCTGGCCTTAAGTTAGAAGAAGACAAAGTTTCAAACTCAAAGAATGCACGTATTCTTCCGGATTTTCCTCAAAATATATATTATAATCTTAATAATTAAAAATTACATTTATTCAGAGATAAAATTGTTATCCATCTAATTGATTTGCATTTTTAAAAATCATATTATTTTTTGTTTTAGTTTATAAAACAATTCTTTATACAGTTAGAATCAGTATAGAAGTAAATTAGCTATTTTCAAAATTGTCCTTTATAATTCAAGAATATTATTTTCACTCTATCAGACAAACAAGACTTAATCCCACTTATCTTTTTAAAATAATTACTACTCCTTAGATTAGCAAAATTAACTACATAAAAGATATAGGCATGTCAATTTTTAAAATATGTTTTATTGATTATTTTAGAGCCATAGTTGGCAAATTGTGGATCGCAAGCCACATGCGGCTCTTTGGCCCCTTGAGTGTGGCTCTTCCACAAAATATCATAGCCTGGGTGAGTCTATTTTGAAGAAGTGGCATTGAAGAAGTTTACGTTTAAAAAATTTGGCTCTCAAAAGAAATTTCAGTTGGTGTACTGTTGATATTTGACTCTGTTGACTAATGAATTTGCCGACCATTGTTTTAGAGAGACATAGAAACATGGAAGAGCCAGAAATATCAATTGGCAGCCCCATGTACATCCTCTCCTGGGAATCAATCTGGGCATGTGCCCTGACCAGGAGTGAATCAGTGATCTCTTGGTTCCAGTGTGGAGCATGCTCAACCTCTGAGCCACTCAAACCAGGCAATTTTTACAATTCTTATACCATGCTCCTTTCAGCACTCTTCTCTATGGAAATAAACCATTGTTACTTCTGTCTAAATATAACAGATTAAATCACATTTACAACCTCTCTTTCCTGACACCACTCTTAAAAGTAAAATAGATAAATACATAAGCACATAAAGTACATAAGGATGAAGAAAATAGATCATGACAGCAACCCTTTTACAACTGGAAATCAAATAAGTCACAAGTGACTTAAAAAAGCAAGGAAAATTAGACCATAAGCCAGCAATAGGTGAAGTTTGCATATACAATAAGATACATCACAACACAATATGTTAAAAAGGCTTCAAAATTGGAGGTTTTGTATTCTTGAAAAAAGTTTAGCTGCATTTTGATACACTTTAGCACAAAAAGTAGGATTTAAAAAAATATATATTTTATTGACTTTTACACAGAGAGGAATTGAGAGGGATAGAGAGTTAGATACATCGACCAGCTGCCTCTTGCACACACACACCCCCACTGGGGATGTGCCCGCAACCAAGGTACTTGCCCTTGACCGGAATCGAACCTGGGACCTTTCAGTTCGCAGGCCACACTCTATCCACTGAGCTAAACCTGTTTCAGCTACTTAAAATGTATAAGATGTAATCTAAACCATAGACCATTTCTTACCCACCCTGTTTACTCTGGAGATGTAGAATCAAAAAGAATTTAGAGAGTAGGATGCAATCATGTGAGAACCTCACCCAGCTCGATCTCTTTTCTTACTACTAGTAGTGGTCTCATACCACAGAGGCAGTGAGTGACAGCTTATGCCTATACCCTTCTCTGGAGAATTTCCTCTGGTTTTTCTAAAGATAATTTGCAATTATATTAAACATCACCATCCTGCAAAGAAGGAAGTCTAAGTATTACTGATAAAAAGTACAGAATCATCATATGGTGAGATTTGTGTTGCAGATCATGTGATAGATACAGGTCATTGCATATTTGTCCAAACCCATAGAATACAGTGAATTCTTATTTAAATAAACATCAGAGGATTATAATGTGAGGAAATACATGGGAAATCTCATCAGTTTTACTGTGAATCTGAAACGGCTTTAAAAAATTGAAAGTTTCAATACAATTATAAACTAATAACTTAGATGTTTAAAATTGCTTTCATTATGCATGAAAAAGGAAAATTTAGAGTGAAAAATTTGGACAATAAAAAAACTGGTAACCAAAAAGGAAATTTAATTGAAGGAATATTCCTTTAATAAAGTAGCTAATGTAATAAAATCATAAATGTATAATGATGGAAACAGGATACTTATTCCCCACTCTAGTTAATGTTTCAAAGCTATTCTCTAGAGATATTCAGATTTATTTCCTGCATTAAATTAACAAATAAGGGAAATGTCACAAAGAGGAGAATGCTATGAAGAAGCTAATCATAGAATCACTGTATCAAAAGGCTTGTCAGTAAAATTCCCTATGAAGCAGTACTATTTAGCAAAGGTAAAATGAAGATTGCTTTAGTAAAGACAAAAGCAAACATTTATGCATTTGAGTAAAGTAAGATAGTAAAATATATATTTAAAAAGTTAATTTGCTCATCTGATAAAAGAGGGGAATAACAGACCAAATAAATACTGAGTTAAAAATAAATACAGATAAAGAGTAACTAAAAAGAATTGCAAGTTTATATTAAATTATGGATTTATGAATACATAACAAATGAGCAATTTTCTAGTAATTTGAAATTTGTTAATTGCAAAATAACTGGAAAACCTCATAATTCAATTAAGGTGAGCTAAGGCATGGAACTTACTAAAGAACTCCTCATCAAAAATACACTCTATAATTTCTACCAAATTGGACAGGAAAAGATCATTAGAATTTCATTAACAATATTCCAGAGGGGAAAAAAAGGTAATCCCAATTTCTACAGGACAATGTTCTACAGGAAATAAAAATAAAAATGTATTTATGATATGAGAATATCTATGATCAACAAATAAAAAGAAAAAACAAAAATGAGTTCAAGTATATGTCTGAGCATCACTGTAAATATCCTAAATATAATATTAGCAAATCAAATTCAGTAGCACATTAAATGAATAATATATTAGCACACCCATGACAATAGGATAAATCAAAATCAGGATAATTATTAATATTATTTATATCATCAGTATACTTTAGAAAGTTATAGTATCAATTCAATTGAAAATGAAAAGCCCAATTAAAAAAAAAAAATCAAGACCCATTCTTCTCCCCCCAAATCTCTGAAGGTGTATGAGGATCAATTCAATGGATTCCACATAGATTTTTAGTATCAGAAAAAATGTTTCTTAAAAACAAACAAAACAAAGCAAAAAAAACAAAAACAAAAAAAAATCTTGCCCTAACCAGTTTGGCTCAGTGGATAGAGCATTGGGCTGCAGACTAAAGGGTCCCAGGTTTGATTCTGATCAAGAGCATGTATCTTGCTTGTGGGCACATCCCCAGTAGGGGGTGTGCAGGAGGCAGCTGATCAATGTTTCTCTCATTGATGTCTCTAACTTTCTATTCCTCCCCCTTCCTCTCTATAAAAATCAATAAAATAGATTTTTTTAAAAGCATGTTAATTTTGCCTTAGTACGTAATGAGAAATATAACATGTGTCATGATTTCTTCATATCTTTGGCTGTCAAGAAACTCAATTAAGCTTTCAATTAGATTTACTAACTAAATATATGTTTCTGAAATATTACTCTTCTTCCAAAGATTTAAAATTTTTATTTTTAAATTATTTCCAGCTCTGTTGAGATAAAATTCACATTTAACATTGTATAAGTTTATTGAGTACAATGTGATGATTTGATAATGTGAAATGATTACCACGAGTTAAATTAATTCTTCTATCTGCTCATATAATTACCCTGGGTGTGAACGAGTGTGGTGAGAACATTTCAGATCTCTCTCAGTAATTTTTAAGCATAGAGTTAATAATACTGTATTTATTGATCATTATAGTCAACATGCTTTTTATAGATCTCCAGAACTTATATATTTTATAGTTGGAAGTGTATACTCTGACCAACATTTCCTCCTTTTTTCTAACCCCCATCCCTTGTTAACCACCATTCCCAGTCTCTGTTTTTATGAATTCAGTTTTTTTCTAAATTCCACAAGTATGAGACATTATACATTATTTGTTTTCTCTTTTTTATTTCACTTTGTATAATACCTCCAAGGTCCATCGATAATTTCATAAATGACAAGATACCCTTCTTTACAAGGCTGAATAATATTCTATTTTACATATACAGTAGGTCCTCAGGTTATGTTGGAGATTCGTTCCTATGGTGTGACATAATGAGATTTTCGCCATAAGTCAGAACCCACTTACATAAGCACCTATGTCATGGAGCACATACACAGAAGTAATGAAGTGAAACAGTAAAAATAATTTAAAAGAAAGATAACAACTCCCGACCTTTATTTGTGGTAAATACAGTAAATAAAAAAAAACAAAAAAAAACATAAAGCTCATAGGTACATACATCGAAATGAAGGAACTTTTTTATATAAATAAATGGGAGATGCAATGTAACCATGAAATGATGTACATTGAGTTCGAAGTAACCCGAGGATTGCCTATATCATAAAAGGCCTGGCTGAAATGACCAACAGCTGAACTCACCAGGAGGTGCATTGATGGGTCTCGCAGATATTACATTAAACAAGTAATATCTGTTAGTATCAGTACAAATCTTACAAAATGCCATTTCATTACATCAACTTTGTCTGGTGACTTGGGCCTAATTTCTGGAATTTAAATTAAGAGCAGAAAATTGCAATACCAGGCTTCATTTCCTATAGAACAATTTATTAATTCAAGCTTATTAATACTTTTGTGACCTGTTGTCTTATTTAGCAAGGATTCTAATTTTGCACATTTAATTTTGTTTGCAGTGTCTGTTACCCTCCTGCTGAGTGTTTAATAGATTATCACATGGAAAAATGTATATCCTATTGCTGCTCCCCTCCACAAACTATTTAACACTAAGTCATATATTCTTCTGCTAATAAGCTAAAAATAGCACAGGTTTTTCATTAACATGACATTGCCAAATAAATAAATATAAGCAATCAAGAGGGGGGGAAAGGTGCTCTCAATATAAATAAGGAACTATAAGTAAGTGGTAATACCTTTAAGAAAAATAACTTTCTATTAACTATACATTACAAATATTCATTATTGACATTTACTGAACATTAATATGGTTAGTGTACACAAAGAAAGAAAAAATGATTTGTCTATTTTCTTGTCTGGTTTTTGAGAAAAGTTTCCTCCCTCTAGAATTTTCTATTTAAAAATTTAATATAGTTGATATGTGGAATGAGAAAAAGAAAAGACCAAAATGCTAAGATATATGGAATCATCTTTCGGAGTACTCTTTTCTTCATCTGCCCTATCGAAAAATATTTTTGATGATCAAACTATATAAAGGATATGAAAGTGTTGTCTAAATTGTACCATTTATGTTTATGTGTTCTTAATCTGTGTTTCACTGTTAATAACTTTAGAATTTTAAATACTCAAACATCAACCTGCTAAATTGTAATGGTATTATATCTTCTGAGATATATTAAAGTATTCATTCTTATCTCTTATAGAGGATACTCTCTGGGATAAGGAAAAGTTAGCTTTGTTGATCCTAATGAGGAAACAAAAGGAAGCCAGAAAGATAGGGATGGGGATCATGGAGGGGAGGAAATAAAATGCGGCAGGGAGGGTACCCAACTAGGAGGAGTTACTGAGACAACCCAACTGAGTGGGGAAAGAAGTGAGTGAACCCAAGAAGCCAACTTTAAAATGCCTGGATGATACTAAGATAAGCAGCTTGCAAATAATCAATCACAAGGCAGTGAGACATATAAACCAATCCCAAGGATATTACTAAGGCAAAATTCTTTGAAAGGAACAATCAGGAGCTGGCCTCAATATACCGTGTCTATATTAAAAGTGAAGCTTCCTCGCCCTCTCTCTTAGGCCTGCAATGGGTTCCTATCATTCCTGTGGCTTATGGCCATGTGGGATTTCACACATGGACTAAAATACGTTAATTCTTTTGGATGCTGAACTTCAGCCAAATGCAACATGGAGCCCCAGCTACCCTTTTCCTTGACTGGCCCCTCTCAATGAACTTTGCTTCTACCAATGATTTTTGTCCATGACTTCATTCTTCAATTTCATAAGATAAGAACTCACACTCAAAGACCGCACATTTTGGTTTCACTAACTTGTTCAATAAAGTTTACTTCCCCTCCAGTATTATTCATTGAATTATACTGCCAACATTCTGGTGAATAGAAAATAGGCTTCCTGTCCATGCTTTTTCAAAAATGAAGGTAATCTATAAAGGAATGAACGTGTGAATGGAAGAAAATTCCCTTGTAATATATTAGAGCTAAACTATATGTCAGTCATACAAAAAGTTTTGAGGTGAAAAATTGATTTAAAAAAGTGAAATTGTCCCTGAAATCCTATATACTAAATCTTAATATGCTGTGTCCTGTTGTCTGGTCAGTTGTTCAATCAATAAAAGTGTAATATGCTAATGATATGCTAAGGCTGATCAACTGCTCGCTATGATGTGCACTGACCACCAAGGGGCAGACAGTCCTATGGTCAACCAGTTGCTATAACATGCACTGACCACCAGGGGGCATACGCTCCAAACACAGGTTAGCTTGCTGCTGAGTTCTGGCCAATCGGGACTGAGTGAGATGGGCCAGATATGGCCTAGAGCCCTCCTGCAGTCCCACGCTGGCTGACCAATCTCCTGTGTCACTCCCCAATCCCAGTCGCGCACTGTCGGGGTCCCTCACCCTGGCCTGTGCCCTCTCGCAATACTAGAACTCCTGGGGGAGGTGGGAGAGCCAGTTTCAGCCTGACAGCAAAACAATCAGTTGCTATGACCAACACTGACCACCAGGGGGCAGAAGGTCAATGTAGGAGCTTCCCCTTGGTGGTCAATGCGCTCCCACAGGGGAAGCACTGCTCAACCAGAAGCTGGGCTCATGGCTGGCAAGTGCAGCAATAGTGGTGGGAGCCTCTCCTGCCTCCACTGCAGTGCTAAGGATCTCCTGCACTGGAAGGGGTGGGGGGGATCCCTCAGCTGGGCCTGCACCTTCTTACAGTCTGGAAACCCTCATGGGATGTCCAACTGGTGGCTTTGACCCGCTCCCTCTAGGGAGCAGGCCTAAGTCAGCAGTCAGAGATCCTTAGCACTGCCGCGGAGGCAGGAGAGGCTCTCACCACTGTCACTACGTTTGCCAGCCATGAGCCCAGCTTCTGAATGAGCAGCGCTCCCGCTGTGGGAGTGCATTGACCACCAGGGGCAGCTCCTAGATTGAGTGTCTGCCCCCTGGTGGTCTGTGCGCATCATAGAGACTGGTCATTTCACCATCAGTCTGAAACTGGGTCTCCGACGCTTCCCAAGGAGTCTTGGATTGCGAGAGGGCGCAGGCCGAGCTGAGGGATAACCCCTCTGAGCGCACAAATTTCATGTACCAGGCTTCTAGTTAGTATATATTCATCAAGTCTGACTTTTACGTTTTTTTTTGTTTTGTTTTTTGTTTTTTTGTTTTTTGTTTTAGTAACTTAACATGTGGGAATAACGCCCATCCCTCTTAGGCCCACTTGCATAAAGGGTCCATCATTATGACACCCCTAACTAAGAAAGCACTGCCATAGCAAGTAATCTAAATTCTTAGAATGAGGAGGAAGGGGAGAAGAAGGGGAAAGAGGGAGAAAGAGAGACTGAGACCCTTTTTATGGGTCTGCTTATGACAGTTTCCATTGGCCATAGTATCTATTGTGCATTCTAGGTTTAACTTCCACCTGAATTTAACTTTACCTCCCCACTTATCTGTGGCCCTAAGTCATCTAAACCCTTTGTGAAACCACTTTTGTGAGCTCACGCTAATACTTTAAAGTCTGAATCATCTTTTACCCTGGGCTATTCAGGCAGCTCAAATGAATCAGGCCACCATTTGAAAGTAAAAGATCTCAAAGAATTGAATATTTTTTTAATGAAACATTTGAGGTAGCACTAACAACCTGGCCCACCTTCCATTAACAACCTAAAATAAAAACAAATTATCCATAATGTCCCAACTCCAAAATCTATACTCAGGCAACTCAGCTTGCCCTATAAAATTTGTCTAAGTTGTGTGTCACAGAAATATGTTATTCACACCTAAATGATGTAGTAAAAGCAATAATAGACTGCAAGTTGAAAATCAGACTTTTCATTATGATGTGATCTAGGTCTCCTACATAAAAGCAGATTCTGTGGCACAAAGTAGAAACTCAGGGAGCTTTTCAATGCACCACAACCATTGGCTTTCACATGTTTAAACTGTTCAACTCTGTTCTCTTTCAGAAACACCAGAAATAGTTACCTGGATCTTCCAAATTCCATTTGATCATTGACTATATTTGGGTGTGTAATCTGTAACCTTTTCATCTTTGATTTGCTCTATGAGACAACCTGAACTCAATAAATATCTCTGTGATCACTCCATTTGGTCTCCAGATGTCATGGATTCTGAGACGTTTTGATCAATCCTTCTTCAGTCTGACTAGAATTGGCCTCCTTGGTCAATGGTAAATCTTTCCTGAATTGGATCATATATAACACCTACCAATAATTCCTCCTCCAAGACTCATACCGTGTTTCCCTGAAAATAAGACATCCTCCGAAAATAAGACCTATTTACAGGTTTCCTTCTGAGTGAAATATAAGGCAACCCTCCCGAAAATAAGGCTAAACATGAGAGATTTGGTCCACTGATTCTGAAAGAAATGGAGACACAAGAAATTCACCAGGAAATTCAGGAATTGGATTGTTATGATGATGTTCCAGAAGATGATGACATGATTGTCACTGAATAAATGAGTAAATTCTTGATACTGTAGGATTCACAGTTTGTCTGGTTTGTGTTGACAACTACTGTACTACCATACCGAATACAGGCAATAAATTTCCTTTATTTTCATTTAACAATAAATGTGTACCATATTCTTCATGGAAAAATAAGACATACCCTGAAAATAAGACATAGCGCATCTTTGGGAGCAAAAATTAATATAAGACTTATTTTATATTATTTTTGGGGAAACAGGGTAGGTCAAAAATTATTAAGAACCTTCCACTTAGATTCCATATTCAAGAAGATGGTTGTATAAGCTAATTATTATTTTCCAAGAGATAAGAATGTGTTTTAGATTATAAATATTGCAAAGTCACTACTTACCTTTTTTAAGGACAGCTTAAATCAAACATATTAATATATTATTTTTCTAACAGAACAAATGTAAATCTTTTTCTATAGGTGTCAGTTCTTTGGTTACTCTTCCAAAAATTATTTTTAATGTTTGTGTATTTTTGAATTCTTATAATTGAGGAACTATACTTTCTTACAGGTATTAATTACTCACTTCAAGGAAGAATGGAAGGAGGCTTGCTCACCACATTATACATCTGTATAATATTAGTAAAATTATACATTTAAATTTTTTATCCATGTATTGTAAATATAGAGGATAAGTAATCAAACTTATATTTCTGTGGACATGTAGAAAAAAATGGGAGGGTCATGGGAGTATTTATAATTGGTTGTTTTTCATGCCATTTCCCTGAAAATAAGGAAAACTTTCATTTATTCTCTTTTTACTGACATTTAAATTAGGCTGAGAACACTGCCTTAAGGCCAAAGAGACACCACTTACCACTAGGATCTGTCTTAGAATTTTGACTCTAAAGAGAAAACTTTAACTCATGCCATTTTCAAAGTTCTTAAAGAAGTTAGAAAATTAATGACTCTAACTTGTTTTCACACTGTTGGATATCTGTTCCATTTATGTTCACATGAATGTGCTTTTCTCTTTTTTATAATCCTCATCTGAGAATAGTTGTTGTTGTTTTATTGGCTTTAGAAAGAGACCAAAGGAGAGAGAGACAACGATCAGTTGCCTCTAGTATGTGCTCCAACCAGGGATCCAACTGCAACATAGGTATGTGCCCTGACCATGCATTGAACCAGCAAACTTCTGGTGTAAAGGAAAACTCTCTATTCAACTGAGTCACACAGCCAGGGCCACATGCATGTGCTTTTGGTGAAGAGAACACAGCATAGCTTAGACAATGTGTGAGTGATCATTAGATAAAGATATCTATGGCAATTCATGGATTCTTCCAGGCTATGGATTTACTTGCTGATTTTTTGAGAAACTGTAGGCCTCTTTTTATAGAGGGGTAGGGGAAGTAATGATCATATGATAACATGAATGTAGCTTTTAAAACCAAGAACATAGTTTAAAATGCGTCTATATTTTTGGTCAAAGGGAAGGAAGGTTTGTGTCCTTTCTCAGTGAGCCACAATAGTGCTTCAGAGATTCCATTACTTAATCTTGTCTGGGGAATGTGGGTGCTTTTAGAAGGCTTAGAGTTTAGCTTGCCAAGAAAAAATAATAGTTTATTTTGTTTTGTTTTTCTGAAAAATGAAAGACATACCAGTTCAAGTTAGATTGTTTTTATGGTGGGTCAAAGAATTAAAGCAACCAGTGAAAGGAACCATTTAAAGATTAATTCTAATTGGAAGAATGGGTGGCTGTGGAGAATGAAGCCAGTATCTTTATTTCAGACAGATCTCAGCTATGAGTATTAAGTGTCCTGCAATGACTCCACTGTCCCAGGCAAATCTAAATATTAATCAGACCCCAATCTTAAAGGAACTTAGTTACAATCATAGCACTGTGATAATACCGCCAGGCACTTTTCATATTGCTATTTTATTTACTTTTATAACTTTCTAATAATATAAAATATTATTCATAGACGTAGACAAATTTCATTGAACCAAATTATTGATCATTCTTCTATGTATTGATATATCTTCAATTACTTAAGTGAGTGAATCATAAAAATATACATTTTGAGGATTTTGGAAAAATTACTAATGTAGTGTTACAGTGTAAAAGAACCTGTAAAAAAAGACAGGCTTACACTTTCTCCCTGAATATTAGGTCAAGAGGAAAGTTGATCTTTGCCTGCAATGGGTTGGCAGGTGGGGGTAGTTCATTGTACAAGGGGAGAAAGCACACTTTTTATATAAATAAAATTCACCAACCATGATTTTAATGAAAATCATATCTAGCTGAATCATAGTAGCAATGAAGTGAACTCAGCCTTTCCTTAACTATGTCAGTTCAATGGAGTGTTAATATTATGATCAATGAGAACATGGCCAGATTAGAAGCAGGCAACTTCTTTCTTTAGTTCTTTTAATTAATAATTGTAACGTTCAGCAACAGATTTACATGTAAAGCCTTTCAATGTCAAGCTTTAATTTCATGAAATCAGCACTTTTTTTTTGCATTTACATGATGCATTGCAATTGCCTGTTGGGAAGAAGTTGAGAAGAAAGTTCCAATATCAGACTTCAGAAAAATCTGAAGTATTTATGACTTTAATGGAAACAAATTGCTCATTTTCTCCCTTGTATTAGGCTTCCTCAAATTTTACTTTTCATTAAAAATCCAACCTGAGACAATTTAGCACAAAGGGATTTCAATATTGTTGAAAACAATTATTTGCCTTCACTAAATTTGTTTCTGTAACAATATAGCAAAATGAAACATCCTATATAATAAAAGCCTAATATGCTAAGTGTCTGCTCGGCCCTTCAACCATTCAAAACATAATATGCTAATGATATGCTAAGGCTACTTAACTGCTTGTTATGACTTGCTACTTAACTGCTTGCACTGACAACCAGAGGGCAGATAGTCGACTGGTCAACCAGTTGCTATGATGTGTACTGACCACCAAAGGGCAGACTCTCCAACTGGTAGGTTAGCTTGCTGCTGGGATCCAGCTGATCAAGACTAAGTCAGATGAGCTGGACATGCCCTGGAGCCCTCCTGTAACTCCTCCCCAGATGGCCAACCTCCCATGTCCCTTCCCAGCCCTGATCCTGAACTGGTGGGGTCCCACAGCCTGGCCTGTGCCCTCTTTCAATCCGGGCTGAGGGACCTCTCCCCTTACTCCCTGATTGCAGGAATGTTGTGCACGGGGCTTCTAGTTAAATAATAAGAAAAATAGACATAATAAAAGTCTTGTATGGGAGGGTCAATTTTAACAACTAAATACCTATATTAGACAGCACTAATAATTCAAACTAAAAATAATTTGCTTAATTAAAATGTAACAGCTTTATACAAATGAAACATGAGACCAATAACTCAAAACTTTCAGATTCAGTAAACTGTTCAAGCTTTTCATTTACAAATGCACAGTAGACAGTAACTGCCAATTATTAAAATGCTTTTTAATGTCAAATTGCAGGTCAACATATTCAAACTGAAACAAAATAAATTTCCCTCAACTTATTTATCCTCCTAAAGTTCCATTTAGAATTAACCATTTATTTTTGCTTAACCCACAAATTCAGAAGGCTCAAATCCTCCTTCCCTTCTCCTACCACATCTCAGGGTCACTGAATCCTACTGATTTTGCTGTGTTATTAGTTTTAAATATCAACTCCTGCCTAACTACCAATGGCGAGTCAGATTATCATCTCTCATCTCAACCACAGTGAGGTCCACTCTTGCCTTTTACACACAGGATTTTTGTGTGTGTTTTTTTTCCTATTGGTTATCTTCAAGAGAGATTAGACTAAAATATAAATATCACCATTTTTTTTCAGGATTTTTTAACAGGTTTTTATTGATTTCAGAGAGAGGATGGGAGAGAGAGAGACAGAGACATCAATGATGAGAAAGAATCATGGACTGGTTGCCTCCTGCATGCCCCCCACCCCACAATCCGGACACTTGCCCTGATTGGGAATTAAACCATGACCTCTGGTTCATGGGTTGACTCTCAAACACAGCAACAATTGGCCAGGCCTGGCTTTTTTGTTTGTTTGTTTTGTTTTGTGTGTTTGTGTGTGTGTGTGCATGCACCCGCCTGTGCGCGCGTTTTTTGTTTTTGTTTTTAATGTTCTTCATGAGTCTCACTGATTAAGTGTTTATTAGAATATCATGAGTTATACTTCAAAATGTCTCTGTGCCTGATTTTGCTTTGTTATATAAAATAGTCGACATGTTATCAAGACCAAAGTTGCATTTCTTACAACTGTTCAATATGTTTCTAGTTTGGCACATGCTGTTCTGCCCCCAGAAACATTCTTCTTTCCTTCCAATCTCACTCTGCTCCATCTGGAAAAAAACGACTCTTATTTTACACTTCATATAAAACACTTCTTCCTTGAGAATAAACCTACGTATGCAAGTTAATGATTTCTGATTTGTGTCAATGTTCTATTTAGGAAATACTTGCAAAATTGCACTTCTCACATTTTATTCCAATGATGCACTTACATAGCTATCTCAATCCCTTAACTGTGTGCTCTTGAGATCCCACAGTGTTTCATATTTATATTTTACCCCTAGCACTTTCTATGGTGTCTGAGACATATTATGCCTTAATAAATATTTATTTAACTTAATTGGCATAAAGGGAATCAACGACCATGTAGTTACCTAAAATTCTACCACTTATGCAAATGTTTGGTTGACTCATACGCAGAATCATACACAGAAATAACATAACCATTGAAGTGTCCGTTAGTACAATCAGGACCACTGGGGGCGGGAGATAGAGATTGCACAGATTATAAACAGAGTATTAAGAAAATAGTTGAAGTCTTCTATCAGATAATAAAACAAAAATTATCATGAGAATCAGGTCTTATTTCATTTTTTTAAAGATTCAAACTTTCAGTCTGTGTTTCCATTTTTGTTAAACAAGTGGCATAACAATATTTACTTTTCTTATAAGAATTATGGCTTGTTTAGTGTGTCACGTTAAAAAAATACTGATTGATTTAGAAAGAGAGAGAAAGAGAACAAGGATGGAAGGAAGGAGGAAAGGAAGAAAGGAAGAAACATTGATTTGTTTTTCCGCTTATACATTCACTAGAGGCCTGATGCACAGAATTCGTGCAAGAGTAGGCCTTTCTTATCCAGGCTGTGGGCACTGGATTCACTCTGACACCCAGGCTTCCGTTGCAGCCCTGGCTTCATCCAGAAGGTCTAATCAACATATTACACTTTTGCATAAATTGTTTGATTATAAATTGTTTGATTTTTGCATGTGCCTTGACTTGGGATCAAACCTACAACCTTGGCAATTGACACTTTAGCCAAGTGAGTTACCTGGCTAGAGCTACTGAATCAATTTTTAAAATTACTTTGAGGTGAAGAATGGTAAGATATTTTTACTTAAAAAAAACAAACAAACAAACAAAAGAAAACGATTTGCCTTTATCTGGATTCAGCCTATTTTTGATGTTTCCTTTATGTTCCCTCATTGGATTGGAGGGAACTAATGAATCATCAAAACTCACAGGTACTGATATAAATTGTCAGAAAAATTAGGAATTATAATAAAAATAATTTACATTGAAATAAAATTGCAAAAGGTGAGATGAATGGCATAATTTGCCTCTGTACTGCTTTAGATCTAACCTTTTTGAAATATATTTGGAAATGATTTTGGCTCTTTCTGAGATAAGCATTCCATTCTCACTGAAAAAGTCCTCACAAGACATTCAAGTATTACTTTTATTTGTAGACTCATTTTTCTTTTGATTCTTTAAGTATATAATATTTTTATTATTTATATATGCCTATATAATATTTTAATCATATGAGCATGTGTATTTTATCTATATGTATATGCCTGTGTTTGTATGGCTACAACTCAGCATAACTAGTAGTTCTTATAAAGAAAATTTTAAACTAAACCTATGATTACTTCAAAAGTAAAATCAGTCCAATATTATCCAAATTACTACATAAACATTTAAAATGTTTATAAATAGTGTATACTGTCTTCTAAACTTATTTATGGAGCTAGTCATACTATATTTCATATATATAAAATAATATGTATATATTAGTACATAAGAATACAAAGCTCTCAGCAGTGGATTTGCAATTTATGGAATGAATCATAAATATAAATATAGCCTGGTCAGTGTGGCTCAGTGGTTGAGTGTCAACCTATGAACCAGGAGATCATGGTTCAATTCCCAGTCAGGGATATTCCTGGGCTGCAAGCTCGATCTTGAGTGTGCAGGAATTGGTCAATGATTCTCTCTCATTGATGTTTCTCTCTCTCCCATCCCCTTTGAAATCAATAAAAATATATTTTAAAAATAAACAACTATAAAGAAGTGAATAATATAATGGGCATATTAAATAGTAACTTAAAAATTAAAGTCTGTGTTTGTAATCTTTTTAACAGTGAGACATAGGGGGAAAAATGTATAATCAAATGCAGAAGATGCACTTAGTACCAGATGACAAGAGCAGTAGAGAAACACAGAAAAGAAGCAGATTCAGAGAGAATTTGATTAGTAAATGGACCCAAGTCACTGAGGCATGGAGCAATGAACAGCAACTTCTGAAGAAATGGCATCTTGACTGGCTGTAAGAACACTAACCTTTCTACCTAGTAAAATAGCAAAAAGCACTATTCTACTCCAGGAGGTTTTCCTGAGAAGCTGCTGAAAATCTCTTTCCTTTATTTGTAGAGAAACCTAAAAATATAAATTAGTGTTATAAATCCATTTCACTGGAGTAATGCTTGAAACACAGTAAAATAAAAACATTTTAAGTTTACAATTTGATGTGCTTTGACAAATGTACAACTTATGCAACCTCCATCATAACTAAGATATAAAATATATTCACTGCCCAAAAATAGTTTCCTTAAGTTTTCTTAGAAATAACTTTCACCCAACTGGTCCTGGCTAACACTTATCTTTATGTCATATTATTTTAATTTTGTCTATATTAGAATTTCAGATAAATATATAATATGCTGTATATTTGTGGTATCTGGTTTCTTATATTGAACAAAAAGTTTTTTGACACTCAGTTATGTTATATTATACATTCATACTTTATGACTTAATATTGCTGACTAGTACTCCACTGTATGAATATGCATTTATTGTATACCATATCCATTTATGGTCCTGTCATCTATGGATGGACATTAGTTGCATTTCCAATTAGAGACTAGAATGAAAAACCTTCTGTTAGCATTGACATCAATGTGTTTATATAAACATAATCTTTCATTTGCTTTGAATACATATGTAAAGTGAAATTGTTGGATCAAAATGAATAAGAGCCTGCCAAACTGTTTTTTCAAAATGGTTCTAACATTTATAGTCTCACCAGCAATATATTGGAGTCTCAGTTCCTCCATCTCCTTTCAACATTTAGTAATGTCTTTCATTGCAATTTTGCCATTCTGTTTGGAAGACACACATACATTCTAATTTTGATTATTTTTTTATTAAGAACAATTTAGCTATTTTTTCTTACTAAAACATTTACTGCTTTCTGCATTCTGAGTGAGAGACACTTGTTTGCCCTGGTGACTAAGTTGGCTAGAGGTTTGTCCTGTACACCAAAAAGTTGCCAGTTCAATTCCCAGTCAGGACACAAAACTAGCTTGTGAGTCTAGGTGCCTAGGTTAATGTTTCTCTCTCTCTCTCTCTCTCTCTCTCTCTCTCTCTCTCTCTCTCTCTCTCTCTCTCTCTCTCTCTCTCTCCCCTCCCCCTCTCTCTCTGTCTCTTTCTCTCTCTCTCTCTTTTCCTTTCTCTAAAAAAACAAAACAAAACAAACAAAAAAAAAACCAACAAAAGCAATATAAAACATATTCTCAGGTGAATATTAAAAAATGTATTTAGCCGAAACCGGTTTGGCTCAGTGGATAGAGCGTTGGCCTGCTGACTGAAAGGTCCCAGGTTTGATTCCGGTCAAGAGCATGAACCTTGGTTGCAGGCACATCCCCAGTAGGGGGTGTGCAGGAGGCAGCTGATCAATGATTCTCTCTCGTCGATGTTTCTAACTCTCTATCCTTCTCTCTTCCTCTCTGTAAAAAAATAAAAATACATATATTAAAAATGTATTTATCATAAGGTCATAAAGATTTCCTTTTATTTCCTTTTAAAGATTTCCTCTCTAAAAATTTTCTAGTGTTAGCTTTTAAATTTAGTTTTATGATACATTCAAGATAATATCAGTATAAGACGTGAAATCAATTTTGCTCATATAAACATAAAGTTTTTATAACATTATTTACAGTATTATTATTGCTTGGTTGGTGTGGCTCAGTTGGTTGAGCCATATCCAATGCTCCAGGTGGTTGAGGGTTCAATTCCTGGTTAGGGCACCAGCGCAGGTTGCAGGCTTGATCCCCAGTAGGTGGAGTGCAGGAAACAGCCCATCGATATTTCTCTCTCTCCCTATCCCATCCTCTCTCTGAAATCAATAAAAACATAGTGAAAAATATTATTCTGTATTATTTAATTTGCTTAGAAGTTTTGTCAAAGATTATTTAATTGCATAAGTGTCAAGTCCACTTTTGGACTCGATTGGATTCCATTAAATCCATGTTTATCCTAACATTGGTATCATATGTTGTCATTAAGGTAAATTCAGAAGGTCTTGAAACCAGGTAATGTATGTGTTATAACTTTGATCTTCTTTCAAAATTATGTTTGGATTCAAAATCATTTGTATCTCAACATGAATTTTACTATCAGTGTCTCAATTCCCTAAGAAGAAAAGGCGCTCAGTGATATTTTGATTTAGGATGAAATGATAAGCCAATTTGGGTAGAATTGTATTCATAGTTATCAAGTATGTTATCTGCATTTATTGACAAATGTGAATTTTTCTTTAATGAATGCAGTGAATGATATACATTATTTTTGGAATGTAAGATTGACCTTAAATTCCTGAGTAAGGCTTAATTGATCGGGTTATATTTTATGATTTATATATTGCTGAATTCTATCTTCTAATATTTTGTTAAGAGTGTAACACCTAGGCTCATAAGTAATGTTAGCCTAAATTTTTGTTTCCTTATAGATATTTTAAAAGTTATTTAATTTTAAGATTACCTCACAAAATTGCTTGCATAATTTTCTCTACTGGGGAAATATGCAGGAGGTTGCCCAGCCAGGGAGGGACCACGGGAAGGCTCTAGGCCATATCTGGCCCATCTCACTCAGTCCTGATCAGCCAGACCCCAGCAGCAAGCTAATCTACCAGTCAGAGAGTCTATCTCCTGGTGGTCAGTGCATGTCATAGCGAGTGGTTGAGCAGCCTTAGAATATCATTAGCATATTATGCTTTGATTGGCTGAACAGATGACCAGACGACCGGACACTTAGCATAGTAGGCTTTTATTATATAGGTATGACACCACATAAAATAAAACATGTTTTTTTAAGTTCTGACTATACTTCATTTATTTTACAGTTCTTAAAAATAAAAAGAATGCGTTTAAAATAACACAGGTACTTTTTTTTTTTTAATGAAACAAAACAGGAATGAGAAACAAAAATCTTCCTCCTCCCTACCCTCTTATCCACAAATCTCTCTTCTCTCTCTCCCATGATGGCAGCTATTACCGTATTTTTCGGACCATAAGACGCTCCAGACCATAAGACGCACCAGTTTTTAGAGAAGGGAAATGAAGAAAAAAAGATTCTGAAACAAATAGTGTCCTAAAATATTTTATGTGCATTAAAACCAAACATCACAGTCATAAACACATGTAATCAACCCTGTAAAGTAAACAGCAGCATTTAGAACCATTTTAGAGCCGGGCAAGCACACAGAGACCACACAGAGCCGGGCAAGTAAAAAAACTTTTTTTTTAAAGTATATGTGTAGGCTATATTTGGGCCATAAGACGCAGGGACTTTTTCCCCCCACTTCTGGGGGAAAAAAAGTGCGTCTTATGGTCCAAAAAATACGGTAATATTTTCTTACATTTGGGTCCAGTGGGAAAAACTACCAAAAACATGATTTTCAAAGTTTTACACAAATGGTTTTACACAGTCTTGTACTTGGCTTTTTCTAATACAAAATAGTGTATATAAGTGCCATTTATTTTATTGGCTGCAGTTTTGAACATATATTTATTTTCTAGCCCCTATTTATGGAATACTGTGAGTGTTTCATGAGGTGATTTTTTTTTCTTTCAGTTTTCACATATGCCATATGTGAAATCATACCATATGTGTCTTTCCTGATTTATTTCACTTAACATGATGCCTTCACAGTACCATGTTTTTGCACATAATGGGATTTCCTTTTTTTTTTTAATGGCTGAATAATTACCATTGGGCATGTATACCAAACTGTCTGTATTCATTCCTCCATTGATGACCACTTTGGTGGCTTCTATATCTTGGCTCTTGTAAATAATGGTGCAATGAACACAGATATATATATTGAAACCATTATTTAATATTAATTATATATATAATGAAAATTATGCAAGCAATTTTGTGAGTTAACTTTAATATTCAATATAGACATTTCTTTTCTTAGGATAAATATGCAGAAGTGCAATGGCTGGATTATATGTTAGTACTGTTTTTAATTTTTGAGGAAGTATCATACTGCTTTTCCATAGTGGTTCCACCAGTTTACATTCCCCTGTCCATTTTTTCTCATTAAAGTCAGAGGCAAGAAGTTATTCATAATAGTCACTATTTCCCATCCTAAATCAACCCAAGGCCAGTTCCCAGACAGCTGTAGACCACAACTATAGCCAACTTCCCATGGACATTATTTAGACCAGCCGATCCTGTGCTGTTTCCCAGCACTGCCCTGCTGTATCTTTCTCACAGAAAACACAACAAAAATGTCTAGGCTGCAATTTCCTCCTTGTTCCTTCTTCTTCATGATCAAATCTGCTGCTACCCCATGTGACCCTGTATAGCATGGCATACTCTCTCCTCTTGACACTGTAGGAAATGCATTCTTCTTTCAATGACTTTGACCGCTCTGTGTTGACATACAGTCACCTCCATAAATTAAAATTCCATGGGAATAGTTGGGACATAGGCCAGCTGCAAACCATCAGTAAAGAAACCATCCTCTGGGGATGCTAGGAGAGTTTATGTCTTTAAGGAGCACATCACAAATTCTATTGTCCTCAGCTTGGATAGAAATTAATAACCTGACATCTGGATATGCCTAGATATAGAGCTTTTCCTATTCAGAAAATCAACAGTATCTCTACATTTCAAACTCCAACCTTTGTTTAAGACTGTCATTGTAATTTCCTCATGATTATGTCTTTTCTGGTATCTTTTGCACAATTTATAGAACATAAAAAAGGATATTGTTGAAAATAATAATAAATTGTATTATCAAGTAAGGTGTGTATATTAAAGAGACATTTCATTATAAACTTGTTTCATAGTCATATAAAAGCTTGACAATTCTTTTATTACAATTTTTGAATTTTACAAAAGGTATTCATAGATAACTCAGTCTAACAATTATTTAATTATTAACTAAATCTAGTTCAATTGGCCAATATGTGTCTATTGAAAACTCTTCATGTGGAAGTTTTCACTCTCCAATGGATTTGCTTATCAATATAAGTGTTATCACTGATTTTACCAAAATCAAGTTCATATAGAAACAATAGTATCATATAAGATGAAATTTAGAATGTGAATTAACTGAGACCATTACAAAATAAGTCAAGGTTACAGTGAGACTTTTTGTGCCTTCTTCTCCCGTTAGAGCCTTCCCTACTTGAACCAATATTTTCACTGCAAACTCTATTAATTTATCACTTTATTATTATATCAAAATTAATCTCTGCTATTGCCCTGGCTGTGTGGCTTGGTGGTTGGAGCATTGTACAGTACACCAAAAGGCTGTGGTCATGGAACATACCTAGGTTGCAGGTACAATCTTTGACAAGAGCTGGAGCATGCAGGAGGCAAAACATCAATGTTTTTCTGTCACATTGATTTCTCTCTCATTCTCTCTCTCTCCCTATCTCTGTCTCTCAAAAAAATCAATAAAAATATATCCTCTGTTGATGAATAATAATACAAATAATCTCTGCTATTTCAGAAAAGCTTATGCTTTGTTCTCACCTGACCATGATGTCCATGGAATTATATATATCCTGTTTTACCAAATAGGATTTTCAGTAGCATTGAATATTTAATGGAAATATTTAACTATACGAGACCTCTATATTTACATGTCCCCAGAAGACATTTTTTTCCTGTAATATAAAGATGTTTAATGTGTTTAGTTTAAGAAAAATGTCCTAAAGTATTCATCTAGCTTTTAATATATTTTCTTTTTTGAGTCATTGAGAGATGACTCATAAAATTTTAACTTATATAAATATTTTTTCTTCTATAGTCCATCCTACTGCTTAACATAAGTCTTCAGTATTTTGCTAATTATTTTCCCCAATATTTTAATTTTCCCTTGAAACCTCATATTTTTCATTTCATTTGCATTATAGATAATTTTTTAAAACCAATTTAATTGTTTCTAGAGAAATATAATTCTTAATATGTTATTATATTAGAAGTAGGGTTTGGGCATCTTACCTTGTATGATAATATTATTTAAGTACTCTACCTTGCTGTAATGAATTTTCTCATTTTGTTATAAAGGAATAGAAATATGCATGATAATAGCTCAATCAGTTCATTCTTTTATTCCTTCAACATTTATTAAGGATATTCCATGTAACAATTATTCAGTAGACATTAATATTCAAAGATTAAAATATTTGGTTTCTATTCATTTAGCTCACAGAGTAATCTGAATCCTTTTATATGAATAATTACCCTGATTCATTTTTCTTTCACTTCATCAAAGCTAATGATAAATGCCTGAAGAAAATTTATTTCTACCCTCAAGGAATAAACACATTAAAATTCTTAAGAAAAATTGCAGTAGGGATTTCAAGAGTAGCATATATACTATTTCATTTATAGTGGGGATTTATACACTTAATTTTTATAGCCAAATTTATTCACCTGTGTAGTCTTTCTGCTTCTTAGAAGATGTCTAACTCTTATTACATTTTTACTAGTTAGTACAATTTTCAACCTGTGCAATTATTTTTGTAAAGGATATAAAATAAGGTGAGAACATCTGAATACTAACAATTACTCTATATAAAAATCTTTATACATCAGCATTATAAAAAATGTTTTCCATAGCATTTTTCTATAACACATACAATTTTTGAGAAAAATTATATAGCTGACATGGTTTTGATAACCTAAAGATAAGGTACTAAAAGTCATAAACTACAAGGTCATACTCAAATCTTTTTATTGCTGTCACAAATGGATCCCTAGAATTAATTGGAGATTGAAATGAATTTATTTATCTAGTTTGGCTAGCCAAATGTTACTATTTTTGCCTCCTTAAAGAATCAATGTTTCTTCAAATTCAGTTTATTAATGATTACCATATGATTATTTTTATTGTCTAAATACAAAAAAACTAATAAAATTACCTAATTCAATTTATGAACACAAAAAGTATTTTGGCAATTGGATGAAATTACATATTTTAATAGATTAACAATAAAATATTTTGTACACTAATAAGACTATTTTTTCTTTGTGATATAAGTGAAGGGTGCCAGTTGTTTCTTCAAAGTTTCAAAACTGGACTTCTAATTTGAGCAGTAATATATAAAGAGCTCTGAAGTATCAAATACATTTTTACAACAAGAAAAATTAAATAAAATTTAATAGCTTTTATTAGATTCCTCAGAGAACCAGTTCATAGAACCAAAAACTACCCCAAATTCTAAAGGGAAAGGAGAGTCATAGGAGAGATCTGTGTATTGCAAAGCAGAAGCCACTGGAGCCAAAAACTGGGGAGAAGACTTAAATAGTAATTTTAATTTCAGTAAACTCACAAGCAAATGATGGTAAGAGCAAAGAAAGATTCCCACTGCCCCACTCCACATGGCTCTAACTGGAAGAAACAATCATTGGGGAATAAACAGCATTCTTAGAAGAGGCTTATTCAATACAAATGGATGACTGCAGAATAGTGACAGAGATGCAGATTGCAACATGGGGAATATAGTCAACAATGTCAAAATGACGGGAATCGGGCCAGGTGAGTGCTTGGAGTAGCGTGGGACTACTTGCAGAGTGCATGGTTTTCCTGCCTCTTTGCTATTCATCTGAAATGGGTGCAGAATGGTATTAAATGTAAACTGTGGTTAAAAAAAATAATCTTTTTAAATTTTAAAGTAAAGTTCTAAGAACCAAGAAATTATTCTGCTTATATAACCCTGGTCTAGTGTCTGACATCTAGTAAATAATCAATAAGTAGTTGTTGAATTATTTTAAAAAGAGGCTTATCCTCCAGAAGAGAAGACTTGATTCACCACTGTCTTTTCCCACACCGGAAGTCCATTTCTCTCACTCTAGATACCTCTGGACTTTCTATCTCAAGTAAGATACTTAAAAGTCAAAAACAGTAAGACACAAACAATGGGTAAAAACTGAATAGATATTTCACAATAGAAGATATATAGATAGAAAATATGCATGTAAAAGGATGCTCAATATTACTTTTATAAGGGAAATGTAAATTAAAATAATGAGATGCTTGGCTAATATTAAAATTAGCTAATATTTGAAAAGCTAATATTAAATTCAAAAATTAAATTATCAATTGCTGGCCAAGTTCATATTGTTAAGAGAAAGAAGCAAGTATGAAAATGGGACATATTGTACAATTTCAATAATATCAGATAAGACATTAGAGATTTAAGGGAGATGAAATGTTATATAGGTGATATAGGTGAAAACAAAGTATTTGTTGTAGTCAATCTACTCGGTATGACAATGTAATTGTTGATATATTTATTACTAAAGGCCTGATGCACAAAATTCGTGTAAGAGTAAGCCTTCCTTTCCCAGGCTTCCAGCACCAGCTTCCCTCTGGCACCCAGGACCTGGACTTCCCTTGCAGCCATGGCTTCATCCAGAAGGTCCTCTGGAAAGATGTCCAGGACACCCAGTCTAATTAGCATATTATACTTTTATTATTATAGATGTATTTGTCAAAGCTTATAGAACTCTATAGCACAAAAAGCAAATATTTTATTTATTTATTTAAATTTGTGATTTTTTTTTTTTATGGAAAGAGAAAGAAAAAAAAAAATCAATGTGAAAAAAAAACATTAAATCGGCTGCCTCCTGCATGCCCCGTACTGAGGATTGAGCCTGCAACCCAGGAATATGCTCTGACCTAAAATCAATTTGGCAACCCTTTGGTGCCCAGGACAATGCCCAACCAAGTGAGCCACAACGGCCAAGCCTTATTTATTTATTTTTATATTGAATTTATTAGGGTGATGTTGGTTAATAAAACTATATAGCTACCAGGTATACAATTCTGCAATACATCATCTGTATTGAGTGTTTACCACCCCAAGACAAGTTTCCTCACATCATCATTTATCTCCTCTTTTCCTTCCCTTACCCCCACCTCCAAAAATTTTAAAAATCAGCTAGAAGTCTGGGTGAATCCTAGTATGCAGTGCATTATGTAACAAGATAACCTACTTAAAAAAGTATGGCACAACCTCACTGAAGTATGTGGCAGAAAGGCTGCAGACCTAAGTCTAAGTCACTTTGGAATGCATTGAATATGTAAGACTAAAGGCAATAAATAAATCAGTGAATTAAAATAGCTGATCACTGTTCTCTAGCTGGAAATGTATTTTCCATAAAAGTACATTGATATGAATATGCATGTATTCTGTAATTGAAGGTAAATAAATGACAAATGATGGGAGTCACTTTTTTCACTATTCAGAGATAGTTACTAGTGAGATATGAGAAAGGGAATACATGTGGAAATGATTTAGAGTTGGAGATATCGATACAAATTAATTTTTAGCATAATATAGAAAACCATGGTTACATAGAGTTTAGTATGCAGACATCTATTTTCTTGCTCTGTTATCTGAAAGGACCTTAAAGTAACACCACAGTATCAAGAGCCACACCTAAAGCCCAAATCTTAGTTTCTCACAATATTCTCCAATATAAGGGATGGTGGCTTCTTAGAAGAATCGGTGACTCTAGGACTGGAGCAGAAAATGCACAAGATGAGCCTGGAGTATTGTGCAGGGCCAGAAATCAGGTAGAACTCAAAAAGCAAAATCAAAACAAAAACCCTTTGTTGGTATGGAAATGCCAGAGACATGAAGCAGCTGAAGGCAATCCCAGTGCCAAAGCCAGGACAGTTTGAGCAACAAAATGAATAAAGTTATATTGCATTATAAGCCAAAGTATAAAATAAATATACACGAGTCCCTACTGATGGGCCATAATGACTGAATGAATGAACGAGGCACAGAAAATATACCTCAGGTGCAGAAGAGTTCCAGATACCTATTGGGGTGGATATTCTGCCCTCAATGTGGGGGAGCATAGTTCTCCACTCCTTAAACTTGGGCCATGCATAAACGATTGCTTTTCAAAGAGTACCAGGTGAAAGGGCATAAGATGAGGGTGTTGTGGGAAAGACCGTAATTACACAATGGAAAACAAATTTTAAAAAAGCAAAAAACACACAATTTCCATCAGGAGATCGACTTCAATACCTACTGTGATAAAACATCTTGACTGTTTACTTTCAATATGTGATGAAATGACACTTTGTCTCTTCCTTCTAAAACCGAGTGGGGAATCCTTTTTTTTCTGCCCTGGGACATTTGGATATTTATAATATCATTTGAGGGTCATACAAAATTATAAGCCGTAAAAAAGAATGAAATCTTACAATTGGGACAGGCACCTAGAGCAGAGATGGGGAACGTTTTATCTGCCAAGGGCCATTTGGATATTTATCACATCATTCAGGGGCCATACAAAATTACCAACTTAAGAATTACCCTGCTACATTTGGTTAAACATTTCATGAACTCACCCCTAATGCCTTGGCAGGACCAGCCCACATATTTTGTGGGCTTTATATGGCCTGCATAAAAAAAGACATTCCCAACCTCTGTTCTAAAACACATAACACCAGACTAATCTAAGAAACAAGGTAAGAGAAATGCCAATTGAAGACTAGTACAAAAGCGGGATGTCTGGTCACCAGCACTCCTAAAATAAGGTGGCCAGACATCCCGCTTTTGGCAGAACAGTCCCGATTTTTAACAATTTGTCCCGCGTCCCCAAGGCATTTTTAAAAAGTCCCGATTTTTGGAAAGATTCTTTTAAATCTTTTGAACTTTTTAAAACACCGTGGGACGGGGGACAAATTGTTAAGAATCGGGACTGTCCCGCCAAAAGCAGGACGTCTGGTCACCTTATCTTAAAAGCTTCAGACATATAGCCCTGGCCAGTGGCTTTTTTGGTTGGAGCATCCTCCCATACTTCAAAAGTTTGTGAGTTCAACCGAATCCCATTTGGTTCAGTGGATAGAGCGTCAGCCTGGGGACTGAAGGGTCCCGGGTTCGATCAAGGGCATGTGCCTTGATGGTGGGTACATCCTCAGTAGAGGGTGTGCAAGAGGCAGCTGATTGATGATTCTCTCTCATTGATGTTTCTAACTCTATCACTCTCTCTTCCTCTTTGTAAAAAAATCAAAATATATATAAAAAAAAATGTTTGTGAGTTCAATTCCTCAGTCCAGGGCACTGAGAGGAGGAACTGATAGAGGCTTCTCTCTCACATTGATGGTTCTCTTTCTCTCCCTTCCTCTCTCTCTGAAATCAATGAAAACATATCCTCTGTTGAGGATAAAAAAATAAAATAAAATGATAAAATTTCAGAAACAATGAATTGTTTAAGGAACTGTCACAGGCAAAAGCCTACAAAGACATAATGACAAAATAAAATGTAGTATGGTGAATGGAATCATGGAACCATAAAAGAAAATTAGGTAAATGAAAGAAGTCTGAATAAAGTATAACTTTGCTTAAAATATCAATATCAGTTCATAAATTTTAAGCAACGTAAATTACTAACTGAAGACAATAGTACAAGAAACTGGGTGTGGGTTATATGAAACCTCACTATACTATATTCACAATTTCTCTGTAAATTAAAAACGGTTTTAAAACATTAGCGTTAGAATTTTACTACTATATTTTAGATTTGCTGAATAAAATCAACACTTCAATTGCATTAGCAAAGTGGCTCATTTGCTAATAACTTGTTTATATAACATATACTGTTAACTATACTTTACACTTCTATGGTACATTTCAACTCTTTTGCCCAGAAAAAGAAGTGATGTACTGGAAATCCATTAGGTTGAATTTAACTTTATTTAGTTGTAAAAATGGCTATTTTTATAAAGTCTTACACTATATGCTTTGTTATTATTGATTCATACCCAGGCCAGATTAAATAAGTAAATATCTTACTGAAAATATAGAATTTTACTTAGCTCATTGCTATGTCACTCATACTGAGGAAAGATAAACATAATTTTGTGCTTTAGAAGGCATAGAGTTTAAGAATCATATCAAAATAAGCAAAGTAAAATTAATAAAACTCAGGTCGTCATGTATTTATTCTAAACGTTAGGACTCCAAGTCCATTAACAAAAAGGACAAAGAGTAAGTAAATATTAATATTGTTTGTTGTATCCTGTTTAAATGTTTCATGATCAGAAATCAGAGTACGCCTCATTATAAAAAGACTTTAGGAAACATGAAAAATAGAACACACACAATTTGCATCTATTTCTAACCTTGTTCAATATTAATTATGAGTATTGAAGAAGAATATTTAAACGTTCAAAACTCCCTAAAGGTAAAATTCTACTAAGCTTACCAAATTATATAATTTATATATTATTTATCGATGAAATTATGTTATAGTTTTTCATGAAAACTCTCCATTAAGATTGGAGTAGCGAAGAGAGTCTAAGGGGCAGAGATAAAATATGCTTTGCTATGAAGTGTTAAAAGGTACAGCTGGGAAAAGAGTATAATAGAATCATTGCTCTCTATCTCTGTTTTTGTAAGTGCTTGAATATTTTAAAAATGAGAGTCTGTTTAGTCCTCGTGCATGAATGACTACTAAATGTCTTCACTGGAGATCAAGGAAATGCTAATTTAATAACATAATTGAAATTTGAGTTATATACACTGATTTATGACATTGATATATAACCAAATTTTTTGGTAGTCATGTAAAAACTAAAAATCAAGACTTTCTTAGCTATCTATTGTCATTGCCTCCTGGAATATTTCAATCTCTTAGTCAACTACTTCTGATGATTCCCATGGAAACGCTCCTTTTATTCCATGTCCTGTGGATAAACCCGATTGTACCTCTAGGAGCTTAGAGTGTAATCTTTGACCTATGTTAAACCCATCAAGTCATCGCAAACTTGGGGCCACAGAGATAGGCTCAGAGATTGGTATGTGACCTAATTTGGGGGCAAACAAGAGGGAAGAATTTGTGTGAGCTATAAAATTCCGCTTATGTAGTAAAGTGGATATTGCAATGGTTTAAACCGGGGACATCTGTCCAAGAAAGGCAAAACTTGGGAAATAATTTTTGTGATATATTTGAGTCCTCAATAAACCCACACCTGGCGTTATACCCATGCCTATACCACTGTTAATTGAGGCAATAAATTCTGTTTTTATGCATTTGGGTTATTTGAATAAGGAAATGATTCTCTTGCAACAGAATAATTCCCAATTAACAGGTACTGATTAAAAAAAAAAAAAAGTGCTACACAAGGGTTATTTTAAAGTATCATATAATGGCCATTATTTAAAACAACATCAGATTTTTATTGTGAACAAATAATAGATGAAAAATGTTTTTAAATCCATTAAAATATTTCAGGATCTTTGACTTAATTTCTCTTGCAAGATCTAGAGGTGTATGGTTGTTAGCCTTTATATCACACATATTTGATGTTTCTGTGCAAAGTGAACTTATAAAGTAAAAAGTAATCTTATTTTTGTCCAAACAAAGAAACCTTTGCACTATTGGAAAAATGAGAATATCAGAAATTATAAAGGAAAAAGATATACCTATTAAATATATTTTATAAGTAATTTGAGAAAAGGAGCTAAGTTTTAGAATCATTTTTTTATGATTACTTAATGTTATTTCCATTATTATTTGATGTATAAATAATAGTATTCAGGTAACTTTTTAAAAGTAATAAGGATTCAGGTTTTGTAGTATGCCTGATGGTTATATAATAAATATTTCAGAGATAATAGTGTAATATAACCAATATTATAAAGGTTTTTATATGCTTATGTTTTAAGTGTTGATCATGTTAAAGAAAATAATTTAAAAGTATACATTTATCAAAATAAACATTGGATTTGGATAAAAATGTAAAATTCTAACGTATTTTTCTATGAAATTATATTTATGTTTTATCCAAACATCTCTGTCCATAAAATGCCTTGAAAGTAAAACTATTTAAAGTAAATTTAATTATTTCTTCCTAGTTACTATATTAATTGTTTTCAATATTATATTTAAGACTGAAATGTGCTTATGGTAGTGTATTTGGGGGCAATTTGAATTTGAAATTAATTTTAAGAAATTGATTGTCATAAATTTTCAAGACTATTTTACTACATTCACATAATAGCCTTGATTAAATAAAAGGAACCAGGAGGCATAACCAATTTAAAAGCAACAAGATCAATAAAGACTGATGGGCTTGTTTCATTTAACAAAATGGGATTTCATGCACAATGGACCCATTAATTCATTTCCTATAGAAAGCCTCTGGTCTACTGAAGACTATAAAAGCATTATCTTTTTAGCACATATGGATGAAATAAATGTAAATATAGTCTACCTACAAATCAATGCTTTAAGAGCTCAATATATATTTTCTAATGGTGTAAATATATAAATACTGGAGGCCCAGTACATGACATTCTTGCATTCGGGAGAGGGGGTCCCTTAGCTGACCTGCATCCTCTCACAGTCCTGGAGCCCCATGATTGACTGTCCTACAGAAGGAGGCTCTGCCCTCCCACTGCAGCGCTGCTAGCCAGGTAGCCTGGGCCTCTCTCTGTGAGGTGATTGATCAGTCTCTTCAATTGATTGCCCTGCAGAAGGAGGCTCCACCCACCTGCCACAACCTACCAGTCAGTAGCCTTGGCCTCCCTCTTTGGGACAAAGCAGGACCTGCCAACCAATCACATCCCACCCGTCTTGGTTTGCCTGGTGCCAGTGCATGTCATAGCATGGTCATTCGGACAGTCATTCTGCTGTTAGGCCATTTGGTCAATTTGCATATTACACTTTTATTATTATAGATTTTTAAAATGTTGATATTTTGTTTTAAAGTCTCAGTTTTCAACATTCCTGTAAAATAACACAATAAATAAAATAATAATAATGAAAAACTAGTATATATGGATTATTAAGAATATTTTTTATTTTTTATTTTTGAATTTGCATTCTTTTTTTAAAATATATTTTATTGATTTTTTACAGAGAGGAAGGGAGAGAGATAGAGAGCTAGAAACATCGATGAGAGAGAAACACTGACCAGCTGCCTCTTGCACACCCCCTACCTGGGATGTGCCCACAACCAATGTACATGCCCTTGACCAGAATCGAACCTAGGACCTTTCACTGCACAGACCGACGCTCTACCACTGAGCCAAACTAGTTTCGGCAAGAATCTTTATATTTATACCACATACTACAATCAGCCCATGGCAGACAAAAATAACAATACACTGATGATTCTAAAATGATTAAACAGTATTACCCCCAACTCCTGCAGGACAGGTAAGATAGAAATTTAAAATACTGCCTATGAAATTATCAGAGCACTAAACATATCTCTTAGTAATACATATTCATTAACTATTCCAAGGAGAAGCCCAAAGAATTTTAATTATCTATTTATTCTCACATTGTCAAAAGGATGATAAATGGACAGAAATAATATAGCAGCACAGGGAATTCAAGCCCAGAGCACATAGGTTAAAAATCCACAATGAGGAAAATGAGAATCTATAATCTGAACCTTACTTCTACTCTTCCTACCCTCCACTCCCTCCTTCCTTTCCATTTATTATTTAAAATATGTACTGAATCTACTCCCAGCTAAGACTGGGAATAAAATAATGAATAAGAAGGCATAATCGTCCCTATGTAGAGTGTATTCATTCTATTGGTACATAGAAAAATCAAAGGACAAGTATGCAAGCTTAATAAGTGCTGTGACCAAGCTATTATAAAGTAACTAGAGGCCTGGTGCACAAAACTTGAACACTGGGGATGGGTGTCCCCCTCAGCCTGGCCTGCATCCTCTTGCAGTCCAGGAGCCCTTAGGGGATGTCCACCTGCTGGCTTAGGCCCACTCCCCATGGGGATCAGGTCTAATTCAACAGTTAGACATACCTCTCACAATCCAGAAACCCTTGCTTCTTACTGCCCACCTGCTTTCTCCTCCTTACTGCTAGGCTCCTGCTCCTTAGTGCTGCTCTGGAGGCAGGAGATATTCCCCCCACCAGACATTTTACAAGTTTGTTCTCAGAGTTAACTGATTCTAGGCTGTCACTAAAATTTTGACAATTCATTGAATATTGAGTGTATATAAAGTACAATTGGAAAATTAAATTGAGGAACCACTCCTTCCACAAACAGAAGGAATAAATGAAAAAATAGAGACATTAAAATTAAAACTAGTAGCATCAATGTGTTGATATTAAAAATATTAAGAAAATTTTAAATGAGGAGGCTGAGTTATTTTATAAAAAGAGATATATTTTTTAAAAATTAAGGATGTTTAATGACATTAGATTGAAATCACCCTTGGCTTACTGAACAAATGGAATTAAGAAAACCTCAACCTCAAAACATAATAGTTCCTTGTAAAAATATCAAAATAAGAAAAGAAAAAAAGATATTAGAGTTTCCACCAATGAAGAATAGACCATTATTAAGAAATATTAGGTCTAGTAATAATTAATGTCGTTTTCTAATACTTTTTTAAATCGAATTTATTTAAACAATACAACAAAATTTAATCAACAATATAGTTGCCGTTGTTTTCTACTACTTGTGCCCAACGCTCAGGAAGCATTTTAATCCCTCTGTTGTAAAATTCTTGTGATTTTGATGCAAAAAATTCGGTCAATGCATTTTTGAGGCATTCTTCATTATTAAATTTTTTTCCAAGAAGAAAGTTTTGCAAAGAACGAAACAAATGGTAATCGGAAGGGGCAATATCAGGAGAATATGCAGGTTGAGGGAGAACTTCCCATTCCAACTGGCGCAGTTTTTCAGCAGTGATTCTTGCAGTATGCGGGCCGTGCGTTATCGTGGTGAAGAATTACGCCCTTCCGATTAATCAGCGCGGGTTCTTTTTCTCTTAAAGCTTGGGCTAACCTTTCCAATTGGGCACTATACACTGCACTTGTAATGGTTTGGTTAGATGGTAAAAGTTCATAATGAAGAATTCCTTTAAAATTCCACCAAACACATAACATCACTTTTTTCGCATGCAAGTCAGGTTTTGGCGTGGGCTGCGGAGCCTCATTTTTGTCCAACCATTGAGGCTGCCTTTTCAAATTAACATACAGCACCCACTCTTCATCTCCGGTAACAATTTGCTCTAAAAACGGCAAACGGTTTTGACGAGAGAGGAGCAAACTGCAAATTGTGACTCTTTGATTACGGTTGTTGTCAGTCAACTCATGAGGAACCCATTTTCCAAACTTTTGGACTTTGCCAAGTGCACGCAATTGATTGGAAATTGTTTTTTGTGAACAATTTAAAGTTGTCGCAAGCTCTTGTTGAGTAATTTGAGGATTTTGCACCAAAAGAGCTTGAAGAGCTTCTTGATCAAAATTGGAAACACGGCCTCGACCACTCTTGTCATCTAATGAAAAATTTCCCTTGCGAAATTTCTCAAACCAATGCTGGCATTTTCTGGCGCTAACTGCATCTTGACCAAGAGCACTACAGATGTTTTTTGCAGCCTCACTTGTTTTTCTTCCTAATTGGAACTCGTAAAGCATGCAGTGCCGAATAAGCTCTTCATCCGCCATCTTCTTAGCCCTAGTTTTGCAACAAAAACCAAACCAAACACAAACTTTTTCAAGCAAAACTTGTTAATTGCACTTCACACATTCTGTAGATACCACGTGTTTGAAGGTTATGTCAATACAAGTCAACGCCAAGCAAGATTTTAAACGAATGTTTAAAAACGACATTAATTATTACTAGACCCGATAAGAATCAGATGACATTAAGTTTTTCAACTGCAATTCTGGATGAAACACAATAGTTGTTATTTTTATTTTATTTTTTTATTATTATTATTTTAAATATATTTTATTGATTTTTCACAGAGAGAAAGGGAGAGAGATAGAGAGCTAGAAACATTGACCAGCTGCCTCTTGCACACCCCCTACTGGGGATGTGCCCGCAACCCAGGTACGTGCCCTTGACCGGAATCGAACCTGGGACCTTTCAGTCCGCAGACCGACGCTCTACCACTGAGCCAAACCGGTTTCAGCAATAGTTGTTATTTTTAAAGTAATAACCCATAAGTACCTTTAAATTATATACAAGCATATTGGCATTCAATGTAATAAACAACAGAAAAGGTCTCAGAAACACAAGACCCCTCAGGACATATGCTAAAAACAGACTTAGAAAAAAATATTGAATGAAGAAGTTGAATATGGAAAAAAAACAAATCTATAAAATTGTGTATGAGATATATAAAGCAAGGTTGATCAGATACATTCATAAATGTGTCTTAAAAAAACAATACAAAAATTGTAAAAATGAGAAAAATACCATATAAAGGAGAAATATAGCCATAATCTGAGAAATTAAATCCTGTATGATATAAAAAAATATGAGGTTGTGTGGGTGGAATAGGTATGGTCTAGGTACAGCAAGGGAAGGCAGGGGTTCTGCAGGCATACAGAGATGAATGTGCTTGTGTTAGTCATGTGACCCAAGGTAGGCTCACTGAGGATTCAGTAAGTATAAGTGATGAATCTAGCCCATACTCAGTTCTAGCCCACAGGTGCTTTGGGAATGTTACACTTATTCAATGACCCAAATAACCCAAGTGCTTTCTTTGTGTTTTTGTGCTTGTTTTGTGTGTGTGTGTGTGTGTGTGTGTTTTGTTTTTTGTTTTTGTTTTTGTTTTTTGTATGTAAAATCTCTCTATTTTTACATCTGGCTGGCATATATATTTTATTAATGCTGAGTAGACCAAGTGAAACATAGTTGTGGGCTAGATCCAACAGATTTAAGGCTCTACTACACTATTAGAAGATTGCCTTCTAGCTCTAACCATCACACTGAACAAGAAATGGAAGGATGTGCTCAAAAAGCAATATTATTATTCCCTTCCCATACTTGCTCAAATGCACTCAGCAGTATAGTACTAGTACTTCCTCTACACTTGAATGAAATCTGGCTTGCTACTTTCATTCTGTCATTCTCTGATAATGAAAGCACTATAGTCACTTTAGTCTCTAGAGAAATACAGTCCTGCAAAAATAGTTAACATTTTGGGTAAAGTTTCATTTTGTTTCCCTCTCCTCATTTTGGCTTACTAGTTTAAACTGCCTTTAAAATATCCATGTGATAGAATATTTGCAGAATGTGCCACAATACTCTCCTTCTTTGTTATCATACCACTCCCAGCTTAGCTGTGTGACCTGCTTTGGGCAACAGGAAAGTATGTTATGCACACCGAGACGTAAAAGTATTTGTGTATTGAGGCTTACCCTTGCTTGTTGCTTTTGGGAACACTGTGACATGAACTTGTCAGAAATACTATACTGAAAAATGAGAAAACTGTGGCCTACTCATCTTACTTACTTTGGCCAACTGCCAACCATGTGATTAGCCATTCTAGATTATCTCAGTCAAGCTCTCAACTACACCCTCATATTAACTCACACAAGAACAATCATCAAACTCACACTTTAAATCATGAGAAATAAATGTTCAGTGTTCTAACTGACTCAATTTTAGCATGGTTCACTGCACAGAAAGAGCTTCCTGATATCCTCCAGAATTAAGATTACAGTCTGAAGTGCAAGTATATGCACAAAGATTCTTTGACAGATGTGGATATCCTACCCCTTCCCTTCTTCTTGCTTTGGTAGGCCTCCTGACAGATTCCTCCTGCTACAACTTTGATATTGGAAAGTGTGTCTCTATGCACTGACTATTTAATACCTCCATCTGTATTGCCATTTTATTAATGTTTCTGCATCTGAAAGCCCATGTCCACCTTTTTTTCCTGCTGATTTGTGTTGCTTCTGGCATAGCCTTCTTGATAAGAATCTTTAAAAAATAATATTTAATAATTAGTTCACCTGGCCCCTGGGAAGCATGCACATTGGAGCAAGCATATGGAGGTATGCCGTTACTTCTCAAACATGAACAAAGACAAGCTGACTCAGGCCACTTTAGCCCACTTGGGAGGATCTGTGCACAATGTATAGATTAAACCAATGCAATTCCAGTGGACACATAGAACCTCTCTCAGTAGTTTCTTGAAAGTCTTCCTTTAACAGTCAAGGAAAAGAACTATGCCATGCCAGATGGGAAAATGAAACACAGATTAAACTACATCCTGTCTCAATTTTACCATTGTCTTCTCTAGTTCCACCTCATCTTTAGGTGATGGTAAGAATTGCTAGGGCCGGTTTGGCTCAGTGGGTAGAATATTAGACTGGGACTTGAAGGTCCCAGGTTCGCTTCCAGTCAAGGGCACATGCTTGGGTGGCAGGCTTGATCCCCAGTAAGGGTTATGAAAGAAGCAGTTGGTCAATGATTCTCTCATCATTAATGTTTCTATCTCTCTCTCCCTTTCTCTCTGACATCAATAATATATATTGATTACATCTTTGCCAGATATTTTTCAAGTTTATTCTCAGGGTTAACTGATTTTAGGCTGCCACTAAAATTATGTGAATTCAGTGAATATTGAGTGTATATAAAGTACAATTGGAAAATTAAATTGAGGAATCACTCTTCCCACAAACAGCACACACACACACACACACACACACACACACACACACACACATAGTGAATTTCCAAACTACAATAGATTTTTTTAAAAATATATTTTATTGATTTTTTTACAGAGAGGAAGGGAGAGAGATAGAGAGCTAGAAACATCAATGAGAGAGAAACATCGACCAGCTGCCTCTTGCACACCCCGTACTGGGGATGTGCCTGCAACCAATGTACATGCCCTTGACTGGAATCAAACCTGGGACCTTTCAGTCCCCAGATCAATGCTCTACCATTGAGCCAAACCAGCTTCAGCCCAAACTAGATTTTTTAATATGCTGTTTTCCCATCCTGCTTAGAAAATTTAGCACATCTGTTTTAATTTATTATCACAGGTTCTCAATTCTGAGGAAGAAATAATATAATGTTTAAAAATTCTATTTTATCCTGTGTTTTTCTCCCCAGTGATTGGCTCAGACTAGAGTACCAACCATCTACCTCAAATCCAAATACTATAGTGAAAAATCTACACTAATAAAAGAGAAACATGCAAATTGATCATCACTTCACTACGCCCACCAGCCAATCAGGAGTGAGTATGAAAATTAAGATGGTGGCAGCTCCAGCCTCTCTAGGCAGCATGAATGTAGGCAAGTAGTGGCAGGAAGCCTGCTATGAGGGGAGGAGGAGGGGGTGTCGGAACTATAGGAGCAGTGCTCTGCCCAAAGCAAAGACTGAAGGTGGCACAGAGTAAAGGCCTGGGTCCCAGGTGCTAGAGGAAAACTGGTGCCAGGGGAAGGCAGGCATATTGCACAAATGTCTTCATGCAACTGGCCTCTAGTGTAAGCAATAAGTATGTAATTGCCAGAGTTTGATGCACAGTTCACAGATATCATTTCAAACTTTCCCATATATATTGCTATAGGGTTTTTGGAAAGTTTGACACCACCCCAAGTCAATTTTTTAGAAAGTTTCTTCAAAAAACAACGATTGTATTTATAAATTAATGAAAAAAGTTTGTGAGATTATAAACCGTAGCCACAAATGAAGTATAATTGTAAGTTTTTGCAGTCACTGGCAATTGCCCCCCAAATTTAATTATCCTCTGAGAGAGAATGTCATCAGGGATAAATGACCTAAGCATGGAGACCAGGAAAGACTGTCCTGCTTCCTGGCTCTGTCAGTCATTGACTACACCATTTTAGCAAAGTTATTTATGGTCTTGTTGTTAAGATTAAAAATTATATAAATGATGTTACACAATTTTCCTTTATTTCTGTGATCAAGAAGTAGAATGTGGAATAGGAATGATACAGCTTTCCCATTCAAACTTTAGCAGTTTTCTCTACACTGCGCAAAAATCCCCACTGTATGGTTACTTTAGGATAAAAAGCATATAGGACAGAGGTCCTATTCAAGCCCTTAATATGGGGCTACCAGAGTAAGCTGTCCCAAGATTTAAAGAGAATGAATTATTGACTCTTAATAGTTAGGGAGTTGACAGAGTTATATCTATCCTAAGAACTTCACATCAAAGTAATAATATTAGCCTCATTATTCAATAAACTACATGTAAGAATAAGCCATCAAACGTCCATCAGGGTTAAACAACATATTCATTTTATTTTTTTTAAATATAGTTTATTGATTTTTTTTTTTTTTTATTGAGAGAAACTGAGAGGGATAGAGACTTAGAAACATTGATCAGCTGCCTCCTGCATACCCCCTACTGGGATGTGCCCGCAACCAAGGTACATGCCCTTGACCAGAATCGAACCCAGGAACCTTGAGTCTGCAGACCAGTGCTCTATCCACTGAGCAAAACCGGCCAGGGCAACTTATTAATTTTCTTGCCATTACACCACCAGTCTCCATATTATAGGATGTACTAACCACAGAAGGAATTCAGCACAGACACTTTGGCAGAGGTACTCCAAGAAATACTTGAAAAAACATAGTTTACGACTACTCAATGAAGTAATAACTGTGAATGCTGGGATTTTAAGTAAACTGAATTGGGAACAATAAAGATATATTTTATTTTGTGAGTTCTTTGATTCAAAGTGTTGGGCCTAATGCAATCTTATTTAGTAGGTGGTTAGAGCTGTTAGTGTGAAAATAGGAGTTGGCCTAAATGGATAGATTTTTACTTGTAAATTTGTTTAACTCTTATTCATTTTAGGTTGCTACTGATATACATGAGAAAATATACTTGAGATGGATAAATACATGAAAACTAATGCAACAAGCTGCATACACAGAAATAATTAAATTTAAGCCAGGAAAGTGCTATAGCAGATAAATCATCGCAGGAACAGCGCAATTCATGAGACAAATGGTTGTGGTCAACAGAGTCAAAAAGTACAAAAAGCTATTATAGTAACAACAGGGAGCAATTACCCTGCCACATCCCCACATGAGCAGCAAAGCACTCACAAGAAAGGGCTTTAAAAAACTTCTGCCTAGACTTACAGATACAGAAAACAGACTGACAGCTGTCATGGGGGGAGAGAATTTAGGGGGCTGGGTGAAAGGGTGAAGAGATTAAGCAAAGAATAAATAGATTTGAGTATAACCATAAACACATACTAGTATATCATAAGGCAGTAATCAAATAACTTACCATCCAAGTCAGAACAACTCTTGAGAGTGAAAAAGGGGACATTATGAAAAAGGAACCAGTGCTGCACTGGAAAAACAGGATGATAATCATAATCATAGGTGTTCCTAATAGGTAGAGCATATCTGAAAATAATACCTGTAAGTTCTCTGGAACAGAAATACAAATAGGGAGACAAAGGACGAGCAATAACTAAAGAAGAAAAGTTGTAGTTGTTTGTTTTATAGTATTTTCTTTAAAATTAATAGTAAAGTATCTTTCTTCATGCTCTCTGAAACATATGAATTAAGTGTTTACTGATAATTAGGGGAATTTCATTATCCCAAATAAAAAATGAAATTGGTCAAAATTGATCAACATTATGGAGGAACTCTATGAATTTGCTCCTTAGATAAATTCTCCATTTCTATAACATAAAAACCCATAATTTCTAAAAAAAAAAAAAAAAAAAAAAAAAAAAAAAAATATTTTACATTAATACAAGGTAGGGCAAAAATAGGTTTACATTTGTGAATTAATAAATAATAATACAAGAATAAACTCCTTGTTTCATGGACTCAACACCTATAAACCTACTTTTGCCCAACCCTATATTGCCAAATATCTGCTTGAAGAAAGCCATAAAAAATTATATCATAATATTCAACGTGTAGTAAGATTGGTCTACAGGGTCAAAAACCATTCTTCTTCCTCACATTATGGTTAAATGTACATCAACCTGAACTTCAGTAACATAGTCGTAAACAAAGACACATCAAGTAACCACAAAATACTCCATTGTTTTCAAAATTTAAATTAGACTTTTGCTTTCAGCACTGAAATGAAAGGAACTTCAAAGTCAACATTTCCAGTCTTATAAGAAAAAGCTAAACAAAACTTCAACCAATGGCTTTTCTTAGACACATCAGAGACCTGAGGTCACAGGTCAATCCAGAGAATCATGGCTGAGCTCTGTTTGTCAGGAGCAGAAGCCACCAGTCGGCACTCCTAGATGGTGATTTTGACAAATTATCCAAGGCAGAGAAGCACTAGCATGAGTGGGAAGCTCCTGGGGCCACACTCCCAAGTGGGGGAACCAATATTCTGTAGATTTTTACCTTAAGGAACCATACCAGGTTTCCATAGCAAGGAGCTAAGAAAAATCACTTTAGGGTTCTGACAGGGGAGAGGAACAGCAATCTTATGAAGCAGGACCAGAGCATACTTCATATAAAAGGCCTCTTCTCCAGAGGTGAGGGCTTTGTCAGATCCCCTATTTCACCAGTGAAGGGCAATCAACATTCTGTATATCTTAACTAGAGGGAGTGGAGGAGCTAAGAAAGTCATGTAAAGGTCACATGTCAGTCCCCTGAAAGAATTAAGTTTAAGGAGGCGGTTATAGACAGCTTCCCCTCCTCAAACCAACAGTTCCATAGTATACTACCAAACCAACAGAACTCTAGAATAATAACAGTGAATTCCAGCTAAAATAAGTTTATGAAGCATAATTGTTTAGAAAAAAAAAGTACTTATGAAAACCCAAAATCAACAGGGAAGACCAATGAAAATGAAAAATATACTAGGGGAATTTGAAGCCTCTAGTATATATATATATAATTATAGGGAACATTAATCAAGGTCAAATTCTAGCCAAATTAACATAAAACTTTAGAGTACAGACCAATTTATTCCATTTCCTACTAACCAAAACGTTATGCCCAGGTTTCAATAAAGCATTATAAGGCATGCTAAAGGACAAGCAAAACACAGTCTGAAGAGACAAAGCAAGCATTAGAACCAGACTCATATGACATGAATGTTGGTATATCAGACAGTGAATCTAAAATAACTCTGATCAATATGGTAACAGCTTAAATAGTACACAGCATGCAAGAACAGATGTTCAATGTAAGAAGAAAATGGGAATTATAAGAAATTTAAGGGAAATGTTAGAAATAAAAAATAATAATAAAAGAAATTAAAGAATGCCTTTGATAGACTCATTAATTGACTGTAAATTGATGAGTGAAGAATCAGTGAGTTTGAGTATAGGCTGACAGATACATACCAAACTGAAATTTAAAGAGAAAAAAAGAAAAGTGGGAAAGAAAAGACAAAGAATGACTGTTGGTGGCTAAGACCAATAAGGCTGATGGGCTTTGATACTCAGCAGGGTTGAAAATCAGCATAACATTGCCCTGCTTTTTGACCAAGTGGCTGAAGGCAATCCCCTAACCCAGTGGTCAGCAAACTGCAGCTCAAGAGCCCAGTGTAGCTCTTCCTCAAAATACCACAACCTGGGCGAGTCTATTTTGAAGAAGTGGCATTAGGAGAAGTTTAAGTTTAAAAAATTTGGCTCTCAAAAGGAATTTCAATCATTGTACTGTTTGGCTCTGTTGACTAATGAGTTTGCCGACCACTGCCCTAACCTAATAAACTTTTACTGTTTACCAAATTTTACCATTGATATGCCTGTTTGCTCTGCTAAAGAGGAAATGCGTATTCTAATAAATAAAATAAAGGGGACCGAGAAGTCAGAGAGCTTCTCCACTAGAGTGAAGCCTCTGCCTGGCTCCCATGCCTTCTAAATTTATATTTCTTGTCTAGTATATACATTTGTGTGCAATCCCTTCTGCAGACCTTGAATCCTAGCCAAAAATGGATGCGTCATTCACAAATGAGGACAGATTCAAAGTATTTACTGTATTTCCCCAAAATAAGACATCCTCCAAAAATAAGACCTACTTACAGGTTTCCTTCTGAGTGAAATATAATGCATTCCCCCAAAAATAACCCCCCCCCAGGCTAAACATGAGAGATTTGGTCCACTAATTCTGAAAGAAATGGAGTCACAAGAAATTCACCAGAAAATTCAGGAATTGGATTGTTATGATGATGTTTCAGAAGATGATGACATGATTGTCATTGAATAAATGAGTAAATTCTTGATACTGTAGGATTCACAGTTTGTCTGGTTTGTGTTGACAACTACTGTACTACTGTACCGTATACAGGTAATAAATTTCCTTTATTTTCATTTAACAATAAATTTGTACCTTATTCTTCTTCATGGAAAAATAAGACATCCCCTGAAAATAAGACCTAGAGCATCTTTGGGAGCAAAAATTAATATAAGACACTGTCTTATTTTTGGGGAAACAGGGTAATATATGCATAATTGGATTACTGGCAGAAAATAATGGAAGAAATATTTGAGTTTATAAAAGCCCATAAATTTGCAAAATGAATGACAGAAACCAAACCAAAGATCCAGGGAGCTCAGAGAACTCCAGGCAGAATAAACACCAAAAAGCTACATCTCGGCATATCATATTTAAATTGCTGAATACCGAAGACATAGGGGATTTTGAAAATAGAAAAACAACATACCTTTCTTTTAAATGAATAAAGATAAGAATCACAATGGACTTCTCAGAAATCATGCAAACAATAAGAGAGTAGAATAAAACATTTCAATGTTAAAGAAATTTTTTTTTATTTTCTCCTTATATTTACTTATTAAAACTCTCATGCTTGGCCAAAACAATTTTTTTTCATTATTTAAGAGAAAACAGACAAAAGAACTGAAAGCAGAAATAGAAATATGTAAGAGAATGAGAGGAATTTTTGTTTCCCAGTGGATTATTTGTTTTCCCTTTTTTTTTGTTCTGTCCATTTTATTACATCTGCTTTCCTTTTCTGGTAAGCAGAGGTATGACAGCAGATCACTCAAGAAAGAAGTTATATAGCCTTTGGTATTATATAAATGCTTTCAAAATTCATTGAGCAAAAGTCGCCACAAGAAAGAAAAAAAGAAAAAAAAATACCATAGCTTCTTTATGCTTCGGATAAAAGAGCTATTTGGGATTTTAGCATCCTGTCCTCCTGCCACAGAATTGTTGATTTGAACTTTAGCAGTAAATGGCATTCCAATCTTGTTGCCATAGATATATTAAAGTCTCTGGCAGGTTACTACTTTGTGTTAGGTTCTGTCACTGGGTAAAATGTTCTTGTCGAAGGAAGGAAATACCTGCCAGGAGCAGACAGGGGCTTAACATGGTGTCAGCATTGTTAAAAAAAAAAAAAAAAAAAAAAAAAAAAAGTCAACGTTTGTTCTGTAGTTCACTGCAAGATGAACGAAAATGAAAGGCAAGTCTAATAGAGTGATAGATAGCAAAGGACAAAGTGAAGGCAAAAGAAGGGCTGGCTTCCTGACATGAATCAATTCATTTTATATTCCTTTGTGTTCATTTGTGCCATAACAAAGCACCACAAGGTGGGTGGCTTAAACAGTAGTGATTTATTATCCACCAGTTTTGGAGGGAGAAGTCAAAGATCAAGGTGTCAGCAGGGCTTGTTCCTTCTGAGAGCTGTGTAGAAAGAATCTGTGCCAGCCTCCTCTCCTTGGCTCGTGGAGGCCTATCTTTCTTTGTGTCTTTACATTGTCTTCTCTCTACCTTATTCTATGTCCAAATTTCCCCTTCTTACAAGGGCTCTAGTCATTGTATGAGTACCCATCCTAATGAACTCATATTTAATAAATTACCTTTTAAGGTGCCAGGCAGGGATTAGGCCTTCAGCATATGAATTTGGGGGAACATAATCCAACCCACAGCACTTTAAAACATGGACAGCTATTTTACATAAAGTTTCCTGAGGCTGTAATTTCAACTCATCACTCTTATCAAAGTATTTGTGCTATGCATGTGATGTCAGTAATTAGTCAAGAAAACTATGGTTCATTTATTAAACATATGTGAAAAGAAAAATATTAGTCCTAGTGGTAATCCTATGTTGGTCAATGTAGTAAATGCAAATTTGTAATTTTGATTATTAGAACTCTCGTGCATGGCTATGGAAATGGTGTGGACGTCCAGGTAAATCAAACGTCCAGGTAAATCAAACCCTTAACCATCTTCTTCCCCCAGGTGAGCTCTGGAGCATATAGCCAAAGCTCTGGGTTTATCACAGGACTCTCATCAGCTCTCTCTCCAGGGTAAGGTATCCTCATATTATCGATCTATCTATTAACTCACCCTGGCACCAGAGCTCCAGGGATCCAGTCCCTTTGATATTCCACTTACTTTCATTGCTTTGTCCAGGGGCTGGAAGGTGAAGGGATCAATTTGGTCTCGCTGCCACTGAAGACTGCATTTCTATATGTAAATTCCCTATTAAACTCTTTTTAAAAATTTTCTTCAAAATAGTTGACATTACATAATACAGTGTTTTTCAACCTTTTTTGGGCAAAGGCACACTTGTTTCATGAAAAAAAATCACGAGGCACACCACCATTAGAAAATGTTAAAAAATTTAACTCTGTGCCTATATTGACTATATATAAAGTAATTCTCTTGAATAGGAATCAAATAAACACAAAGAAAGTATTTTATAATTACTTTATTATGAAATATTAAGTAAACAAAATAGTGAAAAATTATAAAATTCTTGTCTTGTCTGCACCTACGGCACACCAGGCAACATCTCGCGGCACACTAGTGTGCCACGGAACAGCGGTTGAAAAACGCTGACATATTATACTACTTTTGAGTGTGCAACATAGTGGTTAGACATTTATATAACTTATGAACTGATCTTCCCTTAAGTCTAGTACCTACCTGGCAACATACATATTTATTACGATACTAGATGCCTAATGCACGGATTTGTGCACCAATGGGGTCTCTTGGTGTGGCCTGCGGGGATTGGGTCAAAACCAGCAGTCCAATGCTGCCTGCTGCTCCTGCTCATCCTGGCCCCACTGCCTGCTGCCTCTGCTTCCTGGTAGGTTTGTTGTTACACCTCTGTGATCTCTGGGCTGCAGCGTTCAGCTGTGAGCCCTGCTTCTGGTGACCTTAGGTCAACTGAGTGGCCCTCCTGCTATGAGAGCACACTGACTACCAGGGGCAGCTCCTTCATTGAAAGTCTTCCCCCTGGTGTTCAGTGAGCATCATAGCAACTGGTTGTTTGGTCATTTAATTGCTTAGGCTTTTATATAAAGACATTATTGACTATATTCCCTATTCTGTACTTTACATTACTGTAACTATTTTGTAACTGCTGACTTGTATTTTTGAACCCCTTCATCTTTTTCACAGAGCCTCTCAACCCCTCTCCCATCTGGCAAGCATCAGTTTGTTCTCTGTATCTATGAATTTGTTTCTGTTTTATTCATTTATTTCGTTTTTTAGATTTCACATATAAGTGAACTCATATGGCATTTGTCTTTTTCTGTCTGATTTATTTCATTTAGCATAATACCCTTGAGGTTCCATCTATATTGTTGCAAATGATAAGGTTTCTCTCTTTTTTTATGGCCAAGTAATAACTTTTTAAACCAACAATCTAGACTGGCTTGCCTTGCTCTTTTGCCTCTAGAAATCCTTCAAGATTTATATAGGCAGCTTTGCATATATAGCCTTTTCACAAAATATAAGTTTAAAAGGGTGCAGTGCTTTTAGAAAAGAGTTTGGCAGTTTCACATGTTAAATATAGTTACCAAATTGCCCAGAAATTCTGTTCCTAGATATCTACCTAATAATAGAGACATATGTCCACATGAAAACTTATACCTAAATGTTTATAGTAGCATTGGTTATAAAACCAAAAAGTAGGAAAAACTCATTTTACCTGTCAAGCAAATGCAATGTAATCTATCTCTATGAGGAAATATATTATTTGAAAACCAAAATAATGAATTATTGATACATGTTACAACATAGATGAGTCTTGAAAACATTATTCTAAATGTAAGAGGCTAGTAATAAAATTCCATATATTTAATGAGTCCAGATAAATGAAATGTCAAGAACAAGAAAAATCTAAAGAGAAGGAAAATAGATTAGTGGTTTTTAAGGACTGAGGATTATGGGAATGTTAAACAACTGCTAATGTACCTGAAGTTTCTTTTTGGAATGATGAAAATGTTTTAAAATTAGATTTTGTTAATGCTTTGACTATACTAAAAACCACTTATATAAGTCTGTGAATGTCCTTTAAAACATTGAAGTGTATGTTTTAAATGGATAATTTTTGTGCTACTTAAATTATATCTCAACAAAACTGTTATAAAAAGTGTAACACGAACTTGAAATATAGAAATGATGTAGTCAGTAGAAAAATTAAAATAGTAATTATAACTATATTCCATTTGTTCAAGAATAAGTAATAATTTACTATAAAAGAGACATCAGAATTATAGAAAAAATAATACCCAAAACAAGGTCTAGAAGGAAAAAAATCTAAAATTGAAACTACACTAGATGGAATTAATGGCAGATTAGACATTGTAGAATATTACTGTACTTGAACACATAATAGCAAAAATGATCAATTTTTTTTTAAAGCAGAAGCACTGAAAAAAATCAGGGGGAAGAAAGAACAGAGCATTCAGGGACATTTTCCAGATCCAAAAATATACTTGTTGGAGTCACTAAATTAAAGGGGGTAACAGAAAATATTTAAATGAGTAATGGCCAACATCTTATGAATGTATATATGTACACATACACACATTTCCTGCCTCTCTTGTAATTACCTATGGCCATATGACCAAGTTCTGATTTAAGAAGTTCAACAAGTTCAAGTACAAAAACCATCACAAAAACTACAGCTAGACATATCACAAATCACTTACAACCAATGAAAAGAGAAAATTCTCACATATGACAACTAAATCTAGTATATCAAAAACAAATTGCTTAAAACCAATGAAGCCAGGAGAATTCTCATAAATCTATTAGAACAGCTAAAATAAAACGTACGGGCAACATTAATTGTTGACAAGGATGTAAATAAACTGGATATCTCATGATACCACAACTTGGGAAGATAGTTTGGCAGTTTCTTAAAATTAAAACCCTGCAATTGCACCCCTGGACATTCCCAGATATTCCAGAGAAATTAAAACTGTGTCTATGCAAAACTCTTCACACAACTGTTCATGGCATCTTTATATGGAAAAAAGCAAAGTGTCTTTCATAAGGTAAATGCTTAAACCAAATTTGTACATTTACTAGTATACCATTGACCACCACTGAGAAATAAACGGGATTGAACTATTGGAAAACAAAAACCATTTGGATGATGAGTAGAAAAAGACTACCTTAAGAGCACAAATACTATATGATTTCATTTATATAACAGTCATAAAATGAAAAAAAATATTTACAGATAGAAAGCTGATTAGTGGTTGACAGTGGTTAGATATGGGTGTGACTAACAAGGAATATCAGTTTAGAGAGAGATTTTGTGGAAGAAACAAAAGTTCTATGTCTTGATAGTGGTAGTGGTTACCTGAATCTACATATGATGAAAAACAGAATTATACATACATTGAACCAATGTCAATTTCTGGTTTTGATACTGTACTATAATTTGGTTATATAAAAATACTGGAAGACACTACATGAAAGTTAAGTAGGATTTATTTATAAAATCTTTGTAATTCTCCTGAATATATAATTATTTCAAAATTTTAAAAAAAGAAACCCTGCTTTTATTTTAGCAAGAATTTCCCCCTGGTAGATGTTGATCTTTCTACCTGGAGAAGAGATCACATGGGACATATCTGAGCCCAGCTCAGAGTGAGAAGCCAAGTCCAGACTATCTACACTAATAAAAGAGAAAGATGAAAATTGACCATACTTTTATGATGCCCACCAGCCAATCAGGAGTGAGTATGCAAATTAACCCAACAAAGATGTTGGGTTAATTTGCATATGCATGTGGCTAATGGCAGGGGGTGGGACACTTGTGTCATGGCCATGGAGATGACTTAGGAGTTTCACACCACCCCAGCCATTCCAGGCCTCTGGGCAGCATGGGAAGGCAGAAAGGTGGCTCCGGGCTGGAGCAAAGGCAGTGCCACAGCCAGGGAAAGGAAGGCCCATTTTTGCATGAATCTTCATGCATCAGGTCTCTAGTAGATGCATAAGGGAGAATAAAGGATTGTTGTGGTTTTTGTTTTGTTTTGTTTTGTTTTTAATATATTTTATCGATTTTTTACAGAGAGAAAGGGAGAGAGATAGAAAGTCAGAAACATCGATGAGAGAGAAACATCGATCAGCTGCCTCCTGCACACCCCCTACCGGGGATGTGCCCTCAATCAAGGTACATGCCCTTGACCGGAATCGAACCTGGGACCCTTGAGTCCACAGGCCGACACTCTATCCACTGAGCCAAACTGGTTTCGGCAAGGATTGTTGTTGTAAGGTGGCAGCTTTGGAGTGTTTTGTTCGGTAGCAATACTGTGACAATAGCTAATACATGCCCCCTTGCCCCACCCCTCCATAGCCTTAAGAGGATGATGTCTGTCATTGGTGACTGTAGTAGAGAGAGCTAGTTGTCCTCCAACATCTGTTCTACCCTTCTCTTATCCCAGAGTAATAACCTTTCTACCTTTCAACTAGTCATATGGCCATCTGGGTTAAGACTACAATACATTGCCAGCCACCCCTGTAATTTTCTGTGGCCATATGGCAAAGTGCTGGGCAATGAGATGTAAGGGAAAGTATCATGTGATAGTCTTGGGGAAACTTCTCTAGGAAAAATCATTCACCTTGTACTCCCTCTCTCTTAGCCCCTTCACCCTTCCCACAGATTGAAATGCAGAAGTGATGGCTGAAACTCAAGCAGCTACCTTGGAGAAGAAATGGACACCATATTTTGAAAATGGCAAGCAACAAGTAAAAGAAATTAGGGTTCCTGTTTATCATGAAGATACCATACCAGTTTATATCTGAATTTCTTTTATGTAAGAGAGATACAAACTATGTTATGTTTTCTGCCACTTACAATAGTACCTAATATTCATTTATACAGTGGTTTCTTATCTAGGATACCATTTTTCATGAGTTTATTCTGTGCTACTAACATGTTAAGCAATGCCTTTCATCCTTTAGATAAGTATTCATGAAGCACTTACTGTGTGTCAGGCAATGTGCTAATTCTAAGGAAACAATAAAGAGAAAGACAGATGTAATTGCTGCCCTGAAGGGTTTTTAAAAAAAAAAGGAGAGAGAAAGAGAGAGAGAAAATCTCAAATGTATCTAGACAAAATAAAATCCATACAGAAATGCAAGAATAAACATCATGGCAAATTTTTTGTTGGGGGGGAAAATATATATATATGACAGTGGAGAAACATCTTCAAAATTTAAAATACTGGAAAAAATAAAGGTTCTTAAAGATATATAAAATGCCAAATATGCCAAATTAATTAGTAGACAGTATAAATGCACTCTAAGAATGTTTTTAAAAAGTCTCTGAAGCAGGAAGTAATCATACTAGATAGCTAGATGTACACAAAGTAATAAAGAGCACTAAAATAAGTAACTATGGGTAAATATAAATATTCTGTTTTTATTTGTCAAACACCTTCAAAATATAATTGACAGCTTAAACAAAAATAGCAACAATGGATTGTGGGTTTTATAACATAGAGAAACATAAAATGTGTGTCAACAATAGCATAAAGTCCGCCAGGGAAGAAAGGGAAGAGTACTGTTGTAATAATGTCCTTATGCTGTATGTGACATAACACAATATCAACTAAAGGTATTCTGTGATCATTTGAAAAGGGCATGCTATAACCTTTAAAACATTATAAATTAGGCCATAATCCTAAGGGCACTTATCTAATGAGCAAACAATGAGGTAAAATGGAATAATAAGTAATAATCAATTAACCCAAAAAAAAGCAGAATGAGGAAAAATGTAAAGAATAATGGTACAAACTAAAAACACATAGCATTATGGTAGATTTGAACCCAATAATATTAATAATCACATTAAATGTAAATGGTTAAACTCAAAACAATAACAAAACAAACACAATCTTTTCAGGATTTAAGAGCAAACTTAACTATATGCTACCTGTAAGAAATCTACTTTTAATATTTTAATATAATGACACAAACATAAAGAAAACAAAATGATTGAGAAAGATTCAGCAGGCTAAGACTTTCAATCAAAATAAATTTGGGAGACTTAGATGGAGTACAGAGTTGTAAAGCCCCGCAGAGGAATCCTTCTCATCCTTACAAGGCAAAAGCTGGACTTAATTCAAATTAGCAAGAACTCTTAAAGCACCAAAGAACAGAAATCACAGGGCAATCAAATAACCGGACACACAATCACCTGACAAAAGAAAACTGGACTCCAACATTTGCTCACCTGAGGCAGATGCAGGAAAACACAGTACAAACCGGTAAAAAGGTACAGCCACTACATTTTAAAGAATCTAGTAGTAGGCAAGTGTAGGCAAATGTGAATGTGTGAAATCTTTGGGAGCAACCAACACAGGGAAGCGAGGTCATACCTTTTGCAGGGTTTTCCTCCACAGTTCCTACCAGCTGCTCACAGAAGATTGAGAAAAATCCAGAAGAAGCTTTTTGTTGTGGGGGGTGAAGGGAAACACCAGCCGCTGGGGAAAGGCTGAGAAGGCACTCTTCCCCTCAGATAACACACCTTAGTGACTAAGGCTTAGTCTGTAAGGGGAAAGCAATAAACACTGTCACCTGGGGCCTTTAGAACACTGGAGGAAACACATTGCAGCTGGGGAGAATTACACCCCCCCCCCACACACACACACACAAAACAAACAAGACTAAAGCATAGCCGGCACTAACCCTAGGGGAAGTCAGGAAGGCAGGCGAGGCCCAGTACTTCACTGTAAGAGGATAAATAGCTCTTGTGAAGTCCTCACCATGGAGATGGAGACTCAAGGACACAACTCCTACCCAGACTGAGGATAAATCAGAACCTCAAAGGACGCCCACCCTCCCCTGCCACTGCAGGCTAACAAGCACTGAGCAGCTATAATAATGGAATACACCTGGGAGAATAGAAAGCGAAAGACTCTCTGGGTATCACAGCATAAAAGGGAAACCCACAAAGTAAGCAGACATTGAGGATGCAAACAAACAAACAAACAAAAAACTGCAAATTTACCCGCATCCCCAGGGCCAAGTTGCCACCAAAGCAATTAGGAAGCCATGGTGCAGTGAGAGTAATCATAGCAACAAGGAATCTAGAACCAGCTCTACACCTGACTGTGTGAGCAGAAGTCCACACACCACAGGCCTAGCGAAATGAAATGATTTCAATATTCCAAGAAAAACAAAATGTTTGCCTCAGTATCTACTGTCCTACACAGCATCTCAGGCTTTTACCTAAAGATTATGAAGCATAAGAAAGGTTAAAAAAATAAATTCTGAAGATTCAAACCAATTATCAGAACCAGACTCAGATATGAGACACAATAAAAACAATCAAGTAATTTGGCCCAGAAAACTTATTTCTAGAACATTTTAAATGCATTGTGAGCCCCTGGAAAGGTAGGTATACAATATCATTGATAATTAGGGAAATGTAAAGTAAAAACCATAATGCATACCCTCCTGCCTGGTTAAAATAAATTTGATGGATATCACCAAAGTCAGTGAGAATATGAAGGAGCCATAAATCTTATGCCTGTGCAATCTCTTTGGTAAATGTTCTGGCAATATCTCATATAAGTAAGTATATACTTATCCAGTGGTACTGTAATTCCATTACTAGATATTTATCCCAAATGAAAATGTATGTACACAAAAGATGTATATTCGGAAGTTCCCGTGCAGCTTTATTCATAACTAGTAGCCTTGCGCACAAATCAGTGCATGAGTAGCTTGCTGCCATGTGCTTCAGCTGGCCACCCTGCTCACTGCTTCTGGTAGCTCGCTGCCCTCCCCCCCCCTGTAGCTCTCTGCTGGTCACTATGCATCACAGCAATGGTCGTTATGACCATTTGCATATTACCTTTTTATTATATAGGATGGTTAAAAATAGGAAACAGTTGAGTCCATTTACCAGTGACTGTATCAATTAACTGATGTACAGCCATATAATGTAATATTGCTCACCAATAAAAATAGATTATATTATTAGACTTTATTTAAAGTTCTGAAATAGACAAAAGTAATGTATGTTCTAAAAATATCAAAACAATATTTGCCTCTTGTGGGAAACATGAGATTTCAGTCTAAAGTGAGTGACAGTTTTGGGAAGGACAGTAATGTTTTGTTTTGTTTTTTATCTTTATTTGTTTTACAAGACTGTATATTTGTTAAAAAAAAAACAAACCAAAAAACCAAAAAAACAAAACAAAACAAAAAAAACAGAAGATACCTTATTTTTCCATGTATAATTCCCATGTATAAAACACCCCCACTTTTCCAACCCAAAATTAAGAAATCAGTATTTTAAACATAAAACAGAACCCATTTTTATTTAGTCATTACTGCAGGTAATATTTACATACCAGTACTATGACATTATGCAGCATATCACTTTATTCAGTCTCTGTTGCATCACTGCTCTCTTCTTCTTCACTGTTATTTCCAGACATATCAATTTCTTTTAACTTCTGTTGTATCACTGCTGTCTTCTGAGTCACTGTCTGTATATGTGAGATCATCCCATAAACTGGTGACATTTCTGAGCTAACTCTGTGTTCTCATGGCCAACCCTTCTCTCCTCATGAAATTGAAGCACCATTTTGCCTTTCCTGTAAAATCAACAATGTTCATTCCACTTGCAAACATTCTTGCCTGACATTGAATAAGGCTGATTTACACATATAAGCCACTCTGGTGCTACTTCATAATCCAAATATTAAGCCTCTGCTCCAGGTTTGCCCATTTTGCTGGTTTTCTTCTTAAGATCTTCTTTTTTTTGGCATCTTGCTTTCTCCACTGTCTGATCAGACACTCAGTGGGAGGAAGTCCAAATTGTCTCTCTGCAGCTCTATTTTCATGCTTTTTGCACAGCTGATTACATTCAGTTTGAATTTTGCAGAGTAAGACAATCACCAGTATTTACCTTTTTTTTTCTATTGTATTCTTTTTTTCTTTAATGATTAAGGCATTACATATGTGTCCTTATCCCCCCATTGCTACCCTACTCCCCCACTATGTCCTCACCCCCCTGATGCCGGTGTCATTGGTTATGCTTTTATCCATTCATACAAGTGTTTTGGTGGATCTCTCCTCCTCACCTCTACCCTCCCCTATCTTTCCTCTGAGGTTTGACAGTCTGATAGATGCTTCTCTGTCTCTGGTACTAATTCCCGTTTTTATTTTTTTATGTGTTGACATCTTTATGGGCTCAGAACTTTCCAGTCCCTGTTGCATCTGTGCACTCTCCACCTCCACCTCCAATTAAGGCACCAGCTTACTTCAGTAACAATAAGGCTCATGGTTGGAGGAATCCTGTTTGACAAGGTATGGGCAGCTAAGCACTGTGGGTCTCCTTCCTCAGCTAACTTCCCTGTAGAAGACACCCCTTAATTTATAGTCTAACGATTTTAGAAAAAAAGATGTGTTTCACGCACAGAAAAATACAGCTTACATTAACATTTCTGTGATTTATTAAAAAAGCACTGTATGTAAATATTGAATTTTATGATCTACATGCTGAAAGATGTAGAAATGGAATATTATCTGTAATGTAGTTTAAAATGTATCAAAAAATAAGATGTATTGCCAAAACCAGTTTGGCTCAGTGGATAGAGTGTCAGCCTGTGGACTGAAAGGTCCCAGGTTTGATTCCAGGCAAGGACATGTACCTTGGTTGCAGGCACATCCCCAGTAAGGGGTTTGCAGGAGGCAGATGATCAACGTTTCTCTCTCATCCCTGTTTCTTATTCTGTATCCCTCTTCCTTCCTCTCTGTAAAAAATCAATAAAATATATATTTTTAAAAATAATAAGATGTATTGATGGGTGGATAGAGGTATGGGTAAAAGTTTGGACATTTGATGAAGCAAGAACAGCAAAAGTTTTGTGGTATAATCTAAGTGTGTGCCTATGAGCACTGACTTTAAAATATCTTATACTTTGATACATGTTACATATCTATAATAAAACTTGGAAAAACAAAAGAAATGTAGAAGAGGCTGACCACTGCCTAAAACTACTGCAGTTCTCTTATGGAAATATAAAGAAATGGAAACAAGTATATATATATATTTTAAAAATGTATAATTTTTTCTATTACATAAAAATGGATATTCTAATAACTCTAATGGAGGGGAAATGCTTTCCTCCTACCTTTCTAGATTCTCCACTGGAGCTCTGTAACAAAAGGCAGATTATAATGAGAAAAGCATACACATGAGACAGAAAGAAACTAAGTAGATAGGGGCGGTCCTGGGAGAAAGAACCCAATCAGGTGGAGTTACTAAGACACCCCAAGTGGGCGGGGAAGAGTGTGTGTGGTAGACATGAACGTTAAAACGTTTGGATATTACTAAGACAGTGTGCAGATAACCAAGCACAAGGCAGTGAGGTGAGAATATATGCAAAAATGTGTGTTCCCCACTCCTCCCCTGGGGCAGTGCACAATGGATACCTGCCATTCCTGTGGTGGGGGAGCACACCCCTGCACCCTGTGGCTTGGGGCCATGTGCGTGGGCCTCCACACATGGACTGTTAGACTTTGGTTAGCGTGGATACTAACCTGCTCCTGACTGTACATGGAAAGGAGGCTCGGGACACGGGCCTGCTCCGGGAGCCCCAGCTGCACCTTTTCCAGGGCTGGCTTCTCCCAATAAACTTTGGTTCCGTCAATTGTTTTTGTCTGTGACTGCATTCTTCAATTTCTGTGAGAGAAAAACATGGACTCAAGACGTCCGCATTTTTTGGTTTCACAAATATACTTCATATGTCACAGGAAAACAATTATAAAGAAAGGAGGACCCAAGAAGCTGTTAAATTGGAGCATTTTTCTGCTACTTTAGGTGAAGATTGGAAAAGCATGGAGGGGGGGGGGATGTGATAGGGAAGAAGGGAATGAACTAATGGTGATCAACTGGGAGAAATGTAGCAAGAGCTGTTCCTTTTGGGACCCCTCTGTCTTCAGAAAAAAAGGATGCTTCTTTCCTTTGAGTATGGAATGGGTCTTAAGCCCTATTTTGAGAAATAGGGCAGTTTAGAGAGTCCTTCCTCCACCTGCCATTTCTCAAACTCCTTCAGCTTAAAATATCCAATAACCAAGGTGCCAGATTTTGAATCCCATGACACAGAAATAAAACTTAATTGTGGCTAAAGTTACCAGAGGTTATTTTACTATCTAAGAACTAAAATGATTTTTGTAAAGATTCAGTTCATTTAGACTTTTTAAAAGTATATCAGCAGGATCTGCTGCAAGGGTACTACTGTTAGTTGTCTGCTTACTTTAAAATTAACAATTTCAAGCTTTTAGATAACTAAGACTAGAAGGAGAGCCCATTTTTCAGTTATGTTGACATTATATAAAGCTTAAGATATATAGAATTTCAATAAAACTTTGCTACAAAGATGATTGTCTTATTGAATAGATCACTATAAATTCCTTTAAGTATTGATATTTGCTGTTTGTAGAAACAATGTAAATTCTACTGAAGTGTAAAAATAAAACAAGCCTTAGACTAGCAATAAATTATTCAAGGTGAATAACATTATTTTGTTCCAATAATAAAATTTGCAAAAGCCATTATACCTGCCAATTTAGGAAGATAAGTTATTAAAAATAAAAGCTATTTTCCCTAGCTGGTTTGGCTCAGTGGGTAGACTGACCTCTGGACTGAAGGATCTTGAGATTGATTCCAGTCAAGGGCACATGCCCAGGTTGCTGGCTTGATTCCCATTAGGGTACATGCAGGAGGCAGCCAATCAATGATTTTATCATTGTTGTTTCTCTTTCTATCTTTCCCTTCCTCTCTGAAATCAATAAAAAATATATTAAAATAAATAGATAAATTAAACCTGTTTTGTAGTTAAAAAAACACACAACAACAACAACAAAAACACACACAAGTACAAATTGAACCAAAGGAAAAATGACTAATGTTATAAAATAACTTTCTTACTATGACACACAGATACTGATGGTGTGATTGCCTGGGGAGGGGACTGAAGTGGGGAGGAGGAGGGTCAATGGGACATCTGTAATACTTTCAACAAATAAGCATACATTTAAAAAAAGACAAGCACTGGGATGCAACCTAGATCATTCACATAATTCTCCAATTCAATAATAAAAGGCTTCTGTTAAAATAGTGTTCAGGTGAGAATCAATGGAATTTGAAAAATTTCCACATAAAAAATATGGGAGTTTAAATAGCAAGACTATAAAAATAATTTAAAAGACACATTCGCCTTTATTCTTGTAATAGATATTAAGTCTTCAGGATGTTACATGAATTCAAGTTCAATCCATTTTCAATGAGAAGTAACAAAGGGTAAATTTGGCTAAATCTTGTAAGAAGCTTGAAAAACTTTCTAGCTGAAATGATAGAGAAATGAAAGACTTAGGTTCCAAATAAGATTGCAGGTTCCTATTCCTTAAAGATAAAAATAAGATGTCTATCTTCTCGTGATTACTTTACTGCAGACCTAGGATTAAGGCAGGGAGATGAATGAAATAGGCATTAAAGTTTCATTCCGGGCCTGTAACTCAATGAAATTCTTGAATTCACCATTTTCACCTTGTAACAGATTCAGCAATGCAGCAAAATTACCAGACGACCCAATTTCTTAGGCTCCTAGCAATGTCACAGATAATTAAATAGAAACTGGGGTTTTGTCCTGGTTTCAATAAATTGGCCAGCTGGACCCCCAGCAACATCTCCCTGTGCAGTGAGAGAGATCTAGCAGTGTGTTAATAAAAGCCTCAGGGAGGTCCCACACAGTGGCCATTTCCTGCAGGAGCTCTGGGCAATTTCACAATGTGTATCTCATACTCCTATTCCAATACAACAGTGCACGGTGTGTGCATATATGTGTGTATGGGTGTTAAGTGGCCTAAAAATTATTGAAAATTAATGAGACATTGTGAAAAATGGCTCACTTCCCTCGCCTCTACCTAAACATAACTCTCCTAATCCAGTAACTCACCAGCTATTAATACTTAATACTCAAAAAAATGAATTTGCAATTTAATTAAGGCACAAGCTGGTAGGTTCCACTCAGAAATTTCTTGGTAAAGAGAATTTTCTCTCCCCACACCATGTTTATAATTCAACCTTTCTAATATGTGACATTTCTCACATTGAGCTTGCTATTGCTGTTAGCATAGAAACTGGTCACATACAAATAATAAACAAGAAGTATGAAAGTCATAAAAATTAAAATAATTTAGGTACAGTTCAATTCAATTAGATAATTAAGCATGATATAAAAATATTCAACGCATTTGGAGAATTTAATTAGATAAAAGTTGACTACAGAGAAAGACAAGATGCGAGGATAAAATTCTGTACATTATACTTTTGTTCATGAATTAAGTAAAGATTATTTTTGCTAAGCTATTCAACAATTTAAATTAAAAGATACTTGCGATTTGTAATAGAATTGTTACAAAAAGTTACATATTGCTACATTTTCTAAATTTATGAAAGCACTAATAATAATTAAATAATATTATGTTTCTAATAGCACTATTTCTTGCACAGCTTATTAAAGAGATATGAACTCATAATTAGATCCTCTCTCCAGGGAACCACTCCTTGACTATAAATTTCAATGACAATATTCCCACTTTTCAGGATAGTTTGGAAACTGCACACATCCATTTTTAGGTCTTTTATTTTTCAAATCTAGACATCAGAACCCCTAAATGTTTTAAGAAATATTTAACTGACATGCTACTAACTTTCAAACTAAATCTTTGGAATATTTTCATTACCCAAATTATCTTTAAGTATGGATTCTCATTTCTCATATACATGTTATAAGTGATACCCAGAAAAAAGTATAGAATCTAACAAAGACCCATACTATAAACAGCCCCAATGATATTTGTGGCACTTTTGTCTGTAGAATTTTTTAAACTAAAAAATTTCTAAATCACAGTATACCTTGTTACATAATGTATAATCTCTAAAAAAGAGACAGTATTCTACTAACATGTAGTCTCAGACAGTCAACAAATTCTTCTCAATAATTGATCAATAAAGAGGCATATATACATATACAGAAGAAGATAGGGAAAATAAATATAGAGATCAATAAGAATTATTAATGCAATGTTATATATTTTTCATTATTACATTTTTCTACCCTAAGCAAATATAAAAAGTATATTTTCTATAATTGCATTGCTTTTATAATCATAAACATTATATTTTAAGACTTCTCTATTAAATAGGAGAGATTATAGACTTAAATAGTAAAGACATTAATAGGTCTGAAGCAGAAAGAAAAGGAAAGTTTCATGACAGTTTAGTCACTCCCTGCACATTAACTAATACCATTGAAAACAACTTTTTTCCTATAGCTACATCATGCCTTATGAAAAACAAAACAAAATTATTATTAATTATTTACAGTTCCCATGCCTTATAGAGTTAGAAACTAAATGACATATATAAATCATATTTTATTTACTTTCTTATATAAAAGCCTCCAGATTGATTTCTTATTGATACTAGCTTGAAATTTTGACTACTTTAATAATTTGATTCTTTTAATTTATTTTTTATTTCTATTCTCTCCTGAGAGAGGTCTAAAAAAATACAAGACAATGTGATTAGAACAATAGAAGCATCTGTAAGATGTAGACATTACCCAGAATATGAAAGAATTAGGTTGTAAAGGAAGTGAAGACATGCAAATTTCCCCATAAGAGGTATCTATGAAGAAATGAATATATAGATCTCTAGGACCAGATGTCAGAAAAACTTGATGACAGGGTACCACTTTTGATGCCTGCTTCTCATTCACTAATCTGTCTCAAGCATCAACAAGCCATTATGTTTTGTTTATTCTGTTTTCCAAATACACTCTCCTTTTATTAATATTGCCAGTGCTTCTAGCCAGTCCCACCCCTATCTCTGGCCTAAATAACAGTGACTGCTTCCTAACTGCTATGCTCAATATTAGTCTCTCCCCAGTAGCCTCTCATCCTCCTTCCCCACATCTCACAAGAGTTAATTTCTAAAACAAACATTTAGCCATTCCACACCCTACCTAAGATTGTAGCAAGGCCTTCTTTTACTCATGCAATGAACTCCAGAATTATTCCTATGGCTCCTAAAGTCCATTCCAAACATGATCTCAAACTTCCAACTTCTCCAACGTAACAAACTGTTCCACAAACACATTTCAACCTATAACATGTCCCATGCTTCTGCTATTAATTCTGCTTTGGGGTTTGACTGCTTCCCTGGCCCTGCTCATGATCAACCTTGGCCAATATTGCCTCCACAATGCCTCCCCTCTTTAAAGTTCCAGCTTGAATTCTATCTCACTTAAGGGGTTTCTTCAATGCCATCTTTCCTTTTTTATCTTTACAGAGGTAGTAGCTCTTTAATCTGCAGTCCACAATCTTTTGTAAAAACTTTCATTATAACATTTAGCACACCTTGTCTCAGATTTTACAAATTGACATTTTCTTTGCTATGATAGGAACTTCTTCAAGGTGAAAATTATATCTTGCCTTTCTTTGTATTCTCAACAACTGACATATAAGATAAGGAATATAAGAATATCTAATATCTAAAGCTCCCAAATAGTTTATTTACTCTACATCGTATCTAAGATCAAGGTTATCATATTCACCTTTAATTTTGTAATGATTTCTAACAATGCTTTATTTTTCTGTAATTCTACATTGCATGTGCACACAACTTATAAAAAAGAATTTTCCTGTAACATATTCTATTTCTTACACAATATATCTTCTCATTAGATAGATCATTTCTAAATATCATTGAGTGCTGAAACCAGTTTGGCTCAGTGGATAGAGCGTCGGTCTGTGGACTGAAGGGTCCCTGGTTCGATTCTGGTCAAGGGCATGTACCTTGGTTGCTGGCACATCCCCGGTAGGGAGTGTGCAAGAGGCAGCTGATCAATGATTCTCTCTGATCGATGTTTCTGATTCTCTGTCCCTCTCTCTACCTCTCTGTAAAAAAAATCAATAAAATATATATTTAAAAATAAAAATAAATATCATTGAATACATTTCCTTTTATAGAGGATAAAACTAAAATGAAGTTCACTTGCTTCCTTTTTTAATTAGCAATTTTTAAAATACAGGCAAGTATGCAATTTTAAATACTTCTGCTGCATGTAGCATATATCTAATAGTTCCTTTCTTCTCAAAGATAATACCTTCTATTGTAACAGACTATAAAGTGAAAGGAAAGAAAAACACAAGTACTTGACTTTTATAAGTGAGAAATAATGTTCCTGTGGGTTTTAGGAGTGCTTTGAAGTACCTACTTTTATCTCAGGAATAGTTTTAAATGGAAGAAGAGTTAACTGCAATCATTTAGAAATGCTTGGTAGTAGTGCTTAGAAAAATTGAACTTAACCATTTTCTGTAAATGACTTGAAAAAAATCAAACTAGAACTCTTTTCATTTCCTCTTTTCAATATATCAATAGGATAAACCCTGGCTTCTCCCACTAACCTTTAAGCACCTATTTTTTACTGTGGCTAACTGAAAAAAGAAACAAACAAAAAAATACAGCAGAATCACAGAAATTCAAATTTTCTATGTGGGAAGTCTTTTATAAGGAACAACATCTGGTGGAGTTTTCTTTTTGGGAAATTAAACATGAAAATGATAATTATTTTAAAATTGGCATGGAAATCACTCATGTCTATTTTTATGATCTTTATTTCTACAGTACCATAAAATAAAATAAAAGTGTGTCCAGCCTGCTATGAAGATATTTGGATATATTGTATAAGAGGATTTAGAAAAAGTCCAAGAGAAGTTGGGGAGTAGTAGTGTCCACAAAAATCAGTCAGGTTGACATAAGAAAAGCGGGTTCTAATTGCATAGTCACTGAAATGTTTTTATTCTTACTAACATAAAAAGGAAAGTACTATCCTTCAGATTGGAAAACAAATCGATCTCTTATCATAAAAATATTTTAATACTTAAAACAGAAACGTTAGCATTTATGAGACTTATTTCCCATGTAGACATCTTGCAAAGAAAAAGGGGAAAAAATGGCATTCCCTACCTTTCCTATACTATTTAATATCACCACAAATTTTGTTCTTATTGATTTTTCCCTCTGGCTCAAAGTTTGGCCGGAGGTATTCCCAGATGTTTCATAACATGCCATCTTCTTCTCTATTATTTTGTGAACTGACGACTATTAAATAGATTAAATGATATCCAATGTACACATGACTCTCAACATACACTTGCAGGCTGGCACCCACCCAGATCCCAGCGAGTCTACAGATGAAGTGAAGTACATCTTACTTAGCAGCTCTGTTCTAATGCAACAACTCCAGATTCCAATGTTAAAACAACAGGAAGAAAACTTTGTTTTCAAGATTCTTAATAGTATTTTAAATAAAGCAGTAATGATAGTAACAATAATGAACACCTAAAGTAGAAAAAGAACTATGTTAGATCTCAAAAGAGCTTAGCCTATTCCCTCAGAAACTCCAGTGATGCAGTAGTAATTGTGCTTACATTGATTACATTCCATCTTCCCTCTGAGGCAGGTGCCTGTCCTAAGGCAGCAAGGCTTGGCACTTGAGTGTCATAGCATCAGGCTGAGAGTACAGCATTTTAAAATGGTGAAAGCAGACAACAAGGAGATAGGATGGATGTTCAAAGAATGGAAAGTACTTCTGTAGATGAAGCTTAGTATGAGAAAGGAAAAGAATGACAGAAGAAACTAGAGTTAATTAGGAGCCAAATTTTAAAGACTCTTGTAAGCCTTCTCAGACATAATGTTCAGGAAAAAAAAATAAGTCCTCAGTACAAAATAGAGGCTCATATTTAAAATGTAGAGACAATATTGCTGTAGTTTGGAAAATGACGTGGATGGGAGCAAGATTGATTAAGAAAGATCAATTGTCAGGTTGTTGCAATTATCTAGGTGTCAGTAAAACAGTAAATGATGGTTTGATGTAAAGCAGCGTTACCCAACCTCAGTGCTATTGATATTTTTGGATGGATAAGTCTTTACTGTGCATTTTGAATGTTGAGCAGCATCCACAGCTACCACCCCCTCTCCCCAGTTTTGTTAACCAAAAATGTTTCCAGTTTTTGTCAAATGTCTGTTGGGTACAAATCCTTGACACTCCCTGCCCCCTTCTCACTTTGAAAAACATTAGTCTAAGATAATAGCAAAGTAAATGAAGGAGGGAGACGGGAGTGGTTTCTTTAAAAAATTAAGAGTAGAGTTAGTATATTCACCCAGCAATTCTTCTGGATATCTACTTGAAAAATTGTAAAACATTCATTTGTAAATATATATGTACCCCTGTGTTCACTGTGGCAAAGACATGGAAACAACTGAAATGTCCTTCAATAGATGATGGATAAAGAAGATGTAATACATATATACAATGGAATACTACTCAGACATAAGAAAAGAATACTGTCCTTTGCAACAATATAAGTAGATCTTGAGAATATCATGCTAAGTGAATAAATCAGATGGAAAAGATCAAGAACTATATTATTTCACTCACATGTGAGATATAAAACTCTAAGCAATAAACAAACAAGAAAAACCAAACCAAAACTCCTCATAGACACAAATTCATAGATACTGTTTCCCAGAGGAAAAGGATGGAAGGGAAAAGGCAAAGAAAAAGAAAAAAAGGTACCGGTAAAGGAGGTCAAATTTGGTGAGGAAAAGAGACATGATTTTGTCGGGTGAACAAAATGCACTATACAGATTAAGTATTATATAACTGCACATTTTAAACCTCTGTAATTGTATTAATCAATGTCACCCCAATATATTTTATAAAATTTTAAAAAGATTAAATTCCAGCAAATAAACATAAGAGCTACCATCAATAGTAAGCTGTCCCACAGAGATATTTTCCTATTCATAAAGAGTATGAGGGAAAAGGTGAATATATTTGAACTAGAATTAGAAAGTATATTTCACTTTCTACTGGGAATAATAAAGGTTTTTTAATTAGGGAGGCTATGATGTCAGATTTATAAGTTTGAAAACAAAATGGTGAATTATGCACAGACATATGCATATGAGTTAGAATGTTATTATTGTATTTTAATGTGAAATGAGGTGGATCTTAAGTAAACACATGATAGTTTCAATAGAAGGAAACTTAAGGGTAAATGTTTTGATGACCTTCTGGTGGAATAACTTTTATGTCAATGATCATCCCAATGTTTCTAGTTTGAATAGCTACATGTATTTTTATCAACATTAACTAATATAGAAAGTACAATAGCAGGATCAGATTTGGAGAATTAGGGGTCAGAAAGCATATTAATTTAGTTACCTGTCACTAGCAATGTTAAGTGCCAGTATAATTAGTTTCTTTTTTGCAGAGTGTATATGATTTTGAGAACATAATATGGAAAATAAAAGAATAAAAACCACTTTAATATCTTTATTTTTAAAAACGTGCTTCATTTTTGATGATATGGTACAATTCACTTATTTACTCATGTTAAATGAAGATAACCAACCACAACAACAAATCCAGACACTTGGAGAGGAAAGAATTTGCCAAGTTAGAGCAGAGTGAAAGCTTATGGTTATTCTTGATGGGTTATCTGAGGAACTGTTCTTGTGAGCTCACCTGGGACCTTTCTGCTCTAATAAAATATTGCTCTAGTAAGTCCTTATTAAGCACTTGAGTTTCACTTTCCATTCTTTGGAAAGTGCAGGATATTGTCTGTCAAAAACCTACAATAATTTTGCACACCAATTCACAATTTTTTCTATAGGTATAAAAAGGGAACCTAATTATTTAAAAAAAACACACACTATTATTAACAAGAATCAAAATAGCATCTTTTTATGGATTGTAGGAAAATTTGAAGATTTTACATTTTATTTTTAACAAAAGTAATTCAGCAAAGGTTATTTAACCTTTAAAGGATCTTTTCTTTTTAGTCTTAAAATATCAAACTATGATTTAAGTAAAATTAAGAACATTTAAAATATAGGTTTTATTATTTAAACTGTTGGGAATAAAATTTAGTTTAAATTTTGTCAAAATTAGATATTCTAATGTTGGGTTATTTCAATTTATTAAGATACTTTTAACAGAATATTTTAAATACATTTTTCATTCCTTTGTGTTTAAGAATATGTTTAATATAAGACAGAAAAGGAGAATCCAATGTTAATTATGATTACCATTTGTTATACAAGCTTTCATATCTATACTGATATATAAATATTACAAAAACTCTGATCAACTGGTTTTGGGTTTCTTTCAACCTCACCGGAGAATATTTTTCTGTTGATTTTTTGAGAGAGTGGAAGAGAGAGGGAAAGACAGAGAGAAATTTTAATGTAAGAGAAGCACATTCATTAGTTATCTCCTGCACATACTCTCACCAGGGCCTGAGCCAGGCAGGAACCTGCAACCAAGATAGCTGCCCTTGACCGGAATAGAACCCAGGACCCTTCTGTCCACAGGCTGACACTCTATCCACTGAGCCAAACTGGCTAGGGCTCACAGGTTTTGATAAATTCATTACTTTCTTATATTTATTAGCCAACTGCCAGTAAAAAGATTGAAATAGTAACTTAGTTAATACATTTTATCCTATTTAAAGAATATGCCAAATTTTAGTAAATCCATCTTTTTAAGAGTGACATGTAGAAATTGTATCCAATATCTGGATATTATAAACGTTGTCAGTATAACTGTCTTTATATATGATATGGCTTAGAAGTTCAAATAAATGTCTATTATATATTTCTAGAAGTAAATTCCTGGATTAAAAGTCATTTTTACTTTGTATATATATTTTCTTAAATCTGAAATAAGTAAGTCCATTTACTTTTATACTAACTGTGCTTGACTTTGCCCATTTCCTGCCATCTTTTACAACCTAAGTCTGTTCAATTGTTTAAATTGTGAAAATAATATTGATATAGTCCTGAATCCATTATGAATAAGCATGTACTTTATGCTCCATAGCAAGTAAACCAAATGAAACAAAACACTTTGTACTGAGAGATAATCTATAAATAGTTGGGTCACTATGTTCTGTTCTAGGCTCCAAGTCCAAAGAAATCCCAGACATTTTCCATAAATTTTTAGTTTCCTAATGATTAAACCCTATTCTTGATTTTTGTTTAGCTCTTATCTGAAGATAAAACTTTACCTTTATGGATATGATGCTAAAATTTTGAGAAAATTGATACACTCTCACCATAAATAAGGTAGCTTTGAAGTTAGTATATTTGATAATTCTGTTATGATGTTAAAAATGTTTAATGATAACTTTTGTTTTTTATTCTTCAATTTGATGATGAGTACTTTTAAAGTCTGGACTTATTTTACAGTTTTTTAAAAGCAAATTTATTTTCTTTGATACTTGTTTTAATCTCTGTATCATTCTTTCTTCAAAAAAGAGATTTTGCTCATCTCTTAGGTTAATAAAGTGATTTTTTTAATTTTAAAGAAGTTTAAATATTTAAAAACTAGATATTTTAACATCTTTTTCTAAAGTAATACTACATTTGTATTTCTTCTTTTGTACATGACTTTTATATATCTATACCCCTGTTTCCATTCAGTATTCCTTTTAAACTGATAATACTGGTTCTTTATACATTAAATATGTTGCCATTTGTCACTTATGACAATAATTTTATTGTTTCATTTTTTGTCAAATCCTTTAAAATTATTTTTGCAGTCAAATCTAACATTAAATTTTCTTGCAATATTGTTTCATGTGCTAAAAAGCCACTTTAACCCTAAAATTTAAAATGTATTAATGTATTTTCTAACATATAAATTATCTTATTTTTAACATTTAAATTATTAACTCACTTTTAGCCTAAAGATAACTGGGTTCAAAAGCCACCTTTGCCTATTACTAGCTCAAAGTTTTGGATAACTCCAGTAATCACTGAATCCCCTTTTCTTACTTTTAAAAGGAGGTTCATAGTATTCAGATCATTGGGTGTTGCAGGAATTAAGTTAGATGATGTTTTCAAATGGTTTAACAGATGTCCTGATGATAGCATGTGATAAAAAATATGTTGAGGATTTGCTGATTGACACATAATTAGAATATCACATGTGTGTATCTATAAATATATCATGTATATATAGACCAAAACATTTATAATTGATCAAAGACTTATTTTAACATAGAAATTTAATTATTTTGACAGTCAAGAGGTGTGTATTATCAAAACATATATGAACATTGGCTTGAAAGTAATTTTGTTAAAACGTCTGTCATTCCATTTTGAACAGAATACCAAATTGAGCAGTACTCATAATACTGGGCATCGAGAGGACATTCCTGCACATGGAAGCTGCTTTAGATGTTGGAGTTTTAAGTTTTTGTTTTTCCGCTCTTTTTAAGGAATGATCTGATAAATAGTGAATGGTTAACAGTGATGGCAGATCAACAAGGAAAGATAAACACAAAAATGGTACAAAGTAGTGTTCCTGCTCAATACCCTTCAAGCAGTTTCAGATTTAGATTACCTCTAGGCACCCCTGCATCTGAACTATCACCAGGAATATCTAAATTGCTTTCTCACAGGTTCTGCTAAGAACTTTCTTTACTTTATCTACTCATTTTAGATGGCACCTCATTGAATTTCTCTTAGCCAATTTACTTTCTGCAAAGCTCACATTTCTCTCACAGGAGAGGAATTTCTTCAACTCTACTCTTTTAACTTTAGGTTAATAGCATAAGGGCTTTCCTTAAGTTTCCTGGTCAGCAGAACAGCACAAATTGAACATTTACATGATCCATTTTTACTAAATAGCAGAAGGAGACAGTATTATGCGAAGGGCAGTGTGGGTATTAATTTTCTCTATGTTCTATACAATTACTTGAATACAGCCCACCAAAAAACTAATATTTAATTTAATCAAGTTAGCTTTAATTTACATAAAGCCATATCATAAGTTACTTGTATGCTTTAGAAAAATAGTCATAAGTGAAAATAAGCCAGGGGCATTTGCAATCCATACTCAATCTGGCACTTACATTAGCTAAAGTGTAAAAGTAATATGAGACAAAAATTCTAATCTCATAAGAAAATAATTTTAATAAGAACAATAATATTAAATTATAATTATATTTTTTAAATTGCTCTTACATAAAAGATGAAAAGACAAGTTACAACTTGAGAGAAAATATTTGTAAATCACATTTTTACAAAGGCCTCTCCTCTGCCTAGAATATAAAGAAATCTCAAAACTCAACAGTAAAAGTAAATAAACTTGAACATAAAATAAACCAACAGACATTTTACTAAGTAGGATATACAGATGGCAAATAAATACGTGATAAAATGTTCAACATCATCCGCTATTAAGAAAAGTTCAAAATAATGCCACAATGATATATCAATATTTCAATAACTCTGGTTCTATTTTTGCTCATCAGCTTATGTTGTTTATTATATTCAACTAATGAGTGAGATTATGAGATATTTAGTCAGTCAGAGAAAGATAAATATCACAAAGTAAACATTTTTATTTAATTTTTAAAATTGCCATTCCATAACACATTATATATAAGTATGCATATTTAGTTTTCTAAAAAGATAGGAAAATAGAAAAAAATATCAATAATACTCAATAATACTATCACCCAAGGATAAAAAGTAAGAATAATATCCTGGTGAATCTTCTAGATTTTCTAAACACATATACACATGCAATGTTCATTCCATTCCTTCAGTTTTATAATCTTTTTCACTTAACATTGATTTATTAAGATTTCGTCATTTCTTCAACAAATATTTATTAAGGAAATGCCATTTGCCATATAGTATGCTACTTACATTGCAAACAAAATTTATAAAACAATAATTATTGTTCTCTTGTAGAATATATACTGATTGAGAAGAGAGAAAATACACATGAATGATTGTTCAAATAACTATAACATATTGGCATTTATATATCGATATATTATAAATAATACAAATTATAAATAAAAGATAATTTAGAACTGAGTGAGTTGGCCAAAGATGGTATTTTAGAGTTGACATTTATACTGGGCATTAAAAAATAAAGAAACAGCAACCTTTTGTGGATGTCACACGGGAGGGATTTAAGCAAAAAGAGAAAGCATGAAGGTCTTAGATGGCAAAGCCTTCTTTTGGAGAAACAATAAATAATGGCCATTCCAGAGTCTGAGGGAAAAGAAAAGAAGAGTACATTGTCAGGCAGAAATCAAATTATTCAGGGTTCATTTTCTATTAAGATTGAAGCATTTGAATTTCAGCCATCTTTTCAATCCTTTTGGTCAACAGAATAAGCTGAAGTGGTACTGTTCCCCTTCCAGATCTGGTCCTTAAGAACCTCAGACTAGCATTTCAATCATGGAGCCAGTTATATAAGAATTTCAAGGACCTTCAAGTACAACTCTGTGAGGAAGCCAAGCTAACCATATGGAAAGGTATTAAGGAGGAATACTCCCAGATATGAAGCTTTCTGGGATGTTTTAGGCCATCTCAGCCCCCAGCTAAATACAGCTGAAGGATGAACTTCAGCTAATCACGTGTGAAGCATAATGACTGAGATAAACCCTATTTAAATTTCTAACAAAATGGATTAAGAAAAATAAGAAAATCGTTATTTTATATCATTAATTTTAGGATGGTATGTTGGACAGCAATAATTAAACAATACAATTATATTATAATATAACTAGAGGCCTGGTGCATGAAATTCATGCACTGGGTGGTGGTCCCTCAGCCCAGCCTGCACCCTCTCCAATCCAGGATCCCTCTTGCAATCTGAAACCACTGGCTCTTAACTGCTCACCTGCCTGCCGACCTGATCCCCCTAACTACTCTTCCCTTGTGGCCTGATCCCCCTGTCTGCCTAACTGCCACCTTCTCCCTTACCCCTTCTCCCATGGCACTGGCCTTCTCACCTTCTCAAATGGTGCTGCCTTCTCCCACAGCCTGCTGATCAGTGGGTTGTTACTGTGATGATGTCCTGACTAATTTGCATATTTCCTTGTTATAAGTATAGATGATATATAATAGCTTAAAATGAAATAGTATTATATGATAGAATATACTGCACTGCAATATAATTTTAGTAGAAAGATCATTTATTCAATTTAATAAATATGACTTGATGGCATCTCCAAAATTGTCATTAACATAATATTGAATTATAACTGAATACATTGAACATTAATTGAGTGAAGTTAACAATGCTACCTTATTCTCATGTCTGAGAAAGTACATATTATTGTTGAGCTTCCCATTAATAAATCTCTTTAACCACTAGCTTCAGACATATTTTAACATTTACTGTACTATCAAACTGAAAATATAAATTTGAAGATTTTGTGAAATTATTCTTAGAAAAGCATAAAGAAAAACTAAAGTACTTCTAAATAAGTGTGGAACCGTAATCTGTAATATTATATTCTTAGTTAGCCTAAAAATAATACAGCCTATTATTTTTTCTATAATACTGTTCTTTGAGAGTAACAGGAAAGCTACTTGTAATTCTTGTATTGATATTTTCTCTTATTTTTCAGTTATATTTTCTTAGTACTTGATAAGCATAATAGTATATGATTTTCTTCAAATAGCTGAGTTCTCTAAAGAACCATCTTTCAGATATCCGTTTTATAAACACACCACACAGAAACAACATTTAAAATGTAGCCAACGAGTTGTGGACTCAGTCCGTGGTAGGGATTGTGCAGGAGGCAGCCAATCGCTATTCTGTTCTTGCTTGAAACCAGTGCTTGAAGTCCAAATAGCTGCTAGGCCCCAGATCGCTGTGAGGCCAGTATGGCTCCTACAGAGGAGAATGCAGGAGTGCACCAGCTCACAAAACAATGCTTGTTAAGGGGTCAGAGACAAAGAGAGGGAAAGGTTATATTGTCTGAGAATGGAAAGGACCAGTTGCTCTTTCAAACTAACCATTCAACTTCCGTATACTTCCCAAGCTCCTGCTGGGTCCTCCCCCTAACCAATCCATTTCCTAGATCTTTGGGGTTCTGTGTTCCTTATCCAATCTGATCCTTTTCCCGCGCTACAGGCCTCTGTGGTCACTGTCTTAGCTCCTACTGCTCATGGCTCATGGAAGAAGGGTATCTCCCTGACTACCATCGCTTCTACTGGGCAGGTGCCTGAGTCTGGGCTAATGTAGAGGTTATACTAGGGGTGTCGAACTCAATCAGAGAAGGGGCCAAAATCTAAAATCCAGCCTAAATCGCGGGCCGAATGGTATACTGAACAGTCATAAACTGTCATTGTGATGGAAACACAGCGGAGTGCAGTGATGACAGCGCGGTGCGGGCCACATTGCAAGGCCTGGCGGGACGGATTTGGCCCGCGGGCCTTGTGTTTGACACATGTGGGTTATACCCTAGGGCAGTGGTCGGCAAACTCATTAGTCAACAGAGCCAAATATCAACAGTACAACGACTGACATTTCTTTTGAGAGCTAAATTTTTTAAACTTAAACTTCTTCTAATGCCACTTCTTCAAAATAGACTTGCCCAGGCCGTGGTATTTTATGGAAGAGCTACTCTCAAGGGGCCAAAGAGCCACATGTGGCTCAAGAGCCGCAGTTTGCCAACCATGGACCTAGGGAGACTAGAGAGCCAGTACAGGCAGTCCTCAGGTTACGTCAGACTCAATGTACGTTGTTTCGTGGTTATGTGGTTTCATGGTTACATTGCCATCTCCCATTTATTTATAAAAAAAAAGTTCCCTCATTTCACCATATGCACATATGTGCTTTATGTTTTTTTTTTTTATTATTATTATTTATTTACCCCAAGTAAAGGCCAGGAATTGTTATCTTCCTTTAATTAATTAATTTTTTTTTACTGTTTCACTTCATTACTGCTGTGCACTGTATGTGCTCCATGTAAGTGCTTATGTAGGTGGGTTCCGACTTACCGCAAAAATCGCATTAGATGGCACCATAGGATCGGATCTCCGACATAACCCAAGGACCTACTGTACTTCCTCCCCAGTTTAATTCCCGTCGTGGGGCAATGCTCAGAACCCCTTCATCACCACCAAAACAGTATTATATGAAATGCTGAAAGGGATTCTTTAAAAAGAGGAAAAGGAATAAAAAAATAAAGGTAAAAATTATGAAAAACAAATACATACCTATCTGCCAACAAGTGAATCTAAAAGGCAAGTGAATTAAAAATCTGAGGAACAGAATAAGTTGGCGAATGTAACAGAATCAGTGGCATAGAATGGGAAGAGACTGGTAATTCTCAGGGGGAAAGTGTTGTCTCTGTGGGGGGAATGGGAAGAGACTGAACAAAAATCATATACCTATAGATGAGGACAGTGTGGGGGAAAGGGGCGGTAAGGGCAGAGGGTGGAATGGGAACCTAGTGGAAGGGAGCTATGGGGGGCGAGGGGAGGAGAAGCAACTGTAATAATCTGAACATTAAAGATTTATTACATTTAAAAAAAAAGAATGTCTGAAGCTGTAACTTCCAAATTTAAACAGGCTTATTGTCCAATTCAGCTCCCTAGTTTATTAGGCTTAATGATGTCTGATTCCCTTCATTTATTAATATCTAGTAAACCTATGCTAACAAAATGGTTGACAAAAATCTTTATCCTATAAACACTGGAAATCAACACAGTTTTCTAGAAGAGGAAGACACTTTTATTCCACTTGTCTCCACAGCCTGTGGAATCTCAGGGTCTCCGTAAATATTTGATCAAGGGGCATCTCTGCCTCAGGTCCTTTGGTGGCTCCATTTGAAGTCATTCTATTTATTATGCATCTTTCTTCAATAACAATGTAATTGTGCTCTCACAATAATCGTGCTTGCATAAAGTATAAATAATAGATATAACATGCAAATATATGTATAAGAACACATTAAATATCTAAATAATATATGATTATAAACTACATAAATAATATAACAATATAAACAAAACACTATCATATAACAATATTGGGATATCGCGTACCCCAAATCCTTCTGGCTAAAGATAACATTTTGGCCCTAAGACCATATTCCTGCAAAATAAGAGAAAAAAATTTAAGTCCTAAATGGGGACCATGCCTAAATCTTTGGCAGAAAATTAACATTTCCCTTTAACTTGACCCATTCCTAATGGAAGTATTAGTAAAGAGGAACTCTGAGCTCCACCTAGTGTTTGGAGTATTCCCACTCTTCTCTCTTAATGTCATCCCTATTTCAATTATTTTTATTTTCAAGTTACCATTGCTCAGTTTGACCCTCAAAAGTAAATGTGGAGCATAGCTTCATCCTCAAACTTATGTGTTTCTCTTGATTTATATGTAAATCCTCAGAGATCTCACCTACATCTAAAACATTTGCTACCACTTATATGCTTATTAAAATTTTATTTATTTCTTCCTGGCTAGTTTGGCTCAGTGGATAGAGTGTGGACCTGCGGACTAACAGGTCTCAGATTAGATTCTGGTCAAGGGCATGTACCTTGGATATGGACACATCCCCAGTGGGAGGTGTGCAGGAGGCAGCTGATTGATGCTTCTCTTTCATCAATGTTTCTAACTCTCTATCTCTCTCCCTTCTTCTCTGTACAAAATCAATCAAATATATTAAATAAATAAATAAAGTGAACTTTAAAAAAATTTATTTCTCTAAATCCATGTTTCTAAATTCTACTAACTTGTCATTGGCACTTGAATAAATTGCATAAACCTTAAGCTCAATGTCTAAAATGTAATTTACTTTTACTTCTAATTACTCTTAATTATTCTTGTTCTTTTTTTATTTTCTCTCTACGTAAATGTAGTACTACCCACAAAGTCACAGTCTGACATTAACAATATATCCTTGATGGTGTGTCCATCTCATTTTCTCTTTCAATTATTGAAGACTAGCATGTTTATCTCTTGAACCCTTTCTGTGTCTGTTTCCATTATCATCACCTTGTCATTCACACATTACAATTTTATAAGCTTCCATGTTAATTCTTTTATTATTAATTTTACTTATTTTCTTGCTTTTAATTTTGGTTCAATACATGTTACCCTGCATTTGTCTGAGTAATCTATGTAAAATGCAATGACGGTTTTCATTATGCTTCTGAATAAAATGGCACTTTATAGTTTTCAAGAAAATTTTAATATCCCTAGACTAATTCTCAAAACCATTTATGGTGTAAAGTTTATCTGTCTCTCTGGCTTGATTTTTCTGTGTCTTATAGAGTACTTACTACATGTATGTGCTCAATAAATGCAGGAAGACTTCTTGGCTTGATTTTTTCCAAGAATCAGAAAACACACATTTTCCACAGTTTTTCATTTCACTTTTATTGGTATTTCCACTATTCACTTAAAATTGATCAGGATTTTGCATAAATGGCAAATAATCTATTATAGATCTCTCCCTAAATTAAAAAGATTTATAAATCTATCATATTATATAAGTGAAAACACCATTACTCTTATCTTAATAATAGGCTTAATATACAATAAAATAAGTTTTATTATCACATTAAAAAATAACATTATGTATTTTTTTTTTTATATTAGAAACCCAGCATGACACAGTGGACAGACTACTGGCTTGGGAGTCAGAGAATTTAGGTTTGGGTCCTAATTCTGCCAATAGCTATATACTTTTATCAGACAAACTGACATTTGTAAATCTCAACTTAACAGCTTTCTTATCTATAAAATAAGCTGGCTGAATTAGATAAGAGTATGACCACAGTTGACATTTTTGCCAACTACAGACTCCAAGCATGAGAGTGGCCCCATGATATTAGAATGGAGCTGAAATATTCCTATCACCTGCTGCCATCTCTGCCATGGGCAAGTTCTGGTACAAGCAGAACTATAGAGAGTAAGGCTGTCTGCTGGAAATACCTGGGACACTCACATGAACCCAGGTGAAACTCCCACCACAGATGTCTCCCTTTTATAAACCAATGTTACAACTAAACCTACCCTTATGGGTTTTATTATGATTGCAAAATGCCCTTCAGCAAAACCTTTAGGATTTTTTTTGGGGGTGGGGGAGAGTTTATTACTTAATAGGCCCCGAAGCTTCCAAACATATCAGGGGGCTCACAGAGGAACCACAGGTAGAGAGAGAGAGCCTGGGCCTGGAGTTCTGTGTTTACTGAGGTTGAGGGTTTTGTTTTAATTGGAACATTCTTTATTGATTAATTTAAAAGATAAAATGGGAATTTAAAACTCTGTAAGAGAAAAAAAATAAGCAGCCAGAAATGGTGTGTTATCTAAATCAACCAAGACTTCTAAAACCAAGGAGTGGGAGTGAGAATGGGGGCAGCCTGGCTTTCTACAGCCTCCTGCTTTCTATCTAGTGATGGGGCTGGCGGTATATTTATTAGACATATACTTCATTGAATGTTTATCTCTTCAAAGGGGATGCCTACAAAATCAAGCTCTTGCATTACTAAAAGAAAAAACAACTACCTGCCAGAGTTTACACTACAATTATTCCAGTGTTTGCCTTGATTTTGGTATAAGCAAACCCATTGCTTACCAGTCATACTAAAGCAGAGTACACACACATTTACAATTATAGGCTAAACCATCTAGGTTGGTGTAAGTGCACTCAATAATATTCACACAGACAAAATCACCTACGGACTCATTTCTCAGATTGTATCCCAGTTTTCAAGTGGTACATGACTATAATATATATGTCTCTTTTACCTTATTATATCCTAGTCAATGCTATTAAATAAAATAATGCCTTCTGCCCAATAATATGTTTATCAATTACACTCCATCAATTCCAGCTGGAATCCTTTATGAAGAGTCTACCATATTTAAAACCTAAAATGATTTTCTTTCTTGATATGAGATATAGATAACATGATATGCACAAATAAACAGTGGATGAACACGTTATATTGATCTGTTATGAACAAAATTAGGAGCATTTACAAATAACATGAGGAATTTAGTGAATCATCTCAGTCTTCATAGTCTTCTTGACAGCATCATTAAGAAATATCATTACCCACTCAGCCTTTTTGCTGTTTTCCCCAATAGTAAAATGTATGTATTTCATATGTGCTGTTATTTTATGGTAAAATTATAGATCAAAACAATTATCACCAAAACCTGAATATTCTCAAATTTTCCCAGGACTATATATTTAAATAAAATTTTCAAGTATAATAAATAATAATGAATATATCAATAGAAAATATGAAAAATAATCACAATTATTTATTTGTTGAACATTTCATCTACTTAATATCAAAGACCACATTTTATTTGAATTACCAAACTGAAACAAACTTTAGACCAAATTTTTAATTTTAAAAATACAATGGTAGATTACAACTTTGCCGAATTATTGTCAAAGACTTGATGATAGTATTCCATGTTGTTTTGTTATTACTCTTATTTGAAAAATTGTCATAGGGTCATCAAAAGGAACTCTAGAAATTAATAGGTTTCTAATGAGATAGGAAAATAATTTAGAGTTGTTACTGTCAAGACATTTTCCATATTAGATTCCTGTTAAATTATTTTAATCAATTAATAAAGTATACCATATTAATTTAAATTTAAAATCAGAAATTTCACCAAGGAAGAAAAAAAATTAAATGAGTATTCCAAATCATTCAGCAAGAGAAACAAATAAAGTAATTATTATAAAAAACCCACGTACTATGGTTGGGAAAGGGCCTCATCTCTCTCAGCTGCTAGTGAGGGTGGATTTTTTGTAGTATCCACAGGGAAAAATAAATTCTGAGACTCACATGAGAGAATGAATGATTTTTATTTGCATGGAGTTAATCCGAGTTTCCAAAATCCCATTTCCATTTGCCCAGTTAGAGAAGACATGTAGCTGTGGCTTTAATTGGGATAGAATCAAAGCTAATGTTCAAAGTGTTCTTTCTGTGTTGGAGCTGGTCCAGTCCAGCATCAGGCCAGTTGTAGTCAATTACCCCATTACTTATAGAGTCTGCATACCCAGGGGTAATATGGGCAAACGCATGAGAGACAAGTCAAAAGAGTCATGAGCCACACGCAGACTAAGAGCAATAAGAGAACAAACTCCTCTGTTGAGGAAATTATGTATTCCCAAATGTTTGTGGGCTTATTGTGGCCACACCTGTTCTGTCTAATAATTCTGTCACTAGGTTTGGCTGATAGGCACTTTCCTGAGTCACCCCAATTTTACTTGGAATAATTTAATAAAAAAAAATTGAAACTCATAGAGTGAAAATTTCTGAAGCATTGGTCAGAATGCTGAAAATTGATTGAAGAATGGACACCAAAAATACATGTCATGAAAAGTAAAATACGAAAGTACAAAGAATAATTAGAGAAAATTGAGAGTTTTGGCAATAAAAGGGGGACAAATAGGATGACTTTTAGAGAAAAATGTGGGGATGCAATTGTTTTGAGTAATGTGGTTTTAAATAAAATAATGGTACTAGACTGTTAGAACACTGATGAAAGTAACCAGTGATAACAGAAAAGAAGCAAACACAGAGAATGATGTAATTACTAGAGACCTGGTGCATGAATTTGTGCACAGGTGGGGTCTGGCCAGCTGGCCCCAATTGGGACAGATCAGGGCCGGGCCAACTAAGGGTAGGGGCTGTGGGCATTTGGTCAGCCAGCCTCGACCCCGATCTGGATGGGGGGGAGGGGATGACCCAGGCTGCAGTGCGTGCCCAAGCAACCAGTTGTTCCAGTCATTCTGGTCATTCCAGTCATTCCGGCGTTCTGGTCACTTGGCTTTTATATATAGATATTATAATAAGTTATTTGAAGAGATGAGTAGGAGGCAATCCTAAGAGCTATGTTGGAGACATGGCCATATACATTTATTTTTAATACTACAAAAGAAAGAGAAAAGAAATATATGAGTAACAATGTGGGTTGGTGTAGCAGTAGGAATTGGAGTGTACTATTTTGAAAATGTCTTGTTTTTGTAAGGAGGGAGAAAAATTATCAACTTGGGAAGTGGAGAAATAGTTTAGGCAGATACATTATTTCAGTATAATGGATATAATTAGAATTTATATATTCAATAAAACTTAGGTGATGGCTAGCATCTACACAGAGAAAGAGTAGATTATTTAATAATGCTCACATAGCTTACAAGTAACTTAAATACTGCCATGGTAGAAAAACTGAGCTGATTAAATTGTAGAGAGAGATCAAAATCTGGATCAAGGCTTTCTAGGCAGTTATTAAATCCCTCTATTGACAATATGACATAGTAGAACTTTAAATTGTTAAATAATGCCACACACTTAGACTATTCTAGAGTTCTTGATACCAGAATACATCCTTTAACGACAGTCTCTCATAAAATCATGGTTGTCCTAACTGGATGTTTCATTACTATGCCCATATATCTCTAGACTCTAGAGCATATAGCATTGAAAACTTAATCCTTCTTTTCTTCAAGGGTTACTGTATATCATTGCTAACCTAGCTTTAACTGAGGAGAAATAATTTGGCCAAAGTCTGAGAGGTTGCACATGAGTCAATATAACAATAAAGTTATTTATATTGAAATTATGTCAGTTGAAAAATAAATGAGCAAAGAATAACACACTAATGCATTATAAGAAAGATGTACATATTTGAATAAGTTAGATCAGTAGTAAACATTTAAAATAAAATGAAATGAGTATGCCAATAACATTTATCCCTTTTGTCATTGCTAACTATATCAACTGGAGTTATCCCATTTTACTGATACATTTTTGAAAATTGGTGGAATTTATGGCAATTAACTTATTCTCTTCCACAATAAATTAGTAATGTCTTGCAATATCCTGAGAAAAAAGAATTTTCTGAGACTTTCACAGGAAGACGAGATATCAAAGAAAGCTTTTATTATGTGGAATTACACCCGAGTTTCCACAGCCCTCTCTCCCTCCTTCCTGCCATGAAAGAAGTGTAGCTGTGGATTCAATAGGACTAAAATAAAATCCCATGTCCCGGGTTGCTGTTTCATGTTAGGGCATAGTCCAAACCAGCATCAGACTAGCTTAGATTGTAATTCCTTCTGCAGTCCGTTAGTCCATTTTATGAGGGACTCACATGGCCCATAGCTATATGGATATGGAAGGAACATAGACAGGAGGCAAGCCAAAGGAACCAGAGAGCCAAGAGAGCCACAAGCCAAGATCCAAGAAAGATTGAACTTTGTTTGGGGGATTATGTATTTCCAAATGTTTGCAGACTTGCATCGGATCCACCTCTTTCAGGCAATGATTTCTGTTCTTTCCAGCTTTGATTGACCAGCCCCTTCCCTAGGTCATCCCAACTTCAGTGTGCATACGTCCATCCTCCCATTTGTATAGTCCCTTGCCCAATAATATGCAGGGCATGGACTGGTGGTTCACTGGGTGTGGGAAATTTGAGCTTCCTAGTGAAGCTGCCCAAATGGCCATGTTTTTACTGTCTGGACTTCCTTTTGCTTCTTTTCTATTAGTAATAATCACCTAACTACAATGGTATCAGTGAGAAAATTTGAGGGATCATGGCCAACAACTTTTTTTATGAGTGGTATGTTTAGGATCTTTGAATTATATTTTTTAAAGAAAAGATAAATATGTTCCAGTGTAAATGGTCACTTGAAATAGTACTAAATTAAAAAAAAAAAAAAGTTATGCCAGTGGGAATTTGCCCAAACTCTCAATTTGTAATCTTTCTTACTTATAATTGCAGATTATAAAGAATAAGCAAGTGGGAAGTACATATTAGATTTTAATGAAATAGTTGAGAACTGAAGTCTTTAAAAAAAATACCAAATGACATAAATGATAAACTATCACTTGAATTAATATCTTTATGTGTTTTAGAACTTCCTAATTCATTCTCTTATCTCCATTCTACCAAGTTTTAATTTATTTTCAGTATGATTACATCAGAAATTTTAGTTTGGCTTCAAATATAACAAATCTGTTCAAGATGTTAAATATGTCATTAAACTAATAGATTCTGCATCGACTTTAGTAAAGTTTTATATGTAGGCTTACCAAGAGAGTTGCTAGTAAGAAACTATTTTCATGTATTACAATATTGTAAATAAGAACTGATGATCTTTGCCTTGACTCTTGTTAACATGTTTTTTAGGATACTCACATTTATATTTTAAAAGATGAAAATGTTCTTCAGAGAGGGGGAAGTCTCCTCTTTGCAAGTCAGTAATGTGAATATCTTGCAAATTCCTAAGTTGTTTAAACACAAGAATTAGAAATAAATCAGGGAAGATAGTATTTCCATTACTCAAAGCTCTCATAAAATCAGGTTTGAAATATTGTGTCCAATTTTAGACTCTAATGCAGAACAGTGATTCAAAATCTTAAAAGAGTATTGAGGAAAGGTATAAGATTTATCTGGTGATTAAGAGACCTGTTTTATGAGGAAAGGTTTCAAGAAATGAACTTCTTCCAAGAAAAATATAATAAACATATTTAATCATGAACACAAAGTGAAAGAAAATTTAGGTTAAATACTGAGAAATATCTAATTGAGAAAGAGATGTTCTAAACCTCTACTTAGTGTAGTATAAATATATACAAGAAAACTTATTTTTGAAGTTTATATTATATAAGTTTTAAAAATATTGAAAATATTTTCAATATTTTACATAAAATTTAAACTAAAGTTTATAAACTTAAACACTTTTAATTTCATAATAACATAAAATGGTAAAATACAAAATGATATTAAGTACATAAGAAATATATGTAATTTAATATACAAGTGTTTTGATATTTAAATGGTTTTTAAAAATTAACATTATAATGAATCAATAAGTAACATTCACATGTGGATTTAAAAAAATGAAGTCACAAAAATGCCAACAGTGAAACAATATGTTTTCTAGAATCAAGCCTGACACCAGACACATTCTGCATACAAAACATTACAGGGAGGAAAAATCATTTTCCCTATACTCTTCTAGATTTTTGGCTGTGACCTTCCTCTCTTAATAGGAGAAAAACAAGCAGACATTTAATAACATGTATGCCTTTGTATGCATGGTAGAAACCAGGGAAAACTGAATAACTCCTGAAATGGCCTGAGACATCACCTTAAATAGCATCTCCAGCTAAAGAGAAATGATGTTGGTGGGTGGGGAGCCAGTTTGGGGAGGTTTTCATGCAAAGCCCTGTAGAAGAAGGTAAGATTGTTAAATAGATTTAAGTTTCTGCCTTCTGCATTTTATAAAAGTTTGTACAGATTTACTCATGCACCTCTTTTAAAAAAATATATATATATACTTTATTGACTTAAGAGAGGAAGGCAGATGGAGATAGAAATAGATACATTAATGATGAGAGAGAATCGTGTATTGGCTGCCTCCTGCATGCCCCACATGGGATTGAGCCTGCAATCAGGCATATGCCCTGACTTAGAATTGAACCAGTGGCCTCCTGATTGATAAGTCTGAAGCTTAATCACTGAGCCATGCTGGCTGGGCATGCTCCTCTTCAAACAGAGTTGAGACCCACTCACCAATGAATATTTCCCTTACAAATATAAATGTCTCTTACAAAAGGTTAACCTCTACTTGAGTTTTCAGATCTTCTCCTAGGTCTGCTGTTTCTTAAAGTAACCAGCCTAAATTAAGCCTCATGCCAAAGAGACATATTTTGAGGAACACATTTTGCTTCTCTTCAACACATACTTCATATTTGACCAGAATGATGCAATTGGATTTGTAAAATAGAAAACCACTAAGAACCCAGCTCTGAAGAAACACATACAACAGTATATAAATAATAGATAATTTAAAGCAAGTGTGGAAAATGATAAAAAATAAATAAAACAAGAGACATTTTACATGGAATGATATGAGCTCATATACATTAAATATCTTACAAAAGTAGGAATATATTAAGATTTTTAAAACATACATAGGTGGTCAAAAATTCAATTTCAAATTAATATATTGTAGCTGAAACTGGTTTGGTTCAGTGGATAGAGCGTTGGCCTGTAGACTGAAAGGTCCCAGGTTCGATTCCGGTCAAGGGCATGTACCTTGGTTGCGGGCACATCCCCAGTGGGGGATGTGCCAGAGGCAGCTGATGGATATTTCTCTCTCATCAATATTTCTAGCTCTCTATCGCTCTCCCTTCCTCTCTGTGAAAAATCAATAAAATATATTTAAAAATTAATAATAATATATGGTACATTTGACAAATTAATATCAGAGTCACCAAAATGTTAGTAGTAAAATTATTATATGTACACTTATCATAATTACTGAAGGGGTTCAAAATAGGCCTTGCCCAGATGTGCCTGCCACTCTGGCATGTGAATTATTTTGTACTGCAGGCAGTGGAGACCTTCAGCCTTGGGTCTCCACTGCCTTCAGTACAAAGTAATTCACATGCCAGAGTGGCACATCTTCTGCCCCTGCCTTAACTACTTAGAAGAATCTAAATCGGGGGCCTTGCCCGTAATAACAGTTATTACTTGAAGTGACACTTTATGACTTATCTATAGGACAGGTAAAACTCCTCATTGCTGAGTATTTGTTCTTAACCTCCTCTGAATAACCATCCTCTTCTCTGCAGCCCCAAGGGGCCATGTGATATCACTACATTTTATCTGTCTCTGAACCACTCATATAAGTGGTGTCTCTGACTCTCTTATTTATCTGTGGTTCCCATACATATGTATATAATTACACTTGATTATTTTCTTTAGTTAATCTGTCTCATGGCTATCTAATTATTAGACCAGCCATAAGAACCTAAAAGGGTAGGGAAAAATTTACTCCTCCCCGACAGTATAATCACAGACTATAAAAAGGATAAAAAGATGCAGAGTGTGCTCTGATGTAGGTCTTTAGGATCTCCCCATTAAAGGGGGGAATAAAGTCTAATTATTGTGTTTAAAGGAACATTCTTGCCTGGATTTTCTTCTGGGAATACTGTTCTTGTCCTGCTGCATGTGTTTTTACTTTCAAGGCATCACTAATCCTTGTCTTTGCCCAGGATCGCTTAAACATTGTATCAGTTCATTTCTTTGAGCAATTTTGTTTTCAATGATTATGCTTTTCAACTTGATACTTCACTATTGGATAGTGAAAATGGCCAATTGATGACAAATACTTAGTTTACATATCCTTTGTTCTTCATGGTGGCTGTGTTCTGACTGTGAACGTGTCATTTTCTCCTTTTGCTTACAATAAGAACATTCTGGATGAGAGGGTCACCCTCTGCTTAGAGAATGGACCGAGATGAATGCACCATGATATTATCTGTAGAAGCCATCCATAAACCTCTATATGGAATAACTAATGAAAATTACACTTACCCTTTAAATGTAGGTAAAATGAGCATAGCAAATTCCCAATGAATGCTTGTATTATTATTACTAATACTATTTTGCAGTAGTGCATGTTAACAAAATGTTGGGTGATGTGTTCTATTTAGGGAATAAATTCTTCTGCAGCAGCTTGTGTATATTTCTGCCTGAAAAAACAACAAAGGTGTAGACAGTTTAGGAACCATACTCTTCTAACTTACTTGTTATTATGGTACATGTAAATTCCTTCTCTAGTTCACTTTCAAACTTCTACCATCACCCCCCAAGTGCAGGTATTCTAAGATATGTTCTTAAATCATGTATATCTTCACAAAGATAACCAGTGCCAATCTGCATGTTTGTGTGTATACCACTAATATTTTTTTCTATTTTTCTCACTCAATAGCTTGAGCACTTATATCTGTTTCAGATTATTGTTGCACTAGAGGCCCAGTGCACAAAATTCGTGCACTGGGGGGGAAGGGGGTGTCCCTCAGCCCAATCTGTACCCTCTCCAATATGGGACCCCTCAGGAATGTCCGACTCCCTGTGGAATCGGGTAAACAGGCAGTCGGACATCCCTTTCATAATTTGGGACTGCTAGCTCACAACTGCTTGCCTGACAGCCTGATTGTCCCTAACCACTCCCCTACCAGTCTGATTGATGCCTAATTGTTCCCCTGCCAGACAATCATCCCTAACTACCCTACCCTGACAGCCCAGTCACCTCCCCTGCGTATTCCCTCTTTATTAGATAGGGTTTTATGCTCTCTTCTGCATATTCCCTCTTTATTATATAGGGTTTTATTCTTTAACATATTGGACAGTGTACCTGCCGTGGTTTTGACAAACCATTAAAAATGTAAACACAAACTAAAAGTGTCATAATATAAACTCCTTAAACAGGAATTTCATGAGACCTTGGAAAGGTGATATTATGTGGTTGTTGGGCTTATATTTGCATAAGTAGAAGGTTTATAGGTGATTCACACTTTTTCATATTTTCTAAGTTTCCTTTTCTTTTATAAGTAATAGACATGTAATCAACTGTCCATCTTTCCCTCCAAAAATTATTTTGAAAGGGCAAAGTCAATTGGAGCTAAATCTGTTAAGTAATGTAGGTGTCAAGATGGAAGGCTTTTTCACATAGAGGTCTACTAACACTGTACTTACCCATTTTTTGGCCCATTTTTCTCCTCTGCTAGAAATACTCCTTCCAAGATGCCTTTCTCCTCTTAATAATCTCAATCCTCTCTACCTATGAAAGTTCTACTCAGCCTTTGTGGGTTGGCCAGGTTTCTGTGGCCCTCTCCCTATCCTTGCAGCCAGATCTGCTTGCTCCTTCGTCAGTGTTCCCACAGTGCCCTGGACATAGCTCCAGCACAGTCCACACATGCAACCAGTTGTCACAGTTTCCTGGGAATGTCCTGTCCTATGTTCTTCCCTTTACATGGAAGCAAGCCAGAGTTTTGCAGGTTGGGAAGAAAGCTGGAGGTGGCTGAAAGTGGAATGTGCCTAGAGGGACGCAGATATCTCCCAGCCAACATGCCTAAGGCCTGGGCCATGCTGGGAGTGGATCACATGGGAGAAGTGTGCCCACAGCCCTGGCCACAGCTGGAAGCTGAACACGCTGAGAGGGGCACAGGCGCCTCCCAGCCGACAGGCCTATGGCCCTGGCCACAGCTGGGAGAGAATTGCGCCTGGGAGGCAAGGCTGCCTTCCAGGCCCACAGTCATGGCCATGGTTGAAAGCAAAACACGCTGAGAGGGGCTCAGGCACCTCTCAGCAGAAAGGCCTAGGACCTCGGTCATTTCTGGAAGCAGATTGCACCAGAGGACGTGGCCGTCTCACAGGCCTAAGGCTTGGCTGGAAGCAGATCTCTTGGTGGGGGGCCGGCCACCTCGCAGGCCCATGGCCAGAGTCAGGGTTCTACTGGGTATCCATTAGCAAGGGAATGGTTAGGTGAAATGTGCTGAATTCATGCAATGGAGACAATCCTATCTAATAATAGAGTAATATGCAAATTAACCATCATTCATGGACAAAAATGGCAGTGCCCATAGACACAAGTGGTGGTGCCCAGTCCTCTCAGGCCTGCTGGAGACCCCGAATCCCAGCTAGGGCTGGAAGCGGATCGCGGAGGGAGGGAGGGGGAGGGGCTCGGGAACCTCCCAGGTGGATGGCCAGGACCAAGGCTGGGAGCAGATGGCGTCAGGGATGCAAGGCCAAGGTTAGCAGCAGACTGAGCAGGGGCTGTGACCACCTCCCAGGCTTACAGCTTGGGCCTCGCTGATGGCTCTCATGGGCAGTCCTCCCTGGGACTGGGAGTCTCCAGCTGGCCTGAGAGGACTGGGCACCACCATCTTGTATCTATGGGCACCATCTTTTGTCAATGAGTGATGGTTAATTTGCATATTACTCTATTATTAGATAGGATTATCTCCATTGCATGAATTCAGCACATTTCACCTAACCATTCCCTTGTTAATGGATACCCAGTAGACCCCAGAAACACTGAAAATATATATTTTTTTATTGGTAATGCCCTTCTTTTATCAGAAAATTTTATTCAGGTGGAATTTAGTTTATCAACTTTCATCTTATAAGGTCTGTGCTGTCAGTGATGGTGATATGTTTTCCATTTCTCTCAAATGCAAATATTTTTCTACTGTTTTATTTCTATTCATTTTTTTCTGAATCCTCCTTTATATACTGTGCAAAACCAAGGCCCAGGTTTATTGTTTTTCTATACAGAAATGTATTTTTCCCAGCTCCAACTGCTAAACAATCTGGCATTTCTCCCTATGTAGCACCATTATCATATATCAAGTACTCATCTATACATGGGATTGCTTCTCAACATTTTATTTTTGCATTGATCTGAGACCTGTCTTTTCAAGAAATAGACTTGTTTTATTTCTATAATGTTTTAACTTGACACGTTGTATTAAGACAATCCTTTTTTCTATGATTCTTTTTTACCAAAGTTGAATAGCTATTTCTTAAATTTTATTATCCTATATAAAAATTAGATTGGGTATAGAATTCTTAACAAAAGAAAAGAAAAAAAAATAGGCTGATATTTTTTAATGGGAGTTTTTAATTATGAAGGTATAGTTGTGAAAATAATTATCATTATGGAGATATATTCCAGGAAGAAACATTGTATAATGATCAAGTTAATACAAATGTTTTATATACTTTAATATGATTTAAATTTTTTTATCCATTGAGATCTATCCCTTGCCTTTTAAGTGATCATTATATACTTGTAATTTACCTAATAGTTAAAAACACACACACAATTGTTTCCTTTTTTTAGAACTGTTGAAATAAGGAAACATAATTACTCCATAAGTTTAAGTTTAAATGTTACATGTGTAAGAATTTAGTCAAAATTTCTGATCTTGTTTATAAGATTTTTCTTCCCCTGGGGCATACTGGAAGCAATAGGTAGGTGTTTCTCTCTAACATCAATGTTTCTCTCTCTTTCTTTCTCTCCCTATATCACCCTCTATCCTTCTTTCTCCCATTCTCTTTCTAAAAATCAATAAACATCAATAAACAATAAACAATAAAATCAATAAACATATCCCTGGGTGAAGTTTAAAAATTTTCTGAGATTTTTGTTCTCTCATTTTATTGTATTTTATTAAGGGAACAATTGTATAATCCATATATAATGACATTTTCTTTTTTCTTTATTATATTTACATACATATGCTTCCCCCCCCCCAGTTAGCTATGTTTGCAGCTTCCAATACTGAACTACAATGCAGACATAATGGTGGGCATCATTATGATGTATTTGTTCTGAAAGACAATACTCTTAAAAATTCTATTTATTTTAATCAGAAATTCTTTTTTAAAGCCATTACCTGGGATAAATTATGTAAATTTTAAAAATCTCTGACAATTGTAAGACTATTTTGTTTTATTAATATGATGGAATGCATCCCTAGATATTCTAAATTATAATTTGTCTAACCTTTATGGGCTAGGCAATACTTGTGTGGTATTTATCTACACTAATAAAGAGTAATATGCTAATTAGACTGGATGGATCTGACGTATTCTGGACATCCCAGTCCTTCCAGATAAAGCCCAGGGGAAGTCGCACTGGAGGCAAGGAAGCCCAGATCCTGGTTGCCTGCAGCCAAATAAAAGGAGGAAAGCCCAGGTTCCAGGTGCTAGGACCAAGGCAAAGGTGGTTGGGGTGATCAGGAGGCAGATGAGCAGTTAGGGGCATCATTCAGGCAAGCAGAGTGGTCAGGGGCAACAGGCAGGCAAAGGGGTTTGGGGTAATCAGGCAGGCAGGCAAGAGGTTAGGAGCCAGTGGTCCTGGGTTGCAAGAGAGTACAGGCCGGCCTGAGGGACCTTCCCTCCCATGCGAGAATTTCATGCACTGGGCCTCTATAGTTTTTAATAACTCTTAGACTCAATTAATTAATATTGTATTCAGACATTTAATATATATATATATATATATATATATATATATATATATAACTACATAAAGGTTATCTATAATATTTTTATGATGGCATTATTTATAAAAGAATATGTTTTTCTCATAAGAGAATTAAGCATTTTTCTTTTTGTCTAATTTCGTGTAACTTGTATAAAATAGGAATTATCAATTCTTTTAATAATTAGTAAAAATAATCTGTAAACTATTTGAGATGTAGGAATTTTAGAGTTGTCTGTTCTCAGTGTAGCCATATTTGAAATACATTGGTCCATGCAACATTTTCATATTTTTCTTCATACTCAGAATAATTTATTATTATTTTACTAGTGCCAGGAAATGTTTTAATCACATTACAAACATTATTTAATTCTCACGACAGTAAGCACTTTTATTGTCAGAGTGGCTAATCAACTTGCCCGGGCCACATAGCTAATCAACATTTGAATTCAAAGTCCATGGTCTTTGACTATAGCCATTAACCTAAAAGCCACCTTCTTAAAAATAGATTTCACAACTTATGAAACCTTTATTCATTCACATTGTTGGCCTGAATATCTAACTTTATTTTTATTATAGATTACCTCTCTTTCATTTTCTACAACCATTAACATTTCCTCACCCTCAACCACATCTCTTTTCTTACCATCTGCATGTGGATATAGGAGAACTACCTCTGCAGATGAGGGAATAGGCTGTAACATGCTGAGTACCAATGTGAAGAACCTAAAAAAATTTTTATGGAAGAAAATTCCTTAAAGGGTAGGATGAGAGGCTTATATTGCCAATCGACTGCTCTTAGGATTTGCCTAAAGCTAGAGCTTCCTGAGACGTGAACTTTATAACAATACTGGCATGGGGAAACTGAGATCAAACCCAATAATGCGTATCTTCTACTACTAGCGCATTTTTTTATTTTATATTTTATTGATTTTTCACAGAGAGGAAGAGAGAGGTATAGAGAGCTAGAAATATTGATGAGAAAGAATCATCGATCAGCTGTCTCTTGCACATCCCTTGCTGTGGATGTGCTTGCAACCAAGGTACATGCCCTTGACCGGAATCAAACTTGGGGCCTTTCAGTCTGCAGGCCAATTCTTTATCCACTGAGCCAAACCAGTTTTCGGCATACTAATGCATTCTTGCAAATAATCATCCAAGGTTCTGGCTTACCATTTTTAAAAAATATACTTTTATTTATTTCAGAGATGATGGGAAGGGAAGAGATATAAACATCATTGATGAGGGAAAATCATTGATCAGCTACCTCCTGCATGCCCCTTACTTGGAAAAGAGCCTGTCACCAGGGCATGTGCCCTGACCAGGAATCGAACCAGGAACTCATTCTTCATAAGTTGATGCTCAAGCACTGAACCACACGAGCCAAACAATTTTTAATACTGTATTAGGAGCATTCACTTTTATAACAAATCAAACCAATTGTTCTTTTAAGTTTAGGTGACCTCCTGTTGCCTAGTCCATGAAGTTTATCTCCAAATAATAAGAAAGTTTATCTCCAAATTATAAGATATAATAATTATATCTATAATATATTAAGAAAGTTAAATAATAAATGGCAGAGTTGTTCTATTTCTACTGTCTCCTAAAAACATTTTTCTTGTATTCTTCTGTCCTAAAACATAAAATAAAGTCAGTTGAATTTTTAAAGTCATAATGTCATATATTAGTTAGTAACAGAACTTTCCTCTTCTGTTCTCTAAATTTTCAATAAAGCAAAAACTGAACAATACATTATTTGAGAATGAAGTAAATAATTAGTGCACAAGCAAAAATTATAAACATGTATTTCTTCATTCACACATGCACAGTTATTTGTTGAGTTTTGGATGCTGGTAGTAGTGTTGGATATGTGGCAGAGGGTTTCAAAACCCTAACACTCAATTAGGTGAAAAAGCTATTTACTTAAATATCTATTACAGCATTTCCCAAATAATACATGCCTTCAGGGCATAAGCATTACATATTAACTGTTAAATAGTGTTCTAAGTTCTTTGTATGCAGTGGTTTGTTAACTCTAACATAAGCTCTATGTGGTATGTTATACTTATATTACTACTTTGCAGATGAGAAAACTGAAGTTTATGTAATATAAACATACTTCAAGGCCACACAACCAGGATTGGACCAAACAGATGGACTCTACCATTCACATAGTGACATTTTTTATCTTTTTAAAATAGGTTTTTATTAATTTCAGAGAGCGTGGAAGAGAGAGACAGAGAGTGGGTAAAAGTGAAACATTCATGTGAGAGAGAAACATTGATCCCTTGCTTCCTGTAGTCACCACAGTCTGGGCATGTGGTCTTACCAGGAATCAAAACAGCAACTTTCCAGTGCACAGCTACACTCAACCACCTGAGCTGCACTGGCTGGCAGGGCTATTCAGTCACATTTCGATTGATTTTAACATTCTGATGGAATATGATAAGCATTTGATAAAATAATCTTTCAGAAAAAAATATTTAATTCCAGAATTATGAGTGATATTCTTAAGGAAAACAGAAGCCATTTCAGTGGTTATTTGTATGACATTCCTCCAGTTTTGTTTACAATTATTTTTAATAAAATGTTTATTATATGTGCCTATCAGTTTAAATGCTGATAATGCAATGTTTATGCTCTAGTTTCATCCATATGAAATTGCACAACCTAACTAATTTTTCTTTCAAGTTTTGAGCAGCTAGTATGTGCCAAATAGGTGCTGTCTGCTGGGACTCAATGTGGATCAGAGACAGATGTATTTTCTGCCCTATCAGAATTAGAGGGAGGGGTAGATATAATCAATATTATACCAGGAGAAATAAATAAGTTTGCAACTAAAATTTTATAAAAAATAAAACCACCTTTTTTATAAAAAAGAAAAAATATATATTTTATGAGAGCGTAAAATATATATTTATCATAAGAAGTCAAGTAAGACTTCCTGAAAGATTAGGAAAATTCCTAAATTAAAAAGGAAAACATCTGGTCATATTAATTAATCTAATACAATGTTGATTAAGTGTGATCTATGATAAATTTATGCGAAATTACAATTATACCTACCGAAACATCATTTTTGATTATTTAAGTCTATATTTATTCATCTTCTAAAATATAGTGACTCTCTATATATTTACACATATACTATAGATTTATATATATATCTATAGTACATGTAAAATTAATGTTATAAAACTAATATGACCCCTAGCTGGTTTAGCTCAGTGGATGGAAGCTTGGCCAGAGGACTGACAGATCCCAGGTTCAACTCTGGTCAAAGGCATGTACCTAAATTGCAAACTAAATCCCCATTTGGAGCGCATGTGGGAGGCAACCAGTTAATGTGTCTTTCTCATGTGGCTGTTTCTCTCTCTGTGTCTCTCCCCATCCCTTCAACTCTCTCCAAAAATCAATAGAAAATTTCCTTCGGGTGAGGAGTGATAACAAAAAATTAAAATTAATATGAACCCTATTCTTGCTGTGTCTAGATTTAGCAATCTGCATAAATTAAAAATCAAGATTAGAGACAAGTATGTTCAAAAATACTAAATGCCACCTACGTTTTATAAATTACTTTGGTAGATTAAAATATTTCATAGAAATTTGCAAGGTTTCTTTTCTAATCAGTGTTAACAGAAAGTGTAAAATCAATTTTGGCTGCTCCTGTTGTGGCAACATAGAAACAAGTTGGCTCTGGAAAAACAACTTCATGCTATAACAAAATAAATGAATAAGTAAATAAGAAGACAAACATGTCCAAGATAACCCAAAATATATAACTTGATTTTTAAAGCAGACATAATCTTATGAACTATATATATATTTTTTTTTCTAAAGGGAATAGACTATATTCAGTACAAACATTTAGGACCAGTGTTCATATATATATATATATATATATATATATATATATATATATATATATATATATATATTAAAGCAGAGGGCTTTTTACAAATACTATGACTTTTACAAAGTAAAATTCTAGAAAATTTGGTTAACTTTGAAGCTTTTAGAAACATCTTTCAAAAATATGTTAAAAGCCTTAACTGGTTTTGCTCAGTGGATAGAGCATCAGCCTGTGGACTGAAGGGTTCCCAGGTTCGATTCTGGTCAAGGACATGTACCTTGGTTGTGGGCACATCTCCAGTAGGGGGTGTGCAAGAGGCAACTGATTGATGTTTCTCACTGATGTTTCCAACTCTCTAGCCTTTTCCCTTCCTCTCTTTAAAAAAAAAAAAAAAAATCAATTAAATATATTTTAAAAATATAAGTTAAAAAATGAGATCATAAAACATAATTGTTATTCAAATGATAGAATACTAAATCCAAAAATATCTTGCAGATAAGTATGTTGTTTCTTTTTTTTTTTTTTTTTTTTTTTTTTAGGTCCCATTCATAGCAATATGCCCCTAATTTGCCTCTAATTTACTTTAGGCATATTTCAGCAATGTTAAAATTAGAAATAATCTACATTTCTAGAATTAAAAAAATATTGGCTTTCTGAATCTTCAAAATTCAAGAAAAATAAATAGCATGTATTGTACATTCATGAGGGTTTTAAGTATGCACATGTTTAAATTTTTTATGGGTAATAACTGATTTAAAACTCAAAATAACCATATGAGATAGATATTATTTTTATCCTAAATCCACAATGAACAAATTGAAGAACAGGAGGTTTAATTGGTTTACTTAAGGACACTCAACTCATAATAGACTAAGTATTTCCATGCAAGGGCCTAGAGTCAGAACTTGCAATTTTACTTACTGAAAGACTGAGTCTCTAACTTCACCTAATTAAATTACATAAGATAGGTAACAAGCATGCACAAGTGTTTACTGACAAACTCGGTGTCTGTCATTAAAAAAATATATAATAATAATATAGTTTATACTAGAGGCCCAGTGGACGAAATTCATGTACAGAGTGGGGTGTCCTTCAGCTCAGCCTATACCATCTCCAATCTTGGACATCTCTTTCACAATCCAAGACTGCTGACTCCCAACTGCTCACCTGCCTGCCTGCCTGATTGCCCCTAACTGCTTCTGCCTGCCAGCTTGATCATCCCCTAACCACTCCCCTGCCAGCCTGATCAATACCTAATTGCTCCCCTACCAACCTGATTGCCCCTAACTGCCCTCCCCTGCCAGCCTGGTCACCCCTAACTACCCTCACCTGAAGGCCTGGTCATTCCTAACTGCCCTCCCCTAAAGGCCTGGTCACCCCTAACTTCCCTCCCCTGCAGGACTGATTGCACCCAACTGCCCTCCCTTGCAAGTCTGGTCCTTCTTGACTGTCCTCCCTTACTGGCTTGATCACGTGCAACTACCCTTCCCTGCAAGCCATCTTGTGGTGGCCATCTTGTGTCCACATGGGGTGGTCATCTTTGACCACATGGGGGTGGCCATCTTGTGTTAGAATAATGGTCAATTTGCATATTACTCTTTTATTACAATAGATAGGATTGTTTATATCTTTATTAGAAACAGTTAGTAACTTCTTATCAATCAAAATTATCCTATCTAATAAAGAGTCATTATGCTAATTGACCATCACATCTTCACAAAGTTGGCAGTGCCCACAGCCAATAAGGAGGGAATATGCTAATTAATTGTCATGTTCTCGATGATGGTTGCACCAGCAGCCACACGATGGCAGTGCCCAGGGCTGGCTTGAGGTGCAGGCAAGCCTCAGATGACAGCTGCCCAGCCGCCCACGGCTGCCTGAGGCTTGAACTCCAGGCAGTGGCAGCTGCAGAGGTGTGATGAGGGCATCGCCTCCCCCTGATCACCAGGTCACTTCCTACCTGAGGGCTCCCAGACTGTGAGAGGGGGCAGACTGGGCTGAGGGACACCCCCTCCAATGCATGAGTTTTCATGCACCAGGCCTCTAGTATTATTATAAATTATGTAGGTTTACAATTTTTCTTCAAAGCATGTACCATATTATTGTGACCATCAAATCAGTAAAATGTTTTAATAGCTCAAATTGTCATTTCTATTTTATGCTATAATTTAAAATTTATAACCAAATAAATCAATTTGACTTTTAAATGAAGTGAGTGCAAATCCATCTGTTAAAAAACAGAAAAGCCCAAAAGGTCTGTTTCTGTGACATGGCTGCAGTGATTTAGTGATTGGCAAACACAGTAGCCTACCTCTAAAACTGAAATAATGCTTGTCACTTCATTTAGTTGATTCAATAAGAACAGTATTAATTAGAAATATATTGTCCAAGCAAAGCTTTTGAGTTAAACAGTTGAACATACGAAAGGTTTTAAAAATTGAGTAGGACATGTGAAATATTAATACAACATAATACAAAGTTAGAAAGCAAAAGAGAAGTAAAAATATAAATAACACTGATATATATCAATTCATTGTTAAATTTTAGATGTTTCTTAAAACTAAGATATTAGTGAACTAGTTGTAGTTTTTAAATTTAAAACTGTGATTAGTTGTAACTTCTGCTTTATGGCAAATGTCAAGTAAGAGATAATGTACTTATAAAGGAAATCAATAGATTAAAATATTTTAATAAAACACCAAGTTTTTATTGATCATTATGCAGCAGAGAGCTATTAAAGGATATATAAGGGGTAATAAACTCTATAATACATTATCCCTACTCTCAATAAATATTCATAAGATTTATCTGGAATATATTCTCCTCCCCTTTCCATCATTCTACTTTATAGGATAAAATTCCATAAATATTTTAAAGCCTCAAATGTCATATTGTCATTTTAGTTACAAGCCTTTCTCTGACACACTTTGGAATCGAATTTCCTATTCTCTCCTCTGTGCACTTGTGAGAAATAGACCCTGGAGTGCTGTCAGTGCTCCCCACTCCCCAGCGTTTATGCCTCTGAGTAAGTACCTTCTCCTGAGTCTGGGAAGGCCCAGAGATTGACTTACTTCTGACCAATTGAATTTATCAAAGATGATGTGGTGAAACTCATGTGATTGCATTTGGTCATAAAAGACAAACGTCTTAGCAGACCAGAGCTAGATCCTTTCCTTTGGGTGTGATGAAATGGACAGCCAAGAAAAAAAAACACCTGCCAAGAAACAGCAGAAAAGCCTGGTCCTTAGTTATACAGCAACAAGGAAACGAATTCTGTTAACAACCTAAATAAACTTAGAGTGAATTCTTTCCCAGCAGAGCCTCCAGATGAGAAAGCAGCCGGCTCTCCACCTTGATTGCAGCCTTATGAGGCCCTGAGCAGAGGGCCCGCCTAAACCATGCCTGGAGTCCTGACCCCTGAAACTGCAAGCCAGTAACTGGGCATTGATTAAGATACTACATAATTGTTTGTTACATAGCAATTTAAAACTAATACACTATCCATACCACTTCCCTCTGCTACTCAACGATTTGTATCATTACCTGTTTTTGAGATTAGGCTGTGAGCTATCTATAAATGTGTTTATTATTCACCTCTTTACTTAGAAGATGAGTACAAAATATCAGGCACATTTATTTATTTTGAATCTGCCTTCTCTCTCTTAACACACACGCACACACACACACACGCACACAAGCTATTTCTTATAATAAAATGTTATTCTGTATGTTAATTTCATGAGTAAGTAGATAAGCAAATGATTTATTTATCACTCCCATTTTAATGATTAGAAAATTGAAGCCTGAGAATGTTATGTGGCTTGTCAATGGAAAAGCCAGGATATGAAATATGAACTAGAGCATCTGGCTATAAATTCTGTATTTAGTCAGCTGCTAAATAGGATTATTGTGCTGTAGATTAAGTGAAATAAAACAGATAATGTACTTAAAAGAGTGCCATATATATATATATATATATATATATATATATATATATATTCATAAGAATCCCCTATCAAGACTCATTAAGCCTAATCTCCCAGAAAACTGAAAACTCAATTTTGCACACAATAATAATCATGTCATCTTAGATATAGTGTAATTTTATTTTTCCTCCATTTAAGTGGGGTTTGTGTCACTCTCAGATGCGTATTTCCATTATCTTGTTTTATATGTTTTTTAATCAACCCGAATGTCCTTAAAATTGTTAGGGGAGATAGGCAGGGTCCAAAAATATATAAGGAAATATGAAACTACTCAATAGTGTACATTTTGCAGAATATTTTACATACAAGACATTTGTAAAATCAAAATCTTTTTAAATGATGCAAGTCCATCTAGCAGTTCATTAAATTCTAATGACAAACAATAGAACAGGCTTCTTACTCTCTCAAATGTCTCCATGCAGCACAAATTGAATCTATTTTCTCCTGCCAGACCTTTCATTTCAAAATTCTTAACACTTCTGACAGGTTCATCCCATTCATGTCTATAAAGGCAGGACACAAATAGAAGGCTGGGAATGTGCTTCTTTGTAAGTTGTTAAAACCACAGAACACCTAGGATTTAATCATTTTATAGAGTGTGAGGTAAATCTTATTGAATCCCTTGAGTGATACAGTGAAATTGTAAAATTCACATTCAATCTTCAGATCATGCATAAATCCTCCTAGATGTTGGTTTCTATGTAATATTCTCAGGGTAGGATAACCATGTAACTCCACTCCCTTCTCCAAATCTTTACTTCTGAGAAAGACCTAACTACCAGACAATTATTATTTCTGAGCCATTTACCAGACAATTATTATTTCTGAGCCATGTTAGAAATGTTAGTAATAAGAAAATACCTCAAGTGCATATGTCACGCATGATGTATTCTTCACAGGGGAAGAGAGAATTCCTGGGCATCTTGGCTTCTACCAATAATCACTGACATTCATTTATTTCCCAGAAGTAACATATATGAGCATATACTCCTTCAAGCCACCTGGTTCACCAGCTATGTTAGTTACAACGGCTTAACAAACCATCCCCAAACTAAAAACAAAAAGGCATATATATTGTCATGTATGAGTTGGGTACACCTATTTGACAGGTTCGGCTGTTGTTTTATTTTTAATTTTTTTTTAAATTTATTTAATTGATTTTTTACAGAGAGGAAGGGAGAGGAATAGAGAGCTATAGAGAGCTAGAAACATCGATGAGAGAGAAACATCGACCAGCTGCCTCATGCACACCCTGTATCAGGGATGTGCCTGCAACTAATGTACATGCCCTTGACCGGAATCGATCCTGGGATCTTTCAGTCCAAAGACCGATGCTCTATCTACCAAGCCAAACCAGTTTCCGCAGGGTCAGCTGTTTTTAGTTGGGCTTATTATTACATCTGCTATCAGCTGGAGGTTTGATAGGAGGCAGGTTAGTCTAGGGTAGTCACATTCAAGTGGTTAGTAGTAATTTGGCCATCAGATGGAGCCAGCTAGCCTGGGCTCATTCACATAGCAATGAGGATCCAAGAGAAGCAGTAAAACAGCACAAGCTTTCTGAGGCCAAGTCTTAAAACTGTTACACCATTTCTCTTTCTGTATTCCATTGAACAAAGCACTGTATAAAGTCAGCCCATACTGATGAGGGAAGTAAATAGACTCTAGTTTCTAATGGAAGCACCCACTTTTTTGAAGGGAAGCTTTGCAAAGGATGTGGATAAAGCAGTGAGTGAACATTTGTGTTTATTTTTGCAAAAAGTATACCACAGTGGCTTTCCAAGAAATTCACTGAATGTGCTAGCTTTAGTTTATTAAATTCTTAGACTAACTAAAGCCTGTGCCAAAAGATACTCAACATCTTTTCCTTATATACAGACTAAATATTGGAGAAGGACAAAAAAATATTACACAATCTATTCCAGATGACTGCTATTCCTCTCCTGCTGCCAGCACCACTGCTCAAGTGTTCCTATGTGATCTGCTCCATTTCCCACTTCCTTGTGAATCCAGAGGTCACGGAGTCATTGCTGGCTACTCAGGCTGTGAGAGCATGAACTTTGTATTTAGAGAGGCTTGAACGTGAAACCCAGCCACTGTCCAACTGAGTGACCCTAGACAGGCAATTTAACCTCGTATTGTCGGCTTCCTTATCCTGAAAAATGTGTTTAATGGACCATGTCTGGTAGGTCTGTTGTGAGGATTTAGTGATTGTAAATCGCCCAAGAGAGTACTATTAAACAGTAGGTGCTTAATACTTACTAATTTCCTCTACTTCCACAGCTTTCTTGGAATGCATTTTTTTTCTTCATTAAAGGATATCTTGTCTCAAAAGTAAAACAATGCCCAGAGCTATTGCAAAGAAATGAGCTTACAGTTTTTAAGTCTTGAAATATTTAGGCTACCGAGTAAAATAAAAACGTAAACAAGTTATCTTAAGATTATTATTTTCTTGGGGATATTTTTATAGCATATATATATATATATATATATATATATATATATATATATAGTATCGATATATTACAAAGATGAATAATCAGAATAAAGATGAAAGTGTTGCCTTTCTGTAGTGTGCATTCTTTGAGGATATAAAGAATATTAATAACTCAATCAAATCAATGTGCACTGGAATGACATTATTAATCTTTGATATTTTGGGGGCCACCTTTAATAAAGGCATATTGAAGTTATTAATACAAATGAAAATTAGAGACATAAAAAGGTGGTATTGATTCATAGGACACCAGAATATATTACTTGGTGCAACATAATTATTTAAATGGTCTCCACTTAAACTGATGAGGTTAGAACCTCATCATTTCCACAGGTATGTCTCCTTAGCCAGGCTCTCCTAAACCCAGGAAGAGAGTGAAGAGTTTATATTATCTTCAGCACAAATAATCCAGGGAAAGCTGCTTAGTCTCAGTAATGAGATTTAAAGTCTAATTTCATTTTGGTGTGGAGTGAAAAGAAGCAAAGTGTTTTAAAGTCACAGGAAAATGCTCACAAAACCCTTTTCCTATACATATACTGTGTGTGTGTGTGTGTGTGTGTGTGTGTGTGTATTCATTCATTTTAATACACAGCCCCACATCCCACATCTTAATTCCTCTAAAGAAACCCCAAAGGGAATGGGACTGGTAACCATCAGAATCAGACACATTGTATGGAAAGCTATATATTAGGGCTGCAACTCAACTCCCTGTAGCCTCAGGAAAAGGTCCTTAAGCCCTTGCTTGTTCACCTCCTATCAGAAACAACTCCTCACAACACATCCCCTAATCCAACCAGGCTGCTATCATCCTGCAGTAGTAACTTACTGACTCCTATGTTCAGACCATATTTAGGCAATTTGGGGAGACTCGCTTTGGGTATCATAAGCATTCCTTGCAAGTTTTCCCTCTGAGGTAAGTATCACTGCTCTTTCAACCTCTCCTTGTCATTGCTGACTCCTCGCTTCTTCCCTAGCTGCTTGTCTCATTTCTGAGCACATCTTGCCTGTATTTCTAGTATCTCGTGTGGCCTGGTTCCATCACGTGGTAAAGCTTGTTCCCTGCGGCTTTGTCACTTATATGAGCACTGCACCTGGACTTCTCATCTAGCTCTGCCTTGACCACTAGCTTCTGGGACATAGGCCTGAGGTGAAGGCTGCTCCTGATCTTTCGCTGACCTGGACTCTCCCTATCTCTCTTGCTGCTCCCACCCTGTGAGCAGCATTCCCTCCTAAGCCTGTCCTGACAGAGAGACAAACTACATGCAATCCCCTGTAGATCCAAAGGGAGTTGTTTGCTTAATCACAATGGTGTTGTTTGGAAGGTTCTCAAGCGTGGTAGTCTGGATTGTATATCCAAAAGTGGAGTAAGCATGTCTGTGTAAAAATAAACAAGTCGTTTTAATTTCAGCACTTCATGTGCATAATGGGGGCCCAACATTGTGCTGTAAATGGGGAAAGTAATTCTCCTTTCAAGGTTGTTAAGGATCACTCCAGCATGGCCTTGGACATTACACTGTGAGAGGCACATGAAATTAAATGACTTATTATATTCACAGGTCCAATAGGAAAGAATGGCATGCTCAGAAGAACACACACACACTCGCCCAAAGCTTGAAGTTTTGGCAGGCAGGGAAGGAGGAGAGCAAGGACCCATGGTCAAGTGCCTTTCATGGTGGGCTTGTCACTCAAGTACATGTTAAATATGGATATCCAAGGCTGAGACCGGTTTGGCTCAATGGATAGAGCGTCGGCTTGGGGACTGAAGGGACCCAGGTTCGATTCCGGTCAAAGGCATGTACCTTGGTGGCGGGCATATCCCCAGTAGGGAGTGTGCAAGAGGCAGCTGATCGATGACTCTCTCTCATCGATGTTTCTAGCTTTCTATCTCTCTCCCTTCCTCTCTGTACAAAATCAATAAAATACATTTTTTTTAAATGGATATCCAAGGACAGGCAATAACCAAGCAAAAGCTCAAAACAAGTAGGGTGGATGCCAGCATTCAGGGATCCAGTGAAGCAATAAATAATAACTTTATATTACAAATATACAAACTAAATCACTTTCTCTTTCTCCTTTATATTGGTTATTGTATAACTGTATTTTTAAAAAGTAATTCATTATTTTACTTTATTAGAAACACTATAGAAACACATTTAAATATATATATATATATATATATATATATATATATATATATATATATTGAAGGCAGGAAATATTATGAGAAAATATCCTATTTTGTATTATATTTTGAAAATAGCATTAACATTTTGCTATTTGCAAATGTCTCAATAAAATAAAGAAGTTACTGTTTCTTAGGCTTGCATTAAATCAGTATATTTAAAATGAGAAAATAATTCAGAATCATTAAAAGAGACTTTCAGTACTATTGCCACTAATTTGAAAGGCAACCAATGTTGCCTTTTAGACGAAAACACTTTTTTTTTTTTTTTGGACCAAAACACTTTTAAGCACTTTTTGAAGATTCAACAATGTTATAATATCTAAGGAGACTGGCAGAGACCATTTCATTTCTCTAAGGAAATCAAAATGCCACGTGGGACATTGGCTGTTCCTCACATCTGCTTCCTTGTCAATGTGGGGTGTTTTAGTTTGTGTGTGTGTGTGTGTGTGTGTGTGTGTGTGTGTGTGGTTTTCTACATTTGAGCACCACTATCACATAGTTTGCTCCTTCACTTCATTTATTGATGTTTTAATTTTTTTTTTAATTTCACTTCAGAGAAATCTCTATTGATTAACTTATTCATGGTAGTAGTCCCATTCACTCTGTCTCCTCAATCCAGTTAAATTTTTAAGGACTAGCCATTTCTACATACTCCTATACTCTCACACAGTCATACATACATTCATATATGCGTATAGTGTTATTGCCTGTACCCCACATTAGAATATAAGTTCCAGTAGGGCAGAAAGATTAACAGAAGAGAATATATTGTATAAAACAGGTTTATTAGTAAATAACACACACACACACACACACACACACACATACACACACACACTGCAACACACAGAAAACAATGACTATAAAATCATTTTGAGGGTTGAATCCTTGATGCTGTAGCATCAGCCATGCTACTGGTCAGCATCCTGAATAGGTACTTAGGTTTCTATTCAAAACCTGTTACATGGGCAGCTAGACAAAGAAGTGGGTTATTCCATAAATCAGAAGGAATACTTGGAATGTATTTCATGTTTGTAACTGATTTCAGTTCATTGGATAAAATAGTAGTGAATCAAGAGTAAGAATTCTCTCTAAACTATATTTTTAATCTATCTATATGTTATAGCTTAGCTTATAGAACAAAGTATATATTAATAAGTATTACTTCACTTGCATTTGCATAGCATAAATAAGTACCATGTTTCCCTGAAAATAAGACATCTTCTGAAAATAAGACCTACTTACAGGTTTCCTTCTGAGTGAAATATAAGGCATCCCCCTGAAAATAAGGCTAAACAGGAGAGATTTGGTCCACTGATTCTGAAAGAAATGGAGTCACAAGAAATTCACCAGGAAATTGAAGAATTGGATTGTTATGATGATGTTCCAGAAGATGATGACATGATTGTCATTGAATAAATGAGTAAATTCTTGATACTGTAGGATTCACAGTTTGTCTGGTTTGTGTTGACAACTACCGTACTACCGTACCGTATACAGGTAATAAATTTCCTTTATTTTCATTTAACAATAAATGTGTACCGTATTCTTCTTCATGGAAAAATAAGACATCCCTGAATATAAGACCTAGCACATCTTTGGGAGCAAAAATTAACATAAGACACTGTCTTCTTTTCAGGGAAACAGGGTATAACTATGACTCATTAGAAAACATTTAAATCAGTCCTATGTTTTAGAATCCACATGTATAAACACTCATGGATATGAATTTACTCAGGAGCCTCTTGTCTTTTTTAGAGTGACCCTGAGGTAACGCTACACAGTTTCTGTTTAAGAATAAATATATGAAGACATTTAAAGAGAATAGTCCTCATTTTTTTTCTGGGTGAATTGTGCATGTTATTTTTTACTGTAGGTCTAATAGTTTGTTTACTATCAAGCTGTAATTATATACATCTTGAGATCTCTATATGAGGGGTTGTAGGTGGAGACATCCATGATATTAGGAATCTGTAGAAATAACTATAATTGGTGCCATAATATGTGCTTACAATCATTTTTAGAATCAGAGTATGCCCTTCATCTCTGTTCTGCATGGACTCAGAATTAGAGGTCCTTGAAAACTTGGGGATGAGATAAAAAATGCAGACAGTTTTGACATAGCTTGTAGGTTTTTAATAGACTTCATTAGTGTATATGCAGTGCATAGCTCTTTATGAAATTATATTGTTCTTATTATCTGAGAATAGAATATAAGAATGTATATCTTGTGAAATGACATTTTCATGGACTGAAATATTGGGTTTGTGGGGGGGGGGGAAGTTGTCAGATAAAATAAAGATAGGGAACAAATTTAACCATAGTTAAATGGGCTCTTTCATTACAGGACTTTTCAGAATCATAATTGTGCTAGTGTTAATCATGACTGGGCCAGAAAATCCTTTTTTATAAAACATCCTGTGTACTGAATATGCTAAAAAATACACTTTGCAAAGCCCTTATGTGGAACAATAAAAGAAAAACATGTCTTACCTCAAAGAACTTGTTTTTAAAATAATGGTCAGTCAAAACATTTCAGGAAACAAAATGGTACAAAGATAAATGAACAAGTGATAGAATTACAGATATTTACATTCAGCATGGACCTGCAGTAAATGAATCTACATATGCTTAGGTATGGTTCAGTATGCTGATTCTTAAAGGAGAATAAATCTAGAAATGTGGAAAGGAAGGGAAGGCACTGAGCTATGAACTGGTAAGTCATTCATTCAGATGTTCTTTAAAACAAATATTTACCAAGTACCTGATATGTGTAAGGTGCTTCTCTAGATACTAGAAATAAAGAGGGAGCATAATAGACAGGGCCTATCCTACCTATACTTTAAATCTAAATAAATATCAAGAGTGACCAACTAGTTAATTTTTATGTTTCTGAGACTAAATAATTCTTCAAGGGAATCTTGTCTTATCTGCTACTTTTCATGCTCTTTTTATTACCAGCATGAAATAAAGCCCCTTAAAAATACCAAAGGTTGAGTTTCTGATTTTCAGAGAGAGCATTAAAGGATAAGTGGTTATCTGGCTTTCCATGCTTCAGCAGCTGGTCAGCCCATTGACAGGGGTCAGAGACTCAAGTACAAAAGAGAAAAAAGTTAAATGGTAAAGGAAGGCAGATTGAAGAAAGACTCTACTTCCCCCCATCGTTTTTGCTTGTCTGTTTGTTTTCTTTTAAAGAAAAGAAAGCTACAAAATGAAATTGACTCGGAACTGATCCTGAGTTGGTAATAGAGAGCAAGAACTTCATCTTCCTCCATAGCACAGGCCTCATCTGCAGATATTTCTAGGAAGCAATGACTCAATTACCTTAGTTATCATATTTCATGGATGCCAAGAAAACATCCTATTAGTTATTAGGTCAACTGTATGTCTTAATGGAAAACTATCTCAAGTGTAAATCTGGAATTTCTTAATCAGTGATAAATATAGCATCACTAACATTTTGCTGGGTTTTCAATCCCTTGTTGGTTTGTAAATTAGACATTACAGTGTCTAGTGCTCCTAATATGAGCTGATAGTATAAGAAAAAACACTGGAGAAATAAATTTTTGTTTAATATACCAAATGCCACCTGTCAACAAGTCATATGCCTGTAATTGGTTCAATAAGAAATTAGTGAAGGGTGGGAGGTATGTTAAACTATATAGTGTCTTGCTTTCTCAAAACACAGTTGGAAGGTCTACCTGCATAAAGAAACCCAAATTGCCATTTAAACCTACTTATTCAAAGCACAACTACACTTACTAACAAGACATGGGCATAAATCAGAAGTTTCAAATTCACTCATCATATTGCAGACAATTTTACTTAATAAATAAACAGTCATAGAAGATGCAGCTCTTATGCATAAACTTCCCATGAGCCTATAAGACTGCTTAAGGGTATTTATATGTTTTTTGTAAATGCTATGGCTTATATAGTGTCAGGAATCCAAAATTTGTGAAGGTTCATTTTCAATAAATACATAGAACTTAATATCAGGAAGCTCCCTGTATAATAAGAGAACAAAGTATGGTCTAAATAGGTTTCCTCTTTTTCTGTTATTTAAATGTAATCATATCCATCTTCCTTAGTTATAAAACATGCATATACAATAAATACAAATTTAGATCTAGACTTCAATTAGCTGAAAATTCAAAACATGCACATACATGATATACTGACAGACACTGACATTTCTTATATCTGCTAGTATTTGCTACTGTTTGGTAATGATAAAAAAAAGTAATAAACAAATCACTATATTTCACAAGTCCTACATATATGTAGTGTTTCAATTAATGCCGTGACACATCCATCTTAGTTTAGATGATACTAAGGTATAGATGATATAGGTCACTATAAATTTATTTAAAATAACTATTTTCATAATATAAACATTGTAAAATATTAATAAAGCAAAATAAGTTTTAATGTTTCAAAGACTGCTGTTTCCCTGCAGTCTGTTATCCATTTCTCCCTAAAAATTTACAGTAGTAAGAAAAATATATACATATCTACATCTATCTATCTATCTATCTATCTATCTATCTATCTATCTATCTATCTAAAAGCCTAATTGACCATTCAACTGTTTAAACATTTTACCAGTATCCATGACATGCACTGACCATGAGGGGCAGATGCTCAATGCATAGGAATGGATCTCAGAAGGAAGGGGGAGAGAGATGGCAGGAAGAGATTAACCAAAGATCTTATATGCATATTAGAGGCCTGGTGCACAGATTTGTGCACGTGTGGGGTCCCTTGGCCTGGCCTGTGGAAATTAAGCTGAAACTGGCAGTCTGATATCCTGGATTGCGAGGGGACACAGGCCAAGGCCAAGGGATCCCACTGGTGCACGAATCAACGCACTGGGCCTCTAGTAATAAAATATTAATAAAAGAAAGTTATATACAATGATTCTATATTTTGTGTAGACATATTTTAATTGACTATATCACTGGTTCTGGAGGGGGAAAAAAGTTAGTAGACCAATCCAACCAATTATGATTTGTCACAGATATGTCCAGTAAACTAAAGAACACATAATAAATGAGGTTCACATGTTAACAGTCCCTCCTATCATCGTTTACTTTCTCATGCCCATATGACAGATGAACACAGACTTAGTACCGTGTTTCCCCGAAAATAAGACATCCTCTGAAAATAAGACCTAGCACATGGAAAAATAAGACCTCCCCTTAAAATAAGATCTAGCACATCTTTGGGAGCAAAAATTAATATAAGATACTGTCTTATTTTCGGGAAAACAGGGTAGGCGTATGTTACAACTATGCAGTTCCCTCCTTAATAGAGTCATTGACCTGAACACAGCCTATGCCACAAAACAGAAGCTGGCAACATCCATTCCCTCATTCATTAATCTTCCATTTACTGTAGTCTACTGTGTACCTTAGCACCATGCTAGCCATAGTTTTGAAATATGTGATATATGGTGAAATAGAATTTTACAGTTGTAGGAAACAATGTGAAATGAACACGGGAAAATTCAGACCTGTAATAGATATAAATTCAGTAAAATTCTGGGATTTTGTGAATGAAAATAAGCACATGGTCCAATTCTTTAAGTTCAGTTTGTTAAAACAGATTTTACTTGAAAGTAGGCAAAGCATACAATGTGATTTTAATATCTGAGTTGTTAATTCTATATTTATTAAATGTTTATACATTTAAACATTTATCCAAAGGATATTTTTCTAATGATCATAGACATCTAAATGTTTTAATGGGATATAGCCATTACACACTCATTGATGATATCAGACATTTACAAATTATTCCAACTATTTGCCTATTCACAAAATTTTCTATCAAATTTTAATTCTTTTATATTTTTGTGTAATTCTTAGTGGTTTTTTTTTTTTTTTTTGTTTTGTTTTGTTTTGTTTCAGAGAGAGAGAGGAAGAGAGAGATAGAAATTTCAATGATGAGAGAGAATCACTGATCTGCTACCGCCTGTAGCCCCACACTTGGGATCAAGCCTGTAACCAGCATGTGTTCTGACCAGGAATCTAACCATGACTTCCCAGATTTATAGGTCGACACTCTTCTACTGATCCATGCTAGCTGGGACTTAGATTTGGCTTTCAACCACCACTGCTTCTCACTAATCTTGAGTGACCCTTAAAATGACTTTTCTTTCCTCTGTTAATATGTTGCTTTTGGGGCTAAAGGGCCAAATAGTTACCCTTTATGTATTAAATAAAATAGACTTCAAGCAATACCAAAAAGTACCCTGTGAAAGTACCCAGGCACTGACTGAGACATTAATTTTTCTTACCTACTTATATTTTCTTCATGAACATGTTCATAACTACATTCATAAGGGAGTTTTCCAGATTCATAAATTTCAGAGAGATGAGGTTTTGTGTTAGGTCTTTTACAGAAATAAGGAAGGCATGTTTATTCTATATCATAAAACCCTAACATGTAAATCGACCTAACAGAGGAATGACCTATGGAATGGCTGGTGGCTATGATGCACACTGGCCACCAGGGGGAAGACGCTCAATGCAGATTAAGAGATGGAAGAATAATGTTCCCCCTAAAACTCCACTTCTTTTTTTTTTTTTTTTCAGTTTTATTTTGTACACCTAGTTTCAGGTGTACAACTTAGTGGTTAAACAATTATATATTTCACATAGTGTTTCCCTTGATATTTCTAGCACCTCAACTTAGGTCATGCATACTTATTGCAATATTATCCTATATAATAAAGTGCTAATATGCTAATTATCTAACAGCAGAAAAATCATCAGGACCACCTTCCAGATGAAGCTGGGGCTGCTAGGGTCAAGGCAGCCAGGGTGAATTTCGTGCATGGGGCCTCTAGTTAGGGAATTAAAATGCTCATTTCAGAAGTAGCTATAAAATGCTTAAATAATAGAGTGATTTTAATAGTTGTGTGTGTGTATGTGTGTATGTGTATGTATGTGTGTGTGTGTCTACTATAAATTCATAAATCTGTGAGGTTTTAAATGAACCAGGTGTATGGAGTGAGAAATATGATCCACATTATCAACATATGTACTTATAGTTCCTTTAAGTAAACTCTATTCCAAGGAAGATTAAAAAAAGTATATATGCAAAATGGATTCTCCAAAGTTTTTGCATAACCATTTATAGATACCGCGATCTGAGGTTAAGCAGATCATTTGCTATGTATATTATCCCTCCACCAGGCCATTTACCTTAAAACAAATTCACACTCTTCTCCTCACTGTTGGCTTCCTTTTAGTTGCTGCCATTTTGCCAGTTTTCACATTGTTTTCATTATCAACCACATTTCTTGTCATTAACAGGTATCATTTTTATCCATTTAAACCTTATTTGCCCTTCAGGATACAGCTCCATTGTTAGTTTCCTGATAAATCATTCAAAATGCCTTTATTCTGCTTTAATCCCACTCCCTTCGGTGTAAGCATTTTGTTTATATTTTAGTTACTACATGTATCACAATTTGCCTAATGTTTGAAATTTATGGCCATGCCTGTTTCACCTGATGGATAATAAAAATTTTAAGGTCAACAGCTATATCTTGTTTATTTCTAGATATATAATACTGCCAACCCTGGTCCCTTGCCAAACGTAGCTACCCAATAAATATTTGTAAGATTGTACTGAATTGAGACACTGAATTAGTTCAAGGTTGCTATGCACTGTGTTTCCCTACTGTTCAGAATGCACCGCTCTTGCATTGCAACATTTGTCTCAGTTTTTGCTGTAGCTGAAAGCTGATGTACTCTTCACTTAGTGCCATCTAAGTAAATTGGGGAGTGACATTTATTAATATTTGCATAGCTCAAAGCAGTTCATGCTGTGCGAAACACTCTACAAGTTGGAAGCGCTATTTAAAAATGAACGGATGTATAGTGCAGGAAAGTGCAGCAACTTGGCACAATCAATATATCTCTTGAATATTCAGTATTAAAATTAAAAGAAAGAAGTACCTATAATATATCTCCTAAAACAATGGGACACAACTTCATTTGCAAATGGTGACAAAGTCTTGTTAAAAGAAAGCCTGAGAACAGCTGCTAGGGATATTGTGGTGTCTATTGTAGCACTCGTGGTGTCTTTGGAAACTGGGCTGCACAGAACATGTAATGAGAAATAAAGAGATACCTGGAAGAATGCCCAGTGTCAAAAGACAATAAGAATATAACTTTTCAAAATTTATAAAAAGCATAACTAGAATGCAAAAAACAAACAAAAACAAACACACACACACACACAATTAACTTTTGCCTTTGGCTACCAGTGGAAGGTTTTAATTTGGGGGAAAAGAATATAAAGAACAGGAAAAAAAACATTTTTAAACCTTATTTCAATTTACTAACATATTAATAAAATTTGAAAACTAATGTGGTCACGATTTCTAGTCTACTCATAGAATTGCCTCATGCTTTCATATTATCTGTAAACTATATAATAATCTCCTCATTCTCTGAAACTGCATTTATATTTCAAAGTTAAGAGAACCCAATTTGTGTGTGTTTTTTGTTGTTGTTGTTGTTGTTTTTTGAAATGTTGAGCCCTGCTACATCCAATGGTTTTGAACTTCATTAATTAAAACAAACTGTCATATCCTTGAGCAGGCTGCTAGTAGCTCTCTTCAAATGATATAAATGAATCTTTGAAAGAAAGGCTATTACTTATAGAAGAAATAGATGTACCCCCTGTCCTTATTAACTAACAACTTCAGATATAGTGTTTTCTTAGAATTTCACCTGTATCCCAATGATGATATGAATGGAACAGGACCTTTAAATTAATGGGAAAATATCTATGAGCTATCTGTTCATGTAAAGATTCTGCAATAATACATTCTTTATTGGGTAATTTTTACTTTTTTAATTTTCTTTTATTTTTCCATAACCATTTATTCCTCCCCTACTCTCTTCAATCTCTAGGTGGTTACTTTTAATTCTAAAATGAATGTTTCCTACATTTTAGGAATAGGTACTATAAATAAATATCAGAAATCCAGAAGGTACCTGAAATAAGTTCCAGATAGCCAGTGGTAAATATAAATACAATCCATGCCATCCTTCTACTTAAATATCATTGAGGGAGAGAGCTTGTATTCATACTCAGACATGTAAATGCAAAATAATTAATTTTAAAATTATAAATCAGGGTGCATATTTATTTAAAATAGGTAACTTTAAAGATTATACTTATAGGAATAATATACTTTGTGTTATTGTTTTAAAAGCAATAATAATTACTTTTTCATTATGGAACAATTAGTAAACATTTTAAAAAATCATCCATGCTGAGTTTCTTCCGTTTTATCTAGTATTTGAAAGAGAAACAATATTCCTGAGTGATTTTTATAACTTTATATTTTGCCTCACAATACTATTGTTCATTATTCTTGGGGTACTGTGTACTCGTATTTCGTTTCTGATTTTCCAGGCAAATACTTTAAGTTTGAGAATTATGTAAGAATAGACAGAAATACTAGTACACAGAATACTGTGTACTAGTATTTCGTTTTTGATTTTCCAGGCAAATACTTTAAGTTTGAGAATTTTGTAAGAATAGACAGAACTTTTATAAACAGCCACTTGAACAACTCAATTGGCCAGAAAATGTAAGGATGGTAAACAGAGAGGACTGCGGAAATGTTGTGCAATGTAGCCACGACTGGAGAAAATAGGAACCCAAACCTCCAGGGGCCAGTTTGGGCCCTGTTGAAGTCCATTAGTTCAGGAAGAACTACTGGAGTTCAAATCCATCCATCATTTCTCACTCAACCTCGTGGGATCAAATTCTGCCCTCAATTACACGCACCTAGCTTTCATTCAAGTTGCAGGGAGTTATATACACATTCAAGAGGGCGGGCTCCGGCCTTGCGCGATGAGTGGGGCGTAATTGATGACTTTCTCCCTGCTATGTTTGGCAGGCAAGCACAGAAGCCTCGATTCCTGAGCAGAGTGGGAGGGTATGATAAAAAATTCTCAGCCTTGAGTTCTGCGCCATAGCTTCAGCAGCTGTTCTTCATTTCAAGACCTAAGAATGCCCACTTTACTAAGCATTAACATGTATATATTTTCTCACATAGTCTTCTCTTTGGTTTATTCCATTTTCCTTTTCCACCTCCATTATATTTTATTCTTCTTTAATTAAGTGTTTCTTTTCCTTATTTGCTTTATTTTGCCCTATAATTTTTATTTTTGGTATTTTAAAAATGTTAAGCAAGATAAAGTGCTTAGAATGATCTGGCACATTATACAAGTTCAATAATTGTTAGTTTTGTAGACAGTTATTATTTTGTATTATCATTGCTATTATTAGTATTATTCCACCTTTTTCTTAATTTAAGTAGATTTTGGATATGTATGAGAATGGCAAACCTTTAATTTTGAAAAGATTTTATTCAGAAAGTTTTATCTTTCGTATATTTGTCTAAAATTACTAATTTCATACCAAGCTATAATCACAAAACTGAATTTATCTTCAAAGAAAATCTTAATGATATTCCTTAGGCATTATCACTTCATGAAAAAAGTGGTAAAAAATAATTTAGCAACAATGAAACTATTCCCCAAAATGTCACTGATAGAGCCATAATACTTGACTTAATAAAACTACATTAGCTCCCCGGAGTGAAGAAACATGAATTTGGTTTATTTTAAATAGTTTTAAAGTAACATGATTTTAATAACTGTATTCTTTTATTATAAGACTTGTTAGCAAAGACCTACAACTAAGATTGTTCTACTAGTGAAGATATCATTTAGAATTGAAGATCAGAAAAGAGCTTCACAAACAAGAAAAAGCTTAAGATGTTTATCACTATCAGACCAGTATTACATGAAATGTTTAAGGGTAAGAAGAAGAGGAAGAGGAAGAGGAAGAGGAAAAAAAAGATGAAAAGGAAGAAGATAAAAAATAGAACAATAAAATGGCAATAAATACATATCTATCAACAATGAAATCTAAAAATCAAAATTAAAACAAGGAATCTAATGAACAAAATAAACTGATGAGTAAACTGGGACCAGAGGCATGGAAATATGGAACAGATTGACAAATCTCAGAGGAAAGTGGGGAGAAGGAGATGAGAAAAGATTAACCAAATAACTTATATGCATGCAAATATGCATTACATATGGACACAAACAATAGGGTGGTGAAGGCCTGGCGTAGGTGAAGGCCTGGGAAGCAGGTGAAGTGGGGCAATGGGAAGTAAAAGGGGAACTTCTATAATATTCTCAACAATAAAGGTTAAAAAAAAAAAAGATTTGTAGAGCATAATACATGTTGTTTTGAATAGTATAAACTTTGACGCTATATAGCAAAAACTATAGCTTTAAACAATATATACTACTTATTTTACTATACCAGCACACCCAGGAATATAACAATTATAATACATTAATTTTACAATAAAATTAAATACATTCACAAAACACAATATACTTAAAATATTAAACTTATGACTATGCATTTTGAAAGAGGCTAATGCATTCCTAGGTACCTCCATTCCTCAAAAGGCCATTCATTCTACATAGTTTCCTCTTCAGATTTCATGTGCAAACGCTCTGGTATATGTTGCTCTGTACGGTTAATATAACTTTTCTTATGTCACTTTCCACAATTCTAAGAAATGGGTAATGTTTGCTCTAAAACCCTTATTGATTAGTATTATTAATAAAGCACTTATAGTCAAAGACTACTTCAGAGGTAGTGTAATTAGTGATTAAAGCAATGGGCACTGGAGACAGATTGCCTTGAATTTTGGTTCTGCAATTTCCTAGTGAATTCTTAACCTCTCTTTTTTAAGTTTCTTATCTGATAGAAGAGATAATAATAACTTCCCTATAGGGTTAGGAACAATGTGCTAATATGCTAGTAGCTTTAATGTGCTAGTAATATCAATACATCCAAAGACAGAATAATAGCCAAAGTTAGATTTCCATAAAAGTAACTATAAATGAGGGTATATGTGTTTCATTAAAAACGTATTTGTAAAAATTAAATATAGCAAATAGAAATACATATCCAATCAGTGTAGAATGGTCTTAGATTTAATGGACAAAATTTCTAATCCATATGTCATATGTGAAAATTAACACCCTGTTAAGTTAAAAATGCTTTTCACCAAGGTTTGTGCATAATAAAATTAACAGGTTTTTTTTTAATGAATTCACTATTATTTTAAACAAATTTTAGCAAATAGGCCATATGTTGGAAATAAACACTGTAGTAATTTCACCAACATAAATAAATACTACATATCCACAACTATAGTCTACATATTTAAATTCAAGAATCATCATGCATCAACAACGTCCCATGTATGACTACCACGTGATCACACTGCATTGCACTTGGTGATGGGTTCTGTTGTTGAGTGGCATGACTTTCTGCAGCAGTTTTAACGGGTACCTGCCCATGTTCCCATGTGCCCTAAGCCACATCCTGGCCGTATGCATTTGTTTACTCTCAGTGACTGGTGAATGCACCATCTACTAGACCTATTCAGTTTAAATTTAATATTACTGTAATATACATAGAAAGTGTTTCTGGGAAATTTAAGTTTTCATATATATTTAATGTTAATTACACAGGTGTCTCTACATAAGTAAAAACAGGTATACTAGTTTGTTGATTTCTTAATATACACATTCAGAAAACCTACTTTATTATATAACTAGAGTCCCAGTGCATGAAATTCATGCATTAGGGGGTTCCCTCAGCCCACCCTGCACCCTCTCCAATCAGGACCCCTCATGGGATGTCCAATTACTGGTTTAGGCCCAATCCTATGGCATTCGGACATCCCTCTCACAATCCGGGACCACTGGCTCCTCACTGCTCAAGTTTCTGCTTGCTTGATCACCACTAATTTGCCCCATGCTGGCCTGGACACCCCAAACTGCACACCTTGCAGGTGTAGTCATGCCCAACTGCCACCCCCACTGGCCTGGTCACCCCCAACTGATCACCTTAGTACCTCCTTTCTGGCCTGGTATCCCCACACAGCTTGCTATTCAGTCATTTGGTCGCCCCTTACTTACCCCCCCTGCCAGCCTCATTGCCCCACAGAGCCTGCTACTCAGTTGTTTGGTCAACCCCCTCTTACCCCCTCTGCTGGCCTGGTGGCCCCACACAGCAAGTGCAGTCATCTGTTTGGTTGTATTAGTCACTTAGACTTTTATTATTATAGATAGACTTTTGGCTTAATGTATAGCCCCTCTCCTGAATGAGTCCCTTTACTGAGATTTTACTGTATACAACTTGGCTACCTACTAACAGCTATGATTTCTATCAGAACTGGATATGAGTATGGTATCAAATGTCTCTAACACATAAATTAATAATCCTGACCCAGAGTAGCAGAGCCAAAAATCTCCAAGGTACTAGCTAGAATACTATTTAATGTCTTACCAGGACCTTCTCTGGTGCCAGTTGTGATATATACCGAATTATTGTTCCACTCTCAAAACAGTCACCACAAAGTTTCATGCTGAGCACCCACTGCTTGAATTCCTAATGATTTTCTACTTCTTGGACATCTTCAAAATAACCATTATCCCTTCCTGGGCTAATCTATTTCTAAACATTGTGTAAGCATCAGTCAGACAATATTGTCTGCTGCTAAGGAGGTTCCTCATATGATGCATTTCCCTTTAGGTTATTAGAAAATTGTTCATCTACATTTTAAAAGGTAGATGTACTTTCAAAAGTACTTTCTTTATGCAGTATATTGATTTGAGAGTAAAAAAGCTACATTTTGCATTGACTGTGTTATTTCATTTACACTCAAAACATCCCAGAAGATTAGCTACCAAAGAACAAATGGAAGTTTTCCTCTTGTTTAATTTTTAAAACTATTTTAGGTATTTTATTATTTTAGCTATTTTAATAAAATATTGTATATTGCATTTTGTTCTTACACTTCCAAATTGTCTACTTTTTGCTGTTTATCATGAGGAATCACATAAAATCTCACTACAAAAATTTCTTTTATTGTATAATTTTATGTCCTATTTTAGAACATAACTTAATGTTTACTATTTGTAGAATGTGTCTCTTCTATCCTTTTCTATTCTTTAGAAAGAAACTTAGTTTGTGAACCTAAGTTTATCCTCCTTTATCTTCAAAAGAATGCAAAAAAAGTATAGGGTTAAGATACTTTCTTAGTTTTCTAATATTATGAGAATATTATCAGAGAGAAAAGAAGTAAAGCACTATTAAATAAAATAATATAGACCCTAAAATATCTGTATATAGCTTTTGAAAATGAAGGCCAATAATTTATATGTACAAATATTTTTAAAGGAAAAGGCCACAATTAAAAAAACCTATGATTAATTAAAGGCTTCTTGCATAATTTTTAGAAACTTTTTTAATTAAGATAAAAATTACATTATAACAACATATTTTCTCAGAGGCAAAAGCCAGAGCTATATACTAAATGAATATGGAAAGAAACCTTGCAAGGAACATGAGAGCTACAAGCTAGCTTTTTACTTCTAAATACTGTGCTGGGTTTTTTGTCTATGTTTACCTCCTTTTAAGAAGAAACTGGCTTTTCCCAGTTTCTTGCCTTTTGTCATTTAGATAAAGGCACAGATGCTCACTTGCTTCAGTAATCGTATGCAGATCATTTTTATTGCCTAAAAATGATTTCGCTGCTGGATATTGCCTATGGTTTAGCGTGTACAGCACAAGGCGTTTAAATGATAAGGTAGTCACTTCTAACTTTAATCTTGCCTGAAGAGAATAACAGGCGACGTCTAGCTTCATTACCTTTTAAGGGTTTAATATACAATATTTATTAGTGTTTCTACTTTTAGGGAGTCCATAACAATTCTTCTATCCCATTTAGTAGCTGTTTGTGGTAAATGCTTCTGCATACCTGTGGTTTGATAGTATTTCTACCATTTATCACCCATGTAGAATAGTAGAATAAGGTCTTTATTCAGTCTGCTGAGATTTTGCATAAATCATAGGACATATGTGTCAGAATGTATGTGTGTACACACATATGTACACATATACATATTCACGCATATATACATACAAGTATATGTCACATATAAAATAAATGCATAGATATGCATACTATCCTTTTTCTGATGAAAGGAAGTTTTAAAAGCTTAGTAAGACATTTTTCTTTTATGCATAGGAGCTAATTTAGTAATTTAGCATGCTTAATAAACAGCATTAGGCAATATAAAAATCACTTAATGAAACACTAAAGTTATCTTAAGACCACTTTGGCAAAACAGATTAATGCATCAACAATTGTAACGTACTAGGAATAAAAACTGCATTCTAGTCCCTACTTACTTCTTTACAACCTCTCAGACTCGGTTAAGTCACTTCATATGTCCAAGCCTCATTTTCCTTATTTATGAAACAGAATAATAAATTACTTTTTAAACTAAAATATGTCTGTAATTTATCAGCAAGCTCAGTAAATATTTGTTTACCAGACAGTCTAAAACAAATGACTATATCAAATGATTTTTAAAGGACAGTTCTAGCTTAAAGAACAGTAAAGTTTTTTATGTTCATTTTTTTCTCTTTTTGAAAGCAACTAGCAGAAAAGCGTAAACAGATATGAAAAAATGAAGACATTTTAATGTAATAATGTGTTTTATGTTAAATGGCATATCCACTTTCTAAGGACTGGGGATTACAAATTTATTTTAAAGTAGTTTGTAATAAATAGAGATATTTATTTTCTAATATATAAATTCATAGATTATGGATATATGAATAATAAGTTGATGTTTTGTTTTTTTATACCCACATAATATGACATTGTGTAAATGAATTACAGCTTTTTTTCCAATTTACCTTTATTGTTGAAAATATTACAAATGACCCTTTTTTTTACTCCCATTGACCTCTTCTATTCTGCCCTCCTACAAGGCCTACTGAAGTACTATTTGTGTCTATGGATTGTGCATATATGCACATAAGTTCTTTGGTTAATCTCGTCCTGCCCCTTCACCTCCTTCCACTTTTCCCTTTGAAACCATAGCTCTGGATCTATTTTGTTTGTCACTTTATTTTGTTCACTAGATTCCACATATAAGATCATGTGAGACTGCCATTTGACCCAGTGATCCCACTTCTAGGAATATATCCTAAGAATTCTGAAACACCAATCAGGGAAAGAATATTTGCACCTCTATATCCATACAGCACTATTTACAATAGCAAAGATTTGAAGCAGCCCAAGTATCCAGCAGTAGAAGAGTGGATAAAAATGATGCAGTACATTTACAAAAAGGAATAGTATGCAGCTGTAAAAAAAAAGAAGGATCCCGTACCCTTTGAGACAGCATGGAGGGACGTGGAGAATATTATGCTAAGCAAAAGAAGACAGTCAGAACATGTGGTTCTTAATGCCACCCATCTATATCACTAGACTACAATGTCTGCAATGGAAGAGATTTTGAGTACATTGATCACTGCTGTGTCTCACTTTAAAAATATTCAACAAATAATACAAATTCATTAGAAAAATTTTCAATCAATAATGTCTAAACTAACATACACAATGTTAGTATAGACATTATTTTATGCAATGTCCAGTGGTCATATTGGTTCTCCATTACTGGTGTATAAATTAGTACATTTAGGAGATATTCAGGCAAAGCTTTGGACAGTCTCTAAATCTTTCTAGGTCTTATATGCCTAGAGATAGCAGCCATTTTTCTCCCCTGATCTCTGCATTCCTACCATCTCCTAAGGACTCTTCACAGGAAATGAGAAACAGGTCTCTTTTATGCTTGAATATCAAAAATTTACCTAGGATTTGTCCAAAGAAAATGGCACAGAGTCCCTTCCTCTGACACTCATTATCAATTGCTCCTCTCTACTTTGTTCTGCTCAGGGAGTCCTATTCTCCACTGGGATATGTAGGAAGAGAACACTGGTTGCCAGGAGTAACAGGATCCTTGCTCTTAAAATGTTTCCCCTCAAAAATATTATATTCTTTTTTGCCTTCTGAATACAGACTTTTGAAAATTAAAGTCTCAATAGTCACTCATCTTTGAACTTCTTTTTCCTCTCTTATACTTTTCTTGAGGTGATAGTAAGAAAGGATGACTATTTACATGTGGGAAAGTCAAAGAAGAAAACACTGCAAGTGAGAAGTATCGCATAAGTACAATTTAGTGAATATAAGTAAAATAATTACATTTTTGTATTTGCTAACTTATATATATTGTACTTTATTACACATATACACCTTAAGCTAGAGGCAGTAAACCAATTTGAAAAATTGATGATATATAAAAATACCTGTCCAAAATACTTGTTATTTCATTATTTCATTAACCTGTTATAATACACTAAAGGCTTGGTGCATGGAATTTGTGCACGGGCGGGGGGGAGGGGGTGTCCCTCAGCCCAGACTGCAGCCTTTCCAATCTGGGACCCCTCGAGGGATGTCCAACTGCCTGTTTAGGCCCCATCCTACCTAAATGGTAAGTCAGGGCCTAAATGGTAAGTCAGACATCCCTCTCACAATCTAGGACTGTTGGCTCCCAATTGCTTGCCTGCCTGCCTTCCTGATTGCCCCTAACCACTTCTGTCTGCCAGCCTGATCACCCCCTAACCACTCCCCTTGTCAACCTGTTTTCCCCTATCTGCCCTCCCCTGCATTCTGATCAACCCTAACTGCCCTCACCTACAGCTTGGTCATCCCTAACTGTCCTCCCCTACAGACCTGGACCCCCAACTGCCCTTCCCTGCAGGCTCAGTCAGCCCCAAATTTCCTCCTGTGCAGGTCTGGTCACCCTAACTGCCCTACCCTGCCTGCTTGGTTGCCTCCAACTGCCCTCCCCTGCTTACCATCTTTTGTTGGCCATCTTGTGTCTACATGGGGATAGCCATCTTTGGCCACATGGGGGCAGTCATCTTGTGTGTTGGCGTGATGGTCAATCTGCATATTACTCTTTTATTAGATAGGATAGAGGCCTAATGCATGGGTGGGGGCCAGCTCGTTTGCCCTGAAGGGTGTCCCAGATCAGGGTACGGGTTCCCTTGGGGCATGGAGCAGCCTGGGCAAGGGGCCTGTGGTGGTTTTCAGGATTTCTGTAACCCAAGGGGATGCCCTGGGATCAGGGATTTATTCATCTTTTATAATTTAAACTTTGTAGCCTTGAGCAAGGCCAAGGCAGGCCAATGCTATGAAAGCTTGAATTCCTCCATCACCCGGGTCAACTCAAGCCTCCTGCTCTCTCCAGCTCTGTGGCTGCTGCCATTTTTTGGGGATTTATTTGTCTTCTATAATTGAAACTTTATAGTCTTGAGTGGAGGCCTGGGTTGGCCAGCGTGTGCAGAAAGCTTGGTTTCCTCCATTGCTGGGAAAACCCAAGTCTCCTGCTCACTCCTGGCCACAGGCATCATGGTTGCATTGATTTGCATACTTGCTCCTGTCTGGCTGGTGGGCATGGCTTGTGGATGTAATGGAGGGATGGTTAATTTGCATATTACTCTTTTATTAGATAGGACTAGAGGCTCGTTGCACAATATTCATGCAATAATAGACTTTCCTTCCCCTGACTTCGCTCCCGAGCAGCCGGGAGCCTGCAAGTCTTTTTTTTATACCACCTGGGAGCCAGAGCACTGCTCCTATAGCTCCCTTCACTGCCCCCCTTCCCCTCATAGTATGCATCCCATCCCTCCTGGCCACTTTGTGCCTGCATATATAAAGTAATCCATTATATTTGTCAGGTTAATTTGCATACTCACTCCTGATTGGCTGTGGGTTTAGCAGAGATAAGGTCAATTTACATGTTTGTCTATTATTAAGTAAGATAAGAAAACTTAATTAGGATATACAATAAGAGGGATATTACACTATACGCTTTATTAAAAAAACATCTATGACTAGCACAGAAATTAACTCCCCTCTCATTGAAGTTAGGGAGGAGTACAAAACATAAGGACAAGACCATGGTCTGAAAACTGGCTTGTGAGCCACATACAGCTCTTTGGCCCCTTGATTGTGGCTCTCTCACAAAATACCATGGCCTGGATGAGTCTATTTTGAAGAAGCATCATTAGAAGAAGTTTAAGTTTTAAAAATTTAGCTCTCAAAAGAAATTTCAATCATTGTACTGTTGGTATTTTGCTCTGTTGACTAATGAATTTACCAACCACTGGATTAAGATGTAGATTTCTTGGTGCTCTTCTACTAATAAAAATCCAGAAAAAAAATGGTATTATAGAGAACCCTGCATTGCATATTAAGAAGTTTGAACTGTGTTCTGAATTAGGTAGTGAATGAAAAGTCATCTAGCTTAGTCAATATTGACTTTCTTTTCATTAAAACTACCAACAAAGATCTCCTTCTGCTTTCTATTTACCCTGGGTATCCCACTGCGATAACTATTCTTTACTTTTTTAAAGCAATTTCAAACTAGCATCAAAATGTCCCCCTTCTATACATTGATATCCTGATCACTCATACTTGCTTATTCAAGAATCTGTAATAATAAAAGTGTAATATGCTAATTAAGCCAGACAGCCAAACAACCTTCTGGATGTCATTCCTGATGTCATTTCAGACAAAGCTGCAGTGGTGGGGCCAAAGCAGAGGCAGTTAGGGGCTATCAGGCAGGTAAGAAGAGTGATTAAGGGTGATCAGGAAGGCAGGCAGGTGAGTGGTTAGGAGTCAGCAGTCCTGGATTGCCAGAGGGTTATCTGCTGGTATAGATCCCTTTTATTGAATTTTGCATGTATTCCTTGTCAGGCTTATTTAGGAGCAGGCCTAAATCAGTAGTCGGGCAACTCCTAAATTGTCCTGGATTGTGAGGGGGTGCAGGCTGGGCTGAGGGAGCCTCCTGCTGTGCACAGATTTTGTGCATTGGACCTCTAGGGAATAATAATAAATTAATACATACTAATGTAATAATTAATACATACTAATAAATTAATACATACTACTACTAATAAATTAATACATACTAATACATACTTATTATAGACTTGTGTTTCAAACTTGTTTCAGTTTTATTTCCCACTTAATTTTAAAAAAGACAGTATGTTCAGCCTGATAAGGAATACATGCAAAATTCAATACAAATTAGATACAAAAGCAGTTTAAACAGTTTAGATGGTGTCTCATTCATTTAAATTTTAAAAGTATAGTCCCCTCTTCACTTATTTATTCACTGTTGTACTTATATGTTCCTACGTTTATGAAGATAGCCTACTCTTTGAAAAAAAAAAAGCAGAACGATTCTGAAATTTTAATTAGTAAAATTTCACATATTTTTCTGTTAATATATATTTTTTTCAGTAAATTTTAATTCACTTTATCAGCAGTTTCTATCTATATCCCTACCTACCTTAAAATTTCTTGTTAATATTCAGGACAACTAATATCCTGCCACATCATATATTCCAGGTGGTTGCATTAATCACAAATGCCTGCATTATGAGAATAGCAACCTTGATTATCTCTGAAAGGACATTGTAATGGCCCCAGATCTCAGTAAGTATAATACCAAAATGTCAAAATTAGCAGCAGGCACCACCTGTATTCTAAGGAAATATTATGAAAAGAAGCCCCAGGAAGGAGAGCATTTAGATGTCAGTTCAGAACATGGAGAGAGACAACAGAGGAACTCCATCATGCAGAAGCCAGCACGTGGGCAAAATGGATGGGCTGCTATTACTCTACTTAGTGTGCATCAATTAACTCCTCAAAGACATAAAATCACAATACTAATATTTACCACATATTTTATAGGAAAGAAGCAGTCTGGGCATATGCAGATATTAGGGATTTACTATCAGGAATTTACTAAGTAAAGTTCTTACTAGATTTTTATCTTAACATTGAAGCTCTTTAAGACCAGACTATAATTTTGCTTGTTTGTTTTCACCTATCTCCCCCATTTATTCAAGAGTTTAAAAAAAATGGAACAAGTATGATAGCAGTGTCAGTCTTCATAATGTCACTCCTCAATTCTAGCCATCTATTAAATAACCAAGTTTTCTAATCCAATTATTTAAATGAGAATTAGCTGTAAAAGAGCAATTAATTCTGAGAAGCACCTGTGAAGATGGAATTGTACTTTTGAAGCCTGAAACCTTGGACTCAGTAGCGATTAAATTCATTGAAATCAATAAAATGCCTGAAGTGAGCTTTGCACTGAGGCCTAAGGTTATGAACTTCCTTAACATAGTAGAATAATTTTCTCCCTTTTATTTGACTTTCTCAGCTCTAGTGGTGAAACATATGACTAATTACTGATTTGATTTTTATTCCAATGGAAGCTTATATGATTAGGCTTTGTAATATTTAACACCTTTATTCTAATTATGCAAAAAAATTAATCAAATGATAAGAACAAAAGCATGTAAACCAAAAATGATCATCCTCCCTTCTCTTGATTCTGACACTTCAGAGACAAAGATTTCAGCCTAATAATATACATGCCTGATTATGTGACCAATTGAGTTCCCTGTTCTGTAGAAGTAAGGACAGGAAGGAAATTGTATGTGTCGGGAAAATCTGTAAGTACCAGTGGTCCTCAGGAAGGATGACTTCATCCCTCTCTCAGCAGTGGGTATTTGGCATGTTGGGAGAGATGATTTTTTATAATAACTGATGGGCTTGCTACTGGCATCTCGTTTGAATTTGTAGATATGTATTCAGTGATTGAGAATATCTCTCTATGGTTTGTGTAAAATCATTCGCCTCCTGAGGAAGACAACTATATTTTACTTCATATCTCTTTCCTTCCACTTCCCAGGTAGGACTTCTTGTTATAGCCCTGGATCATTTAAAAATCTTTTTGTAAAAAGGACTTGAAAAAATGAAGAGATGAGATATCACTGGTAAAAAATGGTGAATCCTACACAAAATATTATAAAATTTGAAGAGATGAATGAAATAAATATCTGTGTTCTTTATCCTTGGGGAAATGTATTAGATTGTTTAATCAAAATGTCTGGTTTGTCAATTTTTTTTATTAAGGAAATTATATTTACAAAGAATTAATGAATAGATTTAATAAGTTTAATAGAAGCATGAATAAATAAATAATGCTTAACTATTTATAATAAAAAATTCTATCAATGTGTATTGGAGAACATTTTATGTTTATCCATCTGGATCTATACTTATCCTATTTTGTTTTCAGAAAAATACTTCTCGCCTGGCTGTCATGGTTCAGTGGTTGAGCCTGGACCTATAAATGAGGAGGTCATGGTTCAATTCAAATCGGGGCATATGCCTGGGTTGTGGGCTTGATCCTCAGTGAGGGGCCTGTAGGAGGTAGCCAATCAATAAATCTCACCATTGATGTTACTATCTCTCTCTCTCTTCCCTCATTTCTGAAATCGGTAGGAATATATTTTTAAAATGCTTTTGTATAGAAAAAACTTAGACAAAATTTCAAAATAAATTAAAATAATTTTGTTATATATAAGGTAAAATTAATCTAATTGGCTTATACAGGATAATTCACTGATTATATCATTAATATTGTTATATCTAATGAGCCAGATGTTAAAAAGTAAATTATTTAGCAAGCTGTACTAAGAAAGTTTATCACAAAATTCACCAACATTTCATCTACTTGCAAATAATACATATCTTCTATTGTTTTTTTTTTTATGAAGGGAAAAATAAATATACACACATAGGTCCTGTTGCTCTGACACTATTCCATTAAAATTTCAGGTGAAATAACATACAAATTATAAGTTAAAATAATTTCCTTTATATGTTTATTCCCTCCAACCATCTTTATATATCAATTTTGTTGAAGATAATAGCAAAACAACATTTTTATCCATACCATTACTAGAAAATTCTTAGCATGGATTACTAGTAACATGAAAATGTTAGTATATCTTTTGTCAATTTTTCTACCTCCCAGTAGGCAGATTCATTTCTGATCAAGGTAGAAGCTGTGAAAAGCATGTTTCTTAAAAAAAAAAAAAAAAAAAAATGATGCTCTTGGTTCTGTGCTTCAGAGTTTCCTTATTACTCTTCATTTGAGGCTTGGCCGAGGGACAACATCACCTGTAACACCCATGCTTTCACAGAAAGGGCACCTTTGGCCGTCCTTGATCACCAGAGTGCAGTGTGGTAAGGATTCTGGGACAAGTGAAATGCGATAGAAGAGTCTTCAGAAAGGTCAGACTCTCTGATTAGGCTCCGTCACAGACAATGACAGAAGGGAGCTTTGGCTATGAAGGAGAAAAAGTGGGGTGCGAGCCACCAAGGTATGAGCTGAGCAGTCACACTAGCTTTTCTAACCAGAAAAGTCCTATAGATGAGGAATTGATTGTCTGAGTTAAACCTACACTCTAAATAGCAAAATTGCAAGTTATTAAATTCAGATAATTATGTGTGCATAATATATAATTGGTTCACTGTGGTGATTTTTCAAATTAAACAACAAGGGGAAGCAGAGGAGAAGTTGTGTAAGGTTCATGTCTTACTTTTCATGGCTGGGAATTAATGGTTACTATATAAAAATTTTAAATAGAATAAATAGTTGTATAAATGTATGTTAAATTCATAAGAATCCTAAGTAAATATGAACAAAATTCAAGATTTTTTCAGCAAAATGGGGGTGACTGTGTCACTTTATACCCCTTAAAGATTTTTTTTGGTGTGTTTTTCTATGCAAACTTATATTTTCCAGTAAAAATAATTCTAAGAAACTACTGTCATTAAAATGCAAGTGAGTCATTGGTTTTTCGACAAAAGAGATAAAATATAAAATATGCTGCAATCTATGGTAGATTGTTATTGTCTGCAAATATTCAATCTCTCCCTCTGCCACCAACACAAAAATAATACAAGCCCTTACCCCATTGATGTTAAGCTTCCTTGTGATTTGCTTTGTCCAAATGAATACATCAGCGTGCATTTTCTCACCAGAGGCTTTAAGAGCTAGGAAGCGTTCCCTGTAGGCTGTGTGCTTCAGCCATGAGAAGGACATGGAGGCCCAGGAGCTGCTAGCCCCAGAAAGAGAGATATGTAAAGTGTCTGAATTTGTCCTGCAGTCATAACAGAGCTGTATCAGCCAATCCACAGTCTTTTAAATTTAAGAAAACTAGTGTGAGCCAGAAATAACTCTTTGTTGACACAACCACTAAAAATATTTGAGATTATCCTAAAATTCTTCTATGTCCTTAACTGGTTTGGTTGAGATTTATTAGTTTTATAGGATTACTGAACTAAAATATGGATGCTGTAAACCTGGTATCATTTTATTGTCATAGTAGTTGAATACCTTTTACTTTCCAAAATGGATAGGACAATTTTTTTTTTCTTACCACCAATAGGTTACTAGGATTCCAGATGGCAACTAATTTGGGTTGGGCTCTCTGCCTCACTAAATTGATGACACTGAGAAAATTGTAAGGGCCTTAGAATGAAAGATACTGTGCTTAAACCTTGATTCTCCCTTTGAACAAGTGTTTTAACTCTATGAGTTTTGGCTTCTTCATTTGCCTAACAGAAACAACATCAATCCAGTTTGTAAGAGTCTAATAAAAATAACATGTAAAAAGTACCTAACATTTTATAGCATATTTTATGATCAATAATTAGTAGCTATAAATAAGATCAAGCTGTATGTCCCTGATTTTCAAAGAGAAACATAGTTCTGAATTATATTTGATTCTAAAATTTCTAAAATTAATTTTGATCCCTTAAATAATCTATAATGCCACCCAGACACTATTGATTTTGGAAATGAATGCATAAGTACCTGGAAGACATGAAAGAAAGGAAAAGAAGAAAGGGCAATACAGGAAATAGTTGCATGGAATATGCAGTCATTAGACATGCAGGATTATTTTACCTAGAAGTAGCAGAGAACCCAAAACAAACTAACTTTACTATGGAAATATATTACCTTGCACACACTGAAAATACAGTAAGCTTGATGGCTGATTGGCCATTCCATTTTCCCCATCTGCCATCCTCTGTATTGGCTAAATTTTTGAGATTATTCTAAAATATCTAAAACTCTTTTATGTCCCTCAGTGGATAGAGCATCAGCTTTCAGGCACATCTCCAGTGGGTGGTGTGCAGGAGGCAGCTGATCAATGTTTCTCGCTTATCAATGTTTCTAACTCTCTGTCCCTCTCCCTGATGCTCTGTAAAAAAATGAAAAATAAATTTATTTAAACAAAACAAAACAAAAAAATTATTTTACCATCCAGGGTTACATGGGATGGGAGGCCATCTCTTCCTGTACTTTCTTAAGAGATAAGAAAACTGTTTCCAGAAGATACAAGCAGAATCTGCCTCATATTTTACTGATTGGGATTTGATCACATCAAAAGACCAGGAAGATGAATGAGCTTACTTTTAAAATATGGTCCATTATCTGGAACTCTGGTGGCTTAGCTTCTTCTGGTGCACAAGGTGCTCTGATGGAGAGATGGACACCTGACACAAAGTCTGTTAGAAAAGAGGTAGGGGCCAGGACTGGCGTGGCTCAGTGGATAGAGCGTCGGCCTGCAGACTGAAAGGTCCCGGGTTCGATTCTGGTCAAGAGAACTATTATGTTTCTCTTGGTTGCGGGCACATCCCCAGTAGGGGGTGTGCAAGAGGCAGCTGATCGATGATTCTCTCTCATCGATGTTTCTAACTCTCTATCCCTCTCTCTTCCTCTCTGCAAAAAATCAATTAAAAATATTTTTAAAAAAGAAAGAAAAGAGGAAGTATTAAGCAACCAACCATAGCTCCTACAGGGGAAAACGTACCATCCCTGATAAACTGATGCTCATGTTATATAGGTTTTAATGTCTAATACATAGCATTTTAAAAATAGCAACTAAATTTAAATAACAACAAGGAACTTTTCAAAATGGCATATGACATATTTTAGCCTAGTTGCCCATTAAACCTATACTTGACTTGGAGTACAGCCACCACAAGCTGTTTCAAGAAAGAAAGAAAAATAAAAAGCTTTTATGAAACACTCAGGTAAGAATATAAGTATGCATTTTACCTCTATGTGGGGAATGCACACTGAAGCACTTTCTTTAAGAACTCTGCAAGATGTTAACATGCAGTTGTAAAAGTACAGCCCAGCACAATGATCCTCTGTTAGTCATTTGCACTGGATCTTACATATAAAAATAGTTGGCTTTTAGGTCACCTACAGATAAGGGTTTCTAGGTCTTCAGAAAAAAAAGAAAAAAAAAGAAAAGAAAAAAAAAGACATCTTTTTTTTTTTTTTACAATCTATTCTAGTATAACCCTTTACAAAGACACTTTCAAATGCATGTTCAATACTTTTATATATTCATTTTATGTAAATTGAACACAGAGGAAAATGTTTTCTATTTTCAAAAATGGCGCTTTACTCTTACTATTCACAGATTTTGTGTTTTCACTTGAACGGCAGTTAAACATTATACCTGCAAATAGAGATGTCGTCATTCCTCAGTCATTCATTTGAAAAAGTGAGTAACAAAATACCAGTGAAATTCCCCTTATATAGCCTGATATTCTTTTAAAATATTTTTATTAATTTCAGAGAGGAAGGGAGAGGGAGAGAAAGGTAGAAACATCAATGATGAGAGAGAATCACTGATCTGCTGTCTCCTGCACACCCCTCACTGGGAATGGAGTCACAGCCCTGGCATGTGTCCTAACCGGGAATTGAACTGTGACCTCCTGGTTCATAGGTCCATGCTCAACCACTGAGACATGCCAGCCTGGCTAGCCTAATATTCTAACCACTCTACCCAGCACCCCAGTTCAGCAATCTCAAGATACCTTCCTGGATATTTTCTCACTCTTCCTGCCATATATGACCAATTCTTTTCATGAATGATATACTTTCTCCTAAAGCAGGGTCATCTAAACCGGTTTGGCTCAGTGGATAGAGCGTCGGCCTGTGGACTGGAAGGTCCCGGGTTTGATTCTGGTCAAGGGCATGTACCTTGGTTGGGGGCACATCCCCAGTAGGGGGTGTGCAAGAGGCAGCTGATCGATGATTCTCTCTCATGGATGTTTCTAACTCTCTATCCCTCTCTCTTCCTCTCTATAAAAAAATCAATAAAATATATTTAAAAAAATAAAAAAAATAAAGCAGGGTGAATAAATCTACATTTAGTCTTTGATGATTCTGCATTGCTTATGGACCTGGAGGAAGTTTATATCTTCTTGATAAGGCTCTGCATAGTCTGTAGGCTGGAACGACTTCTACAAAGAGCAGGAGGCCACTTCCAATGGCCCAGAAGGTTCAGGAAAACCTGAGCATCAGCTAATCCAGTGCTTCTTCTATGTGGATCGCATCTCAAGTCTCCACATATAAGGGCCCTAGCAAATGAATGATACAGAACACTAAGGCTGATACAATATCACCACCCCACTTAGCAGCAACATAATAACCCTTGCCATCTGGCCAGCCGAGGATTCGATTCATATTCTTATCCTGAGGATTAGTTTGTAAAGCAAGTTCTGGAACCAAATCGTTTCTTATGAGATTAATTGGACTCAGACCTCAGAGACTAGTGATTCAAGTGCAATCCTGTAGGGAAATGGCAATTGATATACTAAAAGGAAGACAGATAATAGTGTATTATTAACAAGTTACTACCAGGGAGAACTAAAACTTAATCCTACCACAAGCATTTAGGAAATCATATAAGACACGCAGCATTATGCTGTCTGTGGGTTAAGGGAAAGTGTACTTTTAACATATTATTGATGAATATGCTAAAAGGGTACTTTTAACATGTTCATCATTCATATTTTAAAGGTTGGTTACAGGAATTGCTAATTTTGTAGCCTTTTTGGTCTGCTTCATGTGCAAAAAGAGTGATCCCCCACACACCCTAAAAAGACCACCATCCAGAAAGATACAAATGTTATAAGAAGTTATCTAAAGCACACTGAAACTGTAAGCCTGTAACGTTATATGTGAGGTGTTGATAATCTCTGCCAATGCTCTATTTAATAATATTTTTGACTGAGAAAATCTATCACCAATATAGAAGTTTTTCCCTTCTCTAGATTTTGGTTTGTCTCCTTAATTTTGGTTTCCTAATTTCCTTACTCTGATTAGTGCTTTTAAGAAGATGTTTTAATGTTTTAAAGTCTTATACATTAATTCTCATATGATTATTATAGATAAACTAGAGGACTGGTGCACAAATTCATGCATGGGTGGGGCCAGGCAGGCCTGCCACCATCAGGCCGATTGGGCCAGGCCAGCCAGCCCCAACTCCTGATGGACTCCCAGTTGAACTCTGGGTTGAACTCCCGGTCGAGGGGATAATTTGCATATTAGCCTTTTATTACATATAATGATAAATTGGTTATATGTCCAGAACATATTCAAATTAGGTCAGTCCCCCCCCCCATTTTTTTTGTTTTTACAATTTGTTTGTTAAAATTAGAATTTATTCAAGAATCACAGATTATATTTGCTTATTATAATAATATTTATATTTGCCTTTTCATTATGTTTTAATCTTAAACATCTCTCTCTATTCTTTATATTTTTACCATAACATAAATATTGACTTGTTTATCATATAGCCTTTAACTTGCTTCTCTGTCCTCTAAATTTTCTATAAATTGGACATTAGATATATGCTTGACTGAATGTAAGTTAAGTATGTTTGTCAAGATGCTGTTGCAATGAAAGAAGCTCTACTAATTTAAATGATGTATCAATTCTTTATAAAAAATAAAATAAAGTCCTGGCCAGTTTTGCTCAGTGGATAGAGCATTGGCCTGAGGACTGAAGGGTACCAGGTTTAATTTAGGTCAAGGCCTCAGTTGCAGGTTTGATCTCTGGCCCTGGACCGGGCTGTGTATGAGTCAAACAATTAATGTGTTTCTGTCACACTGATGTTTCGCTCTCCTTGTCTCTGTCCCTCCCTCCCATGCTCTCTGAAAATCAATAGGAAAATATCCTTGGTTGATGATTAACCTAATGATCCTATATAATAAAGAGATAATAGGCAAACTGACCGTCACTCCAACACACAAGATGGCCCCCCATGTGGTCAAAGATGATCACCCCCATGTGGACATAAGATGACCACTACAAGATGGCCAGTGGGGGAGTGGGGGAGGAGATTGGGAGAGATTAGGCCTGCAAGGGAGGGCAGTTGTGGGTGATCATGCCTGCAGCAAAGGGCAATTGGGGGGAATGAGGCCTGCAGGGAATGAGAACAGTTGGGGGGCAGGGGGAGGAGGACTAGGTCAGCAGGTGAAAGCAGTTAGGGCGACCAGGCTGGAAGAAAAGGGCAGTTAGGGATGACCAGGCCTTCAGGGGATGGCATTTGTGGGAGACCAGGCCTGCAGGGTGGGCAGTTAGGGGTTACCAGGTCATCATGGTAGGGCAGTTAGGGGCAACCAGGCTGAAAAGGGAGGGCGGTTAGGGTTGACCAGGCATGTAGGGGAGGACAGTTAGGGGTGAACAGGCTGGCAGGGGAGGGCAGTTAGGGGAAATTGGGCCAGCAGGGGAGCAGTTATGTATTGATCAGGCTGTCAGGAGAGTGGTTAGGGGATGATCAGACTGGCAGACAGAAGTGGTTAGGGGCAACCAGGCTGACAGGCAGGCAAGCAGTTGAAAGCCAGCAGTTCTAAATTGTGAGAAGTATCCCAGATTGGAGAGGGTGCAGGTTGGGCTGAGGGACACACACCACCACCCCCATTCACAAATTTTGTGAACATGACCTCTAGTAATAATAATAATAATAATAATAATAATAATAATATGAAATATATTTAGAAAAGTTTATAATACTCAGTAAAAATATACAGTACCAAATCATCTCAGCACTGAGCAATATGTGTCAGTAATTTTTGTATGTATTTTTCATATATATTTATCAAATTTTTGTTTTGCGATATCTTTTAGTGCTTTTGTTCTAAAAAAATTGTGCTCCTTCATGGATACACCATCATCTATATTTGTTTCTAATATTTTAAAAATATATTGTACAATTACTTTCCTATATACTGAGTGGCCAGATTATTATGATCTCTGAATGCATAATAATCTGGCCACTCTAGTGTGTGTGTGTGTGTGTGTGTGTGTGTGTGTGTGTGTGTATATATATATATATACATATATATATATATATATATATATATATATATATATATATATATATTAGATATATATATTTAGAGAGGCCTAGTGCATGAATTCGTGCATGAGTGGGATCCAGCCAGCCTGGCCAGTGGGAGGAGACATGGGCACTTGGCTGGCCTGCCTGCTGGTTGAATTCCTGGTCAAGGGGACAATTTGCATATTAGCTTTTTATTATATAGGATATACACTGAGTGGCCAGATTATTATGCATTCAGAGATCATAATAATCTAGCCACTCTGCATGCTTTAAGTAATGTTTTGACTATTTTTTGAAGTTACCTAATTTTCTAGTATGATTTTAAACTAAGACTTACTTTTACATTTTTCAATTTTAAAAATCATTTTAAATGAAACTACTTTTGTATTTCAAGTCTCCATCAAATCCAACTATACTTGAATTTTTTCAAAGTAAGAAAATTTATTCTTATACAATTACATCACCATCTCTGCAGTTCTTAAGAATTTCCTGTCGTTTCTAAGATATTTAGCATCAATCAACTTCAACTTCCTTTCAACTGAACTGGTCTTAGAAGAGACACTATGTGGCACTGGTTATATCTGTTCCAAATAGGCCTTGGGTTTCTCTCATTTCCCCCTAATAGCAGATCGTTAATTAGTCTCTTCTTCTTATCTAACCTAATTACCTGGAATAGTCTTCTAATTACAGCAAAGCCTTTAGCTGAGCCACTTGAACTCTAAGATATTACTTATCCTTGGGTTTTGTTTTTGTAACACATCATAAGCAAGGAAAAATAACTCATACTAACTCTTTCAGTCAAATTCATACTATTTTCCTTCCAAAATCTATATATTTTTTTTTTTCTCTTCTAGGCTTCTTACCTCCTTCATTTGCCTCCTATCCTCCACATTAATGGATTTACATTTTAAGCCATAGAATTTCATATCTAATATATTTACAATTTAAAACTCTTTTTGAAACTACAAAACTTAATCTGAGAATAAAATATTATGTAAATATATCATTGCACTGTTTTCCAAATAGTTTTAAAATTACAATAATTCCAGGCAATATACATTTTTGTATGATTTGTATTTAGCCACTAGTTGGTATTTATTTAAATAAATTTCAAAAATAGTTCACTACCTGATATAAAGTAATCTTTTTAAAAAAATTAATTTAAAATATTTGTAATGCTAGAGAATAGGCAGACAGCTCTGGTCCATGAAGTCTGGGGGTGGAGAGGGTGGGGATGGAGAAATTGGGCAAAGAAGAAAAAAAACCTCATGGACAGGGAAGAAAACAAATAAATAAATCAAATGTTTGCAATGAAAACCTGTTATATTTTACAATTTAGAGTATAGTTCATAAAGTGTTGAATTCATAATATTAAATGTCTAGTTATTTTTCTTTCTCCAAAATTTTAAGTCAAGCCTCCCTATTCAACAATTCCTTACCTTCTGAGTGGGATAAGTATTTTCTTCTTTTTTTTAAAAATATATTTTATTGGTTTTTCACAGAGAGGGATAGAGAGCTAGAAACATCAATGAGAATCATCAATCAGCTGCCTCTTGCACACCCCCTACTGGGGATGTGCCCGCAACAAAGGTACATGCCCTTGCCCGGAATTGAACCCGGGACTTTTCAGTCTGAAAGCCGATGCTCTATCCACTGAGCCAAACCGGTCCTGGAGGGATAAGTATTTTCTAATGCAATGTTTCTGTTTGCCATAGCATTGCAAGTGACCAGTAGCCACAAATTACATTACTCTGTAAAACTAACCACTTTGAGATATTTCTTAAGATGTTTTATGTTAATGCCATTACAGTGGGACTACAGTCAAACCATTGAAACATAATCTGTGTTTAATAAAACCTGCATAGTAAGTTTATTGCTGATCACATATAGATTAGTGATATGAGTTAATCATGTAGATTAAAAAAAATTAGGACATTTTCATAAAAATGCTTTTACATATTGATTTTACCTCTATGTAGGCCATCTTAAATTAAATAGTAAATTCTCTGGAAAATGTTTGATTAAAATATACTTCAAAATGTATACATAAAGTGCTATTCTTTATCATATGCAGTCACTTCTTTTTAATTACTATTATTTGATAATTATATACAGATGATGTATTATGCGTCAAATACTATGCTAGCTACTACATAGAGACCTAGGTTTCAAAGAAAATTCTGATTGACTCCATAACCTCAACTTTCAACTGTTTAATGTATGTAATCATTGAGATTCTCTATGAAGACTATAAAAAGTCAACTCTGAACAGAGTCTAATATTTAAAAGTTACAAAAACATATTTTCAGTTAAATAAGAACAGAATTAATTTCACACATTTAAAAATGAGCAATATTCCTTAAAAATATGAGCTATGCCTGCAAAGTTTCTACAGTGTTTCCCAAAGTGTGGTACTCGTACCCCTAGGGTTACGGGAAGAGTTTAGTGGGGGTACACGTTGCACCGGAGTTTGGTGGGGATATGCACTGCACCGTGCTTAGCTGTGCCTAATTCTACGTTCTCATGAGTACGAGGGGTACTCAGCGTTACGAAAATTATAGAAGGAGTACACATATGTCAAAAGTTTGGGAAACACTGCATAACACATCACATCACAGTGACTCTGAGTTACCATTCTATAAAGCAATATGTTAGTATGTGTCAAGGGTCAATGTCATGAAGCATGCTTAAATGTATGACACATATATACTGTCACTTCTAAAAGCACTCTCAGAAAATAATCCAAAGGAATGATAAGAATATGTCTAAAAATGTCCTAGACAGCACTATTTAAAAAAAATTAGCCTAAATATCTAATAGTATATGTAATATAATCAATTTTGGTTAATCTGTCAAAAAATGGTAGCATTTGAAATAAATTTCACTGATATTTACAATAATAAATATCTTACATATTACTCTATGGAGGAGGATAAAACTTCCTTTTTTTTTAAATCCTTCTGGCTGATCTAATAATCATATTAACATGAGGCAGATTTACAGGAGAAAAAAAACAAATTTATTATGTATGTACATATAGGGGTTCCATAAGAATCATGAAGCCCAAGGACAAATCAGAAAGCTAAGGCTTCCATGCTATCTATAGCTAAGGAGAAAGGGGGTTAGTGAACTTCAAAGAGAGGTAATACACAGGTAGATGGGAGGTTTAAGCATTTAGTAAACAAATTTCCCCTGGGCCACTCAAAACAATGAGATACAGAAGGGAGTCTGGCATGCAGACTTTGTTTCCTCTCTTGTGTCACACTTACGCAGTAGGTGGAATTAGGTTATCTTTGGTGATAACTCCCTTCCTGTAGCAGATTTTGCTACCTAAATTCCTTTTAGGAAGAGGTAAAGGCTCTTGGTGAGTCTTTTTACTTAAAAATAACCAGCCTAAAATAGTCAATATTCCCAAAAGGCATAATTTGAGACAAAAATCTGCCCCCATTCCATAACAATAATAACATAACAGTATTATACAATAAATATAACTCAGCATAGTAAAAAATAACTTTTACAATTCCAGCTATTTTTGTAATTGATGAGTATTTATAATGAGAGAAAATGAGTACAAAAATGAAAACATTTCATTTGTTGGATAAGAAGAGTAACGATCAAATATTTCTTTCATTTTTGTCTCAAGTAAACTATCTTAAAATAATTTTGAAAGCTTACATTTTCAAAAGATGATTTTTTTCAAATTTTTATTTAAAAGTCAGAAGAACATCTGATCACACTTAACAGAAAGGCAATCAGTGGAAGTGGAGTTCTTGGGGTGCTGCTGGGGAAATAATTTCCTGAGGCCCCCACAAGAGGATGGGATTTCATAGAAACCATTACTGATGATGTTAAATTAAGGGGTTCCCCTCCAAGATCCCATTTCTGTCCATCTCACCATAGAGGAAGTCCAATTTTAGCTTAAGCAGAGCTAGAATTAAGGCCACTGCCCAGAATTTCTGCTCCATATTCAAGTCCAGTCCAGTCCAGTCTAGCATCTAGCTAGGTTAGCTGTGTTCCCAGCTGCATTTTGTATTGGGTTCCCATGACCCTGATTTAGGCCACATGGCAGGCAAGTGTAGATCATGGAGCAAGAGAGAGGGATCTCTATTTCTGGGGATTTTAACCTTTTAATATTTTTCATACTTGCAGTGGCTGCCCTTCTTCCTCAATGATCTTTTTCCTAGTTAGACTGACAGGCAAACACTTTCCCTATGTCACCTTGACTTAACTGTGCATTCACTCATCACCCCCTCCCCTACCTAGTTCTTCCCTTCTCTTAGTGATCTCATGGAATGGACCTGTGGTTCCCTGGTAGTGTGACATTTTAGCTTTCTAGTGGAGCTGTCCATATGACCATGTTTATAATGTCTAGCCTTCTCTTTGATCTCTTCCTATGTTTAATATTAGCTAGCTCATTATGATAATAGAAGGAGACTAGACTTCGGTTGGTAAACACAGTACAATATTCTGATGATATATTCTAGAATTTTATACTTGAAACCTATAAAATTTTATTAACCAAGGTAATTCCAATAAATTTAATATATTAAAAAAGAAAAGAAAAACAATTGTCAAATTGGAATAAATATGATATATAATCCATATATATTTTTATTTTAATTTATTGATTTTAGTGAAAGTGGGAGAGATAGAAAGGGGAGGGAAGGAAAGAGAGAGAGACAAAGAGAGAGAGAAAAAGAGAGAAACATCTATTTTTTTGTTCCACTTATTTATGCATTCATTATATATGCCCTGATTGGGAATTGAACTCACAAATTTAGTGTATAAGAACTTCACTCTAACCAACTGAGCTACTCAGCCAGGTTTCATGTATTAGTATTTTATGTAATAATCTCCAAAATATTTTTCTATTTAAATATTCTTATTATTATATACACAGTATGTTTATTATGTAATGGCAATTAAATTTCTAAAGGCAATAATATAATGTCTGTGTAAAAGCTATATATCAAATAAGATGTAGTATTTTTCTTTCTCTTTGTCCGATATTTGAAAAACTCAAATGACTTGTTTTGTTTTGTTTTTTCTTCTTCCAATTAGACAAATAAAATAATTTCTGACTTCAGGCAAAATGTTAACTCATGCAATAATTGATTTCCTTTTCATTCATAGTAAAATGGCCCCATACATTTATGGAAAGATAAACTGGAAAAATCAAGCAAAATTCAAGCTGAGTGAGGGAAAGGATATTGCAGTTATTGATGAAAACAATTCTACAGTCACATTAGAGGAGAGCATGTGAAATGGGAAATGTTGTTGTGACTAACTTTGAGAAAATCTGCCATACTTTAGTTTTTAAATCCACTTGGAAGCTTAGAACTCATTTTCTGAGTTTTGATATCTGTGTGTGTGGCACTCCATGTTGCCCTAGCAGTATACTACAAGTTGAGGATTAAGGAGGAACATGGTACATCCTCATTCTTATGGATGAGTAATTAGGCAATTAAAGTAATCATTAGTTGAAAAGTACATACAAATCAAGATGTTTAAATACAGACAGTCCTTGGGTTATGTCTGACTCAACATACACCATTTTGTGGTTATGTCGCCATCTCCTATATATATATATATTTTCAAATATATTTTACTGATTTTTTACAAAGAGGAGGGGAGAGGGATAGAGAGCTAGAAACATTGATGAGAGAGAACCATCCACCAGCTGCCTCCTGCACACCCACTACTGGGGATGTGCCTGCAACCAATGTACATGACCTTGACTGTACCCCGGACCCTTCAGTCCACAGACCAATGCTCTATATCCACTGAGCCAAACCGTTTTCAGCTCCCATTTATTTATATCATTTCAATGTATGTACATATGTGCTTTATGTTTTTTACTAGAGGCCTGGTGCATGAAATCCATGCACAGGTGGGATCCCTAGGCTTGGCTGTGATCAGGGCAGATCAGGTTCCCTCCTCCCTGTCTCCCCACCTCCTCCTTCCCTTGCTGCCTATATCCACTGCCACCTACTCCTTCCCCCTCCCAGCTTGGGACCCAGCCCTTATTGGGCAATCAGGACCTACTGGCCAGGGGTAGGGACCAGGAGGTTGCCAGCAGGCCCATTGGCAATTGGGGCCTATGGGCTGGGGGTAGCTCCTGCATTAAGCACCCGCCCCCTGGTGGTCAGTGTCCATCATAGTGACTGGTTGTTCCAGTCACATCATAAGGGTCACTTAGGTTTAGGTAGATAGATAGATGATAGATAGTTAGGTAGATGATAGATAGATAGATAGATAGATAGATAGAATATAGATATAGCTAGATATAGATATAGATATAGATATAGATATAGATATAGATATAGATATAGATATAGATATAGATATAGATATTTTACTGTATTTACTACAAGTAAAGGTCAGGAATTGTTATCTTTTAATTTTTTTACTGTTTCACTTCATTACTGCTGTATGTGCTCTATGTGAGTGACATAGGTGCTTATGTAGGTGGGTTCCGACTTACAGCAAAAACCGCATTACATCGCGCCATAGGAATGGATCTCCATTCCTGAAGACCTTCTGTATATAGGAAGTGGTTAGGTAAAGGAAAGAAGATGATAATACCTAAGATGAGTCTCAAATCAATAATGGAAATTTTCTAACAAAATAGATGCAAGTGTTAGAGAGTGTTTCACCCAGCAGTACATTTTAAAAGATGCTGAAGCCTGAGAATAGGGATTCACTTGGGAGATGGCATGTAGTTCAGAATGACAGTGGCTTAGAATAGCAACAAATAATTGTAAGAATTGAGACTGGAAGGGTCAATATGAGCCAGATCATAAAGCATCCTGGATGTTACACTAAGGAGATTTATCATGACATGCCTTAGAATCATGCCCTGGTTTTTAATCAGAGGAATAAAGAATCAGATTTGAAAGATCAATTGAATAACAGATCTTGAACCTTTTAGCCTCCAGAACTGTGAAAAAATACATTTGCATTGTTTTGGCCACATCATCTGTGGTATTTTGCTATGGTACCCTGAGCAGACTGAGACACTGATGGAGATTTATGTGTGTAGAGGAGGTAAAAAGCAGCCCACCATGCCATGTAGAAAGCTGGCCACTGTACTGGAGATCTGATAAATAGACCATTAAAATTGCCATTCACTCCCATTGTGCACTGTTGGTTTAGCTTGTCTTTCAATTTTATAATTGAAAACTTATTTTTCTCCTTACAATTTCATGTGAGTAATTATAATAATTTTATAGGATATTACATTGGCTTCACAAAGTAAGACACTGCCCTTTGTTTATAGTAGCTCTTAAAATATTAAAGAATTCCAAATTTCTACTAGTACAGTTTAGGCAGATGTAGTCATTAATTATTTCTTGAGACCTGTTTACCAGTAGATTCTTGGACCAAGACTATATTTCAAGCCAATTGGCAGCATTTTTTAATAAGGTATTTTACCAATTTATCAGAGAAATAAAACAATATGAGAGATTTAAAATATTAGATCATGGTCTTAAACTTATTCAACCAATAGAAAAAACATGATAGTTACTACCAGTGTCAATAATTATTACAGACATTCAAATAATCTATATATATAAAAGGCTAACATGCAAAGTGTCCCCTCAGGAGTTCTGGGAATTTGATCACTTGCTCCAGAGGGTGGAAAGGAAGGAAAAAAGGCCCCAGTTGGCAGCTGGCAGTCAGGGTATATGAGGCTCCATCTGGCAGCCTGAAAGAAGGCCCTGATCGAATCTGATCAGCTCTGATCGCCAGCCAGGCGTAGGGACCCTCCCTACCCATGCACAGATTTCATGAGCCATGCCTCTAGTTTTCAAATATAGCAGTGGTGCTTATTTTCTAACTTAAGGGCTTTCCCTCATATCTGTATATAGATTTTAAATGTAGTCTATGCTGATCATATTTCATTTTTTAAATTTTTTTCTCCATTAACATTTTAGGGTTTTTAGTTTCTAGTCCACTTCTGTCAGATGCATTAAAAAAATAAATAAACACTATCATAGATTATGATGGAACAAAGGATAGCATCTCTATGGACTCTGGTAACCAAAACATCAGTCTGGGTATCATGAGAGTGAAAAAACAAACAAACAAAAACAAAAAAAAAACAAGAAAGCTCTGAAACCTGTGTCTATAGTGCAAAATAGTTGTTTCATTTTGTAGATCAGTATCATTATATTAAAGAACCTTTAAGAAAATTCATTATGATAATGACTATCTTTGAAGAAGTCCCTTGGTTTTGGTTGCTGCAGAACTGAGGAGAATGTTTGTGTGATGCAGGGTCAACAGCTTACTACTGAATAATTATGCATGGCAACTAGTGATCCAAACACACAGCAATTTGTCCTCAAGGGGCAAGCTAGCATGGTGGACTGGATATAAGCTGCCTTCATGTTTGTTTTCCTGGAAAAAGAGAATTGTCCTTCCTCTCCTATAAATGTCAAGTGAATCTCTCAAGATGAAGCAGCTGATATGTTGTATATAAATCAGGCTGAGTTGGCTTCAGAATAATTAGATGTTCATCCATTTAATATGCCTCTTACCCAGGTCGTGGCAGATATGTGATTAAAGACCCTTTTGCATGATCACCTTAATTTTAGTTTCTGCAAAATCAAGCAATAATCAAAGAGTCATAAGGAATATTGTGTCAGCTTCTCTTATGAGTCTTAGAGATGCTCAGAAAATTAGAAGGGATAGTCAAGATATTTATCCCAGCAGGATCAAAATATTAACATCATTATTATAAAATGGGATGGATTAAGCAAACATATTAATGCAGCACTATCACAGATTATATGGACTGATAGAAGCCCCTGTTGGTCTCCCAACATCAAAGGGCCCTAAGAAAAATCCTCTATATTTCCTAGTTGGAGAAATTTAAAAAGTATATGAGACATATAACCTCAAATTGTTGAATAGATTCATATCACTAATATGAATGAGGATTCAAGAAGGATCTAAGGTCTCTCAAGGTCATATGGACATGTAGGATATGTATGGCCAGTGGCAGAGAACAAACCATTTTACTCAGTAGGTCTCTTTGACATAGAAGTCCAACTTTAAAACCTTTTTGATGAAGTACTAATGGTGGCTATAATTAGATTAATATAATAGGAAACAACAGTTGATGTTGTTAAGGTAAAAGTTTAGAAGAAAAATGAAATTTTTGGACAGACTTTATGTGAAGTAGATTCATCTTCTTTACATGAATCTGTTATTAGAATAGATATTGTATCTGATGGTGAACACTACCCATGACTACTACTGTAAAACAGAAGGCATGTAAGTTTTCCCTTAGACTAGTATTAATTGGACATAATAGTAAATTGCAACATAAAGATTTGCCAGAGCCTATGTAAGTGGTTAATAGGAAACACTATCAGATACTTGGTGGAATAAAAAGAAATTACCACTCCAATGATGGACCTGTTAGAAGTTGGATTACTGGTGCCAACAAATTCTTTGTACAATTGCCCTGTCACAAGGCTTATGGTGACTAAGAGTGTATTATCAAGGCTTGAATAAAGCAGTATCATCCATAGCATCAGCTGTTTCTGATTTGTTTTCATCAGAAAATATTAAAAAATGACAATGCATTAAAGGAAAATGGCACTCAAAGGTTTATCTTACAAATGCTTTTTTTCCCCTTGATCTTGATATCAGCAAAGAGCCAAATGCAGTTTCCCTACATGCGAGAAGGATTCCAATTTATATTTGAATTCACCAACTTACTGTCATAATTTGTTTAGAAGGGATTTGGACTTATGCAGGTTCTCAGTACGATAATGCATTACATTGATGATATTATATAAAAAAAACAGAAGAAAAATAAAGAACTGAAGAACTCTGTAAATATACTAAAACAATTAATCTATCATAATAAAAGTATAATATGCTAATTAGATTGGACAGCAAAACTACCTTCTGGACATCATTCTGGATGTTCTTCCAGTCAAAGCCATGATGGCAGGGGCCAAGGCAGAGGCAGTTAGGGGTGATCAGGCAGGCAGGTGAGTGGTTAAGGGCAATCAGGCAGGCTGGTGAGTGGTTAGGGTGATGAGGCAGACAGGCAGAGTGGTTAGGGGCAATTAGGCAGGCAGGCAAGTGGTTAGGAGCTAGCATTCCCAGATTATGAGGGGAATGTCTGACTGCCGGTTTAGTCCTGATTCCATTGGACCTAAACCGGCAGTCAGACATCCCCCAAGGGGTCCTGGATTGCAAGAGGGTACAGGCTTGGCTGAGGGAACCATGCATCACATTTTGTGCACCAGGCATCTAGTTTTATAATAAATATGGTTGGACTGCATTATGTATAAATTATATCTTGAAAATACTAGCATATAAACAAAAATAATATACTGGTGCTGCTTAGAGAACATTTTTAAAAATATTTCTAACTTACATATAAGAAAAACATGTGTTTGTTTGCCTTTGTATTTGATGAAATCCTATATAATGAAAGCCTAATGTGAAAGAGAGTTTGACCACTCACTAAGACATGCACTGACCACCAGGGGACAGTGTGTAACATAGCGGGAATGCCACATTGGCAATGGGTGGCAGTGGAGGCGCTGCCAGCCCCCCATGAGAGTGGGAGCACGTGGGATGGTGGAGGTGAGCGGGTGGTTCCAGGCCAAGGCGGGTGCAATCAGGGGCCAATCACCCTGCAGAGGGCAACCAGCAGCACACAGGCCCTGATCCCCAGGCCCAGGCTGGGGCAGGGAACTGGGGGTGAGTGGGTGGCGGTGACCAACATCACGTGGCACCTGGGTAGGGGGCTGTGATCTCTCGCCAGCTTCGAGGGCTTGGGAGTGACAAGGATGGAGGTGCGGTGAGAATGTGTGGGTTGTCCTCGGAGTTCGGTCTCACTTCCTCTGCTACCCTTACCCATACACCCGGGCTCACACACCAGGGAAGCCCCTATTGCTCAGGTCCAGGGCACCCATGAGGAGCATGGCCTCTTCCGGGTGATCCGGGCCACAGCTGCTGGAACTTCAGGAGCCGGTTGGGCTCCACGTGGGTTCGTGCAGGAGCTGGTCTGAGAGGCTGGCTGGGAGAGAGCACATTGCCCGCCCAGGTTCTGTATGGTGCTACTATGCAGCCCAGAAGCCCACACTGCGCCCTAGCCCACGGCATCCAGCATGTTCGCCACATCTCCCCGTGGGGATTCAGGTACCATGACTCAGGCAGAGGGGCACATGTGGGAGTCCAGGGTCCCAGGTGCTGCCCAGGGCCCAGAGGTCAACTAGGATCTGCCCTTCCAAGCCAGATGCTCGCACATCAATCGCTGGCCAGGCCTAGGGACTGTACCCATGCACATCTGTTTTATTGTAGACAGTTGTGCATTGGGCTTCTAATATGTTAATAATTGTGTTTCCTGAAAATTAAATGTTAGAGAAAAGATAAACTGGCCATGTATCAAGAGCAGGCTAAAAAAGATCCATCCATAGTAAGGATAATTTACCACCCAAGTCAGGTCAGTTTTGAATGTTATGGGAGATGCAGAGGGAGGTGATGTACAATTATTCTGGGACAATAAGTTTAAACTGAGACTTTTTCAGGCAAACCAAGGAATATGACAAGCCTACTTTACAAATGTTAATTGGTGTGGACCTACTACTAAATTCAGTGAGCATCCATGGGTTAAATTAATGAAAAGGAAATTATTTGATTTATATTTTATAGTAATTGAGATTGTAAGATATGTAGTGTAAAGATTGTATTGTATTTGAGCAATTAGGAAAATGGAAGAATAGAGACAAGTTAAGGAGATATTAGAGTAATTCAAGCAAAAGAACTCAACTGTCTACAATAAAACAGGCTTAGTCAGAATGGATAACAGTGAAAGGACTTAAAGTTGGGAGTAGGTGTGTTATATGTTAATTGTTGATTAACGGGTAAAAAGATAATGGAAATGGAGAGTTTGATGACAGATAAAAAAGAGAATGAGTAGCTAAAGGAGATAAGGATGGGTGGAATCCCAAATGCAGAGAGTATAAATCAAAGAGGCTATGTTACAGTTAAGTTATAGCTATAAAAATTATTCTGAGAAGTTGGATTTGTCACTGAAAGTGCAAGAAATGTCAGGAGTTTAAATATAATGGTATTTGACAACCTACAGAAAAAAAGATGAGGTCATCTCTTGAAAGAAAAAAAAATGGGTATGAGGTAAGAGGAGAAAGGAGAAGGTTTGAAGTTGAAAGTTAAGTAGAAATAAAAGAAGGATAGAGATTTAGTACTTTCTGGTAAAGATTTAATACCATTTGAGAACATAAATTTTTACAGGAAGCATATATGTGGTTACATGTATTTTTCTTTTCAACAGCACTGAGCAGTTAAAATGTAAGAGGAGAGAGGGAAATCTAAAATCTGAAAATAAAACGTTATATTTGATGCAATACCATGGCAATGACAACAGCAAAACAACTGTGGTTGAAATGATGGATTCTATTGCCTTAGTTAGATATGGAATCATTGAAGACAGAGGAGAACTGAATGAAAGTAGAGAAATATATCAAAAGACTAGTGAGCTTAATAGAGCCAAAGCTTATATCAACTGAGAAAATTTCAAGCATAAAAGTATTATAGTTGGGTATGAGATTACTGACTTTAATATTTGTGGGGTTTATTAAATACTGGCCTTTAATTACAAATTGTGGTTTTGGAGTTAAATGTCAGGAGCAGAGTTGCAATAACAGGTATGATATATACTTTTTCTAGGATTGCCATAGCAATGTACCACAAACTGGGTGGCTTAAATATCAAAATTTTATTGTTTCACAGTTCTGGAAGTCAGAAGTTAAAAATCAAGGTGTCAACATGGCTGAGATTTTGTTTTTTGTGTTTTTGAGAGCTATGAGGGACAGATCTGTTGCAGCCTCTTTCTTATTAGCTTGTAGAATGCCCTCTTCTCCCTGTATCTCTTCACATTATCATCTCTCTGGGTATGTTTGTCACTGTGTCCAAATTTCTTCTTTTTTAAGTCATAGTGGAGTTGGCCTGAACTAATAACCTTATTTTAATTTGATTATTTTTTTTAACTTGATTAGTTCTATAAAAATGTTATCCCTAAACAAGGTTACAATCTAAAATACTGGGACAAAGAGTTAAACATATCTTTTTTTTTTTTTTTTTTTTTTAAATAGGAAACCATTCAATCCATAGCATATAGGACTTAGGAGTTAATGCATATGAGGAAAGGGTCAATCTCAGGTGTTTTCATAAAGTTTGATATCACCTAGGACACATGAATTTCTCAGGAGAGAGAAGAGGCAAATTCTTTAGCAATTGGGGCAGAGGGGATGAAGTGAGGAAGATACAAGGAGAATAATATTCCTAGTGAATGTGGCTCTTAAAACTGTAAAGCTCTCCACTAGATAAGGGTGGGTGAATGGTATTTGAAAGTAGGCTGAAGAGGGAGGGGGATACTGACATGCCTTTCTAACTCTGTCAGGAACAGGGATAGAGGAGAACAAGCAGAAATACTGGGAAGTATGCTAAGAAAGTGGCCTCAAGAACAAGATTCTATTCTGACAATACAGCATAGAATAATTTCGTGAAAGAGGTTAAAGAGATAAATTATTTTTTGAAGCACATATATTATGCTTAAAGCATAGAATGTATTCACAGGTTTCAGAATGGAACATGTAGAAAGGAGAGGAAGAGGAAGTTGGATAAGAGAAGCAGATGTGCTAAAACAGAAGTGAAGAGATGAGATTAAATTTTCATTAGTAACCAAAAATAACAAGAAAGGAGACAGGAAGGGGTCCCAGAATTTCTAAGTATCAGTGCCAAAATTCCCATTTTGAATTTATCAGGCTTCCTAGGCATTCTAGGTTTTGGAAAGAGCAGTAATCTGTGTAGCAGAGTAAGTGAATCTGAGTAAGAACACAGCTTTCCACGAAACAGCTGGAATTAATTTTGCTGCCAAAGGAATCCAACCCCTAATAATAATAAGCAGCAGAATTAATTACTAGTAAGTGCACTTCCTCTATTCCAAGTCATAATTAATTGGAAAATGTACCAACCATAACAAAGGCTTTAGGGAGGCAAGGAGCACTGGAGGGTTGGTGAGGACTTCACCAAATCAAATAACACATGAGACAATATTTCTTCTCAATGATGAAATACAGACATTTTAAGAACCCTAATCTGGTATTTCAAACAGCCACTAAATCAAAAATTGGTGACCTCTCTGTAAGGAGCTAGCTGAAGCTGTGGAATCTGTGTATTAGGGTTCTTTTCTTTTTTCTTTTTTTAATCCTCAACCCAGGATTTTTCACATTGATTTTTAGAGAGAGTGGAGGACAGAGGGAAGACAGAGAGAAATATCTATGTCATAGAAACACATCAATTGGTTGCCTCTTGCAGCAGCTCTGACCAAGGCCCAGGCCAGGGAGGCGCCTGAAATTCAGATATGTGCCCTTGACCAGAATGGAACCTGGGACCTTTTGTTCCACAGGCCAATGCTCTATCCACTGAGCCAAACTGGCTAGGGCAAGGTTCTCTTCTTAAAGAGCATTCTTTTCTCTTTCATCTTTGTCACTTTTCTTTCCAATTGGAAATAATGAAGTATTACTTGATTCATGCAAAAAACTAAGTAAGAGCCCTACAAATAATTTGTATGATGATATCTTGAAAAAAATGAATCTTTATCTTTTATTTTAATTAGAGAATAAATTTTTAATATGTAATGTTCAGTGGTTTGATTGGAGGATATAAAATGCAATCCTGCTCTGAAGAATGACACAACTCAAAGCAGGAAATGTTTTACTTAAGGCTGGGCCTCATGCCACTTTAAGGTGTGTGCAGGTGGGCACGGACTTAACTCCTAGTTCCGTAGTGTGCTTCAAACTCTGACAGAAGTAAAATTTTCATATACATTTTACTAATTTTCTTTCATCTCTGACAAATCTATTATAAAGGGAAAACAGCAATTTTAAAATATTTCTTTTAATTACTTCCTCTTTTAATGTGCACAAATTTCATGCACCAGGCCACTAGTAAGAGTATAATATTCTTACCAGAGAACAGAATTAGGGATAGTAGTGAGATGGTTAATTCTCTCCCCTCATCTTCAAAGACCTCTGATAATAGGATAAGATTTTGTCTTTAGAGCAGAAATGAAGGAGATTAACCAAGGACAGGAGCCACAGTTATGGTGATCAAAATTCTCTGAATTTCTAATGTAGCCAAATGGACAATGGATCACTTGTTTTATAGTACTAAAAGGACCTTTCATACTAGAATTCCTTATAAATTTTTGCTCCATCACTAATACATCTGTGATAAGGATAGCCTTTGGGGGGAAAATGTATAAAGATGGTATGATTATCAGTAGAAAAACGGCCCAGAAAATGTCATTTTCCTAATGGGTAATAAAGTGATTTCTGGCATTAAGTTGGAATATTAAACACAATAAGACTTTTCCTGCATTCTAACCTGCTGACAAAACCACAATGATTATACATGATTTTGAAGAGTATTTAACAATTATATGAGATACTTATGACAAACATTTAAGTAGAAATAAGGAATAATATGTTTACGCAAAGTTTGTAAAATTGTTTTTACATACAGGCAGAATAAAAGGGATAGAGACAATCTTTTAAAACTATATTACATAACTTTGGAAAAATATACTAACTGGACTTGCATAAATGCTATTCTAGATATAACTCAAAATGTCTGAAAAACATGAGATAATTCGTTGCAACATGTGTTTAAATTTTTAAAATGCCTCCAACAATACCTTTTAACCAGTACTTGAAAATAAATGAATCCCTATTATTGTAAAGATGAAATGGAAGTACTTTAAATTGCAGAGGTTCACAGAGTGAAATATATAAAAGACAAATGCAAAATAGCACTTTCAACACTGCCCTCTAAAGAAAGGCCAGCGTTTCTGAAATAAATTTCTAAATTTAAAACATATTTTCTGTATTCATAATTTTGCATGTGATTAAAAGGAATGAAAAATCTCAAGAGAACAAAACATGAAGTAAAATATGGACATCTGAGCAATTATCAGAGGAGACAAAAGGCCTTGAACCTAAGAACATTTTCTCTAAAGTAATTTTTCAGCTGTTAGATATCAAAAGAGGCCAGGCTTATTCTATGTAAAGCAAGACTTCAGGATTCTGCTTTAAAAACTATGCCAATATGGAAATAATTCCTTATATTTTATAGCTTTATGAAGGCTTTCATCTAAGAATCTCGAAAAGGAAATGAAGTAAGAGCAATGATTGAATTTTTGAATATTAATGACTTCAAGAAAAATGGAAGCAATTAAAAAGAAATAGAAATTTACTATAATGAAAGTCACTTTTTAATGTTATACATAAGGTTAGCCTGGATGGTTACAGAACAGTGATAGCTTATTATGGCTATGATTATATTTCTGAGTTTCTTTCTAAGCAGTTTAATTATGCCACATGAGCAAGGCAGAAATGTCTCAGGGGGAAGATGTGTTTCATTCTAGCAATGAGTTGTCCCTTTCATAACTATCAGAACATGGTATTCATGAAGCGTTTTAGTATTAAAACACATAGCAATCACATTCAGTATTGTTTACAATCCAAGGTCGCAAACAGGAAAAAACACAATATTTTAAATCTTAAAATGTTATACTGTTCTTTACATACAAGGCCACTTTATTAAGTAGCAACAGTGGCCTATAAGGTGTAATTTACAGTCCTCTAAAAGTCCCATCTGCTCCAAAATGACAGCCATATATTTAAATGTTTCTTAGATGGCCATCTTTATTTAACCTCCTTTTTGTCAAGCAGGCTCTCCATTACCTTATATAGAGGGTCTTTGTGCAAATTGCAAACCGAACAGCACTCTCAGGCATCTTAATACAAGACAGACTTTCCCTCCTGGCTGAATCAGCCTCAAAATAGAGTGAGAGGTTTGACAAGTATAGAAAGGGCTACATTTTACCTCTGGCCCCTCCACTTGGCCAGATGCCTTTGTACTGAGCAAGTACACAGCAGTACGCACAGCACCCTAGGACCTTCTGGTTAAGTACAAACACATGAAGCTATTGTCAAAAAGCCATCTTCAAATGTAAATTGTTCTACCTAGGAAGAGATAAGAATATGCCTGAAGGTGTATTAAAGGCTTACATTAAAATCAATGTCCTTTTAAATGTTAATTGAATTGTTAAAATGCTATTTGTTAGAATTTATTATTGCTCACACCTCCATTTCCCATAAAAGGGTCTTGTCTCCAGTTGCAATTCCCTTCCATTGGCTGAAGTCCCCAGGAAGAAAAAGCATGAAAAGGATTTCTTTGGGTGGCTCACTGCTTCCCATTGATGAACTGAGACACATAATTCGACACTGGGAAATAAACTACATATATGTATGTATATCAACCCTTCTGTGCTTTCTCGCTGCAGGTGTCCCTGACTGGGTAGAGCAACTTAATTCGAGAGAGCAAAAGGTGAGCAGGAAACATTTGACTGCAGATCTATGCCATATTTAATAATTATTTTATCATTATAAGTTTGACTCCTGCCTTATTTCTTAATTGATTCAGAAGTTGAGAAGTAAATACAGTGGTTTCCTGATGTCCAATACTATTTTTTGACAGTAACCATTAGCACTGCTTTTCTAAAATAAAATAAAATGTCCTTTCTTAATGGCTTTGGGTCCCAGAAATAATCTGGACATTGGTAATTTCACAGTGTTATTTGTCATCATTATATTTCCAATATCAATTTGTGAAAAATATTTAGGGTTGTTACTCTAAAGCCAGTATCAAATTATTTATATAACATCTTGTAAGCAGCTGTCAATCAGAATTTGAGTATATATCTTTCACTATAATTAAATGAAAGAAAAATTAGATCATCAAATAGAAAACATTAAATAGAAAAACAGCGGAGAAAAGAAGATAACCCAAATGTCCTCCCGACTTCAGAATGTTGCCAAGAAATTCCTAGTCAATGGTTTTTGGTAAACAGGCCATGATGAAAAACCAATTTATTTGAAAGGAAGAGCTGTTAATTACAAGATAATTAAAACAGAATGTCCTGTAATTTCAGAATCTCCAGATGTTATCAATTTGAAAAAACACACAAACAAAACAAAAACTGATAAGCAGTGATGTAAAGTCATAAGATCTATATCAAAGAAAGGCATGGTGTAGATTTAAACCTTGATCAAACAAAAACACACACACAAAAATAAACTTTGAAAAAGAAGATCTGTCCAGGCTACACCTGGTTTTAATGGTGAGAAAGAAACTCATTGGGCAAATTATTATGACCTGCATGTTTATTAATAATTTATATACTTTTTAAGTCTGGTAATCTATATTTAGCCTTACATTTTTAAGGGGTAAAAAGTTTCTGTAGACAAATAAAAGACAATATGTTTTTGCCATCTTAAAAATAAATGTACTCACACATTAAAACTTCTTACCCAGACAACGGTAAATATAAGTATTTCTACATTTCAAGGAACATGGAAGATCAATATAAAGTCAAGTTTAAAGAGCAACAAACTATAAAGATAAACACTTAACTTTGTTCATAGGGTGATGGTTTGTGATTTTCCTAAAGTTCTAGACAAATAATACTTGACCTGAACTCAAAGTGAGTATATCTAAGTCAGTACTAGACATTCCTGGGAAAACAAATTATCCATCTAATACTTCTAAATAATTTACTGAGACAAAAGCCTTTATTTTGTACCCCACTGTTTAAAAAATGTTATATATGTGTACATGTCATATATACAAGTATTAACTATATAACTATATTTATAACTATATAGCTACTAGAGGCCTGGTGCACAGATTCATGCACCAGTGGGGTCCCTCAGCCTGGCCTGCACCCTCTTGTGATCTGGGACCCTTTGGGGGATGCAGCAGTGTGCAAATGGGGAGGAGCCCTAGCCTCGTCAGGTGCTGCACTGCTCCTGCGCATCCTGGCCCCACAGTGCTGCCTGTGGCCGCAGCTCTGTAGTGCTGCCTCAGAAGCAGGAAAGACTCCTACCATGAGCTCAGCTTCTGAGCAATGCTCCCACTGTGGGAGAACACTGACCATGAGGGGGCAGCTCCTGCATTGAGTGTCTACCCCCTGGTAGTCAGTGTGTGTCATAGTGACCTGTCAACCAGTCGAGCAGTCAACCAGTCACAATGGTTGCTTAGGCTTTTATATATATACTAGTGCCCAGCACACGGAATCTGTGCAGGTAGGGTCCCCAGGCCTAGCCTGCGATCAGGGCCATCTTCCATCTGTTTGTCAGTCCCCAGTCCCACCCCATTGCTGACACCCACCCCAGTTTGCCATCTGGTGACCTATTGGAGTCTGAGGGCAGGGGGAGGAACCAAGAGATCAGCCATTCGGCCTGCTCACCAGTTGCTAATCCCACCCCACTGCTGACACCCACCCCAGTTCTCTGTGGTTCCCCATTGGCCATCCAGCCATTGGAACCTGCGGGCTGGGGGGAGGGACGGAGAGGTAGTCAATGTACCTTATAGCAGCGTTTTTCAACTAGTTCCAAAATACTTCATGAGAACTGGGGAGCAAAAAAATATCTGAAAATTTGGAAGCTAGAAATGACTTTTAAAAATGAAAATAACAAGTTAAGAAGAGTTTCTGGTGACGGCCTGGGGCAGAGGGCAGGGGCAGGCCAGAAGGGGTCAATGGGGAACTGGCCAACCACAGTCCCATCTATAGATCCAGAAAGAGTGGGATAGTTCTGGTTAGTTCTGCTTTAATCACCACACAGCAAAGCACCTGGGAGGAATCTGGCCCTCCTGTGCATTGGGTAATAGGCATACAGATGTCTACTGGCTGTGGGTCCTGAAGCGCCCTTGAGCCATTCTGGCTGTTCTGGGCCACAGTCTGTGGACCCCTGGAGATGTGGAATTAGACTATAACCCTCAAATGGGGCATCCTTTGAAGTCACTTTTTTTTAATATAATGAAGGACAATATTGGCATAAAATGCATCCAAATTTAAAGTACAATTGAATAAAAAAGTTAAATATTTGTGAATGGAGTTCTAACTCTTCAGGCTCAGTTTATTCATTTAATAGCTATAATCTTCTGCCTTTTAAAAATATAGTTAGCACTGTTCCAGAGATAATTGGAGCCGAGAGATGATGCACTGTAAAAACACAGGAACATTCCAGAAGAGAATACATCTAAAAAAAGTATGCTTCAGACATTTTCATTTATTTCAAAGATTTTAAACGAAAGCATAAAAACATATTCCCCCTAAGGCTTTCAGCAGTATCGCCTGGATCGTTTCAATTCCCACAAGCTCTATTTCTTGAATGGCATTTACAAGTAAGCAGAACAACCTCTGCAATTGACTTCAGATATGCTTCCATATGCCTCATAGGAAAAATGGGGGCGGAAAATACTACAGCCTATGAACACTGGAGGCCAGTGTCCCTGGATTTCAAGTTATTTTTCAAGACTGTGTCTACAAAGTACAGCATGACTTGATAATTTGGCAACTGCCTAGTCAATGTAATCAAAAACAAAGCCAAAATTCAGAATAAGATGCTAGCTCAGAAGTTTGTGTGTGATAATTGCCAAGCTGCTTTGTGACCTTGTGATTTGTAGATCAGATCACAGATGAAAATATTTAAAATTTATTTCTAATGGGTTATGCTTTCAGAAAAGTAGAGATTAATTTCTCCTATTCTCTTAATTAAATAAATTTGATACCCTCAGCATTATATATAGAACATAGATTTTCAAATATGGAGAGAAAAAATAGGTGAACTGGATTGGGATCTCGGGACAAAATAAAGGCATGCTGATGGGTTGCTTTCATTTTCTTTTCCTTCATATATTTGGACTTGGAGTTTAGATACCAGTCCACTGAAACACCCATAAGCATAGATTATAAAAGCCCAGCAAAAGCCTTTCCTGTATAGCCAAAGGAATAGGAGATGGGCAGGCTAGAAGGACATAAAATATTTTAAACAATAACTGTCTTTTTATATCACAATTTTTTAAAACTTAATATATGATAATAAAAAAGTAAAGTTTGTGTATAATTGAATGTCAGTCTCTAAATATTTTGCCATATTACAAGCTTTCAAAAAATGCATTTCTACTAAAATATGAGCCACGATAATTAAACTGCACTGATACTTCTGCAACAACAACAAAAAAAGAGCAGGTCCCTCATTATACAAGACTGTTTTTATATCATGTAAGTCTGATTATTGGACTGAATTATTGGTTTGTTTTAAATAGGATCAAATTATTACTGTACCACTTTAGGAAATATCCTTTAACTATTACAGTGGTAAATTAAAAAAATAGGAATGCAATTTCTGAATAAAGAGTTCAGGATTCAAGTGCTAAACCCTAGTATATCACTGAATAATTATTACCTATTAATAAATCTGTCAATACACGTAGATCATAATGTCAGTTCTTCTACTTCTTTTGCATAATAATAATGATAGTGATAATTTTAGCGTAATATTTCCTAGTACAACTAGTTTCAGGTTTTATTTTACATTACATCAAAAATACTTCAACTGCTACCATTTTATAAATGTATTTTTCTATAGTATTTTATATATACTTAATCGTACATAAAATGTAGGAATATATCCTAGCTGGTATTAGGATAAAAACAAAAATCATCACTACTGCACTCAGATTTTACTCAATAAACATTTAGTATTTATACATCATGTGAAACTGATCATAGACAAGGAAACAATTATGCCAACCAAGGAAGTGCTTTTTCAGGTCAGATCCTACCCTCTCATTTCCCCCTATATTCGCGATATATTCTTATATTTTGCTTCAACTTTAAATGACCATATTTAAAGGATTCCTGACGGAGTAAGGCCGCATGGTGGCCCAAAAGAAGTCCCTAGTGTGTACACCACACCAACAAAAATAATTTGGCCTCCATCAGGGACAAATGTGCTTCCTGGGGGCCATGGGGTCCTTGTAGGAGTTTATGAGACCCGGGCGATCAGAAATGAGGGGAGCCTTTTGGGGAAGAGCCTGCACCAAGTCTGCGAACTGGCCAAACACAGTCCCATCCATGGATCCATCCATAGACCCATCCATAGACCCAACAAGACCCAGAAAGAGTGAGGTGCTGGCCGCAGCCCCACCTGGTTAGTTCTGTCTTAATCACCATGCAGCAAGGGGCCTGGGCAGAGTCTGGCCCACCTGTGCTATGGGTACTAGGCATACAGATCTCATGGTTGTGGGCCCTGAAGCACCCTTGAACCGTTCTGGCCGTTCTGGGCCATGGTCTGTGGGCCCCTGGAGATGCTGAATTAGACTATAACCCTCAGACCCAGACCCGACAGCCTTTGTGGAAGGACAGAAGTCCAGGGCAGAAGTTCCAGCACTCCATTGTGTTAAAAGCAAACACATAAATAATAATCCAAGACTGGACACTTTAAACAAGATATGAACGTTGTGACTTAATCCATGCCACCCCTCCCCATGGTGCACAGCTGCAGCTCCACCAGGTGAGGAAAGCCTTCCTTCGCCCTTGTTTGCTCCTGCAAAGCACTGCCCACGCTCAGTGGGACCGGAGGGGTAGATGGGAAGAGATCAACCAAAGAACTTGTGTAGGCATATATTCACAACCCGTAATCACAGACAATAGGGTGGTGAAGGAATGGGCTGGGTGTTGGGGAGGGCTAGAAGGGGTCAGTGAGGGATAAGGAGGTCATATGTAATACCTTTAACAATAAAGATGACATTTTTAAAAAGCAAGAGCTTGTGTGGGAGGTTGCCAGAAGGACCAGTTTGGTTCTTGTTCCCAGGTATCTGTCAAAGGGAAAAGAATCCTACTGACCTTGTCACAGGCTCCAGCGGAAGCCCGCCCCCCTGCTGCTGGGGAGCCTGGCCTGTGAATCCTGCACAGGCCCCAGGGCAGCTGCAGCGCCCGCGCCCTCCCCCCCCTCCCCCCCCACCCCCGTTGGCAGCGCCTTATGAGCGCTCCCTACCCCGTGGAGAGCCAGCTGGTAGACAGCTAGTGAGCATGCACAAGAAGCCTGAGCTGCTGTGGTGACTATGCCTACCAGTTACAGTACTGCTGTGTGTGCCTGAAAGTTGCTGTGGGATTAGGTCCCAATGTTCTCAACACTCACACGCACACGCATGCATGCGCAGGGTAACTATGTGACGTGAAGCAGCTATTCACTAATGCTATTGTGGTAATTGCTTTAAATTATACATCAAATAACTTTACCGTATATGTCAGAAGAGTTTTACTAAAGAGGCAGGTTTTAGCAGCTGTAATATTACTAAAAGCAAATGCTGAAGATTTTTTTTTTTTTACAATAACAGTGTAATGTTGAAGCATGGCAATACTTCATTATATATGTTTTATCTTGAACCAACCAATTTTAAAAATATATTTTCATGTACTCTGACCATTAAATGTGTTATGATGCCATAATCATTGTAATTGGGAGAACATTGTGTTTAACATGGTACTTTTGTTTTTTTCCAGAATGTGGCTTACTTGCAATAATTATTTAAGAGAAATATTTAATGTGGGAGATATATAAAAAAATGGTGAAAATTCTTGCTCAAGGAAATTAAATTATGACTAATTCACTACATATCATAGAATCCTAATTCCTTACAATCTAAATTTAAAATATATATTGTACAAAATGCTAAAGATAACAAATATATGTAAATTGAAAAGAATTTAACTGAACCATAATTCTATGCACAAAAATTCTATCTCCTCTGTACCAAACATGTAAATCAATAAATTTGGCAAAGGAAATTTTCTTTAGAGTAAGATGTAGAGTGGAGCAGAAGAGATTTATAGTTATTTGTATGGTAAATAATAACATAATTAATAAATAATAATAAAAGAATAAACTTTTGTGTACTTACAATTATAACCCTACTTTTGCACCACCCTTTATATACACACATACAAATATATATATATTTGAAAATAAAATGTATAAAATTATTAATGTTTTAGTAGGTATCTGAAGTTCATATCTATTACTATAATTAAGGCATTCATAAATAAAGTGAGCTAACAATTAACTATATAGGGCAGAGTTGTTTAATTATGAAGAACAAAGAACCAATTTTGCTAATATAATTAATCAGGGTAGGTGACACTTAATATGCATGAGTATTATGTCGGAAAAACCTTTTTGCTCTTCCCTTTCTGTATTATGTGAAACTCAAAGAAGGGACACTTAGTAAGCTTTAGAAATGAGATTCACTGAAAATAGGACAGGAATTCACAAAATAAAAACCAGTGACCAAAGAGACATTTATTCCTTTCATGTCCCTCTTTTATTCCTACCCTTATTTCCATTTATTTTAAAGCATTTCTCCTTGTTTTTTTGTGTCCTTTTACTTGGCTAACTTCATCATCAAGGGGGGTTTTGTGTCTTTCAACCACTAAGAACCTTTTTCCCCTTTATCTCAGCACCCTTCCTGCCTATGCAGGCCAAAGATCCTTTGCAGTCAATAGGAAGTCCACATCAGAGGTGATTAGTAGGGTTCAGAACAAACGAGAATAGCTTTCTGACAAAGGCACTCTATCTTTCCACAAATATCTCCAGCCTGCAGTGTCACAACTCTTTTCTAAAAACCCAAGTTACTTACCTATATAATCAAGCTCAGTTTTAGTCCCTGTGCCTTAGATCCAAGTAAGGCTGTTTATTTGACTACTTGGGACAAATGTCTCTTTGGGTCCCAAGTGGAACCACAAAATTTTCCTCTCAGGATTTCTCCCGTAGTGTGACACTATCCCTGTGAGCCATCCTTCATAGAATATTGTAAAGGACCTGAAAAATTATGACAGAGTGAAATGGAAAAGGTAGCTGCTGACAAGCACAACATGATGAGACAGATACATGTCGAGAGGGCTACTGAACCCTGACAGCTGACTGTAAGCTAATCAGGCAAAGCACTACAGCCAAGGCCAGAGAGAAGACTGGCAGGAGGAGTGGAGCACGCGATTGTAATTATGGAAAATTGAGCAGCATTTTGTAATGGAAAGAGGACTGGCTATGTTCTCAATGTGTCTGTGTTGCAAGCATCTGCATATCCTTGAGGAAGGCAATCTACCTCTTTTGGCTTATTTTTTAATGAAAGAAGTCTAGAGAAGAAATTCTGGTCACTCCCAGAATTCCATGGTAAGAAAAGGCACATAGTTTACTCATCCAAAGATTTTCATCATATCGCTGGTTCTGGAGGCTAGTTGGAATTTAAGGACCAAGAAATAAAGTAATCCACAAAGGCCCATTAAAAGAAGGAGGAAAAAACACAACAGGATACAAGACAAAAATAAATGCTGTTTCTTAAGAAACATCACTAACATGAAAATGAAAACTGGAAAGAGAGCAGCTATAGCTAATGTCAGCTGCAAGAAGATACTGATTGTGGCTGGAAATGTCTTCTGGCACTTCATCACATACATCATCCTGTCATCTGTAGCTACTTCTTCTTTTGAACTCAGTGAAGATATTAAAAGAAGGAAACTTTGCTGCCACCTCTTTGGGGAGGGGAAAACAGACACATGATTCTTGAATTTTTTTCTTTTTATCATTTTTCTAACTCCTATATATCTAATTACTTACAATGAGAAACTGGCAATTGTTGAATTTTCCAGTAACAAATGTGTCTTTGCATGGTGTGGAGGCAGACATAACATATACAAAGCATATGGCTGCAAATGTTGGAAAATCCTTTTTTTTTTTCTTTTTTTTTTTGCTGGGTAGGAATAAATGGAAACCTCAGTAGGAACATGCTTTTCCTAGAAACAAGCCAGGCATGAAGTAATGAAAAGAAGACCTGCTTCCAACAGAAGCTAAGTGGTAAGAGCAAATGAAGTTTATTTGGATTATGAATAAACCAATTTAGTCAGTGAAAGACAAATTCCAGGGATATTTTATTTTATGAACAACATGAATCCAAGCAAAATCTATAAATGTGAGCCAAGTCTCTAGAAAATAAAAATATGGAAAGGTCATTTAATTTTGGGGGAAATTTAGACAAGGGAGAAGTAAAATCCATAAACTCTGAAACAGGAAAAAATTTGCATAAACACATTAACCCAGTGGTTTTAAGAAATATGAGTTATTTGAAAATGAACATGACATGAAGAAAATATCTCTGCAAATGAGATATTACTTTCTGTGCTACAATTTTTTTTTCTTTAGTAAAATAATTGGTTTCTAAGTCAATGCATTTCCAAACAATAATTAATGAGAACTACTGACACTGGAAGTAGGAGAAAATTATATTCATGGGTAAACTATGGTAGAAATTAGTTCACTATCTCTTCTTATAGAATAAATTGTTAGTTATTTAAAAGGGAAAAAATGATGAAAAGAAAATATATATGTTTTTCAGCATGACATCATTATATTGGCCTATCTAAATAGAAAGTAGAGCCAGGGTGTAAGAACAAATTTCATTTTATGTTTTTAATAGAATGAGTTATATATTGAATGAAAGATTGAATGTCAGAGTATTTAGCATATTCTAAGTAATTGTTAGCTATAAAAGGAAGTCAGAATTACCTTTAAAATGTATTTTCCATATATTTTTCTGTTGTTAAATATTGAGAGATATGTTTGAAGATCCTGAAAAATCTATTATTTCTAATTGAAATGATGCATGTTTTATTAAATTATCAACATACACTATATTGATAAAGCTCTACAATAAGTTTGAAGTTTCAAAGAGAATGTTTCAACATACATTATGTCTATTATTTTTTAAAATATAAATGCTTAAAATATAAAAGGAAAATGTAAAATATACTTGAAATTTATTAAATTCCTGCCTTCTGTTAATTGAAGTAGAAAGAACCTACACAAATTAAAAAATGGCTAATTTTAAATTGTTGCACACTTTGCACACAAATCAACTCACACACCTCACTGATAAGAACTTTTTGTAGTTAATCAAGAAAAATGGTAAAAAAAAAAAAGCTACAAACAATTATTACCTTTAGGTTACAGTAAAATTACACTATTTCTTTTCCACTTACTATATCTGTAGAGCCACTTTCTAGGTATCTTTTTAAGTGTGTCCTCAAGTTTTATTCTCATTGTGCAAGTAAAAAACCAATGCACAAATATATTTATTGAAAAGCCATATTAATTATTATACAACATAGAAATTAGCATGCTCTTCCAGATTTATACCTACTCATACCTTATTTTGAGGATTCCAATCATCTTCTTTTATAATAGGAAGAAAGTGCATAGTTAAAGATAATGGATAAAATCAGGACATTTACCAATAGAAATAGTTTAAACAGGAGCCTCTGAGCTTAAAATTAAAACAAATTATTTCATGAAAAAATTATACCTAAGCTTTGTTTTCTTATGAAGAGGAAAGAAATTAGTGACAAGTATATAGAAGAAAGAGAGAGAGGGAGGGAGGAGAGTGGGAAGGAGAAAAAGGGGGAGAGGAGGGAGGAAAGAAGGGAGTGAGAGAAAGGACCAGTACTCTGTTGGACTTCCTCCAACAGATTTTATTTTAAATATCAAATAAGTATCTGAGGATGATAACTTTGTGTATCAGTAAATACTAACCATTTGGACACATTTTACAAATGAGAAAAAAATCATAAGAAGCTAAGATATTAGAAAAGGCCAACATTAAATATTAGTTTTCTATTTTGAATAAATAACTATAAAAATGTGTGATAAGTATAAGGAAGGTTCAAAGAAGTGTGGTATGCTATCATTAGAAAATCTTTCCAAATGATATGGAGAGTATCTTTGTTAGAGAAAATGCTAAGGATCTTCAAGGAAGATTATAATTGCACCTTAAGTAAATTTCTATGCAAAGCCACCTTTTAGGGGTTGTGCAACACTGATGGATATCTTTTTCTGTTCATACAGTGGCATCCGTGGGTTAGACACTGCTCTGTTTATGTGATAAGTCCTTGAATCACTTAAATAACTATCTGTGGACCATTAGTGGGAAGAGTAATCTACCGAAGAGCAGTTTCTAGATTCAGCTGTGTAATCCACAATGAAAAGTGCTGACAAGATGTCGACCCAATGTTCTTCCACTTTCCCTGCAGCCAAACCCTCTGAGACCCTGAAAAAGTTTGCGCCCATGGGAAAGTATTGATAGCAATGGTTTCCTTAATAATAATAGAGAGTAGTACACTTTGATGAGTTTAGCTTTCACAAAAACAAAGCAACTATATATATTCATCCCCAGTAGGTCTGAAATTTGTCTTACTGATTGATTGTTTGATTGATTGATTGAGGTATTACATATATGTCAAAGCAATATTCTGCTGCTGTCCTGTTGAGGATGTTTCTTCCTAAACTGATCCAGAAGATGTCCTGGTGAGCATCTGGATTGCTTCTTCAAAAGAGAATAATCCTGCTCACATAGCTCTGAATCAGTACCTTTTAGAAGGGAAGATAAGGGGGACCTGCAGGCTAGCCTAGCATGTTCCCTGAGGAACCATGTACACACTAGCCTACACTTCACAGAATTTGAAGGAGAAAATTCAGTGTGAGCAGGCCAGGCTATAGGTCTGACTGCTGCCCCTTAACTACCGTATTTTTCGGACCATCGGACGCACTTTTCCCCCCACAGAAGTGGGGGGGAAAGTCCCTGCGTCTTATGGTCCAAATATAGCCTACACATATACTTTAAAAAAAAGTTTTTTTACTTGCCTGGCTCTGTGTGGTCTCTGTGTGCTTGCCCGGCTCTAAAATGGTTCTAAATGCTGCTGTTTACTTTACAGGGTTGATTACATGTGTTTATGACTGTGATGTTGGGTTTTAATGCACATAAAATATTTTAGGACACTATTTGTTTCAGAATATTTTTTTCTTCATTTCCCTTCTCTAAAAACTGGTGCGTCTTATGGTCCGGAGCGTCTTATGGTCCAAAAAATACGGTAGTTAAGATAACAGGTGACTGATCTGTGGAAACAGCAACCAAACTTGGGAGCATAAAAGTGGTGCTGCTTTTCCTCCCACACAAATTTGTCCTCTGGACAACCTAACTCGACACCATACAGTGAAAGAAATCTGTGACCCATAGCTCCAGCCTAGCTAAGTTGACACAGTAAAAATGGCATCCTGGATTTCATTGTAGAAAAAAAATTGAGGTGACTGACATAAGTCTTGTCATATATCTTAACTGGGAAGACATACAAGAGACTTCCTAAGATTGTCCAAGCCTGCCTCAGATTGTGAAAGCATCTTCCTAAACTTTAATCACAATAAGGGAGCCTCAATAATCTACCTATTCTAGAAGAGGCAATATGATGCCAACAATGGGAAGTAAGCTGGAAAAGCATACACAATTTTTATAACAATTTATCATTGTAAAAATTGTGTATGCTCAAAGTGTCCCTTTACACTTCCACAAATATACAGAGGATATAGAGCTATAAACTTTTGAACAATATATCCTTTTGTACAGTAGAGGATACATCAGAATCATCAGCATTTTATAGCCCCAGAGCTGAAATGGACACTCAAAGCAACGACTGAGTTGGAGTTCAGAGAGCTCAACCAGCTTTCAAATCATCTTCATCAAAATAAAACTTCTCTTCTTGCTGATCCAACCTGTTTTCTACTTCACATTTAAGAAACTATATTCCCTTCCCAGTAAAAAACAAGTGAAAGCCCTCTATTTTGGTGAGACAAGTAAATCCATTTGAATTTCAAGAACATGTACATTTTTTATTTGGAGAGAACAGTTAGAAATATGAATATTAATCCCATGCAGTTATAACCATATGTGCTTCATGAAATGCAGTTCATAAAACCAAGTACTTGCTATCTTGTGAAATACCTCATTTTAATCCAATAAATAGATGTGAGTTGCCATAAGAATGTTGATTTGAAGGCAAATCTCTACACATTGAGGGCCTTATCAAGTGCTTTTTTAAAATAATGTGTTATAAATTATCTGGCTATTATTTCAACCAAGGATGGAGATGAATAAATTATTTTGAAATATTTATTTATCTGCAAATGTTATGCTTTATTTAAAACAGGTTTTTAGGAATTTAGTATTTAGGTCCTCTGGGAGGTTTGATAGGATATTGTAATATATATAACGCTAACATGTTATTCTTAGGCATACACTTAGTGATTGCAAAAGAACTAGAGTAGGATGGGGAAGCTATTGAGGAGAGAAGAGAGTATATTGAATATCAAGATATGGAAAGAAATAAAGTAAGGATTGAAAAGTTAAATTATAGATGAGAAAAAGAGGGAAAAATTAGTATGTATTTATTGACTAGTCATCAAGAAACAGTGTAAAATCTTCCTCTCTGTCATTTTGTCTATCACTTTCTCTTGCTTATACATACATACACGCACATGCACAACAATAAATAACATTAAAAACACTTAAGTACTGTAAAAGATCTATAAACACAACAAAGAATGAAAAACAGAGAACATAAAGTATAATTGAGGAAGCTTTTATCTCCTTTTTTCCGAATCCCACCAGAATCAGTTGGCACTCTTATCTTACCTAATAAAACACAAACATGTGAATTGACTGTACCTCTGCTAAGCCACCAGCCAATCAGGAGTGATATAAAAATTAACCTAACAAAGATGGAGGTTAATTTGCAAACACAGGAGCAGAGTAATGGGCGATACATAGGCATTCTGCCCCACCCCTGTCTCTCAGGGCCTCTGGGTGGTGTGGGAAGGCAGGGCTGGAGTAGAAACAGGCAGCTCCTGGAGTGGAAAGAGGTGACTCCAGGGCCTGAGCAGAAAGGGGCTGGGCCGAATGGAAAGGAGGTGCCAGCAGCCAGTGAAAGGAAAGGCCATTCTAGCATGAATCTTTGTGCATCAGGCTTCTAGCCTAAGAAATAATTATCTATTGTCATAGTTCAACTTGGGTATGTTTTCTTTGAAACTTTCACCAACCCTACTGAATTGGTCAGGAAAATTTTGTGTAGCCTAAGTTATTATTTGTGACAATTCTAAATGATCTTTGTGATAATTAGTACTAAAAACTGTTAACAGATAATCTATCAATAAAAAGTATTATAATAGATACAACAGTTTGGGACAATGGAATTTGAGACTGTCTACATGAATATGTTTGTAGATAATTTTAGCTTGAGCTACATTTATGGGCCTTCAGCTTAGGAGAGAAATTATTTAATTTTTATAGCAAGTATTCAAAACAAATATCATTGTATTTTATTTAAAGACCAAGGACCCATTGCAGGAATATTCGGCGGGCTTCCTTCCTGCCACCACCACCTCTCCCGCCTCCCTACCTCTCCCACTGTGGCAGGTGGGGCGGGGCATGCCTCTCTACTGTGCACCCTGGCTAGCCTCGCCCGGCATGCACTGCTAGAGCTTTCCCTCCAGCAGTCACCTTGCTTTCCACTTTCCCTCCCTCTTCCGTCTATGCTGTCTTCAGTCTTCACTCCTTCCTCCCTCTATGTATGCAAATTAACTGCCATAGTTGTTTGGTTAATTTGCATATTCGCTCTGATTGGCTGTGAGTGTAGTGAAAGTATGGTCAATTAGCATTTTTCTCTTTTGTTAGTGTAGGTAATTGAAGCCTATAGATACTATTTTTAATTAAAAAAAAAATCCTTACAAATAATGAGTGGAAGATAGAAGGATGACCTCAGCTGTTTATTATGCCAGTATTTATTTCTCACTGAATTTCTATCTTCTCTAATTGTTCTGAGCACCCAGCAGAGGGCTTGGCTCATTAAATATTCCCATGCATCCAAGCTTGATATGCACCAGTGTGGTTTTTTCAGTTGCCTTTGGTCATTGTCTATTCTGATTGTTCACTTCAAGCACCTTACCAGTTGTTGCAAAATTTGAATTCACCTCTGGCTGAATTCATATATATTAGTAACAGCACAGGCTTGTCTTACTATGCTAATAAACATCAGACAAGTCCTCATGAATAAATTGCAATAAATGAATGTGTAGTCTGATGTATGTTTATTGGATATTTTCTTATTTCTCTGTTGAGATGTTTGATTACTTTAATAAACTTAAAAATTTTGTTATATCTCTGAGTCAACACACATTTAATATGTGTAAAGTAAAATGCTTGCATAGTCCTATTAGTTATGAGCATCTAACCTATTAGCAGCAGAAGTGAGTTTTTGTTTACAACAGAAGTGAGTTTTTGTTTGAAGCTTTAAGAATCTTAGGGGATATGGATATTAACTCTAAGTGGAGTAAAAAAGATACTGTTCCAAATGTTTCTGATTTAAAAAAAATAGCATGTAATTTTTAATTAGGTGTTCTTTACAGAGAAAAAAATGAGTGGAGGAGAAAATACTACATACAGTACAGATGCGACTGATTTGTATATCTATTAGGTTGAATAGATTTAAAGTTTGGCAATATCTTAATGTATTGACAACAGTCCTATTGGTCAATCCTTGATCAGAGTAACAAAGAAGTGCATAGATCTACAGAATCAGTTGAAGTTTCTGTGGTTTAGGTACATGCATTTTAACAAACCATGTACCAGGTAATCATTGTGATCATGCACAATTCAGGAGTTCAGACATTCTAGACTTTTGGATAGGAAAATATAAATTCTTAGCTCTCCTGTTAATCATTTATATGACCTCATACATGTTTTCTTTAATTAACCTTAGCAGAATTTTAATCAGTGTTTAGAAGGAAAAAAATGTGCTTGGTGCTATGGTGAGTATCTTATTTTATATAGTAATAAATTCAAAAGATATACTAATGTATTTTCCATTTGCTTTATGCTTGTTTGCCTCTTTGTGTTATTTTTAAGAGGTTTATGTGAACATGACTGACTTGGAAAATGTGGAGATGAAGGGATACATTAACAAAAATTTAAGCACATTGAGATGATCTCAATACTTTTCCAATATTCACAATTTAAGAAATTCTATGAATCTAATCAAATGAGAAATAGCTATGATTACATATGTCACTTAAACTCAATGAGAATTTTCTTAATAGACTGTTATAACAGCATCAATGAGAATATAATATACATATTTGACTTTGCCAAATTAGTTGCATGACAATCTGGATTAACTACTTGTAGAATTCAATTAGACTAATTTATAGAGTACATTTGTACTAATCTCCTTATAAAACATATAACTAAAATTTGAATCTCGGTCCTGGCCAATGTAGCTCTTTGGTTAGAGTGTGGACCCACACAATGAAGGGTCTTAGGTCCGAATACTGGTCAAAGTCTGTTACCTGGGTTTGATCCCAGCCCCAGTTGCAATGTTCAGGATGGCAACCAATCCATGTGTTTCTCTCTCATCAATGTCTCTCTCTCTTTCATTCTCCCTCCACCTCCCATTCCCTCATTCCCCCACATCCCTACTACTCTCTCTTAAAATCAAGGGAAAAATATCTTCAGATTGACAATATGAGGATTCACAATAAAATTAAAAACAAAATATAGATTAAATAAATAAATAATTTGAATCTCGGAAAAGAATTATGTTGCTGTGTGTGTGTGTGTGTGTGTGTGTGTGTGTGCACGTGCTTGTGTGTACATTTAATTTTAATATATATTCTGAAGGATATGTAAATTAATTGTTGAAATATATTCACAATAAAATTTCACTAATTCAATCAAGAAACAACATGTGCACCAACATCTTGGGAGGAATTCCAATTGATATACGAATAAATATATTTCATCTTTAGAAGAATAGAGTCAAAAAAGTGATTTTATTTCTATAGGCTAACATCTCAATTTTTCATGTAATTAAATGAAATTTTATGGGTCTTTTTAAATTTTGACAGATATATTTCTCTCTCCAATACTGCCATTGCAGTTAAGAAATGCTTAGCAACAGATAAGAGTACCCACATTCTTCTTTGCTTTTGGAGGCATTTCTTTTGCCAATCTGGTATGCTATTTTAATTTGCATTTTCTTTTTTTTTTATAATAATCACTGGAGGATATATTTCTTATTTATTTAAGAGAGACAGAGACAGAGAGAGGAAGACAGGGAGAGAGAGAGACATATCAGTTGCCTGCAGCATCCAGCCAAGTATAGAACCAGCCTGGGTATGTGCCTTAACCAGGAATCAAATCCTTGGTATTTCCAAAATGTGTGAAAATAATAGTAAGTGAGGCAAATAATTATTTTTTATTACTAAATTGAATGGAAAAGACTTTAATATTTCATCATGTTGCTTAATGCTTCCTACTGTGCTTTGAAAATTAACTTTATCCTGTTTAATTACTTTCTTTTTATTACTATTTCATTTAGAATTTTACAATAAATGGCTGTGTTCTATCATTTTGCTTTTTTAGAATCCAGTTAAATTAATTTGTTTTAATTTGTTTTTGTTTTGTCCTTCCTTAATTTGTTTCTTTGTAGGGAATTTTCTGTAATAAAAACAGACTGATCATATTATGCTGTTTTTATGAGATGCTAGATTCAGTATGCTAATATATTATTTTGCATATTCTATTTGTAGTTATATGTAACTAAACATTTGAATTATCTTTCTTGTTATGATATTAAGTTCATGCTGAATTCCAACTATTACTTTAATCTAAAATATTCATAAGGAAATTACCTTTTCTTTAATTGGCAAATAGAATCAGCTGTTAAAACATTGATGTTCCATTCTTTCTTTTCAAGGTGAAGCTTTAATTTTCTTTCTGATCTTCATTGATATTTGCTTATTCATGTTTTAACTCTTCTTATGTAAATTCATTAGTTTATATTTGCTAGAAAGTAATCCATTGTTTCTAGAATTTCTAATGCATTGCTATTATATATCATATAGCATTATATTATAATTTTAACTTGTTATTGGTAGGTATGTTTATCTTTTCCTATTTATGAGTTTAAGTTAAGATGTTTTAGGGAACAAGTAAAAAGGTAGAGAGAAATCTGAGTAATCACATAACCTCTCTAAACAGATATGGCATATTTTTTTTTAAATATATTTTTATTGATTTTGTACAGAGAAGAAGGGAGAGAGATAGAGAATTAGAAACATCGATGAGAGAGTCATCGATCAGCTGCCTCTTGCACACCCCCTACTGGGGATATGCCCACAACCAAGGTACATGCCCTTGACTGGAATTGAACTCGGGACCTTTCAGTCCCCAAGCTGACCCTCTATCCATTGAGTCAAACCGGTTTCGGCCAGATATGGCATATTAATTAAAATTTCTTCATTGCTTATTAATAACTGTGGAACCAGTTGTGAAAAATTTTATAGATGTGGCCTACCCGGTTTGGTTCAGTGGATAGAGCATCAGCCTGCGGACTGGAGGGTCCCAGGTTCAGTTCTGCCCAAGGGCTCATGTCTGGGCTGTGAGTTCATACTCCAGTAGGGGGCATGCAAAAGGCAGTCACTCAATGATTCTCTCTCATCATTGATGTTTCTATATCTCTCTCCCTCTCCCTTCCTCTCTGAAATCAATAAAAATATTTCTAAACATTTATTGATATGATATATTTCTAAATGGGAAATACAAAAGAAAAAGGTAAATAGAAAAGTAAAGAAGATACAAAAACTTAGCAACTATGCACAGACCTCTGTAACCCCAAGGTTCTATTATATAATAAACTCATAGTTAATTTTGCTTTAATCTCTTGAGGCCTCAATACTGGCCTCCCTCAAAGGGATGAGTAATAGATTGATCAAAACAGTACTATCTATGAAGGTATTTTTGGTCTTATCAAACCATGAATTTTAAAATTTTATTATCCTATGATGGATTAAATCTAAGAAGTACAAATTGGCAGTTACAATAGTCACGGGGATATAAAGTACAGCATAGGGAATATAGTCAATAATATAATAACTATGTATGATGATGTGAGGGTTAGACTTATCAGAGGGATCACTTTGTGAGTTATATAAATCTCTAACCATGTGCTGTGCACTGGAAACTAAATATAATATTACCTGTAAACTATAATTGAAAATTTAAAAAACATTTTTTGAAAGAAAGTTAAAAAATATCTGGAAATATAGGCTCGGGTCTTGTTACATAAGCAGCTCACCAACATCACTGAGACCCACTTCTTTCAGTATTTTTTCAGTCATCCTTAGGATATTGCTTTTTCTCTGATCATAGTATTTCTCAAGAGTTACCTGGAGGGCTTGTTAGTAGAGCATGGTTGCCAGAGTTTACACTTTTAACGTATTTCTGGGTGTTGTTGATGCTGCTGGGAGCACTATAATTTGATAAATAGTCTTAGACTGATCCTCCTCAGAGCCCCCCAAATAGCTGGAAACCTGTCAGGCATTTTATACAGATTACAGTATCCTTAGGAGAAAATAAAATATCCCTATATAGTATCCCATATTAGAAATATTTTTTTCTGAATATACCAGTTTACCTGACTCTCATTTTTTTTTGAATTGTGTCATATGTCTAACTAAACCAATGCCTTTGCAAGGTGATTGAGTTTATTAGCATTTGTTTGAACCTATCAAACTTCACCATCCCTGCCATCTGGCAATCATCCGTTTTTCACTGCATCTATGAGTCTGATTGTTTTGTTCATTTATTTTGTTCTTTAGATTCTACACATAAGTGAATATGGTATTTGTCTCTCTCTCACTTATTTTACTTAGCATAATACTCTCTAGGTCCATTCATGTTGTTGCAAATATAAGACTTATTTATTTTTATAATCAAGTAATATTCCATTTGATATATGTACCACATCTTTTTTATGTACTTATCTATTGATAGACATTTGGGCTGCTTCCATGTCTAGGCTATGGTATTTAACAATTACTTTCCAATTTTGATATTTTTTAGTATTCTGTTTAGAGAATTTTTAGTATTTAGTTTAGATAATGTTTCTTAATTTTTAAATACAAAGTTCTTTGGTTATGTTTCTACTCTTTCTGTGTTATTGAATTAGACCATATAAAATATTTAACCTCTTAGAATTAAATAAATATATTAACAAAGTAAATGGTAGATTTTTTGTAAATGATGTAATGGTAAGAGAAAATAAGTGTTCTTTTTCTATAGACAACAAAATTAAATATATATAATGTTTATAAATACGTACACATTTAATCTTTTTTTTTGATGACACACTGTTCAAATCCCGTTATTACTGATTTATGTATATTTGGGCTTGTCACATTCTGAAAAGGATATGCTAAATCATCCACTAAACTTTTATGAAGTTGTGTTTTTATAAAGTTGTCTTGCATTGCAAACTAATTTTTATTGATTGATTTTCTTGTCATTGGTTCATAAAAAATTAGAGTCCTATGGATTTAAAGTTTTATTAGTATCTGTCTCTCTTTTTTTCTCCCATATAACACTGCTAGCTTTTAGTTCTAATTTGTATAATATTTATAATAATAAGTATGATTTCTTCACTTTTGTTTACTTAACATATGTTTGTTCAAGTCTTCATTTTCATGTGTTTAATTAATTAATTTAGTTTGTTTCTTATAAATGTTATCTAGCTCATTGTGGTTTTGGTTTTTTTGTTTTTTTGTTTTTTTCATTGCACTAATCTAATTTTATAATTGGAGTGTTAGGACTCAAATACTTTATATTTATTATCAGGGAACAATAACTCACAAAGTATGTGCCAAACATGAGCATCTATCATTACGCACTATCCTCAGCTAGAAGAGTAATTTTTATAGCTAAAGTTGGAGAAGTGTTAAATATTCTCTTCCCTCGGGTGGTTGAAACACATGCTGATAATTTAGTTAATCTCTTAGATCCCCAAGGAAAATATGCTCTCCCTTACATTTCAAAAAGGGCATTAAATACTAAATTCAAGCTGATGTGTTACAATCAAGTTCCAGTAGCCAGTTCATATTATGCCTTTAGGCTTCAATAATTTAGAGAGAGTCTGGTGACTATAGTCTTACATAAAGGTGGGGACTGAATCCCCATTACTATCAGGCCCTGCATCACTGTGGTAATTTAAAATATTGCACAGACACCCCCAAAGTCAAATGGACCCTGGCCAAGTCACCCAATCTGATAATGTATATATTTTGATAAGGTATTTAGTCAATCTACATTTAATATAATTGACATTTGATTTCATTCCTCTCCCTCACACCTACTACTTGGCTACATTACTACTCATTCATCTTTTCTTAAAGATATATTTTTATTGATTTCAGCGAAGAAAGGAGAGGGAGAGAGTGATAGAAATATCAATGAGAGAATCATTGATCAGCTGTCTCCTGCACACCTCCCAAATTGCATAGGGATCCAGCCAGAAACCCAGGCATGTGCTCTGACCAATAATTCAACCATGGACTCCTGGTTCATAGATCGTTGCTCAACAATTGTGACACACTGGCCAGGCTACTACAATAATAAATCTTCTACCTTTCCCAGTTCTTAGATCTGTTCTACTTTTCAATTTTTCTCGATCCTTTCCTTTTTTATCAATAATAAATAAAAGTCATTTTCTTTAGTCTTTTAAATTATACTCTCACCAGATTACTTATTCACCAACAGCTTTTCTATCAGAATGAAACATTTTAAAAACTTTTACTTTGCTGTCTCGTCCCTCTCCAACATGAGACCTTAATTTGGAACGATTTTATGTCCCTGATTTTATCTCCGATTTTATCCCCCAAATAACAGACAGACTGAGAGCTATTCAGAGGGGAGGGAGAAGGTGAATGAAAGCAGGTGAAGGGATTAACCAAAGGATATGTATGAATGACACATAGACACAACAGTGTGGGGATGGCCAGAGGACGAGGGGGCTGGGGCTTTGGGGAGGTAGGATATGATAATGGAGGGGAGGATGCAGACATCTGTAATAGTGTCAACAATAAAAATAAAGTTAAGTAAATAAATGGAATGCCTTACTTCTGGATTTTTACATATTTTTCTCACATTTTACCACTCGTTTTAATAATAAAGCAAATTAATTTCTTATTGTACCTATAATGCAATATATTGTACCCATAATACCCAAATATTACCATTGATCAAAATTTAAGCATAAATAGTGTAAGACTCTTTGCTAACTAATGTTTGCTTAATATGTTGCATATGTTGAGATATATGTACTGATTCTGTTGATATTTGATTATAGTACATAGGAGTAAATATTTTCTGAACTCTTGCTTGTCTAAATATGTAGCATTTTGAATTTTAACAGTGAAGGAGTACAATGACCTGGCATAGAATTCTGGAATTGTGGTCATTTTCCCTCAGTAGTCTATAGACATTCTTCCAATGTCATTCACTTCTAGGATAGCAGTCAAAATATCTGTAAGCAATGTTTTGTTTCTGGAGGTTGGGAAAATGTCTGTTCATGATGGAAAAATAGGGGTATTATTATTATGGCTATGAGTAAGCCCTCAAAATTGGTTTTTCTACAGGTTATTGAATTTTTTAAACTAAAAATTTTCTTCAGCTCAGGAAAAATTGTTTTAATTATCATCTCTGTGATATTTTTGTGATATGATTTCTATTGCTTGCATAGGAGGTTTCCTTCACATGTATTCTGTATCTTCTACTTTCCCCCTATGAATAGCATTTCCATGTGGTCTGTTCAAAAAATATTTGTGCATATTTGCTAGCCTTCTCATGGCTTTACTGTTGTTAATTTTCTCACAATGAAATCTTGTATTTTTTCATCTAATGTACTTCAAGGAGAGACTTTTTTCCATCTTGAACAAAATCTATCTTCATTGTTCATATTAACATGTGCCCTTAATTGAGCTGTAAGTATTTTATCTTCTTAATCATAATTTTAGGTTCAATGAGCCCCTGTGCCTTCCTTTAGGATTCCTTTCTCAGTGGTTTATTAATGACAAATAGATGTGATGGGTTCTTCTATAGAAAGCAGATAGAGAAAAAGCTGGTAGAGATTTATTTCATTGCTGATATACATTGAAGAATATCATACCCCAAGTCTTTTTTGGTACATATCAAAAACCCTTCTCCCAGGAGTGAGAGTGGAGACAATCAATCCATAAGAGCAGTTTACCTTCAAGTCACCTGGAGTCAGCAGAATTTAGTAGGTAGGTCCTCCCACAATAGCACCCAGCCACGTGGTAGGCATAATTATTTTCTGATGGAATTTACTGGCTTCTGCATGCTGAACCTTCAGGCAGTCATGATGTCCTCATTATTTGCCTCAGATACGAAAGAAAACCACAATCTCTCATGTGTTCTGTACCCTATTCTTACACTCCAGTCCTGCCCTCTACCAGTTGTGAAAACTAAATATGTCTTCAGATATTGCCAAATGTCCCTTTGGGGAGAAATTGTCTTTAATTAAGACAAATTGCTCTTGTGTTCTTCTTCAGGGATGGAATTCTTTATAATAACAAGAAAACGTTACTTAAAGATTTTTATGGGAGAAAATGGCAATTTAAAATTATAAAGAATTCAGTTGTTAACCTGCCAGTACCAATTCCTATCTCAGGCATGTTTAATGATAATTCCTTAGTGGAAATCTCATTTCTAAGTGCTTTTAATCCATGACCCCTACAGGATCATTCACAAGGCTCTCAGTATCAAGCTACATCAGTCTTGTCTTCTGTTCAGTTTCTTTAAATAATATCTGTAATTGGTCATGCAGATAATTGCATTCACCTTTGTTCTGGTATTTCCTCCAACTGGGACTGAAAAGTGTAAGTTCCCATAACTAGTTGGGCTTCCATCAAAGGTTGACACATCCTCCAGACAAGTTGTCCTATAGAAGACTTACTCTTCAATATCTGAGAAGTAATTGAGTCTGGGAGAAGAACATTCACTGAAATGGAGGCAAGGGAAAATAAAGACTAAGTGTATGCTCCATCCTTTGTCTACTGAACTCTAATTTGATTAATGTTGGTGTTTTTCTGTCTTTAATATTAACTTGCAGCCTTCACTTAGATCCCTAAACCTGGCATACAGCCATTTCAGTTTGTTCACTACTGGCAAAGAAACTTTCATATCAAAGAAAGTCATTAATAAATTAGTCACATTTGTAGCAAAAATATGTAGACATTTTGCTACTGGAACTTTGCATGTATTAATTCAGATGGTGCTTAGAAAAGTATCTGGCACTCAATTAGGCATGTAAGTGAAGCCACTCCATCATTAAATCTTTGAACTTCTTAATTTTATGCTAATTTCTAAGCCTTTCTAATAAGTTAGACATCCATTAGTGTTATATAGTATAACAATAAAAAATCTTGTGAATTATTGGAGTGGTCACAATATAAACAAATGAATTTCTAATTCAGAACTGTGGCTTTCTCCTGCTTGACATATTATGACGGTTCTCTTTAGCAGTAAATCCTACACTTGAAGGATAGTTTTCTTTATTGCTTTATATGTGATATCCAAGGCTACCTCTGAGTGTTTACCTATATTTCATTTAAGAAAATGCACTCTTATGTTTCATCAGGGAGTATAAATCTCAAATCCCAAATTAAATATTTACAGTAAAAATAGCACCCTTGAATTCCAATTTTCCACCAGTTCTTTTTTTCTTTAATAAGAGAAGTTACTGCAGCTCCTAATATCACTACTTATTTTGCTAAAGTCCAAGTATTACAAGTTTCTTGGGCACTAAATTATCTTCAAAATATTTATATCTAATTATAGATGTGGCATATTTCAAGCTGTGAGATCCACTTGTCAATTCTTTAAAATTAGTTCCAGGTCTAAATCAAGAAAAAGTAAGCATATCTAATTTTCCATTGCTGAAAAGACAAATGTAAAGTTTTTAAATGGGAAAAAACAAAAAGCATGTTTCTTGTCAGCTATAATTACTTACTGTTTACAGTAATATATGTACACTATAATTAACTCTGTGTTACATATATACATGGTTATTTTATAATATTTAAATTATAAAGACTTTTAAAAAAAATAAACTGTTGGTAGGTGGAACTGATTTTATTCATGCCCAGTTAAGGCATCAGTGTTCCTGATGAAGGTGAATATTGTCTATTGCCCTTGAATCTACAATTTTAGTAATGGGTTATATTATGTTTTCCAAATTGTCTATTTGACAATTTTATTATTTAGTATTCTTCAGAGAAACAGAACCAATAGGATAAAGATATTTATTTTGAGAAAACTTTTCACACAACTGTGGAGACAGAGAAGACACACAATCAGCTGTATGCAAGCTGGAGGCCCAAGAACAAAACTAATGATTAGATTAGTTCCAGTCCAAACCTGAAGGGCTTAGAACTATGGGATCCAATAGTGTAAACCCAAACCTCAGGCCAAAGAAGCACCGATGCCTGAGGGCAGAGGAAGGTGATGTTCCAGCTGAGGCCAGAGAAGCTGCTTACCCTTCCTCTGCCTTTTGTTCTATTGAGGGCCACAGTGGATTAGATGATGCCCACATATTTGGTGAAGGTGATCTTCTTTACTCAGTTTACCAACTCATGTGCTAATCTCTTCTGGAAACCAGAAATAGTAGTTTACTCTTTTACCCTCCCAGACAAATCCAGATATAGTATTTTACTATCTAGGCAACCCTTGGCCAAGTCAAGTTGACACCAGAATTAATTATCACACACACATCCATAGAATAAGGATCCCATTCGAAAACCTAAGCTTATTGGGATAATGCATGCCAAACTATATGCAGAATATTGGGGGGGAAAAAGCAGCGTTTAATATGTGATCTGCTAATAGCATTTAAATATATCTCATCATTCAAATATAAAGTTGGAAGAAGTGCCTCTTAAGGGTGAATATATAAGAACTCCATAATGATTATGCGACCTCAGAGTGTCCCAGGACACCTGTCCTAAGACATGACAAGAGGAGATAAACAGACCATTTACAAATAATGAACTCTGGTTACTATAGTTATTTAGGGGATGGGTTAGCCTAGAAATTATATTGTTCTTAATTTATCATTGGGACTCAAGTTGTCAAATAGAATGACTGTTTGGGTTATGGTACATACCTGACTCTAGAACCAAATCCAGCCTAACAACCTACATATTGGGGACAGCGGCTCTTTGTGTGTGAATTAAGGGTTTTAACAATAAAAAATCAGAAGACAACTGCATGGATAGAATGATTTTCTAAAGATTATTTTATTTGCCACTTTGTACACCCAACTTTGTGACTGAATGGGGAGAGGCGATGTTACCTTTGTTAATATAAAGGCCATTCATTTAATAAGTGGTACATCTAGAATCACAAGTCATAGCTTCCTATTCCCTTATCCCACAATGAATGATTTTAAGTTGCTTTTGACTTCTTATATTTAAAAGTCTGGAGTTATGCCTATATTTATAGCTAAACACAGGCCTTGAATTATGAATCAGGTATCCCGTTCTCATTATTCTCTCATTATATTGTGACTAGCTGTACATTGGGAAAACTGTTAAAAATGTCACATTAAATGATTTTTAAACATCTCTCAATGAAGTGGATTGTTACTTACAACCTACAAGATGATAGCATAATGTATATACATGAGACTTATGCCCATAGATGAACTAGAACTCTCTGGCAAAGTGCTCCTTGTTTTATTTGCAAAAGCTGGTTGTCAGTTTTATTCAGATTTTGCACAACAGAAATAGGTTGTCAGTTATATTCAGATTTTGCACAACAGAAATAGATGATATCATACTGTGATGGAGACTAATATCTTTGAGTCAGACAAATCTTCATTTAAATTCCTCTGCTTCCTACTGGTTGTTAGACTGAACAGCTTGTTAATCTCTCTTAACCATTTTCCTCTTTTATAGACAGATTAAATAATTGTTCATGGGACAAAATTAAGTGTCAAATGAGATGGATTATGTAAAATATTTACCACAATTTTTTGTGAACTATTCAAAATATTTTTATTTTTATATTCATATCACATATATATGTATAATTGCATGAGTGCAGTAAGTTACATGATTTAGTCAACACATCTTAAATTATTGCTAAAATGTGTGAAGCACTGTGCTAAGTTTTAAGAAATTGAAGATAACCAAATGCTTGGTTTATCAGCCTGTAAGGGAGATGGATATTAATAAAATAATCATACAAATTAATGTAAAATTAGAGTTGTGATTAGTGATAAGGAGAAATACATCATGTTAAGAAATCGAGTCTTTAACATTAAAGTTAAATTAATTTTAAAAATAAGGTTCTTACAAATCGTGTTGTGTATTTTAATATTTTCCAAAGAGCATAAGAAACCAATAGAAGCTTAAAATAAGATGCTAAAATGATTATTTGTGTTAAAAAGTTATGTCCCTGATCAGAGCATGAAGAACAGCCGGTAGGAAGGCAAGCTAGGATGAGGAGAAGCAAATTACCAAATAATTGCAATATTCTAATCTACAGATGATGGCAGATTTTAGTTGTGGATATTGAGAGGATCCAAAAGATTTCAGGAAAATGTTTGATGTAAATGGACTGAACTTGGTAATAAATGAATAAGGATGATGGAAAGGAGATGCCAGTGATTACTGCCTAATGAGATGAATAGTGCTGCCATTGCAATAATATCAACAATAATTAGTAGTGAAAATGATATATTTGAAAAAGAGCCTGTTAACTTAAGGACAGAATGATCAATTTTAACCCTCCTATTGAAGTTAAATTGGTCCTTCATAAATGTAACTCATAGTTCAAAATGGGTTAGAACAGAAAACTGCTGCATGTTGAGGAGGTGAAAAAATGCCATGCTTCCAATACTTTCTGATCTCGATCTTTAAAGGAAAGTTTTATTTTAAACAGATGTTAATAACAATGTATTTGGGGTTTGAGTATATATATATTAAATTATGGTATGTGACAACATTGTCACAGGGAGGTAAATTAGCATAGTATTAAAAAGTACTGCTCCAATATGTAAAGTGAAATATAATGTTAAATTTTTAATTTATTTTTATTTATATAAATTCCCTCTCTCTCTCCCTCTCTCTCTCTCTCTCTCTCTCTCTCTCTCTCTCTCTCTCTCTCTCTCTCTCTCTCCCCCCTGGCCCCACTGAAGAACCTCTAAAATAACAAGACACATAATTATCACTAATAAAAAAGAGGTAAAATAAAATTAATAAAAAATAGTGTTGAGTGTTGAGGATGTGGGGAAATTGGAATCTTTGTACCGTGTTGGCAGGGATGTAAAATGGTGTGGCTGCTAGGGAAAACATCACATAAGTTCCTCAAAAGACTTAAAGTGGAATTAACACATAATGAAGCAATCCCACTTCTGGATATAGTAGTATATGCAAAATAATTAATGTCAGGATTTGCGAAAGATAGCAGAATTCTCACGATTATTGCAGCATTAGTCACAATACTCAAGAGAAGGAAAAAAAAACCGAATGTCCATTGATAGATGAAAGGAAAAAAGTGGTATACTCATACAATGAAATACTATTCAACCTTGAAAAAGAAAGAAAACCTGCCATATGTGACAATCTGGATGAACCTGGAAGACTATGCCAAGTGAAATAAGCTAGTCACAGAAGGACCCAAGCTGTATGATTCCCCTTATATGAAGTATATAAAATAGTCAAAGTCATAGGAATTGAGACATGAATGGTGGCTTCCAAAGCTGAGGAAGAGAGATATGTAGAATTGCTGTTCAACATTTGTAGTTAGTTATTCAAGATAAATAAGATATGGACATCTAATGTACAATATTGTGCCTACAGGTAGCAATACTGTGCTATGCTCTTAAAAATTAAAATGCTGATCTCATATTAAGTGTTTTGTTTTGTATTTGGTGTTTCTTAATGAGTCTGGCTAATGGTTTATCAATTTTGTTTATCCTTTCAAAGAACCAACTCTTGATTTCATTGATTTTTGTATTGATTTTTTAGTCTTTATGTTATTTATGTCTACCCTATTCTTTATTATTTCCTTCTTTCTACTTACTATGGGTTTTTCTTCTTGTTCTCTATTTCTTTAAGTTATAGGGTTAAATAGTTAATTTTTTGAAGTATGCCTGTAGTGCTATGAACTTCCCTCTCAGGGCTGCTTTTGTAGTGTCCCAAGGATTTTGGGTTTTTGTGTTCATTTTTATTGGTACCGAGAAGTTTTTTTCTTTCTTTATGTCATTGGTAACCCATTCACTGTTTAATAACATGCTATTTAGTCTCCATGGGTTTGAATGTTTTTGGATGTTTTTACTGCAGTTGATTTCTAATTTCATTCCACTATGATCAGAGAAGATGTTTCATATGATTTCAATCTTCTTGAACTTGTAGAGACTTGTTTTGTGTCCTAACATGTGTTCTATCTTTGTGAATGATTCATGTGCACTTGAGAAGAACTTATATTCTGCTGTAATATGCATTGAGATATATAGAGGATCTACATAAAACACAGTCACAAACCCAAAGAGAAAGCCAAAATGAGGAGACAAATAATAATGATAATAATAATAATAATAATAATAAGCCCCAAATGAAAGAACAAGAGCATTCTCCAAAAGAAGAGATAATGAAGCAGAGATAGGAAATATATCTGAAACAGAGTTCTGAGTAATGTTCTATAAATGTAAATTAAATCCATCTGATCCAATGTGTCATTTCGAGTCTGTTTCCTTGTTAGGTTTTTATACGGAAAATCTATCCACTGTAGTCTGAGGTGTGTTAAAGTCATCTACTATGCCTGTATTGTTGTTGATATGGCCGTTAAAGTCCTCTAGAAGTTTTGTTTTGTTTTGTTTTATATTTAGGTGCTCCTTTGTTGGGTGCATATATGTTTATCAGGATTATATCTACTTGTTGGATCAATACCTTTAGTATTATGTAGAGACCTTTGTTGTCTCTTGTGATGGCCTTCATTTTAAAGTCTATTTTGTTGGATATGAATATTGCTATTCCAGCATTTTTTTTCTTTTCCATTTGCATGAATTTTTTTTTCATCCTTTCAATCTCATCCTGTGTGTGTCTTTTTTTTTTTTTTTTTTTTTTTTTTTTTTTTTTTTTAAGTGGATCTCTTGAAGATAACATATAGTTGGGTCATGTTTCTGTAACCAATCTGCTATCCTACACCTTTTGATTAGAGACTATTTAGTCCATTTACATTTAGGGTTATTACTGATAGGTACTTATTTCTTGTTATTATATTTCTGTATAGCTAGGTTTCTCAATTACTTCTCATTATAGCAATCCCTTTAACATTTCTTGCAATGCAGGCTTGGTAGTGATGAACTCCTTTGGCTTTTTTTGCTTGTTGGGTTTTTTTGTTTGTTTGTTTGGGTTTTTTGGTTTTTTTTGTTTGTTTTTGTTTTTGTTTTTTGTCTGGGAAGATCTTTATTTGACCATCTAGTTTGAATCATAGCCTTGATGGATATAATAATCTTGATCTCAGATCCTTGTTTTCCATTACTTTGAGTACTTCATGACATTCTTTTCTGGTCAGTACATTTTCTGATGAGAAATCAGGTGTCAGCTTTATGGGAACTCCTTTGTAGGTAACAGTTTTCTTTTCCCTTGCTGCCTTTAAGATTCTCTGTCTTTAATTTTTGGCATTTTAATTATGATGTGTCTGGGCATGGGCCTGTTTGGGTTTTTCTTGCTCAGGGTTCTCTGTGCCTCCTGAACTTGTGTTACTTTTTCCTTTACCAGGTTAGAAATGTTCCCTGCCATTATTTTTTCAAACATGTTCTTTCTTTCTCCCTTTCTGCTTCTCTGGCTCACCTGTCATTCTAATATTGTTACATTTCACATTATCCCACTGTTTTCCTGTGTGTGTGTGTGTGTGTGTGTGTTTTGTGTGTGTTTTTTTGTTTTTGGTTTTCTGACTGAGTGATATTTTCAACTCTGTCTTCTAATTCACTGATTCAATCCTCAGCTTCTCCTAATCTGCTGTTTATTCCTTCCAATGTGTTGTTTGTGTTATATCATTCTTTATCGCAGACTGCTCTTTTTTCCAAACTACTATGTCTTTGTTCATGCTGTTTAGCATCTTTATCATCACTACTCAGCACTCTGTTTCAGATAAATTTCCTATCTCTGTTTTATTTATCTCTTCTTTTGGAGAATTCTCTTGTTCTTTCATTTGGGGCTTGTTTTTTTGTCTCCTCATTTTGGCTTTCTCTTTGGGTTTGTAACTATGTATTATATAGATCCTCTACACCTCTCAATCTCTAGTGCAGGATGGTGTTTCTGACTGATTAGATCAGGCAAAGACTCAAAGCCTCCAGAAACAGCCTCTACCTACAGACTGATAGGATTCTGACTTGAATTGCCCCCCCCCCCCGCCCCGCCCCAATCTCAGGTGTGGTGAGAGTTTTTTGTTTTTGTTTTTTTAAGAGAGGGTGGGGCAGTTGTTACTGCCTAGGAGGCTAATTGTTATTTTTAATGTCCTAAGTGGCCTCAGGGCAAGGTGCTTTCCAATCTTCCCCCTAAGCAAAGTAGAGATCTGTGTGGGAAAGATGTCCTTCCTTGCATGAGGTAATGACTCAGCCCAGGAAATTTGGGGTGTCTGCCTTCAGAGCTCTATTCCCTTAATCCCCAATCCTGGCTTCTGCCCTCACAGCTCCAGTTCACTTCACCCTCCCTCTATCAGAGCACAAGGTGGGTGGCTCCACAGGGAATTTTGTGCATTGGCCCTTTAAGAAGGTGCCTGAATTTTCAGCTGTTACTCTCTGGCGGATAGTGTCCCACCACTTTTCACAGCCAGATGTTATATTGATACCCTCTTCAGTTTTGGTGCTCTCTTATGGGGGTCCCAGCTTGGGGATTAGATCCCAGAGTTCTCAGTGACAAATCCCCAAAAATGAGATATCTCACCAGAATTTTAGTTGCTATCTGTGGGCACCTCGCCAGTCCTTTCTTGCCTCTGTCCTTCCTACCAGTCTCTAGGCTAGGGGTGTCGAACTCAATCAGAGAAGGGGCCAAAATCTAAAATCCAGCCTAAATCGCGGGCCAAATGGTTTACTGAACAGTCATAAACTGTCATTGTGATGGAAACGCAGCGGAGTGCAGTGATGACAGCACGGTGTGGGCCACATTGCAAGGCCTGGCGGGACGGATTTGGCCCGCGGGCCTTGTGTTTGACACATGTGCTCTAGGCGGTCTCCACTTTTGGTCCTTACATGTCAGGGTTTCTCCTGTGAGTTTTCCATTGATTATTCAGGAAGTTTTTCTGTATTTTAATTGTAATACAAGTGTGTTTCTGGGCGCATGTCCATGCAGCATCCACTTACTCTGCCACAATTTTTAATCCAGAATGCACTTTTTCTACTCATTTTGTTGACAGTTTCTCCATGTATACATATGTCAAACTTTATTAAATTCTATTCTTTAAACAGATACACTTTTAATGCTTGCCAAAGTAAAAAAGAGCTCTTAATTTTAAGGAATTCTGTTCATCAGGACACATCACAAAGACAATTGGAAGAGGGGAAAAGGCTAAGGACCTGTTTAATTAGTACTAAATGTCATCATTAGAATGGTAATTTCCAGGTGGAGGTACGGAATCTTGCCACTGGCAAATGGCTGAACCAGCTCTTGGGAGTGCAAACTATGTAGCCTTAAGGATTGTGGTGTACACCAGTGTTTCATTATGGGTAACAAGAGAATGGAATAGAGAGAAAGAAAAACATTGTTAGATGCAATAATCTCATTATTATTTTTTTCTTTTCTCTGTTCTTGCTCCAAAGAATTTATGCTGAAGGTTTAAACTTAAATGTTATGTCCAGAGCTGTGAGATTATTACTATCATGTGTTTACCAGATGTTGGTCCATACAAAGATACATGACATAGTTTATTACAGTATTTTTATTAAAATATTTATTCAATGAGTAGAATAATTTTCTCTTATGAGGAATTATTAATCTATAATTAACAGAACAATTATTAACATGTGTATTACACAGATATTGAAAATTAAAATTATTGTGAACATATTTCAAATACTAGCTTTTTCACATCAATAAGAAAAACCAATTTTGCACAACATTTCTTAAGGATGTTCATCATTAAGGTGTATATTATACATTATCTACTCATTCTCCTTTATTTTTAAAATCACAATTTAATATGATACATAGTTCTAGTGATACCAAAAAAATGTGGGTGTTGTTTGAGTCCAAATTCTTGTCTCATGAAAATAAAAAAATGAAGTCACAGATAAAAACGATAAATAGAACCAACATTTACTGAGAGAAGCCAGTCCTAGAAAAGGTGTAGCTGGGTTTCATAGAGCAAGACAATGTCCAAAGCTTCTTTTCCATGTTACAGTGGGGGAGTAGTTTAGTATCCAAGGTAATTAAAGTCTATCAGCCCATGTGTGGAGACCCACATGGCCATATGCCACATGGATGCAGGGATGTGCTCCCCTGCCACAGGAATGAACATCAGGAACCCATTGCATGCTAGGCAGAAGAGAGAGAATGAGAGGAAGTGCACACCATTTAAATTTAGGGGGTAGGTAGTCTTGCTAGCTCCTAATTGGTCTTTTCAAAGAATTCTGCCTTGGCAATATCCTTTGGATTGGTTTATACACCTTACTGCCTTGTGATTGGTTATCTGTACACTGCTTGTCTTAGCAATACCCTTACATTTTGAAGTGCATACCTCTCTCCTTAGTATCCTTTCTCCTCCCCCGCCCCTCCCACTGCATTGGGATTCTTTAGTAACTCAGCCTAGTTTTACTTCCTCTCTTCCTCCAGAGTCTCTGTCCCTGTCTACTTAGCTTCCTTCTGTCTCCTCACTAGTAATAGTAATAAAACTATTTCCTGAAAACATTTCAGCAGCAGGATATGACTATGAGTTTTGAACATTATCTTGCCAACATTTACGTGGAAGATTTTCTTCATAATCCTTGAGTATACATGGTAAATTTTCTAACTTGGTGGACTGAGTATAAATCCAGAAAGCATATTTCAAAAGTTTAAGACACTCCCTTTCATCTGACAAGTATATGTTGTTAGGTTTCCCCACTGACCTAATTATGTACCACTTTCTTTTCCATCATAAGTCCTCTGTGGCAATATGAGAAAACAGCCAAAAGGTTCCTGACTAACCAGTGAATGTCCTCAGCAAGCAAGACCATTTCAATATCCATCTTAAATATTTCATGAGCTTGTGAAATTTAGTTATATCCAGAGAGCTACTTCTATATTACTGCTCCATATGTTCTTTAAAGCATTAAAGTTATCTTTAAAGTACGTATGAAATTCTTCTTTACACAGAGTAGAAAAAGCAAACACAATTTCAGCATTATTGTTTTAAAGAAAAAGAACCTTCAGAGAAAACAGCGATTCTGCACTCTGTGAACCAGTACAATTTGAAGATGCATTTAGAAACACTCATTTTGACACCTCTCTCAGCCCTTGAACCAGAGAATCTGTTATCTCAGTGCTCAATAAAAATTACTGATTAATGTACAGTGAGGGAGAAGTGTGACTGGAAGGAAAAGAGTGACTGAAAAAAAAAAAAAGAAACATGAGAAAACATAGTAATAAACAAAGAAAAAGGAGGAGGAACTGAAGGGAGAATGCTTGAAGGAGGAATACAGGGATATAGTAAAAAATAAGTAAACAAAAATCTGAGTCCAAAATCAAGGAACACACAAGGATGGCCAATACACAAAAATGCATGTCCTACTGATTTAATTGTATCCTTTTTAACTTCATACTTTATTTCAGACAAGGTACTTCTGGAAAGCACATTTCCCCACTTCTATAGACACTTAACCCGAGGTACATTATGTTCACTGGAAGAAATTTTTCTCATATAATTTCAGAAAACATCAAGATATGAAGTTGGAAATAGTCATACTAATATAATTTCAGTACAGTATAGTCTGTATCATTTTGTGTTCAAGGCAGAAAACCAAAATCACTCTAAGGAAAAAAGAATTTAGCATTAGAACTAGGTACTTTCAAAATTGTTAAAAGGACAAAAGAGCTAGTTCTAGACTGGGACTCTAGAGTAGTCCTGAGATGAATCTAGATAGCCCTGGATAGCAGAAAACTGAAATGACACCAGAGATTGTGACCCACAGAGTAAAATGTAAGATTAAGACATCACTGCTCCTTCCAGAAAGTTGAAGAATGACCACCAAGTCCTGTTGTAAGAGAACCACAGCTTTTTGAATGAACAGGGTTAGTCAGAGTTGAAGGAATAAGGCTTCTCTTGGCTTTGCCTTCCAAATCTGATGAGAACACATTTAATTGGTGAGCACTAATTCTTATCTAGAATCCTAGATATAGGGGAGGGAGGATGGAGGTCAGAAATTGTAGTTTTAAGCATTCTTAAATCCTCAAATCAAAGACAGATAGATAGATGATAGGTAGATGATAGATAGATAGATAGATAGATAGATAGATGAATATTACTTAATTTTACATCTAGCCATTTAAAGTAAACAACCCAGGCATTATCTATGTATATGGTACTAAAACTATGCAGATTTCTTTGGAAGAACACTAACATTTGTGGCCTACAGAAAGAGATGAGATGGCATATATGGATTACATATGGCATCATATAAATACTGTTCTAGGAACTTTAATCTGGCCATTCAATGATAACATTATGGGGCTCAGAAAATATCTGTTTTTGTTCATCTAAGAGTAATATGCAAATCGACCATATCTCTACTAAACCCACAAGTCACGCCCACCAGCCAATCAGGAGTGAGTATGCAAATCAACACAACTAAGATGGCTACAGCCACACAAAGCAGGAGGGGGGCTTGGGTTTCCCAGGCAATGGAAGAAGCCAAGCTTTCCACCCGCCCTTGCCAGCCTAGGCCTCCACTCAAGTCTACAAAGTTTAAACTATAGAATATAGAGAAATCCCAACAAAAATGACTGAATCCACAGAGTGAGCAGGAGGCTTGGCTCTACTCAAGCCTACAAAGTTTCAATTATAGAAGATAAATAAGTCCCAGATAACAGGGCCTCTGCTTGGGTCACTGGGGGACATGGTTGTCCTGCAAACCACAACAGGCCTCCTTCCCAGGCCACCCAAGCCCCAAGGGAACCCCCATCCTGATCCAGGACACCCGTAGGGCAAACCAGCTGGCCCCCACCCATGCACCAGGCCTCTATCCTATCTAATAAAAGAATAATATGCAAATTGACCATCATTCCAACACACAAGATGGCTCCCACCATGGGGTCAAAGATCCTGCCTCCATGTGGACACAAGATGGCCACCACAAGATGACCAGTAGAGGAGGCAGTTGAAGGGACCTGGCCTACAATGGAGGGTAGTTGGGGGCAATCAAGCCTGCAGGGGAGGGTAGTTAGGGGTATCTAGGCCTGCAGGGTAGGACAGTTTGGGGCAAACAGGCTGGCAGGGGAGCAGTTAGGCATTGATGAGGCTAGCAAGGGAGTGGTTAGGGGGTGATCAGGCTAGTAGGCAGAAGTGGTTAGGGACAATCAGGAAGCAGGCAGGTGAGCAGTTGGTAGCCAACAGTCCTGAATTGTGAGAGGGATCAGGCCTAAAGGGGCAGTCAGGCTGACCTTGAGGGGTCCCAGATTGGAGAGGGTGCAGGCTAGGCTGAGGAACACACACATCCATGCATGAATTTTATGCACTGGGCCTCTAGTTTAAATATAATACCTGAAATCTTTTAAGGTAATATAAAATTGATTTTCAAATTTGGTGATTTCAATAATTAACATATTTCAAACTTTGTATTGAAATCTGGGTGCAAGGGACAAATATCCCCCTAAAGTATATTACTGGAAAATATTGAATGAATGTTGCATCTTTCCCCCATTTGCATCACTTTCCTCCTCAGTATACATATGACATTATAATAGGAAATGCATTTCATAGATGCCTGTTTTATAGAAAATTAAGTAGCAAAATCTTACATAAATTAACACTACTCAGAGTACAATAAGGTCCCCAATAGATTTGCCATCCTCATGTTTTATTTCTTTCTTTACAGAAGAAAATATAAAGTGACTTTTTTTTTCATAGAGTCATTAGACATTATGAATCAAACTAATTCCTTCTAAAGGTACTTTTTAACTAAAATTCACCTCTTCCCTAACACTGTTCAGATCCTCATTACCTTCGTCCTTGTTAATAAAGTAAATTTCTGACTTGTTTTTCAACTTGTCTAATTTCTCTCCTGTTCACAAATTCATCCTAAAACATTAATTTTTCACCTCCATGTTTAAATTTTTCTATTTTAGTATTTTATGTTCTGCATCTCTACTTCTTTAGTCCACTTTTTTTAGAAACTGTCACTCTTGTCACAACTTCCCCACTTTTCCTTGTCATAGTTATTTTAAAACATTTGTAAATATAATTTATGTTGCCACCGTGTCATTTTTTATTTTTCTTCACCTTCTTCTATTAACACACATTTTCTATCCTCATTTTACTTACAATGTCTCATTATTGACTTGTGTTTATCCTTCCAGATTGCTCAAATGTTACCTCCTCCAGAGATAACCAGGAGTTACCTCACTAGGAGTGATTTATTTTTCATCTAAAATTTAAAGGAATGATTCAAGGTCTCGTGGCATTGTTTATATCAGCTACTAGGTTACAAACTAATGAAGGCGAGAGATTGTGTATGTTTGTGACTCCATAGAACTAGCATGCTGAGTAGACATTAAGTTATTATCCACTTCATACATATATTCCTAGTCATTTCAGAGAAAGAAACTATTTTCTGTTTATTAAAACCATAAAAACAAATTCAGTCTTCTTTATACCTTTTCCTTCTTCTGACATCCTACAGAGAATAGCTCAAAGCAGTTTTGCAATTTTCTAAGTAAGAAATAATTCATACATAGGCTCTTTCTTATTATTTCACATAACCTACTTTGTAGATTTCTGTACTTTCATTACAAATCAAAGTTCAAAGTTTTCAAATTCATGAAGAAAATTGTATTGGGGATTTTATGGCAAAAGCAACGCACAATCAGCATCCAAAATAGCATTTAATAAACTACACAATGGTATATCTGTGCTAATTCAATTTATCTGCTTTTAAAAGAAATGTTTTAAATAGGTTATTATTTTTTATTTACAATAAATTTGTTATATTAATTTTAAAGATATAAGATACTTCTTGTGAAAACTTTAAAAATAAATAAAAAGAAGACATTTCTATTTTGATTCAAGAACTCTAGTGAAAATTAAAATAGAGCCTTCCCCGCCTCCACACACACACACACTCACACACAGATCACTTGAAACATAAGACCTACAATAATATAAAATTATTCATAATAACATACATGAATAATTATAGTGTTTTTAAATTATGTTATATAATATGAAAAATTGAAATAATATAAAGATATGACTTTGAGAGTCAGACTTATTTTATTGTCATTCACCTAGACTGTTGAAAGTCAGTTTGCACAGTGGAATGTTAAACTCAAATATAATGTGATTTAAATACCAGGAAAAAGAAGACACTGTAGGTTACCTTGATTGAATACATATTTAGGTATTAGATTGAGACTTACAAGCTGGACATTTTATGCAGGTCAGCATTGTAATTTGGAAATTTTGGAGCCTTTTTTTATTTGAAAAGTAACACCTAATCTTTTTACTTACATTTGAAGAATAAGACTCTTCTCTCTTGAAGGGCTTCCTTAGGATATTTTTTTCCTCACCAGTATATATGGCCACACATATAGATAGTCATTATTCTTACCCGTATGACCCAAATAGCTTATTAATTTTAGCTTAAAGCCTGTAAATTCTCTCTCCTTCACTGTGTTATAAGTGACGGTTTATTATTGCAAATATGATAGACATTTCCTTATTTCAATTTTTGAAATAAATGTCAGTTTTTATCAAAATAAACTCCAAAGTTATCCTGGGATACAAATCCTTTCATGACTCAGTCTTACATATGTTACCCAGCCTCCATGTTTACCACTTTCTCTTTGATTCTGTTGAGCAGTTCAAAAATATATTTCCCACCTGATCCCAAACAGCTTTTCAAATATTTGTTTTGTAAAGAGCTAGAAAACAGTCATACTCTTGGCCCAAAATCATTAGTTACTAACAAGTGATTCTTCTTTTAGGAAGTTCCTTACACAGTAATGATAGGAGGAGGGGGGGGGGGAATAAAAACACCTCAATGTTTTATTTTGGGAGAAAACATAATCAAAGTTTTAAATAAAATTCAATTATTCAATTATTTTACAAATATATATTGAGCACATGTAATAGGTCAAGCACAAGTTGGCCTTTAGAATGCCAAGACCAAAATACAAACAAGCACACAAATTAACAAGCAAACAAAAAAACATAAGAAAACCAGTATCTGAGGAGGACAAAGGAGTTGGATTCAATGGTCAGATTAAGAGGCTAATGTGTCCCTGGGGATCTTCCTTTTTTCTCAACACTAGGGATTGTTTAGTTTTTATTGTTTAGTTTATTGCATGTACATATTGCTTTGTATAGTTGTTGAATGTTTGTTAGTGACAGTAAAGAGGAATTAAGGGATTACCAGTGAAAGGAAAAGCAGCCTTCTCAGCCCTCACTAGGGTCAGAATGAGGACAGAAAGGCTGACAGTTTCCAAATTCAAGATAAGGGCAGCAGGGAGGTAAGTGGGGATTCAATGCAAACCCCAAAGCTGTGAAGAGCAAGGTGACAAGAGAGGAGGCTGCAGCATGGATTGAGCTGGGAGTGGGGGCGGGAGACAGAAAGGGAAAAGATAAACTCCTCAAGTTTGTTAGAGGCAGGTGGTATTGAAAGTAGACTTAAGTCAACCCTGGGTTCTCCTTGAGGAAAAAAAAAATTCTCCCTCTAAAAACATAAAGTTCTATTTCTGCATTCATGATTTCACACAGCAGTACCTGAAAAATTTCACAGGCATGGCTAGACTCTCTGAGTATTATTCAAGATATCTAAAGTAGGTCACTTTGAAATAATTCTTTATAAATGTCCTTCTCGTTCATTCAGAAATCTCTGGGATAAAAAATAATATAAGAATCCTAAGTAGCTATTCATGAAAGTTCATTTTTACCTTCCAATGTGTCTGACCAAATGAGTAAACTCTCCAAATCGAGGGGAGGAATCAGGGAATCTAGGAAAAGTGACATTCCATTTGCTGACTTCTGAGTCATTTTGTTTATAGTTTACAAATTCATGTAATTTCATAGGTGGGATTTCACAGTCAATGGAATGATGAGGGATGCAGTTGGCATGATCCTTTGTTGAAAAACCAGTCACTTTCTCATATACATGATAGCTCTTACTTTCTTCTTTGGGATTTGCATTTTAAATGATTAAGGATCGTAAGACAGCATGAAACCTCATTAACGAAGATATATCTGCAGGCCTCTACCTGAAGGGAAAGTGGAGATTTTTCCACATCATGGCCCTAAGCTTAAATACCTGCTGATTTGTTTTATCTCTACTTACTTCAAAGTATTTCAGCCGCATTAAGGCAGCTTTATTCTATAGAAACCATCAGAATACAAAATCAAGCTCTGAGCTGAAGCCTAAAATAAACAAACCAGAGAATGTTTCATTTGCAGGCTTCTACTTTCTATGGCATTGTGGTCCACTAAGAGGAATAAACCTCTGCGATTGTTAAGTTCATTAGGAAAACTAACATAGCAGATTTGCTTTTAAACAGATATGTGGTGTTTTTAGCTGCTGCTTTGAAGTAAGATGCTGAGAGCCATAGGGGAGGTAGATATCATATATTCTCACCGTACATATAGCAAAGGTGGTGTAATAATTAAGATTTACCAAGGCATTCTTCTGCTGCTTTTCCGGTCATTGTTGCGGTGATAATAGTCTTATAGTTAGACAGCACATTGCAACAGAGTTAGGCAACAGCATCATAAAAAGGTAATATTGATGCATAAAAGAATTAGGTAAACTTTGTCAATGAAGCATAACATCTCATTAATATTAACCTCCAGCAGGGTACTTACAGTCCCAGGCATTGGTCCAACCATTTGCTTGCCTAAGTATTTTCCAACTCTGGTGCAGTTTGTTATGCCTTTTTGAAACACCCACTCTCTTCTTTAGAAATGCTTTATGTTCTCCCTTTTACTGGGTAGATCCTGGAAAAAGAAGTGAGAGACAATTTTCAGCAAACGACATTTTGGAAGCAGTTAATGTTGCATGTACTAGAAAAGCATTCAGAATCTCTGGCCTGCTTTTTCACTTGGCTCTGCCATAGAAGGGTTAATTCAAGCATGGCAACCCTACTGACATTACAGGAGTGATTTCATAAGCAACAGTGAGCATTTAAGTCAGTGACAAGAATAGTCATTCTCAGAATTGTGCAGTGTTTGGTCTGGATGAGCTTGGGAATATGAGACCAGAAGATTCCTCTGTAGATCCCACTAAGAAGTAGACATTTTCTATTCCATTACCTATAAAAGCAAAGAATTTTAACCATGTGTCTCAATAATCTACCATGTCGGGTGATAAATAACCCTTCAGAAGTTCCTTGAAAGCCATAGAATATAAAGCCAAGGCTCATTGAGTAATACATTGGTACCTAAGTTACAAGATAAATATAAGGAAATACAAAAACAAGTAATCAAAATTTTTTTCTTTAATGTATAAATCTAATTTATCTGTGGCCAAGATCAACCACCCATAAGTTCTGGAGAAGAGGAAAATGACCCAGCTTTGTTCAATTAAAGTATCAGACATAATTTGCTATTAGTTGTTTAAAAATATACTTTGTTCCAAAATGAAAATACCGGTAACTGGATATCCAAATGAGTCACCATCCTGAATAAAAATGTAATTATTTTAATAAAATATTTTTTTCATATTTAATCAAACTTTGATGTAAATACTGAGCATATTAAATAATGGCATTGGATATTTGGAAGAAAACAATTCAGGGAAAGAAATATATATGTTTAGTTTCTTTTAATAATGAAAATCAATTCCACAACAAAGCACCTTTATGAAAAACCTTTTCATAATCTGTTCTATCAGCAGTCTAGCACAGGGCTTTGCATAGAAAAAACATCAGGATGATAGAGATTGTCATGAGTCTGCTTTATTTCTAACACTAGAGGCCTGGTGCACAAATTTCATGCACAGGGGGGGGGAGGAGGAGGGCAGTGTCCCTCAGCCCAGCCTGAATCCTCTCCATCCTCTCCAATCCTCAAGGGGTGTCCAACTGCCCATTTAGGCCCAATCCCACTGGGCAGTCAGACATCCCTATCACAATCCAGGACTGCTAGCTCGCAACTGCTCACCTGTTTGCCTGCCTAATTGCCCCTAACCACTTCTGTCTGCCAGCCTGATCACACCCTAACCACTTCTCTACCAGCCTGATTGATACCTAACTGCTCCCTTGCTGGCCCGATTGCCCCTAACTGCCCTCCCCTGCTGGCCTGGTCATCCCTAACTGCTCTCCCCTACAGGCCTGGTTCGCCCCAACAGCCCTCCCATGCTGGAATGGTTGCCCCCAACTTCCCTCCCCTACAGGCTCGGTCCCCCTCAACTGCCCTCCCCTGCAGGCCTGGGTCAACCCCAATTGTCCTCCCCAGTAGGCATAGTTGCCCCCAACTGTCCTCCCCAGTAGGCCTGGTTGCCTCCACCTGTCCTCCCTTACAGGCCTGGTTGCCCCTAACTGTCCTCCCTTGCAGGTCTGATTACCCCCAACTGCCCTCCCCTGCTGGCCATCTTGAAGTGGCCATCTTGTGTCCACATGGGGGTGATGATCTTTGACCACATGGGGGCAACTATCTTGTATGCTGGAGTAATGGTCAATTTGCATATTACCTGTTTATTATATAGGATTCTCTCTTCACAGAAAAAGATATTGGGACAAAATAACCTAATTGCTTTTTGTCATTTGTAAAAGATTTGATATCCTCAAATTTATAATCACACTGAATAAAATAGCTTTCTCAGATTGAAATATGGATATCCTATTACACATACTTCCTTTCTAGTCAGCACTGTCATATGTTTTGATGCATGGATACAGTTAAACAGTTCCTTCTCTCTCTGTCTCTCTCTCTCCATTCCTCCCTCTCACTTTTTCTTTCACTCTCTCTCTAGTTTTATCTATCCACAGGGCTGGACTGACAGAGTGAAAATCACCAATCCCCTATTAATTACTGAAGTAATTACACGTTTTTGAAATTTTGCTCATAGATGTTCCATCATTGTCAAACACAAGGCCCGCGGGCCAAATCCATCCCGCCAGGCCTTGCAATGTGGCCCGCACCGCGCTGTCATCACTGTACTCCGCTGCGTTTCCATCACAATGACAGTTTATGACTGTTCAGTAAACCATTCGGCCCGCGATTTAGGCTGGATTTTAGATTTTGGCCCCTTCTCTGATTGAGTTCGACACCCCTACGTCTAGACCTTTCCCCTCCAGGTGTTAACGCTTGTTGAATTCCAAGAGTACGTGATCTTTAAAGGATTTAAAAAATAATCATGCACAAAGGTAATAAGATTCAAGGTTGCTTCAAAGTTCTAACTCAAAATGCCTTTAAGTAATTAAAAAATGAGGACATATATGTGAATTAATGAGGACAACTGGACAAAAGAGTGCAATTTTAAAACAGCATTGCTTGTCTAATTTAGATATACGAACGAAAAGTGTTTTCCTTAAACAGGACACACTTTTTTTCCACATCAACAATTTATCTTGCACTTCTGTTTTTTGTTTTTGTTTTTTTCTTTCATCATGTCTTCACTCATGAAATAAAGAACTTGAGTGGGTGGGAAACAAGAAATAGAATACATTTAGTACAGAAAAAAATATTAATTGCTTGAAAATGCAAAGTAAGGGAAGAAATCAATTGTGAGTAAACAGCACAGAATGAAACCTCTTGACCTTGTCAGATGCTTTATGGAAGAGACCCTTCAATCAGAAATGTGCTGACATTCAATTATCACAGGATTGGATCTCCCCTCAATTAATTGAAAACTCCCCCTCCTGGAAGAGAACCATTTTTCTGAACAGCCACTAATTTTTCAAAGTGGAAATTTAGTACTGAAGAGATTGCACGTTTATCCACTAAGAATTAAATTTATATATTATGAACATTCAACATTAGGCTCTGATTGTAAATAGCCACATTGCATTTTGAGATGCATTAGTCTGTGATGTGCTATTGCAATTCTTAAAAATGCCATATATAGTTTATCTTATTACCTTCACTATTCTTTCCTTAAATATCAAATATGTGAAAAACTAAACCATAAGCAAAGATGAATGCTCTTAATTGCAACATCAGGGTTGAATTTTAGTTGTATGAATCTTGCCTGTGAAAGAGATGCTAACTTCAAATTAATCACATGTATTTGTATAGGGATGCATAAAGTGAATAATTAAAATCCCTATTCAAGCTTTTCACTTAATTTTATATGTGCAGTATACTTTATGTCATTTTATTATTAAAGATCTCTCATTCTAAGATTATTTCTGAGTAGTAAAAGCATTTAGCAAATATCAGATTGGTGATTCATATGATGAACATCTATTAAAATGAAGATGATTTTGCTGGGTATTAAAATAGCTAGTCTAGAGAGTCCCAGGAAATGTAAAATGGCTTTTATTTGAAGCTCTAATCCCTATGATATCTCATTAAAAGTTTTTTTTCTACTCAGGTATATAGAACACTGTAAGAGGAAAATGAGAGAATACCTATCAAGGATGAAGCCAGTTTAGCAAAAAAAAAAAAAAAAAAAAAAAAAAAATATATATATATATATATATATATATATATATATACACACACACACACACATATATATATATATATATATATATATATATATATATAATATATATATATATATATATATATATATATATATATATATATATATATATAAAAGGAGGGAGGAAAAAAACACACCAAGGCTCAGCCTGGAATTAAAAGCAAAGTCTAAACAGTACGTTCCTCTGTTTGCTGAAACACGTAAGAGAATTTTAAAAATAGACTTATCTCATATAAAAACGTAGTTAACTTGCACTTTATTTTGTTGTTAATCCTCACATGAGCATTTTTTTCTCAATGATTTTTAGAGAAAGTGGAAGGGAGAGGAAGAGACAGAAAGAAACATCTATGTGAGAGACACATATTGATTGGTTGCCTCCAGTACACTCCCTGATCAGCTCTTGGGGATTGAGCCTGCAACCAAGGTATGTGCCCTTGACCAGAATTGAACCTGTGACCCTTTAGTCGGAGGGCCAACCCTCTAACCACTGAACAAAAACTGGCTAGGGCAACTTGTAAGTTCTTAATATCAACAACTGACTAATATCAGCATTTACTAAGACACTGGATTGTTCAAGATACTAAAAACATGATGATGACTGTGACAGTTTCTTTCCTCAAGGAACTTGCTGTAGAAGCAGCCAAGTTTGCTCCGCGCTGCAATTGCCATGCATGCCTGGGAGTGAGAGTACCAGGAAGTGCAGGGGCTCAAGACTGGGCTGTCAAAAGGGTCTAAGGTTGCCTCTCAAAAAGTATTTTCACAATAAAACAAAAATCCCTAAAATATTTCAAGCATGTCCTATTTTCTGCTTACATTTTCAAATCACTTCAGAGGAGAGATTTGAAAATGAATAGTGGTGACTTTTTACAGTCAAATGGTGACTTAAAATAAGTAATATGTAGAACAATTCTTCAGACTCATGAAAAGAAAATGAGACTGCTATGGAAGCTGCTTTCAACTGTAATAGTGGCGGTGGCAGTGTTTAGACATTCAGGAAAGCTGTGCTCTTTTGTTCAGAGCTTGTGAGTTCCAGTGGATGCGACAGCTTCCTGTTGTTTCCCTGCCAAATTCTATATATTTTCTTCATCTAAAACTGTTCTGACAAATACCTGTAATTTCAGTTCAGTGTATTCCTCCAGACGACCTATACTTTCTTAGCTGATGATGTGTTAGAATGCCAAATTCTAAGGACAGAAAAGGATGACTTTGGGCTGGAAACAGCCCTGTACTTGAATGAGGTATTATGGGGATCATTTCTCAAACCTCCTAAATGACACTTTCTCAGCCTATTGAGAAACATATAAAATTGTGATAATAATTTGTTGGCAGGAATTTTAAGATTGAATGAGGAATCACGGAGTCTGTAACATAGCATAGGCCAAATACATTTCTGTTTTCTTTTTTTCTCCTTAAATTTGCTAATAAGCATCTTACAGGAATAAAGCTTTTTTTTATTTTTATTTATTTCACCTTAATTGTTTTTACTTATTCAGTCAATTCTCACTATTTGGAATGAGTTGGGTAGTACATTGAACTGGAGTAAAAATGACTCTTTCATTAAATAGACTTGTAAAAAATTGTAAATACTTTACTTCTCTGCAATTGAATATACTTACTTGGGAAATAATAATTTTGAACCTGATGATTCCTAACATCCTTTCTTATTCCAAAAAGAATGATCCTATATAATAAAAAAATAATATGCAAATTAACAGTCACTCTGTCACAGAGATGGTGGTGCCCATAGGGGCTGGGGTGCTGGATCCTGGTGGTGTTGCCCTGGCAACAAGCCCCAGCATCCCGTGGAGGGCAGGAAGAAAGGTGGGCGGGCCTCTGGCCAGAGGCCAGCTGGGGCATGGGATGCTAGTGTCATTGCAGGCCGGGCTGAAGGACTCCCCTCCCATGCATGAATTTTGTGCACCAGGCCACTAGTTCTCTTATATTAATAAAATCAGATAAAATTTAATAGTATATTAAGCATTACAAAATCAACAAGTAGGATAGACAAATATTTATACTAACTTAAAAGAACTTCCACAGTCTAAAATAGAAGTAAATATGGAATATATATCTCATAGCCCAGATGATGGATTAACACATATAAGATGAAACAGAAATAGGTCTTTTCAAAGGTAGCACTCAATAAGGGTTTCTAATTACTTGATTTTATTATTACAAACATAATTCTTAATCTAGTAATCAAACAGAATAATTACTGCCAGATATCTAGTTAAACTTTAAGTTTAGATAAACATTTTTAAAGTTTAATATGCTTCATGCAGTATTTGGGATAAATTTATACTAATTTTTTTTAATCTGAAATTTATATTTAATTAAGCTTCTGTGCTTCCTCCCCCCCCCCAATTAAATATAACAACACTAATAAAATTTTCCAAATAAATGGTTTATATTTACCACTATGTTAGAGATTCAGGTTTGTTTAACCCAAATTATTTAGGAGCAATTAACCCTGGCTCAAGTAATTCATTTATTATTCATGTCAAACAACAACAACAAATTGTCAAAACCAATTGTCATTGCAGCACTTCATTTTATATGTCTACCAGAGGCCTGGTGTACAAGATTCATGCACTGGGGGAGGGTCCCTCAGCCCGGCCTGTGCCCTCTCTTAGTCTAGGACCCCATGGGGGATATCTGCGTACCGGCTTAGACCCGATTTCCCCGGGGATCTGGCCTAAGCTGGCAGTCAGACATCCCTCTCTCAGTTCGGGGCTCTTGCAGTCTAGGACCACTTGCTCCTATGAGCTGCCTGCAGTGGAGGCGGGAGAGGCTCTCACCACCACCACTGGGCTCACCAGCCATAAGCCCAGCTTCTGGATGAGCAGCACTCCCCCTGTGGGAGCAGACTGATCACTGGGGGCAGATTATGCATTGATCTATGAATGCATAATAATCCCTGGCCGTTCAGTATATATCTTATATGGTAAAACGCTAATGTGCAAATTGTCCCCTCAACCAGTAGTTCGACTAGCAAGCAGGCTGGCCAAAATGCCCAGGCCCCCTTCCCTTGGCCAGGGAATGCTTCAGGCTCCACGAGTCAGCTCCTCCCAGAGGCCCACTCTTAGTCTGTGACCCCTCCACATAGCATGTGGCAGCAGCTGTGAAGGTAGCCACGGCAACCCATCACTGACTTCCAGTTGGTCAGCCTTTGGTCATGATCGGTCATTACAAGTTACTACCCTGAGCATTTATTATTAGGATTAGAAGCCTGGTGTATGAATTCATGCATAGAATAATACATCTTGCTATAAAATATTAATAGAAGATCAAATGATCAGGTGACATTTATTATTATTTTCTATAAATGAACACAATCTCTGGTATGCTAAAGTGATAGGTATCATAGAAATATTCAGAAAGGGAGACCTACTGGCTTGATTACAAGTGAGGCTTACTATTATAACCCAAATTTATTGCTTAAAAATAAGGCAGGGAGCCAACTGGAAACTGAACCAAATATAAGCCCTTGAAGGGCAAATGTATTGTAAATTGGATAAGCTTTGCTATTACAAGAGCAAGAAGAAAAAGAAAAAAAATCAGATGCAAGAATGAAAACCACATTGCTTCCACTCTAAGTTGCTGTTAAAGAAAAAGAATGATATACTATGAAAATATTTAATACAGATTGTAAAGACATTTGTTCAAAGAGGATTTCCTAAAGTAGGTGATATTTCAGTTGATTTTTCAAATGTGAAGAGATTAGCTAGATAAGAAAAAGGTATAAGGGTCTCAAATTTCAGAGGGTGCAGGTAGGGCTGATGGACCACCCACTCCACCACTCCATGCACAAATTGCATGCAATGGGCCTCTAGTATTTGTATATGTGTGTGTGTGTAAACACACACACACACACACACACACACACACACATACACTGAGTGGCCAGATTATTACATGTGCAGAGATCATAATAATCTGGCCACTCAGTGTATATGACTAGAAGCCCAACGCATGAAGATTCATGCAAGAATGGGCCTTCCTTTCCCTGGCTGCCAGCACCACCTTTCTGATCTGGCCCCAGAGCTACATCTTTCTGCTCTGGCCCCACCTTCCCACACTGCTCAGAAGCCCTGAGCATCTGGGGCAGTGCGGAACACCTGCCTGGTCACTATGGCAATGACACAAGCATCCCACCCTGCTCCTGACCACAGAGCACCTGCATATGCAAATTAAAACCCATCTTTGTTGGGTTAATTTGCATACTCACTCCTCATTGGGTGGTGCACATCACGAAATAAGGTCAATTTGCATCTTTCTCTTTGATTAGTGTAGATTATCTGCTTAAAAGGCGATTGTTTCATCAATTTTTAAAGTATTCGATACTTCAAAAACCATGGAAATGAATAATAACCAAATTTATATCCTTCTGTTTGTGTATTAACTGAGGTAGTGTGATAAAGAAAGGAAAATGAAATCAGCTTGGAAGGAAGAGACCAAGCTTCTCCAATTACTATAAGCCATTTACATATTTTTAAATTTTCTCGGCTTTAGTTTTTCATCTGTAATACATAGAGCGTAATAATTGCAGAAAAGACTTAGAGGTAACAGCTGACTATTTTCATCTAACATCTAAACCGAAAGTCCATGTGTTACATTCATTGTAAAAGGTCAAGATTCATAAAAATTCCCCACTTGGGAAATTGTGTGTGTGTGTGTGTGTGTGTGTGTGTGTGTGTGATATATTTATCTCCAAAACAATTAAAATACAATTCAAGAACAAATTTGTTAAATATCTATTGAAGGTTAAACCTGTATAAAGTGTTTGTCTAAATATAGCATACTTTGTTATTAATTATTTAGGTCTAGTAATAATTAATGTCGTTTTCTAATACTTTTTTAAATCTAATTTATTTAAACAATACAACAAAATTTAATCAACAATATAGTAGCTGTTCTTTTCTACTACTTGTGCCCTACACTCAGGAAGCATTTTAATCACTCTGTTGTAAAATTCTTGTGATTCTGATGCAAAAAATTCGGTCAATGCATTTTTGAGGCATTCTTCATTATTAAATTTTTTTCCAAGAAGAAAGTTTTGCAAAGAACAAAACAAATGGTAATCGGAAGGGGCAATATCAGGAGAATATGCAGGTTGAGGGAGAACTTCCCATTCCAACTGGCGCAGTTTTTCAGCAGTGATTCTTGCAGTATGCGGTCGTGCATTATCGTGGTGAAGAATTACGCCCTTCCGATTAATCAGCGCGGGTTTTTCTCTTAAAGCTTGGGCTAACCTTTCCAATTGGGCACTATACACTGCACTTGTAATGGTTTGGGTAGATGGTAAAAGTTCATAATGAAGAATTCCTTTAAAATTCCACCAAACACACAACATCACTTTTTTCACATGCAAGTCAGGTTTTGGCGTGGGCTGCGGAGCCTCATTTTTGTCCAACCATTGAGGCTGCCTTTTCAAATTAACATACAGCACCCATTCTTCATCTCCGGTAACAATTTGCTCTAAAAACGGCAAACGGTTTTGACGAGAGAGGAGCGAACTGCAAATTGTGACTCTTTGATTATGGTTGTTGTCGGTCAACTCATGAGGAACCCATTTTCCAAACTTTTGGACTTTGCCAAGTGCACGCAATTGATTGAAAATTGTTTTTTGTGAACAATTTAAAGTTGTCGCAAGCTCTTGTTGGGTAATTTGAGGATTTTGCACCAAAAGAGCTTGAAGAGCTTCTTGATCAAAATTGGACACAGGGCCTCGACCACTCTTGTCATCTAACGAAAAATTTCCCTCGCGAAATTTCTCAAACCAACGCTGGCATTTTCTGGCGCTAACTGCATCTTGACCAAGAGCACTACAGATGTTTTTTGCAGCCTCACTTGCTTTTCTTCCTAATTGGAACTCGTAAAGCATGCAGTGCCGAATATGCTCTTCATCCGCCATCTTCTTAACCCTAGTTTTACAACAAAAACCAAACCAAATACAAACTTTTTCAAGCAAAACGTGTTAAATGCACTTCACACGTTCTGTAGATACCACGTGTTTGAAGGTTATGTCAATACAAGTCAATGCCAAGCAAGATTTCAAACGAATGTTAAAAACGACATTAATTATTACTAGACCCAATAGAATATAAAATGTATCCAGTTTTCTTATTCAGGTGTCTAGTTGGTCATACCATCTCCCCTTAATAATCTTCTATTATGATTATAAAGGCATAGCCATAACAGTAACCCACCAAAGATTATTTTAATGGAGGAAAAATTTAATCTACGTAGTCTCCTTTAAGAGGAATCCAAAAATTGCTATGGCTTCTACCCATCCATGAAACAAGTATAAATGACTCTGAGATCTTGCCGCATTATTAATCTCATCAGTTCTGCAAGATGCTACTCTTGGAAAGATACTTATGTGAAGTGTAGTTTTTTTAAAAAGCATTTTGCTTTTAAAGCAATTATAACATTGTAGATGGAGAGGAGGAGTCTAACACTCTTGTGATTATAGAAGGAGCTGATATAGCAGGTTGTTTTCTGGATCTTTTGAGCATATGTGGCCACATTTTTCACTCTTCTTTGAATCATTCCCTCACCTTGTCTTTGGCTTCCTTTTCTTGTTTCCGGAGCCCTCTGATCCTCATGTCAATCGGTGCTCATTTCACACATTTTGATTTCTTAGGCTCCCAGTTCTTGTCTGAGCGCCCCCTCTGTTAACCACCTGCTGTAGTGAAATAAATACTGCTTATTGTCCTTACCTGCTGTGGGTTACAAGTACTTTAATATTTCACACTCGCTCTCCTTCCCAAGTACCCTTATTCAACATCCCAAATGATCAATCATTTCTAATATAGGTAATAAATGTGTCAACACTCCTTTTAAAGTGTTACATTTTCATTGCACTCACTGTGGTTAGAAGACATTCCTCAATATCCAGCATTGAAATTGCCTGTTTCAGAAACTGCCACCACTCTATCCATACATCTGGGGAAACAGAGATAATTGCTGTATGTATGCTGATCTTCTCCTCAGAGCTTTTCACACATCCAGAGCAAGGCCACTTTTTCCTCATTAGTGCAGCCGGCACCTGTCCACACATTGTAATTTTCAAAGCTGTAGGAAGATCTTACTGCCTTGCCACCGATCTTTTCCCATGCCTGTAATGCCTTTAATTGGGAGAAAGTCTTTCATACAGGCAAAAAAAAATAAATAACTGATATGAGATCATTACCTAAGGAGAGAATTTAAAAATTGAGGGAAACTAGAAAACACAAGGATACTTGGTAACAGGAACCTGAAGAGGAGAGATAAAAATAAGGTGTTTCATAAAAAGGGAATGTTAATTGGAATGGGGAAATTGAGAGGGGTGGGGGGGAAGCAATGCTCTTTCGTTTTTATGTTTTGCTTCCTGCACACTCCATTTTGCTTTCTGTCTGACCACTGACTCCATTGCTGAAACTACTCCTTACACAGAGTTGAAATAAAATAACAAAGCCATCAGGGACCCCGTGCCTGCTTTGTCAATAAAGTGTAGATGTTTGGCTATAATATGGCAAACTTCTTTCACCAGAAATGATCTACATCACTTTTCAGCTCCTTTCTAATGACTAGAAAGGAGGAACTAGTCCATACAATTGTGCAGGTATTTATAAGAGATAACTAGCATTATAGCTATAAATAAGAGATAAATAGCATTGTGCTAAATGTCCTCTAATTGTGAGAATTTACCAAATTACATATAAAATTTCCCATTGCATAGAACTTTTATTTAGCATGAATATATATCAAACTAGAGGCCTGGTGCACAAAATTCGTATATGGAGAGGGGGTTCCCTCAGCCTGGCCTGGACCCTCTTGCAATCCTGGAACCCTTGGTTAGGCAGACAGGCAGAGTGGTTAGGGGCGATCAGGCAGGCAGACTCCCTCCCGCCAACAGTGGATTCTGTGAGGAATGGGGTTACTTCCTCCCTCTTGGCATGGTCCAGTTTGAAGGCCAGCCACACCCCCAAAAGTGCAAGACCCATAGTTCTGCAGCACCCTGGTGGCCCAGGGCCCACAGACCCTTCTCACCTCTGTGCCTCGGTGGCCAGGGACCCACAGATCTCTCCCTTCCCTCATGTCTCAAAGGCTCAGACCCCACAGATCCTTCCCGCCTGCGTGCCTTGGCAGCTAGGGGCCCACTGTTCGGTCGTCTGTCCTGGTTGTTGACAACCCTAGGCAATTATTAGTAGAGATCATCAGATTTTACAAATACATGCATATATTTAAGACTAAAATAACTCAATTTCATTTAATAAATTAATATAAATATGTAATTTAGGCTGAGATTTACCCAATATCAAATGAACTGAAATTACTAAATTTTAGTTCTTACAAATAAACACTCAGAATTTTATCAACAGCATTTCAGGTAATGATATATCTTTCAATAAGGAAAGAGACAAAATTATGTCAGTGGAAGCTAATGAATCATAAAAGTGGATTAAGTAGTTGGAAAGACATTGAGTGACTTTGAATACCAACAGGCTAGGGCAATGAGATACTTTACAAATTGGACAGCAGAATGAACAGCAAATATCTTATGAGAGTTGAGATAAATTTGGAAGACATTTTATTGGAAAACAAAAATATTTTACTAAAGTAGATAGAGTGAAATTTTAATTATGGATAAATTGTTTCTTTTGATATTAGACAAATAGCCTAATTCTAGAGCCTAAACTTGATGAGTTGCACTTAGAAGTAATAATCTCCTTTGATTGGAATGGTAATCCTGAGACATTTAATCTGAGATTTTACTGCACCCCAAAAAGTTATATTATATATCTACTAGAGGCTAGGTGCACAAAATTCATGCATGGGGGTAGGGGGAGTTGTCCCTCAAACCAACCTGCACCCTCTCCAATATGGGACCCCTCAAGAGATGTTTGACTGCCCATTTAAACCCAATCATGCTGGGATTGGGCCTAAACTGGCAGTCGGATATCCCTCTCACATTCCAGGGCTGTTGGCTCCCAACCACTCACCTGCCTACCTTCCTGATTGCCCCTAACTGCTTCTGCCTGCCAGCCTGATCACCCCCTAACCACTCCCCTGCCAGCCTAATTTATGTCTAACTGCTCCCCTGCCAGCCTATTTGCCTCCTCTGCAAGCCCGGTCACCCCTAACTACCCTCCCTTGCAGGCCTGGTCCCTCCCAACTGCCCTCCCCTGCTGGCCATCTTGTGGTGGCCACCTTGTGTCCACATGAGAGCAGGATCTTTAACCACAGGGGGGCAGCCATCTTGTGTGTTGGATGATGGTCAATCTGGGTATTACTCTTTTATTATTAGAAAGGATGATTTATATATCTGACAATATTGATGACTGATTATATATTCATTGGTTATGTCAACTACTAAAAGTGCACATACAGCCGAAACCAGTTTGGTTTGGCTGTATGTGCACTTTTAGAGCGTCGGTCTGCGGACTGAAAGGTCCCAGGTTCAATTCCAGCCCAGGGCATGTACATTGGTTGCGGGCACATCCCCAGTGGGAGTTGTGCAAGAGGCAGCTGGTTGATGTTTCTCTCTCATTGACGTTTCTGGCTCTCTATCTCTCTCCCTTCCTCTCTGTAAAATATCAATAAAATATATTTTTTTAAAAAGTGCACATACATGTTAGACATTCTCTAAGGCAACATTTCACTTTGTAAAGTAATAGCACTATGCTATCTGGGAACATTATAAAAAAAAACATCGCATATGTTAAATTAAGCCTCAAGTAAGTTAGATTTTAATCAAGCCTTCTTGATTTATGTATTTTATTAATCTAGTCCAATTCAAATAATCATTTATTGATGGCAGAATCAATGCAGACTCTGTGTAAGGTAGAATGTTCTTGTATTTAGTGTGAAAGAAGGGGGGAGGGTGGGAAGGAACCCAGATGCTGAAAGTGAAAACTAAGTAGAACTGAGAGTTTGAAAGCCTCTACTCAGCCCTAGTGTTTTCACTCTCCCTTGAAGTCTTCCTGTACCCTTTCCCACAAAATTATGATTAGCTTCTAGTAATAAATCATTCTTGAATTATCCTAAATTGTTTATTATTTCATTCTACTTGGAATTCTGACTCATCTAACTCCCAAAACAGAAAACTGTTTATGGGGTTGTCTCCTAGCCACTTATAAATTCACAACTTAAGCACCATACTACCAAGCCAGGATAACATTTCTATAGATTAGAAAGCCCCAAATCCAATCAGAAAAGCTTCGTTGTGTAGGGAAGGAAAATATAGCTCATATTCAGCAATAAAATGATGGCATAAAAATAAATCATCTTAGCCCTAACCAGTTTGGCTCAGTGGACAGAGCATTGGCCTGTGGACTGAAGGGTCCCAGGTTCGATTGTGGTCAAGGGCATGTATCTTAATTGCGGGCATATCTCCAGGAGGGGATGTGCAAGAGACACTGATTGATATTTCTCTCTCATTTATATTTCTAACTCTCTATCCCTCTCCCTTCCTCTCTTTAAAGAAATCAATAAAAAAATTTTTTTTAAAATAAATTACCCAAATAAATATATTTCAAAACAATATTTCAATAAAATATCCACATAAACTTATAGTAGGTTATATTCATTTATAAACTATATATGCTTATTAGTTTGGACATTATTTTATTTAAATGGAATAAAGTGAATTGAATTGTATAAGCCTACGTCTTTGAGATAGAGGAGTCAGAAATGATGAAAAAAATCACTACTCTGTCTTTATATTAGTTAAACTGAAAACATTTATTATATACACAACGTTGCCAGATTATTATCTCTGAACTCATAATAATCTGGTCACTCGGGGTGTGTGTGTGTGTGTGTGTGTGTGTGTGTATGTGTGAATATATATATTAGAGGCCTGGTGCATGAATTTGTGCATAGGTGGAGTCCGGCCAGCCTGGCCAGGGGAAGAGGACATGGGTGGTTGGCCAGCCTGCCCGCTGGTCAAACTCCTGGTCAAGGGGACAATTTGCATATAAAACTTTTATTATATAGGATTGAGTGCCCATATTCTTATGAATTCAAAGATCATAATAATCTAGCCACTCAGTATATATGTCATTCTTAAGTTTTAGTAGTAAATTTTTGGAGGACCTCCTTGGATGTTAATTTTCACTGTAGGAAAAGCAAAAGATAATGCCACTTTTTAGTAAAGGTCTCTTTAATTACTTAAATATATACTATCAAATACAGCCAAAGTAATTGTGCCTGAATAAATATTTTACAAATAATATAATTAAGAATGATTAAGAAAACAGCCATATAATTGCAAAACTTTGATAAGAACTCGTTTTCTCTCAATTCTGTTCTATATCACATGATTTCTCTTAAGATATTACATTACTTAAATGCCTATAAAATTTCAGATATTTATATTTATGGAAAAAAAAACTTATTGTGTTTTTCCTTGTAATGAATTTTGTGTATGTGTTCAACTCCAATAAAAAAACATTAACAGGTTAGACAACTGGCTATTGTTAAATATATACTCTAATAAACGTGTTTAATTGGCTTTTAGATGGACCATTGCTAGAAATATGTGTATTTAAAACTGCTATCTTTGACAGTTTTTAAAAATACATCTTTATTGTACCAAACTACCGCCAATTAAAAGAAAAGACAATTATACATTTTTTTCCTCCCTACTTTTTGCTAGGACAATCTCTTTATCTTGCCATCTGACAGACTTTTTCCACTATCATTAGCTTGTATTTTAAATATAATGTCTCACTCTTTCCCTTTAAAAAATCCTAAGAATTTACTTTAACATGTAATTGTCACTTTCTCATCTCTACTCAGTCTATTTTCTCTATTGGGAGAATTATTTTCCCAAATTTTTAATAAAAATTAAAAATAAAATTTTTCTTTAAACTCAATTCAGACATCACTTCCACTAAGTTTACTTTCTGATCATCTCAGCCAAGAGCAATTTCTCCCCCTTATCTGTTCTTATAGTTTCTCTGTTGCAATATTTGCATGCAACAATCTTTTATTTCTTTGTTACTGACCTATTTTTCAAAATATTAAAAATGTGAAGTTCACAAAGATGAAATAAACTCTATGCACTCAAGTGAGGATAAGTGAAAGTTAAAAATTATAATTTGGGCCCAGGCAAGGCACATGTCCAGGTTGCAAGCTTGTTCCCCCTGGTAAAGGCAGCCAATTGATGTTTCCTTCCAACATTGGTATTGCTCTCTCTCTCTCTTTCTCTCCTTTCCTCTCTCTTTAAAAATCAATTTTGAAAGATATTAAAAACTGATAATATAATTTTGGACCAAATAATATATAACCTTACTTTAGTAAACTATAGAGAGATTAAAATCAATTTCTCTTTACTTTTCAACCAGAAAAAAAATTTTTAATTAAGAAAATAGACAATTTTGACTCATGGATGGACCATTTAAATTCCCACATGTTGCTTCCTACAATAGTTAGCTCATGCTAGTCACTCATACTGTAATGCTGAATTTAGTGTATGGACAGACATATCATTTACATAGCTATTTATTAGGAAAGAATTACTGAAACAATAACATTAATACATCTAAATATTTGCTATTGGAAAATTTAATTGCTATGTTTTTCCAACAATAAGAATACATTTCAACTGTGCAAAAGATGATCTTGAGATTCTGACATAAATATTTTCTCATTTGCTCTGCCATGATGTATTTAATCATTCTTTGTTTTCGCTGGAATAAAATATTTTAAGGTATTTATTAAAAATACCATAATAATACTTTAATTACACTTGGCAAAACATAAAAGATAGGTCACTTATCAGGATTAATTTTTCAAAACATCACTATGAACTAGTATTATACTGTGCAGGTTGTGCAGATTGTATTTAAGATCTATTTTCAACACTCAACATGTGTATCTGGATCGCAGAACCCAATGTTGCATCACAAATATTTGAGCAGAACTGAGTAGCTATATTCCAGATATATCCCGCTGACATTTCCCATAATGCAAACAGGGAGACATCTGCTTCCCTTCTTATTCATTTTCATAAAAGCATCCTACTTATATGTTTTTTTTATAAGCCATCAATACATATTCTAAAATAAGATACATCTTTCAGATGTAAACCCAAGAGTTCACAGAATGAAAGATCTGCTTCCACACCTGTATTTTTTTGGCAGAAAGATTTTTCATTTGGATAGAAAAAAAGATGGAGTGGGAGCCAGAAACAGTCATATAATGTGCTTTGGCAGCTTTTCTACGCCACCGTACTTTTATTTTTAATCTCCAGGGATAATTCACACAGAAAGAATCCACTAATGTGTTACTGAAATATGTATTATATTGACAGCCAAAATGAAAAGTCACTCACTTTTCTTAAATGTTTAAAGAGATATAGCCATTTCAAGATGTTAAATTATGAAGAAGGAAACATATATAACAAATCTATGCTAACATATTTTTCACATGGTCTTTAACTGTAATCATCATCAGATATCAAATGTAGAGACTATAATGATTATTGACATATGCGGGAAAGGTTTAATTTAAGGGGGGGAAGGATATGTAAACATAAACAAGAGTTTGAAGCTTTTGCAATTAATATTTGTGCTATGTAACTCTGATGTAAAGGAACGAGTTGTACTGAAAACCTATTAGCCCCGACTTTTCTCCTTTTCTCTCTCCTCCCTTCCTTATCTGTCTTTTCCATTATTTGTTTCGATCTAATTGAGCACTTTTTATGTACAAGACCCATACTCAGTGCAGAAGTTTCAAGACAGAATTAAATATATGATTAAGTGTAGAAAATTGATGCCTTTAAGGTAGGGTTAAAAAGGGTGTACCCACATTAAAGTGATTATTTTCATCCAGTTAAACAGATTAACATGGCTTGAGCTGTTGTGTTGTTGATGGGAAAACATTGGTAAAAATGTCTCCAAGGGGAAGAAAGTTTTAAGAGTTGAGGCTGAGAGATTCAATATATTTCCTCCCTCTTAACTTCTGAACTAAGTAAAAAAGACAAAGATCAATGGAAAGAGAAAGACATGTTGACTTCATTCCTGACTGCACTGTTGAAGGCCATACTACAGTGTGAGAGCTCCACAGATCTAGAACTTGAACAACTAATCAGAGGAAATATTGTCTTTTCAGAGAAGACACATGTACCCAAATCACCAACTCATACTGATTTAGGATAAGTAAGGGGAGGACATAGAGATTTCTTTCTGATAATGCTGACAATTTCTCCATCTGTTTGAGAAATGCGAACCAATGGCTGGCATTTATGAATGAATTAACTCACTTCATCTCAAATTAGAGCCTGAGAGGAGCAGAGAAAAGGAAAAAGGAAACCCCTTCTTTTGCAAATCAGAAATCAGTAATTATAAAGAATTACTCAACTAAAGCTTTCTTATAAGAGGAGATTAGTACATAAAAAGAGAAAAGACCATTTGAGGACAGTAGAGAAGGTGGCTTTCACAAAACAAGGAGAGAGGCCACAGAAGAAACCAGACCTGCTGACACCTTGATTTTGGATTTCTAGATTCCAATATCCAATATGCGACAATACATTTCTGTTGTTTTAGCCACCCAATATGTGGGCTTTGTTATGGCAGCCCTCAAAAACTGCTTGAATCTGCCAGAAAAGCAGGTTCCAGACTACAGGGAGCTTGGTTTCCAGGATTATTAGATCCTTAAATGTTATTCATAAACAAAGATATATCAGATATGATATAAGGATATTAATAAGAAGAGTAACTTTCTAAATTATAAATTTGAATGCTTTATAATTCATTTATCTTTAAAAATAATAATCTATAAATTTAAAGTATCCCATTAATTTTAGTAGTTGACTATGAAATCAATAAACCAATATTAAAGATTGTTTTGTAAACTTCCCCCTAAGAAGCAGCATTCATATTTACTTAAACATTTATTAGAATAATAAAATCAAAAAAACTTAACTGGCATTTGAAATTACTCCCTGATGCAAGCATTACTCTATCTTCTCTTGAGCTCCATTTTAGTATATGCATTTAATGTTATAGTTATGGTATTCACATCAATAACTTTAATATGTTTTTATTATGGTTCCTACATGTCATGTTTGTCCATGCTTAACACTTTAATTAAATTTTTCTTACACTACTCAAATATTCTTTTTTAAAAATATATATTTTATTGATTTTTTACAGAGAGGAAGAGAAGGATAGAGAGTTAGAAACATCGATGAGAGAGAATCATCGATCAGCTGCCTCTTGCACACCCCCTACTGGGGATGTGCCCACAACCAACGCACATGCCCTTGACCGGAATCAAACCTGGGACCTTTCAATCCGCAGGCTGAGGCTCTACCCACTGAGCCAAACCGGTTTCGGCTACTCGAATTTTCTTAACACAAACCTAACACTGTAGTATCAGTCAGGATACAGTATCTTCAAGTTCCCTGCCTACTCATTCCAAGATTGACTACTGCACATTTTCCATTATAGCCCAAACTATTATCATGGAGTCTCAGAACTGCAACAAAGTAATAGTTATTAAATCTACTTACTTGTGAAATCCTATATAATAAGAGAAGAATATGCTAATTATCTGTTACGCCCTGAGGCATATGACTGACCAAGTAACAACCAGATTATGGATCTGCAGGAGGGTGGGGCAGCGAACAACAAATGGGCTACAGAGAGTTATAGGGTGGGGCAAGGTAACAAGCTATTAGGGGTGTGTGGACACTAATATTCTAAGTGTTCAGTCATTTGGTCATTCATTCAACCAATCAAAGTGTAATATGCTAATGATATGCTAAGACTGCTCAACTGCTCACTATGATGTGCAGTGACCACCAAGAGGCAGACTCTCCAACCAGTAGGTTAGCTTGCTACAGGAGAGTGCGGCAGTAGATGGACAGCAACAGAAGGGCAGCAGCAACCTACTGGTGTACTCATTCGTGCACAGGGCTACTAAGGTTATATAATTAGACGTAAACTAGGCATTACATATATACACTCATAATATTTTTAATTGAAATAGAAATAAAAACTCACTATTTTTTTATAAGAAAGAATACAAATTTAAATATAGATCCCACCATAGAGACCAATATTATTTTGGAATTATTTCTTTCTGGTCAAGATAGTTTGTGATAGGATCATGCTATATTAAGAATGTTATACTTTGTTTTCTTTCATCAGTTTTTTTCTCTGTTTGTATTTTTTTTTTTTCATATATTGTGTTTGAGCTAAGTCCCAATAGGTCTAAGTGCCCACCTTAAAAATCAAATCTTTGGTTAGGGTCATGGCAAAAGCACAGGTTAGGATGTTGGCAGAAGTAATCAAAAAGCTATAAACTATTTATAAACATACTTTATTCTTATTCAAGAAACTTTTCAGCTATGAAATTAGGTAAGCAATTAATTTAATGTAACAATTAAACAGCTATGTTAGTTCACCAAGAGGAGAAGAAAAGGGGCAGAGTGTGTGTAACATACTTCTTATAGGGACTTATTGGAGAGCTGTTCCATCCCAGCTAGTGCCTAATGCTCACCTGCCTGATCACCCCTAACCACCTCTGTCACAGACCCCACCACTGCAGCTTCATCTGGAATGACATCTGGAAGGTCGTTTGGCTGTCTAGTCTAATTAGCATATTACACTTTTATTATTATAGATATTAAATATATGCAAATTGCAGGTTCATATATATGTATATGTGTTCTATATAATAAAAGCCTAACATGCTAAGTGTTCAGTCATTTGGTCAGCCATTCAACCAATCAAAGCATAATATGCTAATGATATGCTAAGACTGCTCAACTGCTCACTATGATGTGCACTGACCACCAGGAGGCAGACACTCCAACTGGTAGGTTAGCTTGCTGCTGGAATCTGGGTGATCCAGACTGAGTGAGATGGGCCGGACACTCTCTGGAGCCATCCTCAGCTGGCCAACCTCCTGTGTCCCTCCCTGGCTTTAATTGTGCAACAGTGGGCTCCCTTGACCTGGTCCCTCTTGCCATCTGGGACCCCTCAGAGGATGTCAGAGAGCCAGGTTCATCCTGATCCCACAACCCAGGCTGAGGGACCCCACTGGTTCATGAATTCATGCACTGGTCCTCTAGTATCTATCTACCTACCTACCTACCTATCTATCTATCATCTATGTATCTATATGTATCTATGTATCTATGTATCTATGTATCTATGTATCTATGTATCTATGTATGTATGTATCTATCTATCTATCTATCTATCTGAGAGAGTTCTTTGTGTTATACATATACACTCAGATGTTTAAATTTGTACACATATATGTCAGGTTTCTCTAGGAAAACAGAAATTCACTTTAGACATTTAACAAAAATATATTTAATATAGGAAATTATGTGTTCACAGAGCTCCTGGCAACACTAGATGGGTGAACAACACTGAGAATCACTGTTGGCCTTGATGAAATCAGGAAGCACTAGAATTGTAGTAGGCAGGTTTATGATAAAAAAAAATATTTGCAGCTAAGTGAAATCTAATGCAAAGAATAAGATCATGACTATAAACTGCTATCAACCCCACATCTGAGGTCTTCCCTTGACTATATGCTATTATTTCTAGTAACATAATACTACTTCTTTTCTACCTTCCAAATCTCACCATAGTGTCTCTCAAAAAATATAAACTAAATCAAAATTCTGCTGACAAGCAAATTTGGAAATGTAAGAGCCAGGATTCTGCAAGATCTTTAAAAACTGGGAATGATGAAGAGGATAAAAATATTATATCTGTCATATCTGAGATATTGTATGAGTTATTAAACCAACAGACTATACTGGAATAATTTCCCATTAACCATTACTTTCAAAGATAGAATAATTTGGGATGCTTTAATTTTTCTTTAAATGTGCTGGTGAGGAATTTACTTCAATATTTATATGAATTAGGGCATCTCTAAATTATACTTCTGGTAGATCAAGAAGAAAAAGCTAAGGAAAGCTATTGATGATGTGGCTTCCTTGTTCCTTGAGCATTATTAAGTACTAGTTTCAGACAGAATTTCAAGTTTATTAGTGAATAAGTTTATCTACTAGAATTCCTTTTAAATGGAACATATGGAAAATATCAGTGACTTTTATTTTAATCCGTTCCAATCAGTGATATAATTCATGTAATAGCATATTTGATTCTGATACATATTTGATTGTTATTTGCTTTTTTTATAGCTGCTATAGAATGTGGTATTTTTTGGTACATGAATACTTACCTGTGTATTTGAAAGGGAACTTTAGAAATGGATTTTCAGGCATTCCATCTTCATTTTGACCTGTCTGTACTGTACATTCCAAAGATATTATGAACTTAGAGGGAATTATACTAAGTGGAATAAGTCAGACAGAGAAAGATAAATACCATATGATTTCACTTATATGTAGAATCCAAAAAGCAAAATAAATAAACAGAACAGAAACAAACTTATAGATACAGAGAACATTTGATGGTTACCAGATGGGAGGGGGTTGTGAGGATGAAAAAAAAAAAGGGATGATTAAGCTGTACAAATCGCCCAGTATAAAAACAGTCACAGAGATGTAAAAAGTACAGCATAGGGAATATTGTTAATATTAACTACACATGGTGACAGGTGGGCACAGGTCTTATCAAGGTAATCGCATATAAATGTCTAATCACTATGCTGTATCCCTGACACTAATATAATATTGTACAATATATCGGTTATGCTTGAAAAATTAAAAAAATATTCTTAAAAATTATTCCAGAAAAAAAAAGAATGCTATGTAACCCAATATTAAAAAAATTAATACAGATATCTGCAATAAAACCATATTTTTAAATGGTAATAAAACTGATTAAGTGAATTGACTTTTATGACAGAATATGGAAAGGGATATAACAGACTTAATGTGAAAAATGAGAAACTATGAAATTAATGATGACTTTAAAACCACCTAGCTCCTCAAATTTATTTTGCAAAATCTATCATTAATATGTTCCAACCTGGAAAATAAAGATAGTCATTAAATCAGTTAAATGGATACTTCTCATATCTTAAAATATTCTAATCTTTCCCTACAGTAGATATGTATTTTAGGATCTTAATTCAAATATCCTCATGAGGTATAAATGAAAAAAATTAACCTCTAGCCGAAACTGGTTTGGCTCAATGGATGGAGCGTTGGCCTGCAGACTGAGAAGTCCCGGGGTCGATTCCGGTCAGGGGCATGTGCCTTGGCTGTGGGCACATCTCCAGTAGGGGGTGTGCAAGAAGCAGCTGATCGATGATTCTCTCTCATTGGATGTTTCTAACTCTCTATCCCTCTCTCTTCTTCTCTGTAAAAAATCAATAAAATATATATTTTTTAAAATTAACCTCTAAAATGATATTTCTTGCTCTGACTATAAAAAAACTATTAAAAGGAAAACATGTTGAGCTCTTCATGAATTTGTTCTTTAAAAAAAATTGAAAATATTTATAATAATTAATTTGAGACTAATACATTCACCAAGTCTTTAAATATAAGAGGATACGGGGAGGAGATGAAATCCTAATTGTCTTCCAAAACTTTATCAAGTAAAAACCACAAAAAGGGATCAGTGATTCTGTCTTAAAATTTTAAGACATGAATTTATATTAGCAGCATACTATTCCTTTTGGTGAAACAGGAAATGTTTGATTTCTCAGATCCCTCTCCCAAAACTCTCAGTTCAAATAATAATAATAAATGTATTTCTTTTATAGAACCATCTTTCAAAGCCCTTGAGAAAGGCTCAAGTTAGACCTATGTTTGTTCTAAGGCAGAAGCTTATGTCTACCATTAAGCGAGGGAGTGGAAGGAAGAGCAGCGTTGAAGGCCATGTCTGAGGCATGTGCTCTGCCCCGTAAGAGGGTGCAGGACTTCCCACCTGATCTGTCAGTAGTCTGGAAACCTTCCAAAAGGAAAGAAGATTCTACACCAGAAGTGGTGCTGTGCAGGCTAACACAACAGATGTCCGCTGTACAGACATCCAGCAAGTAATTATAAAAGGAATGCATGTTATTAAATTGAGTGTAAGGGTTTATTACCAAGGGAATTTAACTTAAGGCTTGTCAAAATCTTTCTGATATATATAACAACCGGAAATGTGCCAGATAAAGGAAAGAAGAAAGAGATGGGAGTAGGTCAAAAGAGATATTTTAGAAGGAATGAACAGCAAATGAAAGGAGTAAATTTATAATATTGTGGAACATTTAGGAAACTTTAAGTTCAGAATAGCTGCAATCTAAGGAACAAGGGAGGGAGTCTGTCAAATGGAATATAGGGCAAAGGTACAGAGAAGAAAAGAGGAACCAGAATGTAGAATTTTGAACTTAATTTTAACAGCCTTTAAAGAGGGGGATAACATGATCTGATCCATTTTTAAAAAGCACAGCTTTGCTGTATTGTGTAAATAGAATGGAGTGGAATAAAGCTTGTGGAATTGTTTGATAAGCTGACAGTATTTTAGACACTAGGTGATGGGGTAGGATGATAAAGGGAGACAGAGAGAAATGCCTAAGTTCAAGAACTATTTTATTGGCACAAATGATAGGACATGGGGGGGGGACAATATTTATTGAAGTATGTACTACAATATTACTGGTTTTGGTGGTACAACAGTGAATAAAACAAACAAAAACCCCTGTAATCATGGGTTATGCATTCTGATGGAAAGAGAATTATAATTACTCAAGCTACCAGTCATTGGATTCAACCTAACATTAATTGTGAATTTACATTGCAAGACAAGGCCAAATCTAAATCTGTCACAGACTCAATTGATCATCAGTGAAAGTCCATTGGCCACCAAATATGTTGGAAGAATAAAATACAGTGATGCAGCTTTTGAAGGGAAATCATCCAAATACTGGTAGTTATTGTGCCTGTGGACCAGAGATTAATGGGTACCTACTGAGAACAGTTCGATCAGCCAAACTGACATGGCTGTCACAGAATTCACTCCTCTTCCAGAACAGGAATGCTTGCTGCCCTTGCCCAGAAAGACCACAGTGATTCTTTCTTCCCTGTTCCATCCTCCAAATGGCAACTTGGACCGCCATGCCCCTGCACCATTGTGTTTGGACTATGAGAGTTTATAAAATGTCTCATTTCTCCACAGATTACTGCACGGTGTTGAGCTCCATCTGGACCTAAATGAAAGGAATGCTAATCATCCTGGATGTGGAACTTGGCTATGTAAGTGCTGTCTTCCTCTGGAGATGGGATGAGTGACATTTCAATTGGATATAGAATAGTTGCATGAAGTTAAGAGATAACTTTTTTTTTTAATCCTAACCCAGTGATATGTTTTTATTTTATTTTATTTTTAAGTGGAAGAGGGATAAAGAGAGAGAGGAAGAGAGAAAGAGAGGGAGAGGGAGAGCGAGAGGGAAAGGGAGAGGGAGAGGGAGAGAGAAGAGAGAAGAACCAGTTGCCTTCCATGCAAGCTCTGATCAGGGATTAAACCAACAGACTTTTGGTGTGCAGGATGATACACTAACCAACTGAATCACCTGGTGAGGGCAAGAGGGAACATTTTTAAAATGTAGTTTATGTGAAGAAAGGTTCTATGCATCCTTTGAAATGGTAGAATACAGCTGACATATTGTGATGGTGGTGTTTTCTTATTTTTTTTTTCAATACAGTATTCTTGCTCTTAAAGATACTCTTCCTTTCAAAACTATTCTTCCTTTGGCTTTGTCCTGTGAACTGTGTATGACTGATAGCTACTCCAGGTTCTAGTTATTAGCAAATGATCTGAACCTGAACAATCTCAGCAATTTCTGCAGTGAATTGAGTACCTTAAGCATTAAGATCATATTTAAAAAATATATAAATTATTAAGATTAGATTGTCAATTCTTATTCAAATAAATCAATTCATCAGAACAATGAATGCTTGAATCAATTCCCACTTATTTACTGGAATATTTATGTAGGATAAAATAAATTAAATTATCATTTTTATTTAGTTCTAACTAGAAAAAAAAATTATCTCAAATGCTTATTGTTGAATCTGTGCCTAATCACCTGACCTGATAAGGTGTTGACTAAATTTGTTAGGTAATGGTTTTAGCTCAGGCTTTAAACAAAATACTACCATAGTTTGGGTGGCTTAAACTCCAAACATTTATTTCTCATAGTCCTGGAAGATTGCAAGTCTAAAGCCAATGTGCCAACAGATCTGGTGTCTGGTGAGAATAGGGTTTATGGCTTGTAGATGGCTATCTTCTCACTGGTTAAAAATAAATAAATTTAAAAAAAATATATATATATATATAAAATAAATATATATCCCAAACCAGCTAGGGAGATATATATATATATATATCTCCCTAGCTGGTTTGGCTCAATGGATAGAGTGTCAGCCTGTGGAATGAAGGGTCCTGGGTTCAATTCTGGTAAAGGGCACATGCCTAGGTTATTAACTCAGACTCAGTCCCCAAGCGGGACCATGCAGGAGGCAATCAATCAATCAATGATTCCCTCTCATTATTGATGTTTCAAACTCTCTCTCCCTCTCCCTTCCTCTCTCTGAAATCAATTAAAATATATATATTTTTTTAAATTATCTATGTTTTAGGCACACAATTTCACAACAGATCGTATGTACACTGTATTATCTTCACCATCCCCAATTAAGTCTGCTTCCATCACTATTTATTCTCCTTCTCCTCCTCTCCCCATCACCTCTCCCCCACCACCACAATCACCACATTGTTGTCTATGTCCATGAGTTTTTTTCCTTTGTTGCTCAATACCACCACACCCCAACTCAGCCCCGCAACCTCCACACCCCTGAGAGCTGCCAGTCTGCTCTTTATCCATGAGTCTACATCTACTTAGCTTGCTTGTTCATTTCGTTCATTAGATTCCACACATAAACGAAATCATATTGTACTTGTCTTTCTCTAATGGCTTATTTCACTTAGCATATTACTCTCCAGGTCTATCCATGCTGTCAAAAAAGAAAAGATTTTCTTCTTTACAGATGAGTAGTATCCCGTTGTGTAAATGTACCACAGCTATTTATATATTCATTTACTGATGGGCACTTATACTATTTCCAAATCTTAGTTACCCTATCTAATAAAGAGGTTATATGCAAATTGACCATCACTCCAACACACAAGAGAGCCGCCTCATGTGGTCAAAGATGGCCATCCCCATGTGGACCCAAACAGGCCTACAGGGGAGGACAGTTGTGGGTGATCAGGCCAATAGGGGAGGGCAGTTGGGAAGGACTAGGACTGAAAGGGAGGGAAGCTGGGGGCAATCAGGTCTGCAGGGGAGGACAGTAAGGGTGACCAGATTGGCAGGGGAGGACAGTTAGGGGTGACCAGGCTGGCAAGGGAGGGAAATTAGGGGTGATTGGGCCAGCAGGGGAGGGCAGTTGGGGGCAACCAAGCCTACAGGGGAGAATAGTTAGGGGCAACAAGGTCTTCAGAGGAGGGCAGACCAATAGTGGAGGGCAGTTAGGGGCAACACGCTGGCAAGGGAGCAGTTAGGCATCAATCAGGCTGGCAGGGCAGTGATTAGGGAGTGATCAGGCTGGCATGCAGAAGCAGTTAGGGGCAACCAGGCAGGCAGGAATGCAAGTGTTGGGAGCCAGCTGTCCTGGATTATGAGAGGGATGTCTGACTGCATGTTTAGGCCCGACCAGACATCCCTAAAGGGTTACCAGATTGGAGATGGTGCATGTTTGTTGAGGAACAGGTACATGCTGTGCTGAGGAACGCCCTGCCCCCCATGCATAAATTTTGTGCTCAGGGCTTCTAGTCAGTAAATAATATGGTTACGATACTAGCAACTAGACATAATAGAATTGGGAATGGGCTTGAAGAAGAAATGCACAGAACACTTCTGAACACATTTTTTGCCTTAATTTTAGAAATATCAACTCTTGTCCTTCAAATGAAAGCATTCCTAATTGTTCCTTTCTGATAGAGGTGAGCAACAGCAATACTATAGAATCGGCTCTTTTGCAGAATTCCGAGCAACCTCAAGAGACAGTCTTTAACAGGCACCCCCTTCCTCCTCCCAAATTAACCATACACATTGTTAATCTCTGGAAAGATGTTCACATTTCCAGGTTGATTACCTTATGAAATGATAAATATGTTAATGTCCCTGGGGAACAAGTTAGAAGCAAATGGGCTTTTCTGAAACCCAGAAGGAGGAATTTAATTACATTCTCACATAAAATAAACTCTTGATCTCTAGCAAGAACAGATTATTGAAAAACATCTGTACTTCCAATGGGTTATGTGAACTTACATTAGGAAAGTTGCATTATGGTTTGTAATAAAATCCAGTGTTAGAAGTACCCTGACAATATCAGAATTCTCTTTGGAAATGATTCTGAAGTTCATGAGGAGGTAAAGTATAGAACATTTACTCTTAAGGGCTTCAGTCTCCATTGCCTCTGATGCACATGCCATCACCAAATATGTTCCCTCTTACAACATTTGAATGCAACACAATATCAATTTCGTATCATTTAAAGGAGAACTATGTTCTATTTCATTTGTGCTTACACTGTAAAAATTAAGATTCATGAGGACTCAAGGAAACACATACTGTGAATGTATTATAAGTGAGATTGCTATAGGTCATAAAACTAAGGGAGTAATATTATGACAAATTGTGATTATTATAAATACAAATATATGCTTATAAGATATTATAATAAATATAAAAATATATTTAATTAGATTTTTCTAACACTTAAGAGTATTATTTCAAAATCTCCCAAGGATGATTATCATATCTCAGAATGCTTGGGGTGATTTATAAGTGAGATATATTGGTCTTCACAATGAAACTTGAATGTACTTTACATGGCATTCCTATATAATCTATACTAAAATAGACCTTCTCAGATAGATGATAGTTCCCTCAAGGTATAGCTTTCTGAATTCATACAGACACAAAATAAAGGTTTGGACCCTTAAATCCTCTTCCAGTGATTAAAGTGTTCTTTGATTTTATTAAATTTTTACATTTACTGTGATTTCCTCTGACAGAAACTTAAGAGTTTTCTGCATAGCTTTTTTTTTTGTGTGAGATTACTATTAATATTAAAGTAATGTCTCACTTTATAATCCTTGTTACTGAGTAAAGTTTTTGTTTTGTTTTGTTTTAGATACACAAAATAATAGACTGACTTTTTTAATATATTTTGAAAAAATAGTATAGTCACTTTGAATATTATACATTTCATATTTCTATTTCCGTTTATATGTATAAATCTACATATAGTTAGTTGGTGACCTAAATAATAATTATTACCAGAACTTCATTGTTTTGTCAGTCTTGGTCTTAAATGGGCTCTTTGTGATATTTTAAGTCATATTTGATTAAGTCTGTGTATATATGACCACATAATACATATGCTTTAAAAAGAAAGAGTAAATCAACTTATTTAAGCAAAACATTAAACCTTTAATAGTCTTCATTAAAATATTTCAAGCAAATATGCTTTGACATATTAAAACCTATTTTCACTAAAAATGCTTAGTTGGGGCACATGCATGACATAGATAGTATATAGTTGCCTTGGGTATTACTAAGTTTGATAACAGCCTTTGAAAGTTTAATTACTCATCTTGAAACAGTGTGACCGCTAACTAAAAATAACCAGATGGTCTTGCTTTGTCAATACTTTGTCAAAAGTTTTTTTAAAAAATCACATGCATACTTATTCACTCTATACTTCCTGCCCTCTCTTCTAACACCTCTCTTATGAATGGCTGCTCTATTTAAATACCTCACTTTATAATCATAAGTGTATTGCTCCCTGCCCCAATCCTTTCCATCTCATCACCCAATAAACTCTCCTCCATCAAGATGATCTAATGTCACTTTTTGTTTTCATTTGTTTCGTAGCCTACTTCTTTCAAACACAGGGTTTCACAACTGCTGTTCCTCATATATTGTAGATTCCCCCACTACCCTTCTCTTGGTTCTTTTCCTGCTCTCTCAGTGGGTATCTGGTTAAAGGGAACTTCCACAGACTGACTTTGCCTGAGTCCTTGATCTGATTCAAGCTTTTTCTGCTACTTCCTGTCAAATTAAACTCTTTTCCTTTATATCACTTATAACTTATACCATTTATAATTGTATATCTATTTAACTACATGATTGAACCCTGTTCCTTTCATTAAAAAACAAAACCAATGAAACAAATAAACAAAAAGGTTCATGTGGACAAGTTCCATATTTTTTGGCTTTGCCATAGTATTGAATTCTCACCCAGAGACATATTTTGTGTGAAAAAAAAATGAAATATTTATTGTATGAACACGACCTTGATGTACAAAATAATTCTTTGTGAAGTATCTAAAATATTTTATATGAATTATATCAAACATGATCCCTAGTGAGAACAAATGAGTTTTGGTAGGAAATTAGCTTTTGGTAGAAAATTATCTGAATCCCAATTATGTCACTTTCTAGCTATATAACGGTGATCAACTTATTGTACATCTTCTTTTTCAATCCCCTCACGTATAATCAAGCACAATGCCTGAAATGTAATATGTAACCAATAACTAGCAGATAGTAATATTGTAGAAATGTATTACAATAGAACTATACTACTAGATCTTTCTTTTTTCCTAGATTCCACAATAAGTGAAGTAGATTCAAACCATTCATAATTCTTATGCTGGTCACTGTTCCTTCAAGCAAAGTTATTTAGTGATTTTATCTTACTTGCAATTTCCATTCCAGAATGATGATCTTAACTATAATTCAATGTTTTGTTGTGATCAAGTGGAACTCTATTTTGCAGAATAGTTTATAGATTAGGTTTTGCAGAAACTGAAAGAGCTATTGAAAAAATCCATCACCTATTATTATTGTGTGAGCATCTAGTGTGTATGTATAATGTCCTGGTGAATATACTATTACCACATAGATATATTTTTAATAGAAATCAGAAATATGTATCTACAAGTTAAGCATTTTATAGCACTTGGTCATTGATGAAGATCTCCAGATTCTGTTGAAGAAAAAAATATGATTCTTCACCATATATCATCACAGGTAAAATAGTGATAGAGAATATTCATTATTACACTATAGGAAGACTTAATGTGATAACACAATAGCCTCTATGTATTTTAAATTAGTATTCTCTTAACTCTCCTAAGATTGGTAGGCACGAAACAAGTATTTTATTTATAAAGATAGCAAATTTTGTCCTGGGATTTCCATGTTGTTTTTGTTGGGATTTGGCTTACAAAACTAAGCTGATTTAAACACAGTTTAATAATGAAGGATTGGGCAACTTTCCTGGTCTTAATGTCATATACTTTGATTACAATAAAAGTAAAATGATTTAACAAATTTGGGGTTCAGTGATTTTTTTAACACATTCCCTCAGAATTGTTTGGTGAATAATCTGCTACACTTTTAGATATTCCATATTAAAATTATAATTTTTCTCTTCCCTAGTTAAATTCACATAAGAATTTAACCATGATCCCACATAGATATAAAGATAACCTGTACAAAAAATTGAAGTAATGTATGCTAAGATATTAATCCTCCTCTACTTAGGATAATCCATTTTAAAAGAAGAAATAATAAAAGTCTAATAAAGCTGATGTAAATTATTTGGGAAATGTTTTCATGAAACCTATCTGGTTTAAAACCTTATCAACCTTGCTCCCTTCAGCAGCTCTTCAAAATAAGTCACTACTAGGCATGGCACTTCTCAGAGATTACTCAGATGACTATTTTATTTTATATATCAAGCTTGCATTATCACTTACGGTGAACTTTAACCTAAAATTCATAGGTGTTCCCTTTATCATTTTGGAATTTCTTCACCAAAAATATTTCTTTTAACTAAAAAGGCAGTTTCTTTTTTCTTCAGCATCATGTAATATATATACTGTATTTCTCAGAATGCCCAAGTCATTGAAAGGCACACAGGACCCATTTCATCTGTATTTTCCCTCTAAAAGGAGTTGGCAGATTGAATGTTTTTGGAGATAGAGATCCATCAGCACCACACTGAGCTTTCCTTCTTTGGTTCTCTTATCAGACAAGAACAATGATTAAAAGTGATGAATAGCAGATACTGCAGAATCTATAATTGAACTTCTTTAAGCATAATGACATTTCTCTCATTTTGAATTGCCTTCTTGAATACTGATGTTCAGCACCAGTAAACCTTCAAACTAGAATGACTTAACTATGGTCCCAGGTTGACTCTTCCAAGCACTCTTGTTGCAGCTGGCAACCTTTAAATCAGACTAAAGCTAAATCTTAGGAGAGTAGAAACTTGTGTCCTATTGAAATGCAAGATACACACCGGCCTGAGAATACATGTTATGCATTTGATTTTCGGAGGATTATATTTTTTCCTGCATTGATAGGACCAGATGTTGCTGTTAATACATCTGGGAAACACATTTTTTCTTTGTTTTGTGTCAGATGAGAGGAGGCTGTCAACTTTGGCAAAATGCCAACTGATGTTTCTCAAGCTGCTGAGGGCACTAGGAAGGTAGATACTGGTTCTTCACAGAATGAATTATAGTATTTCAGGTTATTGGAATGTAAATTAATGTGAACACTTGGTAAATCTAAGTTACATTTTTTTAAAGGAAACCACAGTTCTCAGCAGTTTTCAATGAGGACTGGGTGATGGGTCTTTTTTAAATTTATTATTTGTTTGTTTGTGTTTGTTTTTAGAGAGAGAAACATTGATTCCTTGTTCCTCTGATTGAGTCTTTGTATGTCCCCTATGAGAATCAAATCTACAACCTTGGTCTACTGGGCCAATACTCTAATCAACTGAGCTACCTGACCAGGGCATGATGTGCTTTTTATCTGACATTGCTAGTGTAATGCCTTGAGTAGATTTTGAACATGTCAGTCATTTGAATTGATGACTGAATGAGATGCAACCACTGATCATTTATCTGTTTGCCTTCTACACACTGGGGCTAAATATATGGCTTGTTTTCCTCCATGAGACAATATGGAACATGGGGGGGGGGGGGTTATTAGTAATCAGTATGCCAGTGTTTTAGTTCTAATTTTCTGAAGCCTTGGCTGGTAGCCTTATTTCTCAAAGTTCCTTGAATTATAAAAGATGGAAGCTGACATACCAATCTCTGAAATCCTTTGATCTTTTTTGTCTTTAATACAAAATTGTTAACTCATAGCTCACATCTTTTGAATAGAAAATACCATATTTAAATGACTTGTATCCCCCCAATTTCTTTGATCTTTCCCTTTTGACATTTTAAATTAAAATATGGTTTTCATTCCACAAAACTTTTTAGTATGTACTTTTTTCTTACAATAAAATCTAAAAAAAAAGTATGCTTACTGTTAGTATCATACCATTATTATGAAAATTATCACTATCATTCTTATAGAGATAAGGCTATTTAAAGTTTAGGTAAGCTGCCAAAGTCACTCAGATAATAGCAGGGACAGAATACCGTGTTGAATCCACATCATTTGTTTTAAACATTTAAAGTATATTTGTGTACTCCTTTTTTTTAATTTAAAGTCTTTGTTTAAAGTATTACATAAGTCTCTTTTCCCCCCTCTGACCTCTCCCTAGCATCCCTCACCCCCCAGTACATTCCCTCACTTCACTGCCCCCCCACCACCACTGTCTGTGTCCATTGGTTTTGCTCATATGCAAGCATACAAGTCCTTTGGTTAATCTCTTACCCCCTCACCCCCGCCTTTCCTCATAGGTTGGACAGTCTGTTCGATGCTTCTATGACTCTGGTTCTATTTTAGTTCCTCAGTTTATGTTCATTATATTCCACAAATGAGTGAGATCATGTGATATTTATCTTTCTCTGACTGGCTTATTTTACTTAGCATAATACTCTCCATGTCCATCCTTCTTTCTTACAACAGCATAGTATTTCATTATGTAGATGTACCACAGTTTTTTAATCCACTCATTTGCTGATGGGCACTTAGGCTATTTCCAGATGTCAGCTATGATAAATTGTGCTGCTATGACCAAGGGAGTGCATAATCCTTTCTGATTATTGGGGTATAGATATTCCTATAAGTGGGATTACTGGGTCAAATGGAAGTTCCATTTTAATTTTTTGAGGAAATGCCATACTGTTTTCCAGAGTGGCTGCACCAATCTGTATTCTCACCAGCAGTGCAGGAGGGTTCCTTTTTCTCCTCTTTTTGTAGCCAGCACTAGTCGTTTGTTGATTTGTTGATGATAGCCATTCTGACAGGTATGAGATGGTAACTCATTGCTTTGATTTGCATCTTTAGGATTAGTGACTTTGAGCATGTTCTCATATGTTTCTTGGCCTTCTGTAGGTCCTCTTTTGCAATGTCTATTGAAGTCCTTTGCCCATTTTTTGATTGGATTGTTTATTTTCCATTTTTTATATTGTATGAGCTCCCTATAAATTTTGGAGATTAAACTCTTATCGGAGATAACATTGGGAAATATATTATCCCGTGCAGTGGGCTTTCTTGTTTTGTTGATGGTTGTTTTTCTGTGCAGAAACTTTTTATTTTGATGTAGTCCCATTTGTTTATTTTATCCTTATTTTCCATTGCCCTAGGAGCTGTATTGGTAAAGATACTGCTATGACAAAGGTCTGCTGTTTTGCTGCCTATGGCTTCTTCTAGGATTTTTATGATTTCTCATCTTATGTTTAAGTTCTTTATCCATTTTCAGTCTATTTTTGTATACAGTATTAAGTTGGTGGTCTAGTTTTTTTTTTCTTTTTTAATGTATCTGTTCAATTTTCCCAGTACCATTTATGCAAGAGACTGTCTTGACTCCATTGAATATTCTTGCCTACTTTGTCAAATATTGAGCATAATGGCTTATTTCTGGGTTCTCTGTGCTATACCATTGGTCTATATGCTGGTTCTTGTGCCAGTAGCAGGCATTTTTGAGAAGAGTGGCTTTGTAGTATAGCTTGATATCTGATATTGTGATCCCTCCAACTTTGTTCTTCTTTCTCAAGATTGCTGCAGCTATTCATGTTTTTTATTTGTTTGTTTGTTTTTTATTCCAGATGAATTTTTAAAGAGTATATTCTAGGTCTTTGAAGTATGCTGTTGGTATTTAATGGGGATTACATTGAACCTATAAATTGCTTTGGGTAGTATGGACATTTTAATGATGTTGATTCTACCAATCTATGAACATGGTATATTCTTCCATTTATTTATGTCTTCCTTTATCTCTTTTCATAATCCTGTAATTTTCTAAGTACAGGTCCTTTACCTCCTTGGTTAAATTGATTCCTAGGTATAATTTTGTTATTTTCAAAGGTAAATGGGATTATTTTTAGTTTCTCTTTCTGTGGAGTTCATTATTGGTGTGTTAAAAAGCCATAGATTTCTGTGTTAATTCTGTATCCTGCTACATTGCTGAATTTATTTATTAGCTCTAGTGTTTTGATGGAGTCTTTAGGGCTTTCTAAGCTGTGTACTCTTTTTCTTTTTTTAATGCGGAGCTAAATGAGTTAATAGACCAAAGTTCAGTACTCTACATAGAACTTGTTTTCTGGAAATTTGAAATCAAAGGCTCTCAATGCCACTGCTGTGGTGAAGCACAAAATCTAAAAATCCTATGAAAAATAGATACAGACAGCAGTAAAATAAATAATGAAAAATGAAAAATCAGGGAAAATTATAAGCTATATATTATTAGTCAAATGAAGTATCTTCATCTTCTATTACAGTGTGAACTCTTCAAGTAAGTTTCAAAGTTTAGAAATCATTCATGGAAAGTTCAAGTAATAAAGAAAAGTAAATGGGGAGAACAGGTTAGGAATTTGTGGCTTGAATAAGTTAAATCCACTATAGTCTTTATTTTTGCCACTATATTCTAAGAATTGGACTAGAGAAACATTAATGCTCCTTAATTCCAAGTTTTGTGATATAATCTTTTTTCAAAACCTTAGGAGACTTCAAAGAATAGATCAGAAGTCAGCAGCAAATTAGTCACTAGAGTTCAAGTCCTGATTCCTGAATGCTTCCATTATTAACTTTTGGACCATACTAAGCTCTCCAAGCCTCAGTTTCCTCAAGCGTGAAATTGAGATGACATTAATACTCTCCCCTAGGGAGTTTTGTGATGACTAAATAAAAAAATGCACTTAACTCTCTAAAAAAAAATGCTCATGTGTAATACTTCCAGAAAATGCCTATAATAATAATACCTAATATTTATTGAATGCTTACAAAATATAATAGTAATCTTTCAGAAAATTAGCTATCATTTTGCTAGGGGAAGAGTGTAATTTTATAAATATATTCACAATGGACCAACAATATAGGATGGATCCTTATCTCATCTTATTCCTTATTCTTGGATCATCTTTTCAGCCTCTCAATCCCTCTTTTCCTCCCTTCAAACCTTTCTATAAAGTGTCACTGAAATTGTGGATTTTACTGTGGTTTTATCACAAAAGGAGACTTTTTCCTCTACCAGTTTTGTTCTGCACATTCTAAAATATATTTGCACTCTTTTCAGTACCTTTGTTAGTTTTGTGTTATGGCTGCCATCTAAAATTCTTCTTTTAAAGTTCATTTGTTGAAATTTCACAGTCACTTTAAAATTTTATTTTAAATCTACTTTCACACTAAACTACTTCAACTTTTCTAAAGTTTTCTTTTCATTTTATTGTTGTGACTTTGTATTCTCTTCATATTCATATTTATCCAACGTGCCCTTTCAACTTAGATCTCATTTTCTTTTTGCTTCCCAAATTTGAATGTAGGCTCCCCTTAATTTTCAAGCTATTTTCATTTCAATATTTTAAATATCACATTTAGATAGCTAATGCAAAAATACATGGTTCTAGCCCTCATTTCATTTCTGCACTTAAGATCTGCATTTCCAAAAGCATGATAAACATTTTCCCATAGATGTTATGGATGTCTTCCAAGCTCAGTAACGTTCGGTTTACTTTCCAATTCATTCTCTTTCTCAACTGCAATCCTAGTCCTAAATTTACAGTATTTTAATTAATGGGATTTTATTCAACTCTATCTTCTTTAAGGTTTCTCCCTGCCTTACTCCAATTCCCTATTCCAATGTCAGCAAGCCTTGGCTCGCTATCCACATGCAGCTTTTTGACCCCTTGAATGTTCTAAGGTCACTTCTTCAAAATAGACTCACCTAAGCCAAAAACTGACTTCTGTGCAAGGGCCACAAAGTTTCAGTGGCACTGTATGTGTTCCCGCATGTGGTATTTTGTGGAACATCCACATTCAAGAGGCCAAAGAGCCGCCTGTGGCACGAGAGCAGTGGTTTGCTAACCACTGCCCTATACCAAGTAAGGTTCAAATTCTCTTGAATTCTATCCTTGCAAACTCTCAAATTTCTGTACCCTTTTCAGGCTTATGGTGCTGGTGTTTGGACTCTTATTCACTTTTACCAGTATAATTGACTGGTAGCTTACATTGTTCTTAAATTTTATCCTATGCAAGATTGACAATTACATTTACTGATTTCTTTTTATTTTGAATGCAACAGAAACATAGTAACTTAGTCTACAAATGGCTCCTATTATCTCATCCTAGCTTATCTTTACAACCTTTTAACCCACAAACAACCAAACACCTACCTTTCCATTTCTGTTCATCTTTAGCTATGCCTAAGGACATTTCCAGGTGCGTTCACCATGTCCACACCTAACTTGAAAATTAGATTCTCACTTCTATCATAAACTTTGTTAAACAAAACAGAAACCTTCTTAAACCCTAAGAGAAAGCTTAATCACATCTCTCTTGGCAATTTCTGAAAATTGCAAAGTAACTATTATTTTACATATCTTATAAATGTATATATACTTACTGGGTTTTTTTGTTTGTTTGTTTTTGTTTTTTTGTTGTTGTTTTTTTACTATTTATTGCATAAAGTATTACATGTTTCCTTTTTCTCCCATTGACCTCTCCCTGGTATTTCCAACCCAGAGCATATTCCCTCACCCCGCTAGTGTCTGTGTCCATTGGTTATGCTTATATGCATGCATGAAAGTCCTTTGTTAATCTCTTAATCCCTCCTCCCCCTTACCCACCCTTGCTTTCCCTCGGAGGTATGATAGTCTGTTCGAAGCTTCTCTGTTTCTGGATCTAGTTTTTGTGCAGCAGTTTATGTTGTTCATTATATTCCACAAATGAGTGAGATCATGTAATATGTATCTTTCTCCAACTGTCTTATTTCGCTTAGCATAATGCTCTCTATGTCCATCCATACTGTTGTGAACGGTAAGAGTTCTTTCTTTTACAATGGGAGTAAAAAAGTAGACATATGTACTACTATTTGTAGTATTTTTTTAAAATATATTTTATTGATTTTTTACAGAGAGGAAGAGAGGAATAGAGAGCTAGAAACGTCGATGAGAGAGAAACATCGACCAGCTGCCTCCTGCCCACCCCCCACCGGGAACGTGCCCGCAACCAACTTACATGCCCTTGACTGGAATTGAACCTGGGACCCTTCAGTCCGCAGACCGATGCTCTACCACTGAGCCAAACTGGTTTCGGCTATTTGTAATATTTTTAAACAATAAAAAAAGAAAAAAAAAAAGAGTTTGCCTTTTTATAGCAGCTTAGTATTCCACTGTACAGATGTACTACAGTTTTCTAATCCACTCAGCCGCTGATGGGCACTTAGGCTGTTTCCAAGTCTTAGCTATTATGCTGCTATGAACATAGAGGTGCACATATCCTTTAAAACACTTCTATTGTTGTTTTTAGAGTCAGAAAGGGAGAGGAAGAGGGAGAGTGAGGGAGAAACATCAACGTGAAAGTGGAACATCAATAGGTTGCCTCCTGCTCCAGGGATCCAGCTTGCAACCCTACGCATGTGCCCTGACCAAGAATTAATCCAGCAACTTTTTAGTGCACAGGATGATGCCCAACCAACTGACCCACACCAGCCAAGGCATACTCATTGTTTCATAAAATAACTCACGACCAGCCCCCAAAGCAAGCACCATGATGAATACAGGAGTCTTACCAAATGGCAGGTGCAAGGCTTCCAACAATGCTTGCAGAAGGAATGAATCACTCTCTCCCTTTTAACACTTTTCCCTTCTTGTTAGAGATTGTTTCTGTAATAGGATCACTTACTAAACACCTGAAGGTTGGAGACACTACCTTAATAATATTGTAATCCTCAATGTTGTACACCTATGTTTATAAATAATAACCTATAATATATGCGTATTTAGTGGAAAAATTGAGCTCATATTTTGGAATAAAATATATGTATATTATTTGGTATGTTTTAAAAATACTATAAATGTTTATATCTAAAAGTATATAGATTCTGTCGTTTGGATATTCAATATAATAATGACCATGCTTTTATTTGTCATCTGCTTATTCTAAAATTATTTAAGAGGACCTCAAAGAACTTATGATTGAGACTAAATTAATTTTAAAAATAAGAAAAGTTAGTCAAAGTATCTGCTGGTCTGAACTATATTCACTTTTTCCAGTATAATATAATTAACTGGTAGCTTAAATTGTTCTTAAATAATTCCTATGGTACTAATCTTATTATAATTCTAAATTTGTTACATGAATGCCATTATAACAAAATATTTGCACTAATAACTCTTTAGTATAATTGTGAGCGCTCTAGTTTCAGTAAGTTAACCAAAATTATCAAGAAACGAAAATGAATAATCATAGTTTATGTATCAGATAAGTTCTAACATTATATGACACCTAAATACTTTTCATTTATATAGCTTTAACTTATTTCAAAATGCTTCCAACTCATATAATAAATGTAAATTTAGATTATATAATTTATAATTTTGAAACACATTATGTAGTTTAATAAAGTTATGAAATTAGTATCTACTTATATTTTATTCAAGGGTAAATCCAGGCTATACATTTCTTCAATGGGCTTAATAAGACTATACTTGTTGGCATGTTATTTCTCTCTCTTTTTTTTTTTAATTCCCTGCTTACATTACTAAATCTTCCCTTAAACCTTGTTCAATTGTACATAATGTGTTTCAAAATTATAAATTATATAATCTGAATTTAGATTATATAATACTGTATATCAAATTAAGAAGAGTGATTTAAATAAATAAGCAAGCAAGGCAGCCAGCAGGGAGAGCTTGTGACCAAGGAAGAACTCCCAGAAGAAATGATCTATAAATAAGATTTGAAGAGTATAGCCATGAAAACAAGCAGGAGAAAATCTCTGCCCCAGACAAAGAAGAAGACACTATAGGGGGAGTCTGAATGCTAGATAAGCTTGTACATTAAAGAAATGAAAATATTTAGTGTATGACTGTATGCTATCTTGTCAGGGCTATGTGAGAGAGGAAGCTGGAAACATGATCTGAAGCCCCATGCTAAGGAGGCTAGACTCTCTGAGAGCAAAAATGAGACAAGCAGAGAAGTGACTTAATCAGGTTTAGGATTTAGTAAAATTATTCTGTCTATGTTGACAGATTTACATGGTAGCTGATAAATTTAAAATATTTTTTTCAAAAATTAAATAGCTCAATGATAAAAATATATCCCAGATTATTTTCATACATAGTGTAGGAGGAGCAATGAATTGATAATCCAAAAATATGAATTAAATCCTAATTCTGCCATTTACTAATTATATGGGTTTGACCAAGATATTTAATATCACTTACAATGTGAACTTGTAAATTAAAAAGGTAATAATTTTAATAACATATACCTATTCATAAAGTGATTTTAAATAACAAGACCTCAAAGATTCTTTGAAAATCATCAACAATTAACAAAATACTGAATATTTTTTAGAAATATGGTCATTAATAAAATTTCTAGAATTACTATTGAGAAAGACAGAAGTACATTAAGATTCAAAGCTATAACTCTAAAGTGAAGAAAAATATTTTTACACTTATTTACAGCTTTCCTAATTTGCCAGTTTTATAATTTTCAAATTCATTGAATTATTAGTGAACACATATCATTTTTAGCTTGTCCTCATATTTATGATTTGACAGTTTTAAGGGTGTATGATCTGTACCCCAAATCCATCCCACAAATTAGACATTGACATTACATTTTAAACCAAATACAGTAGAGAACTTTGGTGTTCATAGGTTTAACATTGGCATTTTCAGTAATTATGTGCTGATTTACCAGAGATTAATGAAATATAATAACATGCACATTGGTTGAGGAATAAATTGGAGACTAATACAATTTTAACCAGATTTGAAGAAATGAGTCACTTAATTACCTATTGAGGTTACTTAACTTCCCAGCTTTTGTATGACAGCATGGCTTTATTTTTCTGCAATGTAATGGCATCTTTTTTTTTTTTAATTGTCTCAATTAAAATCCAGCTCTCTGGGTTGGAGATAATGGAAGAAGAATTTAATTTGTCTGGTTCTTAGCTTAAAGGAAAAGTTTTATGAAGAAAATCATAAGGCATAAAATTGTATTCACTAATTTCCAAATATTTCTGAAACAAGTTGAATAGTAATTAATTAATTAATTAATACAAAAATAGAGAGAATAATATTTGCAACATTGATATTCATAAATATATCTATGGTGTATCAGATAGAAATATCAAAAGTGCATTTTTTGCGATAGCACTGCTGGTATTGGTTTTATCCCAGAGCAATAAATGATATATAGAGAAAAACAACAACAATAATATATTGTATTTTGGTCATATGTGTGAGGATTTTTTTCTATTTCAAATCATTATTGATAGATCTACAAAGCATTGCAAAGTCACTAAATTTTGCATTAACTTAGTTGAGACTTTTGTATTCAGTCAGTTTCCTAACTTCCTGTCTCTTCTCTAATGGTCTGCTTGAAGAACATTTTGTTCAAGTTCACTTTACCAACAATACACTTATCTCTCCTCACTTTGGTTTTGGGAACTAAAAAACTGCTCTTAGATTTTTAGTTTCTTTTTTCCACCAAGACCTTCTTCTTTTCTAAATAAAAACTATGTCTCCTTTAATAAAATCCAAAATTCTAGAGTAAAATTATGTTTACTTAAGGCAATAAGTATCTAAAGCAATTTTTCAACTATTAAATTAGTTTAATTGGTCCTTTCTTTGGTGTGATTTTAACCTTCAGTATCTGATTAAAGTTCTCTACCCCAACAGGTTGGCACAAAATCATTTCTACCTACATGTTCATGGGCATATTGGAATACTTCCTGAAGAAATATGGACTCCTAATTGAGAAGAAAAAGAAAAAAAAGTCCTATACTGTTAGAGTGTTTTATTTTAGGACCAAATCATTGTAATGATAAATTATTAGAAATTACTACTGCGGATATTAAATTAGAAAACAATTTTAATAAAGTTTTAGTAAGAAAAATGTATTGCCCTAAATATATAATGTCTACATATTATGGAATGAATCTATTTTTTTTTTATTTTTTTTACTATTTGACAATTTGCATTTGTTAAATTATACCAGGTAAAATATGGGTTATGCAAATTACATACTGTGGGCATATTTAAAATTAAACTGTAATAATCAGGAACTGTTTTAAGTCAATAAACTTAAAACACACATCATAAACTCATCTCTATTGCTGTTTAGTTGTAGATGTTTCTCTTTACTATAGATGTTTATTTTATAGATGTTTCTCTTTACTAGAAAAGGAAATGGCACTGCATGGTCATATTGTTCTATTGCTCAACACAAATTCTCATTAAAAAAAAAACTATATCTATTTACTTTTTATTTCTAAGTTCTACTATTTAATAATATATGTAACTTGTGCTTTTATTATAAATAGGCTCATATTTTTTGAGTTATTTTAAAATTTGTTGCTTAGTTATTGGTAATGAAAAGAAATGCTACCAGTTATCACCACAGAATCTGTGGGTGGAACTCCGAGAGCCCATCTCCCCCTGCCTGCCACAAAATCAGGATGAAAAATTTTTATCCAAGTTAAAAGGTAGAATCTAAAGATAATAGACAAACTGGTTGATTCCCCAAACCATCAACACTAAGTATTATAGAAAGGCTGGCAATTCAAGAGGCCTAGGAGGTAAGGAATTCCTCAAGAATATTATTAGGTCAATTAGTTCTATTTAATCCAATGACAGAAATTATTTCTATCTTGATCTGAATTATCTTGTCATTTTTAAGGAGGTGGTGACATAGCCACAAAGATATTAGAATACACAGGCAAAATGTTTCTCAAATTTGGACACATTTCTAACGATATGAAGATCTTCACAGGCACAAACACAATATGCATTTTTATGTCTTTTTGAACTTGTCATTTGACATTAGCAACCATTCCCTAATTATACAATTATTCTTCACTTGAAGGGCACCATTATTTCTCTGCACTTCTTTAAACAAGTGTGACCTCTTTTTTAAATTCTCATTCCCTAGTTTGTCTACTATGGGCTTCAGTTATATGTCTTGCCCACATTTTCTTTTCTTTTCTTTTTTTTTCACTTATTAAGTTCCAATTATGTGCCAGACATTGGATAAGGAACAAAATATAAACAAAACATATTTTCAACCTTATCAGGGGCTTGGCATTCTAGTGGGGTGGAGGGCTGAGAATTATTGTAATAAACAAATAAATACATTCATACTAAGTCAGTAAGTTGATTGGTAGTACCTTAAAAATATTTTTCCCTGTTACCTATGAAAATGACATTATTTGATAAAATAGCCTTTGCAGATTTAATTATTTAAAGAATCTTGAGTTCATAGTGAGTTTAGGGGAAGCGGTGACTAAATCCAATGACAGTGTCTTTATAAAGGAAAGTCACAGAGACACAATGGAGAAGGCCCTGTGAACACAGAGGAGGAAATTGGAGTTATATAGGACCAGCTCAAAAAAATGTCAAGAGTTGTCAGCAGCTACCAGAACCTGGGAGAGAGGCATGGAGCAGATGCTGTCTCTGAGCCTCCTGAAGGGAGAAATTCTGCCAACACCTTGATTTTGTACATCTGACCTCCAGACCTGGTGAAGAAGAGTAATAGCTTTCTGTTGTTTCTAGCTGCAAAGTGTGTGGTAATTAGTTTCAGCAACCCTAGAAACTAATAGAATCAAGATGCTGAGAAATGCTATTGAATAAAATAAATAAAGTTCGGGATTTTGAGGGTATGTAATAAGCTGCAAATTTAAATATGTTAGAAAGTATATTAGCCTAAAATCTGAAAAAGATAAGAAACAGAACAGTGTAGAAATCTAAGAGAAGACATTTTCAGATGAACAAAACAAAACATAACAAAACTAAAACAAGGAACCAGAATATGGTTACGTATTAAAAGGAGCAGAAAAGACAGTGTGGGAGGGCCAATAAGAGTGAAAGCAGACAGAGGAAAATAAGATTGCTAACATAACCTGCTGCCTGACGTTGCTTCATAGGGAATTTTTTGATGTTTTGTTATACACAACAAGAGGTAAGTTGTTGGAAAGTCAACCACAGAGAACTATATCTTATGATCTAGGTGCTCTGTTGAGAATACTTTTGTTTGAAAGGAGATAAATACAGTATTAGCAAAATTAGTTAAAAGTCTATCACAATAATCTAAGTGAGAATAATAGTGCCCAGGGGAAGAATGATGGGACCACAATAGTAACAACAGAGGTGGTGTAGGGTCAATTTTGAGATATCTATATATATAAAAGCCTAAATGACCGAATAACAAGTCAACCAATTGCTATGATGCACACTGACCACCAGGGTCAGACACTCAATGCAGGAGCTTCCCCCTGGTGGTGATGAACTCCCAAAGTCAATCTCCCCCTGCCTGCCAACCTCCCACAGTCCCTCCCCCAATGGGCCCCGATCTGCGACTGAGCAAGAGAGCTCTGATTGGTCCTGATCGCAGGTCAGGCTGAGGGACCCCAACTGCATGAATTCATAAACTTGGCCTGAATTATTTAACAAGTAAAATCAACAGGATTTCTAACAGGCTGGCTGTGGAGAAAGAAAACTGTCATAAATAAGATCATGTTTGTAGTTACATTAACTAATAGAGTTATTATTTGAAGAAAGGAAAAGAAATCAGCAGTTGATTTGGGGGAAATTGGTAATTAAATAAATGTTAAGCAAGTTAAGAATGACCTGAAACTCTTCATTCCCTCGCTCAGTGAACTGTATTCCTCCACCATCACTTCAATTACATATGCTCACCTCCAGACCTGGACTCTCTGCTAGCTGATGTTCCGAAATAAAATCATATGTTACAAAAGAAAAATCAATTTCCTCCTCTAACATTCAAACATGTTACTCATTTTTATTTCTTCATTAGTAAAATTTTTATGTATCCATTTACTTGCTTTAAACATCGTGACATTATCTTTGGCTCTCAATCTTTCTTCTTATAATTATTCAACAAATAATCATGTCAATACTCTAGATTTGTCTCACATATGTCTTCTTTCCTAGATACCGGTCTTTAAAATACATTATCTTTACAACATTTTTTGGACAACTACCAGAATTTCATGTCACATTGTTTTCCTGTTGCTTTTCCCCCCTTCCTTTTCAGCCTATATAATGATGATAGATTTTCTAATCATTCATAGAAAACAAGTGCATCTTGGAAATCAACCTATTTAGATCATCTTTATGCAAGTTATGAAAAATGGACAATAATTATGGGATTAAATAGAGTAATACAACTGAGGGCTCATGTATGCTTTTCTTAATGAAATACACATTACATATATGTAAGAAAGATGGGAGAAAGCAAACAAAATAGGAGAGACAGATAAAAATCAAATATTTACTTGGACATCCATTGAATACTCTCTCATGTGTATTACTTTTTCTGGTGGCACAGAATTTTTCCTTTGCCAGTAGTACACACACAACCTTTTTTAATTTATTCAGAAACTTCAATTTCTGGGAAATAAAGAGATATTAAGTGGTGACTGGGTCAGCAACTATAGGTAACAATATATTGCACTTGGAAAATATGTATTAATATTGCACTTGGAAAATGTATATTAACTAAAGATTAAGTTTAATAGAGTTTAAGTGAATGTGAAAAAAATAGCATAGATTCTCATAGGAATGCATATTTTATTTCAGAATATTGACAATAAAACTCTACTGTAAAATTAAGAGGATGTTACTATCAGACATGGAGTCAGCACTTGTACATCAGCTGAAAAATATTAGGCATTAGGAACTGAGTTAGGAAAGATGAACATGACATATTATTGATTTGAGAAAACTTTCGTCAAGTGACCAAAAATAAGAGGACAAAGAACATTTTACACATCTTCTCTGTTGGCCAACTTTAAGCCATATTTGAGAATAAGCAAATAGGAAAAAAAAATTAAAATGAGGATGAAATGAAAACATACACCCCCTCCATAAAAAGCAATAAAAATTTGGCAAAAACTGCCAGAGACAATTATTTCAGAACTCTGGAAACTAATCATGCACTTAACAATTTGGGAAGTGCTTGTTCAAGAAAAATGGTTAAATATCTTTAAGAACAGTCGGACATGTTGGCATTTTAACTTATTCTGGTCACTTTCCCCACTTTCCAGCTCCGCAGTACAGTTCAAAATAAGAAAACACTTCTGATATTAGTATTGGAGAGAGTAGAATTGGCCTTATTCACAAGTTATGTCTAGTGACACCCAGGGAAATCCACTTGAAATGCTTGTATTCCCTGTTTCAAACTTACCCTGCATTAACACCATTACCTGGGAGGCATTTGTCAGAAACATTTTGTAAGTAGATGTTTTAGTTACTGAGGCAACGGATAGAAATCTGTGCAAACAATAGACTAACAAAAAAGCTTGGTATAAAATTCTGGAAAATGAGATAATTTGGGGAAACAAGGGCTTTGAATATTCCTGGAAGATGCATGTGTACCCAGGGTTGTGTGCATGCTCAGGAAAGACATAAAAAGGTGCTATCCTCTCAATTCTGGCTGATCTTGAGGCACTCTACAAAAAGAAATTAAAGACAAAGCCAGATTTGTAAACTGCCTGCCTGAGCATTGAAAATATATACACAACATATTCACAGAACCCTCTGCAAAGATTGGAAAATATTTTGGTTCCAGACATAAAAGAATATCTGTGTCCAATCATTACCTGATCACTAAACTAACAGAACAAGGACTTTAATGGCTTCACATGACAAAAAAGCAGACTTTATAAAATTAGCTCTAAAAAGGCATTACACAAAAAAGAACAACAACAAACTGCAACAACAAATCCTGAGGAAGAGTATTTTTTTCCAAAGTGGCCATATTATAATATTCAAAAATAAAAATTTTTGAAGCAGGCAAAAAAAAAATAAAACAAGAATGTTACTTGTTTATAAATTTTGTTTGGCCACTTAAAGAAAATATGCTTATATTATAATTTGCCACAAAGCCATTCCAAGCTGTATATTTAGGCAATAAAAAATGTTACCCCACCCAAAAGAATGTACATTCCAAACACATGGAAGAAAGCGATCAAAAGAAATTTTCCCAAAAAGTCTACAAGTTGGACTTATTAGATAATAATTTAGATAATCTATTTTAAATATGTTCAAAGATTTAAAGAAAACCATGTTTAAAAAACAGTGTGTGGCCAAAACTGGTTTGGCTCAGTGGATAGAGCATTGGCCTGTGGACTGAAAGGTCCCGGGTTCGATTCCGGTCAAGGACATATACCTTGGTGTGGGCACATCCCCAGTAGGGGGTGTGCAAGAGGCAGCTGATCGATGATTCTCTCCCACTGATGTTTCTAACTCTCTATCCCTCTCCCTTCCTCTCTGTAAACACATCAATAAAAATATTAAAAATAAATTAAAAACAGTGTGTGTGTAGTGAGTAGGTAAAAAATACTTGTATCATTATTTATTATTTTAGTATTTTCCATATGGACAACTGTGAATCTTCCTTTGCCCCACCATGTCTATATGTGTGTAACATCTATCTATATAAAATCCTAATATGCAAATTGACAGAATGGCAGAATGACTGGTAGAACAACTGGTCGCTATAACCTGCACTGACCACCAGGAGGCAGTTGCTCAACACAGAAACTGCCCCCAGCATGCAGACTCCAACCAGCAGTGGTGGAAGCGATACCCTGATACAATGTATTTTCACATTTCTTATGAATAGGCTGCTGTGCATACACTGTTTTGTAGATACCCTGATACAATGTATTTTCACATTTCTTATGAATAGGCTGCTGTGCATACATTTTTATCTACTCAGTTGTTTCAAGTTTTTCTTCTCTGATAATATCATGATATAGTCAAATGTCAGTGCTGACAACCTAAATTATCTGGTTTAGTTTTCTAGTACCTTCTGCAATTTCACTAAGACAATTCAATTAATCTAACTGGACTCCAAAATAAAAATTTCTTCTGTTTTGTTTTATAATTCTCATAATAAATTTCAGTTTTTTAATTATCATATATTAACTTATTAATATATAAATTTTTAAAAAAAATTTTGAAAATACACTAACTACATTTACTATAATTATTGTGTGTGGATAAATGATATTATACCACAACTATAATATTTAGTGAAAAATTCAACCCATAGGGACAGACCTCAAATATCTTTTTTAAAATAAAAATAAAGTACATATATAATGTTTTAGGTTATTATATTTTTGGATTTCATTTGGAATAGTTTGGGAAATGGGCTTTATAATTTTTTTTCACATTTCAAAGTTATTTTCCTCTTTTCAATTGCCAATAACAATAATATCCAGAGGCAACAAAGTAAGATCCATCACCCATATTTTATTAAGAATATAATTGATATTCAAGATTTAATACTGTAAGACAAAAGTGAGTGTTCTGAAAATTAGGCTTTTGTGTTTTAACAAAAAATTTTTCCCCCTTTTACATTGTTTTTGTTATTAATTTCAACTTTTAACTTAAAGGAAGGGTACACATTTATTCTTGAAATAATACTTTTCCCCCATAAGACATATTATAGTTTTTCATATCTGATTTAACAAAAACTATTTTATATTATTACTATTACATAGATAACTAAATTGGGATTAAATCTTTCTTGTAGGTATTCAAGATTAGAGTCAGTAGCAATTTTCTGTTTTTCTTTGAATCATGAAAATATATCATTCACCAATACTATTCATAGTTTTACTTGTTTTTCTTTTCATAACATTTTTTGCACAGAAACTGTAAACTAAACACAGATATCAGCAGCATTTAAACAAATAACCTCAAAGGAGAGTTTGGAGGTTGAATGGATATTTAACTAAACTGCATTGGGTAGCTTACATTATTAATTATAAAAATGATATATGTTAGCTATTACCTTTCCATTGATGTGTTTTACCATGTTTTACTTATTACTTTCAGATATTATAGAAACTACATAAACACGGAACAGTAGTTGGCTAACATTTTCTTAATTCATAACAAATTATTTCCTTTATAATGATCCATAATACATATTTAAAACTTAATGCATTATTTTGTTACAAGTATTTCTTTCTAACAAAATAAGAATTCCTTCCATTTCTATTCTTTGCTTACTTTCTTCCTCTTCTGGTACTCCTAAATGTGAGTTTTGTTATGGTTAATGTCCAATGCTCCCTTAAGCTATCCTTCTGTTTTTTAATTGTTTTCTCTTTTTGTTTCTCTGATTAAGTGTTTATTTTTCTACCTCATCTTCTAATTCACTGTACTGATCCTCAGCTTCCCCTAACCTTCTGTGTATTCCTTCCACTGTGTTATTTATTAGTGATATGTCATTGTTCACAGTTACTATCATTTTTAATGCTGTTGAGCATTTTTGCTTTCATTATTCTGAGCTCTGTGTCTGATAAATTTCTTATCTCCATTTCATTTAGCTGTTATTCTGGAGAATTTTCTTTTTTTCTTTCGTTTGGGACTTGTTATTTTGTCTTCCCATTTTGTCTGCCTGTTTGCTTGTGTGTGTATTAGGTAGATCATCTATGCCTTCCAATCTCTAGTGCAGGACAAGGTCAGATGCTGTTTGTGATTAGCCCTAAGTATCCTGTTTGGATCTATCAGCAATCCACAGCTTGTGGCTCCCTCTGCTGGGGCTGGGTGACTTGGGAATGGTAGAGATTAGTTCTTAATTGTTTCCAACACCAGAAGAAATGAAAATATGAAATCATGACAGAGGTATTAGCTAGCACTAAATGGCAATTGCATTGCTATCTAAATGTATCAAATAAATGTGTACACCTTAACCTTAGAATATTCCTGTCTTTTAGTTCAATGGATGAGATAGACTTAATGCCAAATATAAATCAAATGATGAAATACTCCAATCTAATGTCCAATTAAAGCAACCAAACAAAACAACAATAAATTAACAAAACCAAAAAGATAAAGCAAAAACCTGGCTTTTTGCAGAATTATGATTTTAGGAAAGTAATTTATATATCTTAAGCCTCTGTTTTCTTATCTTTAAAAATATAGACAGGGTTAGGGCCCTTTGAACTTATCTATTAAAATAGAAATCAATGCCATGTTAGTTTTCTTTCCATATAACCAAAAGGTATTAATAAATGTAGATCTTTCAACTCTATTAGCCAGAAATAGTCTTAGTAGATGTCTGAAATTTCAGAGTAAAATTTCTGCTAATAAAATGTGATAAATTACTAACTTGCATTGCTTCATGTGCTAGCTAGTGAGGGAAATGTAGATGTTTTACAGTCTCTTGGAATCTTTAACAGTATTATAATTACTTTGTGTATTATATATACTATGAACCTGACTTTTAAGGGATTCTCTGATAAACCAAAATTATTATTTTTAAGTAAATAATTATATTTTCCTAAACAAATTTATATACTTATGCTCTTATTAGTGAAGCTAGTAAATATTAAAATCATTTGTTAAAAATAGAATAAAAATGTGTTAAAATAAAAATATTTTTAGTAGCAAAACAGACCTATCATGTCTCTATTTTTCTGTAAATAAAATTCTTTAATATACTGTCTGTGTTCCCTATTGGTGATTTTTCAAAGAATTTCAAATAAATTTTTCTAAGAAAAAAATAAATAAATAATGATAGGGATTATTTATACATTTCTTGGAGGTTTGCTGTTATAATTAAATATGTTGCTAGTCCTCACAGTGACACAGAAAAAACACACCATTTCTTAATAACTATTTTACTAATGATTATATTTCTAGAGACTCATTTATTAAGATATTTTTATAAATGCTCACTAAGCATAAACATATGGAGTAATATAATTTTTTCATATTATTCTATGTTTTAGTGCTGGTTTATTCTACAAAGAAAATCCTATCTTATATTTTCTTTATGGTATATCCACTATCTACTGCTGAATAGAGAGCAAATCTTTTATGGCTGCATTACATCATATGGCCAATAAGCGTTATTTTGTTCACTCTGGAGTCATAAATTATCACATCAGCTTTTTATTAATTTGAAGAAGTCAATACTAGCATTCCCTATACACTAATATGGTCAGGCTTATTGTTGGGATATAGATATGAAGCCCTGAGTGAATAATATTCTATAAACATAATTTGATGATATTTTAATAGCAAAGGCTTGGCAATAATTATCCTTTCCAATGTGATGAGCAGAATAGCTCCTTACTGTGTTGGCTTTAAGGTCTTAACTCCTCAGGATGACTCTTTCCAAATATCTGGCAGCAAGTCACACCATGAAGTTAACTTTATACTTTCTATTTGTGTCTGCATGTCCTAGTATAGGGGTGTCGAATTCAATCAGAGAAGGTGCCAAAATCTAAAATCCAGCCTAAATCGCGGGCCGAATGGTTTACTGAACAGTCATAAACTGTCATTGTGATGGAAACGCAGCGGAGTGCAGTGATGACAGCACGGTGCGGGCCACATTGCAAGGCCTGGCGGGACGGATTTGGCCCGCGGGCCTTGTGTTTGACACATATTGCAAACACTGAAGCATCTTATTTCCAATGCTACAGTGGTGACACCACTTAGTTACATGCTTTTCAAAAACTAATATGACATGAATGCTCATAGACACAGGAGTAGTGGTAGATAATTTCCTGCAACATTATTTGTACATGTTGCATGTTTAAGTTTATACAATATTTTTTTATTAAAGTATTACAGTAAAATCATAAAACCTAGTCACTAAAGTAACAAAACAAATTACTTATGAAAGCTGTCACTTGTTAGTGATTTGGGACTCTAAGAAAAAGTCCCAGCCTTTAAAATGTATAACTATATGTACACATACATATTAAGATGTTACATTAGTATACATATATGTATATACAAATTGAAGTAACATTTTAAATTTAAATTCCTTTGATCATATTACCATATACTACCCAGGTAATTTATCATAAAAATTATTTGCCAACTATTACAAAATAATCTACCTAAAAATTTAAAGGAAACAGAGTTCTATCATAAAATCAAATATATTGTCTTTTGAACAACTTTTATTACTTCAAGTAACAAAATAAGCTCTTGAATCTAATAATTAAAAAAATATATGATCTATAATTAAAACTTGTAAAAACCTTTTCTCCGTTTCCTTCAAGGTCGTACCTTTATGCTACATCTCTTTTCTATACTCCCTAGCACATAGCCTGTAAATTTTTATTTATTTTTCTTATATTTATTTGTTCTGGAACGTAAGTTTTTCATGTAATAATAGTAATAGTGTATTAGCTAATTACAGCATATAGAAATGAATGGTAGCAATGTCACAAAGGGTGGGAGACAATCATTGAGACTTTTATTATCAAGTAATTTCAGTATACATCAAATAGTAATATGATAAATGAAGGTAGACTTTTATTCCTTAACATGTATATTGAAAAGCTATAGCAAGCACTAAAAAATAGTACATATTACAATTGGTATACAAAGAAAGGATATGAAATGAAATAATATGAAATGCTTCAATTTAAGACAGAAAAAGATGAAAAAGAAGTGGAACAAAAACTAAAAATTAACAAAATAAATAGTAACCAGATACAAACATGGTAGGCATCAATCTTACTATTATATATCAATAATCATTTTTAAAATAAAGTCACTAATTGAAAGACAGTGACTTCAAGAATGGATTAAAACATTTGAAAAGACCTAACTACACCACCTATGAAAAATTCATTACAAATATAAAAAATTAGATTCAGGTAAGTTCTAGTAAAAGTTTGGAACAAATAAATTATACAATAATAAAAAGATAGTGGTATTAGCTATACCAATTTCAAACAAAGTGAATTTCCATAAATTAAGTAAAATTATTAGAGATAAAGATGGGTATTACATAATGATAAAAGCATTCTTCTCCAACAAGACATAATTCTAAATCTGTGTGTACCTAGGAACAGAGCATCAAAATAGGTGAAATAAAAACTGACAGTACTGAAAGAGAAAGAAAGAAACTATTACTGTAAATGGGACTTAGACACACCTCTTACAGTAATTGGTATATCAAGCAGGCAGAAAGTCAGTAAGGATATAGTTGACTGAACAAGATTATAAATCAAGTTGATCTAATTGACACTTACAAAACACTTCTTCCAACAACAGAATACACACATTCTTCTTAAGCCAACATATAACAACCACCAGATGTACCACATTTGGTTCCATAAATTACACCTTAAAAATTTTAAGGGATATAAATAATACAAATTATATTCTGAAATTACAATGAATTAAACTAAAAATTATTTTGAAATATCCACAACTACTTGGAAATGAAACACACGTCTTTACAACAAAGTTCAAAAGAGATGTCTCAAGATTTTTTTTTTTAATTTAACTAAATGAAAATAAAAACACAGCATAATTTATTGGTTAGAGCAAAAGCAACACCTACAAGAAAAGTTATAGCATTGCATTCATATATTATAATAAAAAATATAAAAATCAGTAACTTGTGCTTACATCTTAAGGATCTAGAGAAAGAAGGGTAATTTAAGCCTAAAGCTAGCCCAAGAAAAGGAAATATAATTGAAGAAATTATTGAAATTTAAAATAGCCAACCAATAGAGATTAATCAATAAACCCAAAAGCTGGGTGCTTGAAAAGTACAATAAAATTGGTAAACTTCTAATCAGGCCAAATAAGAAAAAATAAAAACATAAATTTACAATATTAAAAGTACAATAATATTGTAAATATTACTACTACTACTGACCCCATGGCTATTATCCTATATAATGAAAGCCTACTATGCAAATTGACCAAATGGAAGAATAACCAGTGGAATGACCAGTCACTGTGATGAGCACTGACCACCAGGGGAAAGACCCTCAATGCAGGAGCTGTTCCCAGCCCACAGGCCCCAGGCCAGCCAAGGCAGGTGCCAGCAGGGACCCCCCCATCACATGCTGGTCACTCCACAGATCAACCCTGATCGTCGGCCAGGCCTAAGGGCCCTACTCATGCATGAATTTCATGCACTGAGCCTCTAGTAAAGATAGTAAAAGAATATGATTAGAAAATTTTATGGCCACAAATTTAATAACTTACTTAGATTAAATTCGGTAATTTCTTGAGAAACTGCTAAAATTTACACATGAAATATACTATGAAATCTACTATGAATAGGTTACATATTAAAGAAATTGAGTGATAATCTCCCAAGAGAGAAAGTTCAAGACCCAGATAGTATCATTGGTGAATTTTCCTGAATACATAAAATATTATTTCAGTGCTCCCCAATCTTTCAAAAAATAGAATTGGAGGGTACACTTTCTAACCAATTCTTTTATTCCAAAATCATTATAGTTGTAAGTCTGTGAAGCACAGAGATTATTATTGTATTATAATTTGTTATTTTCTATATGAATTAACTTTAAACCTACTCTTGCCCCACCCTGTATATAAAGTGATACTCCAAGTGAATGATCATAAAACTCAAGATTGTTATGATATCAATTCTTCCCATATTGATTTATAGATTATTGTAATGTATTCAAAATTCCACTAAGCAATATGTAGATTAACAAACTGTTTCTAAAAGTTATATGGAAAGAAAAAAGTCCTATATATCCAACAATACTGAAGAACAAAGTTGGGAGATTCAGAATACGTGATTATAAGACTTAAAAACCACTCTAAGCAAGACAGCATGGCCCTGGTGAAAGTATAGAAACACAGTTTAATGGAATAGAAATAGACCTTCTTAAATATAGTCAATTGACCTTTGATAGAGGAGCCAATGAAAGTCAATGGAGACAGAATAATCTTTGAACAAATTGTGCTGAACAATTGGGCATTCATATGTATTCATATATAAAAAAAATTAAGACTCAACTTACATCATTCATAAAAAATTTACTCATAATATTTCATAGATGTAAGTGTAAAATACAACACTCTAAAACTTCTAAAAGAAAACATAAGGGAAATTTTATGTGATCTTGAGTTGAGTGATGAGTTTTAAATATACCAAGGAATTATCCTTGCATGAAATATAGATAATTTGAACTTTATTAAAATTAAAAGCTTTTGCTTTGTTAAAGGTACTCTTAAGAGAATTAAATTCAATCCAGTCTTGGAGAAAATATTTGCAATACACATAATGTGCTGGATTCCAAAACATACACAGATTATTTTAAATTAATACATACATAAATTTTAAACTCAGCAATAAAAAAATAAACAATCCAACTTTAAAATGGGCTAAAAGTATGAACAGGCAATTTACCAAAGAATATGTAGAAATAAATACTTGGCATATAAAATATGCTTGACATCATTTCTCTTTTAAAAAAATATATTTTATTGATTTTTTACAGAGAGGAGGAGAGAGGGATAGAGAGCTAGAAACGTTGATGAGAAAGAAACATCGACCAGCTGCCTCTTGCACAGCCCCTACCGGGGATGTGCCCACAACTAATGTACATGCCCCTGACCAGAATCGAACCTGGGACCTTTCAGTCTGCAGACCAGACCGACGCTCTACCACTGAGCCAAACCGGTTTCGGCTTGACATCCTTTCTCATTAGGAAATGAAAATTAAAACAATTTGATACCACATGCATACCTATTAGAATAGCTAGAATTAAAACACACAACACACACACACACACACACACACACACACCCACACACACACACAAAAAAAACAAAAAAAACCTGGCAATACTAATTGCAGGTGAAGAGCCAAAGCAATAGGCAGAGGAAGGAGAGCTACTGGAGAGTGGCAGCAAGCTACTGATTAGCTACTGGTGCATGGATTCCTGTGCAGGGCTACTAGTTTTATATAATACATAGTTTTATATAAGTATTAAGAGAGCACTGCATATCTAGCCACCGCTTTTAATGCTTATATATTTCAGAGAGGTAATTCATAAGAAATATTTTTGTAGCAAAAATATTTTGCTCATTTTTACATCTACTTTCACCTTTAACTTTTGTAATTGGAACATTCGAAACTTAGTGTCTATAATAATAAAAGGGTAATATGCTAATTAGACCAGATGTCTTCCTAAAGATATTCCAGATGTCCTTCCTGACCAAGCCAGGGCCTGAGGGAAGCCAGCCAGGGTCTCAGGTGCCTGCGTGCGCAGGATACCAGATGCCAGGGGGAAGCTGCTGCCCACAGCTGGGGGAAGGAAGGCCTACTCTTGCACACATTTTCGTGCATTGAGCCTCTAGTTAAAATATGAAATAAAATCATATAAACTAGAGTTTAATATTTCTGTCAGCCTTCAAACACTTTGGTATAGGAAAAGTAGATTTAGCCGAAACCGGTTTGGCACAGCGGTGGAGCGTCCGTCTGCGGATTGGGGGGTCCTGGGTTCGATTCCTGTCAGGGGCATGTGTGTTGGTTGTGGGCACATCCCCAGTGGGGGATGTGCAGGAGGCAGCCGGTTGATGTTTCTCTCTCATCGAAGTTTCTAGCTCTCTATCTGTTTCCCTTCCTCTCTGTAAAAAATCAATAAAATATATTTTAAAAAAAGAAAAGAAAAGTAGATTTAAATTAATTTTCTCCAAAGTATTAGACTCATTTGACTTAGAACTAGTTTTATTTACTTAGAATGGTTAGTTTTATGTGGCCTTGAGCCCATTTTAGGGGAAAAGGGTTCAATTTTGTCAAAAGTTTTATTTTTATTATTTTAACTATATGTGCCATTTCATCATGACTGATTTCAAAACCTCCTTTAAACAATATTTCCTTAAGTTCCTAAGCATAGGAATTACCGGGGTAACATAAAAAAATAAAAATATTTAGAAGGATTTGCAAACCTCATAAATCATAGGTAAGAGGAAATCTGCAAAGCTGTATTTTAACATTTGCCCAGATGATTCTCATCATCAAGGAAAGTTTGATGTATATTTCTAAAGAAAATGCCAACATGAAATCAAACATTTAGAAATACATTAACTCTAAAAAAAACCCACCATATTTGTGAAGCTGTAAGACTCGGGCTTACTTTTCTTATGCATGTTTATCTGACACACAGCCAACTCAGAATAATCTTAAAGATTTTGTGTTTCCTCATAAGTGGGGAAATGATTTTTTGCATTTGTCTATTTTTTGCTGGCCTACTTTAATTCACCGTTGTGTCAATTTAACCCACTATACACATTTTTAATAAAAAAAAAAAAAGGGGGGGGGAATTTTGCAAAGCTCAGTGAATCCCGGAGAAGAGCTCTAATATTACATTTGAAGGCCCTGAATAATCAATATTAAGTTTTGAGCAAGGCATTGTCATGTTTGGGGTCCCTAGTTTAGAAAAATCAAATATTTACCTTAAATATATGGAGTAAATCCTGGAAGCTAAGAAATCCTAAACGTCCGTCTTCAGACACACTGCACCAGAGCAAACTGGGTTTTATTATTCAGTCATCGCGAGACTTCCTGAGGCAGGATGTTCTACAGCTGGGCATGGTAATGTGCCTCCTCACTGGTCCTCCTGGTGATTCTAATGGGCAAAATTTTGAATTCATTTCTCAAAGGTCATCATTTATTAGAATCACCTGAAAAACTGGTTAAAAAAAAAAAAAAAAAAAAAAAACCCACGCAGATTTCCAGCTTCTTTGCCAAGAGATTATGTTTTAAAGCAGAACTCAAAATTTAAAATCAGCATTTCACATTGGAGCACCACTCTCTAAAAGAAACGTCATATTTATTTATATTATCATTTGACTAATAGTAATCTTAATTGTAAATTTTATCTTCAAGCCAAATATGACTACTATGTGTTGACACAACTGTCTCAGAGAAAAGAGTACAGGTATATTTGGGAGGCAATTCTAATGTTGTGGGTCTATTATTAGGAACAGGTGGTTTTATACAGATTGGCTTTAAGGGCATTATTTGGATAGAATTTATAGCATTTGATAACAAATTAGAGTCACCAGGGCGAGGGAGCTTGTTATTGGCAATAAAGTCAAAAGAAAAAAGCAAGCTTGGGGAAGTTAACTTACAGGGTGTCCCAAAAATGTATACACACTGTAACAGCTGATAGCACAATGTTTTAAAATAAAAATGTATTTTAATAAACACTGCCTTTATAATTATTCAAAGCATGTGTATACATTCTTGGGACATTGTATTTATTTATTTGTGTTATGTTTATAAATCTTATCAGGTAATAGAGATAGATGAATAAGTTTGAAATATTCTAGGGAACATAAGGCTATCTTTTAAAGGAATAAAAATAGCATTTAAAATATTTGAATGCTAAGAAAATTGATGAAGATACAAGCTTAGAATGAATTATTTTACAAAGTAAACCTTTTAAGAAGAAGCAAACACCACAAATACATAAAATGAATGAGAATGCAAAGTATTTAAAAAGTAATTAAATTCATAGTCCCATAATCCCGCAGAGAAAAGTTAAATGTAGCAGGTCCTTACCCTAATATTTTTCTCACACATGCAAAAAGAATATGGCCCTTGTACCAAGTCCCTGCATGTAACACAAACCTCCATTAACCTTTAACTTAGCTTCTCATTGATTCTAAGTGTTGTTTCTTCCTCTACCAACTATATTTGCAATCCAAACATAGTGTGCAAACAATTGAATGACCTATATTTAACCCCAAACAGGTATTAAGTTACAAAATACATATGCCCAATATCAGTCATTTTCAGCCCTTTGAAATGTCCTTTTATATTATAGCAACCAACTTCATCTTGGACAGCTTTTTGTCTGGTTCAAAAAAAGAATTTTAGTGTGTAGGAAATCATTCAATGAAATATATGTATTCCAAGGAGCTCTCTAGGAGTTCCATATTATAAATTGAATAATATTTTAAGTGAATAAAATGCTAATAAAATTTTTCTATGAATCAAGCTGTAGTTAAAAAAGTTTTATAATCCATTCTTTTTATCTATTTTTTGATGTTCTACTTTTCATGCTTGTGTTTTTATAGCAGTGATTCACAAAATCATAAAATTAGATTTCTTGGTCTAATCATCCAATGCAATAAAAAAAAAATTTCCCCAAATTGAGCAAGCTGCACCACCAAAAGACTTAAGTATCTATTTTATATATCACTGTGAAAGTATATTTAATATAAAATAATTATTTTCCATTATTATCAGATGTTTTGCTTAACTTTAGTAAACATACTTAAAAACAACCTATCACTTCATGATGTGGTACATCTTTCATCTTTATACATGTTTTATTAAAACTCATTGGATATTCTATGGCAATCTCTTTTGAAGCACAGGATGACTAGTAGCAAATTAAAACTTCCAAACAATTTTTTTTTCCTATTAGTAAATTCCTTTTTTATTCAGTTAATACACCATCAATATTGAATCTCTTGATGGTTCAGCTCTTGCTCTATATTTCTCATTGGAAATATTAGTGGTAGTTTAGGGAAGGTAATTGCTCTGCATGGGCTTATCTCAGGAAAAGGCATCCCCTTGAATGGTCAGGCCCCCTTAAAATATGATTAATCTTATCTGTTTTAAACACACTCATTTTTTCCATTGAATAAAAACAGTCATCTTCTAAATGTATCCTATCTTAGACAGGAAGTCCATGAGAACTAAACTTGATAGCATTTGGGAGCTTCCCTTCTCATTCTCTTAGTGTTGAATTTAGACTCTATGAGAGTATATATCGTAGGCACATTCTCTGTACAAAACTTTAGAAATGAACAATCAGGTTGAGCCACCTTACGTTTTAACTCAAGGATTTGTTTTTGTTTTTGTTTTTTTGAAGATTTCTCTCTGAATAGCTTATCAAACATGAAAGAATTCAGTATGATTACAAATTGGACCAAATATAATTGAAAGTTAATTTAAATCACAAACGCCCTCAATCCATCAAAGATTAAAGAAAACAAAAGAAAGCAACAAAAGTTTAATCTTCTATAGAGTTGAGTGCCTGGTTTCTGAAATAATTAAAGTAGGTATTATAAACAAATACGGTTTAAAAACTGTCTTGAGAGAACTGAAAGTCTACAGAAAATATGCAATTAGTGTGCTATATGAAACAAATTAAAATAATATGTTGAGAAAGGATGCAATGCTTATTAAAAATATCTACTAATATGTTTTGTTTCTTTTTCACTTTCCTGCTAGCCTATAGATATTTACTGTCTTTTTGTTCTATTCACAAGCACCATTTTTGTTACTGTTCATAAATATATATATATATATATTGCCCAATTTCTTCTCAAAATTGTGAATAAAATCCAGTTGCTCAGAATATTAAACCAGCTTCAGTTATCATTGCAGATGTAACTCACTACCCTCTCCAGTTATCTGATTCAGCCTATTGTTCTTTTATATGCACATAAAAATTGCTTTACACCTCCTTTTGGTTGGTTGTCTATGAGGAAGTGCTTAGCAATGATTGTAGGGCAGTGTTGATATATTATAGAGTTAGCCATATATAGTTAAATTGTACTATGATTTACAGTGAAATTTGCATCTCAGTTTATGCACTTGAATTGATGTTATCTCAAAGGCTGAAGACTACAAATATTACAAAAATTAACCATATGAAACTGTTATTGGTTCTGTCAATACCCACCAGCCAAAAGCCACAAGGAACTTCTGTTACCAAGAGTCCAAAGACCATGAGGAAGAAGGAATGTCTAGGAAACTGGTAAAAGGATCTTGTTATAGGACTTGGACTTATCTTAAGTCCTTTTGGGGATGGCTTTGTATATTATTCAATAGTTTACTTTCTTTGCTGTACAACATTTTGTATGCTACTATTTGATGACAAAAATATATTATTTTTTTTTCTATTTTAAAGCCTACTTAGTAACATATTAAGCAATCAACTAATATTTGCCCATTCCAATACTGATTTCTGATTTCAATATTATATTGCCTTATTATAAAGGAACACATGTTTCAGGTTATGCAAATAAAACTTAAGTTCAAATGTGAACATCATAGTCATACTCACAGAAAATAATAATTCACATTTCTACTTGTAAATATTTAAACAATGTACCTACTATCATAAAATGCTTGTACTAGAAACATTTAAAAAATAAAAGTGCTGCTTTATTGTTGTTATTCTTTAAAATAAATTTACTTCATGGGCTTTCAGAGAGTCATTCATGGAATGAAATTTTTTTTTATTAAAATACAAATTATCAAGAAAATTTCAAAAGTTTATAAGCTAGTTATCAGTTAGAATTACTTTTCATTGGAAACAACAGAACATTGTAATATGGTGGTTTAAGCAATATGGGTTTACTGATTTCAATAACAAGAAGTTCTAAGTGAGTCGGGCTATGGTGGGAATGGCAGTGCAGTGAAGTGATACATGATTCCCAGCTCCTTTTCTCATCCTTCCATTCTTGGTGTGTCATTTTGTTTTTCAGGATGGCTGATTTAGCTTTAGGCTTCACGTCTTATGTTCCAGAAAAAAAAAATTCCACCTTTTATTGTGGTTCCAACACTTAACAAACAAACACATACACAACTTAATTATATGTTAGTTATAAATGCTAAACATTTTCTTGATTGTATTTTAATAAAAAATAATTATGAATGTCTACTTAAAATCTTATGAATATGTCATATACTTAAGAAGTTATTTATATATACTTAAAGCTATATAGGTATATATAAGGTGATATATATGATGTATATGTATGTAAACATATATATGCAAATAAAATTTTATTATGTTTTGAAACAAATTATTTTAAAATTGCACATAGCAATAAAATGTATGATGATGTCACTGTTTTCATATCAATGTAAAGAAAAATGCAACTGTCATGTATCTAAGCAATATTTCATGACTAAATATTTATAAATCTAGATAGAACATATCATTTTTAAAAAAATATTTTTAATAGATTTCAGAGAGAAAAGGAGAGGGAGAAAAATACAAACATAAATGATGGGAGAGAATTACTGATTGGCTGCCTCCTGCACACCCCACAATGGAGGATAGATCCCACAACCCCGAGCATGTGCCCTGACCTGGAATGGAACTGTGACCTCCTCGTTTATATGTTGATGCTCTACTGCCGAGCCACACTGTTCATGCTAGAACATACCATTTTAAAATAAAGTAATAGATACTAAAAAATGGTGGATAATTTTTAAAGTTACATTGAAGTTTAAAACCTAAGAGAATAATTGTGAAATTGGATTTCAAAAAGAAAATTAAATGCAGTTTCATGTGTCTAGTTCTGCATATAGTTCTCCAGGCTCCATTTTTGTTATATTGTATTTTGATACTTCATTCTAGAAGTAGGAAGGATTAATCCAGTGAGTTGTTCATTATTCAATATCCACTTTTCTAATCGTCAGATGTCCTCTCATTCCATCTCAACTTTATGTCCACAACTCTGTCTAATATTGCCTACCAATAATTTACTTTTATACTCTGGCAGGTTTGCCTCACATATATTAAACTCTTCCCATTTCCTGCTTAATTCTAATGTAGTTTATATCCCTGCCTGGACTTCAAAAGTTGACTATGCTTCATGAAGAAAATGAAATTTTATTTGCCACCCTTCCCAATCCAAAAATTCATCCACACAAAAATAAATTACTACCCAAATACTAGTTGGTACAGAGATTAGGTTTTGTAAATTTTAGATTGTTTTATTTTTTTAAATTTAATTTCTTTTTCATGGCTGCTTAAACACAGTCAGTTTGCATCTCACTAATATAACAGCAGGCAAGCAGTGATCCTTAGAGAGCAATGTTCCTTCAGGTGGTAATTCAAGAACCCAAGCTCTCATGTTTCAATATGGTCCCTCTCATTTTAAAAAAATAGTTTAAAAAAAAATATTGGATTACTTTGGTGACATTGGTTAATAAAATTACATAGATTTCAGGTGTACAATCCTATAACACATCCTCAGTATATTGTATTGTGTTCACCACTCCAATTCAAGTGTCTTTCCATCAGTATGTATTCCACCTTTATTTTCTGCTACCTTCCTTACCCATCTTTTTCTTCTATTTAGACCCTACTGTTGTCTGTGTCTATGAGGTGTTTTTTGTTTTTCCTTAATTCCTTCACCTTTTTACCTAGCCCCAAAATCCCTCCCTCCCCTCTGATTCGAATGTTTTAATTTAATCTAACTTCATGTGCTTCACATTTATTGTACATTACCCAAATATTCCTTCCTTATGATTCTTATATCACTTGAATTTTATTGTTGTTAGGTATCTGTTCTTTTCTCCATTTCCATATAAGTTTTTATTTTTTTAATTGGGAATTATGGTGCTGATTTGAATATGGAAATTCTAAACAAAAGATTTTTAAATATGTTTTTATTTGTTGCAGATAAGAAGGGAGAAGGAGAGAGATAGAAATGTAGATAGAAATGTCAATGATGAGAGAGAATCATTGATTGGCTGATTCCTGCACACCCCCTACTGGGGATGTGCCATGAGGCAATTATACCTGTGACCCGTTTCATAGATCAATCAAGCACTGAGTCATAACAGCTAGCCAAGTCTAAACAAAACTTTAAAAAAGAAAGTAATGACAACTCCCTTGAGGGGAAATTAATTAAAATTAATATGAAAGAAAATAGGAAGATAACAACAGATTAAATTTATTTAAACTGAGAACATTTTGAAATTACTATTAAAGATAGTCAAATTCATGAATTTTAAACATGGGAATAGAGCTAAATGCATTACAAATGGATAAATAAAGTTTAAAATAAGATTATATAAATATTCATATTCATTCTCCATAGCTAATAGCTAGATTTGCTATGAGCACCATCAAGTCATTTTCAGCAAATTGATTTGGGAGAAATTATTCTTGTTAAAGGCTGTTATCCTTGGATTTGATAGCCTTCCCTAACTTGGAAGAGACTGAATGTTAAGTTTGAAGACACCAGAAAGATATAAAGAGCCAGAACTTACTTTATTGATTTAATTAATTATTTCAATACCTTAAAAAACAAGACTTAAATTAAAAAATGAGAGAAGAGAGAGAGAAAGAGAGAGAGAGAGAGAGAGAGAGAGAGAGAGAGAGATTACCACAGTATCATTTATTTAGTCTGCATTACAATATATAAAGTTGAAATACTAAGTTTTGAGTGAATCCCTTTGTATTATAAGTTATGTCCCATATAATAAACTGCCTTTAAAGATACATTTTAAGATATTAATTTATTTGAAAGCACTAAAATTTTATTTAAACATTTTGGCAAATGATTCTCAAGTTGTCACTGCTAAGGAAAGTCTAAACACAGACACAAAGTCTAAGGAAAGTTGTAATAGTACACAAAATCAAGTTATATTAATAATATAAGGCTTTATTAATTGAATTATAAGACTTAGGAATGCCTTTGACTTTCAATAAGTGGTAAATACAATATTCACACACACATAGACACATGGATATTAATTGGGATATAGACTAAGATGTGTTTCACAATGGCAAACTTTGAAGCCAAAAGCACTAGATAAGACATCAAATTAAAATGTTTTTCACTCTAGAAAACTTCTAAATAAAAGACAATGAGATAAAATAAAAGTAACAGATGAGACTCTTTTGCCATATTAAATTATGCACTTTGGGTATTGTTTCCATGTCATTTTTGGCAGTAATAAAGAATGCTAATAAGGAAAAAATTAAGACAACAACAATTATTCTGAGGGCATGTGGTTAGCTACACAGCAACTAACCTGAAGCTTTGTGGATTCCAGATGGGACAAGTAATCAGATTACTTGTGGGTGTTTTAATGGTACCCAGGGGGTATCATAAAATCACTCACCATATGCTTAATATCCATATACCTCTGTTTCTTTGAACTGCTGCTTTAATCTTCCTTTTTATTTACTTTTTATTGCCATACACTTAAATTTGTGTGCTTTCTTATCTACAGATAAATGTACAAGCAACATGTGAGCACTCATACACATCTCCTATCTCTCATTTTACTATATTTCCTACTTATTTAATTGATATTTTAGTTGTCTATCCTATAATGTAGCCATTAGTCAAACTTATGTTTGAAAGTTTCTATTCTTGTGTCTGTTTTCAGAATTTACTCTAGGTTTTCTGATTAGGAGTATAAAGAACAAAAAACAAACCATTATAGATTTTTGAAAAATTTAAAAAGGAAAGTATAGAAATAAAGAAATAGTATAAATTGTATGTAAATCTATCAGAAAATTTTAAGTGGTTTTAAGTAACATTTAATAGTTTTGGTGTATGCATGTGTGCTAGGCTAATGTATATTATAATAGACTGAACTAATTCTATAAATCGCTTAGTTGTTGGTCAGAGGATTTTAATAGCCTTGCATATTTTTTAGGGTGGGAGGATAAGTGGGGAACTTGTTTCTAAATCAAACTCCAGGAAGGAAGGGACCATTAACTCTAAAATGATTGTGTTTTAGGTACAACATATAGCAATAGAATAATCATAGCAGAGAGAACATAGAGCATTAAGATAAAGACAATGAAAATTAGAACATTATACATCCACTTTTGCCATTACATAAGGAGACAGTTACATTATCATAGAGTATTTGAGCATTTATTAGGGGAAACAAAGCAAGATTCATCTCTCTGTTTAGTAAGCAAAATGCCCAAGTTTTTGAGTTTGGCTAACCAGCTAACGAGTATGTCCTCAGATTTCCTTTCTGCAGCCTTTGACCAGGTGATTATGTTTGAATGAAAGTATTGTGAATCTAAGTAAAATGTGCGAAGTGAGTTATTTCCTTAAAAATTAAGGTACTTGTGGCCGAAAGCAGTTTGGCTCAGTGGATAGAGCATCAGCGTGCGAACTGAAGGGTCCTGGGTTCGATTCCTGTCAAGGCCATATACCTTGGTTGCAGGCACATCCCCAGTAGGAACGTGCAAGAGGCAGCTGATCGATGACTCTCTCTCATCGATGTTTCTAACTCTCTATCTCTCTCTCTTCCTCTCTGTAAAAAATAAATAAAATAAAAAACCTAAGGTACTTGTCTATGACTTATCCCTGTCTTGTCACTGGCTGGGAAATGATGAGTGACAGAATAACTATGAACATCACACATGGAAAGTGGAAGAGGTGTCCCACCAGCTCTAGATAAAGCATTTCTGGATTGTTAATATGTAAAAGGGATATTCCCTAAGCAAATTAATTTAAACTACTATATTTGGATAATTTTTGTTATAGTAATTTAGTTTTCTTCTGACTAATACAGATGTCTTTGGTGAAATCAATTGTAAATGGTGTGTTGCTTAAATAAGAACGTAAGGCAGCACAGGCCAAGACCTTCTCTACAGTTATTAATTAGGGGCCTACAAGGTTAAAGCATTATAGGCTAAATAACTTATAGAATTCTGCACAGTATAAATCATATTGCTTAGACAAACAGTTTAGGCACAATGAGCCATTCTTACCAGTTAACATGTTTGTAGGAAACTTCTGGAAACCTAGTCCTAGATGCCAGTCAAGGGTTAATCTTATAAACAGACCTTTTAAAGGATAGCAGTCAGTCTGCACAGTATATTAGAAGGTGGTAAATGCAATAAATAATAAAAGCAATGTATAGAGATGTGGTAGTATTAGAATGAGGGCAATTTGAAATTTTAAATAAAGTGGTCAGAGTAGATATCATTAAGAAGGTGGCATTTGAGATGGGAATGAGCTAATCTTGAAGCTCTCTTAACATCTGCAGAGGAAAGTGAACTGTGTCCAGCACAGCCAGTGGTGAACCTGAGGAGGGGCAGTGAAGGATTAAACAGACAAGAAAATATAGTTGGGACCAGGAGGATCACTGCACCTGGATGAGGACACAGTGGCACAGCCTGTAAGCCAAATCTTTATTTTATAGTCAGATCACACAAAGCAAAACAAGGGAGTGGTCAATATGTTCACAATGTTCTTATGAGTTTCAAATCTACTTCTTTCCTGTTGTTGCAATTCTCTGAACTCTATCAAGCTTTGTTTTGGCAGCGCTTGCTGCACCTCCCACGGCCCACACCCCTCAGCTACCTAGGACTACATGGCCAGACTATAAGGTCAAGCTCAAATACAACCATAGTCTTTGGCTATAATTGTGCTGGGAGAGCTTTTCCCTCAAAGCTAGGACTTGTATGTGGCTTTGCCACAAGAGGACCGTGCCACTTTGAAGTCCAAGGCTTGAACCTATCCAAATTATGTAGCCGCTCTCCATAGAAAGAGCCAGCACATGGACCATCCAAAGGCCAGGTGTCTGTGCCTTGTGAGCTGTGGACAGGGTTATAGTAGATATCAGAGAGGTTGAGATAGATTGTTTGAGAATATTAAAAGCTATTTTAGTTTGGATTTTATTCTAAGAAAAGTAGAGGCTTCTTAAGGATTTTAGTAAGGGAGTAATATGAAAGATAAAAATGGCTACAGTATTGAATATAGCTTTAAAGGGAACCAGGGTAAAGCAAGAAAACCAGGTAGTTATGATAATTCAGGAGGGAGATGAGAGTAGATTGGTTCAGATCAGATATAAGGAGAGGTAAGAATAATCTCATTTGAGGTGTATTTTGTAGTTTGTGCAACAGATTTCTTTGAAAGATCTTGAGGTCTGAGAGAAACAAGCAGGAATGACTTCAGGGTTGTGACTTAAGAATTGGAAAACTAGTTGCTACACATTGAGATGAACAAGAATGAAGATGCAATAGGCTTGGCTGGAAAGATCAGGAATTGAGTTTGCATATGTTAAGCTTGATTTATTCATCAGATGCATATCCCTATTAAATATGTATACATGTAACACTATATGATGTTATACTTATGTTACATAAATAGTCAAATATGTCTTTGGAGTCCACAATTAAGGAGAGTGCTGAAAAACCAAAGTTAAAAGTCATTGGTTTTTTGGAAAAATAAAATAACCAAGAGATTGTGTTTCAACAGTGAATAAAAAGAACCAAGATCTGAGTCCTGGACCACTCCATAAATAGGAGATTGGAAGAAGAACATGAATCAATAATGGATTCTGTGAAGGATCAACCAATAAGAAAGGAAAGAAACTAGGAGTATGTGGTGATTTGGAAATCCAAGTAAAAAAAAAAGTATATAAAGAAAAATGTATTATTCGCTGGCTGTGTCAAGTGCTATTTAATAGGACAAGTAAAACTAAAATTGAAAATTGGGTATTGGATTTAGCAATTTGGAGGTCATTGATGAACCTGACAAGATCAATTTGGCTGAATGATAAGGAGAAGAAACCTAATGGAAATAGGTTTAAGAGAAAAAAAGTAAAGATACAAATTGGTGGGTATTTTTGAGCAGATAGTAGATAGATTGGTACTGGGGAAAAAAAGTTGTATCAGGAAAAGTGTTTTTGTTGTGGTTGTGGTTATAGTTGAATTATAGCATGTCCATATTCTGACAATGATGATCTTATATAGAATTGGGAATTGAAGAAGAGAGTAGATGATAGAGACTGATATCTAATTAAATTTGAGGAATTGACTTGAGAAATGAGCATTGACAGTTTTATGTTAAGGGGCAGAAAGACTGAATATATGGGCCCAGATGTGGATGGGTGTCTACAAGTAGTAATGGGCATCTATTAAAATTTTTAGAATTATTTAAGTTTTCTCTGTGAAGAAGAAAAGTCATTAACTAAGAATGAGAAAGGGAAAGACAAAGTATTTGAGGAGACTTGAGATAATATAAAATAATGCTTGGAAACCAGTGGGGAAGTGGATAGACTAGAGATTTTTAGTATGTTTTCTTACATAGTTTTGTGGGATTTGTAGTCATGGTCTTTAAAGGGAGATCAAATAGTGTGATTGCTGTTTTTCTTCTACTCAATTTATCTACATAAGTGAAGATTCAAAGCAGGCAGATCATTGCATTTAAACAGGGGTATGTATTTTCCATGCATATAAGGCAAATTGAGAGAGGGATTGAGTTGAGGGTTTTTGAGAGGAAATAATCATGAGAACTGACCATACCATTTGATCTGGATAATCAAGGGGAAAAAGGCCATCAAGATGATTAAGAGTTGGCAGTAACTTATAATGACAAGATCTAAAATTATCACCATGGAAATAAGTGATTTTTGAAGATAGTGAATAATATGCACAGCATGTGATTCAAGTATTGTTTTTGAAGGAAGCAGGAAAGAAAATTGCAGGCCAGAGTCAATAGAATAAGATAACACTCTAACTCAAATACAGAGATGTGAAGGAAATGTGGGAAAGGACAGTCACTGATTTAGAGAGCTGGAGCAGAATCAGAGTGGTCAGCATAGAGCAAAGAGGTGATGAAGATTTTTCAGAAGGTGTTTGAGAATGGAGACAAGTTGGCTGATTATAAACTTGGAAATTAAGGACGTTGTAGTAGGTTTCCATGAGTTAGAGAGGAGTGAGAGACGAAGAGGAGAAAGAGGATGTGCAAAGACTTACAGATATTATGGTGAGAGAGAGGAAGCTGAACTGGGACTCTGAACTTCTTATGGTCAGGTGTTAGCATCTTACATAGAAATGAAGGATTTAACCAAATTAGTGTAAATGATCTAAAGGCATTGGTAATGGTGGTGATAAGAAGAGCAGATGGCTGGAACCCTTTTGGTTGATGTAGTTTAGAATATCTGTGGAATTTGAGTCTTACTCTGTGCTTTTTATATTATCCCCTCTTTACAGCTGTCAATATTTTTAGGGTTAAATAAAATTTAAAAAAAACCTTATATTTGAAAAAGCCATAATGTGTTCTATTACCTCTTTAAAAAAGAAAATGGAAATTTCTGCACACTATACCAAAAAGAAAATATGTTTGAACTAAAAATTTAGGCCAAGTCAAATTTGGAATCAGTATATGAATAATTAAATAATTTCCCTGGAAACCATCATCATTTAATAGTGTATTAATAATAATATATGCTAGATCCATAAAAACTCTTCAAATAACGTGCAATAAATATCTTAATATTTTAATAATGTTTATTAGATCTTGCATAAAGTATAGTAAATTAATGAAAAATTCTCTAGAATATTGTGTCTATAGTCTTATATGTCTTTAAATTTCAGCCCAAATGAACATATTATTTTAATTATTATCTTGGATAAGTTGCTTATGAGAAGTATCATTATGCCAATAAGTACAATTGGTAGTGTTACTTGGATTCTGTTAGATGCATTCGTTACTTTAATGGTCATTTTTTATGAGGTCCAGGTGCCTTGCCCGACAGATCTTACTTGGTAAACAGAACTGCTTTGCAATGGTGACTTGTTTTCTCTCTTTGAGATATGTTTAAGGTCAGGATGTGCAAATGTTTATCCCCTGAAGATCTCCAAGTTAACTTACCCAGGGGGACTCATTATTTCTCTCTCTGTTGAAATTCTCATTTTTATCTTTAGACTTACATCTGTAAAAAGTTGGCATGGAAGAGAAAAAGTGCCTGGTACATAATATAGTATATAAAGAGATGGCAACAAAAGATTTACTGTCATTCTGGCCATTAAATTTTGAATTGAGGGCATTCTTTTTTAAACCTAAAGTCGAAATCACAACATTATTTTAAAAATGTACTGTGTATTTTATTTGATTAGAAAATTCATTGATTATGCTGTAGTAACATAGATACATTGGCCTAACTTCATAAAGGTTTATTTCTTGACAAAGACAGGATGGATTATACAATAGCATTCCCCCCTGCCCCCCACATCTCCTCATTGCAAAATTCAGGCTGGTAGAATAGACACTCTAGGATATTGTTAATCATCAAGGCAATGGGAATACGTTTTGTAGGGGTTAGCTCTGCAATTAAATGATGTTGTTGGAAGCCCCACAAGTCCCTTCCTCCCAGCTCCCCTAAAGGCCGGCCCAAAGCACAGGCAAGCCTCAGATAGTGGCTTCCCAACTGCCGAGGGATGGGCTGAGATGCAGGAAAACCTTGAATGGAGGCTGCCCAGATACCCAGGGCTGTCTGAGGCTCAGATAACCAGGGCCTACCAAGGCTTGCGTTGCTGGCAATAGCAGCAGCAGAGGTGTGATGGGGCACTGCCTTCCCCTGATTGTTGGGTCACCTCCCAACCCTGAGGGCTCCTGCACTGTGAGAGGGGGCAGGCCAGGCTGAAGTACAACCCCCCCCCCAATCCAGTGCATGAATTTTCATGTACTGGGCCTCTAGTTAGATAAATAAAAAATATTAAATTAAAAAAATATGTATTCATTAGTACACTAAGTATAAATTTCTTTAAAAAAAATCAAGGTTTTTGACTATTCATTTTAATGAAATATTTTGTCTAAGGAAGAAGAATTTGAGATTTTACTTATTTAAAATTTCATATGTTACAATAATTAATTTGTTCTTTCTATTCTGTACCTAATTTTTCTTAGCAATTGCACTTGTGGGAAGATTGGTTGCAGAATAGAGTTTTTATTTTTTTTAAACTCTTTATTGTTGACCCGTTCTATCCTGCCCCACTCCTGCTGCAGGCCTACTCCACCCTATTGTCTGTGACCATGGATTATGCATATATGCATGCAAGTTTTTTGGTTGATCTCTTCTACCCACCAACTCTGTTTTCCCTATGAGGTCCTAGGAGTTTTTCTTTTTGAAACAAGAAGATGATATGTTGATTGAAAATGACCTTGGCCCCATGGTACTCTGTTATCCCCACAATATTGTGCTATCCCCACTTGCATAGAAAAGAAGAAGAAGAGAAACAACTAATCACATTCCTGGAACTCAAGTTTCTTTGAGTGATAGCATAAAATATGAGTGCTATCTCCCTTAAGTTATTTCAAAAATTATTAGAAAGAAATATTTAGTAACCATTTCTTCTACATAGTCAGCTTGGAAAATGATGAGAATTGAGAGGCTAAAAGGCAAGCTTGCCTTAGAACATAGAAAAGTCTAATTTTTTAAAATATTTTATTTTTCAACATTTGTTTGCTGTTTCAGTTGCTTAAAACTTAAAATGAACAATTGCTTCAAGAACAATTTAATATTTTTAACATCACATACCAAGTAGTAAGTTATCTGACTTCTCATTATGTCTTTGACCTCATCAACATTTTGGGACATTTGTAATAACATCAACAGTTAAAATAAGGTTATATAAAATATCCTATTTAGAGAGATGGCGGCATTGTAAAAACCTATACTGCTCCCTCACACAAGAATTTCAAAACTGCAACATCATCCAGAACCACCAGAAAGCTGGCTGAGTGGAAATTCTACAACTAGAAGGAAAGATAAAAGGACACTGTGATCCAGAGGAGCTGTGGAGGACAGATGTGGAGACCTGCATGCACAGAAAGAGCAGGCAGCTGAATTCATGGCTGGCAGACTTGCAGCACTGCTCAGAGACTCATGGCAGCATTCGGAGACTTGTGGCACAGATGGCCAGCAGCAAGCGTGCAGCTAGCTTTCTTGTTCGGGAGGAAAACAAAACTTCCCAACTGCACTGAGATCCAGTTCCCGGTGAGACTCTGAGTACCCAAACTCATTCTGGGGGAAACTGGACTCTCTGGCAGCAGGCAAAACTCAGGGCAGCCTTCTCTCAGAAGTGCATGCAGCCATTGCCTCTGGACACTGATACACGGGCCTTATAGGATGGGGCTGCTGGAAAACCAAGGCTGTCTGCTCAGCCCTGAGACTCTGCCCCAGTGAAGCGGAGCACAGAAGCCCTCCCAGCGGAGACACTACTGATACTCACAGCGAATTGGCCTGGAGGTCAACTTCCCTCAGTGATATCAACAACAATCAAGGCTTAACTACAACAAGACTGTACTCACAGCCCAAAAAGGGGTGCACCAAGAGTGTACACATCAGGTAACTGGGGAGGCTGAACCACTGGGTTCTGCTAGGACACCTAGCACACAAAGCCACTCAATCAACTCAGGGAAGCAGATAAAATATGGAGACAAAGACGCAGCCCACAAATGAAGGAAATACATAAAAGCAAAAAAACTGGATATAGAGTTCAAAACCATGGTTATAAGATTTCTCAAGAATTTCCTAGAAAAGGCTGATAAGTTTAACAAGAACCTTGAGAATATGAAAAAGGACCAATTAGAAATTAAGCATACACTGACCGAAATATATATATATATATATATATATATATATATATATATATATATGTATGTATATGTATATGTATATGTATATAGATAGATATATTATATGAAGACCTAAAAGCAGACTAGAGGTTAGCAAGAATCAAGTCAAAGATTTAAAATATAAAGAAGCAAAAACACACTCCTCCGGGAAAGCAAAAAACAAAAAGAATCCAAAAAGTTGAAGATAGTGTAAGAAGCCTCTGGGACAACTTCAAGCATACCAACATCAAAATTATGGGGGTCCCAGAAGAGAAAAAGAGTAAGATATTGAAAACCTATTTGAAGAAATAGTGACAGAAAACTTCCCCCACTTGGTGAAAGAAATAGACTTACAAGTCCAGGAAGTGCACAGAACCCCAAACAAAAGGTATCCAAAGAGGACCACACCAAGACACATCATAATTAAAATGCCAAGAGCAAAGGAGAAAGAGAGAATATTAAAAACAGCAAGAGAAAAACCTACAAGGGAGCACCCATAAGATTGTTAGCTTATTTCTCAACAGAAACTATGAAGGCCAGATGGGAAAGGCAAGAAATATTCAAGGTGATGAATAACAAGAACCTACAACCAAGAATACTCTACCCAGCAAAGCTATCATTCAGAATTGAAGTTCAGATAAAGAGCTTCACAGATAAGAAAAAGCTAAAGGAGTTTATCACTGCCAAACCAGAATTATATAAAATGCTAAGAGGTATTCTTTAAAAATAGGAAGAAGAAGCAAAAGATAAAGATAAAAATTATGAACAACAAATTCATATCTATCAACAAGTGAAGCTAAAATCCAAGGGAATAAAAAATTTGATGAATAGTATTAACTGGCAAATATAATAGAACCAGGGGCACAGAAAGGGAGTGGACTGACAATTCTTAGGGGCAAAGGGGAATATGGGGTGCTGGAAGAGACTGAACAAAAAGCATACACCTATGGATGAGGACAGTAGGAGGAGGTAAGGGTAGAGGGTAGGGTAGGAACCTTGTAGAGGGGACCTATGGGGGAATAAAAAGGAACAATTGTAATAATTTGAACAATAAAAATTTAATTATTAAATTTTTAAAAATCATATATAATAAAGAGCTAATATGCTAATTAGACTGCATGGCACAATGACCTTCCAAAAGGACCAGTGGGTGGGGCCCCGAGGCAGACAGGGCTATGAGGGCTGAGCTTCTGGCACAAATCACAAATTTCATGCATCGGTCCTCTAGAGTGTGTGTGTGTGTGTGTGTGTGTGTATGTATGTGTGTATATATAATAAAATTATACACTTGAAACCTGTATAATTTTATTAAGCAATATTATTCTTATAAAATTCAATTAAGTCTCAAAAAAATAAAATAATATATATTTGAATAAAGAAAATGTGATACAAACGTATATATACTGCGGAAAACCAATCATTGTCTCATTAATAGAAAGAGTATGGTCAACCTTGAAGGTCTGAAAGGTCAGAGCCAACCACACCCTATCTAATTGAGACAATAGTAACTGATGCAACTTCCCCATCTGGTAATCATGTAAATCCTTACTGCTGTGATAATCCGCTTATTACCTGCCTAAGGGCTACTGGTGTTTCCCAAAGCTGCTTAAGGGTAATGGGTATATCCCATAACCTCAGAAAAGGGAGATCAAGGCCAGAGCCTAGAGAATCTTCCCACTAGAGGTTGACTCCTGCCTGGCCCCCCATTTGTCCTAAATTAACTCTTTTCTAGTCTCTCTCTTCATTTTAGTGTGTGGCCTCCTCCAGAAACCGGACCCTAAGTGGGCCCTAATCACGCAGGTCATGTTAAGGGTTCCCACAATACACAAATGGAATATTATTCAGCCATGAAATGGAGGAAATCTTGCCTTTGCAACAATACGAATGGACCTTGGGAGCATAATGCTAAGTGAAATAAGTCATACAGAAAAAGACAAATACTGTATGCTCTCACTTAAATGTAGAATTTAAAATTCATGAAAATAGAGAGCAGAATGGTGACTGCCAGTGCAAGGGGTTGAGAGAAATGGGGAGATGTTAGTGAAAGAGTACAAACTTGAAATTATAACAAGTACAAGTTCTAGGGACCTAGTATACAGCATGGTGACTGTAATTAACAACAGTTTATTATATTCTTAAAATTTATTAAGATCTTAAGATATATTAAGGGTAGATCTTAAATGCATCGCCCCCTCCAGCATCCCCTACACACATATAATGGTAATTTGTGAGCAGAAAACATTTTGTAGTTTCCAAGAATTAGAAGAAGTGCTAACTAACCCTACTGTGGTAATCATTTTGTAATATATATGTGTGTTATATAATTATGTTGTATACTTTAAGCTTCATCAATACCATCTGAATAAATCTGGGCAAAAAGTATTCCAAGTGCATCAGGATTTTCCTGCCCTTCCCTCTAACTCCTCACCCCTTATCTGAAATCCAAATACACTTTAACTAGCAAAAGCCTATTTATCCTATGCAGTCACATCTTCAGCATTCTCAGACTTCACTGAATCCCAAGGTCAACACAGCATTCCTATCATGGTTTATCCAATATTGTCAGCCGTCAAACCAAACATTCTGAATCAAGCAGCAAAAAATAATATTAATAGGAGACAGCATGGACTATTGTGGCACTAATTAAATTGTCAACTAATACTCTCATATTCTGAAAATAAGCCAGATTACTAGGTTGTATAGTATTCCATCTTAGTTCAGGACTTTTTCTTTTTTTTATTATTTTCTTCTAATTCTTAGAAACTACAAAATGTTTTCAATTCAACAAAAGAAATGGCCATTCTCCTTATTTAAAATAAAGCATCCCCTTGAGATATATAATCTTCTTCTTTTTTCATGCTCAGCATTTTGAATTATTAAAAAAAGAATAAACAGTTGAGTCTACAGATTTTATATTATTTAACTTCATGAATTCTGGGATTAAATCAAGAAACATGAGTAAGTAAACAGTTTAGGTCTGAATGATTAAGAAAGCTCTTCAAAAGAATCTTTCCTAAACAAGAAGTGTTTCGTCAAAGGAAGTATTCCTGTACTAAATTCTCTAGAGTCAGAGGAAGCAAATTCCTACTTTTAGGTGCAAAGGACTCAGGAATACTGAGAAGTTCTTTCAGAAAATCCATAAACCAAAGAAAACATCTTTTACAAATTAAAGCATTGGCTCTTCCTCCTCCTCCCCTCACTTCTCATTTTATTACACAAAAGGTAAAACTGGCTAGCTACCTTATTGAATGCTTTATGCTTTTTTTTTTTTTTTTTTTTTTTTTTTTTTTTTTTTTTTTTTTTTTTTTTTTTTTTTTTTTTTTTAATTTCAGAGAAGAAGGGAAAGGGGGAGGAGGAAAAAAATCAGTGATGAAAGAGAATCACTTATCAGCTGCCTCTTGTACGCCCCACACTGGGATCCAGCCCGCAACCTGGGCATATTCCCTGCCTGGAAATGGAACCATGACCTCCTAGTTCATAGGTAGATGCTTAACTACTGAGCCACACCAGCCAGGCTCTGCCTTTTTTATTTAGCAGAAACCATCTCATTTGTACTTTTATATTCACATGTAGATGTTCCACTGGAATGTAAGTTCCATGACAGCAGACTCTGTGTATCTAATAGACCCAGCTCTGTGCCATTACTATGCCAGATGCTGATAATATAAGCACTCAGTAAATATTGTAGCTGAGGTCTAACCCAATTATCTCAGTTACTAGAGCATTGGCCTGTATGATGACTAGAATGGTGAGCTGAGGTGTATTCCCCAGGTCACGTCTCACAATGCAGAAGGAAGAGGTATGCGGACCAGAAGATTTAAGCAGAGTGTGGAAAATTTATTACAAGCAGATTCAGACTCCCCATAAGGGGAGGGGGATCCAAATTGGGCTTCCCATTAAAGCCTTGTAATCTAGGAGTATATATTTGCCATAAGCCTGCTCTATGTCATCACCTGATTTATTCTCTCAATTGTTTTTGCCCAGCAATGGACTTAAACATTCCATGTTTCTGTGTGTTCTCTGTTCCTATGCTGAACTTTTTCTGTGTATTTCTGTTTCTGTAATTTCTATAAACATTTTGTTCACTGCAGGCCTTCCCTTGGTTTCCCATGCCTCCTGCTTTGAGTCCAGAAACATTTTATTATTTGGGGTTGGTGGTCCTATGGATAGGCTGGCTCGAACTGCCCTATCTGCCCCTGCCTATATTCCACCTGCATTTATTTTCCACCAGACCCCTGTCCTGTCTATCTGTGTTTCAAGTTAACCCTCTCATGTAGATTGAAGGGTCTCAGGTTTGATTCTAGTCAGGGCACATATCTCAGTTGCAGGCTTGATCCCTGGCATTTGGGGAAGGCAGCCAGTTGATGTGTTTCTCTCAAATCCATCTTTCTCTCTCTCTATCTCTCCCCATCACCTCCACTCTCTCTAAAAATCAATGGGAAAACATTCTGGGTGAAGATTAACAAACAAATAAAGTAAAATACTTGTAGTTGCCCTGGCTGGTTTGACTCAGTGGGTAGAGCATTGGTCAGCAAACTCATTAGTCCACAGAGCCAAATATCAACAGTACAATGATTGAAATTTCTTTCCAGAGCCAATTTTTTTTTTAACTTCTTCTAACCCACTTCTTCAAAATAGACTCGCCCAGGCCATGGTATTTTGTGGAAGAGCCACACTCAAGGAACCAAAAAGCCACAAATGGCTCACGAGCGGCAGTTTGCCAACCATGGGTAGAGCATTTGCCTGCGGACTGAAGGGTCCCAAATTCGATTCCAGTCAAGGGCACATGCCTGGGTTGTGGGCTCAATCCCCAGTAGGGCTCAATCCTGTGCAAAGGCAGCCAATCTATGATTCTTCCTCATCATTGATTTTTCTCTCTCTCCCTCTCCCTTACTCTTTGAAATCAATAAAAAATATATTTAAAAAATACTTGTATGAATGAGATATATAAAGAGGTATGTAAAGTGCATAGAGTAAGTGAAAATCTTGTTACATTACCATAATGCTACATGCTGTTTTTTTTTTACAATGTCTACATTTATGATAAGATTTATTTTCTCCTGTAGAGACATTTTAATATAAAGAAAGCCTTATTTTTTCCCAGCCAGCCTGGCTCAGTGTTTTAGCATCAACCTATGAACCAGGAGATCATGGTTAGATTACTGGTCAGGGTATAGGCCTGGGTTATGGGCCTAATCCACATTAGGGAATGTGCAGGAAGCAGCTGATCAAAGATCCTCTCTCATATTTATGTTTCTACTTCTCCTTATCCCTTCCTCTCTGAAATCAATAAAAAAATATATATATATGCATAAAAAGAAAGCCTACTTTTTGAAAATATTTTTCAGTTGACATTTTTTTTGCAAGCATGAATTATATCATCAGTGGAAAAAATCTGTGCCTTATGTAAGTTTGGTTTTCTATTTCTTAACTTAGGGTCAGCAGTAATTTATGTCCTCAATAAATATTTTCTAAAGATTCATTTATTTTTAGATTCAAAGGCACTTAAATAAAAGTAATTTCAGAGACGTGTTGATTCTGATATATATTGAGGAATTATTTTTTTCTTATTTATGTAATACTAAAAGGCCAGGTGCATGAATTTGTGCACTCAGCCTGGTTGCAGGATGTGTCTTTCATAGGATATGAGATTTCTTTATTTTTCTTTTTATCCTCACCTCAGGATATGTTTCCATTGATTTTTTTCCCCTTCCCTCCAATCCCAGGCTCATCCCCTTCCCAAGCCCAATGGCCAGCTGGGAGTGACCTGGTTGCCAAAGAAGTTCCTGGGACCCAGGTGTGTATGCAAATTAACCACCATCTTTGTCAGGTTAATTTGCATGCTCACTCTGATTGGCTGTGGGCATAGCAGAGGTATGGTCAATTTACATGTTTCTCTATTATTAGGTAAGGTAAGTAGTTTAGAATGATAAAAATAGATATCCTATGTGAAAATCTTTGATAAAGAATTCTTAATTCTATATCTGTTCCTATCTAAGACACACAATAGACAATTTTAATAGTAATATAGCAATATTGGAATTTCATTTTAATAGAATAATTTAAAATACTTATAGGATACAATAACATCTTATTATGAAGTAGCAATGAAAATAATTTTATGGGTGGGGGTCACCACAACATGAGGAACTGTATTAAAGGGTCGCAGCAATTAGAAAGGTTGAGAACCACTAATATAGGATGATCTTTATCTTTAAGTATTGATTATGTTAATTTACTTCTTTAAGTATACACATCTGGAGAAAGTAGGGCAGAAGTTTGCTGAGTGCCAGAGTCAGCCTGGGACTACCTATTTGCTGTGGAAATATAAATATTTCAAAGTCTGATAAGTTTCTTCTCTTAGCATGCTAAATGATAGGTCAGTTGACATAAAGATTTAATGCACATTAAGAAGTGAATTAATTTTGATCTTTGACCAAAATGTATTTTTGCTTCAATATTTAATCAGATAGAACACAGTAACTTAATTCACAATTTGCCATAATAAACATCCTACAAATGAATGATCAGATCTAGGATTTGCATAATTAGGTCAATTAGTTGTTTCACTGATATACATATTATATTCCTGAGTTTAATTCTTTTATTTTACATTTCATTTTGATAAGTTTCACTGCAATTATTTTTATTAGTTATATCACTTGTAATTTAAGCTCCTATAAATTCCTTATGATCTTGACTGGTAGTGGACTAATGGAATTGCTAAATATGTCACTTCTACGTATTTTCAGTTAAAGCCATTTAAAAAGAAAATACATCATCATAGCAAAAACATTCAATTATGTCTTATCAAATTCAGTTCATGTAATTTTCATTTTTAATAATACAAAAATACTACTACATGTGAATATTTATCCACTAATAAGCATAATTTGGTACTTGTGCTGTACATCACTCTAATTGCAACTCTACCTTCAATGCTAAATACACCCTCAAACTGTTGGTAAGTGGAAGAATTTTTTCTTTCATGAGAAGGTTTAATTATGCAGTCTCACAATTGTCTTTGTTGCTTAGTTTTTGCCTGTCTTTCAAAACACAATGCTGCAATTTATCAAGTAATCATTATACCCACTCTTTTATCTCTAATTTCATATATTCATCCAAAAGCTTTAAAAGTAATTATTTTAAGATGCATCTACATTTGTCTTGCTTTCAGGTAAGATGGTTTATTTCTAAATGCATTAGTAGGCTGTATGCAACTTCTAAAATTCATGAAAATGTAAAACACATGAAAGCTTTTATAAGATAAAAATAATGAAATTTGTAGATCAGAGATTGAGGAATGATATATCTGCCCTTTTTTGGACAGTTATGCTTTGAGTGGGAACACAAAATTTTATATTTTTAAATATGGACTAGACAGTCTATGAAAGCAGCTTTTTAAATTTTTTTAGCATAAGAAAGACACTGAGAAACAATTTTATATAATAAAAGGGTAATATGCAAATAGATCAAATGGCAGAATGACTGACCACCCATGGACCCTCATCTTGGCCGTCCCCGCCCCTCAGCATGCCCCCCATCCCAATTGGGGGCAGAGCCAGCTGGCAAACCACTCATGGCCCATCCCCCAGCTAGCCCTGTCCCCAATTGACCCCCTGCCCCAGCCAGCCTGCCCCCGATGGTCCCCAATGGGGTGGGCTGGCTAGACCCCACCAGTGCACAAATTTGTACACTGGGCCTGTAGTCAATATATATATAATCACTCATCTTTTAAAACCATTACAAATGGGTTAGGCTTATTTTAACCAATACTTTTTATTGGTTAAATGAAATTTTTATTTTAGCACTTGGTTATTGCAACATTTGCAACATTTCTAAATTGTTATATCTGATCTTAACCTCTATCAACTGAAAATGTGCTTTGAAATATGGAAAATTTTCCTGGAGGGTAATATTGCAAAGCAACCATTAATTATAAAACATGATACACTCCTGGAAGTATTGTCTATCAAGTTTTCTAATATTTGCTACAATTTTATTTGCTTAATATATATTTATTTATGCTTTGCACAAAATAGATTTATTTAAGCTATAGTTTCTGTAATATAAAGATATGGCAGTTGTTTAAATTTTTCATTTTTTTAATATATGTTACATTATTATCAGTAACTTCTAAATGTGTTCTACTAACTTTTAAAACATCATTTTTGGAAAGATAAGCAGATTTGTATCTTACTACCTGTATAGCATTAGGTAATGTATTCAAACAAACCTCGTGAATCACAATTTTCTCATCAGTCAAATGGAGATTAGTAATAGTACATAGCTCATAGAGATAATTCAGTTAAGAAATAAGCATCAAATACCTGCTCTATTTTAAGAGCACTTCTGTGTATTATGGATATCATTTTTAATGAATCCAGAAAAATCTCTATTTTCCTGGAGTTTATTTTCTAGGAGGCAGAAAAGTGGGTGAAAGAAAATAAATAAATATATAAAATACAATAATAAACTGGGTAGGCAGTTAGAGAGTGAGATGGTAATAATACTATTTAAATTAAGGATGGTTGGCAGACTTTCTTGCTCTGGCAACAGTTAAAAAGAGACCTAATTTGCTGAGAGAGAGAGAGGGAAAGAGAGAGAGAGAGAGAGAGAGAGAGAGAGAGAGAGAGAGAGAGAGAGAGAGAAAAAGAGAAAGAGAAGAGTATTGTAATCATTATGAGAAACAATAGAGTTTCCTCAAAAAATTAAAAATGGAACTGCCATTTGACCCAGAGATATTATTTGGTGCTCTGAGAGGAAAGGTTTTATGGGCAAATTGGATTTGAAAATACTGCACAGAAATAAGCAATGTGAGTATGCATATTAAAAGATCTCAGAAGAAGCCATAAGCACCAAAAATAGCAGACATTTTTGCAGCAATATCTTTACCAATATAACTCCTAGGGCAATGGAGACTAAGGAGAAAATAAACAAATGGGACTACATCAAAAAAAGCTTCTGCACAGCAAAAGAAACCATCAACAAAACGAAAATAAATCCCACTGGATGGGAGAACATATTTGCCAATGTTATCTCTGATAAGGGTTTAATCTCCAACATTTACAGGGAACTCAAACAGCTTAACAAAAGGAAGATAAACAATCCAATAAATAAAAAAAGGGCAAAGAACCTAAAAAGAAACTGTGTCAAAAGAGGATATTCAGAAAGCCAAGAGACATATGAAAACCTGCTCAAAGCCACTAATCATCTGAGAGATGCAAAACAACAATGAGGTACTGTCTCACACCTGTCAAAATGGCTAAATTCAACAAATCAACAAATGACAAGTGCTGGAGAGGATGCGTAGAAAAAGGAACCCTCCTTCACTGCTGGTGGAAATGCAAACTGGTGGAGCCACTGTGGAAAACAATATAGAGTTTCCTCAAAAAATTAAAAAGGGAACTGCCATTTGACCCAGTAATACCACTTCTAGGAATATATCCCAAGAAAACAGCAACACCAATCAGAAAGGATATTTGCACCCCTATGTTCATAGCAGTATAATTTACAATAGCTAAGATTAGGAAACAGCCTAAATGCCCATCAGCAGATGAGTGGATTAGAAAACTGTGGTACATCAACACAATGGAATACTACACTGCTGTAAAAAAAAAAAAAAAGGAATTCTTGCCATTTGCAACAACATGGATGAAACTGGAGAGCATGATGCTAAGTAAAAATGCCAGTCAGTGAAAGAAAAATATCACATGATCTCACTCATTTGTGGAATATAAAGAATGTGCTATGCTGATGAACAAAAATAGATACAGAGGCAAAGAAGCATCAAACAGACTGTCAAACTAGATCGGGAAGGCTGGGGAGGGTTGGGGAGAGAGGTAAGCAATCAACCAAAGGACTTGTATGAATGCATATAAACATAACCAATGGACGCAAGACACTGGGAGGGAGGTAGGCAGGAGGGTAGAGGGCATGTGCCAGTGGGTAGAGGAGGCCAGGGGAAGGTCAATGGGGGTGGGGGGTGGAGGAGATATATATACTACCATTTGTAATTCTTTAGTAAATTTAGTACATTTAAATTTTAAAAAAATCTGAAAAATTCTGTAGCAATGAAACCAATTTCTGAAGCTTATTTCACTTTTCAACTCTTTTTCTTAATATATATTAATAGCTTCTCAAAAAGATTATCTTTTT